>NW_026126433.1:0-2400000 GCF_943737965.1 Phodopus roborovskii
CTTGTCTTTTCTGTATGATTAGATGTATAAATTTACTAGAGTTAGAAACAGATAACATGTTCACAGTCCCTTATTCATGTGGTTAGATCTGCTATCTTCTGTCTTTGCCAGCTCAGTGCTCTAGGGCTCATGCTCTGTGATACATTTGTAGTTCACAGCTCCCAACATATTCTTCCTTTGGTATTATCTGCTCCCCCTCTAATGAGTCACTGGATTATACATATGTTCCTCTTACTACAATGTGACCTTCTTTAGAGAAAGAAGGGCACTTGCATGAAGCAGCACTGAGGAAAGTCGGTCAGCTGCAAAGACACAGGCCTACTGTTCCTATTCAGGGCTTTGTTTGAAATCTTGCCTTGTTTCTCCTCAGCAAACCCCACCAACAATGCTGCTGCCTGCTCCACTCCCCAAACTCTATACAGGTTACTGGGTCCCTGAATGATGCGAGCAGGGCGAGTTGGGCTTCCCATGAAAATCAAGTCAATGACCTGCCTCGTTGGCTTCTTAGGAACCAAAAAACAGCCATAATTTTCATCCGTTCCATTCTCAAGCGTTGTCAATGTTCACTCAGGTTGTAATGCAATACAAAAACGCGTCAATTCCCCAAAGCCCAGTTCACCATGCATGATTTAATTACAGCCATTGGACAAACTCTACCTCTTCGACCAAAAAATTCATTGACCTGACTCGGAGAAATATTTCCTTCAATAGCATGCATTACTAGGGTTATCCAATCAAGGGAAGAAAATGAGAGACTGGTGTCAACATTGGTTTGCGAAGAAAACCCTAAAGTATGACCATAAAAGAAGTCTTTATCAGCAGACTGCTGATCCTGAAAGACTTAAATTCAGCCAACTGACAGCAAATTGACAGCCTCTCTGTTCCCAGCCCACTGCATCAACTGAAAAAAAAAAAAAAAAAACAAAGACAGGAAGCTTTCACAGCTACTCTTATTCAAATCCCTCACACTCTGCACTTGGTGTGGAAGTCAGATATACAAAATTATGCATGGTTTGCAAAATTTGCATGTAAAAGATTGCACACAGGCTTCCAATACAAGTCGCTTTGCTGTGACCATAGAAACATCAGAAAAGTTAGAAAATTCAGTCCCATAGACACAAATGACTTTATTAAATTGTCACTAATCAGAGTTAAAAGACAGAAGGTTTTAGTGTCTGAGCCAACAAAGTGAGTAACTCCCGAAGTCTAATGACCAACTAAGAAAGCATTACTTAAAATCTAAGGAAAGGGGGTGAGGGGAGCTCGCTGGAAGCAAATTAAATAGAGAAAACTTCCACTTGCCTTCCTCCAAGACCCCAGTCTCGTGAACAAGGACAGCCCACTGACTTGCAATACTGGGGCAGGTGCTTGCACTCTGGCCCTCCAGCTGAAAAATCTACCTGGTTAACATCAGAGCCTAGTCTATAGAGATTTGTTCAACACACACAGAGCAGACTTTGGAGAGAAAATCATAGCTGCATGTACATCAAATGTGGTTGGGTCTATACACCCCATTCCGAGCCAAATCACAGGCTGAAAAAACGCCAGCATGCAAATGTGAAGGCAAGCTCATAAACAATGCAGTGAAGAGAGGAGGTACACAGGCAGGAAAAGCTGCAAGGTGCCACTAGGAATAGAGAAAAAATTACCTTTATTTAAGTGCTAGCTATCAGGAAGGTTATGAATCTTGAAGAAAAATAAAAGAAAGCAATTTACTTAAATGAAAAACAATACACTACCATGTCCTCCTTCCCTTTTTCAGTCATTTGTATGTTTCTTTGTATGTTTCTCTCTGGCCTAAATTTGTGGTCAGCAGGGGAAGAAATATGAAATGCCCAATTGCTCAGATGGGGTAAACTCAGCACCTGAAATACTTAATATTTTCTTCTAAGAGAGTTTGTTTGTTTGTTTTACTCTTCACCACTGTCAAATTCATCCAGGCAATTAAGCAGAAAGCAGTGGGGTACAAGCGTTCCCTTTAGGATTTTTTCACAGCTCAGCACGCAACACTTACTGGTCACCCATAATGTGTCAGCCAAGTACCTGCTACTACTACAGGACTACAGTGTGATGGCTGTTGCCAGGAGCAATCTGCACACCATGATCAGATTGCATGCAGATTGCACAGGCTAAAAATGAGAAGTGCCTATGCATACATAAATGCAACAGCCGGTCTTCTGCAGTCTACAGAAAGACAGCAAGGCCTGTCACACAACTACATTTGTCTCTCTGCATCGACTGGACAGTCAACACTGCAGATGTGAAGAACCCAGGGATGGAGAAGAACACCAGATCAAAGAGACCATAATGGGGGTGGAGGTAGAGACAGTGCAATTCACAACATTTGCTGTGCTAACAAAATGATTTGAATTAAAGAGTTTTGAACTGAGGGGCAAAATTGATTCTATCTGGTTGGCAACCAAGGATACTTCCCCCTAATCAGCACCCTTGACCTACACAAAAGTAAAGAGAAGGTACCTTCCAGACAGAAAGACTACAGAGATTTATCATCACGATCAAGGGGAAAATAAAGAAACTATCCATGAAGCATCTGTCTGGGGCATGCTCTGGGATTTTCTAGTAAATGAAAACTTGGGGTCTACTGGCCAGGGAAGGGGTTAGACAGTTGCAGGCTCCTTCTCTTACTAAACTGGTGTATAGCTGAGTCCTTTGTGAAAGCCACTTACCTAACAAGTTTTCCACTACATTTTTCCCAAGTGGTTCAGAAATTCAATTCAAAATAGGAAACAGTAGGAGGATGTCTACAATACTGTGAAATGATAAACTTCCAAAGCAGATCTATGATACTCAAGAGCCATGTGTCAAAATCTTTGGGCATCTTCTGCCCAAACTTTTATCACTGCTAGTTAGCCATGAACATTTTACATTTTAGCAAGTTGAGCTAGAATTTCCCCATATTGTAAAAATTCAAGTTGATCAGCTTGCAAGGAAACCCACCCCATGCCCTCTTCTGGCACTCCTAATTCATATAACGAATTAAGTGTTTGCCCAACCTGTTACATGATGTGCCTGGAGGACTAGCTTGGTTCTGGTGGTTGCTTTGCTTTATTTTATATTATTTTGGATTGAGTTCACCTGTAAAGATGTCCCATACTTTCTTTTCAAAACAAAACTTCTCTATAGGAGACTTTCAAATTAACATACTTCAGGGTCTGTTTAACCTGTTCATATATTCACTCACTGGCCTACAGCACATACGTTGTATACATCTTTCTGTAGTGTAGCTTCTCACAGATTCTCACCATATACATGACAGTTTTGACTTCTGTCTCAGAGTACTACAGTTCCTCTAGCAGACAATAAACTCAGACTTTAACCCTTCAGGTCTACTCTACTAGGGACATACTTCAAAAGGGTTCTGCAGTTTTCCAAAATAGCTTAATAGTAGCTGGTGAAAAGCCTTATGGGGCCATTTCTAACTTTGTGTTTATTCAAAGGGGGGAGAGAGAGAAAGAAAGTGTCCACAAGTTTTTCTACTAGTAGACAAGATGTATGTCTCTATTTATGTATACAGTTATTATCTGCTGTGGTGCTACAGGGACAGCTCTCCTAATGAATCTGGGCACTGCCCTTGCTAGCTAGAACAGCAGTCTAAATCCCAAGTCTTAGGAAAAGAAATATTTTGCAAGTATAATGAGGTGTTTTATCATACTGAACAGAATGTGTTGTTTAATCCAGGATGAAGAAAGTCAAACCAGGTAATATGGCCATACTTCCTTTCCAATGAGGACATTTAAAATTCCAACTGAGCAAAGTGACCTCTGGCATCCCAAAATAGGAGGACACTTCAAAAGCCACATGCTCCGATGTTTGACTCCAATATGAAGAAAATCACAAACATTTCATATATCTCAACCACGTGCCATGCAGTACTTAAGTGCTTCTGAGTATATACAACCTCAGGCTTGATTAGACACATTCCTATTGCAACCACTAATGTGTTATAAAAGTAAAGAAAATACTCATGTGCAAATGTATTCAATTATATCAATACAACTCTCAAACCACACCTTACTGTTCCCTTGTTCTAGGAAGAATGATTAACATTATTCAGTTTGGTTATTTTCAAAAATAATTTCACCACTCTAGTAAATCAACATGCTCATCATAAAACATAAGCAAGGAAATTAAAGAGTCTCATAGTGTTTTTAGTTCTGAATAACCAAATAAGACAATTAACTGCAAATTCTAACATAAATGTAATTATTGATGCAGATTACTTTAAGGTTGGTCATTGAGAAGAATGATGAACAACAATAACAAAAAAATTATTTTAAAGGCCTGAATAAGTAAATTCAGTTACACTCAAGTTAGTTTTCTAGGAATTGGTGTTCTTTAAATTATTCTTCCCATTTTCAGATCTTATCTTATGTAGAAGGTGTCATAGGGAAGTCACATCAATCTAAATGTGAAGGTTCATGTGTTCTTAAATGGAAATAACAAAATCTTCTTTCTCTAGAGGCAACGTGAAATTTTTGAATAATAGTACACCACTGCAGACATGGCCAGATTTCCACTTTGACTTAAGTAAAACATGTAAAAATACACTTATAATTTCTGTAATAAAACGCTGGTGCAAATTAAAATAACACCAAAAATCCAAATGCCAAAGGCATGTACATAACACCTCCAAATAATCACATTTTATAAAATTTAATTTGGAATCTTTGCAAATGTGATTCAGAATTGTTTGAACCTAAAATACTTTTACTCATAATGCCTTACTGAAATAGATTCATTCACATAAAATCATGTCATCTATGTGCCTTAAGTTCTTCAATTCCAGTTATTATGGAATTTTAGAAGTTCATAGAGTAATCATTAGATTTACTAGAAACTCTGTCTTGAAAAACAAACAAAAAAACGTATTTCTTAAAATTAGTGTAATACTGACATAATCATGAACCCAATATTCATAATACCCAGGGTTTTTTGTTTTGTTTGGGGGGGTTAATTTTTTAGTTTTTTTTTTTGGGGGGACTACATTTTTTTAACCGCTTAGTGAATTCTTGAAACAAAGTATCTTTGAATATTTCCTGTCACTTTGGTTTATATACCCTCAAAGATTTCTTTTGTTTAACTGTATTGAACATTTTACAAAATGAATGAAGGATCATTTAGAAAGCCATTAATCTTTCATGTATGATGGAAAGCCATGCATCGTCTCAATAAATCAATGTTCTTGAAAGACACAAAAGAACTCAGCTTTAATTCCAAATCCTCTACTTAAAACACCAAATGTCTTTGTATTGCACCGAGTACTCCAGATGGCTAACTACGTTTCAGTTATGCTAAACTCTGCTTCTTTGCAAGTGTTCTTTTCCTCTGTGCTTGCAGACTTTATGTTAAAAGCTACTGCTTGTGCATAAACCGTTGCAGGCTACTATATTCTTATATGTAAATGTGGATATCTTTTAGATGGGGGAAGAACATAGGGAATCCCAAAGCCTTAACAACACATTAGTAAGAACTTTAAAACACGTTGAGGCTGTGATCAATTCTGATAAGTTCTTAATCAAGACCTAATCCATCACCAACTTAATTCCTTTTGAATTGACATTGCTGTCTGCTCATGGTTTTGCTAGTTCAGGACTGTGAGAGTTTGGAACTCTACAGCAGTCTTCATTTTCACAATCACAGACACCATGTCCATTTCAAATTGGAATCTTAGAAAAACTTCAGATAGTGACATTAGCAGGGCACCTCATGTGCTTTTTAAAACAACTCGAACATCCCCACAGTGAAACCATTTGCATACATTAGCTCCTTCCAAAAGGAGTTAAAGTGGCATTTTTAATGAGTGCTAAGAAAAGCTCTGATTTCAGTCCATCTTACATGCTTTCCTCAGGCAGCTTACAGGGCCTTTCTTGTTTCCTGTGCTTGAAAGAAAACATTATTCTCACCTCCTCTTCTCTCCTTTCATCAGTAAAGCTTGCCTCATACATCAAAAACAATGGTGACATCAGACACTTGGAATAGCTGGTCAACTAATGCATACATGCTGCAGGAGTTTTGAATGACATTTACATCAGAAAAAGCAGCTTTCCGTTGATATCATCATGCTCCAGATCTGCCTCCAGGCTGCGCCCAAACCCCCCTCCACCCACTGAATGCTATCCAATCAAGATCCTCTCCACTGCCCAACCCCCAGGCACCTGAACATCCTCCTGCTTTCTCCAGCATACCCAGTAGACTACTTAGGCACAGGCGCAAATCACACCAGTTGGAAAATCAGGCACAGGTCAAACCATACCAGTTGGAAGAACAGGCACAGGCACAAGCCACACGAGTTGGAAGAAAAAGATGAGTTAACGCCGCTGTAATAACACATTCAACAACCGAAGGGCAATATGGCACCACCAGATTCTAGTGATCCTACATTAGCAAAAGCTGAACGTTCCAAAGCAGCTAGAACAAGAAAACGAACTTCAAAAATTACTACAAGAGGAAGACAGAGGCACTTAAAGAGGAAATAAAAATGGATAACTTCATGCTCGTGCTCTCTGTGCTCCTGCCGTGGTTAAGCTCCCTGTTTGCTGCCCAGTGGAAACTTACAGCCGCTACTCCACTGCCCTTGTGTTTCTGCAATTGCTGCTGCTGCTGCTGCTGCTGCTGCCATATCCCTCATGTCACCACAACTGCTCCTTCTGCAGTAGCTCCAAGTATCACCACTGTACTCCCTTCCCCACAGGGCTGGTGAAGGTGTTATTGCCGCCCCCCACACACCGCTGGTACAGATGTTATTGCCACCCCAACATGACTACCGCTTCAGCTTCTCCCACAAGGGCTGACATCCCTGCGAGTGCTGATGCTGCTGTATCAGAGCCAGGCTGGCTGCCCTCAGAGCCAGCTTCAGAATTTGCAAATGTGTGATTCCCTCCTGTATAATAAGCAGGAGCCCTTTACTAAGAAGATTTTTGCTAACGATGCGTTGTGTGCTATTTCATCATCACCACTTAAGGTCTGATTCACATTTTCTATCCCAAGGATTTTCCTTAAATGTTTGAGAATAATTTGCATTGTAAATGAATGTCCTTGTAAGGGTTTCTCATGTAAGGTAACATCTGAGAAAAAAAAATCAAATTTAAACCTTTGCCTATAAAAGTCAAATATGTTTTCTAAACTTTAAATTTTGCTTTGTTTAAATTGAAACATTAAAGAACATAGAGATTAAAGAATTAGAGATCTTGATTTTTAAAAACAATTGGGGGACAGTATTTCATTAAGTTCTACTGTTTTTTATAAATCAGGATTTTAGTGTTTTTCACATTCACTTAACTAAAATCATACTTCAGTGTTTAAAACATTATCATTTATAGCTCATTACAAAAAACTTAAAGTGATACTTGTATTCTATGCCACAAACTCATACTAAGATAAAAGCAATAGCAATGTATGCCAAATACAGTGAAAATACCAGTTAATCATTTTTCTGTCATTGTTATAGATTTAAAAAAAAAAAAAAAACCTACAGTCAGACTATATAGGTGTCTAGGAGTGACAAAGCAAAACAAGCCCCTGCCCTTTCTAACAATGTGCTACAGGCAGTTACTCTGTCCTTTCCTTGTCTCTATCACCAACTGTAAGATGGTGCCAGCAACAGAACTTATTTCTAAGCATCATTTTAAGTTTGAATGAAAGAGAATAAGTAGCCATCTGTTGTTACTGAATGCTAGTTTTTATTGTGTTGGGGAGAGTAGCTTATCATTGCTCAAAGACCAGGTTCCGTGAGTGCATAGTGATTGCTTACTAACTACTAATATAACTAGATATGATGTTAAAAATCAGTGAGTAATTGCATTTCCTGAGTGGGTCCTACAAATATAGTATCTAAATAGTCAAATGACTGGGGGGAAGAAGGGTTTCTGAAGAGCCAAGATTATAGTCGCACAGAGTGGATCTGGCTTCAAACAACAGGAAGGAAAGGAAGAAGGCAGTGATTACAGTAGCACAGGAGGGGGTCCTGGACTCAAGCAAGAAGAAAAGACAGGCATTAGAAGTGATGGCAGCCTAGACCTGGGTGTAGAAGAAAACCTCTTGAATAAAGCTGGTATCTACTTAATTGCATAATGATATTTCATTTAACATTATTTTAAAACAGAAGAGAACAAAAATGGGCATCTTCTAATAGATGTTACATTATAGAGACCAAGAAATCAATTTCCAGTCCACACAGGTCAAACAATTCAAACAATTTCTATCTAAATCTAACACTACTCTAGTTTGCTTTCTGCTTCTGTGATTCTGACTAAAAGAAACTTGGGGAGAATATGTTCATTTCGTTTACACTTGCAAGAACAGCTCATCACTAAGGCAAGTCAGCAGTAACTGAAGCAGAGAGAATGTAGGAAAAACGCTTCCAGCTTGCTCCCTCCTGCTTACTCATCTGCCTTTCTTATATAGGCCAGGATTGCCTGGCTAGGGATAGCACTGCCCACAGTGGACTGGGCCCTCCTACATCAGCTAGCAATTAAGAAAATGACCAACAGATATGCTTAAGGGCAAGTCTGATGGAGGTAATTCATCAGGAAAGGTCCTTCTTCCCACGTGGGTCAAGTTGACAACAAAACTTATCCACCACAAACACTAAAGGCTCGTGTGGCATAAATAATAATGCATCAGTGAAATCATCTGGAGACACCACTCCATGTAGCCATCTTCTAGGTTTTCTGACAACAGACCAGGGTCTTTAAAAATCAAGTTCCTCTATGCAGCAGGTGTGGATTTGAAGTGGGTCTGCTTGATGCCACAGCACTCAACAGTGTTCCAGGGAATGAACAATGGCCTGATATTGAGGACCAGGAGGTAGCAGCCAATTTTTTCGCAATAACAATGACACTAAGACTCTAATACGACCCCTCTGGTTCTGGTCTCTGGTTATTGCTTGCTTACAGACAAGTAGACTCGAACCCAAGGCCAGGGTCAGGAGTCCAGCCTACATGCTCCTGCATCTGTTTTCCATCTCACTACAAAACTGAAAATCCTAAGTGGCTTTCAATCTCTGCTGTAACAACCCTAGGAAGCCTCTCTAAATTGGCTCTGTCTAAAGGCTGAGATGATGACATCTGTTTCAGTTGATTCTCATGGCTGTGTTCATTTTGTATCTCAAACTAGCAATAAGGAACAAACTTCCGAAAGGAACCAACTGCTAAGTTACAAACTGCACAGACATCTTTGCTCAGGTACACCCAGATACCAAAACTTCCCTTTCTCTTTACATAGCCTCAGGCAGTCTACATTTTTCATCTAGATTTTTTTTTCCAGTGACTTCTCAAATTTTATTGGTTCCTTAGTCCCCAGGGTAGCCTCCTTCTCAGCCTCAATGTCTCAGAACTCTCATGTCGTTGGTCTCGGACACCACTTTGCCATCCACAACCTTGTGGGTGGTTGTCCTCTGGACAGTTTGCATGGAGTTACTGGAGTCCAGGGCATCGCTGAGACTGAAGTCTTCCCCATCTTCTAGCAAGCGGCGGTAGGTGGCAATCTCAGCCTCAAGTCTAACCTTGATGTTCAGCAGGGCTTCGTATTCCTGGGTTTGGCGTTGCCCCTCAGCCCGGGTTTGTGCCAGCTCTGACTCCAGGTGCAGAAGGACCCCATTGAGCTGCTCCATCTGCGCGCTGTATCAGGGTCTCCACATCCCTAAGGCTGTTCTCCAAGCTGATTTTTCTGATTTTTCATGGCATCCAGGTCGATCTCCAAGGCCTGAAAGGTGCGTCTCAGGTCAGTGAGTGTGGTCTCAGCATCTCTGATTTCAGCAGACTGGGTGGTGACTACTGTGGTGCTCTCTTCAATCTGCTGGGACCAGTACTTGTCCAGTTCCTCACGGTTCTTCTGAGCCAGTTCCTCATACTGGGCCCGGATGTCAGCCATGATCTTGCTGAGGTCCTGAGATTTGGGGGCATCCACTTCCACGGTAAATCCAGAGCTGGCAATCTGGGCTTCCAGTCCTTTGACTTCCCCCTCGTGATTCTTCTTCATGAACAGCAGTTCCTCCTTGAGGACTTCGATTTCTGTCTCGAGCTGCAGCCGCCTGGCCAGCTACCTGGACAGGGTGAAGAGTCTGGAGACTGAAAACAGGAGATTGGAGAGCAAAATCCGGGAACATCTAGAGAAGAAGGGGTCCCAGGGCGCCAGAGACTGGGGCCACTATTTCAAGACCATCGAGGACCTGAGGGCTCAGATCTTTGCGAATTCCGTGGACAATGCCCGCATCCTGTTGCAGATCGACAATGCTCGACTGGCTGCCGATGACTTCAGGGTCAAGTATGAGACAGAACTGGCCATGCGCCAGTCTGTGGAGAGCGACATCCATGGACTGCGAAGGTGGTGGATGACACCAACTTCATCTAGATTTCTTAGGTCTGCAGTCAGCAGTCTAATTCTTGGTCCTTAGCTTGAGTGTTTGAGAAAGTATAAGAACTTAGGCCCAGTAGGGGGCCTCAGGTATTAACTGAGTGTCTGAGAAAACATGGCATCCCTCTTCCCTTTTTGTTCCCTGGTCATTATGAGGGGAAGTGAACCCCTCTTCCTTCTTTTCATTTCCTGGTCTCTATGAGGTGAGCATTCTACTATATTAAATGCATCCTGTTGTCATATCTACCACATTTGCACCAAAGCTACTGGCAAATCATCCATGGGCTGAAGTCTCATGTTTGGCTGTGTCTTCATGTCTGGGTTCATTGCTGTGAGCCTTTGTTGGTATCATGGGCATGTAACTCCTGCAACCTGTCTGCATGATTCAATTCCCATGGACAGTTAGGCTCCATATTATCTCTTCCACCACTAATAAAGCTGTGTTCATTAACAGTTAGCCTACTGTAGTTAAATTTTCCTTCAACCACAACCACTGCTAGAAAGCAAAAACCAACTCATTCATGTCTATGCATTTAATTAGGAGACACGCTTAGTTATATCCATGGTAGAAACATCCCCATCAAAGACAGCTTAACATCCAAATTTAATTTAGCTAACTATAAATGTGACCCAGAGAAAATACACATTTTCTGTTTTCTAAGTATGTCCTTCCTCTCCTCTCTTTCCTCTGCTTTGTTGCCACAGTCTCCCTTTGAAGCCCAGGCAAGCCTTGAGTTTGCCATCCTCCCCCATTGTGTTGATTTATACTTTATACTTCTCTTTACAACCAATTAATGCTTTGTCTAATGTGATATATTCATGTTCTCTGAAAGCAAACATTATTAACTCTTTCACAGAAATGTTGGTTGAGCATATTTTCTGATTTAAAAACCAACGAATCTTCACTAAACCACAAACAAAACTGGAAGTTCGGTTTACAGCATGGACCAGGCTCAGTGCTGTCAATCATCTGCATAGTGCTTGAACCTTCATCTTTTCATCACATTTTCAAGGGATAATTTATGATGATGCATAGTAATTGAAAACAGAGAACTGTATTAGAAAGAATGAAAGCTTTGGACTTTGAAACTAAGTCTGTCCTAAACAATGTGCTCCCATGGTTATGGTTGCTCATAGCCTGTGTGTGAAGTGGGGTTAATTTTTCATTGGTGTGATAAAACACGATAAAGAAAAACATCATTGAAAGGAAGGATTTATTCAGCTTATACTTCCAGGTCCTAACCAACTCACCCCTGAGTGAAGTCAGAGCAGGAATTCAAACAGAAACTATGGAGGAAAGGTACTTATTAGCTTCCTTCCTGGCTCATGCTCAGCTAGACTTTCTTACGTAGTCCAAGACTTTGTGCCTAGGGATGGTGCTACCCACAGTGACCTGGGCCCTCCCACATCAATCATCAACCAGGACAGTGCTTCCCAAACAGGCCCATAGGCCAGTCTCATAAATTCTTTACAGTAAAGGTTCATTTTTCCCTGGTGACTCTAGGTTGTGTCAAGTTAGCAAAAGAAGACTGTTCAGTACAATAAGTGTCCAGCCCTGCCTTCGGGATCACTGCACTCTCAGCTTCTTATTTCTAGAGAAGTTATTTTGGCAACAAAATCAACAAGCAAAAGGAAGAACTTTGCTCCATTTCTTCCACTATAATACCAAAATAAATAAGTAAATAAATGAAAGGCACCGGAGTGAGACAACTGGAAACAGAATGGACACTTTCCACCATAATTCTTCATAGAAACAGAACTTAGAAATTGCAGTGTGCAGCCATCAGATGAAAGTGTTTTAAGACTTACTGTTAGGAAATATTCCCGATAAGTGATTAAATTAAAACAAAGGTCTTTACAACCTGAACATGGCCTGAAGTGTCCATCATGACATAATCAATGTCCTTTTCAATATTTTATAGCAACCCTTATATGAAATGCTACTTAAAAATGGCTTCTGCACTAAACAGGTGTCCAAACAGACTACTGAAGTGAAGAACACTCATCTGGGACTGCATTATAAAAAAACATAAAACAGATTGTGTTAGTTACCTAAAGTAAATGTCTTCAAAAACCATTATGTTAAAAACAGGATTCACTTCCCTCTCTTAGCTAAAAACCTTTCTCTTCTGAGCTTTTCTCTCCAGTTCACTGAACATTCACTGTCATGTAAATTTTATTTTTGTGCTAGACTTTAAGTAATTAAGAAAATTGCCATAGAGGTGTTTCGATGTACATCCTTAGTAATTCCCTTAAATTTAAATGCTTGGTTGATTTCCATCTACACAGAGTCCTTACATGTGTAGCCACTGTCCCCTTGTGAACAGTAGCTATTTCCTTGACCAGTAGTTGTTTACATTTTTGTGAAATTATTGCCTTCTGGGCCACACAAGGAGTAAACAGTCAAATGAAGGAGCCTCAACAGTAAACCAAGCAACCTGCAAGAAGAATCTATACTACTGTGAGATATGTTTTCCTCCCAAGGCTTAGTGAAAGGCTGCACTGTGTGCCCTTTAGTAGACACAAGCACAAGTCTCTATGAGGCTATGCATCTGTCTGAGGTTCCCACTGCAGGTAGGACTTTGAACAAGCTACTCCCCTTTTCAAATTCTGTTGACCAGGGAGCTGGAGAGAGGTTAAGAGCACTGGTTTCTCCTCCAGAATTCATGAGTTCAAAACCCAGCAACTGTATGGTAGCTCAGAACCTTCTATAATGGAATCTAATGTCCTCTTGGAGCATGGAGATGTATATGAAGACAGAGCAATCATATACATAAAATACATAAAGAAATAAATCTCAAATTCTGTTGACTGTGAAACTTTAAAATTCAACGTGCCTCTATACCTAACATCAAAACAATAGAGAAGCTCTTTAAAAATTAAAGTGTACATCAAATTTGCTAATGGAGGATTGAAAACTGACTTTAGGAAATAACAAGCTTACAAAGATAAATTTTAAACTTATTTTTTATTTCTCCAGTTATTTACACTTTGTCTCATGTTCTATCAATCAACAGAATGTGTTTAGGACACTTTTTAAAACTACTTTTCATTTTTTGGGGTTGGGGTATGGGAGCCCATTCATATTTAAGAGGTATGGAGGTCAGAGTTCAATGTCAGCTTTGTTTTTCAGATGTTATCCACTTTGGGTTTTTGAGATAGACTTTCATACTTAGGCCAGATTTAAGAGGTTTAGAAGCCTGGCCAGTGGCCCCCCAGGTGTCTGCTGGAGTGTTCCCTTCAGACAATCTCTAAGGTAGGAGGGTAAGATGAACTAAAAATAAGTGTATAATGTGATGAAGTTAACACTCAGCAAGTGTGCCAAACTCCAGTCTCAAACAATCACTCCCCTCCTGTGTTGCTACAGAAAACCACCATCTACCACCATTTTTAACCAAAGGTGATTCCTTTGGTGTATCTGCTCTTGGATGCTGACTGACAAACATTGTTCATGGGTATAAATGCATTGATGAACTCCCACAGATACACAAAGAAGGGGATACAGGGATGGCAACCTCTATAGTGTCCATCCATCTCTGCTTATGCACAGAGAAGAGGATACAGGGACGGCTGCCTCTACAGCATCTACAGCATCTATTCATCTGTGTGTATACAGATATAGCATGGCCACCTGCATCACATCAGCCTTCTGTGCTGGAGTAACCCAAGTTCTTAGAAAGCTAAACTGACACTCCTGACCAAAGCCATCTTGCCCCACAAAGAAAAACTCCTCCCACATCATTCATTTCTCAATAAGTCAGGGGTCAAGTGGTGCTCTCAGTTTGCCAGGCCCTGGGCTCAGAACACTAAAGATTCATTACTTACTTCCAACTAATTATGACCTCAATGGAAAGATAATTTCTGTATTTTACTATTCAGCGTAATAAAACAGTAAGCTGACTTTCCAACACAGGCAATCCTGGTCCACATAGACACAAACATGAATGGCTATTTTAATGGGTTTAGTGGGTGATTTAATACACTATCTTAAAAAATAGACAGTGACTCAACTTTTTGTAGCAATAGCATGACTCCAAAAGGCTACTGGAAAAAAGAATCACTCTGACAGGAAAACAGAAGCAGTTCAGTAATGTTTAGCGGCTCAATATTACACAGTTTGACATAATCACACTTAAAGCAGTGGATAAAGTATGGGCTTCATTTTATATACTACTGCTAGTAAAAAATGTCACAAATCTGAAAAATTGCTATAAATTTAAAATAACAAGGACAATATTTAATATGCTTTTAAATTTAAAGACATTCAGCTTCTCCAGAACATGGAGTGAAGTAAATTTCTGAGGAGAATATAGAAAATTTGAAGGTGTCATGGACAAGGAATGTTACTTCCATTCTTTTCAGTATAAATGATGTCTTGGGGGTAGTGATCTGGTTGGGAGGGACTGTGATGGTTTCATGGATGGAGAGAGGTGAGTGAGTAGCATTGTCTGTAAGCCATGTTTTTACAGCTAAACTTCCTGCTTCAAGTTCAACTCAGCATTCATTTGAGAAGGCTTTGTGGATATCATTGCCCTTCTGGAATCTCAGACTGAAGCTTAGAGTCAGACCCCAGTGCAAGCTGGGAAGTGGGTAATTTCCACTGTGACACCTCTGCCACTCACATCTGTTGTGTGAGCAGACTGCCAATCACTGTCAATCTTGCAATCATTTCCAACTGAGGCTGCAAAGTCTCCATAGCACTCAAAGCCTGGGCCTCTCTCCCCTCCTCAGTCTCTCTCTCTCTGTCCTGTCACTCAGCCCCAGTAGGTCAAACATTCTCCAGGAGATGAGAGGATGTAACAGTCATTCTGAGTGATTTGTAATGTTTGAAACCATGTCACATCTTTAAACAGCAGCATCTCTTTGGTAGGACTGTTAGCTTACAGCCTTAGTGGTTTACATTTCTTAATGAGTAAAAACAGTCTAGGCAATAGTTGACTAGAGATGATATCAAATATTTTAGCCACTGCCTAATACTTTACAAAGAAAGAAATGGTCCCCTGTAGATTAAGCCAGAGTTTTTCTAAAACACCCCTTAATCAGGTTCCTCATGACAGTGAAAAACACTAACAACAGGAACCTTCTCCAGGTACCGAGAGAGAATTTCCGCAGGAGAGCCCCAGGAATCTCTTCCCATTCACAAACCAGCTGCCAGAATGTCTCTTCCATAATAACCATGTTTATGGTGTGAGAAGATGGAGAGAAGCTAGAGGTGAAGTAGAGGTTAGTCCAAGAAACACAAAAGTTACAGGTTTCAGTGACATGGAAGCATTTAACAGAAGTGAATGAACAGGGCTAAGGAGGAGATTAAATACATAGAGCACCTAAATGACTATGTGATCATCATGGTCACCTGGGTAAGAACAATTTCATCAAAGTTTGTTCTGTTGTTCAGATTTGGTAGAAATGACATCGTAGGTAGACGGAACAAAAGTGGGCAGTATAGACAATGCATTCAAAGCATATCCTGAGAAGGATGTTTAAAAAAAAAAAAAAAAAAAAAGCAAGAGTCATTCTTACAAGGAGAACAGGGTGAGTGCTGTTGGGAGCAAATTCACAGGCTGCCATCACGCCACTGCCCTGCATGTTTCTAAGTGGCTCCTGATTCTCCTTAAACTGGAAACTTCTTTGGTTTTTACTCAAGGTATTTCTTAAATGCAGGAGAAGGCCTAGAGCAAAGTCTTGGCCATACGTAAATTATCTGCCAATTAGACTCCTGTTCATCACCATGACTTCATTGTACAATTATATCATGGGGGTGGGGAAGCCTACCCTTTGTACAACAGGAGCATATGGCTGACAGATCATTATCGTCATTAATATTGTAATTATTCTTACTAGTGTATGTGTGGTGGAGGGAATATGCCGCAGTGTGTGGTGGGAAGTCAGAAGACAACCCGGGAGCTGGTTCCCTCCCTTATCCCTGAGAGATAACTCAGGTCATGGGGCAAGGAAAAGCACTTTAACCTACTGAGTTATCCTGTTGTCTCATGTATACATGTTTTATAATGGAGATTTATATAATAATTAATTTTTCCCACTTATCTTCATTTTCTGTATCATGTTCTCCTCCATGGGCTGCTCTTACATAGACTACTAAAATTCTGGCGTTAGGAAATATCATCATGGATGGTGATGGCACACACCTTTAATATCAGTAATAGGGAGGCAGAAGCAGTGAGTTCAAGGCTAGCCTGGTCTACAGAGTGAATTCCAGAACAGCCAGAGCTATTACACAGGGAAACCCTGCCTAAAAAAGAAAAAAAGAAAAAGAAAAAAAAAACAGAAATAAATAAATAAATAAATAAATAAATAAATAAATAAATAAATCCCATTCTATTTTGGAAACACTTTAAGGAACAACCATATCTCCATTGGCCCCTCTTATTTGTCAGTTAGTCCTGTCCTGAAGGAGAAGTCTGCATCTGTCAATCGCTAACCTGTTCCCCCCTCCACCACTAGTCCTTATCTCAGCTGCCTTAGTTCTTGTTAGTCAGGTCCATGCCCAGCATGTTCAGACATCTCACCCAACATGAGCCAACTCTAATTCTAAACGGCCTGGAATAAAATCATTTCTTAACTTACTTATCAGCACCCACCATCTCCATCTTCTCTTGGTAATCAGTACGGCATTGTTGTGATAATTAATAGATTATCCAATGGCTAAAGCTCATTCTAGTCTTAAATACAGTCCAACCATATACATAAGGGTTGGGCTGGTATATATAGTTGTTCTTCTGGATATGTTCACCTGTGTGAGGTCAGAGATCAACATCAGGTCACTCCAGGACTGAATGCCAGTTTCACTAAAGAGTGAAAAGTGTCCTTTAGAATACAGTGCAGTTATTGATTGCACTATACGAAGATTCCAGTCTCAATGTCTGTGCAATGTTCTGTGCATAGAGAATCGGTGCTTTTCACCCAGCTGAGGACTGGGGTTATATAAAGCAAGGTTCTGTCTGACTGCACTGTGAACCTGAGAAGCTGCTGTCTGGGAAGCCCATTCCCACTACAAAGAGCCGCTAAATGAACCTGCTCACTTTTATAATGAAGGGAGCCCGGCAATTCAAGCAAAATAACTGACAAAGGTGGCGGTAAAATTTGGGCTAACAAGACAAACTTTGAATTGGGAATAATTTCTAACCATCCACAAGAGGGTTGGGAGTCAAGCCAAATGCCATGTGTCACCATAAACCCAGATGCACATATCACTGGACAATGACAGCAAGTGCAGGGGCAAAATCATACACTGCTGATGGACTGACTTGCAATAACAAGTAGTTGTAAAAACACATCATGGAGGGAGACAGGGTCATCCCTAGATGGTGCTGGGGAAAAGCCTTATTCATTTGCAGCATGCGTGAGTCAAGCTACACCTTCATTCCTCATCATGGAAAAGTGGACTGAAGATGAAAGGCAGAGCCTCAAGATGAACATTAAAATACAACAGTACACTTCCTTCCAAAATAGGGATCATGCACCTTTTTATTGAAAGCTCAGAAGAACCGACAATAAAATAAAACAAAAAACAGGCACATACAAATCAGACTAAAACACTTCAGAATGATAGAAACAACCGCCCAGTGAGAGAAAAATCTATAGAGGAATCTGACAGGGGTTAATGA
Source organism: Phodopus roborovskii (assembly GCF_943737965.1). Classification (NCBI taxonomy): domain Eukaryota; kingdom Metazoa; phylum Chordata; class Mammalia; order Rodentia; family Cricetidae; genus Phodopus; species Phodopus roborovskii. The sequence continues at coordinate 18,000 of NW_026126433.1, forward strand.
TGAAAATATATGAGGAACTGAAAAATGTCAATAGCATCAAAATGAACAAAAAAGTTAAATCATGAGCAGAAAACCCAACATCTCCAGAAGATGTACAGATAGAAGGCCAGCAGGTCTGTAAAGAATGTTTGGCATGGAAGAGCTTCAGCAAACATGACCCCAGACTATGATATGACACTCCACTCTAGCTAGTTAGGATGGTAGCCATCTAAAACCAAGATGAGTGCTGCAGGGGCTGGAAGAATTTACTCACATACACCATTGGTTGGTGGGTAAGTCACTTCCCATGTCAACAACAAAAGCCCTTGGATGACCAACTTATGAGGATAAAGGGTTTTCTTATGGATTACAATTTTGGAGGCTGTGGTTCATGACCCATTGGCATCCTTGATTTGGGCCAGTGGTGAGGCAACAGATTGGGTTAGAAATGCATGGTGGAGTGAATTGGTTACATCATGAGCCAGAGAACAAAGAGAAAGAGGAAGGGATCATGGGCACTGGCCTTCTTCAAGGGTGTCCTGAATATCCTAAATACACACACACACAAAGTGACACCATACCTTAGTAGTGGCATCATAGGAGACAGGTCAACAAAATCTGAACTGTAGCAATAGAATGAGAACTGGTGGCTCCATCATGTACAAATATTAAAGAGAGAAGTGCCACAAAATACAGTGACCCATCACTGGATGTGTCCAGACAGAAGAAATGCAGGCATTGGAGAGACAAATCCACATCTGTGTTGACCGAGCACTGTGCAGGAGCCAGGATATAAAACCAACCGACCCAAATGACCATCAGTGGATAAGTGGGAAAAAACACCTGACTCATGTGCAGTGACAATGCATGGTTGCCAAAACAGTGAGACCTGAATCTGCAGCCCCATGCATGAGACTGGAGGATGTGAAGGTGAATGAAAGCACCAAGCACACACTGATGCCACGTGATCTCTGTGCCTCACTCAGACCTGAGAGCTGATGACTTAAACAGAAAGTAAAGTAGAGTTCATGGAGTTTGGTGTAATTTTGAGGGTATATGGGTCAGATAGGTGTCACACCTACACCACAGCCATTAAGAGAAACAATATCTCAAGAGACTTAATATACAACAAGGCAACCACAATTGCAGATAATACAATGTATTTGTGAAACATGTAAAGGAGGTGTGATCTAAGAACTCTCACCAGGAAATAACTGTTATGTAATAAACTAGCAGAGTAGCAAGACTTGACTACATCACAATAAACATGCATACACATACATGCATATATACATATAAAGACATATACATACATGCACATACATATCCATCACATATGCAAACACACATAGGCACATACATGCACACACTCACATAAACACACTCATACACACACAAACATTCTTCAAAACATTCATTTATCCATCATTTAAAATAAGCATATTTGAAATTCATAAAATAAACTATCAAAAGATTCTGCCTGACAAAGTCTCCATTATTTATACCAATATTTTCTGAATTATAAATGGCTGAGAAATACATCTTAAATAGACATTTGGAAGGCAGCATACACCATAGATTTTCACATAACTACACAGATAAATCTGCTGATTGATTTCCTGTTGTGTTACCAGTAAGTCCTAAGGTAATGTACTTCTTGGGTTGGTAAAATCAATAATTACTTGAACAGTGAACCAAACCAAAATACTTTTTCATTAACCTATTTAACCTACCTGTTTGAGAATGGAGTAATCTTAGATATTTTAATTGAAAAAAAAAAGCATTGCTATCAACCATAAAAAAATAAGTTACAGCCTCTTGCTTCCTTCTGCAAGTCATGGCCAAAAAACAATTTTAAAATGAGAGATATCTTACTTTAAAATTTCAAGATTGAACATGTACCATCTTTAAACAGAAAAGAATAGTATGTTCCATGGAATGCTAATAGATCAGTATACTATATTTTTCTGTTGCTTTGTTAAAATTAGCAACTCAGTTACCTTCCTGTGGCTGAGATAGAATACCAGGACTGAAAGAAACTCACATACAAAGATTTTCCTTGGTTAATGGGTCTAGAGGGATGCAAGTCCACTGTGATGGACAGGCATGGCAGCAAGCCTCAGGAGTAGAAAGCTGGGGCATCACATCTCAACCACAAACAGCAAGCAGAAATGCAAAAAAGAAATGGGCCTCAGCCATACACTCTCAAAGCCTTCCCCAGTCCCCGGTGGTTCCTCTATCAAAGCTCCAGACCCTAAAAGTTCCAAAATACTGAAACCTGTGGGGGACAGTTCTCATTCAAGTCACCACAGCTTAAGAAAGAAAGATAGTTAAGACACACCCTTAACCAGGAGGCCCTTGAGAAGTTGCAGAGGAACATAAGGAGGCCCAGAGGCCAGGGGCCAGGAAGACAGTGTATGTGCCCTGGTTGGGTGCAGTACCCTTCCACTCACACAATCACCCTAGTCAGACCACCCTGTAGTCCCTCTGTTCTTTCAAATTTCTGACAATGCTCTTTCCGTCTGTAGAGCAGAGGTAATAATTATTCTCTGCCCTCATTCAACTGACAGGTCAAATTTACAAACAGCATCCCTTCCCACAGATTTTCTTGGACTCACTCCTCAAAGGGGAGCTGTGTTCTGACCTTAGTTTTCCTACCATATTACTCAGCAGTAACAAGTTTGCATCCCCAGTGGCTTGCTGGGAAATAAATGAAACTGAAATTAAAAAAACAAAAAAAAAAAAAAAAAAAAAAAAACAACATAACAAATTCCCAGGACAACATGATACCTGACACTCTACATTGCAAGTTTGTAAATAAAACAGATTTCTAAATTTTAATTGAAATGAATTACTTAATTGATATGTTAGAGAAGACATCCTTTGGAGGTATTCCTGCCCCTGCCAAGCTTTAGCTCTGACAGGCAGAGTGAGAGAGAATGTCCTTTGGGCAAGTGTCCAGAGGGAGCAATATCAAAGGTACATCTACCATGCCCATCCCAGGAGAATGCAGGCCAATCGTCCAACCCTCTCATCACACAGAATATGTGACACTGTGACACACTGGCCTGAGTCCTCAGCAAGCAAATATGTTAAAAAGTCCTGAACCTGGAAAGGAACAAAGCATAAGTCACCCACCTCTGCCATACACATTTTACAGCTTCTCTTTGCAGAATCATAATAAACCAATTGAGCAAAATGGAAAAAAATAAAACTAGCTCACTTTACATATTGGAAAAACACAATCAATAATTGCATGAAAGTTTACCTCCAAACTACTGCTTTCAGTACTCTTTGGGAATAACAAATAAAACATTTGGTTTAAATTTCAGGAGTGGTTGCAACTTGGGAACTCTAAGTTGGTTTACAATTTCAGCACTTTAGTATAATGAGAGTATCATGCTACATGGGTGCGTGCATTCTCTCTGTCTCTCTGTATCTATCTATCTTTCTATCTACCTGTCTATTTATATATCCATCTATCTCTATCTTTCTGTGTGCCGAGAGAGAGAGAAAAAAACATGTACACTCACACAGGTACACACACACACACACACACACACACACACACACACACACACACACCACTCCTCAGATCAATTCTCCTTTGGTTTGTCAATGCAGAAGATACAGGAAATCTTTCAGTACATTTCATACTGATGTTAACTGAAGTTAAAGACACAGTTGGCATATTGCTCCCTTACGTAACAAAAAGTTATTTGTAAAAATAATTATTTTTAGTCTTCATGCCTATTTCAGAGACATCACTATCTGGCACACTTACGGCAAGCCAATCTTCCCCCTTTGGATGAGTAAAATCACAGGCATGATAGGTCTTTTAGTGGCAACCATGAGTATTCCTTCCCATGCTCTGCACTCCTCTAATAAAGCAGTTGAGTGAAATAAACACCTAATCACGTCATCTGTTTAACAAATTCAGCCATTATCCAGAGAGACTTAATTGCCAGCCTTCAGTAAATATTTTGGTTTTCAAACTAATCAACTCAGAAAAAAAAAAAAAAAAAAAAAAAACTACAGAGAAGAAAGTGAGAGATGGAATGAGCTCAAACCAAATAATGATTTATGCATAAATCATGACCTGATCCAAACCAAAGACCTCTGAAGTTAAGATCTTTAAAGGAGTAAATGGGTATGAGGACACAATTTGTCTCTGAAGCCTCCCGGGCAAAGATGTGTAAAAAAAAAATTGAAATCCGCTTACAATTACATCACCATTGGGAATTAAATCTCTGATGAGAATTAGTACCCTCTGATCCCATCCATAGGATGCACACAGCTAGTGATCACAAAACATAAATAATCACAGGGAATTTCAGAAGATAATAATAAAAACAAGCACTCAAAATGAAAGCATCCTTGGTGCCCTCCGAGGAAAAAGCAAGCAAATAAACACAGCAGCCTCCTCAATTTCACCACCATGTTGTGTTTGAATCCCTGCCAGGCATCAGAAACCACATTTGATATTTTGAGTTTTGGGTTGAGGGGCAGGCACTAGGACATCTAGTAGGGGAGTGGGAAGCAGAAGGGGGAACTTAGAAAGTGTCAAGCAGCTTTCTAGAGGTGCTATATAGTTCTTGGCAATTCTCACACACAGCCCTGGAAGGAAGGAGCTTATCTGAAAAGATGTCAACAATGATAGTGGGATGGGTGGAGGCAAAGATTCAGCCTGCACCTCTGAGGGATGGGGTTGTGACTATTTGTGCACAGAGTAGCCTTTCCCACCTGGAGAGAGGGTGAGTCCTGCACTATAGCATTTAATAGCACACTTACATCCCAAGAGTCAGGGTGGAACTTCACATCTAACTGTTCACAGCTACCTGAGTTAGTTTAGGAAGAAAGAAGCATTAGTTACATGCCAGCATGTAGTTTGTAAACCCCTCAAAAAAGAAGACATCAGGAATCTCCACAAACTTGGCTCACCACACTGAGATTACTCATTGCCTATAAAGAATCTGCCAAGCTTACTCAGGATGGGAAGTCAATGCCTGCCTGATATAAACACCATGCAGACTCCAGCAAAACTCAACTCAGAAATCTAAACCACTCAGAGATCTAACAAATCTCTTCACGTTGGAACAGGGATTTCTTAACTCTGAGACTGTCCATCCCCTAGCTGATTTCTTTCCTGGGAGAGGACTAGGTTAGTACAATGGCTTTGCTCACACAAATGGGCTTTAATTACTTCTGCAAATGGCAAATGCTTTGTCAGTAGCCTTATACTCATGCTTGCAGTTATAGAACATTAAAGTCATTTTTTAAGTCCATTATTTATTGTAACCTGGATTATAGCTGCATCTTCTGAAACTGTCAATATGCAACATCGTTTTTTTAAGTTTTCCTGCTTATAAAAGTAGCCATGAAAACACAGTTCAGTCATAAAGAGTAAGCACAATGACAAAGGCATTTATAAAAAACACATCCAGAGCAAATAATAAAGGAATGCAAAGCTCTTACCTCTGCTCTCTGTGTCCTGGGAAAGGCAGATGACTTCTCTATGGCATAAACATCCACCAGGTAGAGACATGCTCCTTGCTCCCGGTCCAAAATGGCTGCAGTTTGAATGACACCCGTCTGTCGTCCAATGGTAAAGAGACGTCCAACAGTCTTTTCTTCACAATGAACAGAAACAATGTAATATTCCACTGGAGCTTCTGACCCTCTGGGGCTAGCTGCTTCTATGGATATGACATTGGTACCAATGGGCTCCCCTTCTTTCAAGATGGTTATGTATTTGTTCTGTGTGAAAACAGGCCCATCAAGTCCCTGGAGGATGACGGTCAATTCCGTGGTTGACTTCCTCCTTTCTGGGCCCAGGTCTGTGGCTGATACTATGAGGTTGTAGATAAGCTGTGAAGGCACCAACGCAGAAGCCACACGAAGGTCCCCACTGTAACGATCCACAGTGAAGGTGTCTGTGTCTCCATTGACTATCTCATACTCCACCTCACCATTAGCACCTTCATCTGGGTCTGCAGCCATGATGGTAGTCAAGACGGAACCAATCGTGGCTGAAGGGTCTGCAGCCAGGGCATTTTGTGATACAAACATTGGAACATTGTCATTGAGGTCTGTCACCAAAATGGTCACATTTTTCAAAGCATACCTCCTGGTTTCTATCGGCACAGCTTGGTCGTTGGCTTTCACTGTCAATTCAAAGAGATTGGCAAACTCCCGGTCAATCTCAGCACTGGTATAGATGGTTCCTTTGACTTCATCTATGCTGAAGTGGCTGCCTCGGGGCATCTGTTGGATGATGGCGTAAGACAGCTGCCCATTGATATCTGCATCTGGGTCATGTGCTGTCACGGAAATGACAGACGTGCCAAGAGGGACGTTCTCCACTATAGACTTGAAAATGTCTCCTGGAGGAAAGCTTGGGGGGTTGTCATTGAAGTCCCTCACATGAATCACCACTGACATTGTGGATGACCGAGGTGGCCGCCCTTGGTCTTTTGCTGTTATGTTTAATTTATATAAAGACTGTGTCTCAAAGTCCAACTTCTTGGCCAGAAAGATACTCCCGGTGTTTGGACTAATACTGAAAGTCCCATGGTTGTTCGACCCCCGTGATAGTATAGTGTAAGTCTGCATTGACACCGGAGTCAGAATCAGTAGCAGTAACTGAGGACACAAGTTCCCCGATTCTCATGTTTTCCAAAACATCCACAAATAGAGTTGACTTTGGGAACGAGGGAGTGTTGTCATTTTCATCCAAAATATCAATACTTAGAGTACATGTTGAGTTGAGGGAGATGGTCCCTGAATCCACTGCCTGGATGAGGAGGGAATAGGCTGGGGTACGCTTCATAGTCTAACTTGCCTATGAGAGTCACCTGACCAGAGAACTTGTCTATGGCAAACTGTCTTTCTTCATTTCCTTTGAGGATAGAGTAATGAATGAGGCCATTACTTCCTTCATCCATGTCTGAGGCAGACACCCTTAAGACCTGGGTCAGATTAGTTGCTGTCTCTGATACTGTGGCTTGGTAAAAGTCTTTTAGAAACTTGGGAGCATTGTCATTAATGTCCTTCATGTAGACATGCACAGTGGCCTGGTCCTTGAGAGGCTGAGGGAGACCCTGATCTGTGGCTATCACTGTGAAGCTGAACACTGCGGTCCCCCGTCTCCTCATGAGTGACTCCCTGTCAAACCTGTGAGTGTTTGTGATTTCCCCAGTGACAGCATGCAACTCAAAATCAGGCTGTGCTGCCTCAAAAGCATACCTTACTTCCCCATTAGGACCGAAGTCTTTGTCCACAGCACTGACTTTGCCTACAAACGACCCAGCTCTCTGCTCCTCTTCAAAGTAAAATGTGTAATTGGTACTGTTAAACAAAGGCCTATTGTCATTCACATCTTCTAAAATCACAGTGACATTCACAGTAGCACTTAGGGGCTCCACAGCCCGGTCAGAAGCAACAACCAGTAACACATATCTCTCCTGAAGTTCACGGTCCAGTTCACTTTTTATATACAGTTGACCATCTGGGAATATGCCAAAGGCATCTCCAGTATTCCCATCTGTGATGGTGTATGCTATTTCCCCATTTGCCCCAGAATCTTTATCGGAAGCTTGTACTTTAAAGAATCGAGAATTCACGGGCTCTGACTCAGAAAGAGTCACCTCATAAGAAATCTGGTCAAATACTGGCGGGTTGTCATTTACATCATGGACGTAAATGGTCAAAATTATGCTGGAGGAGAGCTGGGGGACACCCATATCAGAGGCCAAGATTTCTACCTGGTACGAGCCAGAATGGACATCCAGTGCACCCAGAAGGCTGATGTTACCATTCTGTTCATTGATAGAAAATAGGTTCTTGGGATTCTGCTTCAGGCTATAGAGCACCCTGCCATTGACACCTTCATCAGGGTCCACAGCTTTGACCTGGAAGATGCTGTGTCCTGCCTGCCAGTTTTCCACTGCGTTTATGCTTTCCACTGCCTGGACGAAGTGCGGTGCATTATCATTCAAGTCTTTCACTGTGATGTTAACCAAGGTGTCTCCTGTCACTGCACCACCACTGGCCACTACTCTCAGCTGATAAAAGGACTGTTCTTCCCTGTCAATCACACTTGCTGTAGTCAGCTGTCCTGTGACAGGATTCATAGCAAACATACCTCTCTGGTCCCCAGTAGTGATGAGATAGCTGATGTTGGCATTGAGGTCCATGGTGGTGGCAGAAACACTGCCCACGTGATACCCCAGGGCCACGTTCTCAAAGACCACAAAGCTGTAAGCAGCCTGGCTGAATACAGGTGGGTTGTCTTGTGTATCTAACACTGTGACTGTTACTATGGCCTGGTTAGGAGACTGTAAATTGCCCCCATCAGTGGCCACTATTTGCAGTTGGTAGGCTGTTTTCTCTTCTCTATCTAGGGCCATTCTTGTAGAAATAACACCACTCTTAGCATTAATCTGAAACCTTGACCTGTCTCCAGCTGATATACTGTACTGAACAGTTCCATTGGGACCCATGTCTGGGTCGGTAGCAGACACGGTGGTGACATAGCTACCTCCAGGCTCATTCTCCTGTATATGAGCAAAGTATTGCACTGGATAGAACACAGGGCTGTTGTCATTGATATCCAGAAGACTGACATTTACCTGCACTGTTGATGACTGGGGAGGGGAGCCCAGGTCTGTAGCTAGAATCAATAGACAGTAGAAGGCTTGTTCTTCTCTATCTAGGGAGGAAGTAGTACTCAGCCTCCCAGATATAGGATCCAGGCGGAAGAGCCTTTGGTCACTCTCACCTTCTTGCAGGGAGTAGCGCACTGTCCCATTGTCACCCAGATCCCCATCAGTTGCCCCTAAAACCAACAGCTCTGTCCCAGCTGGAGCGTTCTCAACCACAGACACCTCATAGCCTTCAGGCTGGCTAAACACGGGCTTTTCATCATTGACATCCAAGACAGTTACCACAAGTTGGGCATAGGATACCTTGGGGTGGACCCCCTGGTCTCGGGCACTGATATTCAGTACGATCTGGGAGGCAAGTTCACGGTCAAGGCCCCCGGCAGCACTGGTGGTCACCAGGCCACTGTTCTCACTAATGTGGAACCAGCCCAAGCCATTTCAGAGACGATGCTGTAACGCAGGTTAGCATTGAGACCAGAGTCACCATCGGTGGCAGACACCCCCACTCACATAGCTTCCCGGAGGCACCTCCTCGCTCAGGTTCACTCTGTACACTTGCTGCGCAAAGACAGGAGGGTGATCATTGATGTCATTAACGAAAATCACCAAGCTGGCCACGGAGGAACGAGCCTGAACCTCGGCGGTAGGTGGCGCCCCGGAGTTATCCGAGACCGAGACTGTGAGGTTGTAGGAAGGGATTCGCTCGCGGTCCAGGGCGCTGGCCACCTTGATGAGACTCAGGTTAGGCACCTTGCTCCTCTGTACTTCAAAGTGGCGCTGCTCGTTGCCCCCGAGAATCTGCACTGAGATGTTTCCATTGGCTGCCGGGGGAGTCCGCGTCGGTCACAGTGAGCAGAGCCACCACGGTACCCACCTGCGCGTTCTCGTCCACCGAAGCGTAGCGCGAGGTGGCAGGGAAGTAGCGAAACTTCACCACCGGGTCGTTGTCGTTGACATCCAGAAGCTGGATGAGCGCTTCGGCGCGCCCGGTGAGAGAGGGCACGCCCCGGTCGGTGGCCTGAACTGTCAGCGAATACTGTCGCCGAGCCTCGAAGTCTAGCGGCTCTCGCACAGTGATGAGCCCCGTCTCCGGGTCCATCTGGAAGGGGTTCCTTCATCCTGCAGCCGGTAACGGATGTCCGCGTTGGTGCCCTCGTCTGCGTCCGCCGCCGCCACCTGCAGGATACTTGAGCCCACGGCCGCGTCCTCGGGCACCCCCGCCTGATAATGGGAGTTGCCAAACACTGGGGGATTGTCGTTAATGTCCTGTACAGTCACATTGACCTGAAGGTAACCGCGCCGCTTTGGCTCACCCTTGTCCTCCACCTCCACCAGGAGCTGGTACTGAGGTGTGACCTCGCGGTCCAGTCCGCCCTTGGACACCAGGTGCAGGGAACGCGCCCTCGCCACTGGGGTTCAAGGTAATGTCCAGGCGAAAGCGACCCGCCTCATTGCCGCGGACGATGCGGTAGGAGCGGTGGTCCACGCCGTTGGAGCCAATGTCAGAGTCTGTGGCGGTGTCCAGAATGACCTGACGCCCGCTGCCACTGTCCTCCTTGAAGGTGACCACGATCGAGGGATCCGGGAAGACTGGGGCATTGTCGTTGAGGTCACGCACCAACACTCGCACCTCGGTAGGGTAGGTGGGGGCGCTGGAAAGGACCACCAGGTTGACCACGTCGCTGGGCAGGCTCTCGCGGTCGATGGTGGCGGTGGTGTACAGCGCTCCGGTGCTGCTGTTAATAGAGAACAGGGCGTGGCTTTCACTGAGCCGGTAGGTAAAGCCTGGGCGGGTTGGGATGGTGCCCACCAGAGTCCCTGGAGGCTGCTCTTCCATCACCTGGAACACCTGACGCTGTTCGGCCGCTAGGATGCGGGCCGGGCCGGGGAGCAGAGACAACAACCCCCAGAGTCGCAGCAGCTGGCACAGGGATGAAGAGAGTAGCGAGAGCCGCCTGCGGCCAGGAGCCGGGTCCGAGGCCAAGTTCATGGTCCTGGTTTCCAGGAACCGCGAGAGGAAGAAAAACAAGGTGAAGGAAACTGGATGATCCAGAGAGCTTCTGAGTGGTGCCAATCAAAAGCCAGTTTGGCCTGAGATCTCCGCAGTTCAGAAGTGTGAGTGAGGGGCAGACGCCCAGGAGGAGGCTCCTGGTGGCCTGTGAGACGCGCAGCGTAGGGGAGGGTGAGGCGACAGGCGGCGGGGCATCCCTGGGCTCTCCCGAGAAAGTTTCCAGGCCTCCAGACACTTGGATTGGAATCCCCAGTCTGAGCGTCCTGACCGCGGATAGGAGTTGGGAGAGATGGCCTGGATTTCGGGGACCTGAGGAGTCACTCACTGCACTCACGTCTTTCCAAAAACTTTAGGACTTACCCGGAGCGTGGCGCAGAACAGGACAGAGCCAAGGGCCACAGTGCTGCTGCACCCCAGAGACTAAGCGGGGACGCCGCCCCGAAGCTGGCGGTGCAGACTCTTCTCGGGTTTCGCTCCTGGGGATCTGGGAAGGTCGTCTCTGGATCCCGCTCCCTCCCTCTGCAGGGGAGGTTCACCGGGTGCTGTGTCCGCACAGCGTCTCCAGCAGCGCTCAACTCCGTCCTCTCGCGGGTAACCCGCGCTGCCTTTGCGCCCGCCGCTGCTCGGAGCCGGAGGTCCAGCCCAGGCTGCTGCAGGCGCTGCTCCACATCCTTCACCTCCTCTCCGGCATCATTTGTACATCCATAGAACTCGGGTTCCCCTTCCTCCTCCGCGTCGCGGGGGTCGGGCAGCAGTAGCAGCAGCAGCAGAGCTTGTTCCCCGAGTCCCCTCCCCTCACCATGCCAGGGGCTCTGCCCCGGGCGTCAGCGGGCACCGCCGCCCCCGAGAGCGCCTCGCCCTTGTCCAGGAATCTGTGCTTTTATTGTCCCGGGTCAGTTTCACTTTGTAATCCGCTAGGCTTTGTGTTTGGGGTAGGGTGGGTCCCTCCGTCGTGGTCCCCGCGGGTGGTGGGGACTCAGAGGTGCGGGGTAGCTGCACAGGGCGCCGTTGGGTGCGCTCCTTCGCAGTCAGGGCTCGGAGGCGACACCGCGGCAGATCTGGAGCCGGGCGAGTCCCCCCGCTGCCTCTCCGGGTCCCTCGCACTCTCCCCGCCCCTTCCCCGCTGCGCGCACACACGCACTCACACACACGCGCGCACACACGGAGGGGGGAGGGCTGTCCGCGATCGCGAGCAGGACTGAGAAACTTTGCTCGCCCCTGGTTGCTCCTGGACTCCAGTGGCCGCCACTCCCCTGTTCTGGTCCTGTCACCCGCGGGCCCTGCCCCGCTACAGCCCATTGGCCACAGCCCCGCCCGGCGTCCCCTCCACGCTCGCCTCTTGCCGCCACTGGCTGGGGCGACGCTCGTCACCGCGGCCTCCGAGGCTGTGGGCGGGCGGTAGGCGAGCCCCGCGGCGGAGGCGCAAAGAAGGGGGGCGACCACCCCCCAACTCCTTTCTATTTATTTATTTTCCCTTTTGGTCAAACCTTGGCCGGCGTCGGCGCAATCACTGCAAGAGGCAGCCGCGGAATAGATGGGGGTGGGGTCAGATTTGGAAATAAATAAGTTTAGTGGCCAGAGCTGGGGGTACCATTAGGCTGTTAAACTGGTAATACCTCGATGGAGGGGGTCGAGGGAAATGAAAGGAAGGCTGGGGGCGAGGGTCTGTTAGCGCGGGAGGAAGGATTAGGCAAAGCCTGTCTGGGAATGCACGCCGCTGCTGAGTTTTAACCATTTCGTGCCCTCGCCAGGGGCAATGGCCCAACGAGCTGCTGCCCTTGGAACCCCACAGAATCCTGGCTTTTTCCCACTCGAGAGCCTGCACCCCAAGCCGTTGTCCCTTGGGTCCAGGAGACACCGAGGCCTCGGTGCCAGCAGCCCCCAACTTCTCAAACGAATAGAGGGGCACAGGAGTACTCTCAGCTTGATTAGTGTCACAGCTGGAATCCGGTCCACAGACCAGTCCTGAGGCTTCAGCCTAAACAATGGCAGCTTCTGCGGGGACAGTTTCCTCTTACAAACCCAGTTTGGAAGACCCCCGGTGGCGCTCACCCCCCCCCCCGACATTTTCTATGCAAAGGAAATCTAATAACGTTTGCTTTCGGTTTGGTCTGGGAGGGGGGAAGCGAGGGATGATAGCTGTAAGAAAATAAAAATAAATGAAGTATAAATTTAATATTTTAAGTGTTACACATCACCAACTGCACTCAGATGATTCCCCTGGCTCGACTTATTTGTGTCGTGGCGCGCAAGGTTTCTTTAAAAGAAAAACTGAAAACGTGATTAGGAATCGGGTCAATAATTTTCCCCTTTAAGGGAACCAACTTGCAAAATATGAATTGAAGCCAAACAATGCAAATATAGGGCATATGTCATACAGTTTTGCCACAGGAATCCCTCCAAACCTCAAACTTTCTGCGCCCGGAGATGGTTCAAGCGCGGGCCAACACTGCCCCCTGCTTGTGAGAGCCAGCCTTGAAGCTACAGTGGCTGGTTTGGAGCTTTAAATGCAGACTGGGAGGATCTGGTTAAAGAACTAATTCCTCCTTCTTGTCAAGGGATGGGGGCAAAGAAAAGGACTTGGAAGGATCCCCTACTGCCTTTCCTTGTGTGAGGTCAGGAAATAATCAAAGGCGATAGAAGACATCACACTCAAGTCTTGGCTGCAAACCGCCTGTAACCTACACGGAGGAGGATGCGGGCTGATTCTAAAGCCATCATGAATTCCTTTGTTTAGTTAGAACAATCGCTCCTGCCTGTTCCCCAGATATAATGTGATGGGTAAACTGGACCCAGACCAGAGAGTTAAGCGTCTCTATTGCTGCATTTTTCAGGCTACATAACTATTGAACGCCTATCATTAACCTCCTCCTCCCCCTGAAAAAACAAAAAGCCAACCCCCCCCCCAAAAAAAAAGGTTTTAAGCCCCATCAAAAATTACTTTTATTACTGCCAACCACTTAGCCCTTAATGGCATTATTTTTGCTGTAATCAGCCAGGAGAGATTTGTAGATTAAAAGTTGATCTACATGTTAATAGAAATTGTGGCTGTGAGAGTGGAAAGAAGGTAGAAGACTTTCTTTTTGTTCCCTAATCCTGCGCGATTCAATACATAAGAATGGGAAGAAATCGCGATACATTTAGGGAAGAAAGTGGAGTTTTGCTGGTTTGCCTGGAGTCTGTTTGGAGACCATGTGAGATGCCTTCACAGCCCAACCCGATGGATGGAATTAGCATCTCTTGCCAGGGAATTTAATTTGGGAAAACAGGTAATTTAATTCATTCTGTGAAATGAAATGTTTAATCTGCTAAATAAGTGTATAGTCTTCATTTTACGAAATACAAAAATGGCTCATATTCAGTCCGAAAATATTTGTTTGAGAAATTCCAAGAGAGGATTACCACAAATTATTTAAGCAATGGTATGGTTAGTTGAACAACTAACTTTCCATAATGATGTAATCTAATCGTTCGTAGATAATTCTACACAAAACTACAATTTTGTATGGGTAGTATATAATTTAAAAAGAAATACAGAGGATATTTTGTATAAAACATGAAATAAAGCTTTCGCTACATTTTATTTTCATTGACTCTTTTAGACTTCTAGAACTGTGCTAACATATTATTAACATATATTTATATTTTTTTTCTTCCTCCTGGTGGGGAGATGGCTCACTGGGTAAAGGCTTTTACCAGGGACGCTTGACCACCTCAATTCTATCCCCACTTAAAAGCCAGGCAGAGTAGCACAATTTTCCTTGACCCTGGCGACCCCTAGCGGGAGATAGAAGGCATAGACAAGAGAATCCTCGGAAACTAGGCAAAACAGCCTGAAGGATGTAGAGTTGAAAAGAAGCAGGCTGGAACAAGGTGGGAAGAGTGCACTGACCTCAGGATATCCTCTGACCTCCCAAAGTGGGAAGAGTCTAAAGGCACCCAGGATGCCCACTGACCTCCACACACGTGCCTGCATCCACACACAAGCACATCTTTCTAACATACATACAAACATACAAAAACCAAGTCATTATTCTTCTTGTAAAGATGAAAGAAAAACATAAGGTCATTGTATACATGAAAAACATTTTAAAAGCATAAAATAATAAGTAGATGTCAAAAGTGATAGAGCAGTGGATGGAAGATCTAAGGAACATTTCTAGCTGTACATTTCTCTTGCTTTCCAGCAAACCCAAACAAATATAGTTTACTTTTCCTACCATATCTTAATTATTTATGAAAATGGTTATTAAAGTCACAGTTTTAACAAAAATGGAATATTAGAAGCCAATTAGAGGTCATGCTAGTTAGGTTTTGTCAGTTGGACAGAAGCGAGAGTTGCTGTGGAAGAGGGAACTTCAGTTGAGGAATTGCTTCCTGTGCCCTACCTGTGGGTCATTTGCTTGGTAAGTACTTGATGCATAAGTTAGGCCACCCCTGGAGAGATAGTCCTGGACGGTGTGAGAAAGCAGGCTGAGCAAGCCATGGAACCAATCCAGTGAGGAGTTTTTCCCACTGATTCCTGCCCTAGCTCCTGCCCAACTTGCATTGGTGATGGACTGTGATGGTATATATAACCCAAATGAACACTTTGCTATCTGACTTAGTTTTGGTCACTGTTGCATGGGAATAAGTAACTATAATATAATATATTCCCAGGCACAAGTTATTCCTCAGTATCAGTGAGTAATAAGGGCACATTTTTGTGCCCAAGTGTGAGAGGAACTAGAGAATACAAATCATTTGAACTGTGCATGTGTGTTGAAATGTATGACTTGTGATGATCTGTTCTGCACACATTCTTGCAATCATTTAATTCAGTATCCAAAATTTCTCTATGTTTTTTGTCCAGAAGTAGCAACAATTAGTTAAAGCACACTCCCTAATTTCTTGGGCATTTGCAAGCTGGAGCTACCTCTCTTCCTGCCTTCCCTTCTAATCTTTCTCCTCTTCTCCCCACTTCTTTTAGATTTTCTTTCAGAATCCAGTCTTCCGTGGGTGAAGATTGTCAATTTGACAGGGTTTAGAATCCCTGGTGAGAGAAACCTCTGAGCATGTCTGTGAGGAATTTCTGCACTGGTTTAACTGAGGAGGGAAAACCCATCCTGAGTGTAAGGGCACCATCCCACGAGCTGGGCTTCTGGACAGAATGTAAGGGAGAGCTTGAGCTAAGCATCCCGCCTTCACTGCGTTCTGCTGTCTGGCTGCACATGTGGTGCGACCTGCTGCCTCCTACTGCTGTCACTGTGATGAAATGGGTCCTCAAACTGGGAGCCACATGAAACTCTTCCTTAGGCAGCTTTATACGGGTATTTTGCCACAACAACGAGCAAGTGACTGATGTGAAGCCCCGCCCCATCATTTCTTCTCTTTCGCTCTTCTACTCTAGTTTAGAAGTCTAATGTGTTCCACAAGCTTAAGTGTATGCGCACTTGGTCCTCCCACTGTTTGAGAAAGATGTGGACATTTAGGAAGTGGAGTCTTGATGGATAAAATGGGTCACTAGGGGCAGTCCATAGGGCTTTCTGATGCCTACACCTATTCCCTCTCTGCCTCCTGAGTGTGGATGCAGCCAACTGCTGGATTCTACCATCATGCCTTCTCACCTTCTGTGAACGATCCTTTTAAATAGTTTCTTGTCCAGCATTTGGTCACGGCAACATGAAAAAACAACCAACACACTGCCCTTCTACCCCCAAGTTCTAGTCCCACTGTACCCTCTTCCCTTCCCGCTATTCCAATCGCTCTACTCTTCACTCTGCACTACTCCATATGACTCTTCATGCCCACCATGCCACACTCCCCCGAGCTGGCAATCTCAGTCTAAGAGCTATTCCCGAGTAGTCTTGCAAATGTGCCTTTTAGGTACTGCAGTTGTGGTTTGCATCCAGTTCACCCTGCTGCCTGCTATACCACACCCCCACGTTTCTATTCACCCCTTCACTGCTGCTCTGACTTTGTCGTTTTGCCAAGCCATCTCATCATGTGGTCAGACACCAGCTTACCTCCAGGTTCCTGGCAGCACAGAACTCTGCAATTTGGGGGGGGGGCACTTGATTTATTATTTCTTTTTTGGTGTGTACTGAATCTTTAGCTCAGTATTTCATATCATAATAGCTTGTATTTTCTCATATGTATATCAAGAGCTATTAATTTTCCTCAAGGTGCTGCACTGCCTTACTCTTATAATTAGACAAACACTTTATGTAAATGAGAAGGAAACTAACACATCTGAAAACAAAAATCATGTCCATCTGCATAGATATGGCTAAGAACTAATTATTAAATGGATTTATTATCTTATAAATCAAAGTCGAGTTCAAGTTATACCAAGTTTAAATCTGTGGAACTTAAATTCCCAGGCAGGAGTTAACAAAATTACTCCTACTCCTGAAAGGGTCCCCCAAAATTCTTGTTTCCCACCTACCTACACAGCTCTTACCTAGCAAGCTTCTTAATTATGAGCTTCCCTATGTTGAAGAGTCCCTTCCTATGACACCTTACTCTGCAGAGATGTCACTATCCTGATTTGTAGGGACATACTAAGCCATTTTCTACTTATGACTCTATTGGTCCAAAGTAGTGTGTTTGTCAGGGAAATCTGCTCTGACACACAAAGCCAGCACCCTTGGCTGCACCATGACAGACTTTTCTCCTGTCTTCCTTCCCTCATAACACTTTAAGATTCTCTTCAGCATGGTGTTATCATTTGGCTTTGTTTGCTCAATTTTTCAGCTGTTTAAAAAGAATTATATCTTACCTAGAACTTTCAGTGGGTTCCTATTTAACATGGTAAGTTCTATTTGTGTTTATATTTGTGTATGTTTCTTCTCTGCCACTGTGATAAATATCATTATCAAGGCAACATAAGAAAGGTTTATTTGGACTTTCAGCTTTTAAGAGAGTCTATAATGGCAGGGAGGCATGGCGTCCGTCACTACACACAGGAAGCTAAGAACAAGAAGCAGAGCCAGTTATAAACCCTCAAAGCCCAGCTTACAGTTCTGAGATATAGCTGCAGGAAAGTGAATGAATGAACGCAGCAGCGACCGGAAGCAGCTGGCCACCCCATATCCACAGCCAAGAACAGAGATAATGGAGGCCTACTTGGCTGTACTCAGCTTTCTCTCTCCAATCATAGAGTTCAAGATTTCCTTTCCTAAGGAATTGTGCCACCCACAGTAGGTGGGTTTTCCCACTCAGTGAACCAGGCTGCCTGATCTAGACAGTCCCTCCCAGACACTCTTTCCAGGTGCTCTTTCTAGGCTGTATCAAACAGACAGTTAGATATAACCATCCTGTTGGACTTTCATTTTGTCAGCCACTGTTTTTCTTAAAACTAAGATCTTCACCATGATAAAACTGGATTTTATAAAATGCAGTATAGTACTGGCAAGTAAATTACAGACACACTCACTCTCATAGTGACTTTGTGGTGCATGCCTCTAACCCTAGCACTTGAGAGGTTGAGTCAGGAGAATCAAGAGTAGAGGGTTTTCCTCAGTCATAAGAGGCCTCTAAGACAACACAAAGGCATGAAGATTGGGAGTTTATAACCAGCATGGACTGCATGAGAAGCAGGAGAGAGGAGGGGAGCCAAAACCAAGTCTCTCTTCTGTTTACATTTTATTTTAAAACCTATTTTACTGTCATTTAAATTATTACTATTTATTTGCCAAAAGGAAACTGTAAACAAGGTAAACTAGACAAGTTGATTCAATTTTCTTAGCATAAAACCTCTCATGAGGTTTCCTGCTTTTCTCTAACACCTGACACTGTCTGAGGGTCATTTTCTGTGATTATTGAGTTGAAAGAGCCATGTGACTTTTAGCAAATACAATATGTATACATACCCTAACTGTAAACATTATTGGCAAAATGGGGTCAAAAGAAAACGAGTCTTTACCAAAAAGTGATTTTTTTTTTAAATTTTTTAAAAAAGCAAGAAACATGGTAATTTACGAGTTGAATCTGCTTTTGTTTCTACCATACCACCCTAGTAATGTGATCTTCAGAACCATTTGTGGCTTCAACTGTTCACTGCTGGGCCTCCAAACCCTCCCAGCCTAGTCCTGGCATGACCATCTGTTTCCCTTCCCCCGGAGAAGGCAGGGCCAGCAAGTTGGTGCATCTAGTTAGCTAAGGACACGGGGCTGGGCTGTGGTAACAAGAGGCCTTTTCTCTTCTGCTAGGATCCATTCCTGTGGCAAACTCTTCACTCTCACACCCAAGGGCACCTTAAAGGGAGGACCCAGACTGCCAGTTGAAGAGAAAGCACCCCCTACAGGCCCACTTTGGAATTGAACTTGCCTCTCTGAGTCCTCATTCTTTTCCAGACATCATTTGTAACTCTTGGTATGAAGCCAAACTTGAATGGTTTAAGAAAAATTATAAAACTCTGAAATTTTAGCTAAGTGATAAAATAATAGCCTGGTGTGTGCCCAGCCTGGAGGGGCTATCACTGTTGTTTCTTCAAATACTTTCTTTTCCACAGGGATGACTGTACCCTTTGGTATTGATCTGTACACAGCTGTCCAACTTTTCCTCTGTCTTGGGGAAAATCCCTCAATCCCATGCTCCAGCTGCTAGCTCATTCCTAAGGAATATCCAGGGAAAACACTGGCTAATGTTTCAACTCATTTTTTTTTCATAATCATCCCTGGCTACTTTTATGTCAACTTGACACAAGTTAAAGTTATCTGAGAGACCACCAAATGAGAAAACACCTCTACAAGATCTTACTGTAGGCAAGTCTGTAGGACAGTTTCTTGATCATGTTTGACAGGGAAGAGCTAAGTCCACTGTGGGTAGTACCATTTCTGGGCTGGTGGTCCTGGGTTCTATGAGAAAGCAGGATGAGAAAGCCATGAGGAGTAAGCCAGTAAGCAGCATCTATCTCTCTATGGCTTCTGTATCAGCTCCTGCCTCCAGGTTCCTGCCCTGTTTGAGTTCTTGCCCTTACTTCCTTCAGTGATGAACAGGGATGTGGAAATGTAAGTAAAGTAAACCATTACTCCCCCAAGCTGCTTTGGGCATGGTGTTTCATCACAGCAACAGTAACTTTAACTAAGACAGTTACAAAGACATAACTTTGTATATGAATTAGCTTTTTCTGATGTCTGTCTATCAAATCAATCTGCCCATTATTTCCTATGTCAGTACAAGTTTGTCAGGTTGAGATTCCGTCTTTTTGTGGCCCATGCTATTAATTTTGCTTTTTTATAAAGTATTATTTTCCGGAAGACTCTTGTAAGTTTGTCAGATGAGCCTAAATTGAGCTGTAGTCACAGGCTGCAGTCTGAGATTAAAGGAAATATTTTTATATAAACAGAAAGTTATTAATACTTTGGAATTTGAAAGCTAATAGTGATCATACTGATTAACTCTGCTTTTGGAGTACAACAACAAATGTGACCAATTGATTATGAACATGTTACAATAAAGCTTTATTTTATAAAGACAGGAAGAAGGAGCCAATTTGGCCACATATGATCCCTTGCTGGCCCTTGTTTCAGAGACAGGAAGTTCCTTACAAAGAATCTTACCCAGACACACAGCCAAGTCTTTTGTAAGCTTAATTTAAAGATTTTTTTTTTAATGTGTCATGTGTACCATGTGTATGTAGTTGCCCATGAAGGACAGAAGAGGGCTGGGAACTGGAGTTGCAGGCAGTTGTGCTCCACAATGTAGTATGCTGGGAACCCAATGCAGGGCCTCAGCATGAGCCTTAATCGCTGAGCTATCATCTCTCCAGGCCCTGCAAGCTTAATTTTAAGTTGTTCCGCTCCCCCTAAGATATCCATCCACTCTGGTATTTTATACAAACCCTTGGGTTTTTAGTTTTTTACTACTTCGGTTTCTCTTTGTTTTTATCTACGTCTTCTTCATGCAGATATACATAACCATGTTACAAAACACACACACAGGCATGTGCGTTTGTATGCCTTTGCCTATATAAACAATAAGCAATGTCATATATGTGTACCCCTTTTAGTAAAGCTAGTGTTTAATTTAAAAAGACTATATAAATAAAGAATATATAAATATATTTATATAAATATAAAACTACATGATGGAAACTAGAATCTTATTTTTTTAATGTCACACTTATGGGAAAAACCAAATGAAGGGTTTGCTTCAAAATTCTTCATAATATCATATGAGTGACTGCGTGAGCAAACCCACTGGAATGGAAATTGCTTACCCTGAATGTGAGCCTCCTTCTCTGAGTGTTGCGGTGTTCACCACAAGCTAGTAATTACTGCCCAGAATTTGGAGAAACTTCTCAACTCAACAACTGTCTGGAACAATCTATAATTTTGTTGAAACATACGTCAAGAACTGGTCATGTTTTTGTCTTTATTATCTAGAAGCCTCCTACCTATCTCAATCTCTGATAACTAATGCACATGATGGTGAGAGAGCCTATGTCTTCTAACAAAACCAGTAAGATGAACAGCACAGTGGATCTCTTACTGGGCTAGAGAACCAAAGATGATATATATATATATATATATATATATATACATATATATATATATGTGTGTGTGTGTGTGTGTGTGTGTGTGTGTGTGTAATTAATTCGGTCAACATGCTCATTTGTGATAACAGTAAGCAATGAGGTGATCAGCTGAATGTGTGGGAATGTCAGAAACGTAGAAAATCATGCTGTAACTTTTATCAATAGGAGAGTGGACAAATGGAAGAAGCCAGTAGGCAGAGAACCCTTGCCCACTCTTGAGAGTCCCTTTGACAGGGCAGGGAGCCCTTGCCCATACCCCACAGCTGACAACCCATTTTAAACTAAGGGGATGATATGGGAGCTTCTGTGAGGTGACCTGCTTCATGTTTTCACTGAAATAAGCATTCCTGGCTGTAATAATAATTCAACATAAATGTCTCCCCACTGAGCGGCGTCTCATTATGTGAATGGGCCAAGAATCATAATTTGTTCCTTTTATGCTCATTAAAGAAATTTCTAGACTCTCTTGTTGCTGCAGATGATGCTGAGGCATCCTCATTCATGCTCCCGAGACCGATGTTCAAATGTCACTGTGCATTTGGGTATTTGAAAAAGACATGGAGACACAGAAGAGAATAACACACAGACCACTTCTGGGTTTGTTTAGTCAAATTAAAGAAGTGTCTTTAAAAGAATGCACATATCAAAATCACCCAATTATTAAAAAATAAACCAGAAAGATGGAATCACTCAGAGACTGAAATAAATTCCAATCTATTACAGCTTGCTTAGCTGTTGTGTAAGATAATATTTATCCATTTACAATAAACACAAGTGTACCAAAGCTCTCTCAGAAGGAAAACCAAATGTACTAATGGTTGCTTGTCTCAACTCAACTCCTGAGCCATCTGAAGAGACAAAAGAGGTGGCTTTGTGATTATGTTATCTATATTTATTATCTCGTGAATTATTTGTGGTGTTCACCAATGGAAACAATTGGGGGGGTCTCAAAAATACACTCTTGGTTATTTCACTACTACTGTTAAATCTGTGTTAAATATACATTTCTTTTAAATTAGTCATTTAGTTCTCTACCCAGAGTCTGAAGGAGGACACAGAAAACTATAATTATAGGTTATTGGTTTGTTTTTATTTGGTTGGGGTATTTGTTTGTTTGTTTTCCTGTTTGTCTTAAATGATGGCACTGGTTGGCACCACACTACAAGACCCAGGGAAAGAGACAATTCTGCTTTTTCTTATCCAACATGATGCTCAGAATTCAGATAGTATTGAGGAAAAGTCTCCCTTTCTTTCAGAGCAGCTAAGGTTTTACAGCACCTGGCTAGGAAAGATAAGCAAAACCAAGACTTCAACCCACCAATCCCTGAGCAGTGGTGGCTGCCAGCCACTTTGAAAGACATTGCTCAGGGATGATTCCAGACAGCTCGGGGGAGGGTTTCTGATTAGGACTCCAAATCAGAAAGTCTTTTTGTAAGTTCAAAGCATTGTGGTGGGTTATTGTGGCTTAACATTTGCCATCTGTTTGTGTCTTGTGTTTCTAGACACTGTTTTTCGACACTCTCATACCCGTGAACTGTTCTACTCATTAGAGCTCACGTGGATTTGTCAGGCAAACTGCCTGAGAAGCCATAAGCCATCTGGGCAGAGCTGTGGATGCTGGGCCACCCTGCTCAGGGCTCAGCATGTGTCCGAGGTCGGTGAACCTGGTGTTTTGTGTGTATGCATTACAGTACTTTTCCTACTCCAGGCAGAACTTCATTTCTTCATCTGGATGATTTGGGTTCATAAAGAAGAAGTTTCTGGGTCTGTCCTTTCCTGACAATTTGAGATCATCAAGAGGATTTTTACTGATACAAACTATACATTTAAGGGCTATATTTTTATTCCTTTTGGAAGAATCCTCTGTCCCGTAGCAGAACCTTCTACACTCTCCATAACAACAGTCTTCCAGACTAGAGAGAGGCAGGAGGGCACTGTATTAACAAGCATTATTAAAGATCGATCCCAAATAATAGAGTTTGATCAAACCATGATACTCTTTAGTAAACAATAATATCTTATATGCATAAAAGTATTTAGCACAACACGCTGAAATAATTTTGAAAAAAATATAATAAGCTTAAAGCTTGGCATGTTGGGAGACAGGCAACTAGCAGGTGTCGTTACCAGGGCTGAAGCATTTCTGATAGCTCATAGTGTTCAGATTCATTGTATGGGAAAGATTGTATTATCTGAAGGACTTCTCCTGAACAGCCCAGAGGACTCTTGTCTTACTAAACCTACAACATCTTAATTCTTTGTTTATTTGAAATGCTTCTTGGCCCTCCCTTCTTTTCATTGCATCCTTAATCACTGAGTCTGTGATTATAAATGGCAAACATGCACTTTGAGAAGAAAATGAGCTGTGATTTTGGTTGGAAGCAGTAATTTCTCAATGGCAGAATATATTAACCCCTTCTTCTCTGCCCTGTTCATAAGCTCTTAAGAAACTCCAATTGAAGCCTGCTGTGTATACAACACTGTAGGGGACCCAAGGGCATTGCCTTTCCTACTCATGGCAGCAGGGAACTGAGGTGAAGACATGGCCAATCCCTCATGGATTTGTACCAGTGAGAGACCTAACAATAGGAATCCCTGTGAGTCTTACCTGACCTCTCAGCTGGGCCAGACTAGGGCACCTCTATTCATGAAGGGACACCACAGAGCCTGTTGTTGACATATCCCAGGATATACAGAGAATATCAATCTGCTCTGCAGCTCCATGGAGAGGAAGGCTGAGTGCTACATTTCTGGATACTGCTTGAGGTCTCCACTATCGGTACCATTGAGCAGCAAGAAGAAAACCAATGCTGATCATCATCTTTTGTGCTTTCTGCCAGTATCCTCCTTATGTGTTCCCTGCCTAGGCACTGCTGTTGGGAGGGATGTGAGACCTCACTTCCAGCAAATGTTTCTTGCTGTGAAGCCCACACCACTGACTGAGTGCCTGTGCTTTGGCCTCCTGTGGCTACTGGGGCCAAAAGTGCTAGAGGCTTTTGCTAGCTAGTGGCTGAGTGAGTACTCACAGCCCTAGAAAAGTTTCCACCAGGCAATGGAGGCAGCCACTCTTACTGTAGGCAGTGAATAACACCCATAAAAATGCTGGGTCACTCTGACTTGAGCATGGTACATAAGCTTTGATCAGAGACAAAGGTCCTGCAGGGCAACTACACCATGGTGCCTGATGGGAAGCGACACCAATACTGCATAACAAGCCAGTTCCCTAAAACAGGACTTCAGAAAAAAAAAGGGGGGATGCCTGATAGAGAGTCTAAGGAAACTCAAATGCCTGTGAAGTCCCAAGGGACCCATGAGTAATTCAAGATAATTATGGCGACAACTCTGGTGCAGATAAGAATGCAGAAGGGGGGGGTAGAAAAGGAGAAAGAAGAGAGAGGAGAAAGAAAGAGAGATTGAAATTTGATAAAGAACCAAATGAAAACCCTGGAAATAAGATCTCAATTAATCAAACTAATACAAAAACTGTTTGGTGGTTGGCCTGAGCCCATTTAAAAATAAAAGAGAAAAGTATAAAAAAAGAAAGAAAGGAAGAATGAAAAAAAGAAAGAAAGGAAGGAAGAATGAGAGAAAGAAAGAAAACTGATCTTCAAGAGAGTGTATAAGGGCTTACGGACACAGTAAACAACAAGCACGTGAGTGATGCAGGACACAAAGGAGAAGAGAGCAAATGCTGGGAGAAAAGATCTGTGTGTCCAGCCTCTTTTCTAAGCCAGGAAAAGATGCTACAGTCAAACCTTAAATATACAAAAGAGAATCTTGAGAGCTTTGTGAGAAATTTCTAAACTCCATTAAAACAAAACCAAGCAGAACGTCTCATGAGAAACAAGAACAGAGGGAATGTGAGCCACCAAACAAGCCTGAAAATTAAGGCTTGTCCATAGCTAGAATGGGGGGGGGGGATAGGGAACCATGGGAATTCATATCCAGAAGAGAGAGACAGGGAACCATGGGAATCCATATCCAGAAGTGAGAACAGGGAACCATGGGAATCCATATCTAGAAGGGAGAGACAGGGAACCAATGTAATGAAAACATGAATTCCACTATGAAGACAGCTACACAGAGAAGACATTGTAAAAAATAAGACAGTTCAGTGTGGTGGCTTGGATGAGACTGGTCCCTATATGCTTGTATATTTGAATGCTTAGTCACCAGAAAGTAATATTGTTTGGGAAGGATGAAGAAGGGTGGCTTTGTTGGAGGAACTATGCCACTAGGGGTGGGTTTGAAGTTTCAAAAACCCACACCAGGCCCAATGTCTGCCTCTTATCTCTACCTCTCTCTCTCTGCCCCCTCCTCTCTGCCTGCTGCCTGTGGATCAGGATGTAAAGCCCCCAGGTACCATTTCAGCATTGTGCCTGTCTGCTTCTTGACATGATGATAATGAACTAATCCTCTAAAACTGTAAGCAAGACCCTAATTAATTACTTTCTTTTATAAGAGTTGCCTTGGTAGTAGTGTCTTTTCACATCAATAGAACCTTAACTAAGCATGTAGTATAGTAAGCCATTAAATGGAAAGGAACACCAAAGATGACAAAGAGAGGGGCAAAAGAAAGAAAAAAAAAAAAAACAGAAGAAAATCAATAAAATGACAGGAGTGAGTCCTAACCTGTTCATAATAAAATTCAAGATAAGTGGAAAAAATTCTCAAACTAAACAGTACATGTTATGTTCATTAATTACAAAGCAGGGCCTCATAATATGCTGCCTACAAGATAGCTGCCTTACTAATAAAGATGCCCACAGGCTGGAAACAAAGGGTGAACTTGAGGACCTGATTGACAGGAACCCCAAGGTAATTGTTATAGTCACAAGGACAAATGGAAGGCAAAGGCTGTAGGAGAAAGAGAGCTTTCCTCTAGAAGCCAAGGTACCAGTTAAACACTAAGGTAAAACCAGAGCATGTATGCCTCATAATGGTAAAGGGTTTCATAGAACCACTACTAGGCTAAAGGGAGGAAAGGACTGGGATACCATCACTGTGTGCTTTTCATTAGCTACCAATGGACAGATGATCCAAATGAAACGTAATGAGGAAATCTCATCATCAAACTACCACAGACTGGTCAGACATCTACACTTCACCAAATCTGTGTAGCACTGTGCTCTAGACGACTCTCTAGAGTAAGTCATGTTAGGGCAAATCTTAACAAATTTTAAAACTTGAAACCATGTCCTATGTCTTTTCTGATAGCAATAAAGTGAGAAGTCAACAATGAAAGGTATTTTAAGAGTCACATGAATGTCGGGACCAAGACAACACACTGTGAATAAACATCACCCCTAAGAAGTCAGGGGAGATTTAAAATGTTCTCAGGACAACAAGAGGAGAAGGGAAACAAAACATACCAAGGCTTCGAGTGCCGGAGCAGCCGTGCAGAGGGACCATTCCTGACGAGGAAATGTACCAAGTGACTGGCTTGCTGACTCATTTCAAGGAACTAGAGAAAGCACAAACCAAATCCAAAACCAGCAGAAGGGGAGAGAGTGAACAGAGTGAAGCAGGGCCTTGCAAAGTGTGTGATAAGAGCAGGAAAATAAAGTCAAGTCGGCGTTTTGAAAAGATAAAGAAAATAGACAAGCTTTTGGCTAGAACAGCAAAAACTAAAATGAAAAACCCAAATGAATACAATTAAAGCCTGGAATGAAGACCCTGTCACAGAAACATAAGTATTATGGTTGCCACTACAAGATTTATATGTTAATGAATGAGGAAAACCTGGCTAAGGGAGATTGGTGTGGGAAGTACTTGCCACACTGAGCTGAATTTAGACCTAAGATGAATTATGGTGGCTCTTATAATCCAGCTTTGGGGAGGCAAAAACAAGCAGATCCCTGGGGATCACTGAACATTCAGTCCAGCTGCTTGGTGAGGCCCAGACCAGGGAAATACTATGCTCAAAACTAATTCTTTCAAAAGTGGACATTACCTGAGGAGTGACAGCAAGGCTGTTTGCTGACCACCTATGCACATACACACATGAACTCATCCACAAATGTTCACCCACAAAAAAATTAGAAAGTCTGAAAATAATGAACACATTTCTGGAACAAGTATGACCTACCAAAATTGAGTCACTAGGACACAAAGACATGAACAGATCAGTAGTGGGTAAGGAGACTAAACAAATATCGAAAAGTCTCCCTAGAAAACCTGAGGTTCAGACAATGCCGCAGGTAAATGATATCAAATTTTAAAGAGCTAATAATGATTTTCCTAAGGCCGAGTCACAGAACTGAGAGTAAAGGAAATTTACCAAAAGCATTCTGTGACGATCATATTACCCCCCAAGTCCAGACAATGACAGAAAGGTGAAAACTACGGGGCCATGTTCCCAATGGACTCAGATGCAAATGTTCTCAGTGAAAGACCAGCCAATAGCAGGCGAGGTGGCAACACCTTTAATCTCAGCACGTGGAAGACAGAGGCAGAGGCAGGCATATCTCTCTGAGTTCAAGGCTGGCCTGATGATCTACAAGAAGAATTCCAGGGCTCCATAGTGGAAGCCCTGTCTACAAAACAAAACAACAAACAAAAACAAAACCAAGAGGGTTGGAGAGGTGTCTCCATGGTTAAGAGCACTTGTGGCTCTTGTGAAGGACCAGGCTTCAGTTCCCAGTATCTACATAGAGGCTCATACCATCTCTAACTCCAGTTCCATGAGAATCCATGCCCCCTCCTAGCTTCTTTTGGCACTGGACATGCACATGGTACACATACATACATACATACATGCAAACACTCAAACACATGCAATAAAAATGAACCTTTAAAATATCAAGAAAGGAGATCAGACGACAACAAAGTTTGACAAACAGAGCCCACTGTACTTTTGTGCTGCTGCCTTCCTGTCCCCCTGTTTGTTGTTCGTAGTGAAATATTATTTATGATTTATTAAAGCTTGCCTGAGGATTCAGAAAACAAAGCCAGCCACAAGCCATAGAAGCCAGGCACACACCTTTAATCCAAGCAGCCAGAAGCTAGGAGGTGGTGGTACATGCCTTTAATCCGAGGACTCAGGATTAAGACATAAACAGATCTCTGTGAGTTCAAGGCCACTCAGATCTATACAAAAGTGAATTAATCTAAAAGAGAATTACAGCTCACACCTTTAATCCCAACATTAGGGAAGTATAGAAGACAGAAGCAACATCTCAGAGAGGCATTTGTTCTCCAGCCACACTGAGAGGCAGCAGTTTGAGACTTGATGAAGAGCTTCTTCGTGGATCAGCCCTTTCAGCCTGAGCTAGAGTTGAGAGCTAGTAGTGGGCTGCTTAGCTTCCCTGATCTTCAGGTTGAACCCCAACCTTTTTGCTGCAATTGTTCCTACTTATTCTTAGATCCTCTGTGTCTCTTAATATTTCAACTGAGCACTTAGGTGCTTCCATCTTCTCTCCACGCATGTGTTCTATGTTTTATTTCAGAGTTTACAATACTCACTATAAATAATGAGACTTCACTTTCAAATAGCACCATGATGTTTTCTTGGCAGCATAATTCTTTACACAAAAATCTTCCTAGTCCTTTTGATTTATTATATCAGCCATTTCCTTTACCAATTTAATTACATACATAAGTATATGTGCATGCACACTTACATAGATAAAAGATGGCATTCCTTCCATTATTGTCTATAAATACATATCGTAGATGAAAATAAAAATGACAAGTACGTTTTTACTTTCATGCAATCTACATTTCTGTACTGTGCATGTGCACATGAGTGCAGTTCTGAGGCCAGAAGAGGACATCAGATTCCCTGTAGCTGGAGTCACAGAGGTTGGGAACCACCATGTGGGTGTTTGGATCCAAACTCCAGTCCGACCAAGAGCAGCCATGAATCAAAGCAGTCTTTGCAACCCAGCATCTGCACTTCTGATCTACATCTCTTTTGTTCTCTCTAATAAAGTTTTAAAATAAAGTTTTAAATTTATTCTTGGAACATTTCATACACATACATAATATATCTTAATTTCTCCTTTCATAATGAACTCCCTTCAATTCCCAGGCCTCTTTTAGACCCACAAAACTGTCTCTTAAATTGCATGTCTTCTTTCTATGTTTGATATATTAAACCTTATGTTTAATATATTAATAGCCTCTGTGGTTGTTTGAATAAAATGGGCCCCATTGGCTTACAGGGAGTGGCACTATGAGGAAGGGTGGCCTTGTTGGGAGAAGTGTGTCACTGGGGGTAGGCTTTGAGATTTCAGAAGCTCAAGCCAGGCCTAGTGGCTCATTCTCTCTTCCTACTGCTTGCAGACCCAGGTATAGAACTCTCTGCTTCCTCTCCAGCACTATATCTGCCTGCACTATGCTTTCTGATGACAATGGATTAAACCTCTGAAGTGTAAGCCAGCCCTAATTAAATGTTTTTCTTTAAAAGAGTTGCCATCTGTGGTCATAGTGTCTCTTCATAGCAATGGAAGCCCTAACTAAGACAGCCTGCCAGGATCACTTAGTGCTGAGCATATGGGATTGGTGTGGGCCACCCAGCCTGGCAGGAGGACTGGTGGAGAAATGACTCTCCATCCCTGGGCAGTGATCACCTGCTGAGAAACCCACAGCCAAGGGTGGCTCTCTGAGTAATTTAATTAACACTTCTTGCATGGCAGGTTATTGAATCAGACTTTTCAGGGTTGTTTTGTTTGTTTGTGTTTTATTTTGGTTTTTTGTTTTGTTTTGTTTGTTTATTTGTTTTGGTGTTGTTTTCATTTGCTTGTTTAGGGCCTGAGAGAGCCCTACTTTTTCATTAGGAAGGACAGACTAACTCTCATGCTGTGTGCCCTCGGCTCATTCTTTTCTCCAGAGTTTGTAAGGCGATCTTGGACAAAAGATCGTGTTCTTTTGAATGTGACACATTCTTGTTTCCTAGGACTTAATGCTGGACAGTTTTCTTTTTAGAACTTAATTTCTAGAATATAATTTTTTTCTTATGATATGCCCAGAATTTCCTCCCACTTCTCCAGTGGGCACCACCCTCCCAGTTTCCAGGACCCATGGTTTGGTGCCTGAAGTAAACTAGCTTTAAATACCTCCATTCTTTGGGTTCTTTCTTTTAGTGATGTTCCTGTTTCGCAAAAACTGCACTTTTCAGTTGCCCACAGTTCGTGGATATTCTGCTCCCTTTCATAATAATCACTTCCGGTTCTCCTTTGGTTTAGAAGTGTTTTTTCAGGCTCAGTGGCTTTCCTCACCCTATCATGTCTACCAAGGAGCTCATCCGATGCATCCTGGGTTGGGAAAGAGCTTTTGACCTTCAGTGCTTCCCTCTAGTTCTTGAAATTTCTATCAGTTTTACCATTTATCCACGAGATCTGTCAGGGGCCTCAGCATCTGCACCTGCCCCATAGGATCATTTTTTTGGGACAGACAGACAAATACGAGACACACACACACACATTTTGACACATCACAGCAAGTAGGTAGATACACAGAATGCTATGTATAACGTGCTTCCAAGAGGAGTTGTGAGGAAATCTACACCAATGATCGGACCTCCCTCTCAGGAGACAACACTACCCAACTGTAGCTTCATGTGTGTCCTTGGATGCTTGATACTCAGGCTGTTACCACAGAAGACTACACTCTGCACAGCTGTGACAGCAGAAATCCACATTAAGTATTAAAGGTCTCAAATGAATATCATGTCTGATCAGGTTCTCACAGAGGCCTCTCTCCTGCCTTTGCTGACAGCTGCTGTCTTCCTGTGTCCTCTCAACCTGTACCTGACATTTTCAAATTGAGGGAGGTGGGGAAGAGAGGAGAAAGAAGAGAGACAAATGAAGACAGCGATAAAAAGACAGACAGATGGGGGAAACAGAAGGAGAAAGAGAGATTAAAAGAAAGAAATATTTGATTCAGTCCAATGCTGTGACTTCATATGACCCTAATAATCTTCATAGTTAAGGATTCAGTGTGTGATCTTTTAATTAAATAACTAAGTCATTTTGGTCTAGAGTATCTCTTTACCGCTGAGCTACAGCCCTAGCACTCCTCATTTTTATTCTCCATGGAGCCCAGGCTATGCTGGAACTCACAATCTTCCTGCCTCTGCCTTCCACAGGCGGGGATGGCAGGTGTGCATTGGCTCCTGGAGACATATGAATTCTGAGGGATCACAGTTCAGCCTACAGATGCCAGTCAGAGTGCATTACAAGGTCATGTCAGTCTGTTCATAGGAATTCAATATATCATCTCTTGCAAAGATTGCATATTTTACATATCTAACATGCTATTATTCCACTCTACAAATCTGAAAATTATTCTCTAGTGTCTTTGGATATCTGGACAGCACTCTTTTCATAATTTATGGCAGTCATTAAGCTAATTCATATTATTTGATTCTTTAAAATTTATGGAATCCAGATTCCCTACCTCATTTTCTTGGCAAAGCTATTCACACTCAGAAAGAAACCCCAAGTTTTGTGTGCTCCCCCACAGCTATAGGGTCTGTCTGCCTCTGTGATCTGTGCCCTTGGTGACTTTCCACCATGCCCCGGTGACTTCTCTCCAGATGGTGAAGTCAAGGACCACCATGTACACGGTTTTTTGATGAGACAGTCAACACATTGCGTTGGGGTGAAAATTCTCTGCAGGATGCATCTCCCTGTATAGATGAATGCTTTCTGTGAGGATGAAGTTCAAGGCAAAAGGGATAGGTGTACGAGCATTTTCTTGGCTTTCAGTGTGAGCACCCATGCAAACAGCTGAGAAGGATATGTTTTTCTCTGTTATTTTGGGTGTAAATTATCAGGCATGCTTCAACATTCATAGACATACACATAAATAATAGTCTTTAAGACAAGCATCTTTATTTGAACAAGGCTATTTGGTTTTCTACTTCTAACTTGGTTTAAGGCTTCCAAAATGAGTCAACAGAAACACAAAGTAAATCTTAGCCTAAACGACATAATAACCCTGAAATCTCATATTGTGGGTTCTCCCCTTCTAGGCTGAAATGCCTAGCAGGCTTTTTTTTTTTTTTTCTTTAAAAAAAAAAAAAAAAAAAAAGCTATTTCTTTCCCATAGCCACAGGGTGGCAGGTTTGTCCTTAAGAAGAACAGGACCTGCACAACCTTTTGTTAAATTTTCTCCTTTTGTGTGACTAATAGATGCTGAAAGCCACAGGGAATGGCATCTTCCTTCCCCTCTCCTTGGTTGGCCCCTTCGTGACAGTGTTCTCTAGTCTCTTACTAAGCAGCAGACCCTCAGGTGAGGGATGATGGCTACCTGCTTGCTGAATCTAGACCTCCAAGAGACAGGAGAAATTGTCCTTGCCCCCTTTCCTGGTAGGGCAGACCAGCCTCAGGGCCTGCCAGGTCATGCTGCTCTTGCCCTGTGTGAGCTTTTCCGAATGACATCTGTAACAGATGATTCTTCCCACCAGCCTGGTCCCACAGCCTCATCAGCCCCAAGTAAACACACAGACACTATATTAATTACAAAACTGTTCGCCCGTGGCTTGGGCTTCTTATTGACTAGCTCTGTCTTAATTATTAGCCCATAATTACTAATCCATGTATTTCTACATGGTCTTATCTTACGTGAGAATGCCTGACTCCCATCCTCTCTTCCCGGTCTCAGGTCTCACATGACAAACTCCTCTGCCTTTGTTTCCCCAGAGTTCTCCTCATCTGCTAGTCCTGCCTATCTCCCACCTCTATTGGCCATAGTATTTTGTTAATTGACCAATAAGACAAACATATATACAGAAATACAACCTCATCAGACATCTCCATGGATACTCAAACCACAGAGATCAGCCTGACATCTGTCTTTTCTCTGCATGCTCCCTGTTTATGCTCATAAACCTCATGTGGGATCCCAGCCTTTACTTCCCAGAAAAGAGAGCAACAATTGCCTACCCCACCCCCAGGTCCACTTTCTCAGGATAGCTGGGGAAGGTCCTGTTCCCAGAGGTCATAATCATTGCAGCAAGTATCCATTTGCTAGCTGGTGGCCACTTTCTTCTCTTTGATGCTATTCAGAGTCACCACGTAACAAACCTCTAGGCTGTCTGTGAGAAATCTTCATATAACGTGATTCTTGGTCCAGCTGGCCCCACTGCCCTGCTCAGCCCAGAATAAACACACAGAGACATATATTAATTATAAAACTTGACCAG
Organism: Phodopus roborovskii; assembly: GCF_943737965.1. Taxonomy (NCBI): domain Eukaryota; kingdom Metazoa; phylum Chordata; class Mammalia; order Rodentia; family Cricetidae; genus Phodopus; species Phodopus roborovskii. The sequence goes on from NW_026126433.1 coordinate 51,326, forward strand.
TGGCTAGGTCTTGTTATTGGCTAGCTCTGTCTTAATTATTAACCCATTTCTATTAATCTAAGTATTATCTTACCAGAAAAGGGCTCTGGACCTCTAACTCCTTTGGTGGCTCAAATGCTGACTGCTAAGCATCTCCATAGAGAAGAGCACAATTTCCTGTTTGTTTGCCCAGTTACGTCACTTCCGGTCTGTCTGTACAGACCTCCAGTCCTCTATGGTTAGCTAGGGACAAGTTTCTGCCCAGATACATTACTTCCTGTCTGGCCAATCAGCCAATCAGTGTTTTATTCATTAACCAATAAAGAGAAACATACATACAGAAGAACATTCCCCATCAGAAAGAACCAACCTAAATGTAAGCAGCACCTACCCACAAGTTAGGGTCCTGGCTAACAAAAAAGAGAAGTGACTGGGTTCTAGCATTCATGTCCCTCTGCTTCCTGTCTGCAGGTGTCATGTGACCAACTAGCTGCTATGACTTCTCTGCCATACCCCTTTCTATGTAAACTGGAACAATCTGCTCTCCCTTAGTTTACATACTATAAATTATCACATCAACCATTGTGATTATACAGTAGTTAATGATCTTGACTTTTTAGATAAAACAATGATGAGCCACAAGTGTAATTCCACCTAGAATTATATTTGCATATTAGAAAACATAAATCTAGGATCTGCTTGGCTGAATTTGTTTTTGCTTGTTTCTTCTCTATTTAGTGAACATGTACTAAGTATTTTAGCACCAGCATGTAAATGTTTTCTTTAAAATTAACTTATTATATTTGAGGTCACTGAGTTTTCTACAAAGAACTGGCTTTATAGACTCCTAGGTCTGGGTTGAGGTCTATGTAATTCTGTGGTTATGGTTCAGGCTATTTGCTTAAAAATCAGCTGAGACATTCTTTTTATACCATAGAAAGGAGCAAGACCAAGCCTGATGCCATTTGTTAGGTCATTAGTAACTTCCACTGAGACAAACACTGCAGTATCTAAAGTTTATTACATTGGAAAAAAAATGAGTCTCTGTTTATTGTAGCTTAAAAGCCATTTCACAATATTATAAAAATGTCTGTCATACCGAGTCTTATATAATTTGGATAATATTATAAAATTCTAAGTAAAATATATATTAATTCAGTGAATTAATACTAAATATTAAATTAAAAATTGTATGCAAATTTAGTCTGTCTTCTGAGAATTTTCTTATTAGATTTTCATGATGATTAAAATTAATTAGGTTTATAATGAAAGGGTATTACGTAACTACCTCCTTGCTTGTGCACGCTACCTCTTAATACAACTCTTCCAAAAACCTCTGTGTGCAGAGCTGAAAGTACAGACTTAAAAAGACAAGACTTAAAAAAAACCAACACTGTGACAAAGCTCACATTTCCAGTGGTCTCTATCTCTGTGTATGTCAAAGCCATGCCCTCTGCCCATAAACATATCCGTGTATGCATTTGTTTTCTAAGGAACTGTGTCCTATGCTTTAAACATTTTGGAATTTAAAATGCATGGCAATTTTTCCAGACTAGCATATGACTACTTTGGTTTCCTGTTGCTGAGATGACACAGTAACCAAAAACAGTTTAGGAAGAAAGAGTTTATTTGGCCTGCAGGTTACAGTGGGTCATCACAGGGAACCAGGGCAGGAAATGGGAGGCAAAAACTGAAGCAGAAACCATGGAGGAATTCTGCTGCTAATAGGCTTAGCCCTAGGCTCAATGTCTGCTAGCTTACTTGTATATCCCAGGATCACATGCCTAGGGGTGTGCTGCTGCCAATCAGGCTGGGCCTTCTTATATCAATTAGCAATCCAGGAAGTGCCCTATAGACACGGCCACAGGCTAATCTACAGGTAATTGTTACTTCCTCTTGCCAGGTGTGTCAAGATTAGGCAGTGCTGTATAGAACCCCACCTAAATCCACTTTCTTGTTAAAAGCCCTTGGAACTACATGTATTTTAATAATCAGGATTGGGGGCAGTGTGGCCCCCAAAGAGTCATTAGTGGATATTATTATAGCATTTCTGACTGAGTCTTAGGGAGAACCTGCTAATTGTTTTACATTTCTCTAGGGACCTGAAGAAAGACACAATAAACAGAAAATAGAAGGCTATGAGTGGCTACGCCTGGGAAGCTGGCTTTATCTCCAGTCAAATCTGTGCTAAATCTGAGGTGGGGCTGGATATCGTTCTAACTCCTTGCCTTCCTTGTTGCAAAGAGCTGGGCTGGATGAATCTGAGGGAAAGTCAGCTGGGAGGGACCCTGATGGAGTCGGACATGGCACTTCACCTAGGCAAAGGTCTGTGGAACCATGTTTTTTTTTTTTTTTTTTTTTTTTTTTTTTATCCTCTGGTGAGATACAAACCAGGCCTAGAGCTGCTGTTGGGCTGAGGCACCAAACCACAGGCAGCCATACTGTACTGGGTGAGTGGGTGGGGGGAACCTTACTGGAAGGTTGAAAGAGTGACTGAGACATCTGAGGAAAGCAGCATGGGAATTCTCTGCCAGGCCAGGTGAGATGCTTAAGGAGAATTTGGCAGAGTTTGCTGTATCGTCCCAGCCTGTAGAAACAAGCCCAGTGATGCAGGCTGTGCACTTGCCTTTCAGGGATGTGGAGGAACACAAAAGTTCTTCCTCTTTGGATAGATTCCCAATCTCTGAAAGACTTTGAAAAACCGGTTGTGATTCATACATAGCGGTCACGAGACAGTAGGGTTTTTTTTTTGTTTGTTTGTTTGTTTGTTTTTGTTTGTTTGTTTTTTTGTCATCTCATGCTGAATGCAATGAAATACATTTTATTTTTTTAATATTATTTATTTTCTGTGTGTGTGAGCGTGTGTTGTTCATTCTTGTGGAGGTCAGAGGACAACTTGCAGGAGTCGATTCTCTTCTTCCACTATCTAGGTCTCAAAGGATCAAACTTGGGTCATAGGATTTGGGGGTAAGCCTCTTTGCTAAGCCATCTAAGACAAGACATTGTTTTAAAAGCAGTTCTGTCTCTTTACTCTCATTAAATACAGTGGACAAAGAATACTGAAGGCCACATGGACTGTATCCCAGGACAGAGGCATGGTCTTGATTCCCCATACACATGGTTGTTGAAAACTGGAGCCTTGAGTGTCTCAAATGTGTTATACAGTCACCAATGCATCCATTACACAAAGAGATGTCAAAAGAACATTCTGGAGGTTTTGGCCACTCTTCCCTCTTAGTGACTTTTGTTGTTACTGGGATACAATCTAGCAATGGGGTAAGAAAACCTTGTTTGGACTTATAGTTGGGGATGCACTCTATCACAGTGGAGAGCTCAGATAGCAGAGCTTGAAGTGCTCACCATGTTGTAGCTCAGTCAGAGCACAGACAAATGAATGCTCAGAGAGCTTTTCCTTACACACAGTCCAGGGGCTCAGTCCAGGGAGGTCCTCCACTCCTGGGTGTGTCTTCCTCACAATTAACCTAATCTAGACAATCCCTCACAGGCCTGCCAGAGGCTTGCCTCTCAGGTTAGCCTATCCTGTCATGTAGACATCCAGGATAAACATCACACCAGTAGACTAGTTATTTTAATGCATCAGTATGCTCTTACATTTTTACAGTTTATTCAACAACAACAAGAACAGTAAAACCCAAGGCATTTTATAAAAATGAGAATGACAAGATTACTCTAAAGTCCATATAGGATGAAATAGAAATACGAATTTGAAACCAGAAACTGGAATTTACTTCAGGGTTTTCCACATTTGAATCTTAAAATTGATCCATTTCTGGGACAGCCTCTTGCTGCTCTCAGAGATGCTGTGACTGTTGTTTTATGTTGTGTGATGGTTTGGAAAATGATTTCCGGAACATCAATGCACTTACTGTGTCTCACTGATGCATTTCTCAAGTGATAAGCCTGCTAGTTCATAAAGTCGGTACAATCAGTGACATTTCTACCTTTCTTTTCTGGCCCCACCTTCAACAGTGGTTTCCCAAAGACAAGGCGGGGGAACCCTCATAAACAGAATCCAAGTCAGAGCTCTTCTGTCCAGAATGGGGGCTTCCTGTCTCATCTTGTAAAAACCAATTTTTCGCTAGCTGTGAATTCTCCACCAGACCTGGCTTGCCTGTGTTTTCCCACCCTCTTGTCTTGAAGTTCCCGTGGTTCCAGTCACATTGGCCAGGTGACTCAGAATGTTCTCACTTACTGTATCCTCTGCCTGGGAAACCCCTCCACTTACTCACACACGTGGGTTCTCATGCCCTCCAAGAATCTGCTGAGCTGCTCCCTTCCTGGTGAAGCTTTCCATGTCTGCCATTAAAAGTATCAAATGATATCCACAGCAGTCTTTACCCTCACCTCTGTTTGAATTTTGATTTTGCTTATTGCCTGAGCCTATCTTCCTGTGTGCAAGCCCTGTGAAGTAAGACTTTCTTTTAGCCAAGTTGTTGTTCCTGGCTGTAGTTTCACGCATGTACTGAGGAAGCACCATAGCACAAATGCATGCTGAATAAGAGAAAAACAAAGAGTAGAATCTAAGTTAAATAAAGTATGTACTTGAATGAAAAACAAAAAGAAATAAAAAGGAAAAAGAAACATAACTGCTCCTAGATATGGTGGAGGAGAAAGTGTATTGTAGATGTGTGGGAGAGTATAGCCAGAGACAATAACACCTGGGAGAGTCCAGAGCAGATGTGTCCGGCACCAGGTGCAGCAGCCAGGAGGCACAAAGTTACAAAGACAGCAGGCAACAAAAATGGCTGGATTAGAGAAGCATAGCTAGGAAAAGGGCAGCCCAGCCACTGGTTGGAGAAGGTTAGGGTAGATGTTGGGAAATTTAAGTACCTGTCTGTCCCTTACAGCTCTCTTTCTCCCTACCCAGCTGTAGAACTTCCATGCTCTCAAGGTTAAGCAAACAAGGTTGTTCTCAGAACTTTCAGGTGTGCAAACTTACCCTATAGTGAGATATTCACTTTGTCTGAGCCTGTGGCACTGACCACGCCCATTGGGGGGTGGAGCCAGGGGTGGAAGTGACCTGGGGAACTAGGTCTCAGGAGGAGCCTGGGAATGCTCTCTTGCTAGCAGGATGCAGATAGGAGAGCATCCGGTGGAACCTGCTGGTGTTCATCTGTCTACGTTGTTATTTCTCCCTGAATAGACATCTATTTGGCCTATTTGTTTATCCTGATCCTTATTAAACCGTGCTATTACCCTGTTGTAGTGTCCAACTGGTGGATGATCCTTACCCTAATGGATGAGCCTTACCCTAATGGATGAGCCTTACCCTAATGATGTTAATGATGATGACCCACCCAGTAATCAGTGAGATCAGTTTGGGGTCTGGTGAGGAATCTCCCTCTGCTGATGCCCATAGAGATATATATATAGTCCCATTTGGCCATCACCTTTTACCACTACAGGCAGAGTGTCAGCCAATGTGGTCACTGAACGACAGAATAAGAATCTTACTTTCCCTTTGAGTAATGTTTTATGCTTTGCTATAATTAGGAACTTGTTAGATATTCATAGTGGATCCTTTTCTAATTCCTGTATTCAACTGTCTAATGTTTCCATTAGATTTTTCTTCTAATTCCTCAGGGGGATCAGTGTAATGTTTAAAGGATAGTCTTTTCCCTGTGAACTTTGAGCATAATGACTCTGGAGCTATACACCATCCTCACCCAGCTCCATGCAGTTGGCCACGACATAGTGATTTTCAGCTAACTTCGCCCCTGGTTAAGAATAGCACTAGGGACTCTGAGGAATACTATTATAGGAATCCCAATCAGTTTGGGGTTGTCTCCTTTTTTTCAGGAATGTATATTCGTGGACCTTATGCTTGCACAGATGTCCTCCCCTTCATACTGAAGCAAGGTTTGGCCTTCAATGGCACAGCCTCTTGGAATATATCAGACATGTATGATTAATTATACTGCTGGGAAAAACTTCTCTATCAACTCCTCCCCATGTCTCCTACCCCCTTTCGGTGTTGTTTGGAATGCGTATGTGGGGGGGGGGCTCTTAATTGTTCTTCCAGAAACTGATCCCTAACAAATTGCTGGGTTCATGAAGATAATGCCATGGTGGTATGCGTTCCTTCAGTGGTTTCATAGCCTGTTCTAGATGATGGAAAGACTACAATGACTTTGTATCAACAATCAAGCAAGACCCCCTGAAACAGCATCCCAGGTGAGCCAACGTTCAACACAGCTGGGACAAGGCAACCTTGCAGACCACTACAGCCAGGATTTCTGCATCTTCTTAGAATCACCATGACAGTGCCCCCTACCAGTAGGAAGTAGTTTGGAAGGAACGATGCCCAAATTCCCAAATATTGTCTATAAATGTTTGTTTTCATTTAAGTGGGTTTGGTTATAAATAGTTAATGGCCACAACCAATATGAGTTTATATAGCTCATTTAATAATGTATTATTTAGTAAAAGGAGACTTTGGAATCACTGCTGCAATTGTGGCCACCATTGCCATTTCTGCTACCATTACAGCAGGATTTGCCATTTCTCAAAATGTCCAGACCTCAGCTGTTGTAAATGAATGCTCAGAGAAAGTTAGCCAAGCTTTGGACCTCCAAAATAGTTTACTTACATTCAATTAGGAATATTGACTTTAAATCAACAATTGGCTTTAGCTCTCAAAAAGGGTTGATTATTTATTGATTCACCAACAGTTGTCTTACTATCATTCTGTTTGTATGACTCCTGGAAATGTTGTTAATGCTTCTGATGGAATGTTACCTTTGTCAATTTCACTACCCAGTTGAGCCATGCTATTAAGGTGATTAATGCCACTCATGTGGATCCTGTAAAAGCTAGTGATCGGTGAAATTTCATGTCCCATGTGGGGGGAATGGGTACAGCACTGGCCGTGGTCTATTGCGTTATCCCTATTAAGGGTCCTGTGTATCGGTGCCTGCATCTGGATTCTGCAACCAGTACAATAGACAGGCAAGTGTCACCCAACAGGCACTCATGGCCTTGGAAGTGTAACCTGAATCAGCCTAAGTATGACTACAGAGACTGAAGAATCGATAACCAATGATGGGCAACTCCTAGCGGGATCAATGCTGTCTAAGACAGGGAATGATGAGAGCATTTCCCTGTGATGGGTAAGGTATTTGTTCCCCAGGTGACCTAAGACAGGGATCACTTCATTTAAAAAATAAAAAGGGAGGAACTGTTGGGAAATTTAAGTACTTGTCCCTTACAGCTCTCTTCCTCCCCACCCAGCTATAGAACTCAAGGTTGAGAAAACAAGGTTATTCCCAGGTGTGGATGGTGCATGATTTCCTCCAATGCTTAGCCCATCCCTGGCTTGGGTATATAAGCCCATTACTCTCTGTAATAAACAGCAGCTTCTTTGTAGTGAGGTAGTCCTTCTGTAGCACTGACCACGCCCATTGGGGGGTGGAGCGATGGGCGGAGGTGACCTGAGGAAGGAGGTCGGAGGGGGCCAAGAAAGTGCTCTCTCTTTCTGGCGTGACTCAGACAGGAAAGGATCGGGTTGAATTTCCTGGTGTTCATCTGTCTAGGTTGTAAGTAATTTCTCCCTGATTAAACATCTATTCGGCCAATTTGTTTATCCTAATCCTTATTTACCGCAATATCTGGTGTCAGAAGCGGGATTTACCTGGGTTTTGCCCCGAGGCGGCAGAAGCCGCCCCCCTCCCCCACCTTCCCCAACGGGCAGGGTTTAACCAGGTGGACTCACCACAGCTTTGGGACATTTGCCTCTTCCTTACTGCAAAGGAGATCTTTGCCACTAAAGCAGACCTGAGAAGGCACTTACCGCTTAACATTTTTTGCCCATTTCCGCACGGGACTTTGCATACGCGCAGAGCCTCTCGGCGGCACCCGCCCGGCGGCACCCACCCGGCTTGCACGCGTTTCATCTTGTGTTACAAGTAACTCCAAAAGTCCCCTTTTAACAAAATTCTGCTTGCCATAGTTTGTTAAGAACTTTTTACAGGAACCGGGATCAGACAAGCCTCGGCGGCTAGGCGCTATTTGGTGACACACCTCCAGGCTTAGCTACCACAAGCTGAAATATACAACTAAAAGCATCAAAGTTCCAGGACAGCAGAATTACACCTAAGGTAATTGTAACATCCTTTGCAATTTAAGCTGATATAAAATCTGAGATAAATTGTTCCATAACTATGGCAGATAATTTTACTATGCAGAACTTTAGGAATTATTTTACTTCATATGTAGAAGGGATTTTAGCAGAAGAAACTTATGACTGGACCAATATATACTTTTATTTTGTAATAGCAATGGGGTTCATCATTAACATGATATTCTTTTTTTTTTATGCATATAGAGTATTTTTTATTTAATTTTATATAACAAAGTCCAATTAAATGAAAACAAACATTTATACACAATATTTGGGAATTTGGGCGTCGTTCTTTCCAAACTACTTCCTGCTGGTAAGGGGCGCTGTCTTGGGGGATTCGAAGAAGATTCAGATATCCTAGCTGTAGTCTGTAGGGCTGTTTTGTCCAGCTGTTTGGAATGTAGGATCAGCTTGTACTCTGTTTCAGGCGGTCTGGTGTGATCAAACCACATTAGTCTGGAAGGAATCCACATCTTTTCATTTTCTGTGGAAACAAAAATAGAAATACTTTTCCCCAGTAACTTGTTCTTCAACTTAAATTTTGGAGTCAAAGCATTTTTTTTGTTTGTTTGTTTTGTTTTTTTTATTATTTTACATGTCGATCCCAGTTCCCTCTCCCTCCTTCCCTCCCTCCCCCCAAGCCCTCCCTCCCTCCTTCCCTCCCTTTTGCCCTCTCTACCCTCTCCCATGCACTCTAAACACCCTCCCCTCCCAACCCCCCACCACAATACAATATGTAGGGGAATGCCATCCAGTTGGGGTCATGTAGATCTGACAGGTCCTGTGAAGTAGGGACTAGGGCTTCTCTCCTATCTCTAGAATAAGGCAGTTATCCCTCCATGGGGGATATGTTTGCAAAGTCCTTTTGTGCACCAGGGATACATCCTGGCTCCACTGTCTGAGATCTCTTAGGCTGCTCAGACCTTCTGGTTGAGACCCATATTCAGGGGGGTCCGAGTCAGACCCCTGTTGGCTTCCCAGCTATCAGTCTAGTGGCCCTTAGCTCCTCCTTGTTCAGGTAAGCTGTCTCTATGTACTTCTACCGCATGGTCTTGTCCTCTCCATCTGCTTCTGGGTTCTAGTTTGACTCAGTGTTTATGTATGGGTGTTTGCTCCTGTTTCCAACAGGCATTAGTTGAGGACTCCATGGAGAAGTTAGTTGTTGATCTCACTCTCCGGGAAGGGCATTTATGATAGCCTTTCCACGGAAGCTGAGATTGTTAGTTGGGAGCAGTCTTGTAGTTCCCATGACCTTTCTTTGTGTTCAACTTTATCTTCAAACCAATATTGGCTCCCTCTTTTATGTTCTCTCTCTCTGTCTCTGTCTCTCTCTCTCTTTCCTATTTTCCATTCCTAACCAGGCTCAATCCTCCTGGTCGCACATGCCTTCCTCTCCTCCCTCTCATTTTCTCCTACTTCTCTCTCCATTAGCTGTACTCCCCCACTATACCTGAGGTCTGGGGGACTTGTCCCTTCCCAGTTCTGTGAGGGACTTTATATGAATCTCTTAGAATACAACTTGTATCCTGGTTCCTCTGGTGATGTGAATTATAGGCTGGTGATCATTTGATCTAGGTCTAAAATCCATATATGAGTGAGTACATACTGTGTTCCTCTTTTTGTGACTGGGTTACCTCATTCAGGATGGTTTCTTCAAGTGCCATCCACTTGCCTGCAATTTCAAGATACCATTATTTTTTTCTGCAGAGTAGTATTCCATTGTGTAGATGTGCCACATCTTCATTAACCATTCTTCAATTGAAGGGCATCTAGGTTGCTTCCAGGTTCTTACTATTACAAATAGTGCTGCTATGAACATAGTTGAACAGATGTCTTTGTTGCATTGATGTGAACCCTTTGGGTATATGCCTAAGAGGGGGGATTGCCGGGTCCTGTGGTAAACTAATTCCCATTTTCCTGAGGAACCGCCATACTGATCTCCAAAGTGGCTGTATGAGTTTGCACTCCCACCAGCAGTGGAGGAGTGTTCCACTTTCTCCACATCCTCTCCAACATAAGTCATCACTGGTGTTTCTAATTTTAGCCATTCTGGCAGGGGTAAGATGGTATCTCAAAGTTGTTTTGATTTGCATTTCCCTGATAGCTAAGGATGTGGAGCATTTTCTTAAGTGTCTTTCAGCCTTTTTGATTTCCTCCATTGAGAATTCTTTCTTCAGTTCTGTACCCCATTTTTTAATAGGGTTATTTGGTGTTTTGTTGACTAGTTTCTTGAGTTCTTTGTATATTTTGGAGATCAGCCCTTTGTCGGATATAGGATTAGTGAAAATCTTTTCCCAGTCAGTGGGCTGCCGTTTGGTCTTGTCAACTGTTTCCTTTGCCTTACAGAAGCTTCTAAGTTTGAAGAGGTCCCATTTATTAATTGTTTCTTTCAGTGTCTGTGCCCCTGGAGTTATGTTCAAGAAGCGGTCTCCTATACCAATTTGTTCAAGGGTACCTCCTACTTTCTCTTCTAAGAGGTTCAATGTGGCTGGATTGATGTTGAGGTCTTTGATCCATTTGGACTTGAGTTTTGTGCATGGCGACAGACATGGGTCTATCTTCAGTCTTCTACACACCCTCATCCAATTGTGCCAGCACCATTTGTTGAAGATGCTGTCTTTGCCCCATTGTATAATTTTAGCTGTTTTGTCGAAAATCAGGTGTTCATAGGTGCATGGATTAATATCAGGATTTTCAATTTGATTCCATTGGTCTACCTGTCTATTTTTATGCCAATACCATGCTGTTTTCAGAACTATAGCTCTGTAGTAGAGCTTAAAGTCAGGAATGGTGATGCCTCCTGATGTTCTTTTATTGTATAGGGTTGTTTTGGCTATCCTGGGTCTTTTGTTTTTCCATATAAAGTTGATTATTATCCTTTCAAGGTCGGTGAAGAATTGTGGTGGGATTTTAATGGGGATTGCATTGAATCTGTAGATTGCTTTTGGTAAGATTGCCATTTTTACTATGTTTATCCTACCTATCCAAGAGCATGGGAGGTCTTTCCATTTTCTGGTATCTTCTTTAATTTCTTTCTTTAGAGTCACAAAGTTCTTATTATATAGATCTTTTACTTGTTTGGTAAGTGTTACACCAAGATACTTTATGTTGCTTGTGGCTATTGTAAAGGGTGATGTTTCTCTGATTTCTTTCTCTGCCTCTTTGTCGTCTGAAAAAAATAGGGCTACTGATTTTTTTGAGTTTATCTTGTATCCTGCTAGTTTGCTGAAGGTGTTTATCAGCTGTAGGAGTTCCCTGGTAGAGTTTATTGGGTCGCTTATGTAAACTATCATATCATCTGCAAATAGAGACAGTTTGACTTCTTCCTTTCCAATTTGGATGCCCTTGATCTCCTTTTGTTGTCTTATAGCATTAGCTAGAACTTCTAGTATGATATTGAAGAGATATGGAGAGAGAGGACAGCCTTGTCTTGTTCCTGATTTTAGAGGAATTGGCTTAAGTTTCTCTCCATTCAGTGTGATGTTGGCAGTTGGTTTGCTGTATATTGCTCTTATTATGTTTAGGTATGTTCCTGTTATCCCTGACCTCTCTAATACCTTTATCATGAAAGGGTGTTGAATTTTATCGAAGGCTTTTTCTGCATCTAGGGAGATAATCATATGGTTTTTCTTTTTCAGTTTGTTTATATGGTGGATCACGTTGATAGATTTTCGTATGTTAAACAATCCCTGCAATCCAGGTATGAAGCCTACTTGATCATGGTGGATGATTTCTCTGATGTATTTTTGAATTCGGTTTGCCATTATTTTATTGAGTATTTTTGCATCGATGTTCATCAGGGATATTGGTCTGTAGTTTTCTTTCTTAGTTGTGTCTTTGTGAGGTTTGGGTACCAAAGTTATTGTGGCCTCATAAAAAGAGATTGGCAATAAACCTTCTGTTTCTATCTTGTGGAACAGTTTGAGGAGTAGTGGTATTAGTTCTTCCTTGAATGTCTGGTAGAATTCTGCACTGAATCCATCTGGCCCTGGACTTTTTTTTCGTTGGAAGGCTTTCGATGACTGCTTCTATTTCATTTCGGGTTATAGGTGTATTTAAGTTGTTTGTCTGTTCTTGATTTAATTTTGGTAAGTGATAGTTATCCAGAAACTTGTCCACTTCCTTTGAATTTTCAATTTTTGTGGAATACAGATTTTCGAAGTATGACCTGAAAATTGTCTGGATTTCCTCTGTGTCTGTTGTTATGTTCCCCATTTCGTTTCTGATTTTGTTAATTTGCATGTTCTGTCTCTTCTTTTTCGTTAATTTGGATAAAGGTTTATTAATCTTGTTGATTTTCTCAAAAAACCAACTCTTTGTTGCATTGATTTTTTGTATTGTTTTCCTGGTTTCTATTTTGTTGATTTCAGCCCTCAAGTTGATTATTTCCTGGCGTCTGCTCCTGCGGGGTGAATTCGCTTCTCTCTGTTCTAAGGTTTTCAGTTGCGCTGTTAATTCATTTATGTGACTATCCTCTGTTTTCTTCATATGGGCACTAAGTGCAATGAACTTCCCTCGTAGCACTGCTTTCAAGGTGTCCCATAAGTTCGGGTATGTTGTATCCTCATTCTCGTTGAATATTAGAAAGTCTTTAATTTCTTTCTTTATTTCTTCTTTGACCCAGGAGTGGTGCAATTGCACATTGTTAAGTTTCCATGAGTTTGCAGGTTTTCTGCTATTTGTATTGTTGTTGAATTCCAATTTTAAAGCATGGTGGTCCGATAAGATACAGGGGACTATTTCTATTCTCTTGTATCTTAACATGATATTCTTAAAGAAATGGTTTGAGATTACAGCAAACAATAAGGAACTTGTACAAACCATGGGAGACTTAGTGACAAAGATTCGAAACATTGAAAATGATGGAATTCAAAACATAGAGACAAAGATTCGAAACATTGAAAATGATAGAATTCAAAGCATAGAAAATATAGAAAGAAAGGTTCAGAATATTGAAGATGGCATTGGCGAGCTGAAAGGTATAATTTGTTTAATGTCAGATACCTCAATAACCAGAACAGAAACAATGCAATGCATTAACAAACTAGCAGAAACAGCCCACTCCTGGTCGGAGGAAGCTACTAATAAGTTTAAAAAACTGGAACATCAGATAGAAAGACTAGATGACAGAATCTCTTCCATGTCTGAGGATAATGGCAAGCTAGCAGATAGAACATTGTTTCTGGAAGGCAGTTTACATGCCATTCAGATAATATCTAAGGATGATAAGATTAAAAACATGGAATCATTTGTAGTTGGAGAAAGTAAGAAACTGACTGATGCAATGAAGTCTCTAGAAAGTTATTTGATTCAAGAAGTTCAGACACTCAAAGAAACAATGGTGAATAGATTTCAGGCTTTAGAAGACCTTCAGTCTGATACATCAGAAGAAGAACTACAGGTAACAGGGCATGAAAAAGATTTACAATTTTCCACACCATTTAGGGTCAGGGGAGCTTTCCCTGTATCTATTCATGAAAAGCCAGCAACGAAGAAACATCCAAAAGGTGTCATTGCATATCAGTGGGAACCAATACGTATGAAAGATTTAAAAGGTATAAAGGAAGCAGTAGTCTCTTATGGCATGCACTCACCTTATGTGAAGCAATTAGTAGAATCATGGGCATGGAATAACAAGGTAACCCCTAAGGATTGGGATCAATTAATATCAGCTGTCCTTGAAAGCTCCTCTCAAATAGAATGGAGGGCTTTATGGAGAGAGGAAGCAAAAGCTCTTGAACTTCAGGGCTTAAAGAAAGGGTATAAAGCTCCCCAAGATAAAATTCTTGGTGAGTGTCTCTATGCTGACCCAGAAACCCAAGCTGCCTATGATGAACACATCTTGTCTCTATGCAGTACAGCAGCTTTGAATGCTTGGGATAAGGTTCATGAATTAGGAGAGAGGATAGAACCCTATACCAAGATAAAGCAAGGACCTAGAGAACGTTTTAGTATCTTTCTAGAAAGATTATCTAGGGCAGTACAATTAGAGATAGCAGACATAGATGCTAGGCGAATACTCATAGAATCTTTAGCTTATACGAATGCGAATCCTCAATGCAAGCAGGTGCTTTGGCCTTTAAAAATGCGATCAGCACCCTTGGATGAATGGGTCCTATATACAGGCAACATTGAGTATAATGACAATAAGACTGAAGCATGGATAGGAGAAGCCATATCTAAAGGTCAGAGAAGATATCAAGATAACAGAGTTCCTTACTATGGTGACTTAGAAGCTTGGGTAGGAGAAGCCATCCCCAAAGGTTTGAAAAGATATCATAATGTAAGATGTTATAAGTGTGGTAAGATAGGACATCTAAAAAGAAATTGTAGGCAAAGCTTCCCTAGAAGTAACACCCCCAGGAATGAATCAAAAAGAAGGCCTCAGCCTCCTGGGTTATGTAGAAGGTGTGGCAAAGGCAGACACTGGACAAATGAGTGTAGATCGACCAGAGACAAGCAAGGAAACCCTTTACCATCAGGAAACTCCTTGGGGGGCCTCTCGAAGGCCCCCACGTCACAGGTGGTTCGAACATTCCCAGTCACAGTGGAAGACAATCTCCCACAGGACAATTAGAAAATTCTGTGCCTATTATAAAAACTCATACTGCTCTGGATGACGAACTAGTGACGGAAGTTGAATCAAACATGACAGAAGGAAATGAAAAACGTATATTTTGGCAAACTGCTATAAATAGTCATAGGCCTAGATTGATAGTTAAGATGAATAATAGACTGTTGGAGGGTCTCCTGGACACAGGAGCTGATGTAACTATCATATCTAATAAATCTTGGCCTCAAAGATGGCCCTTGCATGAGGTAAATGTTCAATTCTTAGGGATTGGAACCCTGGCTCAGGTAAAACAAAGCACGAGATGGATTGAATGTATAGGACCAGAAGGACAGAGAGGGAGGTTGAGACCATATGTGGCTGATGTGATAAATTTATGGGGTCGTGATCTATTACAGCAATGGAATACACAGATTAACATTCCTCCTGTATTAGATAGGAACCATAGACGACCTCATGATTGTGGAAAGAATACTGTTAATTACTATACAAGACAGAGACCAAATATCCAGGCAGTACAAAAACAAAATACAAATGCTGAACAAACAGAGGAACCAAAAGCCCTACCTTTAAAATGGCTAACAGAGGAACCTGTCTGGGTAGGACAATGGCCTATGACCTCTGAGAAGTTAGAAGCTTTAGAAAGCCTGGTTCAGGAACAGCTAAATGCTGGACATATTGAGGAATCAACCAGCCCTTGGAATTCTCCTGTATTTGTGATCAAAAAGAAATCTGGTAAATGGAGAACGCTTACAGACCTGAGAGCCATCAATAAAGTTATCCAGCCAATGGGCTCTCTACAGCCTGGAATGCCCTTGCCTTCTTTGATACCCAAAGAATGGCCTATTATAGTTATTGATTTAAAGGATTGCTTCTTCACTATACCTTTACAAGAACAAGACAAAGAGAAATTTGCCTTCACGGTACCTAACTATAATAATTCTCAACCGGTGAAGAGATATCAATGGAAGGTTTTGCCACAGGGAATGCTAAATAGCCCCACCCTGTGCCAATATTTCGTACAAAAACCGTTAGAAATAATTACGTAAACAGTTTCCACAATCCATAATCTATCATTACATGGATGATATATTGTTAGCTGACTCTAAAGGAGAAATATTAGAAAAAATGTTTGAGAAAGTAAAGGAAGTTTTACCTCGCTGGGGATTACAAATTGCACCTGAAAAAATACAAAAAGGAGAGTCTATCAACTACTTAGGATATAAAATAGGTCTACAGAAAATTAGACCACAAAAAGTACAGATCAGAAGAGATCGCTACCAGACTCTTAATGATCTTCAAAAATTACTAGGAGAGATTTCTCAACTGCAAACCATAATTGGAGTAGAAGGGCATGATTTGAAAAACTTGAAAATGGCCCTAAAAGGAGATAAGGACTTGAATAGTCCACGAATACTATCAGCTGAAGCTGAGAAGGAATTAGAATGGGTAGAAAAGAGGATACTAGAAGCACATGTGGACCGTGTGGATCCAAACCTAGACTGTATTCTGGTTATATTACCATCTAGAGAATATCCTTCAGGGATTTTGATGCAGAGAGAAGATATCATATTAGAATGGATATTCCTACCACATAAACAGAATAAAAAACTGAAAACATATATAGAAAAGATCTCTGACTTGATTATAAAAGGTAAATTAAGACTTCGTCAGCTAATAGGAAGGGACCCAGCAGAAATTATAGTACCTTTAACTAATGAGGAAATTTCTTCCTTATGGAAAGATAACGAATATTGGCAGAGAGCTTGCAGTAACTTTTGGGAACAATTAGCAACAACTATCCCAAAACTGAGAGAATCAAATTCATAAAGAAAACGATTTGGATTCTTCCACGCATTGTAAGAAAAACACCTATTTCTGGAGTTCATACATTCTACACTGATGCAAATAAATCAGGTAAGGCAGGATATAAATCAGGAAATATTAGCAAAGTGGTTCAAAGCCCTTACAATTCTGTACAAAAGGCAGAATTGTATGCCATTCTCATGGTACTTATGGATTTTAAAGAACCCCTCAATATAGTTACTGACTCTCAATACGCAGAGAGAGTCGTTTTACACATTGAGACTGCAGTATTTATTCCTGACAATAAAGAATTAACTTCATTGTTTATACAGTTACAAGATACTATCAGAAAGAGGACTCATCCTATATATATAACACACATCAGATCCCATACGGGTCTGCCAGGTCCTCTAGCACAAGGCAATGATGAAATTGATCGTTTATTGATAGGAAGTGTGCTAGAAGCCTCAGAGTTTCATAAGAAACACCACGTGAACAGTAAAGGTTTAAAAAAGGATTTTTCTATCACTTGGGAACAAGCCAAGGAAATAGTAAGGAAATGTCCTACTTGCTCATTCTATAACCAAACTCCTTTACCACCAGGCAGTAACCCTAAAGGTATAAATAGGAATGAAATATGGCAAATGGATGTGTTTCATTTTGCAGAATTTGGAAAATTAAAATATGTACATCACACTATAGATACATTTTCAGGGTTTCAGTGGGCTACTGCTCTGAGCTCTGAAAAGGCTGATTCTGTTATAACGCACCTTTTAGAGGTAATGGCCATTATGGGCATACCTGCACAAATAAAAACTGACAATGCTCCAGCATATGTCTCCAGCAAATTGAAAGAGTTTTTTGAGTATTACAAGATAAAGCACATAACTGGTATACCACACAATCCTACAGGACAAGCAGTGGTTGAGAGATCCAATCGTACTTTAAAAGAAATGCTCCATAAACAGGCAGGAGGAACCAAAACACCCAAACACAGATTACATAATGCTTTATTAACATTAAACTTTCTTAATGCTGATGAAAAAGGAAAAACAGCTGCAGAAAGACACTGGACGTTAGAAAAAACTTCTGAACTAAATCAGCCAGTGTATTTCAAGGATGTACTGACCTCAGAATGGAAAGCAGGATATGTGTTACGTTGGGGTAGGGGTTTTGCATTTGTATCTACAGGAGAAGAAAAACTATGGATACCATCTAAGTTAATCAAGATCCGAGTTGAACAAGAGAAACATCTTAATGAAGAGAAATGACAAGTCATCCAACAAACTAGGTCCTATGAAGTGTGCGGAGGCCTCTCAAAGGTAGGGGAAGTGTTCTGTTCTTGTTTTTACAGGAAAACAGAGAAAACCTATCATCAAACAGCCAAAAGACAATGAACATGTAGGTGCCTACAGAAGAGAAGACAGCTCTTCAGAAACAATCACTTAAGGAAGCAGAATCTGATATATGGTAAAAAAAAAAAAAAAAATTTAATTGTAGTAAACTATTTCTATATAGAAATCTATTTCTCTCTACTATCTAGTATTCCTGAAGTCCCAAATTTTGTAAACCAATGCTGGCTTTGGAGTTGGATTTGGCTTTCCTTCTCTAAATTCAAGCATGTTGTTAAGATTAAATTCATGGTTTCTGCCTTAAATCAAGAAGCCAATTGGTGTAAGGCAGAAGAAAACAAAATCTGGGGACTCATATCTTATGCAATTTTCTCTCTGAAATCCTAATTTTCTCACATACTTTTAATGCTTATTGTTGTCTTTCCCTAATGCATACCTTAAAACTTGAAAATTTTACTTTAATATTGATGTGTAACTTTTCCACAAGGAATAATAATGATTCCTAACAGCAGTCTTTGAACTTTCCGGAAAGAAGATGGGGCCCCACATCATCATTTCTACTTGACTCAACCTGATGCATCGGAACTACAAACATCACCCCTAAAACCGGTTTGAGACTGTTTTGCTCGAGACAACTCATGACTAGCTAGCTGTAATGGTGCACCTTTTTATTACACCCTGGCCAGTTTCAAATAGAACTACAGTCAAGAATTTTCTGCCACACAGTGACTAACTACATATGTCACAGCCAGTTCTGTTGAGAAATTTGGTTGCTAAAAATTTTCTTCCTACAGGATCCATTGGAGCAATCATCGTCCCATTTCAGCAGGAAGTAATCTTAATATGACTACGCCCCCTTTCCCTACCCTTGGAATTTTGGGATAATAGTCATCGTCTTTGGGTTGGTTTTAGTTATTTGGGATTGGGTGATGCTTACACTCGGGTTTATCTTTTAGACAGGAATAGGGAATGGTTGGTAAAGGTATGGTTTAGATGGGATATAGGTAGATTAGCCTATTTTCTTGAGAATTTGAATAAGAATGAGATAGTATTTTACAGCTTACATTGTTGTGTATTCTTATGTGGTAAGCTATGTAAAATTAAGTTTATATTTTGTTATATTGTGTTAAATGTTTCCACTTATAATATTTTATGCACATTATTTTTTACCATATTCTATGTATGTATACTTTTCCTGTATTCAAGACATTTTGTATATTGATACAATTTGGGATATTTATCTTGCTGCCCTTTATAGTTCTACCTCTTGTCTTGACACTTATACTCTAACTCTATTTTAGGGATTTACATGTAGGTATATGTAAATAGTTATATTGTTTAAGTATTTGTTCCTGCTTTACTCAGGAAAGTTTTAATCAGTCTTTTTAGCTAAGTTACCGAGTATTACAGATTATCTTCACTCACATTTCCTGTACCTATGAGATTAGTCAGATATAGATGCTTAATCTTCAATCACTTCATAGACATGCAGAACATGGCATTTAAATGTTTTAATATTAGTACTCCATTGACATGAGACACTGTTGCTCCTGACAGCACCGTGCACTTTCCCCGAAAATATGTTGGACACTGTTGTTGCTCCTGCTGGAGTTCAATCTCGCCTCAGCTAATGGCCTGTTGGGCATAGAATTGCCCTCACCTTGACCACTGATTTGGACATGCAGTCCTATGTGCTTGCAGGAGACAAATATAGAAGACTGCTTGACCTTGCCAAGTCAGGGTAAGACAGCCATTCTATTTTCCTGCTGTTGTTGTGGTCTGTCAAGTTCTCTTGGCCTTAGCCAAATCTGGGTGTACCAACGTCGCTGTGAGACCTAGGGTGACTGTTCAGGTGGCTTGCTGTTTCTGTCCTTGCTGCACCTTTTGGAAGTTGTCCATCTGCATTTCCTGTCTACTCTAGTATTGTTAATTTCCTTCTCAGGTCTTGATGAGGTTGAAGATTAAACTATCACAACTATTATTCTCTCTTCCTAGTTAGATATATTAGGTACTAGACTTACGTTTTCCAGCTTAGGACAACTCTATTGTAAACTCCATTATGCCCTCACCCTAGGACTAGATATGTAGGTCATTTTGTTCTCGATTTTCCTTTTCTTAGAGCACACTTGTTATTCACTGTTTTGTATATAGTTTTGTATTAAGCCTAAATCTTTTCTTTAGACTAAAAGGGGAATTGTAGTGAGGTAGTCCTTCTGTAGCACTGACCACGCCCATTGGGGGGTGGAGTGATGGGCGGAGATGACCTGAGGAAGGAGGTCGGAGGGGGCCAGGAAGGCGCTCTCTCTTTCTGGCGTGACTCAGACAGGAGAGGATCGGGTTGAATTTCCTGGTGTTCATCTGTCTAGGTTGTAAGTAATTTCTCCCTGATTAAACATCTATTCGGCCAATTTGTTTATCCTGATCCTTATTTACCGCAATACTTCTTCTTCACTTCTTGTGGTGGTCTATTAAGTGCTTCAATTCTGACACCCTTTGCCAGCTCTTTACTCTGGTTGCATGGGCATGACAGGTAGGGGGCTGGGTGTGCCAGCCAGCAGGACCCTTTAGCAGGTAGGGACTGAGGGATGCAGGGAGAACCTGGTGGCCAGGTCTATTTTGATGTTAAATAGGCACCTCAGCCATTTGTCCCAGGTTTGAAACCTAACAATATAGAAGTGCCCAAAGGAGCAAATGTGATATTTGGGGATGCTGTTAGCTGTCTTGGTGGAGATGCTGAGGAGCCTGTCACACATGTACTTTGGCATAGATTTAGAGCACCTTGAGGTTTTAAGAAAGGATGAGGTAATCAACTGCTTAGAATAGATTGCAGAAGATCCTTTAGACTAGACATTGGCCATGTGCACATCAAGGAGGGCTGAGGAGGCAAGTTACTGGTGAAAAAAAGAATTAAATCAACCAATGAGATCAAATGTACAGGCAGGTTACATTCCAGGACCCAAGAATGACTCTCAAAGAATACAGTGACCAGCCATGCCAACTGCAAATTGGTGGCCAAGGGTATTAGACACATTTTCTTACATTTATTGGATATATATATATATATATATATATATATATATATATATATATATATATACTCACTTAAGAACCATAATCTTACTTAGCTTGCTATTTATCCTTTGAGTGCTCATTTTCTAGTTTTGAGTTGTTTCAACAACTTGTGTATGTATTTTATGTGTTTAGCTCCTGGCAAAGGTACTACTCTATCAATCAGCTCTCCTTCTTCCTGGCTGTGCCTGTGCAAATGTGTTTGGTAATTTCACAGAATACCATTTATCACTTCTAGTTGTCTCCTGAGTCTGAAAGTCTTTATAGTATGTGTGTATCCTGAAGGGTCTTCCTGTGCTTTGCTGTGGGTGATTGTGCAGAGTGAGCTGAGGGAATCTGGGTTCATCCTGTATGTGCAGATAAAGTTCCCTCAGCCGCGTTTGTTGGAGAAACCTTTTGTCTTGTCTTCAAAGTGTGTTTTGATGTCTGTATAGAAAATCAGGAAGCCATTGCTGTATTACTTTATTTCTGGGTCTGCTATGGCTCTGTTTTGGTTACTACAGCATAACTGGGAACCAAGTACCATGATACCCACAACTTGGCTCTTTCCACACAGGATTTCTTTGACTGCTTGGGATCTTAGTTTTCTAGTTAATTTGAGAGCTATTCTTTTGGTTTGATAAGAATGCCACTGAAGTTTTGGTGGCAGTTGTATTGGATATGGGGTTATTCTCATTTCCGTGGACTTTTTCACAATGTGGACTGCACCAATCCATGAATGAACACAGCACATTTTTCTGTACTTTACTGTCTTTAATTTCTTTATTCCACATTTTGAAGTTTTCATAGTAGAAGTTCTCTACAACCTTCTTCAGGTTTATTTATAATCAACAATATCCCCCAACACTGCCACATACAGGCATACATGAGTGGGATTTTCTTTCCTGATTTTTTTAATTAAGTTTATTACAGATATTTAGAGGTTTTAGCCTATGAGTTTTGTATCATGTATCATATAAGAGTTTCCTGGTTGGTTATTTAGGGTTTTTAGATCTTCTTGGTAATCTACATATCAATGAGACCAGATATGCAAGTCATATGCCATTACTGAACCTAGACCCACTATCACCACCTTCTGCACAGTAGTGTTCTCTCTCCCTCTCTCTCTCTCTCTCTCTCTCTCTCTCTCTCTCTCTCTCTCTCACACACACACACACACACACACACACACACACAAACACACACACACTCATTATAGGTCTTCTTCGTATATTTTCTTTATTAATTTTTAGTAGAGAAAAAAATGTATTGTTGATCCATAGGTGTGCATTCAAGAGGGACAGAAAGCAGGAGAGGCCAAAGCTCCTACATGTATGCATGTGTGGAGGGATCCCACCATCCAGCTGCTGGCCTGGGACTCTGTGGATGGCTACTGAGAGGAACTGAGGTGAGGTTCAGGGAAGGGATGTGCTGGTCTGTACAGGTGGCCCAATTAGGTTTCTGGGTGTCTCCTGTTAGTTTCAGCCACAGGTCGTTGCTGGCCTCCTGCAAGAACCTTGTGGGGTTGCTGTGTCGAGGCCTCTCCCTTTCGGGGCAGTTGATGTCTCCTCACTTCATCACAGTGACCTTCCTAACTCCTTATGCCTACTTAGTAAACTCACTAATCTTGCTTTGCTCTGACTCTGAAGAGTTTTGTGTCGTGTAGTTGAAGATGTAGCTTTCCCTGATTGGCAGCCCCTCTGAGGGAACATCTCAGGCTGCTGGTGGCCATGCTATGCTTTCGCCCTCTGTTACTTTAGGTCAGTTTAGAAGAGGAACATAAGCACATTGAGTTGCTTCTCATAGACTCCTTCTGCCATGCTTGCCCTCTGGTGATTTCCACACTGTTTTGACAGTTGCACCCCACTTTCCTTCCCTGCTTGTCCTCTTCACGGTGCTCTGCCATTTGTAGCTTCTAGACAACTAAGGTGTTCTCCTCCTTTCATTTATTTTCCAGATTTCTTTCAGCATCTTTGCATTTTGGTAGCTTAAGATGGTAGTCAGCTTTGTGTGTATTTATTTGGCCTATGTCCTCAAGGGTTCTACACCCAGGATTAGGTTTCTGTCAGAACCTGGAAAGCTGCAGGCATTGATATCACAAACTCTTCTGATCCATTCTCCTCTGGCATTGCACCTACACATGTGTAATTAATTCATCAGTAAAAATATGATGCCACATCACTTATCTTTAGCCATTATCTCTCTGAGGCATGTCCATGGATACACTTCAGGGTCTCTGATCATTGCTGTAGTGATTGTGCTATGATCTGTTCCATGAATCAGGCGAAGGCCTAGAGATTGAAATAAAGAGACAAGACAGCGTGTCATTCGTTCAATGGCAATGTCAGAAGGCTGAATGCTGAATGCCGTTTATTGGAGGGATAGAACGGACTTAAATACTGACTTTCAGCACAGTGGAAAATAACAGGATTTTCAGGCTTGGCTCCTCCCCACACTCGTGAAGTGTGTGTTGTCACAAGCTGTGTGTTATCAAAACAGGAAGAGTACCAGTAACAGCTTTGGGGCAAGGAGTTCTGGCCAACAGCTTCAGGCTTGCTCAAGGTGCCTCAGAGGTTCATGCAGGGCCCTACACATTGCACTGCCTGTCTCTGGTATGCTAATGACTCTATACCAGTGGAGTTTTATATTCTATGTTGCCTTAAACTTCAGCCCTCGCCCTTGAGTCTCAGAGTGCCCATCATTCCTCTGGAGTCCACTTTGTCATGAGGCGTTCATGATTTCCCAGTGGATCTCCCATGAAGTAATCAGTTTGACCTTCCCTGCCTCTGTGTTTTTTAGACCATGTGTTGTCATGAGGAGGGAATCACAGTTTTAAGAGAAGCATCAAGAGCTTAGATACACAGTGCATGTGCTTCCCCTCAGCAGTGTTTAAACTTAGAACAGGCTCAGGAAGAAAAATACTGACAAATGGCAATCAGATAAGAACAATGGCCAATAAACACTCATAGAGATAGGTTTAACTCTGAGTTGTGCCCCATAAGGACACCATACCTCAACTTCAACTGGACAGAAGAACAGAAGAAAGCATTGATGCTGTCAGCCAGACTGCTAAGAGAGGATAATTGAGATAAGTGGGGATCAGTTCAAGAAGCAAAATCAGACCTGGTGTGTGGTGGCCCGCACCTTTAATCCCAGCACTCCAGAGGGAGAGGCAGGTGGATCTCTGTGAGTTCAAGGCCAGTCAGGGCTATCTGGTGAGACCCTGTCTCAAAGCAACACAAAGAAAAAGAAAACAAAGCAGGAATGAAGTGTGCTCCAGGAATGAGATATGAAAGCACTTTCCTGCAGACACTTATTTTTGAGTGAAATATCTGAAAGAAGTCCTTCAGCCTTTATGTATAAAACAGGATAGACTCAGGTGGCTCGTCTATTTTTCACTTTCCCCTCCGTGACAGGTGGATATTTAGAGGAACTTCTGAATCTCAAGACACCATCAAAATTTATAAGAAAACTTTGATTCATTCACAGTTGAATTCCTTTGAAAGGTAATTTAATATTATTGTGATTATAACATGATAACTATGCACTCACAGTTCTTTATAAACTATAGAATTCCTGTCTGAGTCAAACAACATGAATGTCTGCCTTTGAAATGATGCACAGCTGCCCATCCTTTTCAGACCACTGGAGGGCACTGCTGCGTTGTAAATATATTTCCTAATTCCTGTACAAGCTCAGTCAATTTCATAATTAGGAGGAAGACATTACAATTTATATATTCTGATTACTTTAAAATTTTGAGTCATTTTACTAAAACATTTCAGTAAGGTAATGAGGAGGTTTTTCCTTAATATGGAGTATAATGGAATTCATACTTAATATAAATATTAGTCTACAAAATGGAATTTTTTATCTAAAGCCTGTGTTCCCTAAAATTCATAGGCCATTGGTAAAATTTCTTTTCATGGAATATCTTTGCAAAAAAAGGGGGGATGGATCCTAAAAGATACCAGAGATCACTAAGAAATGGAGTGCATTATCAAAGTCAGTGGCAAATGCAGTTCTGCGCATTTTGCACTCATTCAGCCAATTAGTTTTTGTAAGAATCCTGAATCCTCCAGTAATGACCTTCTCAGAATCTAGGCAAGGGGAGATAGCCCAGGGGAAGCTGGGTAAACAATGCATGCATAGTATACTGTTACCAGACAGCTGAGGTGTACATGCAAATGTGTATATGCAAACTACACACACAGAATTACATGCATGCACCCACAACACGTAGCTAACTTTTAGCGATGACTCCCTGTTCAGAATTTTATGAGCTGTCACTTTCACTCTATCGGGAAATTAGAAAATTTCCTATTTCATATCCAGCACTGAACAATTGGGTCAGAGGCAGAGGCCTTCCCTGATTGTAGCAGAGCAGCAGACAGGGCAGCAGGTTGGGAAGTCACCCTCCTGCACCCCAACCCCGCCACCCCTCCCAGTCCCCACCCCCTCCCTACTCCCTCCCCCATACATACAACCCCCCCCCCCCTTCCCGGCCACAAGCAAATCAGTTGCTAAAAGCCCAATACTCCAGCCTCAATCGACTGTTCCTGTGACCTAGGGGAAGGGACTCATGAGTCTCCCAGTTTCATTTCCCAGATGTGTGGTGTCGCAGGTATTTCAGCTCCAAGTAAATTGCTATGCGAGGCCCATGATAGCCCATTTTAAGGCACCTAGCCCTCCCATGGTTGTATATGATGCTCTCTGTTTGTGCATGAATCGTGGCAGGGAAGGGCTTCCAGTCTTTCTCGGCCAACTGACTTCTTTTATGTATTAGCCTCAATGTACTCTAGTCTCTAGATTCCTGCCACATGCCTACAAGCTGTGACTGACAGGCTATCACCCCACAAGCTCTTATTGGGACAAGACCTAAGAAAAGGTGTTAAGAAGGCTGTGGCAGAGGTGTCCATGATGCGCCAATGTCAGACTTAAACACAAAAGGACAAGGACAGAAAACAATGAGACAGCCAGCCTTCTGCCCCAAGAGTGGAGGGCATAAATGGAACAAAAGAATCAGTGTGTGTACAGAACACCCCACAAAGCAGGGCTGGAGTATTCCTCAGACTGGTGATTCTAACTTTGAAAAGATCCAATGTTTTCAATTACAGTGATTGCTTGAATGGCATTTCCAGATTCACAGTAATTGTGTCTTTTGTCCAACCAGTGGGATATGCAGTTGGGATAACATGAGTGGATTCTCCACGTTGCCTGACCCCTCAAAAGCTACTGACATTCTGGATTTTCAACTTTTGTATGGCTAGTATGGTTCTCTTGTGGAAATTTTATCCTTTTATTGTTTTAACAAATTCTTAGATGTTTAAAAGGATGCAATTAACATATGAAACTTAAAAACTCACTTTCTGAATCACGTTCTTGCTTCATGTTCAGGCCATTGGAGTTGGCCCCAACAAGCCACCTGTCTTCAATAGGCCCATTAAAAACACACGTGATAACAAAAAAGAAAAATGAAAAAGAGGGAGAGAGAGAGAGATTTGTCCCATGTAGCTGCATTGGAAGAAGGAACAGAGAGGCCCAATGAGGTCTGAGTGGAAACACTGGAAGAGGTACAGAGCTAAGCCGTCCTGGTCTGTACCTCTTCCAGTGGTCACTGTCCTGACCCTGAAACTCTTTCACGATGCTTCTGCCTTCTCTTTCTCTCAGAATAAGAGTCCTAGGGAAACTTCTTCAGATCTTCACTGCAAGATGGTGACTCTGAGCGCTCTGTGTCCTTGTCCATAGCTAGTGAACTTAGTCCGGTGTAGTTTCTTTTCTTCTTTTCTTTTCTTTTCTTTTCTTTTCTTTTCTTTTCTTTTCTTTTCTTTTCTTTCCAGTGCAGCCTTGATTGTATTTGTATCGTACATGTGTCGGGGCAATTTTCTCACCAAAAGAGTATGTATTAGTTTTGGTGCTGCTGTTTTCTGCTTCCAATGAGCATCTTAATAATAAAAAGGAAACAACAGTCCAAAAGGCTCACAAGCTCTGCCACATCTTCATCCTGACTCTGCTCGATGCTATCAGGCAGCATGTACAGACAGCAGTCTGGCGGGCTCCGTGAAAGCTGATAGTCTCACCGGACCCTGTAGCCCTCAGACTTGAGTCTGCGCCACTGAGATCCATTCAGTAACTCCTGGATTTCGTAGAGAGATTGCCTCTCAACAGAATCGATGCACAGCAGCTGTGAATATCAGATTTTGCTTGAGCTTCTGAAAACAAAAGAAGCCATTGTAGCCCATGCTGTTAGAACCCCATAGTCAGCCAGTGGGCGTTCCCGCCACTCTCACAGCTCCTTTGGGTCTCAGCGATAAGGTCTGTTTGCTGAACTAGCAGCGACTAAAATTCCAGTCTTAAAAGGATGGGACTCACAATGGTGCAGCTGTCACCTGGGTGGTGATGCGAAGTAAGACACTGGGCTACTACAGAAAGGGAGAATGAAGATACTGGATGCCTGTTGTAATTGTAAGTGCTTAAAATGCTTCTGTCAAACCAACTGAATCAAGATGCTTCTCCAGTACCGAAGACTTTTCATCTTTTGCTAAATAACAAGGAAATAATGTAGCTGGAGAATGGTTCTTGGATATGGGATGTTTGTGCTGTGGTCCAATGCCCCTCCTGAGGCTAATCAGGGAACTCTGTACCAGACTACAGGTGTCTCTCACCATGACATTGCTCTTGGTCCTGCCACTGTGACACTGACTGACTCAGAGATGGAGTGGTGACGACCTCCAGCCACTGCTTGTTGTGCACCTGACCCCTCCTGTCCCCAGCATCTCTCCTGTCCCTCCTCTCCTCACCCAAGCGTAAACCCCATTGACTCCTTTGAGAGGCAGAAAGTTGAGCCCCAAGTTCACAGTGCACAGCTGAAATGGAAACCTGCAGTATGGCTGCAAATACTCTATCCAGGAAACAGTGGCTGGGGACTTTGTAGCCTACTCCTCACAGCCAGCCTGGGGTACACTGCCACTTCTCACAAAGGACACCAGTCTCAGTACAAAGCCCTTGGAAGTGTTTTAGGCAATCACACTGCAGCCCCACTTCCTTTGCAATCCTAAATCCAAGTTTTACCTTTTGCAGTTAAAAAGTGGGATCTTATTTTCAAAAGGTCAATTTGATTCCTAAAAAAACAATTCAAACTGAATTTGAACAATAGAGAAACTGGTATGCTGTGAACCTGAGCTGCTGAAGAGACACAAAGGGATTCCTATCGCTCAACAAGAATTGAAACACGAAATCATTTTAAGGGGAACAGAAATCTCCAGGTCTCCAGTGAGGTACTGTTCTCACCACTGCAAAAGAATACCTGACACAAGCAACTTGAAAGAGGAAGGGTTTCAACATTTGAGGATGCGGCCCTTGGTGGCAGAGAACACAGAAAGGCAGGGGCTCTAGGCAATCGGTCACCCTACCATCCAGTGTCAGGAAACAGGGAGAGAGGAGTGCTGGTGTCGTGCTCAACCCATTCCGTCCAGGACCTCAGTCCATGGGTGTAAATGGAGTTCTTAATTGGTCTAGATAATAAAAAGCCAGAGTCAGATATAGAGGGAAATGATGAGCGATCAGAGAGACAGAGCAAGCCATAGCACATCTTACCTCCTAAACACCTCAGCAGACAAGAGAGCAAGTTCCTGTTTCTCCCTGCTTATGTCTTGTTTCTGGCTAGCTACCTCACTTCCTGTCTGTCTGTACAGACCTCCAGTCCTCTATGGTTAGTTAGTGGCAAGCTTCATTCTCTGACCTTCAGACAGGCTTTATTTGTACAAGCAAGATATCACCACACGTGGGATGATGCCTCCTACTGTTGGGGAGGTATATAAACTCAGTCTAGAAACTCCCATACATACACTGAGAGGTCTGTTTCCATGGTGATTCCGAATGCAGTCAAACTGACAATGTAGATTAACCATCACAGGCTCCATATCTTCTTCAGCCTTTTGTGGTAATTTTCGTTGTATCTCTCCAACTAAACTGCCCTGCAGACAATACAGCAGGCAATGAACTAGACACGTGCTCATGCCTCATGATGCAGGGAGAAGATAGTTTTGCTCACTCATGTCCCTTCAGGTTCCTCCATGACCCTCAACCTTTCAGATCTGCTTGAGAAAAGCAAGAAGTGACTCTTCTGAGGCTTTAGGGCAATTTTCAATTAGCCATCTGCCTGCATGTTAAAGATGATCTGTATCATTTGTTATTTGCTGCACAAGTTGTGTGACATGTGAAGTCATTGTATCAAATTACATGTGTGTGCAGTTCCTATGTATACATTTTTTTCAACTAGAAACTTATAATGTTATATATTCTATATATAGCATATATATTTACAACATCCTATGCAGATGTTGTAAAATATAACAGCTATCTTAGTGAAGTTCAGAATCCCCATTTATAATTGTCTTAAATATAAATTTGAGGTTTTGTCAGTGTTGTCAACACATATTAGACTATTCTGGTAAATGCCTAGGCTAGGATGAAGCCATTAAATAGAATCTTATATTTCGAAGTCAGTTACAAGACACAAAGATGCAACACAGGTTTATGTTTGACTTGGGTCAAAGGCACTGCTATTTGGGCAGTTTTCAGAACAAACCTGTTGTTTTCCTGAATGTCCTATGATCACACTCTTTACTCTTTACTTGACTGGCCTACCTTCTCTTCCTTCTCTAAATATGGGATATCTACAGAAACATGAGAGAGAGAAACATAAATCCAGGAGGGTTCCCAATGAGTACACTGCACTGGGAAATTAGAGACTAGATTTGAGGAGTAAAAAGTGAGATTAGTATGTCAATGGGGATAAAATTGGGGGTGTGGGTGGAGAGGAAAGTAAAGGCTGCTGGGAGATTTCATCAAGTGGCCTGCATGTCGTGTCAGGTTGTGATGGACAGGCTATTGGGCACTCAGGAGTTCTCCTAGATGCCATTAACATGTGCTATTAATTATTTTGCTTGTTCTTCGGATCTCTTTTGTATTATCTTGCAGTAACTATTCTACACTGCAACTTATTTCCCAGACAGCTTAAGATCTGCCTTCAATTACCATTTTTTAAACCACATTTTGAAATGAGAAATAACTGAAATTTAATTAGTCTCCTGGTGTTATTGTTGTTGCTTTCTTTTGTTTTTTGAGATGGGCTTGGTGTGCAGCCTGAGCCTACTTTGATCTCTTCATCCTCTGGCCTCAGCTTCCCTACCTCTGGGGTTAGTTACCATGCCTGACTCTCAAAATGCTTCTGTTTTATGCATTTCTTCCCATCTTTAATTTGAGACCACATTATTTTTTACTGTGTGTGTGCCTGCGTGTACCTGTGTGTCTGTGTGTGCGTTTGTCAGTGTGTGTGACTGTATGTGTGTCAATATGTGTGTCGTCTGTGTTTATGGATGTGCATGTGTGTCTGTGTGTGTATGTCTGTGTGTGTCTGTATGTGACAGTGTGCATGACTGTGTGTGTGTGTGTGTGTGTGTGTGTGTGTGTGTGTGTGTGTGTGAATCACCTGGAAAGGAGGTCTTTATTAAGGGTTGTATGTAGGAATGTCTATGGGAGATAAACTTAACTGAATTCATGTGTGTGAGAGGACTCCTCCCACCCCAAATAGTAGAATTCCCTATGCAGGAGGTACTGAACTCTGAAGGGGAGAAATTGACCAGAGCATGAGCTCTTGACTGTGGATATGATCTGACCAGTTGTCTCAAGCCCTGCCATTGTGACTTCCCTGCAGTGAAAGACTACAGCCTGGGATTATGAAACAAACACAGAAAATAAACCCCTTTCTCCCCAAATAGCCTCTTGTCAGTGTGTTTCATCACAGCAACAGTAATGAGATTAGAACAGGGTCTTTGTGTTTGTTTTATGTTGCTGTTGTGTTGTTTTGTTTTGTCTTAAGGCTTTTAAAACCCCTGTTGGTCTTCTGGCCTCTCACTTCAGGACAGAGATGAGGCTCTTCAGAGGTAAAAAATGCACTGGTTGATTTTTACAGGGTTGTTCCTGGATCTTCAGCCTCAATCCCCTAGATGATGTCCCAGAACAACAGGCAGGATTTCTTCCGAGAGTCTGGTTGGAATTAACCTAGAATAAGAGAAGCCTGTTATGAAACAATGCTCTATTGTTGCAATTAGTTATTCAGAACTAACAGCAGTCCAGGCTCTGCTACTTCTAAAATAACTCAGATATCCAAACATGGCCAAATACTAATCTCAATGAAAATAGACAAATAAACAAATAAATCACACACACACACACACACACACACACACACACACACACTTCCAGCTGTTAATCTCAGGGTTGGTTGAGAGCAGCAAACTGCTTCTGACTAGCTCAACAAACCCCCTGCTCGAAGAGCCCTTCTTTGTTGTAGTAATAAGTGGAGAAGTGAAGGGGCTGGCTGTACTTTCAGAATCCACCCTGGGGTTATCAGGGAAGGAACAGCTCTTCTGTTAAAGCCATGGGGCGTGGAATCAGAAGCCATTAAGAGTGTCTTTGGCTCTGCTTTCTTCTTACTCAGTCATCCTAAAAATGCCCCTTCCCACAGAGTCTGGCTTGGGTTTCCCCTGTCGGCTATTAGGAAGGCTTTGTGTCCACAGTTATTCTTACAGAAATCCATCTTTCTGCAGTCTCAATTACAGTGAGAGCTACTCTTGTAACAAAAACAGACAGGATAATGCGGGATCCTCACCCATCTTCAGATGCTCTTTTATGTGTGTGTCGTGGGGTTGGGGTGGAGTTGACTCCATGCATATTTGTTAGAATGCATGCACAGGCCAGAGAACATCTAGTACCATCCCCGAGGCACCAGCACTGCCCAGTTTGTTGTTTGTTTGACAGGGTCTCTGTCTTAGTTTCTGTTCTATTGCTGCGAAGAGATACCTTGACCAAAGCAACTTAGGAAAGATAAAAACTTGAATTGGGGGCTTGCTTACAGTTTCAGACAGTTAAGAGTCCATGACCATTATGGCAGAGAGCATGCAGCAGACAGGCAGGCAGGCATGCTGCTGGAGCAGTTAGCTGACAGCTTACATGTTAGGGCAACAATTATGAGGCAGAGAGAACTAACTGGGAATGGTGAGGATTTTTACTGCCTAAAAGCCCACCCATGGTGACACACCTCTTCCAACAAGGCACCACCTCCTAATCCTTCCCAAACAGTTCCACCATTTGGGGACTAAGGGTTTAGATATTTGAGCCCATGGGGACTATTCTCATTCCAACCACTACCATCTCTCACCAGCCTGGGAGCTTACCCAGGAGGCTGACTGGCCAGAAAGCTCCAGGGACCTGCCTGTCTGTGTCTCCCCAGTTCCTACACCACCCTTAAAATAAAGAGTACAAACTCAGGCCCTCATGTTTGCAAAGCCAGAACTTTACGGACTGAGCCACTCCCCCATCTCCAGTCCTCAGATTGCCTTGTCTCTGTATCCAGGGCCCTGCACAATGTTGTGCTGTGAGCAGCCGAACAAAGCCAATGTCTCTTGCTGGTTAGCAGGACAGGAAACCTGTTCAGTCCCATCCAACCCTGCTCACCCACTGTGTGTGGACTTGATCACCATGATCTTCCCAGTTGCCTCAGAGCCTGTGTTGCTGGGTCAGTCTCACACCCTCAGGTAAGGTACCTAAAGGGCTGCTGCCACCTAACCCTGCCTTTTGTAGCTCCTATTATGAGCCCTTCTACTCACAGGAGATTTTAGCCAACCAGGCCCTCCTTTAGAAGTATTCTAGAGTTGGGGAGAAAAATGCAATTGCTGTGCAATTACAAAGACCTGAGGCCTGAGTTAGATTCCCAGTTGCACAGAAAAATAAAGCAGAAGCTTGGAACCCCTAATGCTGGGGAGTGACACATCCCTGAAGCGCATTAGCCAGCCAGTCTAGTTGATTCAGGGATCCCAGGTCTCCAAATACCAAGGTGGATGGCTCCTAAGGAACAATGCTTGAAGCTGACCTCTTTGACCTCTGAGCTCCGGGTGGACATGCACACATCTGCATACACACATGTGCCTGCACATATATGAATATCCTCCCCCCACACAAATGCAAAGAAATATTTTCACAATAGTGTTAAAGTCCCAGAGTCCTTTACAGAGGTGGAAATCTCTGCCATGGATGTTGGATACAGCCATGGCATCAATCGGAGTCAGTTGCTGCCCTCTGAGGTAGAGTGTATACACACACTGTGCTTAAGATTTTGATGCTGCTATACACATCTGGAAACAGTTGTTACCAATTTCAGAAGATCATTACTAAAAATGGAAGTTCAAGGATGGTTCTGAAAGTTGCTGTGAAACCACTTGAGTTCTAAGGAAATACTGGGGTTCATCTTCCCATGGTTTAAATTTTGATACCAGCATTGTTTTTGAGGAAGCCATACCTCCCAGAATCCAGTGGAAATCAATGCTGGACACTAATGGAAACAGTGGTATTAACAAGTAGCAATGTGATTTTCTCCCACTTTTTGTGAGAGTAACTACCCTGACTTGGGGCTTTTTACTCAGTGGGGAAAATAATTACAGTATTTTTTGGTTCCTTACAAAGAAAAATTCCATTGTCTCCTGAAACAAACAAATGACAACCCAGGGGATAAATATGAAATGGTTTATAACAACTCCCCAAAGCAATCAGCATGTCCCAGAGAAAGGAGGCTTCAGTGTAGGACAGTGAGTGGGCAGAAAACAGCAAACTCTACCAAAGGTCACTTGAGGTACAGTTAGTCTGGCATTGCTCACATCAGGGCAATTCCATCACCCACTGAGTTTGAGTATCTCTTTTAACACTACAGTTTTTGGAAATTTGTTTTGCTAATTAAGTCCTTGATGGTAGTACTCTTTATTGTTCTGAAAGCCACACTTGAATGGAAACTCCTTCCAAACTCTCCACTGGCACTAGAGAGCTCTGGGTGTAGGTTCTGGAAATACACTAATCTGTGATCCTTGTTAAAAATATTCTAAAGAAACACTGTCCTTTCCACCCACTATAAAAGTAGTGAGACAATGGACTTCAAGGAACTAGAATTTTCCTTGTGAGCAGACAAAGGCTGAAGGAAGGCTGGAGACAGCCAAAGGGAGAGCTTGTCTCCCCAGAAGAATGTCCACACAGATCTGACAACATGTTAGCTCAGGGGAGACTGGTGTAGAGACAATGATGACAGACAGGACCACACCTTGATGAGTGAGCTGTGCACACCCCCTGCCCTCTTTAAACCCAAGCCTCACATCAGGACCCTAGGGATGGACTGGAGAGTCCCTGGACTTTATACCCTTCCCAGTGTGGCCACCTTGAATAAATATCTTTTTTTGCACTCCACTGCTGTCTAAAGGCTGGCTGTAGGACTTGTCTGTAGTGTGGGGTAGCCAGGCCCAGATGCTGGCTCTGACCTGGGTAGTACTCTGTTACTTCTTGCATAAACTTTAGAGCTCTCACATGTGTCACACACCGGCCACCAATGTCACCTTCATGTGGAGAACAGATGTCATATCCTTAGAAAGTAGCCCCAGCTGTCAGCAGAACACACAGGCTGAGTTTTTGTCATGTGCTCATTTAGTTTTGTCATAATTATTGAAAGAAAGAGAGAAGGGGGGACATAAAGAAGAGAGGAAGAGAGGGAAAGAGTTGAAGGAAGAAGAGAGGTCCTCTACGCTGGAACAGAGACTAGGTTCAGGGCTCTGTGGTCCCTTGTTCATTCTGAGTTGGATGGTGACATATTATAGTACAATAGATGGAGGGAAATATTGACTATAGGAAACTGAGTCCACATTCCTGTCCAGTCTGTAATAGAACCCTGGATTATTCATCTGTAAGCAGTGATTACCCTCACAAGGAGGGTAATCGTAGGTATTAAATGGGACAATAATTTCAAAGTCTAAACAAATGTGGTTAGAATAAAAGATACACAAACTGAGAAAAATCCTGGCTTCTGTTTCTAAAATAATCACAGACAACTTGGACAGACAAGTTACTTCTAAGTAACAAAGAGTACACAGCATCCCCCAGGTCCCCTAATAGCAACAGAAAAGGTCCCTGTACGTTTACACTGCTGGTTGGCACTAACATTAACAATAACATGGTATAATTGGTTTTACTCTATATATAACTGTTTCTGGAGGATAGATATATTTTACATCAAAATCTGAATAACCATGTGTCAGCAGAAGAGAAAGATGCTACTGAAAACTAAGTGTGTGCTGTCGCATAGAGAATGCATCTATATTCCAGGGGAGCTTGTAATATGCGAGAGGGCATGTTTATTATTTTTGTCATCTATATGAAACCGATCTTTCTCTAAAATTCCAAGTCAAAGTAGACTTTTATAGAAAACAGTGGTTGAAAACCATTGAGATTTTTCCATCCCAGAGTTCCTTGTTTTGATTTTCAGAGATATTATCAATTTGATCCTTGTGGCCAGCAGATTTGGAAGTGTGCTTTACTTTTTAATCATTTTTACTCACCAGCATTCAAATCTGAAAAAGAGAATATGCTTTAACAGACAGAAAAGGAAACAAAGACAGAATTACTACATTCTGAATAACCAGCAAAGTATGGCCACAGATGTATTACACGCCCTGCCACATCAACCATGCTCAGCATTTGATGCAGACACAGCTCATAAATTCCGTGTTGTTAATCAACAAGTATCAGTTCACCTTCACAAGTTATGATAATTAGCATCATGCAATGAAGAGTGGATACACAAATCCTCCAATGAGTGTCTTCTTCAGCAATGTGCTAGCAAAGCCTCTGGATGGACCACAGATACCTGGACCTGTTATAAAACCTTCCATGGATTATTCTAGACCAGAGACTTAGTAATGCACCACCCCTCAGAACTGTTGTTCCAAGGGTCTGAGACTCTGAGTGGAATAAGAGATAAATTTAGATCATTAAGTGAAATAAAGTTCCTATTAATTTAAAATTATAAACACCAGGCAGAGGCCTGCCAGTATCTGTTTGCCCTCCTACACCTCTGACACACACAGCACTGGGGTTTCAGGCAACCATGGTCACTCCTGGCTTTTCATGTGTGCTGGGTCCAAGCTCAGGTCATCATGCTGAGCAGCAAGTGCTGTCACTCACTGAGCCTTTACCCCATCCCAAAGACTGTTTCATAACATCATATTTATGCCATTGGTAGTGGCGTTTGTTCTTCATACTGTAATCTTGGGAAGCTGTGCAGAATGCCAAAGGAAGCCATAGCAATCATCAAGGAGTCGTGAATGGCATTAGCTCAGGAGAGAAGTCAAGAGAGAGTGTGCCATTGCTGCTCACTGGCTGAGCTATTCACACAGCGGTGTGCATGTGATCTTTGAACTTAGAAGTAGCAAGCAATGCTCTTCAGAAACTGTGCTAAAAGTGATATGGAAAACAAAGTCTTAAGTACTCCCTATATGTTGCCTTTTGATGGAAATAAGAAGCATCCCATGTAAGCTAGGTATGTGTAACGCATACAGTTTATATAATAGTAAACAACTTTTAGTTTATTAGAAACTTACAGAGGTCTTAAACCATTTGTCATGTTCAGAAGCTATGGTTTTTGCTTTTGTTTTTTGGTTTGTGTGAGTGTATTAGTTTTCTTTCTTTTTTTTTTTTTTTTCCTTCTTGTCATTCAATATTCTTCTTGTTTGTTCAACAGCCCATGTGGTAAACTTTATACTCTTAGGGGGAATTCCAAGCTAAGGTGGAAGAGTCTTGAGGCTCTGTGCCTCAAGGACTTTACTAAATGACTTTTAACATCTTACATATTTTAAACCCTGGGAATCTTAATTGCCATGTCTCTTAAAGTTTTATAAAGATAAATGTGAAATAATGAGAAAAATCCAGTAAATGCTTACAAATTATTAAAAGGAATATGATCAGATGAAAGGCAAATCCCAGTCCAGGAAAAGGTACCATGAAACTATAGTCCTGGTGACATTATGAGAAACCTTGCCTCCCTAATTCTATAACACTGTTTCATCATTTGATGCATCACACTTTTTAGGTTGCTGAAATCTGTCTTGAGACTTTTCCTACTAACTTAGATGGAGCATCAGCAGCAGGCGTAAGTCATAGCCCCAGTAAGGGCTGACTTGGCAAACCAGTGGGTTTATTGGAGTGTTCGCCCCAAGAGCACATGTAGGTGTGACTCACAGGAGCATGGACAACTCAAAGGCAACTGTCACTGAAAAGCCCACACCCATAACCTTGAGCTCATGGAAACAATCCCAGAGCCCTTGGCACAAATTGCCGGCAGCCCCATGGGTCAGGAAGTTAACTCTCTTTAACAGCTATTGCTGTTTCTATAACCTTGGCCAGGAACCTTGTAAGTCTTGTTAGTTAAGGGAACTTCCTGAGACTTGTCAATTTTTGCTTTCTGAATCTCAGGAGCTTCTTGCTTTCTTCCTGCGAATAAAGTTTCAGTCCATAGGAACTTGAGATGTATCACTGGGTAGCTTCAGGTTTTGGTGGAAGAAATGGGAACCAAAGGGTGTGATGTTTCTAGAAGGTACTTCCTATAAGTAACAATAGAGGCTATGAATAATCTGTCCATTCAGGCATCACCAAAGGCTTCTCTAGCATCGTCCGTGTGCACAAATGACAGTTAATCCTCATTAGATTGCAAAACAAAGTGGGGAATATGTTTTCCTAAAGTTTTTAAAAATTTGTTTCTTTTATGAATATGTGTGTGCTTTCTGCCTGTGTGTCTGTGCACCCTGTGCCTGCAGTGTGTCTGCTGAGTCCAGGAGAGGGCATCAGAGACCCCTAGAATGGAGTTACAGATGATTGTGTGCCTTGTTGGCACTGGGACATGAAACCTGGACCTCTGGAAGAGTAGTGGTTGCTTTCAACCATTGAGTCATCTTTCCCTAAATTTTGAGATGTAATTTTAGAGTGAACATTTCCACTTAGGAAAGTTCAGAAATAATTAAAAAAATCAAAGTAGGCATGTGAGGATCGATGTTTACAATTTGATGTGTGTTCCCAGTTGAAATCATTGCCATTTTCCTTCCTTTTGTTTTAGTGGAAGAAACACACAGGTGTATCTTGCAAATTTCCCTTTCATGGAGCCCCTTGTCCTAGGTGACAGGCCTCTGCAGGTGAACTAAACTGTGCTGCTCTCTCTCACCAATGACAGCCAACTGGAGGCCCCTCTCCATTGACCTTCATTCTTTCTTATGGAAGAAGAAAACACAATATTCCATGGAGGAGTTACATGGAAAGTACACAGGGCGGATGCGCCTGTAAAACCTACTTCATTTGAGACTCTTGGCTCAAATTGACAGTGGACTTCTGCACTCCCACACACACTCTTCAATGCGAACAGAAATCCACAATGTGGGTAGAGATCCACATTCTCTCTGGTTGTCAGGCTGATGATTTTAATTCCCCCTCTTCTTCAGGACCTCCTAAAACACTTGCTATACCACAGCTTCAGCCATACACTGAGGTCCCTGCCATGCACACTCTCTTGCTCAATCCCAGGATCCCCTATGCTGATTCCGCTGCAGGGCACTGACAACAGCAGCACTTCTTTGACTTCCCATGAGAGAAGCAGGGGCCCAAAGCCCGGTTACCCTCACCTCCTGTCCAGGCGGTGGGAGCCAAGAGCATGGCCCCAACTCTATCCTTCCCTCTGTGAGTTTGACTCAAAGCAAGTGTTGAGCTTTTCCATGGCGTTGCAAACCAAGGTAGGTTCAGGAAGTAAGTCTTTGGCATCCTCGGAAGCCTTGTATTATTTACAAGACATGTCTGGGCCCTGAACAGGTTCCCAAAGTCAGCTTTTAGGGCAGTAATGAAACATTAACATCATACCTCCTTATTCCTGTATCTCTTTCTGCTTCAAGACCATATTGAGTGGACAAATGGGTTTCCAGTAGCTTTTTGAGATCTCTTTCCCTCCTCCAACCCCTGGAGGGTCAATCAACTGGCAAAAGGGGTGAAGAGAAAAGAAGCTAACTCACTGCGAGGGAAATTCTAGATTCCTCTCTCTCAAAGAGCTGAGTAAATGCTGCAGAAAGACAAATACAAATCAACACACAGCGGGCAGGGAAGGGTGGGTCACATTCTTTGCACTGCGAGGC
The DNA here is from genome assembly GCF_943737965.1 of Phodopus roborovskii. NCBI lineage: Eukaryota > Metazoa > Chordata > Mammalia > Rodentia > Cricetidae > Phodopus > Phodopus roborovskii. Next base: position 90,266 of record NW_026126433.1, read on the forward strand.
CTTAATGAAGAGATGCTCTCTGGGAAAGAATCCAGCTCAATTTATTTCCATAACCAGGCAACAGTTTTTGAGGACTCGAGGCTAAGAACCAAATCATCACCCTTTATGAGAACATTATTTGATGTCCCTCTTCTGAAGACACATGGCATTCTTAAAGATTGCTATTGAGATGGCAAGGCTCACAGTCACTTTGCTCAGTCAGAATCCCTTGTCATCTTTCAGAGCTAGCCCACCAGCAGGAAGGAACTGCACTTAATTCCACCCCTCTGGTCTCTGACTTTAACAATGGGAAGCTGGACCTCCTACATGGAAAATAATGTTTTGTAACAAAAACAACAGCACAAAAGCCAAATAAGTAACAAGGACTTAGTTATAGGAGAGCAATCATCATAGTTTGTAAATATTATCCAAGGGTAATTTAACAGGATTGTCCACAGAATTACTTGCTGTAAAAAGCAAGGCCAGTTTCAAAAGGAATTGCTGGAAACCAGATTCCCAGAAGGGACTCTGGCCTAACCAGCTCTCTGCAGCTTCATGATGGAGTCTCAGCTCTACTTAGGGGAGCCTGTGTCCGGGAAACCTATTGTTTCACTCTGACTTACTTCTTGTTTTGCCTCTGACATTGGCTGCAAGAAAGCAGCTCCCTAGTAATCAAACACATCTGCCTCCGGTCTTTCCCACTCCACCAGTGCAGCGGAGACTGAGGAGTCCCTGCCTCGCTTCCACCCCCATAGGATCAGGTGGCCCCTCGTGTACTGGAGAGTTTAAGGCTCAAGTCTGAGCTTTGACACCCCAACAAGCTAGATGTGGGCACCAGTCCCTGACAGTCCATTTAAAGATACAAACAAAGAGGATATTCAGTGTGGCCACATCGAGAAGAGGAATAAAGAGGTTCAGTGACCTTGATGTCTGTCTTCAGAGGTTCTGGCCGGAGGCTTAGGTTTAAATAGAGGTCAGGAGCTGTGCACAGCTGAGCAGTCCTGGTCAGAGTATGCACCTGTCTATCATGACTGTCTGGGCCTCAGTATCTCTTGTGATGGGATCTGACAAGTTGTAAGGACTGACTATGTGAAATCTCTTCCCAGAAGACAAGCTTTCCTTCTGACAGCCTTCAGCCTTCAGCTTTTTCTTCTCCAGTGTGAGATTCCTAGGGGAATCCCAGTTCACTAGGGACCCTTGGTTCAATGGTAAGAGAGCCCAGGCAATGCAAGGGTGGGGGTATTCTCAAGTTTTCTCATTGAATCCCTCTCAGCCAGTGCAACCACAGTAGAACTTACTAAGACGAGAGGGAGGACCTATCTAAAATGCAAGCAAGGAAAAGGGGGAGGCGGGGGAAGAAGGGAAAGAATTATTACCTTTACATATTAACTTCTATCTTTAATTCTCTTAAAAGGAGTATGGAGGGACATGAGAAATGGCTCATTGGTTAGGAAAATTGGTTTCTCATAGAAAACGCAGGTTCAGTTTCCACATAGTACCTCACAAGCATTATAATGCCAGGCCTTGGGGATCTGTTGTCCTCAGCTGACTCTTTGGGCATTATATACACAGTATAGAGACAGGCATGTGGGCTAACACTCATACACATAAAATGAAAGTAAGTACACATTTTTAGAAAAGTAACACTGCAAAGAAAGAGTCATGATGAAAATATGGAAACCGTCCTCATGATAAAAAGGAAAATGATTTATTTCAACAGACCCTTCTTGGCATACAAGTTTAAGGTGAGAAAACAGTTGCTACTGCAAATGAGATAAAGATTAGCACACTGCCACTGAGTCCTCATTTGCTCTCAGAATCTGTCATCTTCAGAGAAAGAGGCAAGAGATCGTCTCCTGATACCATTGTTGCAGAATAATGCTCTTGACAAAATAATGCAGCTGATTTGTGAAACATGTCACAGTACTCACTGCCAACAGAGCCTCCGGAGGCCTCCTGTCTTTTTCCTAAATGCACTAGTCATAAATGACAGTGCAGTGGGGGACACATGCGAGCACACCACAGCAATCAGTGTTTGCCAACACGCTGTGACTGTGTGAATGTTCTCAGATGCTTTCAATTCATTATGTTTTCAGGGAAATGAGAGTGACACAGTAAAGGCTCTCAATAGCCATGACATGGACAGGGAGAGGTGTGTGTGTGTGTGTGTGTGTGTGTGTGTGTGTGTGTGTGTGTGTGATATTGTATGAGTGTCTGCAGAATCCAGAAGTGCCATGGGATTCTTTGGAGCTGCAGTAACAGGTGTTGTGAGCTGCCTGACACAAGTGCTGGAAACCAAACTCCTTTGGAAGAGCAACAGATCAAGCCATCTCTCCAGACCCTTACATTAAAAAAAAAATAACATTTATTTATCATGTATATAGTGTTATTGCCTGCATGTATGCATGCAGGCCAGAAGAAAGTGCCAGATCCATTACAGATGGTTGTGAGCCACCATGTGGTAGTTGGGAATTGAACTCAGGACCTCTAGAAGATCAGCCAGTGCTCTTAACCACTGAGCCATCTCTCCAGGCCCTAGACCCTTATATTTTGTATCTATAAACTTTGTATAATCTTTCTGGGTTCTTTTATTTCCTGTGTTAGGAAAGGAAAAATATATACATATATGCATATATATGCATGCATTAAATATAATTACTTTAACTAACAGAATTAATTTAATTATAGTCTAATTAAAGGTTCATCATAATCTTGATATGAACTGCAAGTAAAATCTAAATTTGTAATGTAGTAATGATCTTGTCATCTAAACCGGACATACCATGTCCTTTGCATAGGAAGGATCTGAAACCACACAATGGGCTACTTCAAAATTAACTTTGTCCCCAAACTCTTTTGTGCAGTTGGTGTGAAATACAAAGTATTGAATAGTGATAGAATATTAGTGAAAATACAGTCCTTTAAGAAATGCCAAAAAGGAATGTATTGAGGTAGAATGTCTAAGGTAGAAATAGTAAAACTCTCATTAGTGTTTTTAAAGTAAGTGATATGTATGGCCACTAACAATAAGCCTGGATTACAAAAGACTATCCAATGCAAGGAAGTGACAAAGAGGGCACATGGCAGAGAGTTACCCTGCAGACAGACTGGATGTCATTTACTTCTCCCCGGGGAAGTTGCCTGTTGTGTTTGCTCGTGGCCCACACTCTGACAGGGCCAACAGTTGACAAAATAACTCCATGGGTGATGGTTTTATGTTCTGTGTCCCATTAATCTGGTTTACTTCTAGCCTAACATGCTCATTTAACATTTTTATTTAAAACAGTACATATAATACCTAGTTTCTCGAGTGTCCTTAAAACATGTGTTAACATTTTATTCATTTCCTCCTATTTAAATTTTTTTCTAGATTTTTTTTTTAATTTTTGTGTGAAAGTCTGGGTTTTAATTTTTTAAAGTCTCATTTTTTTCATGTGTGTGGGTGTTTTGCATGAATGCCTGTCTGTGCACCACATGCATGCAGTGCATGCAGCAACCAGAAATGGGCATCAGACACCCCAGCTCCTACAACTGGAGTTCCATATGGTTGTGAGCCACCATGTGGGTTCTGGGAGAAGAATTCAGGTCCTCTGCAAGGGGAAAAAGTATTCAATCACTTAGCCACCATGGCAGCCCCTTAGGCTTAGTTTTTAACTCTTTAGATTGTAATCTGACAGAATGTTTTCTTGGCTCTGTGTGCAAGCTGACTAGAACATGACTTCTATTTCTTTTGTTTGTTGTAGTTGATACTATCTTGTATAGGTTTTGCTTCTAGGTAAGTCTTCATGTTTTTTAAGTAAGTGTGTGTGTGTGTGTTTGTGTGCAAGCTTGTGTGTGCGCATGTGCATGTATGTTACCTACGCATGTATGGGTATGGGTGAGTGTATATGCCCATGTACTCACATACAGAGGCCAAAGCAGAACAATGGTTGTCCTTCTTGATCATTCTCTGCTTACTTGCTTTGAAATAGGGTATCCCACCTGGCTCCTCTCTCCAAGGCTGGGGTTACAGGCACATGCAGTCAAGCCTGACTTTTTACATGAATTTTAAGTACTCATACTTGCAGAGCACTTTACCCCACCTACCAAAGGCTCAAGCCCCTCCCACAAGCATCTGGGCTGGAAACCAGGTTTTCAATACAAGGACCTTTGGGGTGTTCAAGTTAGAAACTGGGATGTTGGCAATTATGGGACTAATCTAGTGGTTTTGCAGCTTTGATGTATTTTTGGTCAAGCATTGTGCATCACCACAGGTGTCTACGTTCAGGTGATTGGGTGACAGAAAATCTGCTATTGCTTTCCATTTTCCCACATCCCTTTTCTCAGCATGGGGAATGAATTGACACCCTTATGAATCCTCTGTGTCTCTACTCAGAAACTGAAATTCTCCAATCTATACATTATCAATACTAATTTTACACAGAACTTATAACCATGACTGAGAACAAGTCATATTTGCTATGAAAGATTAGAAATGCCACAGGTCATTCTTAAGTTTAATTTGTAAGCATGAAAAAAACTAACACCAATGGGGAAATATAATAAGCAATGGGGAAGGTAAAGGAGGAAGGAAAGAAGGGACGGAGGGGGAAGGATGGAGAGAGAAGAAAACATGAAAGTCTAGAAAGCATATGAAACTACTAATGTCTCCCATTGGTTTTGCTTTTGGCCGCAGTGAGCCTGAGATACAGCAAAAAGCATCCCTGTGGCAATGGGCACTGATGCTGGACCCATGAGGTGTATCTGAGCCTACATCTGCCTGTGGGCAGCTTGCCTTGGGTAGCTGTGTCTCCAAGAGAGTGAGCAGAGGTTGGGTGTTGTTTTAACTTCCGTGCAATGGCTACACCTTAATCTAATGCTATTTCAGCCAGAAACTGGCACTCAGCAGTTACTGGCCTGCTTCTCTAGCAGAGACTGGTTGCCTCAGGCCTCAATCTGGCAGGAATTCTGTTCCTGCAGGCACCAGCTCTGTCACCGCTGCTAAAGGCAGCTTCAACTAAACCTCTATTTTTCTACTTCCAAATAAAACTTGAGATTCAAAGATTGCGGTGAAAATCTGCTATCTCAGAGAGGCTGAGTAGCAAATACCTAACCTTCTCTCCTTGCTCCCAAAGACAGCATCCTTCTACTCTGCTAGACCAAAAAAAAAAAAAAAAAAAAAAAAAAAAAAAGCCACGCCACCCACTCAAAATCCCCCTCCCTGCTACTTCCAGTGCTATCTGTCTCTTCCACATGCCCTCTGATGCAAAGTTAATTTTATTTAATTAATGCAAGTGCAAATTCAGGCTTCACAGTGTGGTCAAATATCCCCCAACAGTTGGAGGAAATCTGCTATGTGCTTTCCTTCCCCTGTGCACCTGAAGGGTTTCTTTCTCCACCACTCTGAGCTTTTCCTTCTTTGCTTTGTCCATATTTCTCCACAATACCTTCTTCTCTGTGGGTTATGAATCAATCCCATTCTTAAAACAAAGCCCCTTTCTTCCTGCACTGAAGTCCACAGAGCCTCCAGCATGGCTGTGGTTATTCCTACCACACCCATCTCACGATCTCTTTTTCACATTTTCCATGTTGCCTGTGTGGCCAGCACACACACACTCACACCCAGCATAGACAAGTCACCACATTGCCCATTCTGAAACCCTCCCTGGAGAGTGTGTCATGGAAAAGTGCTCCCACAGGAGTGTCTGCAGGAGCGGGAGCGGTACCCAAGGATGCTGAATGGCTTTCCAGATGGCCAGACTGGCACTGGCTGGTGTGTGAACAGAAGAGTGTGGCTGGCCCTTCCAACCTCACCATGATGCTAAGTTTCCCCCAATGTTTCCAGTGAATGGTTGGATTTCCTGGCTACTTGATACAGAGAAAAATCTTTGGGCAAGGATTGTGGCTTACCTCAGTCCTGGAGAGAGTCAGGTGACTTTCAGTTCGGCTGCTATTACTTCGTAAGGAAATCAGACTTATGAAGGAACATTTGCTTAAAAGTATAATTGCCCATAGGCTCAGCTCCTTGGAGAAAGTATGTGCCTTCAGAACCTATGTTTCCTCACTGAGACCAGGAATGGAAGCTGTTGGTGATGCCTAGATACTTGGTGGATTGTCTGTGTAGTATGTCAAAGATTAAGGATGGTTATGACCTCAAATGTGGTTTCTGACCCCTAAGGCTGCCGCTGGAGCTGAGCCCCCATTGTGACATAGTTAGGGGATGGAACCAGCTAGGTTCAGAGGTTGGAGCATGGGGTTGCTTAGGGACAGATAAGGTCATCTGTGCCACCCATTAGAGTGCTCCCATAGAGTACTCTCAGAGGCTAAGAAGGAAGCCAGTCACCAAATGTGGTCTCTCATGGTTGTGCTTCCTGAACCAAAATCCAAAACAAATCTTTTTTCACCAAAGCATACCCAGTCTGTGTAACTGGCATGAGCAACAGGGATGAGGCAAATCCCATTGTTTTCAGACATCATCTCATTGTGCACATTATGGAACTATAGTTCTCTATGAAACACAAACATGAAAAAACAAGCAAAGGAGAACATTTGAAGGTCCCTAGCCCCTTCCCTGAAGCAAGTCAGTTTATCATTTTTTTAATATGGGGGGGTGAGATGCATGATACTGTTCTTTGTGAAAGCTGGAGAACAGCTAGCAGGAGTCTGTTCTCTCTTTCTCCTCCATGTGGGTTCCAGATTTGAGCTCCAGGACCCCAGGTTGGTTGGGTGTCCCTGCCCTCTGAGCTACCCACTGACTGTTGCCTGTGCCACTGTCACACTGAAAAAATACTGTGCTATGTCATCCACTGACTGGAGGTCATCTCTCTCCTAGATTTACACAATGGAGCCACGTTTTAAAACTAAAAACTCCAGGGGGAGGGGGCCCCAACCTTATTAAGTAGAAAAAGCCATATCACTTACACTTCCCTTTCAATGCTCCTGAGCCAGTAGCTGCTGGCCACACACACTCGACCAGGCATCAGCTCTTACCCAAGGTGGGATTTTCTTCACTCCCTGCAGGTTCCACACACTTAGACCACCCTCATATATGAGTTACTGCTTCTAGAGTCAAAGGTCAAGGGTCAGCTTTTAATCATCCTTTCCAGCCAGACCTTCACTCCTTACCCTCATTTCCCTGGAGTTCAAACCAACTGAGCTTCAGAGGAAGAGATGAAGGTGTCAATAGGAAGGAATTCAAATGCTCTGTCTGCTTCCTATCAGAAAAGACACAAAGGGCTCAGGAGGAACCAGCAAATGCAATTACCTCAAGATAAAATTTCATTTTATATGTAAGCAAAATGGACACTGGCTTGTTTGAAAATGTGTGACAGGTTTGCTATGAGGAGGCAGCTGCTGCAGTTCAGATTAGTGCTTTGCCTGTGTGAAGGATAGCTATTTTCTTTCTCCTCGGAGTCTGTCATTTTGCTTAAATTGCATTTATCAGAAGAGTTGTGACCAGACTTCTGAAAGTCTGTGCCCTGTTCCCAGATCTGAAAACCCAGGCAGTGACTTCTCCAGGCACACAAGCTCAATTCCTGTCACTCCAGAAGCCACAGTAAAGAACCGTTCAGGACCTACTATGTGGTTTTGCCTTTCACCATTTTGTTCAGCTATTGATCCTTTATGGTATACACTAAGGAGCTGTGTGGACATCCAGGAGCTGTGACAGTAGCCTGCCAATTATTTTCTCCCTTCTCCCAAGCAAGCATCCATGCCAGCCAAAATTGAATTTTCATCTGTATTTGAGGTGTCTTTGCCTTTGCTGAAATTGGAAAGGACATACAGAGTTACTAAGTGTATCGGTTTTGCAGATGATTCTAGGTTGCAGTTCATCACTGTGAGCTAATCTATTTTATAATCATGTAAATAGAAACATTAAGTTCATTAAAACATAAAGCAAACAGAAAAAAATTTTCTGAAGTTGAAAAAAATTCACGGATTATGGTTTACAGAGTAAATGTTTACTTTATGACATATTGACTGAGGCCATGTGAGGCCATGTTTGGGTGGAAAGATCAGTTTGGGTCACATCTTGGTTAGGGCACCCTCAGAACTATGAATCCATCATACTGATGACAACCCACTGGGGACAAAAGCCACCTTACCTCCAAGCACCAGAACACCAACACTGTTTTGGGGCTGTTCTTTTCTGTCTTCAGCCCTGGGTGACCTCCCTTGTCTTAGGTTTATTTCTATTGGAGACACGGTGTGTCTATAGGCAAATGAGTTATAGCTTCTTCCTGATTATACATATGACCTCAGATGATCTTGGGGTACATTGTTTAAATTATAGTCCTGGCTCCAGTGTCCAATATAGGCCTGGTTTAATAGTTTGGCTGTGATCCTATTTACTCAATATTTATCAAGCATAATGAATTCTTAGATCTGGAAATTATAAATTTAACAGTAAAAAACCAGTTCTTACACCAAATGAAGAATCAAAATGGTATTGTTAAATGGAAGAAAGGGTAAGGCTTGTGGGTCCTAGCAACTAAGCTATCACATCTGGGATAACATGGAGAATTAGAGAACTGTACACTTCCAAAGGCCAAAAAAAAAAATCTTTTTTTTTTTTTTTTTTTTTTTTTTAACCAGTAGTGTCATAGAACAATGGCATGGATCAGAAATTTTAGAATAATAGTTTTTTTGTTATTTATTACTTTTGTTTTACCATCTGAGTGTTTTGCCTGCATATATGTGAGTACACCATTCATGTGTCTGCTTCCCAATGGAAGCCAAAAGAGAGTATCAGATACCATAAACCTGCAGTTACAGACAACTATGTGAGCTTCCAAGTCAGTGCTGGGCTCTGCACTGAGGTCCTCTGTCAGAGCAGCAAGTGCTCTGACCATTTAGCAACCTTGCCAGCCTCCTGAAACAACAGTGTATCAGCAGAATGAAGGGAAGGGGTATTACCTTACTGACCAACAGCCTTGCTCATCTTGAAGAAATTGGAAAGTCCAATTTACCATTATCCATTCATAATTTCCAATCCTCCTGCCTCCATCTTTCAAGTGCTAAGATTACAGGTATTGGACACAGTGTTCAGCAATTTACCTTTTATGGAATAATTGCCTTCTGCAATCACATACCATTGTTTTGTTTTGTATCAGATTAACTTGCATGGTGGCAGTAAGAGGCACAGGGGTTTGAGAGTGAACACAGAGAAAACTGTGGTGAGGAAGCTGTTTAAGCAGCTGGGAGCTTTGCAGCCTGAAGGCTTCAGTATCTCATAGAGGCAAAAAAAAAAAAAAAAAAAAAAAAAAAAAAGATGTTGCTGGTCTTTTAAGTCAGCTCACAAGAACTCAAGAGTTTCTATGCCATTGCCCGAACTATTCATAATTAATGTGACTCACCTGAGTGGTCAGAAACGAGCAGTGTTATTTCTCATTAATGATTAGTGATTTCCTACTTACAACTATAAGCAGGAGTGCTCATGAGGTCACATAAAATGTGTGCAATGAACAGTATGTGATGTGAATCCAGTTTATGTTAAGTGCATGAGGATTCTGCGCTGAAAACTGTAACAGAGATGGCTTCTTCACTTGGGTTTAAAAACTCAGCTTATAAAAATTGTGTTTGTAATTAGTGATAATCACTTATTTAGTAGCTTTAAATATGATCCCGAGTTAAAAAAAAAAAATGAGAGCTTTCCTTCACACACAAGGCAAAAAAGTGAGCAGTAATGTATATGTGTGTACATAAATACATCTGTATGAATGTTCCAGTGAAATCACAAAGTTAAAATCCTGACTTGGAATTCATTCCAAAAATTGTGTGGCTTTCAAAGTTTCTAAGTTATAAACATACTGCACTGTTCTGCCTCACCTGTTATGACACGGTCTAAATTGACCCAATATCTGCTGGTGTGAAATGTTCTTCAAGTCCCTTCTGAAGAGTTGTGAGAACTCTCGGAAATTGCTTGGTGCTGAAATGGAAGCAGCCCATCTCAGAGGAAATCAACCCAGCTATCCGGGTTGACATAAAATGTACCTGACAAGATGTCTTCAACTGGAAGAAAGATGGTTTACCTAAGAAACCTACTTTTCAGTGCTGCTCCTACAGTTAGGAAAGAAATATATCTGGGGTTTGTTTATTTGGATAGGATTTAAGCTATCTTTAAAAAAACAAAGTGTTGATGTCCTCTACCAAAGTGGTTTTGGTGCACACAATGTTAATTCTATACATGCCACCAAGTTATTGTAATATTTGTGTCTTTTATCACTAATATTTATAAGAAGAAATATAGGATGTACATTTTAAGAAGGGCCCTGCACTTTCTACAAGCTTATAATTTCAGAAGGATTTGAAGTTAACGCCAATTACTTGCTTCATAAAATACAAATTTTTAGGTCATAATTCAGAGACATTTGAAAGATTTTACCACAGAGATTCATAAAACTCAGCAATGAAATAGTTCATCTTGAAGAAATTAATAGAACCTTCAAACAGAGTACCATCTGGGACTGTATCATAGCATGTCACAATGCAGCACATCCCTCAGAATGATGCTCATACAAGTAGAGATGACAAAGTCTGTCTCCAGCTAATCACAAGCTCAGCAGCAATCTCATGTTGCAAAGACCACCTCTAGCACCTGGATTTCAGTCCTGGCCAACTATTTCTCCTGTCCTTGATCACCCCCAAGGCAATCTGGGATAGAAGGAGGTTTTCTTGGAAGCCAACTGTGGTGGTTTGTAAGAAATTGGCCTCCAAAGAGAGTGACACTATTAGGAAGTATGGCCTTGGAGTAGGTATGCTCTTGTGGGAGGAAGTGTATCACTGAGGAGTATATTTGAGGTCTCAAATATACTCAAACTACGCTCAGTGAAACAGACCACTTCCTGTTGCCTGCAAGTCAAGATGTAGGAATCTCAGCTCCAGCTCTAGCATCATGACTGCTGCATGCCACCAGGTCACATGGTGATGATAATGGACTAAATCTCTGAAAATGTAAGCTACACAGTTAAATCTTTTTCCTTTATAAGAGTTCCTGTGGTCATGATGTCTCTTCACACTAATAGAAATCTGAACTAACCTTACCTACAATTAAGTCTTCTATATTAAATACATATGATGGTATAACTATTCATGAATTTAAGACACTTAATGGATGAAAGGGTAATGGTGCCTTGTAGTAGCATCTCATATAGTCAGTGAATTTGTGCTAGTGACCACACCACTTTGGGCATGGTTCCAGGTGCTGAAGTGACTACTAGAAGGTAGATAATGAGAGGGGGTGAGGGGAGTAGACCCAGTAGAATAATTGATGGTGATTTATTGGTAGAAGAACTTACATAGAACAAGTGACTCTCAGAGCATCCTTGCTCCAAGGACATAGCTCTGCCTCTTCGGTGCTCTCTGCAAACTCAGGGGCCTTTAACCAGTCATGTCCACAACACCTACAACCATACCCAAAAGGAGTGCTTACTGCTACAGGTGTGGAGGCAAATAAATTGCTACAATTCCCCTTTTAGTCTAAAGAAGAAGGTTTAGGCTTGATACAAAACTATATACAATGGTAGCAAATATCAAGTAGAAGGAAAGGTAAAACATACACAATTGAAGACCGATTGCCAGTGAAGCAACATAGAGCAATTGGCAAGAACTATATGTTCATCTTCAAGATGAGCACAGCAGAGATTACTACAGAGTTGTTCTAAGCTAGAAAGTTTAAGTCTTGTATCTAGGATTTCTATATTAGGAAGAGAAAACAATAACTGTGACAGTCTAATCTTCAACCTCATGAAGGACCTGAGAAGGAAGTGCAAGTGAGTGACTTCCTAAAGGTGCAAAGTAAAGATAGAAACAGAAGGCTACCTGGACAGTCATCCAAAGTCTCACAGCAATGTCAGGGCAACCAGCTTTGGCTAAGACCTAGAGTAACTGACGGACCAACACAAAAGCAAGAAAGTTGAAAGACTGTCTTACCTTGACTTGGCAGGGTTCAGGGTCTCTTAAATTTATCTCCTACAAGCACAATAGGACAGCATGTCCAAAGTCAGTGGCTGAGGTGGGGGCGGGTCTTTGCCCAAGAGGCTATTAGCTGAGGAGAGGATGGACTCCAGAAAGAGTGTCATCAGTAGCCAACATACTCTTGGAAATAGCTCAGTGCTGTCAGGAGAAATTGTGTCTTATGTCAATGGAGTACTACTATTAAAACATTTAAATGCCATATTCTGCAGGTATTTGAAGTGTTTGAAGATCAAATATCTGTGTCTGACTAACTTCACAGGTATAAGAAACATGGGTAACTATAACCTGTACTTCTCAGAAACATAGTTGCTCAATGACTGAAGCTTCCCAAAATGATTTAGCAAGGACAATGACTTCAAAAAAATGTAACTATATGCATATATATATATATATATATATACAACACACACACACATATATCAGAAAGAATTGAAATGTCTTGATTAGAAATAGAACTGTAAAGTACAATATAAAATATATAAGTTGTATCAACATTATATATATATATATATATATATATATATTTATATTTGTGTGCAAAGCATTGTAAACAGAAAAAAGAACCTACTTAGTCAACATAGGAGAATCTAACAATTTAAGTTATCTATAGCTAATGGTTGCTAAAATTAGTTCACAAGAAGAAATGTTAATCTACCTATATCCCATCCTAACCATATCCTTCCCATCCATACCCTTAAACTTATCTAAAAGAGATACCTGCATCTGACCATCACCTTCCCAACCCTATACAACTTAAAGCCAACCCTAAGCAGGTGATCAATAACCCTTTTTTAATCAATGAGAGAAACAGAAAAAAAAAACAAAAAAAAAAAAAAAAACAAAATACCCTTAATGTCAACTGTAGGGAAAGGGGGAGTTGTTTTCTTTCTTTCTTTTTTTCTATTTTACATTTTATTGCATTATGAAAATAATATATTTATTTGGCAAAGTGATCTAGGTTCCAGGTTGAAATGAAGGAGAATTCTGGTGTCTAGATTACTTTTTAAATGTGAAATGTATGATTTCTAGCCAATACATATTAGCATCCTTGTTAGGCCAGTAACCCAGTCAAATTAATTTTCATAATTCCATATGAAATTACAAGGTGTTTTTGCATCCATTCATCTTATGATTAGCACAAAACTCAAGAACTGACCTTCATTTTGTCAAAAACCAATAGATCTAAGAACCCCTGCTCAGAAGACAATTTGAAACACTACTCAGAATAATTTGCTTTAGCTCTGCAGGCACATTTCTGGTCCTCTCATTACAGTTTTCACATTCAAACACTACAGCAGCTTTAGGCTCTGCCCAAGTACCATTAAGTATACTAGTACATTACATATATTATTTGAAAAATCGATTTTACAAATGCATAAATACATGCCTATCTACACTGCCAAAATAAAACACTAGGACCTCAATGTTCTAATAGGACTTTCCAACCCAAGACTTCTGGGATATCTTTCCAAAGCCAAAAGTTACAGGTCCCTAACACCAATGCTCTGATCACACATGGGAAATGGTGTATGTAGTTATGACAAACAGTAAGTGGATTGACTTTAATCAACACTCAAAATATATTTTCACTATTCATTTCTGTCCTGCCACATTCTCAAAACTGAAAGCACATTTTCAAAAAGGTTCACTTTTTAAAGGGGGAAATGGCAAAAACAAGTCACATATGTACTGTTGAAATGGGACTATGGGGACTCTATGGGATCTTATAGGAAAAAATAAATAAATAAAAAATAAATAAATAAGTAAAGCAAGGGAAAGTCTTCAGAGGACTAGTAACATTTGTATCTAGTCTGTAACTGACAAGAGATGCTTGACTAAAGTTCTTATCAGAAGCTCTGGCCAGGGTGTAATAAGAAGGTGGGTGGGTGGGGATGGGGTGGGGATGGAGATGGGGTGGGAGGATAGTAGGAGATTGGGGGGGTAGAAGGGTGAGGGGGTGGTGCACTCTGATCCCATACATGTCTGTGAGGTCCTCTAGCACAAGGATGATATTGATCATTTATTAATAGGAAGTGAGCTGGAGGCCTCTGCATTTCATTTAAAAAAATGTGAATAGCAAAGGTTTAAAAAAGGATTCACTTGGAAACAAGCCAAGGAAATAGTAAAAGAAAAAAAATGTCTTCCTTGTTCATTCTATAACCAAACTCCTTTACCAGCAGGTAGTAACCCTGGGTATACATATATAGATGCTTCTCAGGGTGGGCTATGTGGGAACCAGTCTGAGCCCGTAGACACCAGCTGCCTTTGTGTTTTCAGAGCCTGCCATTCCTCTTGTCTGGTTAACTTGGCTATCACACACCCAGCTGCAAGCCCTCTCATTGACCTTCCCTAGGGTTCCCAAGCGCTACATTTGATTCCTAACTCTCACCTTGATTTCACAATTGCAGTATACAGACATAACACTTCGTACAGTGTTTATAAATTCTGAACACAATGCATATCTTCATAAACACACACACACACACACACACACACACACACACACACACACACACACAAAGCCCTTGGCTTCTATTTCAGTTCCCATCCTTCGCCATTCTCTGGCACACTTTGTTGAACAGACTTCCCTACTTCTCTAGCATGCTAGTCACATTACATACAATCACCAAACATTTTCATCTCTGTTCTTTCTGTTTGATTCCACTTACATTTCTTCTTTATTTGGTTATTCTTAATCTCTTCTGTAAATTCAAATTTCACTGCATACACACACACACACACACACGTAACCATATAATCCTTTTTCTGGTGGAGTGGATCACTTGGGCCACTCTCAGCCCCACACAGAAACCTTAAGATCATCTCAGTCTTCTTCAAAACGAGGAGTGTACATAGTGCACTACAGATGTCTTTTCTTTAATGGTTTTATTTTCAATTCATGCTTGTGGATCTTAAGACTGCCAGTACAGATATTCTGCTGCTCTGGGGTTAATGAATTTGTCATTTAGGGGCATGTGACATGGATTGTCCTTCTGTGTATGTTTCTGTTATTGGTTAATGAATACAAAGCACTGTTTGCCAATAAGGCAGGCAGATGGGACTAGGAAAAGAGGAGAATTCTGGGAAGTATAGGCAGAGAGGAGTTGCCACGTCGATACCAGGAGGATAGGATGCACCAGACCCTTCTCCATAAGGCCATATGGAAATACTTAGATTAATAGAAATGGATTAATAATTAAAACAGAATTGGCCAATAAGAAGCCCTAGTCACCAGCCAACAGTTTAATTAATAATATAGCATCTATGTGTTTGCCTGGGGCTGAAGGGCAGCGGAACCAGCCAGAACAAAGAACCTCTCATTACAGGAGTGGAGCAGAGAAATGCGGGCAAAGATGCTTGCTGCCAAGGCTGCAAGCCTTAGGACCCACATGGTAGAAGGAGGGAACCAACTCTGTGCACTTTGTCCTCGGACCTTTACCTGCCATGACACAAACACACACACACACACACACACACACACACACACACACACGTGCAAACTAAATATATAATGAAAAGGAAGCTTTGCTATTTGAATACTGAAGAGTTATCCTGAAGGTGGGGCAGAGTTCTATAATAGTTTACCAGGAGTGGGGCTTGGGCTGGCTTCTCAGAGCCTCTTCTCCAATGCTCTTACAAGCCCAACTTCTGCTGAGCAATGCCACACTGGAAGTATTAAATGAAATGCCAGGATTTCTATAGTTTGGCACAAAATCTCAAGCTCTTTCATCTTTCTGACAAAATCAACATTAATTTTTCTTTGAGATAGTCTAAATATTTACAATACAGTAGTGTTTGCGCTGCCCAGAAAAAGGAAAGTGTTTCTAAACTGCATGTCTCCTTTAAGTGTGCCAGAAATCTCTACACCTTGTAGGTCTGCTGAATTTAAATTCATTAACCTAATATCACAAAAAGCCTCTTTTTAGTTTTAAACTTCATTATTATAGTCCATGTACAAGTAGTGATGATGCTGTCGTAAAACAAAACAAAAAAAAGGTATTGGGCAGAGCTTTCAGAGGACTGTGTAGAGCCTCAATTACTCACTGTGGAAAAAAATTAAAATTGCCCTGCAGCAAGTGTTGGGGATTAGAGAAACAAATTGCTTAAGCAATCTAGACTGTTCAAGGATTTAAGAGAAGGGGATTACAATTTGAGCAATCCTCTGAGAAGGAAGGGCAAACATGGCTACAATTTCTTGACAACTAGACTTGAGGAAGCAGGGGTAGGGGTGATTGTTGCACCTGCTTTTCTGTTCTGCTATGCTATTTATTTGTATGTGCAGACTATGCCTTACATGATGGGGTAAATATCCTGAACCTCTTGAGTATGTGTGTCATTCTTCACACACACAATCCTACTGCCTTTATCTTAATAAGCTAGTGTGTGTGTGCTGGTGATAATATCTTACTTTAGGCTGCCTCTTTAGCTCCTGGATACACAGTAACTGTCATGGGACACCTTAATACTACCTGGCCATGTCAGCACACATTACACATTGCACATGACGCTTCCCCATTGCAAGCCAACAAATCTTTTAAAAAAACCAAACAAACAAACAAATAAACAAAAAAAGGGACAAGCAATTAGAAAAAAGTATACATCAAAAGATCAAAAGACAAGTGCTTTTAAATTGCTCATCACTGAACATGATGGAAGTGATGTCAATTTTCACAGCCTGTATCAGTTTGTGAGTTCTAATATTTGCTGTGCAGAAAACATCCTTGGGAATGTGGCTGACCAGAGAAGGGGAAGAGCTCTAAGTTTCTTGCCCCTCCTGAAGACGGCCAGCACTCTCTACACACTGCTCTTTTTAACTCATGTGAGAGAAGATGAAGAAATTTGATCACAGCTTGAAATTACTTATCGGGAAGAAGAAAACAAACATTGTAAGATCTCAGAAAGCTTCATACTCTCGATCTCTGCCTTTTTCCCTACTAACACACATAAAAAGAATGACCAAAAATAGTCCATTTCTTAGAGTTAGCTTTTTTTTTCTTTTCATTTTCCTAACTAGTGGGTTTGGCCATGACAAGGAGAATAAGCTTCATTTCTCATTTGTAGCTCGGCACCAAAGGACACTTCACATTGAATCAGTAGTGACTTCCGAGTAACTTCATAAGACACCCACTTTTTAAGGAGACTGTCTGGAATGGATAAGAAGTTTGGATAAGCCAGGATTCTCTGCAGCGGTTATAACCATTGCAATATGTTTTTCTTCAAAGGGCTTGTGAGGCATTTAAGATTAAATGTCTTCTAATTAAATATATTCTAGATGATAAGCAGACATCATTATCCTAACTGCATACATAGATTTATATGCAAATAATACCATTGCCTATTTAATTAGCCAGAAAGTTCTCAATTTTCCACAGGCTACTCAAATATTCTCCCCTAAAAATCCTGGAAATCTGTTTAAAATAGCATGACATGTCGGGACTTGTTGGCCCTTTGTAGACTCAGACCTTAGTTTAAGTCCTCATTCTGCCACTTAAAATGTAAGAGGCTGCTTAAATTCCCGGGATAAACTTACTATAAATGAGCAAAGTACATTGACATCTGCTAAAGACCATCACCACAGTCAGAAATAATGTATATTCTTCACAAAACATATCATCTGCCATTGCCTTGACACCAACACTAGCTACAGAATCACAGATGTTTTCCAAATAAGAAGACTGGACATTTTTAAAATGTGTTTTTAATTAAAATTGAATTATATCACATTCTTCTTCCCTCTAGCTCACCTCACATCCCCCTCTCAGATGATACTTCCTTTTCTTTGGTTATTATTGTTATGTGCATTCCTGTGCACGTGTGAGTATGCACAGGTATATAAATTCAACTCGATGAGCCTTTTTGTTTTTTGTATTGCTGACCACTCTGCACTAGACAACCGGTAAGGGGACTTACCCCTGGGAGATGCTAACTCTCCTTCCCAGAGGAGGGGACTGTACACTTGAAGAACTCTCTCCATCTATTTGTTTATCTCACTCAGAACCTCATGGCAGTTAGCTCTGGTTAGCTCTTTTGCTGTGACAAGAACACCTGGATGTGTGTGGGGGGAGAGGCTCGTTTCCTTCATGGCTCCTCCTACAGCACATAACAGTGGGCTCAGAGAAGGGGATACCTGTGTTGATATGTGAAAACAAAAAAGGCTGAATTTTCATGACCACACTCAGGAAGACAGAAAAAGACCAGTTTTCAGTGGTGTGGACAGTTTATAGTTCTCTAGCCCTATGAAACACAGAGCTGACACCACTGGCCTGTGTAAGAGCAGAGAGTCCTCTTGGAGGAGGCGTCTTAGTTTCCTTGGTCATCCGTGAAAGTCCTTTTGCTTAGCTGGGAACCCCACCTCCTCAAACTTGTCTAGGACCTGCTGTGAAACGTGAGCTCCACTTTGCACTTCTTTGATTCCAACACTGTGGTGGAAAAGAGGAGAGCAGTGTTCCCTGTTCAGTTAGTTGCCACGGGGTCTTCAGATAAATCTGACCAGGGGTCCATGATCAGGGGTCCCTACTTTAAGATGCCTTGTGAACTATCAGTAATGCCCATGGCATTGATAACTGCATTCCTCTTCTGCATGGAGGGCAGAAGAGTCTCCAAGGCTGGAATTTAAGTTTATACCTCCAAGGCCTAGAGAAAGATAAAAGAACTTTAAATAATAATACCAGCTGTTAGAAATGGCTCCATTGTGCGTTTTGTTTATAGGCATTTCTAACAAATTAAGTAGTAAATTTTATTTCCTTTTTTTTTTTTTTTTTTTTTTTTTTTTTTCTGTTAAGGGCTATTTCTCTAATGTTGAGTCTTGTGCAACAAATTACTAAAAACCAGAACAAAATACTAAGAAGCAGATACAATAATAGATTTTGGTGAAAGGGACTATGGAAATTTTACTTAATTATGATTGATAATATTTTAAGTATTTTCTATTCGTTCAATTTGTTTCTTATGACAGCACCACTGGTTAAAAGGATAAAACCAATTCTTGCGATAAAGTGTGGGGGATTCTTTGTTCTGATACTTTCTTAATATGTCAAACTCTCTCCAGATTTTCATTGTAGATTGGACTAAAAGCAGCCAACAATAACCATACTACAGCTTGAATGCCAGGCTGCTATAAAATCTGCTCTGTCAAACTAATTGATTCCTCACTTTCAAGTTCAGTCTTGTATCAATGATCAATATATGGACAAGGTAGACAGCTTCATCCTAACCAATATTGCATAAGGCTTGCTGTGCCTACCACTTGCTTTAGAAAGAGAATATTAAATTGTTATAGAACATAATGATGAACTATATGAGTAAGCTAAGCAGTACTTCTAATTGGAATCTGTTATTTTATTGAAGATTAATTATCACTAATGTCATTTATAATCTTAACTCCTGGTAAAAGGACACACAGCTATGATAAAGCAGCTGAGATGTAGCTTCAAATTCATGCTCTAAGACTTTGTCTTGTTAATGCAACACCCACCGCAGTGGCTGAATGTATATGTCCACAACCCACTTGAATCCTTCTAGAACTATTTTCTACTGATCAACCACACAGGTTAGACTCTATATAGTTCTTTACAATATGAAACTCGGTATTATAATTCCTAGAGTATTCTAAGGCCTTATTCTAATAGATAAACTTGTAAACCCATTATGAAAAGCCACACGAGAACCATCTTGAAGAATTTTGCATCAGAGGCAATGATTATATTATTTCATTTTTTGCATTTCATAGGGAATTTAAATATCTCAGTTTCTATCTACCTTCTGATATACTTTATGATTCTCCAGTAAGTAGGGCCATTCTTTCTGAATCTTGTTTAAATTTTGAGTTTTTGTGTTTGGCACACTTTTAAGTTTGATTTTCAATCATTTTTTATGATGATTGTTTTGATTAGGCAACATCTAGGAGATCACACAGTTCTTTGTGTGCCTGTGATGGTATTTCTAGGAGTGATCAGAGCATTAAGGCCTAGCCTAATGAGTGAACTGAACCAGTGGTGTGTGTGTGTGTGTGTGTGTGTGTGTGTGTGTGTGTGTGTGTGTGTATTTTGTGGTAAGGTGGCGTCATTGAGAAGTGAGGCCTTGTTAGAGGAGACGAGTCACAGGTGGCATACCCATGAGGCCACATCTCTCCCTGGGCTCTTCTCATATGTAGTGAGATATTCACCTTGTCGGCACCTATGGCATAGACCACGCCCATGGGAGCTGGAGACAGGGCCAGACGTGACCTGGGGGAATAAAGGCTGAAGAGGGGGCTTAGAGAGGGCTCTTGCTTGCAGCACCAGGACAGGAAAGCTTCCGGAGGCACCCTTGGGACCAGGAACCTGCTAGAGTTCATCTGTAAGGAGTACGGTTTTTCTGCCTGTCGCCGCTGGTCTTGTCCTGCCGCCACATCAGCCCCAAATAACACACTGAGACTCTGTATTAGATATAATTCTGTTGGCCCTGTTACTTGTTTCTTATCGGCTAGCTCTGCCTTAATTATTAACCCATTTCTATGTATTTCCACGTGGTCTCCTTACCGGGGAGTGAGGCAGGCGTCTGGTCACCCCGGTCTCTCCAAGCTGACTCCTCCTTACTACTTCCTCTTTCCTCCTTGTCTCCTAGTCCCTCCTATCTTCCTTTCCTATTGGCCAACAGTGATTTATTTATTAACATATACAGAATGACATCTCCCATCATTTATCTGTCTATGTTGTGAGTTATTTCTCCCTGAATAAACATCTATTTGGCCTATTTGTTTCTCCTGATCCTTATTAAACATCAATACTCGTAATCTCTGTTTCTCTACTTTCTGTTCATCTGATGAGCACTACATTACACTGATTCACCTCCCCACCCCTGCTTACCTCCCACCCCCATGATGGACTGACATGTCTGAATATTCAGAATCCTGGAGAGGGGTTGGGGGCTGCACAGGACAGGAAGCATTGTGGGTTGTGAGGTTTCAGAAGAAAGATCCAGAATCTCTGCTGCCTTGTGTACTAATAAAGGGCTTAGAAGGCAGTAGAGATCCACACACACACACACACTTGGCAAGCTTTGTATCTACAGTTAGAATTTCAGCTTTGCATATGCAGGGGATACTTCAGGCAATACCATATCTTAGAGCACTTCCTGCTCAGGCTGGTGTCAGCTAGGTGCTTGGACACCCTCTTGCTAAGGCACATTTTCTTTCAGAAAGGTGCAAGAGTGTTACTGTCTGTAGCTAGAGAGGCCATCATGCATGCCTATCAGTTTTCTCAGTTTGAAAGTAAGAGCATCATGGCCAGAAGGTGGGACATCAGTGTGAGACAGCCTGTCTATCCCAGGTGCATCCACAGCTGGGAAACAAGTGATGAACACTGGTGCTCAGCTCACCTCTCCCTTTTATTCATTTTGGACCTAGGCTCACATGAAGGCTGTCTTCCCACCTCTGTTAACCTAACCTAGGAACTCCCTCACAGACATGCCCATAGGTTTGCATGATAATTCTAAATCCCATTGACTGTCATGATCATCAGGGTTAATCAGAGCATCTTTAGTGTCAAGCACTAATGTGAACAAATATAGTCATCATTTAAATTGATGTACTGTGAACATGAACTTTTCCTGCTAATATGAGTAACAACTTACAATCACAGATAAAACATTGAACAAGGTCTGGTGGCTCTAACTATCCCACAGATATCTGAGTCAGGAGACTTATAACCTTATCAGACCCATAAGGCGGTGTGGTGTGGCTTCTTACACTCGAGTCCAAATGAGCAACAAGCTTATTTCAATTCTATTTATATGACAAAAAAATGCCATAACACTTTGAGCGTTGCAAGCATAGTATTTACAAAAGACTCTCTGTGCTCTGGCTCTGGGTGATGGCTTGCCCCGAAACTTGTAGATTCACTGTTGTTTAGTGAGTTTTGCTTTTTCCCTTTAGAAGATATTGGGCTGTAAATAACGAATGTGTGTTGCAATGTGAGTTTCAGAAAACAGGACTTCATTCAGAGAGATGTGAGAGGATGTGGCTCAGTGGTAAAAATACTTAAAATACTTGCCTACCAAGCACAAGTTCTGGGTTTGATTCCCAGCACTGCCAAAAAAAAAAAAAAAAAAAAAAAAAACAAAGCAAAATGCACAAAGTAAAGGCTAATCCAAAGCCACTAAAAAGTAGAAAGAAGGAAAATACAGTCCATGGTACATCAGAACATCACTGGAAAGAAAGACAGACCTTATACCAAACAAAGCATATTTGCGTTCTGCCATTATCGTACAGGAAAGGTCTAGAACATCAGGATCTAATGTCCATAACTACTGTCACTCCTTCTGTTGTAATTATAAGTAAATGTCCCAAAGCACAAAGGAATAGGTAGGACAGGAAGAATCAAAGGTATTTGGATGAATGTAAAGATGTGTTGTATTTGTTTATATTGTGGAATATTCATTGCATTTGTTTAACTATGTAATGATGTGTTTCATTTGTTTATATTGCCTGCCTAAAGGACCTGATTAGTCTAATAAAAAAAAAATAAATGGCAAATAGCTAGGCAAGAGGTATAGGCAGAACTTCTGAACAGGAGAATAAGTAGGAGGAGGAATTTAGGCTCAAGGAAGAAGAAAGAAAAGTTGAGAACAGGGAGAAGCCAGAGACCAGACAGACAGACATGAAGGAAGCAGGAAAATTGGACATACAGAACGAAAGAAAGCTAAAAAGCACCAGGGCAAAAGAAAGATGAATAGAAGCAAATTAAATTTAGTTAAAAAGAACCAGCAGGACAACCCTAAGCTAAGACATAGTATTCATAATTAATAGGAAGTCCCCATGTCTTTATTTGGAAGCTGGTTGGAGGCACAAGCAAAATTCCAACTCCAGCTTCAGATAATTAAAAAGGAAATGCCTCAAATACTTTTGTTTTTGTAGTACCATGATAGTTGTGGTTGTCAATTTGAGGGAACTTTGAGTCACCATGGAAACAAACCCTTGGGCATGACTAGGAGGGAGTTTCTGCTTTGGGGCTGTCCTAGAAAGCATAGTCTACCCTTTCTGTCAGCAGCACTAGTTTGTGGGTTGAAAGCCTGCCCAAGATGAAAAGGGGGAAGAGAGTTGGTCATCAACTGGAATTCACCTCTCTTTACTTTGTGACCTCAATGTGACAGATTACTTCACACAAAAGGCTGCTGCCACCTCTCTGACTAGATGGACTGTCATCTCCACCTGTGAGCAAAAACATACCCTCTCTGCCTGAAATTTCCTCATCAGGTATTTTTGTCACAGCAAGGAGACAGAAAACTGGTACGATCCCCTGTGATACGGAGTGCATACAGCTTTCATTTGGTTAGCAACCACCCCCTTACAGCTCTGCCCAGGATGTGACACTGAATGGGCATGGCTGAATGAGCAGCTCTCGTGTGTATTTAAAATTGTGATTTTTCATGTCATGCACACTCAGTTCACTTTTAACCTTTTCCTTAATTTTCATGCATCTCTTTGAAAGTCGTTTTCATGCTTATTCTTATGACTTGGGTCACACAGCAATTTAATTCAAAAGAGTTTCAAAATGCAGTAAATGTTTAGTTGACAAATATTTCAAAGACCATTTTGAGGTGTCTGAAGCTCTACTGTGTACACACACATTCCTGAAACTCTGATGTATCCATGATTTTTGATAGGTGGCCTGTTAAGCCTTGAGAATTCTGTGCCAGGAATCTCACAATTTGGAAGTAGATGGAAAAGTGTTCCAGGACCATAATACAACTAGAGCTTTCCCACTCAGTCCTGGGCCCTTGGGACCTGCTCTGTGATGAAAGAGATGAAAAAGTTTCTTCAGTTACCTTGGAGAAGCAGACATCCTTTCCCTCACCCTCTGTCTGTAGAGTTGAGATTTGCATGTGGCCAGTATCCCACACAGCAATATTAATTGTATTTTAGGCATCTAAAAATAGTGATTGGAACATTACACAGAGGCACTTTGTACTAGATTTTGCAAGACATTTGGGAAAAATTCAGATCCCTCTAATCACTAAGTCACATAGTCTAGAACACAGTGGGGAAAACACATGATTAATTATAGGGACAGTGCATTGTTAACCCTCCAAAGGCATAAAGTAGTTTGGACTGTGTTGTATTAATCTGTCAGGAGATAAAATATGAGCATCATTTTTTATCATGTGGCTATTAAAGATTGCTTTTCTGAAAAGTCCATTCTTCCCACCAAAGGCAGATGACAGGAGATGCTCCACTGTGAAGCCCCATGACACTTCTCTGAAAACAGTCTCAAGGCTTCATTCTCTCACGCTATCTCCCTGCTGCCAGCATCTAATATTCACAGTCAGGTAAGAAGGCAGCGACCTGTAAAACTGGAAGATTTTCATTTTCTAGTACCCAGCTTGCACACAAATGAAACCATTAACCTCTCCTGGGAAGTAACAGAAGGCAGCCAACTCCTGACTGAGCAGTATGTATGTCATTTAAGAGGGACAGATGCAGAGGGTGCTTAGCTTGATGGGCTTTCCAGGCTGTGACCTTCTGGAGAATTTCCCACAAGGCCGTGGGTTCTGTGAGAAATAACTAACACTAGAGAGTCTCAGAGTTTGAACTGGGTAAAGGTGTCAACAACTCTAAGTCCTACATACTCCCTTCCATTTGGTTCTGACATTAGGTGTTGTCACTTCATCCTCTGATTTAATTTTGCTGTCTCAAAAACTTTGCATGTGTTTTCTAGTACTTTGGTCTACATTCTGTAAAAGGCAGAAATATTTTACAAAAATACAAATATATACAAATACAAATCTTGCCCCATGTTGCATTCATCTGTGCTCCCACCTAATATGAAATGTTACACTGAGTTTCTCTGAAGTGGATTCTGAATCAAGTTTGGAGTCTTTCATTTAAAAGATGCCAGAAACACTGGGAAGAAAATGGGAAAGAGATATAAAACGCAGGAAGCCTTTGTTGCACCTACTACTTGGTTGAGTCTATGTGAAATTCTTGGGAGAAGAAAAACATAGTAACAACCTAGACCAAGCATCGTTTCAACTGAGGAGGGAAGAGGATAATGAAAGCCCAGCCTCTCTGTTGCTGAGGGGAAACTTTCAACTTGATTAGTGCTGCTGTCAGGAAAGCTACGGATCTGAGGAGATTCTAGGAGCAGAGAGCCCTTAGATACCTGTCTGTACATCTTGTACATGCAAGTCTAAGTAATCAAGCACTTCAAAGGGCATGTGGCACATGCAGAGGACAGTGGCATCAGAGTTCTACCCTGCTCACATCTGCTCCTTTCTGTTGTTAAATTCATCCCTTCCCATGGCTGTTTCAGCATGGTGGCCAGCCACTGTTACAGAGCTGGGAGGAAGCCTGAGGGAAGGAGACCCAGTAGAGTGAGCTCCCACTGCATTCCTGCTATCTGGACTGACATCATCTGTGAGGCACCATTATGCCAGGGTCCCCTGGCTCTGGTCCAGAGGAACATCTTTCTTTCAAGCAAATTGTTGATAGGAGGGAGGCTCCTGAAGCCCAAGGAGTCCATTGTCTCCATTGGGACTCCATTCAGGCATGGCTTCAGTACAGGAAAGAATTTCAAGATGAGCCAGTGTGAAGCAGAGTTGGAGTTTCTCAAAAGAGAGTTTAAGGCAAGGGTTAAGAAAAAGAAGCCCCCGAATATGGGTGAGGGGGCAGCAGTGTGTGTGTGTGTGTGTGTGTGTGTGTGTGTGTGTGTGTGTGAGCATGGGTGTGGGGGGACACTGGTGTGGGGGGGAGTATAGGTGTGGGGGCACTGGTGTGGGCTTCCCAGGAGCCTTTACATCGTAAATCCACAATCCCATTGCTTTCTACATTCCATTGCCTATGAAGCATAATTTACAAGGCTTCCTTGATAGAGGACATAGGACCTCCAGTTAGCCAAGCCCTTAGCAGAGAAGGGCTTCAAGCAGGGAGGGAATACACAATGGCCCCTGCTACCCAGGTGTGAAACACAAGTTGACTACTAATACCATGTAACTCGGAACACATATTACCCAAGACCCCCTCTCCTCACCCAAAAAGAGAAACTGAACATAGCCTAGATAGAAATGTTTACTCCCTACCTCTGTTATTTAGCACACACCAGTCATGTACTAACCACACCAACTTCCTCATGGTACAAGGCCTTCCTTCAGAAAACTTTAACTATATAGCCTCACCCTATGCAGTGTGGCTGACCTGCTCAGATCCCAACCACACTGCCTGCTGCAACTGCCTCTGCCCTGAACAATGACTTGGCTTTAGTGCACCACCACCTCTGCATTGGTTACATTTCTGTTGCTGTGATAATATACCCAACAGAATTTAAATTACAGGAAAAAGGTTAGGCTTTGGCTTACAGTTCCTGAGGGGACGAGTCCTTTGTGGTGGGAAGTCATGGTTTTGAGAGCATAAGACCGGTCTTGAAATCAAGAAACAAAGGGAGCATTCATATTGTATCCACAAAAAGAGAAAAAGAGAACAGAAAGCAGCTCCAGGCTATAAACCCTCAAATTCCAAACCCAGTGATACACTTCCTCCAGCAAGCCTCCACCTCCTAAAGGTTCCATAACTGCCCCAAACATAGCCACCAGTTGGGGACAAGTGTTTAACACATGAACCCATGAAGAGCATATTAGATTCAATCACACCTCCCCTCTCCTCTCTTCCTCCTCCTCCTTTTGTTTCTTTCCCTAAAATGTAAGAGTTTAAAGCTCATGTAAATGAGCTTCATGGTGGACTGGTGATGGATATTGCACCCTATGAGAATAAGGGGTGGGGTATAGAAACCCCGGGCCACACATCATCATGGCCATGAGTAAACATGGTCCAACTGCATAGTCCTTAACACCTGTGACTGAGGTGTCTGCAGGAGAATGTGCATTGTCCCTTCTCAGGTGTATCCCTGACACTGTGAGCAAGAAAGGCAAATCAGGTCCCTGGAGGAGGGGTTTCTTTTCCTTCTATGGCACCTTCATGTACTTCCTCTCTATCCTGCCTCCTGCTATCACCCCATCCCAGTGTGCCATCTCCATACTGCCTCTCCTATATCACAGACACTGGAAGCCATGTTTTTATAGTGCTCCAGAACTATTACAGCCTGTACCATCACCTATCTAGCCATTTTCACATCTAACAACTTGTCATAGAAAGTCTCTTTGTCAGATACAAACTCAGGCAGAGATATCAGTGGTACCAGAAGATGGCATGGTTGCCTGTGCCTTGTGCCCTCCTTGGGTAGCTGGACTGGATTAAAGATGCATTACTTCTATCTTGTGAATGTATTTTAGGATATATATTTCTATTGTGTGTGTGCCATCTTCAAAGTCTGAAGAGGTGAAGCTGAAGAGCTGGCTAGGTGGCTCAGGGGTTAAGAGCACATACTGTTCTTGCTGATTCCTGACTTCAGTTCCCAGCATCCCATCAGGTGGCTGCCAACCAGCTGGAACTCTAGCTCAAGGGGATCCAGGGCCCACTTCTGAACTCCACAGACATCTGTACTCACACATGCAGAGACATAAATACATGCATGGACAAATCCACCTTAACAAAGCATAAAAAAAGCCTTCTGAGCTCTGTGTTCATCATAGTCATGGGCAAGGTGTTGGGGGGGGGTTTGCAAAGTGCAATGATTTGCCCTTGATCTTGCCTAGCATGACCAATATGTTGCATACAAATGATATTTGTGTGACACAGCCGTGAGCTATTTTCTGATGTACAGAACATGTTGTGGTACATGTGATCTTCTCAGGGCACTCAGGACTCTTGCAATTCACCTTTCTCTGAGTCAGGCTAGTGTGTTTCTCCAAATATGTAGATCACTGTAGTCTGAAGATGATCAAAGGCCCTTCTGAGTTCACTGAGAACAGTGTCACATAAATCACCCTGTGGCACAGCTGTGGGTATATTTCACCTTATACAATAATATGCCCTTTTCTTCTGAGCACAATATGATCATTTGGCTCCATCTTAGAGCAGAGATAACCTTGGTCCAGTAGTCATGGCAGCAAAAATAGCAGAACAATGCAATGACAGCCTCTCCTGTGGTAAGGACAAGGGAGCTGCTAACAACCCCTGGGAGGAGGAGATGAGAAGACCAGAGGACCATCACCTGGGCTTCTAGTACTTATTCTCTTCCTCCTGATACTGTAAAGCCTCAGAAGATGCACCTCTAACAATGACCTCCTCATGTTGCATCCACATTCCATATTGTAATAGTATATAGCAGGTGCCTCTAGGTTCTGTTGGGATCACAGTCAGTCATCATGTCCTTGAACTTTATGGAATCAACTCTTCACCCCATCTTTTCCTTACTCGTTAACATTCTGGGAAGCTTCTAATATTTGCTGGGTATAGAAATCTTAGCCACACACCTCAGCTTTCATAGTGAATACACATTTCCCTTGCAAGCAGACAGAGCTGTACAGAATATGATCTCAACTCAGTGAGAGATACCAAGGAAGATGGAGTCAAGTGTCAGACAGGGGAAGAAGGTTATCTGAAGGTACCTCCCCCACAAGAAGTCTCTTCATGGTCTCCAGATAGGGATACCCTCCCCCTTGATCTGTGGGCCTCTTCTCCAAGTGTCAGACACATGTTAAGCATTTCCCCAAGCCATTCTCATCCCAGGTTGAAAGTGACAGGGTATCTGTATCTGCTTGTTTTAGCAATGAGGCTTCCTGGGACTGAAAACAGACACAAAGCACAGCTGAATGAGTGAGCAGAAACTTCAATGGTGCTTGTCTTGACCTGATTCTGGGCTTTGTTCAGCCCCATAGATACACAGATACAGTCTGAGGAGAGGCGGGCCGATGGCGCCTACACAGAGAACAGCTGGCCTTCATTGTTCTGCTCTAAATTGGTCCTTGACTAACTGGGCTTGTTGTATCTTTACTTTATCATTAGCACTCAATGAAACCCAACCTACTCTACCCATCTTGAAATACCATAGTAATTATATGATCCAATGTTAGAAAAATGAATGACCAACATATCCTCTACCTGTGTCCAACCCCAGTCACATCCCCCTTTATCTTTATCTAACCCCAGACATATCCCCCTTTACCAGTATCTAACCCCAGACACATAACCCCTTAAGTGTCTTCTACACAAACTCCACTCCACAAGTGAGGACCAGTCATTCCTGATACTGTAGTATTGAAGACCTATCACTTTTTCCCACACCCCATCTCTTCAACAGAAATGGGTTGATGGGAGATGTCATTCTTATTGGTCAATGAATAAAGCACTGTTGGCTAATAGGGAAGCAAGATAGTTGGGGCTGATATGGCTATGGGACCAGGCTTGCAGGAAAGTGCTCGTAACAATGGGTCTCTTGCATTTAACTGTGATAATGGTCAAGAGCGCTTTCTAGTGGCATTGCTTAATTTATTACATTGTGATCACCATATACGTTAGCTAAAATGACTTAAAACAAACAAAAAAATCACTATTTATTGTCCTCAGGGTTCCTGTGTCCATATTCAGAGGCTGGAATGATCAGGTATCATGATCACCTGGCATGTAAGTAGGTTCTATGGATTTGAACTTGGAGCCTCACATTTGCATGACAAGCACTTTGTTTCCTGAGCCATCTTGATATCCCAAGTCTTCTATAATGAAACCAAAACAACAAACCCCTTAAAATATTCCCAAGTTCGGTTCCATTCCTTTGGTGTCAGAATTGCGTGATCTGCTAAAGCCAAAGCCAAGGCCCTCTATGGACAGTTCACCATGAATGCCTTATATCTGCATAGGCTGAAAGCAGTGGGGCCCACTGCCCTTCTCCCCAAACGTTTTTTCATAACAAAACTCATGAAAGATAACCATAGCTTTTAAAAAAACAAACAAGTAAACAAATAGTTTCTTGCCCTGGAGCAAGGGAAAGGTGACATTTCAGGAGAACAAAGAGTTTATTTGCCATCCAACATGAAAGACAGAGGCACCTTCAGTGTTGGGATGCTCTTCCGTAAGCCTCACTAGATGCCTCACTCAGGGAGAGGAAGGCTTACAGAGCAGATGCAGGGTGGCCATTATTGTGGCTTCTGCCAGTGTGGTGTGCACTTGGCTGGCCTCATGCCTGCCTCAGTAGTCATTCCTTCTTCAGAGTAAACCTACAAAACTGTGGTTACTAAAGTGTTGGTTGGGAAGAAAGGGAAAGCCTTCAAAGACCCCTCGGGTCACAATGGGGAGAGTGGAGATTCATATCACTCTTTTAAGAGAAAGTTGACATAATCAACAACATGGCCAAACATGCCTCTGAACTGTTGCTGTTGAGACCTTGTCCTGGAGACCTCACTGTTGATAACTTTGCTTCATTTTTCTTCACTGGAATCTCCATTACTACCCAGCTGCTAACAGCAAATAATTAGAAAAGATGCCAGATACCCAATAACAGAAGATGTTAATTAAACAATACATTTATTAGTAGCACACCAGCCCTGTCCCATCAGATAATCATCTTTTGGACAAGCCCAGCCAAGACCAGCAAGGACTGCCAGGAAGCTTCGCCTTGGTGCCAGGAAACCAGCCAAGTGATTTATGTTTACTTAAGATAAAGGGATTTACTTCAGAAAGGTTTGGTGTAGGTTGTAAGAAGCACTGATGTGGGGTTAACTACCAACAATGCACACGACTGAGGGATCCTGCTCATCAGAGGTTTCAGAGAAGTTTCATATAAAAAGTGTAAATGGAAAAACTAAAGCAACTCAAAGACAATCTCACTGCCACTAATTTAAAAAGAATGCATGCTTCGTTAGGATCCAGAGGCATGCACATTAAAATGGTAAATTATGCATCTATCAGATTAGCATGATTATAAGTCTGCCAGTATTGTAGATCATCAGGAAGTTTCCAAGCAATGGATATTCTTCCATTGGTTGCAAAATAAATATTGGTACAATGTTAGAAAAGTGTTACATTTGTACTTTCTAACTGGTCAAAATTCATGTTCCCCTTAATAAATTGTATTTCTAAGCCTAAATTAAAAAA
Source organism: Phodopus roborovskii (assembly GCF_943737965.1). Classification (NCBI taxonomy): domain Eukaryota; kingdom Metazoa; phylum Chordata; class Mammalia; order Rodentia; family Cricetidae; genus Phodopus; species Phodopus roborovskii. The sequence goes on from NW_026126433.1 coordinate 121,161, forward strand.
AAAAAGTCAGGCACAAAAGTATCAGGAAGCACATGCACATACAATTATCTCCAAAGAATCACTGTGTAAAATTAAAACACTAAAATTCACCAAGGGACTATACTGGGTAGTATACTGGATTAATGTGTATATCTATGCACTAGAATATTAATAGAGCTGTGGAAATGTCAAAACTCTAGACTATGAGTCATGACAAATAAATCTTGCAAAGAAAATGGTGATTTGAACCACTGGTCACAGAAAAATAAAAAGTTGCACATTTATTTATACTAAATTTTAAATATGAAAATATATTTATGTATTGATACCACATGTAGAAGCTATAAAGAAGAAACTCAACCCTCAAGTCAAGGTCATGGCAATGGGTCAGAAGATGCTGTAAGATGACCACATAGAGCAGTTACTGCAACTTTCTCACCTTAAGTCTTGCATGATGTACAGGTAATTGAAAAGGAAAATAAAGGTGGGCAACGCCCTTCTAATGATGGAGATATGGAGAAAATCAGAAAAGAAACAAAGCTATTGTAGCTCTTTTATAACATATAGAATACAGATTCCTATCTCTGCATTATGCATATTTGTACACATATAAATTAACATCATACATGCTATAACTGTGCTGTTACAGGGGAAGTCTTCTCACAGGAGGTCCTTACTGATTCTATGCCTTTTCTGCATCCTTCTCTCCCCCCCAAAAATCATCTCTTCTGCATTCTTAAATGGAAGTATATGTATGTTCCATATTAACTAAAAAGGAAATCAAGAAAAAGATGGTTGATGAATAACTGTGAATTTCAATCATTTCATGGAGTCTTCTAGACATTTTAAACTTTAAATGTTTGTTGCACATAAATGAGGTTTGGAAGTGAGCAATGCAGCCTTCAGAGGTTCATAAACTGAAAGCTTATGAACAAGGAGGTCAGACTGACCTGGTGTTCCCACTGTGCTTAGGGAGTGAGGCTGGGGCATGAGTTCTCATGAGCCACGTGGATCTGAGTGGTTTGAACTTCTCTATCCTGCAGAAAATATGAGCACTCCACTTCCTCACCCACTTGAGCAGGAATGAGTGACAAAGGGAAGAGGAATGAATGGGTTCACAGGTTGTCAAGAGTCAGAAAATGGAGTTAAAACACCAAGGCATCAAATTCTCATCAAGAAGATAATATTGAGATTCCTTATGGGTGATGTGACAACACACCTTCCACAGATATCCAGATTCCCCAGGACTCGGGTGACTCATCAGACAATCTACAGACAGATTTCCACAGAACTATGAATAAGGATGGAGACTTCTGACAAATGAGCAGGAAAGCTGATGAAAACATGAAAGAAAAAATAGCTGAAAACCATGCAGGGATATCACAAAAGAAGAAAAGAAAATGGCTGACTGTATATGAGAAGCAAATATGTTCAATGGAATCAAAGATTCAAAGAACTATCAGTGGGTAGAAGAGAGATAGATGATAGAAAGACAGACAGACAGACAGACAGATAATAGGTAGATCTATGGATAATAGTTTAAGTAGATTAATAGAAAGATTATATATTAGAGGTTTACACACACACACACACACACACACACACACACACAAACACATACACACAATCACAGACAAGTGAGTAGTGGAAGAATAAATGCTTTTCCCTTTAGTCAATATTCACCATTTTTGTATACAATAAATAATAGAAAAAATGATGTGACTATATTAGAACCCCAGAATATAACTTATTTTCCCACCTTAAAATCATGAATATTGAATTGAAATTTGCTCAGTCCTTCAGCATTTTGAATTGCCCCAATAAGAAGCCACAATGATTACATGTGACCGTTTGTCATGGCTTCTGAGATTTAATGTTCAAGAATGGCTATGTGTGGAAAAGGTGGTTGACTCCTTCCGGGTCACACCACCCAGGTCTGCTCTTAAATGCAGTTGCCTCTGGCTTCTGTTTTTATGAGCTAAAACAAAAATGCTGAGCTCATCACTTGAAGTTTTGTATTTATTTGCTTAAAGAACTAACAACTGATTCTTCATGAAAAATGAAATACCAGCAGAGGGCTGTGGGTGGAGTTCAAATGCTCTCATCATGCCTTTAGTCTCTTTTCATCTTGGACTGTGGAACTGGACATCTTACTTAACTCTGCATATTTTCCAGCATCCACAGATAAAAATAAAATGGATGTGGAAAAATTGAAGCAACAAAGCCAGGTTCATGCCTGTGGAAGTCATCAATGGAGTCCTTAACAGTCTATGGCTGCCAACGTTTTTTGATCTCATGTGTAATTCCACTGATTGCTCAAGCTGATGAGCTACTAATTTTTCAAAAGAACAAATGGAGACCTGAAAGACAATAAATATAGAAGTGAATCATATTTAGTAGTTATATGAGATATAGAGACTTTTAGAAATAATCCAGGTCAATCTACTGGTGTGTGTGTGTGTGTGTGTGTGTGTGTGTGTGTGTGTGTGTGAGGATTTCTGAGCTAAAAGCCAGATTTTTCTGAATTAAATACTCAATGCTCAAATTTTATGGATCAAATAAAAACAGAAAGGTCATTTAAAAAGATGGATTTTTATCTTTATAAAACTTCTATTTACAAAAATACCTTAAATTCTTTGGTTATCAACTCACCTTGTGTCTCAATTGAATATTTGTTGATTTGGCTGTATCATTGGATCAAGTCCCACTCATGCTGAGTCATGCAAAATGAGAGACTAATAAAATCAATAGTGGGTATAGCAAAAGAAAGAACAAAAATGCATCTCAGAAAGATTGTACATGCACGTAGAGACACAGAGGCTCCAATTCAGGGGGCTGGAGAAGGGAGAAGACACCTTTCCTTTATTGCTTTAACTATAAGCTATGAAACCTTCAATGCCTTCTAGAAGCTCACACAATGTTTAAAGAAATGAAGCTTGGTTCATTGTAATCTAATGTCATGTCATTCCAGAATATATACACATCCTGAATTAGTGAGCTAAATAAATACTGACAGTGTACTGGGGTAGATGATAGATAGATAGATAGATAGATAGATAGATAGATAGATAGATATAGATTATAGAAGTTAGATGGTAAATAGATGATAGATACATAGAGGATAGATAGATATAGATAGATGAAGGACAAGAAAATTATGGTGAAAAGATGACACCCATTACTATCTATATTAGGAAGCCCATCATGATGAGGCAGAACTAAGTGAGGGTGACAGTCAAGCCTCAGAGAATGAAAATAAAATTATAAAATTAGCACATATAGTTTGATAATCATTTAAGTAGAAAATGAACAGATGCATTAGCAAATGATTTTTTTAAATTATATCAACATATGAGGTCCCACAGCAGAAGCCAAACTACTTGGTCTAGAAAGGGTTTTACTACAGACTATAGCATCTCTGCTATATGTTCCTATTGCTCTCATTATTGGTCAATTAAGACAAACAAACAGTAAAATATTATGCTTTCTCATTACACAATTGAATATTTTGAGAGTATTCTATTCCCTTGTCTTCCCTTTGATTTTTTAGAAGGCAAGCTATTTGTCAATTATCAGACAAAATCTATCGTAAAGAATAAAATTGTCCTCTGAACATACTCAGCCAACTCTGGTGACCAAACACTATGATAAAATATTACTTTATGGTGTGTGACTTTTGTTTATGCTGCATTTGTTTAACTCTGGGAAGCTGTGTTACTGTGCCTGTCTAAATCACATGGTGGTCCTAATAAAGAGCTGAATGGCCAATAACGTAGCAAGAGCAAGGACGGGTGGGGCAAGCAGGCAGAAAGAATTAAAAGAAGGAGAAACAAGGAAAATAAGAGCAAGACAGCAAGGAGAGGAGGATGCCAGGGGCTAGCCACAGAGTAAGAGTGAAAGTCACATTTACAAAAAGAAAGAAAAAAGCACAGAGGAAAAGCTGGACGAGTTAATTTAAGATAAGAAAAGCTGACTAGAAACAAAACAAGCTAAGGCCAGGCATTCAGAAGTAATAGTAAGTCTCTGTTTGTAATTTACTTAGGAAGTGGGTGGCAGGGCCCCTTAACAAGCCAAAAGAGAGAAAGAATAAAAATACAACATAATACTTTAAGAATCACAAGAAAAATATGTTTGAAGACATCTTACCCCTGAGGAGACATTCCTCATAAAGTTTGGGATATACTTTATTTTACTCTAAGAACCGTTGATGACTTTAATGGAAAGCAAAGCAGTATTTGGTTGTGTATGAGCTGTAGAGTTCACGCTCCAAGAGGGAAGGGAGAACAGTACATCTGTCCACAGCCTCTGTGCTATCCATTGCAGAACTCTCTGCTGCATTCTCTAATGGCCTTACTTCTGTGGCAACCTCTGAGTATTGAAACTATTTTGTTCTAACTAGACACAGTCTGGGTTTTAATTAAGAACTGGGGCTATGTGTGATTGCACAGCACTGCAGTTCCAGCTACTTTGGAGGCTGAAACAGAAAGATTTCTTAGAACCAGAGGTAGGATCGTTAACACTTTTAAGAAAGAATAAAATGGTCTTTAATTCTAACATGCTAACTTTTGATCATTCCAAACTTCCATTTATGAAGAGGTCAAACAATTATGCATTCAGCTAAAGAGAAAGTTGTTAAGAAAAGGCAAAGAAGTCAGGGGCCAGGGAAATGGCTCACAGTAAAGAGTACTCAGGGCTCTTGCAGAGGAACAGAGTTTAGGTTCCAAAACCCATGTTCGTCAAGGGATCCGTGCCCTCATCTGGTGTTTGTATGCATACACATATGAGCAGACACATACACACATGCACACAAAATAGTAATAACTCTTTTAAAGGAAATAAGTTTTTTAAGCCATGGGTATATTTTGAGAGATATATCCTATTGAGAGAAGTCAGTGTGAAAAGGCCATGATATTCTGGAAAAGTTACAACTATAGAGGAGATGAAAGACTGGCTGCCAGGGTTTACAGAGCAAGGAAAGATAAGTTAGTACACAAGAGTGTTTTTATCAAAGCAAAATTAATCCTTTGTATACGATCATGGTAGAGACAGTTCATTTTAAATGTGTTGAGATGCTCAGCTCACACAACACTGGGAGTGTTGATCTCGACATTTATTGGTTGAACCCAAATGGACCACTCTGGTTAAGAATGTAGCAACTGGTAACTAAGGAAAAGATGGGTTCTTGCCCATGGAGAGGATGTAGGAAATCTCTGGGCTTTCCATTCCATTCTGCTGTGAACCTAAAATTGTTCTAAAAAATAAAGTGTACTTTTAAAAATGTGTGAAAATGTTAGAATAAAAATGTGACAGATTCAGAATTTAACATGTGGGTTAAATCAAACCAAGAATCAGTGAATAAGAATTTTCAAATTTGAGGTTATCTTAGAACTATTCAGGCAAGAGGGAAAAAATAGTAAAAAGAAAAAAAAAAAGCAAAGAGAAAGTGAGTCATAGGGGAAATAATCTAAGAAATATGAGTGTGTTTTTTTTTTCTGAAAACAGTGAACAGTTACTCAAAAAAAAAAAAAAAAAAAAAACCACCCTGAGCTTAGGAAATCTGACATTTTTATATATAATTGGATATGTAAGTATTTCCATGTGCATTTTAACCCTCTTTATTCAGCTAACCCTTCAGGGGCATCTTTTTTATACTGGAGAGAATCTCCCTTGACCTTGACTCAAGGATGTGGTATATTCTCATCTTCCAGAGCTGTCCACAAAATCAGCATCTATGAGGACCAGGCCAGGACAAGTGATCAGAGCCCTGACTGGCAGAGTATATTGAAACAAGAACCCAGGGAGAGCTAGCCGCCAACACGGAGAGCTGAGTAGCCCCCTGTCTATGGAGAGAATGGAATTCACAGTAATCATTTCCAAAAGAAAGAATGGCTCCCCTAGCGAGGAATTCCACAGTCGTGGTAGCCGTGAGATGTGCCACAATTTCTTAGCTAGGAACACCATTGCACATGCCTATAATCCCAGAGAACTGAAAGTTCACATCCCCCACTCCCCACCCCCCCAAGTAGCTCAGCATTTACCACACTGGCTCGCTAGGACTCCAACTAAGCACTTGGAGTAGCTGCTGTGTGAAGTTAGTTACTGCACTAGTAGGCATCCATTTTCCAAAAGTTGTTCTAGTAGAATAATATTCCCACAATAAAACTAACAAAAAGATAAAAGAAAAAAAAGCAACAAAAGAGGCATGCAAGGAGGAATAGAAAAAGGCCCCTTACTACTTCCCTCTTCCTTAAGAAGTAAAAAGTGAAAACAAAGGCAAGATAGAAAAAGGGAAAACACAAAAACACAGATGGAGTTTGATCTCTAGGAAACCTCATCTTTGGTTTTGTGTGGAACTGTTGATATGCCCTGAGTGGGAACCACACCCCCTCCTCTCACCAACAGAGCTTCTGTCCAGGTGAGCAGAGTTGTTGGGAGGTCAAAGAAGCTTGGTTTTCTGCCTTGGGGCCTCCCAAATGGAGGCAGATCCAGCACTGACCATCATCAGCACCAAAGGTAGGATGCTGGCTCACTCAAATGCTCAATAGCTGTAAACATCTGAGGAACGTTATTCTAACCAAAAAGACTTCTGAAAATTAGATGGCTGCTCCTGCAGAAACCAAACATTACAACTGCTTGTGCTGAATAAATTGAATTCTGCAAAGCATATACAAGAAATAGGAGCTCCTTTGAGTCAAGCCAGGCTGGTGGAAATCAGAGTCTTGAGGTCTTTAGTCTCAGTCTTTTCTTGTTATCAAAGTAGTTGTTGAACCCTGACAGTTAAAGCCCTGATCTAAAACAGATGTAAGGTCGCTGGCTCTTCACGTGGAAGGCTACGTGCTAAAAGTGAAGCTGTTGTTGCCCTGTGATACAACTCTGGCCTTGCGCATGCTAGGTAAACAGTCTTCCACTAAGCTAGACTCCCTTTCTGCTTTAAACCTTTTCAATAATTACCTTCATTTCATGAAGTTGCCAAGAACACCCCAGAAAAAAAAACTTCATCTGTATTTTATCTAGAAAAGAAACATCATGGGAAGTGCATCCTAAGAGTCAACCATGTGGGGTTGTTTTAATTTATTTGTTTCCAAAAACACATTTTGTATTTGATATCCTGTGGCTACTATGTGAGTTATTTAACAAGAATAATTTATTGTGCAGACATTTTTCATTCCTAAAGCGTTTTCTATGAGCTATAAACTTTTAATTAAGTTTTTAATAGATTTTCAAGTTCTATAAATTATAGTTAAATAACAATCAGTAGCTGTGTTCTAGAACCCTGGAGGCAGAATGTTCACTAACACTGTAGGAAGGGCTGGTCTTTGAGGCTGGCTGCTGGGAGAGAGTGTATGTCTGGGGACACCTGACACATAGCTAACAGAGAAATCAACCTATTCATGGCAGCTCATGGTACAGTAAATGCTTCCATATACAATAAAAGCAAAGGCTCTTGCCAGTCTTTCCCCAGCTGATTAAGAAAATCAAGCCCTTTTCAGGAAATTCAGGCAGAGAACATGAAAGCCCCAGTAGTCCCAACAGACCATCATGAAAAGCAAGAGAAAGCAGAGAGGGTTAAATCACTCGAATATCTTAGATCCAATTAATTCATAAACTGAAATGGCATATGGCATCATACACACACACTTCCACAATCTTAACATTGGGCTACAGCCAGAAGTTACCATCAGGCCTTGCTACCAAAAAAAAAAAAAAAAAAGGTATGAAGTATGCCAAAAATACTCATGTTTGGGAGCTGGACAGGCAACTCAGGAGTTAAAAGCACAGATTATAGGCTATTCTTGAAGAGGCCAAGTACAGTTCCCAGCATCTTCATGGTGGCTCACAACTGCCTGTAACTCCAGTTCCAGAAGACCTGATGTCCTCTTCTGACCTCATGGAAAACAGATGTGCAGGTTGTACATGCCTAGGCATAACAAACACTCATACACATAGAATAAAAATACATTAATATTTTAAAAGATACATAAAGGTACTTACCACCAAGCCAAATGACTTGATTTCACTTCTCAGAACCCATATGGTGGCAGGCTCCAGCTGTGAGGCCAGGGGTCAAATGGGATAGGAATCATGAAAGACAGCAGATGAGTTTGCTGTAAATGCCTAGTGCAGAGCTAAGATTTGGGTTTAGAAAACGACTTGATGAAGTTCAGATTATTTAGAATCTTATACACTATTAAGGCCACTCTCCTCCCAGACTTATATTCCAGCAAAACCAGAGCAACTTTTTTTCTGTGTTATGGTTATTGAATCTTCAAAATCTGTTATAAAATTTCTGTGCATGAGCTGAGTCACTGGCGGACCAGGCTGTGGGTGAAGGGCTGACAGTGGAATCCGGAGGCCAGAGTAAGTATAGGGAGTGATGCAGACATGGAAAGGATGGTAGAGAGCTAATGAGTGAGTGAGCGAAGGCAGGAGCCAGGGAGTAAGGGCATGAGCCTGTGCAGAAGCTTACACAACAAGCAATCACTGCAGCTCAAAACAGAAAAATTTCAAATCTTCTGTTCAACCTCCAAATTAAATAATAAACAGAGTGAAGGCTAATTCAGAATTCATGTGTTTGAGATTATCAGATACATAATATAATACAGAGTAAAAAGAGTACACCATTCAAAAATAGAAGCGCCTGTTTCAGAAGTAGAGGGGATTGCTCACTGTGAGGATAACTTGCTTAACATGCACAAGGCCTTGGGTCCATGCATGATGCATGTGATTATGCATGCAAAAATCCCATGTAAGTATCTTCTAAAACAATATTCACTAAATTTAAAGATAGCCTCTGTAGTGTCCGCGCTACAATCAGATGAAGGCCTAGAGACTGAAATAAAAAGACAAGACAGGGGGTCATTCATTCAATGGCAATGTCGGAACACAGAATGCCAAATGCCGTTTATTGAGGGGATAGAACAGGCTTAAATACTGACTTACAGCACAGTGGAAAATAACAGGATTTTTAGGTTTAGCTCCTCCCTCAAGAGGTATGTGTTACCACGAGGTGTGTGTTATCGAAACAGGAAGAGTACCAAAAACAGTTTTGGGGCAAGGAGTTCCGGCCAACAGCTTCCAGCTTGCTCAGGGCCCTACAAGCCTCTAAATGGAATTAACTCCAGTGTTCAACAGAAGCTGGACAGGTTACATAGAAAGGGACAAAAGGATGAGAACACAGAAGTCAATAAACACATAAAAATTAGAAAAATATGCAATGCCCATGAAAACATGACAGGAAAGCAGGTGTCTGTTATAGAATATTAGTTAAATATGTGTTACATTTGTTTATGCTGTAAGACATTTGTCTAATGATGCAAAGATATGTTGCATTCTTTTATGTTGCATTTGTTTAACTCTGTGCAGCTGTGTTACAGTGCTCTTCTAAATCACCTGATTGGTCTAAGAGAACTAAACAGACAATATTGGGGCAGTAAAAGGATAGGTGGGGCTGGCAAGCAGAAAGAATAAATAGGAAGAGAAATATGGGGTGAGGAGGATTGAAAAGCAAGATCAAGGAGAGGAGTGTTTAAGGTGCCAGCCACCCAGCCACCCAGCCACCCAGCCACCCAGCCAGCTATGGAATAAGAGTAAATGTAAGATATACAGAAGTTAGAGAAAGGTAAAAGTCCAGAGGCAAAAAGGTAGGTGGGATAATTTAAGAAAAACTGGCTAGAAATAAGGCAAACTAAATCTGAGCATTCATATGAAATAATAAGCCTCTGAGTGTGTGCTGGGTGGTGGGCCGGCAAAGAGTAAAGAGTAAAAAATCAACCAACTACAGGTGTTGGGAGATGATGTAACCAAAAGTTCAGAACCTTCATCTACTTCAGGTCACGATGCTCATGCTCACAGAGCTTACAGTACCGAATTCTGTCAGTATATCTGCCCCAGTGGCTTCCAGTGATTACGAAGCTAAGCAGACATCATTTGCCTCTGGTACAGCCTGATGCACAGACTGACAGCTACAGACAGCAATGTCTGCAAAAGAGAAAATCCAGTCAAGGGAGCCCCTGCTGAACCCCAAGTGTGAAGCATAGCCACCAGAGAATAGACCATCCTTGTTAAATGTCTTATGGCTGTTGAAACCCCCAGGCATCCTTGCTATCTACTTTCCAGCCACTTTGCTTTCTCAACAAGAAACCCCTTGGGAGTTCTGATTTATTTTTGTTTTTGTTTCTTGTTTGGTCTGTTTGTTTGTTTGTTTGTTTGTTTGCATGCCTCCTTCCTGACAGTACTATTTTAAGATCTGATAGTTCACCTTCATTCATAGTTTCTATGCCTCTCAATGCAATTTAATGGTGTTCCTGGAGAAGCTTTGTGGGCCTCCTGTAAATTTTTCTGCAGCACACAGGTTCCTTGGTTGCTGAATATACCAAAGTGTGTCTGCTTCAACCTTACATGAAAAAAGATTCATATCTGAAGTCCAACCATGTACTCTGGCCATCTGTGGGAATTATCTTGATTACTATTTGAGATGAAAACCCGGACCGGTGGCGGGTGGCACCATTCCCTAGACAGAGGATCCTGAGCACAGGCATGCATTCATCTCTTCTCTTGACTGTGGATGCAATGTGACTAACTGGTTCAGGTTCCTGCTGCCTTAACCTCTCCAAAATGTTGGATGGTAACCTCAAATTGTGAGCCAAATAAACCCTTTCTTCCTTAAGTGGCTATGTCTGAATAATATGTTTTAGTCACTGCATCAGGAAAATAAACTAAAAGCACAACCATGTTAAAAGTTTAGACGGAACTTTTAAAAATATGTATTTAAACATATTTCTTTTTATTTTATATGCATTGGTGTTTTTGTATTCATGTATGTCTGTGTGAGGGTGCTAGATCCCCTAGAACTGGAGTCATAGACAGTTATGAGCACTATGTGGATGCTAAGAATTGAACCCAGGTCTTCTGGAAGAGCAAGAAGCCAGTGCTCTTAACTGCTAAGTCTTCTCTCTAACCATAATTAAACATATTTAAACATAAAATTTAAAGATAGCTGCTAAGAATTCAAAATTATTATTAGTATAAAAACACAGGAATGTAGGTAAGTTTGCATCCCTCCAAAGAGACAAAGAGGATGTGTTATTCAGGGTTCTCTAAAGAAACAGAAATGATAGAAGTTATATATACATATATATGTGTGTGTATGTATATATATGTGTATGCAGTGTATATGTATATATGTATGTATACATATATATTGTAATAAGTATAATTAATATATATTAAAATGGCATTTATTAGCTTGGCCTACGCTATATATGGTCTATGCAATTCACAGTCCATGGATGAGTTATACTGAGGGGCCAAGATTCTGTTTTCAGTCTATAGGCTTCATGTCCTCTCAGTCAGAGTCTGAGACCAAAGGTCTGAAGGGTTTCAGAGAGCTGCTGGTTTTCAGTCTACCCTGGAATCCTGAAAAACTTGGTTCTAATACTGGAGAAGGAATGCCCCAGCAATCAGATAGATGAATGTACTAGTAAGAGAAGCAGGCAAAAAAGCAAAGTGTTCTTCCACGCCCTTCTATCTGAGCTGACAAAGAAGGTACCACCCACATTAAGGGTGAGCCATTCTACTTAAAATAATCTGATAAGAAAGTCCCTCACAGGGACTAGTACCCAGAAGTTTGGGTACTAGTTGATTCCAGATTAGTCCTCATGGGAGAAGCTGGATGGTAACAAATAGGTTTAGAGAAAACAATAGTGAAGCAATAGTAATAAATCCGACAAATGGCATTAATTCAAAAGGAACCAGGTGTATAGAAACTCGGTGTTGTAAAGATACAAATATCTGATATTTATTGATTTTTCTTTACCAAATCCCTCTCTAAGGAGTTGCATAACATAAAACCATCTGATAACCCCCTCCTATTTTGTTTTGTTTTGGTTTGGTTTGGTTTTTTGAGGCAGGGTTTCTCTGTGTAACCCTAGCTATCCTGGAACTTGCTCTATAGACCAGGCTGACCTTGAATTCAGATATCCACTTACCTCTGCCTCCCAAGTGCTGGGATCAAAGGCATGCACATCCACTTCCTGCCTATGATACCATTATTTTACACACAAAACTGTGAAATACAAGATAACAGGGCAGGTAAGCAGAGGGCTGAAATGAAATCCAGGGATCTTGCTTTAGTACAGATTTATCTTCTCAGGAAAACATGGACTTAAAAATGAACTAACTGGGCTGTCACCTAGTGATAGAATACATATTCATACCTGAAACATAGCCACCATTTATTTCTAACTTGTAATGTGAAGCAATACTTGGCCTTTTTCACTGGAACACATGAAACTGAACATTTAAAAAAAAGTTTCCAGAGGTTATCAAAGGATTTAATGGATAAATGAAGCTCCATTTTTCCCTGGACATCAAACCAACACCACCTTTTTTTAAAACTTAAGTGTTACAACCTGGTATATGTTCAAACGTCCACTTCAACACTCTTCCAGCTTGTCACAAACTTCTATTTACATCTTTCTTATGCATATGTTTCTTAGTAACCTAAATTTTTATTCTTAGGATGGTCTCAAAAACAAAATATAGAAGATTGTGATCTTTGACTTTTTCAATAACTAAGGTATTTTGGGCAAGTGTAAGGCTGCCTTGGATCACTCTTTGCAGTGAGACAGGAACGCTGTGCATCAGAGCTGTCACACTGTGATGGTGGCACCGCAGTTTACAAGCAGAGGGATGCATTTTGCTAATAAATTCATGAAGCCTTGCACATCTGTGACCCTGAATCCACAGTCTGTCTTATTGGTCCCATCCCAGCTCATTACCGCCACAACAAAAGCAGCCATTCTGCTCCATTTCGATCCTAACTGCCCTTTGAAGGTGAGGACACATAAAAGAAATGAGTTGATAGTAATCCCTACATTTTCTTCTGTAAATGGCCAGGAAGCGCTTTGTTATGTGAATTTGGGGTTAATGTGTGCACTTTCTTTGTCAGCAAGGCGCTTGGTGTATTATGCAACTACAGGGAAGCTATAGATGCAAATGGTTCTTGTCTTCAGCTTTTTGTCTTTTCTGTAAAACGTCTGTGGTGGGCAATAGGTCCTCATTAGCATGCAGGAAGTCTTCCAGTGTTAGCATGCCTACCTGGGAGTGTGCTCTGAGTCCTGGTGAGAGGTTGACAACATCAAGGCTAAATCGTGCGAGGGCTCCTGAAGAGGCCTTTGGTGAAAGGAGACAGAAGGACAATTCAGTCACACTGGGGACCATCTCCACAGGGGTCCTGCGCTCTGGGCACCCGCCAAGCTACATTTCCACCTAGCCTGAAGGATGTTAGCCTCAGGATCTGCTGCACAGGGAGAAACTAGTGGCCTGGACGTTTTGTGGGAATCAGATGAACACAACAGATTCATGGCAGTGCATGGCTGCTCATGAGACTGGGTAGATAGAAAAACATGGCCACATCCATTGAACAGAAAAAGAAAACATGGGAAGATAGAAGACCATCACGGGATGGTCATTTATTGAAGCTCGTGGAGCGGAGGAGCAAAGAAAAGTGGAACCCCCACGTGACTCAGGACTCGGTGGCACACGGCAATGTGGGAGACATGGGAGGACTAAGCTTAGTGTGGTTAACACAGTTCACTCCCTCACGGACTTGCAAGCCTGGTGAGCCTGTGCTCTCACCTGGACTGCCTAGTATTTTCTCTAGTTGTTCTTGTTTTGTTTTGTTTTTGTTTTTGTTTGTTTGTTTTGTTTTTTAAATTTTATTTTTCCTACAGACACTCTGGACTCACAGAGGGAAAGTCCCAGAAGGTGAGGGTGAACTGTGAAAACCAGGAACTGTTGGAGGGTCTTATGTAGCTCAGTCAGGCCTTAAACTTACTATGTAGATAAGAATGACCTGGAATATCTGGTCTTCTTGCCTCCACCTCCCAGTGCTAAGATCACAGATGTGTGTCACTGTGACCTGTTTTATGTACTTCTAGGCAATGGATCCAGGGCTTGGTGTGTTGTGAAGGTGTATTTCTGTGGTTGGTGTAACAAAATGCTGACAGACAGCTAGGCAGGAGGTATAGGTGGGACTTCTGGGCATGGAGGATAGAAGCATAAGATGAATCAAGGCACACAAGATGTCATTAACACGCAGAACGAGCCAAACATACAAAATGGGAGAGAGGTAAAAGCAACATGGTAGAAAGTAGATTAATAAAAATGTGGGTTAATTTAAGCTATAGTAGCTACTGGGATGAACATTCATAATTAATGGTATGTCTCTGTGTAGTTATTTGTGGGCTGATGGTTAGTTGAAAAACCACTGCTACATTGGTGCCTGCTAAGGAAGCACAATGCCATCTGAGTTACATTTCTAGCTTGCAAATATTTCTCTTTAAAGTCTCTCTTTACCTTGAACATTTTTAGAGATTTATTTTATTTCTTGATTATGTGTATGTGTGTGATATATGTGGGAATGCATGTGTGTGTATACATATGAAAGCAGGTGCTTGAGAGAACAGAAGTATTGGGTCCCTGCAGCTGGAGTTAGGGCCACCCAATATAGGCACTGGGAATTGAAACTGAGTCTTTGCAAGAGCAGGTTCATAACAGCTGAGCCATCTCTCCAGCTGGTCAATATTCTTTTTTTCCTTCCTTCCTTCCTTCCTTCCTTCCTTTCTTTCTTTCTTTCTTTTTTACTTTCTTTTTGTTACAGTTCTTCTGCTATGGTGCAGTCAATGGAGTGTGACTACCTTGACATTTATTGTTATAAAGTTTTAAAAATTAAGACTAAATCAGGAAACCCATGTTTATATTCTGTCTAATAATAACAAAGTGACAGCTTCCTAGTGTTAATCAAGTATTCTGCTCAACCATCATTTCAATCTCCTTCTTAACCTGCCTGAGGGGAAGGCGTTTACTGGACTATTTAATGGGATGGCCAATATACAACGTAGCAACTAAATACAGGAGAAGAAATCATTAATTTGATTGCATAAATTTTCATACTGATGAATTCACATGTAACTAAATGACCCCAGTGAGATTTACACAGCAAATAACTAAGGCAATGTGTCCAAGAGAATGAACAGTGTTGCTTGTACATCCTGCCATAAATTGCTAAACCATGCTTTAACTCTTTCTTTAAATTCCACCCTGGACTCAATTGAGCAGGAACAATGCTGTAACAAGAGCCAATGGATGGGGGCACTGCCTGTGTGGGGATTAGAGTGATGGCATCTGTAATCAGAGCTTGGGCTGGATGGTATCACAGCAGAAGTGAGGTAACTTTTTTGACATTTGTGCTGTTCTTTGAGGGTCCGAAGTCATGCTCACCATCTAATGATGCATTCGGCATACGACAGTTTTCACACGGCTACATTTTTTTCTCTGGTGAAAATGAAACCAAAGGAATGTGAGTGCATACATTCCTCTTCAAGGTTAATGGACCTATAATAATAAGTGTATTTTTCCTATTAAAAATCATAAACAACCTGTGGATAACAGCATAAAGAATTAAGAAAATGACTGTGTAAATGTGCCACATCTTCTTTATCCATTCTTCAGTTGAGGGGCATCTAGGTTGCTTCCAGGTTCTTACTATTACAAATAATGCTGCTATGAACATAGTTGAACAGATGTCCTTGTTGCATGGATGTGGATTATTTGGGTATATACCTAAGAGGGGTATTGCCAGGTCCTGTGTAAACTTATTCCCATTTTCCTGAGGAACTGCCATACTGATCTCCAAAATGGCTGTACAAGTTTGCACTCCCACCAGCAGTGGAGGAGTGTTCCCCTTTCTCCACATCCTCTCCTGCATAAGTTGTCATTGGTGTTGCTAATTTTAGCCATTCTGGCAGGAGTAAGATGGTATCTCAAAGTTGTTTTGATTTGCATTTCTCTGATAGCTCAGGATGTTAAGCACTTTCTTAAGTATCTTTCAGCCTTTTTGATTTCCTCTATTGTGAGTTCTCTATTCAGTTCTGTACCCCATTTTTTAATAGGGTTATTTGGTGTTTTGTTGACTAGTTTCTTGAGTTATTGTATATTTTAGAGATCAGTCCTCTGTCAGATTTACACAATGGATTACTACTCTGTGGAAAAAAAGCAATGGAATCTTGAAATTCACAGGCAAGTGGATGGAACTTGAAGAAACCATCCTGAATGAGGTAACCCAGCCACACAAAAATGAACATGGTATGTACTCGCTCATATATGGATTTTAGACATAGAGCAAAGGGTCACCAGCCTAGAATTCACACCACCAGAGGAACTAGGATACAAGGAGGATTCTAAGAAGTTCATATAAGGTCCCTCACAGAAGGGGAAAGGGACAAGATCTCCAGAGCACATGGGGAGCAGGGGAGCAGGGCAGTGAGTACAGAGGGAACTAGGAGAAAGAGAAGGGAAGGAGAGGAAATCACATGGGACTGGGAATCCAGCATGGGACTGACTCAAACCCTTTGAACATGAGTCTCAGCTAGAAGGCCTGAGCAGTCTAAGGGACCTAAGACAGTGGTACCAGGATGAATTCCTGGTACACAAAAGGACTATGGGGGCACATCCCCCATGGAGGGATACTCCATTAGCCTAGAGACAGAAGAGAAGTCCTAGTCCCTACTCCAAATGACTTGACAGATTTAGATGACCCCTCCTAGAGGGCATCACCCTACATGTGAAGTAGGAGGGGCATGGGAGGGGAGGTGGTAGTGGGGTCATGAGAGGGTGGGAGAGAGCGAAAGAGGGAGGGAGGAAGGGAGAGGGATCAATATGTAAAATAAAAATAAAAAATAAATTAATATATATGTGTGTATATATATACATATATACATATATATATATATATATATATATATATATATATATATATATTAAAGGAAAAAGAAAAATGACTGAATGTTGATTTGAGCCTTCAGTTTTGTATTAGTAATGTTTCTTATTTCTGTGACAAAATTCCTGGCAAAAGTTATCTTAAGGGAGGTAGGATTTGTCTGGACTCACAGTTTAAAGTGATACAGTCCATCATGGGAGGAAGGCATAGTGATGAGGAGTGCAAGGTGAGTGACCTGTCCCACTGAATCCATGGTAAGGAAACAAAAAGAAAGGAACAGTGATGCTTGGCTTGTTTTCTCCTTTCATTTGTCCAGGGATCCTTTGGGGTGATGTCACCCACATTCGGTGTGGAACTTCCTTTCCATTTCAATTTCTCTAGAAACACCTTATGGGCACACTCAAAGAGGTGCCGTGGGTGATTACCAATCCAGTCACATTAATAAAAGATGATCCAGGAGATGTTTTTGCACCCTTGAGCTGTTTTAGGAATGCTGAATGTCAATCAGTCTTTCTGGGGTCTCTTGAGGTTTTAAGAGTTAAGGTTGTCTAATCTGCAGTTTATTTATCTTTATACTTACTTGCTTTAAAATCAAGAAGAGAAATATGAATATTTGCATACCCTTTAAGTTAACAGGGACATGGTCACTGGTCATGAACTTCAGATTCCAGAATGTCTTTCAGATACTAACAGAAAAACACACTTTGCTAAATATATAGTACATCTAACTCCCAGGATTATAGTTTTTGTGCCTTTCTATGTCTTGGATATTTTGTTTTGGGACACAGTGAAGATGTTTCCATTTGTAATTTAAAATGTCAGAAAACACTAGGTGACACTCTTTTTAAAATATAATTTATGATTATGTCACATGAAAATGCTGATAGCCAGAGTAATGACATGCATGGTATGCATAAGGAACCTTAGTATCTCACTTGTTTATAAGATTGAAAGATCACATATCACAGGGTCTATATGATGTAAATCAATGATCAAGAACTTAATTAGAAACATCCAGGACATGCTGTGGCTATGTTGCTACCAACATGCTTGTTTAGTATTGTAGTATTGTAGGTACACAGAGGTTTTTTTTGTTTGTTTTGTTTTGTTTTGTTTTTCCCATGACTAAGGGTTTTCTTCTGCCAAGTTTCACATTTAAAAATTATGCTTTTATAATACACTGATATCAAGGCTTAAAAGGAAATGATGAAATAAGAAAGGTTTAACTGAGGTAGTAGAGTAGAAGGTAAAGTAGTGAAGGGAGCATGGGGAGAAATAAAATCATGAAAGACCTTTTGGAAAAAACACAAGGAAACTTATCACTATAGAAGCCTTCTAAGCATACACAATATGGAGTTACTATAACAGGTCAACAGTACCCTACTAGACACTGTAAGCTAAAAACTAAAAAGTCCAGTGTCAGGACTGGATTACTTCTTTTGTATTTGTTGGACACTGAGGTACCACAGACCCCCAAACATTACAGGCTATTGCCATTGCTTTTGGTTATCCCCCAGAACTTGATGGTAAAACCCCATTGCTGAAGAAACCAAATAATTGGTTCATAGATCATGGAGAACCCAAGCTGGTACTGACCTGAAAAAATGTCATCTCTACTGGCTAGTTATCATAGTGCTGGGGAGTGCTTTGTTTGCTATCAGAGGAGAAAAGTGATTGTTAGTCACACCTATCTGTGAACTCTGTGTGCTACAATAATGACTGGCCTGGAAAGCCATGCCCACTGGTGCATTAGTATATGACAATCATGAGAGCAACCAACTACTTTCTGCTCCACAAGATGAAACCAATGCATGGATTATTGGCTTTAAGACACATGGCTAAACAGATTATAGACACTAGGAGAGAAACTACTGCTATTCTGCTAAGTGGGAATAGTATTAACATGACTCCTAATGGTGTTCTATCTATAGATCAATACATTTTGGTCATCAGCCAAGAAGCTTCTATGGAGACTGTGGAATGCTCAGCTCTAAAGGGAATACACATGCTGTATTCCCTCCTCCCAAGGCTCTGGGATCATTGCAGATGAGAAGGCAGAAAGTGTAGGAGGCTGAACTTGTGAATGACTACAAAGAAAGACTTGGACACAGCATGAGAGCTGCACATATATGAACTCAACATCCTGTATAAAACCTGCACAAACAAGTCCAAGCCAGACCAAATCCCATCATGGAGAGGGGGACCTGGGTCCACAATCTCATTTCATACCACTGAGTAATTGTGAGCTGCTTGGAGGGGCAGAGACAGTAAATCTAACCCCCTTTAATGGAAGCCACACATCCAAGGACATTCAGGATGTACAAATTTGTCTTTGGAGTCTGAAAACAAAACAAAATAGTAGGACACAACGTTGAGTAGACAGGGAAGTCGGGGTAGGGAAGAATCTGGGAAGAGTTGGGACAGGGGATGAATATGATCAAAACACATTGTATAAAACTCTCAAAGAACTAATAAAAATATTTAAAGGGAAAAGATATATTTTAAAAAATCATTTCTTATCTTACCAGCTGCCACCACTTCTGCATAAGTAGCTTCTAGGAATGAAATCATGCTCATTCTAGTTGCTTTCTAGGCTTTAACCTCAAATCTTTTTATCATGTGTATTTATCTATAAATGCCAGCACTTGAGCTGTTAAATCAAGGTGTGATCCAGTTTTTATCAAACTGCTGTCCACAGCTATACTTCCCAAGCCACACTCACTTCAGAAGGACACTCCTCAGTCTGTGAGCTTGCCTATGCTCCATGAGGGCAGAGAACTATATATCCATGTGGGAAGTTTAGGGTTCCCAGTAGTCTCTTTATTCACACACCCTTTAGCTCACAACCCATCTGTCAATGGCTTTCTTCTCCTTCTCCATATAAACTTCTTATTGTGTGTGTTTTCATCTCTCTTCCTACATTTTCATCATCAATCACTAGACCCTATAAGTTTTTGATTGATACAAATATCTCTTCTCTCTAGCCACACTGATATCAATATTGTACAAGACAGTGTATGCTCACGATGTCGTTAAGATCCTAATGTTTCTTGGAGTCAATTTTGTTCATTTTCATTCATTTCTTTACTATAAAACCACTGGACCCCATCTCCAGGTGTTACCCAAGAAAAACAGGAAACAGTATCGTTTACACCCACAGGAAATTTTTTTCCACCATGAGAAGTTATAATCTGATCATTTTTTACACAAAATAAGCTTCAAATCACATTTAAGTGATAAATATGTAAATATCAAGCATATTTTATAGTTGTTTGAAAATCACACTCAAGAAGTTAATTGTCAAACAACCTTGGACACATCCTTACTTCAGCAGAGATGAGACCCCTGTCATCAACACTGCAGAAGCTGCAGTCCGCCTGTGTGGAAGGGGAAGACAGTGAGTTGACAGTTCCCACCCTGTGTGTGCTAAAGTGAGTAGGAATGATTGTGCTTCCATTGTTTATTTTTTGTTTTGTTTTGTTTTTGTGTGTGTGTGTGTATCTTTTTTTTATTAATTTATTTTATATAACAAACTCCAATTAAATGAAAACAAACATTTATACACAATATTTGGGAATTTGGGCATTGTTCTTTCCAAACTACTTCCTGCTGGTAAGGGTCGCTGTCATGGTGGGATTCGAAAAAGATTCAGAAATCCTGGCTGTAGTCTGTAAGGCTGCTTTGTCCAGCTGTTTTGAATGTAGGATCACCTTGTACTCTGTTTCAGGTGGTCGGGCGAGATCAAACCACATTAATCTGGAAGGAATCCACATCTTTTCATTTTCTGTGGAAACAAAAATAGAAATCCTTTTCCCCAGTAACTTGTCCTTCAACTTAAATTTTGGAGTCAAAGCATTTTTTTTAATTTAATTTATTATTTTACATGTCGATCCCAGTTCCCTCTCCCTCCCTCCCTCCTTCCCTCCCTTCCTCCTTCCCTCCTTTTTACTCTCTCTGCCCTCTCACATGCACTCTAACCACCCTCCCCTCTGATCCCCCCACCCCAATTCCATATGTAGGGGAATGCCATCCAGTTGGGGTCATGTAGATCTGACAGGTCATGTGAAGTAGGGACTAGGGCTTCTCTCCTGTCTCTAGATTAAGGCAGTTATCCCTCCATGGGGGATATGTTGGCAAAGTCCTTTTGTGCACCAGGGATACATCCTGGCTCCACTGTCTGAGGTCTCTTAGACTGCTCAGTCCTTCTGGCTGAGACCCATATTCAGGGGGCCTGAGTCAGTCCCATGCTGGCTTCCCAGCTATCAGTCTAGTGGCCCTTAGCTCCTCCTTGTTCAGGTAAGCTGTCTCTATGTGTTTCTGCCACATGGACTTGTCCTCTCCATCTGCATCTGGGTTCTAGTTCAACTCAGTGTTTATGTATGGGTGTTTGATCCTGTTTCCAACAGGCATTAGTTGAGGGCTCTCTCTCTTTCCCATCTTCTATTCCTAACCAGGCTCAATCTTCCTGGTCATATATGTTTTCCTTCCTCCCCCTCATTTTCTCCTACTTATCTCTCCATTCACTGCCCCCCCACTTCCCCTGAGCTCTGGGGGACTTGTCCCTTCCCAGTTCTGTGAGGGACTTTATATGAATCTCTAGAATACACCTTGTATCCTAGTTCCTCTAGTGATGTGAATTTTAGGCTGGTGATCCTTTGCTCTATGTCTAAAATCCATATATGAGGGAGTACCTACTGTGTTCCTCTTTTTGTGACTGGTTTACATCATTCAGGATGGTTTCTTCAAGTGCCATCCACTTGCCTATGAATTTCAAGATACCATTATTTTTTTCTGCAGAGTAGTATTCCATTGTGTAGATGGTCCACATCTTCATTAACCATTCTTCAATTGAGGGGCATCTAGGTTGCTTCCAGGTTCTTACTATTACAAATAGTGCTGCTATGAACATAGTTGAACAGATGTCTTTGTTGCATAGATGTGAATCCTTTGGGTATATGCCTAAGAGGGGGATTGCCGGGTCCTGTGGTAAACTAATTCCCATTTTCCTGAGGATCTGCCATACTGATCTCCAAAATGGCTGTATGAGTTTGCACTCCCACCAACAGTGGAGGAGTGTTCCACTTTCTCCACATCCTCTCCAACATAAGTCATCACTGGTGTTTCTAATTTTAGCCATTCTGGCAGGAGTAAGATGGTATCTCAAAGTTGTTTTGATTTGCATTTCTCTGATATCTAAGGATGTGGAGCTTTTTCTTAAGTGTCTTTCAGCCTTTTTGATTTCCTCCATTGAGAATTCTTTCTTCAGTTCTGTACCCCATTTTTTAATAGGGTTATTTGGTGTTTTGTTGACTAGTTTCTTGAGTTCTTTGTATATTTTGGGGATCGGCCCTTTGTCGGATATAGGATTGGTGAAATCTTTTCCCAGTCTGTGGGCTGCCGTTTGGTCTTGTCGACTCTGTCCTTTGCCTTACAGAAGCTTCTAAGTTTGAAGAGGTCCCATTTATTAATTGTTTCTCTCAGTGTCTGTGCCCCTGGAGTTATGTTCAAGAAACGGTCACCTATACCAACTTGTTCAAGGGTACTTCCTACTTTCTCTTCTAAGAGGTTCAATGTGGCTGGATTGAGGTTGAGGTCTTTGATCCATTTGGACTTGAGTTTTGTGCATGACAACAGACATGGGTCTATCTGCAGTCTTCTACACACCCTCATCCAATTGTGCCAGCACCATTTGTTGAAGATGCTGTCCTCGCCCCATTGTATAATTTTAGCTGTTTTGTCGAAAATCAGGTGTTCATAGGTGCGTGGGTTAATATCAGGATTTTCAGTTCGATTCCATTGGTCTA
The DNA here is from genome assembly GCF_943737965.1 of Phodopus roborovskii. NCBI lineage: Eukaryota > Metazoa > Chordata > Mammalia > Rodentia > Cricetidae > Phodopus > Phodopus roborovskii. The sequence continues at coordinate 143,724 of NW_026126433.1, forward strand.
CCTGTCTATTTTCATGCCAATACCAGGCTGTTTTCAGAACTATAGCTCTGTAGTAGAGCTTAAAGTCAGGAATGGTGATGCCTCCTGAAGTTCTTTTATTGTATAGGGTTGTTTTGGCTATCCTGGGTCTTTTGTTTTTCCATATAAAGTTGATTATTATCCTTTCAAAGTCGGTGAAGAAGTGTGGTGGGATTTTAATGGGATTGTATTGAATCTGTAGATTACTTTTGGCAAGATTGCCATTTTTACTATGTTTATCCTACCTATCCAAGAGCATGGGAGATCTTTCCATTTTCTGGTATCTTCTTTAATTACTTTCTTTAGAGTCACAAATTTCTTATTATATAGGTCTTTTACTTGTTTGGTAAGTGTTACACCAAGATACTTTATGTTGCTTGTAGCTATTGTGAAGGGTGATGTTTCTCTGATTTCCTTCTCTGTCTCTTTGTTGTCTGAAAAAAGTAGGGCTACTGATTTTTTTGAGTTTATCTTGAATCCTGCTAGTTTGCTGAAGGTGTTTGTCAGCTGTAGGAGTTCCCTGGTAGAGTTTATTGGGTCGCTTATGTAAACTATCATATCATCTGCAAATAGAGACAGTTTGACTTCTTCCTTTCCAATTTGGATCACCTTGACCTCCCTTTGTTGTCTTATAGCATTAGCTAGAACTTCTAGTACGATATTGAAGAGACATGGAGAGAGAGGGCAGCCTTGTCTTGTTCCTGATTTTAGAGAAATCGGCTTAAGGTTCTCTCCATTCAGTGTGATGTTGGCAGTTGGTTTGCTGTATATTGCTCTTATTATGTTTAGACATGTTCCTGTTATCCCTGACCTCTCCAAGACCTTTATCATGAATTTTGTCGAAGGCTTTTTCCGCATCTAGTGAGATAATCATATGGTTTTTCTTTTTCTGTTTGTTTATATGGTGGATCACGTTGATAGATTTCCGTATGTTAAACCATCCCTGCATTCCAGGTATGAAGTCTACTTGGTCATGGTGGATGATTTCTCTGATGTATTCTTGAATTTGGTTTGCCAGTATTTTATTGAGTATGTTTGCATCGATGTTCATCAGGGATATTGGTCTGTAGATTTCTTTCTTAGTTGTGTCTTTGTGAGGTTTGGGTACCAAAGTTATTGTGGCCTCAAAAAAAGAGTTTGGCAATGAACCTTCAGTTTCTACCTTGAGGAACAATGTGAGGAGTAGTGGTATTAGTTCTTCCTTGAATTTCTGGTAGAATTCTGCACTGAATCCATCTGGACCTGAACTTTTTTTTGTTGGAAGGCTTTCAATGACTGCTTCTATTTCATTGCGGGTTATAGGTGTATTTAAGTTGTTTGTCTGTTCTTGATTTAATTTTGGTAAGTGATAGTTATCCAGAAACTTGTCCATTTCCTTTGAATTTTCAATTTTTGTGGAATACAGATTTTCAAAGTATGACCTGAAAATTGTCTGGATTTCCTCTGTGTCTGTTGTTATGTTCCCCTTTTTGTTTCTGATTTTGTTAATTTGCATGTTCTGTCTCTGCTTTTTCGTTAGTTTGGATAAAGGTTTGTCTATCTTGTTGATTTTCTCAAAAAACCAACTCTTCGTTGCATTGATTTTTTTCTTATTGTTTTCCTGGTTTCTATTTTTTGATTTCAGCCCTCAAGTTGATTATTTCCTGGTGTCTACTCCTGCGGGGTGAATTCGCTTCTCTCTGTTTTAAAGTTTTCACTTGGGCTGTTAATTCTCTAATGTGACTATCCTCTGTTTTCTTCATATGGGCACTTAGTGCAATGAACTTCCCTCGTAGCACTGCTTTCAAGGTGTCCCATAAGTTCAGGTATGTTGTATCCTCATTCTCGTTGAATATTAGAAAGTCTTTAATTTCTTTCTTTATTTCTTCTTTGACCCAGGAGTGGTGCAATTGCACATTGTTCAGTTTCCATGAGTTGGCAGATTTTCTGCTATTTGTGTTGTTGTTTAATTCCAATTTTAAAGCATGGTGGTCTGATAAGATACTGGGGACTATTCCTATTCTCTTGTATCTGTTGAGATTTGTTATATCACCTAGTATGTGGGCGATTTTAGAGAAGGTTCCATGTGGAGCAGGGAAGAAGGTATATTCCTTTGTCTTTGGATGGAATGTTCTATAGATGTCTGTTAACCCCAGTTGAGACATAACTTCTGTTAATTCTTTCGTTTCTTTGTTGAGTTTCTGATTTATGTTCCTGTCTAGTGTTGATAGTGGTGTATTGAAGTCTCCCACTATAAGTGTGTGAGGTTTTATATGAGCTTTGAGTTTTAGTAGTGTTTCTTTTACGAATGTGGGTGACTTTGTATTAGGGGCATAGATGTTCAGAACTGAGACTTTGTGTTGATGGATTTCTCCGGCAATGAATATGAAATGACCGTCTTCATCTCTTTTGACTAATTTTGGTTTGAAGTCTAACTTGTTAGATATTAGGATAGCTATGCCTGCTTGCTTCTTATTTCCATTTGATTGGAAAATCTTATTCCAACCCTTTACCCTGAAGTAATGTCTATCTTTGAAGCTTAGATGTGTTTCTTGTATGCATCAGAAGGATGGATTCTGTCTTCATATCCATTCTGTTAGCCTGTGTCTTTTTATAGGTGAGTTAAGACCATTAATGTTGAGGGTGAGTAAGGACCATTGATTGTTGATGCTTGTTTGATTTAGGTTTGTTGTTGGTAGTGGTATTGTGAATATATTAGTTCTGCTTCACCCTTGGTTTCTGGTGTAGTTGGATTATCTGTTGCCTACATTTTTGTGGGCGTAGTTACCTTCCTTGGGTTGGAGTTTTCCTTCCAATACTTTCTGTAGGACTGGATTTGTAGATACGTATTGGGAAAATCTGGTTTTGTCATTAAATATCTTGTTTTCTCCATCTATATTGATTGAGAGTTTTGCTGGATATAGTAGCCTAGGCTGGCATCCGTGTTCTCTTAATCCTTTTAGAACATCTATCCAGGACCTTCTGGCCTTGAGGGTTTCCATGGAGAAGTCAGGTGTAATTTTGATAGGTCTGCCTTTATATGTTACCTGTCCTTTTTCCTTCGCTGCTCTTAATATTCTTTCTTTATTCTGTATGTTATGTGTTTTGATTATTATATGTCGAGGGGTCTTTTTTCTTTGGTCCAGCCTATTTGGGGTTCGGTATGCTTCTTGTACTTTCATGGGCATGTCCTTCAGATTGGGAAAGTTTTCCTCAATGATTTTGTTGAATATGTTTTCGGCACCTTTGAGCTGTGCTTCCTCACCTTCCTCTATGCCTATTATTCTTAGGTTTGGCCTTTTCATGGTGTCCCACATTTCCTGAATGTTTTGTGTTAAGGATTTGTTGGATTTATGATTTTCTTTGGTCGATGAATCTATTTCTTCTAGTTAATCTTCTGCGCCTGAGATTCTCTCTTCCATCTCTTGAATTCTGTTGGTTATGCTTGTTTCCATAGTTGCCGATTTTTTGTCCAGCTTTTCTATTTCCAGCATTCCTTCAGTTTGTGTTGCCTTTATTTTCTCAATTTCAGTTTTCAAGTCTTGAACTGTTTCCTTCACCTGATTAATTGTTTTTTCTTGGCTTTCTGTACTTTCCTTAAGGAATTTGTTCATTTCTTCCACTTTTTTGTTTGTTTTTTCCTCCATTTCTTTATGGGATTTTCTCACATCTTCTTTGAGGGCCTCTATCATTTTTATGATGGTAATTTTTAAGTCGTACCCTTCTGCTTCCTCTGCTTTGTTGTTGTGTTCCATTCTAGTTGGTGTAGATTCCCTAGATTCTGGTGGTGTCATGCTTGTCGTTCTGTTGTTAGGTGTTCTCTTGTATTGCCTTCTTCCCATAGCTTCTTCCAGTAGGTGTTGGTGGGGTCTCCCCCTCTCTCTATGGTACTTCCCCGATGGGCTTATGTGGGTCTGAGATTCAATATCTGTAGCTCTGTGTGGTTCAAGCTCTCTAGGAGGTCTCTCCGCAGACAGGGATCCAGGGATGGGGTCAAGGATGAGGATCCAGAAGAAGATGCCAGCAGGTACTCACAGTGGTCCTCTGGCCAATAGCTCTGGCCAATAGCTCTGGCCAATAGCTGGTGGAAGAGGACAAGGGCTGAGCTGGAAATTGAGAATGTTTTGTAGGATAGTCAGATCTCACTGGAAACTGAAGCTCTCCAGCTGAGACCTCTTTCTTTGGCAGCGGCCCGGATTTGGGGGTCAAGGATCTTGCCTGCAGGAACTCAGCGTGGACCCGCAGAGATAGGCGGATCTCTGGGAGGGGCCCAGGACTCCAGCAGAGAACTGGAGGTGGTGTCAAAGACCAAGCAGGTAGAAATTACGGGTGGTCCTGCGTGGATAGTCAGGTCTCCTTTGTTCAGAGTTGCTCCGAGAAGTCTCCGAAGTAGGGTGGACTGTTGGCTCCACCCTCTGTCCCAGTGCTCAACCAGAGTGGCAGGACCGTGGGTGGGGTAGGGCACAGGGTAGGGGGGTGTAGGCTGGCAGTGGGGATGGGTGGGGGTGTATCAGAGCTCCAAGGGTGTTCTCGATGGGGACCGGAGACCTTGTTCTTCCATTTTTAACAACAACAACAAAAAATTAAAATCTTGTAGATTTTTAAAATTTTATAAGCAGAAAAAAATGATCATAAATCACAGACATAAAAGACAGCATTTTTATAATTCTTTCTCCCCATCTTCTGCTGGATTCCCCAAGCTCCACCTAATGTTTGCTTGTGGGCCTGCATCTGTCTTCATCAGTTGCTGGATGTATCCTTTCTGATGACAATTGGGCGAGGCACCAATGTATGAATATAGCAGAATACTGTTAGGTATTATTATATTGACATTGTTTTCCTTCAATCATGTTTGGTTCTATCTTAGGTCTCTGGATCATCCAACCTGTGGGTCCTGGTTCTCCAAGCAGTGTCAGAGGTGGGAATCACTCTCATGGCATGGGTTTTAGGCTAAAGCAGTCATTGGTTGGCCATTACCTCAATCTCTAGTCCACCTGTAACCAAACATATCCTCTAGGCAGGACAGATTAGATCAAAGGTTATGTGGCTGGGTTGGTTTCCCACTCCCTCCACTTGAAGTGTTGCCTGCTCACAGAAGATGGCTAGTTCAGGATATGTATCTGTTCTTAGCTAGGGTCATCCTTGTAGATTCCTGGGAGATTCCCTTTGCACCAGGTTTTTACCTGACTCTGAATGTCTCCCCTTTCCAGTAGTCTTCCCCTCCAAACTCTCAACCTGATCACTCATCAAAGACATCAACTAACCTGGTTATAGGATCTCACAAGACTGAACTGACAATCAGGGAGCCTGCATGGAACTCAGCTAGGCCCTCTGCATATGTTACATTTGGGCAGCTTGGTCCTCTTGTGGGACTCCTGACAATGGGAACAAAGGCTGTCTATGGCTCTTTGACTGGCTTTTAGAACCCTACTCCTCATACTGGGTCACCATGCCTAGCTTTAATGTATGTGGAGGTGCTTAGTCTTACTGCAACTTGATAGGTCATGTTTTATTGATATTCATGGGAGACCTGCCCTTTCCTAAACAGAAACAGAGGAGGAATGAATTGGGGGATAGAAACAGAGTGTCTTGGGGGGAGGGGACTGGTATGGGAGGAGGGAGAGAAATTGCAGCCAGGATGTAAAAAATTTATAAATAAATTTATTAAAAAATACCAGTATTTTTACATAAACATTCAGAGTTTTAAGTCAGATGTTTAAGTGTCTACAAAATTAAAAGAAATGTATGATAAAGTCAACTTAGTGACTTGAAGATACCCTGTTTGTAAAGTTTGCAATGGTAGACAGCCATCCATGAGCAGTGGGCCTGGCCTAAAGCCTGGTGTGTTGTAGCTTCTGCCATTAGGCCTGCAATGCCCATGCATTTAAGAGAGTCCTTAAGCATGCATTCCTAAAACTATATTCTGAGAAATTCACAGTACCACATACATGTAAAAATATGCATGTGTAGATATACACAGGGGTATACACTTACATTATCATAAATGTAAATAATAAATTAATCCTTTACAGTCATTCACATTTTTCATTTTTTTTTGTATTTGATAGGCACTAGGTAAAACCCTGATATTTCCTTTATTTTCAAATGTCTTCTTTTTAGAAGAGGGTTAAAGGGAATGTGATGAGATTAAACAGATGAATATTTTTCCACATATATATGTGTGTATATATATATTTAAAAGTTAGGAAGGTAGAAACTAAGCTAGAATGCTACCCATTTTATGCCAACAGTTTAGCCAAGAACCTCTTGCACCATGCTACTTAGCAATGTTCATGTTTCAGCATGGAATTATACATATGTTGTTGACCATGCCAGAGGAATGGACCAGGTCAGATTTGCATTGGAAAAGGATAGTTCTTTTTCCTTGCTTCACAGCTACTTCTCTGCAAGTGAAAGCATAATATCTCACAGGCCTATCTTTCACATCAGGCCCGGTTCATCCCTTAGATTTTGAAGATGGTTAGTTTGGTCTTTTCTAGCTCACACTGCCCTTGTTTTCACTCCATCACCACAAATAGAGGGGCAGCTTCTCCAAAGTCAGGTGATGAAGATGGCTGTGTCTGAAGTGTGCGCAGATCGTTCCCAGAAGAGTGTGATCTCCAAGTCCTTGCTGGCTTTTCACAGGGCAGAAACCTCAATGAGAAGATTCAGGGAGTAGCAATGTCTGAACACTGAGGGTAAGCATTTCTTATGTGAGTCCATTTAAAGTTTTGCTTAGTGATGAGATCATAGACAGCTTGCTTAGCATGCAGGCTCTGAAGCCAGTCCGGAATTTTCCAAAGAAGAATTTAGTGACAGATGACAGTAAACATACTATAACGGGGTTGTTTTGTTTTATTGTATGAAATTGAGGTTATGGCCAAGACCCCACTGGTAGCCTGGGGTAAAATGCAGCCTGTCCCCAAATCCCTCTGGGCACAGATCTAGGTCTTATTCTACATTCTACAATGGGACAGACAGAATCAATGAGCAGAGGTCCTGTTCTGGGCTTGCAAGTGGAAGGTGCAGGGTGTCTGTGATACACTATGAGAGTGTATCTGTCCAACACAGTTTTCAATCATACCAAAAGTAATTAATTCTTATGGATGTGCTGAATGAAGCAAGGAAGGAAAGGAGAAATAATTTTCAACAAAATGAGAAAGAGAAAAACCTTAAACAACAAAAAATCAGCATAAATAGGAGCCAGAAAATGTTGCTTCAGGTTCCTGCATGATTTTCTATACCAGGTTCCTGCCTGTTTTCCTCAGTATTGGACTGAAACCTATAAGCCAATAAATTTGCCCCCCCAATTTGCTTTAGGTCAGAGTGTTTATTGAACATAAAAGCAAATTAAGCCATGCCCTGTTCTCTGTTCTCCCCCCCCCCACCTCTTCCTTTCTCTCGTGTGTCTCATCAGATAGTTTTCATAGCTATATGAAAATAACGGGGCTTTCTTTTATGTAAGGCTTACTGGATTAATATAAATGAGAGCTGAATAAACTGAAGATGAGTGAAATAAGAGTGGACATAAAGACAAGAGAGCAAGCAAAACTGTTTGAGACTGTTGTCTTTTTCTGGGTGATTTGTTGAATACATTTTTTCATATTTATGCAGCCAAGGTATTCAGTGAAAAGACTGATATAATCTTGGACATTAGAGACTTGGAACACAGAATTAGTTAGGGTTTGTTGCTGATTCAGTGACCGTGTACAATGAGCTTCAAGACAGCTATAAGACCTTTATTCTGTTTAAGTGAAGGTGGTTCACTATGTCCCATTGTTAAGAACTAAATTGGAAGGAATGAAGTTGAAATAGATAACAATAGCAAACAACATTATTTGGCTTTGTTTTCAAAGACTTTGGAGAGAAGTATCACATTTGTAGAGTTTGTGTCTACAAATATGCTGCCTGATTTAATGCTTCTAACTGTGTGTGCTGCCCACTCTCATCTGAGATATCTTTGTTTGAAGAATCTGGGCCTTCACGGAATTGCCATTCCGTTAAGCACTTCTTCTATTTTTATGTAAGGAGTGTATTGCCTCGGGAATCATGAATTTAACATTATGGCAACTTTCTTCAAATTCATCTCCTTAAATGGAAAAAAAGCAACTGCCAGCAAATAGTAAGTTACTTTTGGGTGTCTCTCAAGTGTTGACAGAGTAAAAAGTATGTTGATTGATCATTGTTGACATCAACAATGCAGTTCACATCAACTCCTGAAAAGTTATTCTGACTGTTTTGGATAATTCCAGTTTTACTCGCTAATGAGAATGTCCCTTCCAGTTTAAGACTATACACAACTGTACAAATAACTTCTATGAAAGGGGTTAAGCCGTCATAATTTAGGTTCTGTAACCAGCTGTATGAGCTTTGTGAAAGCCTCCTCTGTTTATCTAAGCTGTCCTCTGAGTCCTCTAGATGGCTTCAGTTGTCTGGTTTCAACATTCAAATCTCCTTTTTCTCCCATTAAACTTTTTTATATTGTTGTTTTTTCCAGTAGTCAATTAAAGGAATGGCCCAAGGGACAACTGCAATTTTTGGGTCTTTTTCTTCACAAGCTAATTCCCAGACAATATTAAAATACTCATTTCTCAAAATGAAATTTATCTGGTATTATATTCTTTGTCTCCTTTCTAATGCACAACTACAACTCTATCTCACCCATCTATATATTTATCCATCAGTCATCTATTCATCCACAATCTATTAACTGTCTATGTTACTAATTATTTTCCCGCCAGCCTGGTCCCAAAGCCATATCAGCCCCAAATAACACACAGAGAGGCTGTATTAGATATAATGCTGTTGGCCTGTTACTAGTGTTTCTTATTGGCTAGCTATGTCTTAAATATTAAGCCATTTCTATAAATCTAAGTATTTCCATGTGGTCTTATCTTACTGGAGAGAGGGTCCAGGGTTCTGCTCTCTCGGTCTTACATGATGAATCTCCTCTTCCCTCTTCATGAATCCTCCTAGTCTCCTAATCCCACCTATCTTGCTCTCCTATTGGCCAACCAATTCATTAACCAATAACAGAAACATATTTACAGGATGACATCTCCCATCATCTCTTTTCTGTCTAAAATAAAAAGAAGGGTTTTAACCTTAACATAGCAAAATATATATTAAAACAGTTATCAAATAAGAACCACAGTTAACAATATTTAGTCCATTAATATTTAGCAAGATTTAAAGAAAATGTTTCATCATCCTATCTTTGTAAATCTAAAGTCCTATATGTAACTTATCTTTAATCCTAACTAAGGAAAACTATAACCATAATTATTTGTTTTCAACTCCTTCAAAGACCACAGCAGGACAATATATAAGCTCTAGAAATGACAGAGACATCTTGTTACCTGATCAGTCACCCCAAGTTCTTCTGTGTGTCTGGCAGACTCCTTAACAAAGCAGGAAACTTTAAACTGTCTACTTGTATTGGCAGTTTGCCAGTCATTTTTCTCTGTGTCCTGCAGAATGTCAGGCAGACTCTTCTATGAAGCAGGAATCCTGAAGCAATGTCCATCTTGTATCAGCCATCAGTTTTCTATGGGTTCTGCGTGTCCAGTTTATACAGCATAAAGTTAAAAGTCCAGACAAGAGCAGTATCTTGCCCAAATGTCTAGTCTTGCCATGTTGAAAGTAAACTCCATAACAAGTTTCTTCAATGTTCAGGTGGTGTTGCCAGGAGCAGTTACGCCTCACTGTTAAGAAAAACCCTAAAACATTTTAAATGCTATATTCTGTGGGTTTTTGAAAGGTTTGAAGAATGCCTATTATAGGTAACTATCTATAATCTGTGCTAAATTATACATGTTTAAATGAGCCAAATAAGCACAATACCCAAACAAGAGGAGAAATATACATATCACAAAATTTGTATCAATAAATGAAAATCCATTCCAAAACAAAGTATTCATTTCTATACCACAATCCCCTTTTTATCTTTAAAAAGAGATTGGTTGTGGTCATTAATCATTTATAACCAACCCAATTAAAATGAAAACAAACATTTATAGATAATATTTGGGAATTTGGGCATCGTTCTTTTCAAACTGTTTCCTGCTGGTAGGGGGCACTGTCATGGGGTTCCTAAGAAGATGCAGAAATCCTGGCTGGAGTGGTCTGCAAAGCTGCCTTGTCCAAGCTGTTTTGAATGTTGGATCACCAGGGACATTGCTTCAGGGGGTCTTACTTGATTAAATCATGTTAGTCTGGAAGGAATCCACAGTTTTTCATTCTCTGTGGAAACAAAAATAGAAATTCTTTTCTGCAGTAAACTGTCCTTAGACTTAAATTTTGGAGTCAAAGCATTTTTAAAATAAATAAATTGGGTTAATTTAGCAACATCGATAACCAAGTGTATTGTAATAATATTCCTTCCTTAGCAATTGAACAATTCAAAAACAATACCATAACATAGTATCCAGACTCTTTCTGTGATTTCCATCTTTACATGGCTTTTTTATTACTCTATTTATTTTTTCATTTTTTTGAGACAGGGTTTCTCTGTATAACTTTGGCTGCCCTGGAATTTAGTCTGTACAACAGGTTAATTTGAAATCACAGAGATCTGCTTGCATCTGGCTTCTGAGTGCTAGAATTAAAGGCATGTGCCACTAATGCACCAGCTACATTTTTTAAATTTTTTTATTTTTTTGAAAACCAGCTGTTCATACACACCATTGAATTATTAGCAAAACTTCTTAAAAGCCACGCGGTTTTTGGCCTTTATGCTGAGTCAGGAAACCTCTCTTAAAGGAGCTGCTCACATTCTTGCTTGTCTCTAGCAAAACAGAGTTAACAAGAAAAAATGCTGTTATAAAGAAGCCTTGTTTGTCTCTATTCATTTGTTTCTAAAACCTTTTTTAAAGCTTTTGTTAAGTTTTAAGTGGAAGTTCTTAAGTACCACGTTACCAGCGCCATTTTGTTACAATCAGGTTTTCCCACCAGCCCGGTCCCACAGCCGGGACAGCCCCAAATAATACACAGAGACTCTGTATTAGATAAAAAGCTGTTGGCCTGTTAGTAGTGTTTCTTATCAGCTAGCTCTGTCTTAAATATTAACCCATTTCTATCAATCTAAGTGTTTCCATATGGTCTTATCTTACTGGAGAGAAGGCCTGGAGTTCTGCTCTCTTGGTCCTACATGTTGAATCTCTTCCTACCTATTCCCAAATCCTCCTTGCCTCCTAGTCCCACCTATCTTGCTTTCCTATTGTCCAACTGGGCTTTAGTCATTAACCAATAAGAGAAACATATTTACAGAATGACATCTCCCATCATGTCTATCTATTATCTATCTATTTATCCATCTATCTATCATCCATCTATCTATCTCGTATCTGTTTCACATCAATAATCATTTATCTCTTTTATATATCTGTCATCTACAAACATGAGTCATCTAACTATATAAAACATCTGTTAGCCATATCTATTATCTATACCTATTTATTATTTCTCTGCCCATTTCAGATCCAAAAGCAGGCAGTGTTTCACTGTCCCACTTACTCTATTGATATTGAGACACATTTAGAGGAACTATCCTCTGCACACAAATTGGAGAATTTACAACTTATTTTGATTTATCCATGCTGTGTGTGTGCTGGTGCCTCTTACCTAGGAAGAACTGTATCTTCTTTATTTACTGCTTATATATCCAAAGCATCACACACAGTTCTGAGCATGTCTACTTTGTCAACAAGAAGCTAATACACTGAGCTTCAACAAGCCACGTTGTATCAGACACATATGATGTAAAGAGGCACCAGAGAAAAGGTTTGGTGCATGATGACACATAAGGCTGCCTTCATAGTGAGTGGGCACTTGTGTTCTGCAAATGAGAAGTAGCTACTTTTCTCACTGTCACATGAACTGACTCTTTCTCTCATGCTAAAGAAAGTTTGCACCACTTTCTTAGAAATAGTTCTGAAGGCAGCTTTATAAATTTGTTAATACAATGAACTAAGTCTTTTTATTTCATATTTGCAGTGGTAAACCATTCTAAAGGTCCAAATGCAACCTATTCATACAGTTAATGGGTATGGTATACTAGCCAATAATGACTCAAACAAAGAATACTTTCTTTAGGAAGTAACATAAAATTCAGAATGCAGAATAAACTAGGACAGGTAAGTGTATTGATTATTTTTCTGTTATTGTGCAAATAGTTATTACTGACCAAGATATTAATATTAATATTAAATAAAGTACATTTATATAGAAAAATATAGATGCTTGGCTTAGAGACATTACTGGAGCGGTCATTAAAGCTACCAAAGCTTTTGTTTCAACTACAGTGATTATTATAAATTAGTTCACAACACTGGTATTAATATAATAAAAATTAGAGTTTGGGGCCTGAGGCTATAGTTCATTTAGTAAAATGTTTGCCTTGCAAATATGAGAGTCTAAGTTCAGTCTCCAGAATCTACATTTTAAAAACTCCAGGCATGGTGGCATGAACTTGGAATCCCACAAATGGAGACGGAGAGAGGATGGTCTCTGGAGCTCTCAGGTAGCCTCACCTATGTGGGAACCCTGGGGCAGTGATAAACACTTATCTCAAAAGAATGAAATAAACAGGCCCTAAGGTAGACACCCAAGCCTGGCACCTGGCCTCCACATGCACACACATGCACACACTCGTGACATGGCTTCTCTATATACAACATGAACTCACACACATGTAAAAATTAACAAGTAAATGTATTATTGGATAATTCAATTAATAAAAATAAAATTTAAGTATCTTGGCAAATCTAGATCTCTTTAAACTTAGTTACATGTGTTATCGTGGGTCTTTCAAACATTGTAAATAGATTTTAAATGACAATATATTTATTAAAACATAGTTGACATGGTATCTGAGAGATGATGGCCACTGTGAATGTAATGATACACATACCTAGGTAGTGTTAGGGAATATCAGAGTTTTCCAAACTCATATCTTAAGGTGATAGTTTTCTTATTTTCTAGTTTTAATTTCAATAGTATTATTCTCAGTGGTACAATTTTGCAGTGTTTCTTTTTACTCTTAAATGTACTACACAATTGACTTAGTGTCAGTGCCTATAAAGATGGCTTCACTCCATCTTGGCACAAGGACAGAGTTCAAAACTGTCCTCAGCAAGTCATAAGACCTAGAGGTCGTAGGTATGTCTACAGTAGGATGTTTGGCCGTCTTATTCTAAATAACAGAAGAAAACCCCACCTGAGACCGTGGGAACCTGTCCAAGCCAGTTCCAGTGAGACCTGCTGAACCTATATTCCTGACCCCCTGATGTCATTGACTCTACAGTCAGAGAAAGAACAAAAACAATTGATTCGAATTTTTCAGAAGGAAAGGAGATTCGAGATTTCCAGTTTCTCAACAAGCCTGCTGCATTGATTTCCCCAGACCTGTGAGTTTTCATCTTGGGATCCAGCCAAGGACTGAACCTTAAACAGTTAGCTACACCACATCTTGGGACAATTGATAGCTATTATCGAAGTGATGTGTGGCAAAAGCCCCTTTTCAGTATTTGAGCAGACAATGAACAAAAATTTTGCAGTTAATATTTAGTACTCAAGGACTGTGGTATCCCAAGCTTATCTTTGGAAATTACAAGCAGCAATGCATTGTACTTTAGAGAGGGTAAAAGAAAAAGTTCAGAATTGCAGAGTTATTCATACTTCATTTACCATGAAAACATTTTATTGTCCTTTGATTGAATTAAAATTATGAAAATTATAATTTAGTCAATTATGTGCCATTGTTAATAATCATACTGGAATCATTAATGTTTACAACCTTTGCTCTACTAGGTAACTGTTTATGGATGAAAAAGGCAGAGCTCATTTTGTTAAGAATTAGACATGATGCTTATGAATTGTTAGACATGATGCAATTAAATAGGCAGATATATTTTGGTATAGCTAAAGCCACTCAGGACATCCCAGACCAATTTTAAAAGGCCATTTTATCTTGATCCATCCTCTACTTTTACAGGAGATGCTGTAGCCACAAAAGCACATGCATTATTGAACTTGCTTGTGAACTCTCGATGAAAAGTTGGCTGATAGGTGTGTGGCATTGAGCTATCCCCTAATGTTCTTTATTACAGAGGTTGGTAGTCAAGAACAGGTAAAGTCTTTTTACCTCCAACCAACCCAAGACAGGACACATGATGGAATGTGTGATTTCCAATGACGGATAAAGCTGGAAGGAAGGTGGAAGAAGGCAACCTAAGATAGACACAGCCATCTGTCCTGTAGCAGAAGCACGGGTATTATTTAATTATATTAAGAAGGGGGAATTAGCTATCCAATATCTATAATATTTGAAATATTTTTAAAGATTTATTTTTATTTGTAATTATGTGTATGTGGGGGAATGGAGGATGCATGCACATGTGAGTGCACCATGAAATCTAGAGTAGGGTTCTAGAATCCCTGGAGCTGGAGTTACATTGAGCCGCCCCCATAGGGGTGGTAGGAACTGAACTTGGGTTCTTTGCAAGAACAACATATGCTCCTAACCATTGAGCCATCTCTCCAGCCTCCTAATACATCTATTGTTATAGAAAGTATAGAGACATTAACTTTTTCTGTTAAATGTGGTACTTGAATATCTTTATTTGTATAGAGAATTCATCTTTATAGTTACAAAGGAGAAACGGAATTCAGATGTTCTGTAAAAATTGCTTCCCTGCGTGATATGAGGATAGGACATGCTTTATGCAGGAAAAATGAATTCACTAAACATTACTATATAGTTTCAGACAGTCATGCTTTGAGGAGTTGGATTTTTGTAAACATCTGAAAACTATTAAATTGAAAGCAGAAAGCAAATGTTATTAAAACTCATATCGCTTTAGCATGTATTAATTATGCAAATTAACACTGTTCTGTATATGTGTATTGTATATTGCATGTTGATTATGCTCACTCACCTTTTATATTGCACTGTTCACCCACCTGCTCTGAGAACTCGCAGAGGGAAAGAGAAACTTTTGTAGGGCCTGGGTGTCTCTTCTGCCTTACCTTTATGCTGGTTTCTTTCTTGGTCTTTTTGGCTAATTGCTATTCTGTTCCTGCCCGTCCCTTACCCTCACTTTACCGTGGAAATGTTTGCGAATGGGACCATCTTCCTCTTTCTGTTAAATGCTCAGGAAAAGGCCTCTGTGGATTTATATTTACAAATGCAACACTACTAAATACATATACTTCAGTTAAGTATTTGAATGTAAGTGTAATTTTGGTTCTTGAGATTATATACATCATGCAATGCATAGACTATTCATTAAACATTATGCCAACCATATTTGTTTTGTTTATTTGGAGTGAAGTACAGACAAGCTAGGTTATGTTGAGTGGGTAGTAAGAAGACACTCTTATTAACAAGCCTTCTTGTCTCTCAGTACTAGACCAATCGAGTATAACTTTAGAAGCAGGATCATCCATGATGCTTGCATCATTCACGATCCCACCCTTAATCCCACTGTTCTCTTTGTATAACGTCACCACTGCAGGCCAAGCACATCAAAGTTTCCCTGTGTATCCCCCCCCATTTGCATAATAGATGTGCAAGGAAAACCTCATTGCTCCAAGCATATTATTAATATTGTTTGTGGTCATATTAATGAATCCTTACAAGGCTCCAGTCACCTAAGAGCTAAGAGAACAATGTGTTCTGAGTCAGGGATATTTGTTACATAGTCATTATGACTGGAAAAAAAATCCTTTCCTTTGTTTTCTAGTTCATTAGATGTCGGATGATGATTACCGTGGAGCAGAAGACAAAATACATTTCTATAAAGAAAGCATAGAATTTCCAACCAGTGACTCTGCCTCTGTGCTCTGTGAATTCAGCCCACTTTCTTTCAGCAAAAAGCTTGAGACTCTACGATTGAGTCTCTGGTATGTGATGGATGTTCACAGGGGTGTGATCTTTGTGTGGAGGGTCTTCTCTTTGTAATCACCCTTTCTGAGAGCTTCAATTTCCCCAGCTGCATGCTGCCATAGAAAGTAATTAAATCTAATAGTTACTGCCCTTAATTTATGGCCACAGCAGGACATAATCATATCCAAAGTAAAAGCCACAGCTTTTAAAGGAAGATGTGTGCTATTACAGCATGTTCCCAGCAAAGGAAGGCTTTCGCCAGGACCACATTCAAGGTGTTTTTATTTTTACACCTGTCCATTTCTGTCTTTATTGAAAATCTCACTGAACTTTTGACTCATTAGGAGTGTGGCTTCCTGATTGTTCACAGCTCTGTTGACCCTTAACATGATGTTTTTCTAAAGCTTTTATCTTTTGAGTTGACATCTGTCTGACCTAAAGTCAAGCATTGGAGAGAGGCATTCATTTCCCTTTTAGAATCTGATGAGTTATTGATTTTCATTGGACTCTGAATCTCCATGCCTCGTGCTTAAATCAAGGCCCAGGTGTGTACAGGAACTGACTGTCTGTGAAGACCAGGGTACTCTGGGGGATTGCCGATATTTCTGAATTGAATTGTATGTAGTTTCCCTTACATGAGACCTAAATTGTATCGATTTATCTCTTAAAAACTCTAAGCTGATCCTGTGCCTGAAAATAAAATAAAACAGTATATTTTCAAGAAAGTAAGTATTTCTCTAGAAAAGAGACCATGGCATGCAGAAAGAGGTGTTGAGGAAAGAAGAAGGGAATAAGATAAGAGGAGAAATCAGAAAAGAGGGTTATGGGGTATGCAAAGCACAAAGGAGTTAGAGGGGAGAAAAATCAGCAAAAACAAATCCTGGGAACTAGAGAAATGACTCAGCAGTTAAGAACACTTCCAGAGAATCTGGGTTTGACTCCATCACTGACATGCCAGTTCACAACTGTCTATATAACTCCAATTCCAGAGGATTTGATGTCTTTTTCTAGCACCCATTGGCATCAGGCAAGTAGTAGCAATCCTATTAGCAGGCAAAACACCAATACACACTTTTTTTTTTAAATTAAATGAATTGTATTTGATAATGCTATATGGGTGTGAGAGAGTTCAGAAACCCTTTGATTTATGGATTTGACTGATGGTCTAAGCTGATTTAACAAGGCAGGGTAAGTTCCTCAAAACTCAGCCCAGTTAGGACAGAGCCAGGAAAAAGTACTTGGTCAAGTTTAAGTGAAGTAAATGCTGAAAACAAATTTTATTCCATTTCCTTAAGTGTGATTAACTGTGTTCGCAAGGTAAGCATTTAGAACTATTTTGAGATTTGTATTATATGCGTCTAACTTTTCAAAATAAAACTTTAAATATAAGTTATCTAAATGAAAATAAAACTTAATGAGGTATTAGAATATCATTAGGAGAGAGATCTATGCACACATGCCCCAGGGGTAGTTTCCCCTGGACGAGAGAAAGAAAGTGCCATTATGGTGAGTAATTGTAGGGAGGAATATGGGAGGGAGAGAGAGACAGAGAGGTTTGTGTCCTGTGGAGAGAGTTGGATCTTTAGAGGTGAAGGTAGTGAGGAATAGGCTGAGGTGGGGGGAGGGGGTGCTGCTTGCCATTTAGGGCCATGGTGACATCAGGTCCTGGGCTTCTGCCAGGGGTTATATCTGGGTCCATGGCCCTGCCAGGGTCTCTGCCAAGATATCTGTTGCCATTGGGGATAGGCTGGGTGCCTGGTGTCTGGGCCCCACTTGGGGCTATATTGGTGTCTGAGGGCCACCCTGCATTCAAGGTGATGGTGATCTGAATGGCCTGTGCTGTGGCCTGGGCCCATGGTGGTATCATGGTCCTACCACAGCCAGGTTGTATGTTCATATCCATGGCCTGAGTCACCACAAAAGACCACACAGATGTCTGGGTTCTGGGTCACCACCTGTTACCATGTTGGTGATTGAGGGACATGCTGTGGCCATAGGCTATGCTGATCTTAGTGGACAGTACTGCCACCCGTGGCCAGGGTGTTGACTGTCCTGAGCTGCTGCCAGGGTTCATTTCTGGGTCTATCGCCCTATGTCAGCCAGGGTCTGTGTCAACATTAGTGACTACTATTACCACAGAGGCTGTGCTGATGCTTGGAGCATGGGATAACACCAGAGGACATATTGGCACCCAAGAGTCATACTGCTGCTGAGGCCATTCAGATCGAGGTAGACTGCATTACCACCTGGGGCCACGTTGGTATCTGGATCCAAGGCCCCACTGCAGCCAATGTTTATGCTAATATCCATGACTCCTGATACCAATGAAAGTCTCAAAGATGCATGGGCCATGTTGTTGTCACAGGAGCAACACCAATATGAGAGGCCTGTGTGGTCACCAGGGCCATAGTGACATTTGGGCCTAAGACACTGCTGAGTGCAAGGTCTGGGTCCATGATCCTATTGCAGTGGCATCTAAGGTGATGTCTGTGGCTCACATTCCCACCAAATGCCACAAGGATGCCTGGCTTCTAGGTGGCTACCTGTGACCATGTTGGGGTCTGAGAGATGTGCATCTGCAGGGCCATGCCAACCTGAATGGCCCGTGTTGTCACTGTGGCCATGGAGTCATCTGGCTGGGCTAAGCTGAGGACCATGTCTGGGTCTGTGGTCCTGTGGCAGCTAGGATCTGTGTTGATGTCTGTTGCCGGTGTTACTGTAGGGACCCATGCAAACCATGTGTTGAACCATGAGATGAGTTGAAGTACAAGGGCCTCACGGAGCCGTTCCATCCCTCACTGGCACCAGGAGAGCCACCCCCTACCAGAAAATTACATCGGTCCTTCCCTGGCTCTTGGATGGGTGACCCCAATGGCCCTGCCATATGAAATCTGGCCCCACCCCTAATAAAAAAGTTGCCCCACACATATATATACTTGGAAAAGATGGCCTCACCCTTTACCGTGGGAATGGGAGAGCTACCCTCATCTGAGGGTGGTGGTCCAGCTGCCTGGACCGATCAGCTCAGCAGCCACCCAGGTACACATCCCGGGCTTTGAGCTGGCATACCCCAAACACCTGTCTCATCTATGACCCTCTGGAGTATGTGAAGGCCTGGCCTTGAAAAGCCATGGGCTACATGATTCAAAGCAACTGTGGGATATCTGGGTAATTTCTGTCCAGAGGCCTTGACCTGATCAACAATACATTACATAATGAATACTTGAAAGGGAAGATGTTTGGACAAAAGGGTATACTGCATGACATACCACATCTCCCAGTGCTACTAAGAGGAATGAAGAGACAAAGACAAAGGAATGAAGTGTTTGGGTCATTTCTTTTTCTCTTTTGTGTTGTTTCTTTGCTTTTTGTTGTTGTTGTTGTTGTTGTTGGTTTATTTTTTAATTGAAATTGATATTTCTGTTTGTATTTTTAATTTTAATAATTATTATTTTCTTCTTTATCTTATTTTTATTATTTCTTTGTTAGTTTTCTTTTGAGGAGATACTACAAGGTGGGAATGGATAAAGAGGGACTGGGAAATAGGTGGGACTGGGGTGCCAAGGAATGAACAAAATAAAAAAAATAATATCATTAGATGAGAATTAAGACAAATTATTAATGGCTTCTTACATATTTGTTCAAAATAAATGAAATTATTTTAGATAAATGTTATTTATTTGGCCTTTAAGTAACAGAAACAGAGGGTGGGTGAAATACAGATTTAATCTTTATTTTTTTTTTTTTACACATTGTTAGAATTATTTTTGTGAAGGTCTCTCGTGCTCCATGGAGAGGGACAGGCAAGGTCCTCTCTGTGCAAGCCCCATCCTTGAATATGGACTAAGATATTTAAAACACAAAATTTGTTTCCTGCATTAGGTGTTTTATATCCTGTGCAGCCTTCTACATGTGTATGTGGAATCAAACCTGTTTTATATAATGTCTGAATGTTCAAAACCTAATCATGCTTAGCTCACAGGCTGATGCTAACACTATGTGATGCCAGAACTCCTTCAGAGGATGTACATTTGCTAATTTTTTCCTCTAGCAAGCTTGGATACACACAGGCAGTTATAGAATATTTGCACAGATGAATGGGAATTATGGTTGAATTGGTAAAAACAATAATGCAAATCATTGCATTCTAATTTATGAGATAAAAGTTCATGCAATACCATGCAAGCAGTTCCTTCATCTTTATAGATAATTAAAATGCTACTCAAGAAGAAAAAGTAATACAGCTGACATTTTCTTTGATGCCAACCAGCTCAGCTCCTTAATAAAGACATGGAGACATGGAGACTTATTATTAGCCTTTTTTTTTTTTTTTTTTTTTTTTTTTTGAGACAGGATTTCTCTGTTTAACAGTTCTGGCTTTCCTGGAGCTCACTGTGTAGGCCAGGCTGGCCTTGAACTCACTGAGCTCTGCCTGCCTCTGCCTCCCAAGTGCTGGGATTAAAGATGTCACCACCACTGCCTGGCCCCACTAGCTCTTTTAACTTAATTTAACCTGTTTCTATTCATCTCTATTTTGCCTGGGGCTTTTTAACCCTTTTTTCATTCTGTATGTCCTACTTTCCTGCTTCTTCTGTATATGGCTGGGTGAACCCTGATGTCTCCCTGTCGACTCTTTTTCTTTCTTTCCCCAGCCTAAATTCTTACTCCTACTTACTCTCCCTGCCTGAAAGTCACACCTATACCTGCTCCTTCACTATTGGCCATTCAGATTTTTATTAGACCAATCAGGTGCCTTAGACAGGTGAGATAAAACAGCAACACATCTTTACATAGTTAAATGAAACACATCTTTACATATGTAAATAAATATTTGGCAGTATAAACAAATGCAACACATCTTTACATAGTTAAACAAATGCAACATATAGTTAAAAAATGCATGCTTAAACAAATATTCCACAACAAAATATTTTATTAATTCATTATCGGCATTTTCATACATGTCTTCATTTTCTACTATAGTGTAAATAACTATCCAATGAGGAATGTTTAAAATGTAATACTCATTATTTAAGAGCAAAGGTGAATGAAAAACCCAGATAATTGGAGTATTTGGATAGCTGAATTTAGACATATAGCTCATGAACACTGATAGATACTCCTGATATACACACAGCACCTTCCAAAGCAGAGATACTTTGTATGTGGTAACTCAAGTCTGGTCATGAACATAAAAACCTCCATTTCTGACATTTGAAGTCATGATATGGGAAGATACATCTTAGCATGCTCTGTATAATATCTGTAAGTATTTGAAAGCAATATGTTACTTGTGGAAGATCACTTTGAGGGTGAAATTATGATATTTCCCAGCATGCATTACAAACTCTCCTGGAGGGCCTTATTTCTCAAAGCCCATAATACCAGGATATTTGTAGCTCTGTAAAGCTGATGTGTTTTTAAACAAGGAAAATCTCAGAGGGTCAGCTAGATAGCTGAGCAGGAAAAGGCCAAGCCTGACAACTTGAGTTCAGTCCTGGGACCCTAATGATAGAAGGAGAGGACCCCCCTCCTGCAAATAGCTCGTGACAGTGGTGTGTAGGATCCCCCATGCACATGTGTGTGTGCACGTACAAACACAAAAAAAATATAAAAATGGAATAAGAATCTCAAAACTGATTCGAAAAAACAAAATATGAAGATGGTTCATATCTCATTATTACTTTTTTCTTTAGCATGCCATCTATTCTTTAGAACTGACCATTAAAATGAAACAAGCTGGAAAATTTTAAGCTCTGAGACAATATTATTTACAGCTAATCTAAAAGGAATTCACTACAAAAGAGTTCCTATGTTGAATTATAACTTTTTAGTCTTTGTTTTTAGAAAAGGGAATTATTTTCAGTTACATATGCAGGAATATTTGCTTGGTGTGATGGCATTGAAGTTCTAGAATGCGTCTGGTGCAGTGGTTCTCAACTTTTCTAATACTGTGACCCTTCAATATAGTTCCTCATGTTGAGGTGACCCCTAACTATAAAATAATTTTATTGCCACTTCATAATTGTAATTTTGCTATTTTATTAATTCTAAATACCTGATGTTCAGGATCACTGATATATAACCCAAGGTTGAAAACTGCTGATCTAGAGCAGTGTTTCATTTTAACATCCCTGACTTCTCAGAGAAAATGAGAATTCTCTGTGCTAAATTACTGTATATAATTTGTAAAGAATCTCTATAATGAGAAACACTTCCATTTCATATATGCAACTGTGATACTTTTGACATTGACAAATTTTGTATTGATCCTCATTCATTCAGGTAATATATCAATCACTAGCAACTAGTTACTGACAAACATCTTTCCTGACTTTCCTTCAGAAATATGGCAATCCCTTGGGCAAATAAGCATCATATAAGATATCACCATGTAAGCTGGCACTGGTCCCAGTCCTTTGCATACACAAACTTTGCTTAGTTGAAGCAGAAATATTTACTCATAACCATAGCATGTTGCCATCGTATCGCAAAGGAGGACAAAACAAGTCAATATTTATCAGCCAAAGGTAGAAATAGTATCTTTTAAATAGGAATTTAGGAATCAAGGCCAGTGTTTTGTATGGAGCTGATCAGAAAGGTACAGAGGGTGCAAACAGCCATGCCAAACCCATCCAGGCAAGCAGTACCAATCCAAAGCCTCATCTAGTTACTAAACACACTTAGAACTGTGCAGCACAGGCTACTGTTGAGTCTGCTGTGTACTGAGTTCAGAGAGAATGATACACAAAATCTGACAGCTTAGAATCCTAACGCTGTTGCAAGCAGGTCTCAAAGAAATTTGTTTTCTTGTGGAAAGGCAGGCAGTGTATCTTCCTTTCAGACTTCTGTATTTGATTTCTGATAGACTAATCTGGTTCAGTACTGCCCTGTCTCCTAAAGTAATGCTTTTACTAAGGTATGTTGCTCAGGCGATATGGCTATTTGGGTTTTTGTTTGTTTTCTTGCTTGTTTGCTTGTTTGTTTTTGAGACAGGGTCTTATGTCTTCCAGGCTTGCTGCCAACTGATAATCTTGAACTTGTAATGCCCCAGGGCTGGCATTACAGAGGTAAGCCATGACAACTGATGTTTGCAAGACTGGGGATGGAGGGCTTCAAGTACCCTTTCAACTTAACTTCAGCTCCAAGTTATTCTTTTTTAAGATGTATTTTAGCATCAGTGTGTGTGTGTGTGTGTGTGTGTGTGTGTGTGTGTGTGTGTGTGTGTGTGTGTGTGTGCGCACAGGAGGTCAGAAGAGAGAGTTAGATCTTTACCACTGAGCCACCTCTCAGTACAAGCCTTTGGTTGTTGTTTTGTTTCGCTTTTTGAAACAGAGTCACCCTGTGTAGCCCTGGATGTCCTGGAACTTGTTTTGTACACCAGGCTGATCTCAAACTCACTGAGATCCACCTGCCTCTGCCTCCCATGTGCTGGGATTAAAGACATGCCACCAACCTAGGCTGTCAGTCTTATTCTTAACAGCAAGACCCTTCTGTGTTCTCAGCCCAGGCTTGACTGTTCAGTGAGGCTGTCCTTACAGTCTCTCTTCTGAAGATTCATGATATAGCCACAGCTCCTCAGGTCTTCACTGACGGTCCGGTTGGGGTCTTTGAGACCATTCTGGGTGTGTCCATTCAGGAGTAGAGCAGTGGCTCACATGAACGTCTGGTGTGTCTGTTGACAAATGTCTCCTTTTCAGGGCTTTGACCCTGGGAGCAGATCTTCCTGGCAGAGTGCCTGCAGTTTTCTCTCCGGTTGTGCAAGCCCAGCACTCTTCCCTTGCTCCATTTGCCTATACTGTTCATAGCTCATGCCTTGAGGAAGAAACCTCAGTCTGCTCACCTTGGGTTCTCCTTCAGGGTACAGAGACTCCTGAGCCAGGGTTGTGGGAAAGGAAGGCCCACAACCCCTTCCAGTTATACTGAACATTTTAGTCATCTTGCCTGTTTTCAGAGATCCGCCAATTCTTCATTGAAAGCTAATTTGGGAGTGCCAAAATTAAATATTATTTGTAAGTAAATTTTGAATAAAATGTGTGAACTTCCTGAAATTGGAATGCATGTCATTGCTGTTGTACTTGAATTGAGGTAAAATATAAACATGCATAATATTAGCTTATCACAGCAAATAGCACGGAAGAATGTGATTCTCTGAGCTTTCTCAGAGAATATGTGCAGGCCATTGCATTTGTTAGTAAGCTTCTTCCACTGTTTCCTGGTTAGAAAAGATTCATGTCAAGAAATAATAGTGTCTTGCTAAAGTGTTTACTGAGCTTACTAATTAACTGACACCATCTAGTTTTATAGGTACATATTCAAGTCACTATCCATCTGGACTCTAGACTTTTTATTATATTTTGTATTTACTTTGTATTATTGTACTGTGTTTTGCTTTTCTTTCTTAGGGCTGGTCAATACATCTTGCCCTGTGAGTTTATATTGTTCTCAAAAGTAATTGAGCTCTGTTCAGAAAGCTGGCAACCTCCTGTATCTCCAGCTTCAAGGGATCTGATGCCCTCTTCTGGCTCCCGGAACTCGCAGACACACACCCATGCATGAATATACAGAATTAAAAATAAAATTACACTTTACATATTAAAAAAATAAACAATATTGTCTGTCTCTAAAGAAAACACTAAATTAAAGAAAATTCTCTTTGTTTCTAGGTACTGTGATTAACTATGAAGCAAAAAGGCATGACTTTGATCAAAACACTGTGACTCAATTTATTTATTTTTCCTGACCTGGAAATATCATGAAGAACTACTTTTGTTTGTTTATTGTGTGCTTGTCTGTCTGTCTGAGGCAGGGTCTTGCTGGTACCTTGGCCTTGCAATATTGCTGCCTCAACTTCCCTGCTGTAGAAGCCTACACCACCACACCCAGCTCCTCTGAGTAATAGTGTAGATTTCTAACAGTGAATCTTTCTCATTCAGTTATCAATAAACCATGAATTCTCTAATTTAACTATTAGTGCAAAGAACATTTTCATACATGTTCCATATGTGTTATGGCCTATTTCAGTCAAACAAAATGTGAATTCCTTTCCATTTTTCTTTCTCACTAAAAAAGAATTTAGCCCACTGGTGGTGAAAGTACAATCATAGATTCACATAATCAACACAGCTCCTTACCATGCTGCTTTGTAATTGCAATGGCGTGTTCCTGCTTCAGAAGTAAAACTGGAGTCAAGTCAGCACTAAAATTATGTCTTTAATACATTAGAGAAAAGAAAAGTCAGGCCATGGAAGGAAAAAATATGTAGAAAGAGCAGAATGAAAATAAACATACTTTCTAAAACTGGATCTTCCATTGGGCTTTAAAGTTGGATTTTAAGTTTGATTTTAAGACTTGTTGGCAGTGAGAGTCCAAAGATAAACAAGATTTATGTTGCTCTTTTCACTAAGAGAAGAACGTGTACTGCACTTGATGAGAGACAGAATTTTTCCTGGCAATGAGTCTTGGCTAACATTCTTTCTGGTAGGGAAGCTCATATACAGTCTAATGAAGGTGCTGATGAATTCTTAATTATGGTGACATTATCTGATGTTTCCTAACATTTGCAAATAGCCGTGTGGAAAGTGCTAGAGGCTCTTATTTGTCCTTCATATCAGCAATTTTAAAGGAGAAAAACAAATATAGAGGGCATACCATTCATACATACAATAACATCAGGCCAACACTCTTCCTGGCTCCACACCCTACATTCCAGAACATTCTTGCAAGTCTCCTCTGCCTCTGTCTGCCTTCAGTACTCATCAAACAGATATGGAGCTGAGCAGCTGCTATATCAGTATCTTGTGGGTGATTACAAACTTACAATGCAGACATGTGCTGCCTGAGACAGCCAGCCTATGTCACTTTACTTGCTGGGTCCAACTGAGATTTGTTTGTGTCTTGTGAGACTCCCAGGGCATATCTAATCTTTAATCATAAGGGCATATATCCTGTAGTAATATCCAAAAGATGTAACAAAAACAATACTCTCAAAATAATAACATTTCAAAATATGTTAAGCTCTATTTTCTGTTGTGGTCTAAACTTAAAGTTCTTTGATAGGAATGTGAGGTCCACCATAGCTGGAGGCCAATCTAGTTTATTTCCTCTCCCAGACCACCTGAGTATCCACTTCAACAGCTGTCACTGATGTCCTGCGCTCATCTTTGTAAGATAACTCCATATTGTGACATCAAAAACTACTTGTGTTTATTAATTTCCTTGTTGCTAAGATAAAATATCTGACCAAAGCAACTTAATTGGGAAGGGTGTATTCCAACTTACAATTAAGAAGGTGATTGCATCGTGGTGCAGTGTGTGGTGGTGGGGGTGGGAGCCAAGTCATGTTGTGCCTGCAGTCAGGAAACAGTGGCTCCCAGTATTCAACTCAGTCTCCCCATCTTTCCCCAGCCAAGCACACAAGCATGGGGAACAGAGTTGACCACATTTTGGATGGATTTTTCCTGTCTTGTTAGCCTAATTTACAAAATTCCTCATATGCCCAGAGATTTCCCCCGCCCCATGCTGATGCTCCATCAAATTGACAGTCCAGATTAACCATCAAACTACTCAGTGAACCCAGATGCAGAGACTCTCCTCTACAAACAGACAGGCTTACAGGGGCTTAATGTTAACTTTGGAAGGCATCACTTCAGTGGTAAATAGAAATCCAACTTGTCTCCACATTGGCTACTCCAAGCCAACAGGTAGCAAATCTTTGCCTAGAAAATTGTCAATATCCTTAAACAATAGTACAATGAGATGCACACACACACACACACACACACACATACACACACACACACACACACACATATCCTTGCCCACTGTGAACATCTATACATTTTTCTTTTTTTGGCTTCCTTCCCAGTTTGATTTTGGATCTTGTTCTGCTCAGTTGGTCCTCCTTGTTTCCTAGCTTCTCTGAGATTGTGGATTATAGACTGGTTATCTCTTGCTTTATGTCTAATATCCACTTATGAGTGAGTATATACCGGGGCTTTCTTTCTGTGTCTGGGTTACCTCACTCAGAATGGTTTCTTCTAGTTCCATCCATTTGCCTGATAATTTAAAGATATCATTGTATTTTACTGCTGAGTAGTACTCCATTGTACCACATTTTCTTTATCCATTCTTTGGTTAAGGGGCATCAGTGATATCCTCTAAAATCAGGAACAAGACAAGGCTGTCCATTCTCCATATCTCTTAAATATTGTACTTGAAGTTCTAGCTAAAGCAGTAAGACAACAAAAGGAGATCAAGGGGATAGGAAAGGAAGAAGTCAAACTTCTACTATTTGCAAATGATATGATAGTTTACAAAAGTGAGGCGAAAAATTCTACCAGGGAACTCCTCCAGCTGATAAATACCTTTAGTAAAGTGGCAGGATACAAGATTTAAAAAAAAAAAAAGACTTAAAGTTCTTGTATATAGGTCTTTCACTTGTTTGGTTAGAGTTACAGCCTATTTATTGTCTGTATATTGGAAAGTTATTTATTTATTTTTGTTCTAGAGATGCTTCGTTTTTCAAGTAGGATTGATTTCTTTTAATACAGGTGTAGAGGTGAGGAATGACATGGCACTCATGGAAGTCAAAGGAAAAAACTTGTGAGTTGGTTCTACCCTTCTGCTGTGAGTACTGGGGACTGAACTCAGGTCCCCAGACTTAGCAGCAAGCCGCACTACCCACTCGTTAACACAGAAGGCAGGTTTTTAATTTAAGACCTTGACTTGGACCATACGCCTACTCTCTGGTTTTGGATGACAAGACAGATAAAAACAGAAACCATTTCACAGATGGGAAACATAGCTGTTTTAGAATGTAGACCCCTCACTATTGTTTCTGTTCTCCTTAAGTGTAATCCCAGCTGCTCTTCCCCTGGAGTTTTGTATTTGTATTGACATAAATCCAAATAGATGATAGCAGAGTGTGCCTCAAATGAGTAAGGACCTTGGCTGGATTACTGCCCAAGGAATCATGAAAATTGATAATAGACAGATAGTTCATCAATAAATATGAAGGTCTATTTTTTTTTTAGAATTTCATATATGAGTACTGTATTTATATTATTTCTATTCCTCTTTCTCCTTACTTCACCTCCTCTTGTATCCCTTCTACTCCCTCTCAAATTAATGACCTCTTCACTAATTATTATTGTTACATATATATATACATATATATGTATATATATATACATATATATATATATATAAATGAGTCCATTTAGTGTTATTCATATATACATGCGTTTAGGACTGACCACTTGGGATTGGATAACTTATCATGGGACATCCTGGAGAAGGCTGATTCTCCCTCTCTCAATAGCCATTAATTGCCTATAGCTCTGGATCTAGTGGTGAGGCCTTGTGAGATTTCCCCCATCCATGTTGGAACATCAACTGGTGCCACCATTGTGCAGATTTTGTGTAGGTGGCCATATTGTTGAAATGCCATGGGTGCAATTTCCCTGAACGCCTAAAAGACAGTATCTCACAGCAGACATCCTGGCTTGTTGTGGAATAGAAAATTTGTTTAACTATGTAAAGATGTGTTGTATTTGTGCTGCAGAGTTAATTGTTTATGTAAAGATGTGTTGCATTTGCTTATGCTGTTTCTGTTACTATGTAAAGATGTATTGCACCTTGCCTGCCTAAGTTGCCTGACTGGTCTAACAAAAGCTGAACAGTCAGCCAATAGCTAGGCAGAGGAGGGATAGGTAAGACTTGCAGGCAGAGAGAAAAGGGAAGTCAGTCAGGCAGACAGGAAGCCCAGTAATAGGGAGGCCAGCCAGACATG
Source organism: Phodopus roborovskii (assembly GCF_943737965.1). NCBI lineage: Eukaryota > Metazoa > Chordata > Mammalia > Rodentia > Cricetidae > Phodopus > Phodopus roborovskii. The sequence continues at coordinate 172,400 of NW_026126433.1, forward strand.
GAGGAAGCAGGAAAGCAGGATGGACAATACATAGATGAGGTAAATGAGCCTTGGGGCAGCACTTTAGACGAATAGAAATGGGTGAATTTAAGTTTAATAAAAAAAAAAAAAACAAGCTAGCTAGAAACTAGACAAGGCTAAGCTAATGTGGGACATTCATAAATAAATATTAATAAGTCTCTGTGTCATGATTTGGGGGCTAGAGATCCAAAAGAAAGCCTGCTACACTGGTTCTTAAAATCCCAACCCTACTTTTTGAGATGTCCTCTGAACTTTAGGTGTAGGAGTTGTGTTGTAGATGCATCACCTCTGTGGTGATGAGTTGTAGACCTCTGGATGGTCTTCACCTGTTGCTAAAAGAAGCTTAATGAGGGGTGAGAGCTGTGCTTAGGCAAGGTGTTAACATCTAAGCAGAAATACAGAGGGCCTAGAAATACAGAAATACAGACCAGAGCAGATGTTATGAAAGAACAATGTTGGCACCTCTAGACTACTGGTTTCAAGATTTACCTCAAAATGAGGGTAAGTAAGAGCACTCCACCACCTCTGAACCAGGGTGATAAATAAATGAAACTGAACTGAGAGTCCAGAAGAAGAAGCCAGTGTTTGTCACTTTTGTTGAAAAGTGGTAAGAGAAAATGACTGATTTTGTTTCCAATGCATAGCCCATGCCATATCCAAAATTCAGTTCAGACCAGATCATAGATATAAATAGATGGGAAAATCACAAATGTAGAACAAAATATTGTTGACCTTGAGATAAGCAAACATTTCCTGTTTTAATTTGATAAACTGGATTTAGGAGATGGCAGTTGCCACTGGACTGGCACCTGAGGCTCTTGATTTGGGATTAAGAGTGCAGTGTGCCCCACTCTGTAAAACAGGGCAACATATAAAGTCTCCTTTGTAACTTAAACATCTCTTCATCTGAGGTCTTTAAAACCCACTCCTGAGTGTGGACCAGCAGAAAACACAGTGGAGATCTCCAAAGACTTGCACTAAAGAGTTCTCAACACATTTACTCATACTAAGCAGAGATAGTACACAGTGCAGATATTCACTGGGAATGAATGTCTACATAAGAGGACATATTAACACAATGGAGTTTCACCTAGCAATATCTAGGTGGAGTGAACCCTTGACCACAATAACCGAGGTGGATTTTAGGAACTACTGAGTAGAGGAACCCTGGTAGAAACAGTTCAGCCTGGGGGCTTTATTAACATACAGTTCTAGTGCATGCAAAACTACCCTCCAATAGTAAATACAATCAACCATTCTCCACCAGAATTAAATATATAGGCACAGAGAAAAGCTAAACTGGACTCCTACGTCATGCACAAAACTCAGCATGGGAGTTGCAAGCAGCACAAGCTGAAAAGCGAGCTAGCAGAAAACAGCATGAGAACAGGCCCATAAATATTTCCTCAGCAAGATGTAAAATACCAAGTATAAAGGGAAACATTGACAAAATGATTTTCTATTGAAATCCAGAACCTTCCATAAAAGTCACATTTTCCATAAATACTTTTAGAACAGCCAAAGCTAAGCCACACATATGCGTACAGTTGGCAGTGGGCATGCTGACAATGATTGGCATCTAGAACGGAACACATTTCCTGACACAGATTAGTAATTAACAGGGAAAAAGAAACTGAAGATTTGGAATTCCTTGTTTAATGATATGGCTGGCCCTCAATCATTCAGAATATGCAAATGAAGACCACACGAATCTGTCCACACCAGACTGATAATCACAGCTGAAAGTCATCTCTAGTCTGTTGTTTCCCTTTCCTGGGGATAAACAAGAGCACTTAAAATTCTCAACGGGGACTCTGTTCTGGGCCTCAGACTGTCTTCTGCTGGGACCAGGCAGGTAAAGTCAACTTCTCCCATAGAACCAATCCACATATAGCTCAAGAAATGTGACCCTTATAATGCACACTGAGGTTGCAAAAGTTAAAAATCAAATGTTGAGTGACTGTTCCCTTGGACAATGTTGATTTTAAATTATTAGAACCTTTTCAGGAACTATTTGGTAATGTTTATCAAAGCTTATTCTGCATACACATGTCTTCTGCTCCAGGAATCTTACTCTGAGATATGTTCTACAGAGAATAACAAGTGCACAGGAAACAGTTTCCATAGTCTTTGTGGAGAAATATATACAATGACAAAAGCTGAGAAGTAGGTACCCCTCAAACACCTTATTATAATTATATAATAAATATATAACAAAATACTATACAACAATGAAAATGAGCTATTTCTATGCATAATATCAGCATTTAATGAATGCAGCATTAAGGAATTAAGCCAGGCATATGGGGGAAACTGCTAGTTCCCATTTATACTGAAAAAAGTCATTGACAATAGGAATCTAAGTACTTGAGGAGTAAGGACTAGAGTTAACACAAAGAATGTTTCATTAAGGCCTAGAATTTTACTGGCATGGGGGTTATGAGAGGGTATGATGCAGTTGTATACAAAACCCTTTGGGTATTTAGTAACTGTACAGTTTTCTTCCTATGTGCTAATATGTTGATGAAAATTTTTGTTAAAATCATAATAGGCATTTGTATAGCTTTAGAATTGTTACAGAATTAAGAAATTAACCAACTTTCTAAAAGATATTAACTGGAGGGAAGGCTCAGAAGCTGCACTTGCAGAAGGCCCAGGTTCAGTTCCCAACACCTTCCTGGTGGCTATAGCTCCAGTTCCAAGGCATCTAACACCTTATTCCGGCCTTCACAGTACTGCATGAATATGGTCCATATGCATACATGTAGGCAAAATACTCATACTCATTTATCTGGACTGTCTACAGAAACTAAAGCAAATATTGATAACAGAAATGTTTAATGTATGCTAACAGACTTTCTTTGCTATCTCAAGAGTTCCAGCTTGGTTGTCAAATACCATGGTGGGTCTGGAATTCTCTGGCAGATGGGACCTAGGAAAATTTGAAGGCTTATATGTCCCATTAGAAAGAATGAAATAACATTTTCAACTGGAAAAATATGAGTGATGCTTCATCAAAATTTAAATGAGTTATTTATGTTAAAATGACTTCAACATAGGGTGGGTACATAGCTCAGTTGGTAAAATACTTGCCACACATTCAAGATCTGAGTTCAATACTTGCAATGCAGGCAAAAAGCCAGACACGGTGATGTATGCAGAGGCGGAGACAAGTGGGTCCCTGGGTACAGACTGCCATGGTTCTGGTCTGAACTTTCCCAAGGTAACTAGTCGCCAATATTTGGTATTACTATTCATTTCACTAGGTTCTTTTCCTAAATTATGAAACTACCCAAAAACATATTGGAGAGTATCCTGTACATTTTGCCATTTAAAGCAATACTTTTCTACTTTATACATGGAGGGCATGATCGAAAATTATGCTGGGAGAACTCAGTAAGGATGTTAGCACTCCTACAGCATTTTCTAGAGGGAAATGAGGGCAGAGTCCTGGTTTTCTTTGATTGCTTTTAATAAAATAGCTGTGAACTTGGCTAATGCTCTGCAACTTTCATAACAACATATCTGCAACAAATCAAATCCTTGTCCCTGGGGAAGGCTTGTCCCTAGGGAAGGCTTGTCTCCTAGGGAAGGCTTGTCCCTGGGGAAGGCTTGTCCCTGGGGAAGGCTTGTCCCTGGGGAAGGCTTGTCCTTGGGGAAGGCTTGTCCCTGGGGAAGGCTTGTCCCTGGGGAAGGCTTGTCCTTGGGGAAGGCTTGTCCTTGGGGAAGGTTTGTCCTTGGGGAAGGCTTGTCTCCTGAGAAAGATGGTCTGGATATCATTAAAGTTTACTTTTCTCTTGCTTTTCCCACTTCGCAACTGCAGGGCCAAACTTCCTTGGCAATGTTTTTCTTCTTAATTTTTGTTGAGTGATTATCTGCTATTTTCCACTTAGTGTATAATAAATACAACTCATCTACCACATTATCTGATTACATTTGTCACACCATGTCACGCACAAGCTTTTATGTGTAAAAGCTTCATTAATATTAGTGTGGAAGAGCCCATCCCACTGTGGGCAGTGCTACCCCTGGGCAGGTGGTCCTGAGTTGTATAAGGAAGCTAGCTGAGCAAGCCACAAGGCACAAGCTAGAAAGCAGTATTCCTTGATGGCCTCTACATCAATTCCTGTCTCCAGGCTCCTGTTTGAGTTCCTGCCCTGACGTCTCTTCACGGTGACTGTGACTGGAACATGTAAGCTTAAATAAGCCCTTTCTTACCCAAATGACTTTTGGTCATGGTGATTTGGAAAAGCAATACAAAGCAAACTAAGACACTGAGCCTGAAGGCAGAGGATCCTTAACAGCATGCTGCAGTGTTTCAGCAGCCCTATGACTAGTGTAAATAGAAATCTACAGAAACCTACTCCAGACAGGGCGTCCAAAAGTCTAGACCAGATGTTTGCAACGTGAAGCCATCCCAGAACAACTCTGAATGTGAGACTACTCTCCTTGTACATTTATGAAAATGTTGGATTGCAGTGTCATAATGTTGGACAACTCTGGCTAGACCTTTCAGGAATTAAGATTGGGTTAATCCTCTAGGTAAGTGTTTGGCCTGTTGAGGGGCTTGTTGAAAATGATGGGAACTCAGAAGTAGGAGGTTGTTACAAACACTGTTATTTCCTTGTACCCAACCACAAAAGCAAGTCAGGAGAAGTCCGTATTTTTCTTTGGACATGTTTGTGTGATGTGGACCTCTCTCTCTCTCTCTCTCTCTCTCTCTCTCTCTCTCTCTCTCTCTCTGTGTGTGTGTGTGTGTGTGAGAGAGAGAAAGAGAGACTGTTTTTCCTTTTCATTTCCTTATCATATAAAATAAGACATATTGATTTTTTCCATGAGATTTTCCAATAAAATTAATTATCATTAATTTTAGGTGATAGTAGTTAAATTATGGGAAATTAGAGAGACCCATGCATCACTCGGTAGCTGCCTCTTCCTTTCTATGGGCTCAGTGCATCTTCAGGTATCCCCATGACCTATGCACCACAGTAGATAAAATTATCTTGTTATCATTTCATGTAGAGATTAGCTATGGTTTAAGATGAGGAGGGGTGACTGGCAATGGTTAAATTGGTCTAGATTCAACCTCATTTCTAAGTAGCCTCTGCTTCTGTATGATACTAGATTAGAATAGGTGGACAGAGTAGAGTTGATTGGCCCCTCTCTTGAGGTTAGTAGGTATATATTTGTCCATATATAATCTATGAGCTCTTTCTGACTAACACTGGAAATGTGATCTTAAGGAATCATCTCAGGCTGCCAGGGCTGACAAGTCTAAGCCAGACACTCAAAACAAACATTACACCTAAGAAAAGATGCCATCCAATTGTGTGGGGCATTCACTTTGACATTAGAGGACAGAGCAGAGCAAATGGCCACCTCTAATGAACAGAATGAGCTGTCACATGGCTATCTCTGATTTGGGTTGTATTTTCCATCCTCACTGGCTTCCAGATGGAACTCTGTGTGTTGGGAATGCAGTCCTTCACACTATCATATACACATACTGAAATCCCTAGCATTAAAATAAATAAACCTATCTATTGTACTTCCTCAGATTCCCATCACCTGGTTCCACCCTTTCTGGCTACTTGCCAACTGTATGTGGGAAACAGCACTTCCATGTCCTCCTCCAACTCACTCTAAAACTGAATGGATTCTGCTTATACTTTCTCCTATTACAAAGGTCCTTCTCAGTACAACACCCAAGGCAAAACTCTTATCTAGCTTGCCCCTTGACCTTTGACATGATTTCCACTTCGTGAATCACTATTAATAATGTTAACTGTGGCATATATTTTTTAAGAGTGTCAAGACCTTTCTTGCGTGGGCTTGAGGGGTGATGGTCCTTTGACCCCTCCTTCTGTCTTCTCCCACTCTATCTTGATCATCAGCTGGGAGAATATTTCCATGAACACATATATTCCCTGATCAAATCCAATGCCTGTATAGTTTTCCAGATGGAGAACACAAACCCTCATTGTTATTATAAATAGAAACAGCTTTTTTTTTTTTTTTTTGGTATGTGACAATACCAAGAATTAAAGGCCTAATTAGCAAATTATTGCAAATGACCTCTTGACTTCCAAGTAGAATTGGATAATTGTTTAAACAGAAAAGTTTAGATATTTTGTTGATCTTTCTCCATAACATGTCAAAGAATAATGCTAAATTGTAAAGATGGGAAATTCCACTTTTGGCTAAAAGCCAAAGAGTTCTTTAAAGAGGAAGATAACAATGTTTACTATTTGTGAAGCTTAAATTTTTGCATTTAAAATGATTTTTAAAATATACTGAACTTTCTTCCTTTAATTGACCTTTAATTTGTCCTTTAATTTGACCTTTTAAAAGTCCCTCAACTGAAAGCAGACGAAAGCTTTACAGAAAACAGGTGACAATCTTGCAACAATTCCAAGGACCAAGTTCAAGAATTTACCAAGGTAAGACTCTCTGGCTGAAGATACCATGTGTGCATGCTTTGAATACAGAAAATGGAAAAATTAAGCTTGGATTCAACTGGAAACTGCCAGCCTACTGGCTGGCTTTCATAGTGCCAGAAGAAACAATACAGGCTGATGGTAGAGAACGTTCACCAACATTTCTGCTTGGCTATGGACCCTACAAGCTAAAACACTGACATACCAGACAGGAGGTGTCTACTTGTGCAACAGTGTCTCAGCTGTAGTGAGTAAGACCAACAGCCTTCTGAGTGGATTTAAAACTGTCTCACTTGAGGAAGTTCACATCCAATACCGTAAACCACCATAAAACCTTGTGGCTGGTCACATGATAGGTTCCAGCAGCTCCTATTGCTTTACTAACTGGATGTGATGTACCTGTCAAATTGCCTTCTAAACATCTTTTTATGCCCATAGATCACCACTGTTGTCAGCTTCAACTCATAACCACTGACAAGACTCCTGAGAACAGTGACTGTTGTGGTGGCATCATTGTCCAATTCTTAGCCCTTGGTAGACATCTATACTCATCCTTCTAAGGCTCGGGTGACTATCATTGTCAAAAAGCAAGGCAGTTCAGGTAAAGGAGGAAACCCTGTGTAAGGATGAGGTGTTTAATTTTAATTAGGCATGTTAATTAGATTAGCAAAATGGGGGCTTTTGATTCCTGGATTTCAATACTTCCATAGTCAGGGATTTATAAAGCAAAGAATACAAAGTTACAATATGTTCTCATGCATGCAGAAGACTGCCCCTGCAAATGTGTCAACCGGTTCTCCTAATTTTGATGGGGTAAGTTTTTGTAGTTGACATCAACCATTGCTGTGCCTGCTCCCCCCACCAACTTCAGCTGTTCTCAGGCCTAAGCTTAATAGGAGGGGTATAAGGAGTACAAGTGTTCCTTCCCTGCCAGACTATCATATACAAACATCCCAGGAAATAGGGATACCAAGATAGAAAATTTTAGGGCTTGATGCATATGCCAGATGGCTAAGTAGGAATGTAATCCATTGTCACATGCAAATCAAGCAGTTTCAGCAGAGAGGTGAAGGAAGGAATGTCTACCTGATGAATGGTGGCCAGGTGCTGGGGGACATTTGTGGTTAACTTTGTGTTTGCTCTTCAAGGGGGAATCTAGGTATATATCCCATGAAAGAGCAGGGAAGAACAAAATATTATTAGACAGACGAAATATTATTAGTCTACAACCCATGTTGGTCTTATCTTTAGGGGATCTTCTCAGGTCTTGGTGACAGTCCATTTTTCTGCAGCTGGGTCATCACCTCCTATGACATGCTTGACATGGTAATGATATATCCAGGTATGGACACCATCTAATTTAATAGTTGTGGGTGTGGTCAGGATGACAAGATGTGGTCCCTTCCACAGGGGTCGCAGTTCCTCTTGATCTAAAATTCCAGCCTTTTCTTGAGGATAAAGGGCAATGTACATCTTTTGTAACTGCTTCTCAGTGGAGATTAGGATGTTTTCAGGTCCCATGAAGACTGGAATGCTGGTCAAAAGCCAAGGGTTGGGTGTTCAAGCAGTTGTGGGTCACATATCAGAAGGATAGGGTTTGCTGACCCAACTGAAGAGACAGGACAATCACATTGGCTGAACTCATTTATAAGAGCTTTCAGAAAGTCCAGGGCTCATGGCTTTTGGAGTTTTGTAGTCTTCAGTTGATTCCTGAATAATTTTTTTCAGCAGAGTGGAAATTTGCTGGGGCAAATACAGACAAGGGACAGAGGCTAAAGTTTAAAACTTAAAAGAACAATTTTATGTTTAGAACTTCCCACTCAATAATAAGCAATAGGTAGGAAGGCTTAGGCTGTTAATTGACAGGCATGCTTATCTGGAGTCCATTTGACCTGTGACAGGTGAATCCAAGTCTTGACTTCCAGAAGGTTATATGAATTTAAAGGTTAAAAACAGAAATAAAGGTTTTATATGTATTAGTATTACCACTGTTTGTAATCTACATAGAAATCTACATTGTAGAAAAAGGCAGTATACTCACAACTTTGAATCATAGCAAAATTTTCAGACTCAAACACTGATTTGAGTTAAAAGCGTTAACACATTTTTTTCTCTATGCTGGAGCCTGGTTATAAATTGGACAGAGATGGTTTAAGCATGATGAAAGCACCATTTAGTCTGTACTTAGAAAACAACTAAAGAAAGTTTTAAATTTTGAGCTTGTGAATATAATAGTAGTCAGTGCTTTGCCAGGGCCAGATTAATAGCTTATTAGAACTCCATTGATCAGTATGTTAAAACTCTGAACCTGTAAAGCCTTAGCATCATTAAGTTCAAGTACTATTATCATTTAAATTACTTTCTCAGACCCTTATAACTTACATAAACCTCAAACCTTTTCCCATTCAACCATTTACCATGAGACAGAAGTGATTGATTACTGAGAGCAATCATTGTAAAACAAGTTCCTTTAAATAGAAGAATAGCAAAACTTTCATGGAAATCTGATTTGTGAGTCTGCCTTTCTCACCAATAGAGACCTAATAGCTCTAGAAAAATCAAGGCCTGATTTTTTTTTTTTAATTATTAAAAGGTTGGCCAATGGCTAGGGCTTCTTATTGGCTAGCTCTGTCTTAATTATTAACCCATTTCTATAAATCTACATATTTCCACATGGTCTTGGCTTACCAGAGAATGCCTAGACCTGTTGCTCCTTTGGTGGCTACATGGCATCTCTCCTGGCAGCCTCTCTGCCTACCTTTCCCAGAATCCTTATCTTCTCCTAGTCTCGCCTATTTTCCTGCCTCTACTGGCTATTGCAAGGCCTGATTTTCATATATGAAATGTATTGATCAGACAATTGCTACTAAACTTATAAAGCTACCGTTATCTATCAACATCATCAGAGATCTCAGAAGGATAAATTTGAGCAGGTACTATTAACCAAATAGCAAAATGATAAATACTTACCAGCTGCCTGGATGATTACTCCTTGGCAACTTCCATGGAGGTACAGTGGCTTCAGTCTCCAGTTGTCACACATGAACTCTCTAGCTGCCACATAGGGCAACAGCAGCCTTTGGCTCCCAGACTCAAAAGATTGAGAGATTTTCCTATGAGTTATGAACTTGAGAGACTGGCCTGTATTGTCAAGGCAGAGAGGGACATTCAATTCTTCTGTGCTATGTTTGTTCACAGTCTTAGTGGGGTCCTGGAGGCAGGTGAGGCAAGGGACAGTTTTGCCCATTGGTTAGTGTTACCACAATCTGAGTGAATCATCATCTTTGGAGAACCTTAGGGCTGCCTCTAGGATCTGGCATTTTTTGTCTAACACAGAAGCCTTTTTCATTACATACTTTAAATGCCATATTCAGCTTATCTCTGAAGAGTTTTTGAAGACTACCTACTAAGTACAACTGACTACTTTAAATACACTTTACTTGTTTCTAGTTACATGTAGGTTTAAAAATATACATTAGTTTGAACAAAGGCAATGAATTACTTTTGTTGTTAGCATGACTACAAGCATAAATCTGAGCATGTTGAAGGATTTGACCATCTATAAGGTGACTATTAACGTGTATGTCCTAATGATTGCCTTAAAAAATTTACAGTTCTTAAATTGAAGCTCTTTCAGTACTAAAACAAAACTTCAACTCATAAATGCAGCCCATACAGAAACTGTGAATTTTAATTTTTGGTCCTTTTATGATGCCTTATTATAGAATACCAGTTTCTTGTATAACTCAGTTTATACAAATAGCTAAAGCTTAACAAAATTAGCAAAGATGAAGAGACCAGGCATACATTTTTAAACCAGTTTCTGTTAGCCTGAATAGACCTTAGGTAAAGAGAGATATTCCATGTGCTCTTGCCAAACTGCTTAGGCCATTGACTTGCCACATCTTAACATAGGGATAACTCAGTTTTTTTTGTGCTCATAGCTGTAGCCCTAACTCCTCAGATTCTTGTCCACTTCCTCACATTTCTAAGTTTTGGGTTTTTTTTTAATTTGTTAATTTACTTTTTTGCATTTCAATCCCAGTTCCCCCTCCCTCCTCTCCTCCTGCTGTCTCGGGTCCCTGCCACCTCTTATCTCCCCTAGACCTCCTGTAAGAAGTCTTCTAAGTCTGTCCCATCATCTTGCTGAGGCAGGACCAATGCATTCCCCAGCCCCATGTCCAGGCTGAGCAAGGTTTTCTTTAACCTTTTTCATCCTAGTTTACTCTATTTCTCGAGCCTCTGTTATTCTTTATCAAAAGTAATACAGCTCTCTGCCATCTCAGTCTGTCCAAAACTCTGGTCAGATCTTATCTCAGACATCAAACCTCTGCTTGTCATAAATTTTCTTAAATCAGATTTTTAACCAAAAACTCCAACTATGAATTCCAGGCCCTGATAATGAGTGTAGATTGGCATCAAAACCTGGCAGTGTCAAGCAGCCCTAAGCCAGGAGGTGACTTGGGTTGATGAGACATTTGCTATCTGAAGATTTCCTACTTGGTTCTGATCTAGGCAGCATTTCTGTCTTGGCCCCTTTAAAAGTATTTCTTAGGCCTACTCCTCTGGGTCCTGACCTGGTGTATTTTTAGCTTGGGTATATATGTCTCTTTAATTTAAATTGTAAACTAGAATTCACAAAATTACTAGAAGAATTTTTTTTTTACATGTATCAAACCATTGATACTTACAGACTCAGTGAATTTTGAGGATATCCAAGGGCAAACATTCTGGTTTAACCCATAACATTATTCTGACATACAGTTAACATCCAGAATACCTGATGTTTAGCCATTTTGAAACGATCAAAGAGTTACTGAACACAATAAACAAAACCTCATTTATGTTTTATTGATTGAGGAATAAGATTATGACTTTTTTTTAATCATCATAGCCTTTTCAGTGTTGTTTCTTTTGTTTGATTGTTTGTTTTTGGTGTCTCAGGCATTATATCAATGAACATTAAAAAGATACACAGAAATTTCCTATATTCCCCATCTGTAAAGCTTTCTAATTTTACTTTTTCCTTTCATATAAAAGCATATAAGTACAGCTTTGATATCTTATTTGTCAAACATATGCTGTTTATATTTTTTAATAAATCTGGTTTATTTTTCTCATCTGTTATTATTATTCTCAGGGCAACAATCACACCACAAAAATTCATCTCAATTCAAAATATCTTGGAGACCCACTGTCATTCAAATTCCATTCATTTCTTTTAAAAAATGGTTGAATCCAAGTTATATATACAGTATTTTATAGTAAATTAAAATCATCTATGTGTAAATTTTCAACCATTCTATAAGTGTTAACTTCTTGTTATAGATTTTATGGATCTTTAACCATACCTAGTACACTTACAAATCTTGAGGCACAAAAAGTTTACATAATAGACTTACAAATTTTAAGATAAGACTCATGCTTCAGCCAAAGTTTTAGAGTATTAACCCAAAACCAAAATGAGTATGAGATAAGCATCAATAGTTCCCATTGGGAATAGTCGACCCTTTTGTCTTGTTTTGCTTTCCTTGGCAGGTGGACCCCCTGACATGAGACAGAAAATTTGGAGGAAACCTTTAAACAAGCATGCTTGGTTCTTGAGGAGGGGCAGCCATAACCCAGCACCAGGGCCAGTTTTTCAATGAAGTAGAACAGCATAAAACAACAATTTAATATTACTTATACATGAAAGACACCCCTATAACACTGAATTCAGTCATCGGTGGGAGGGAACGAAGAAAGTTGAGAACAAAGGCTTAGAGATAAATCTTTGAGTTCTGGTTATAGACAAAGTACACTGCAGGGGGAAGCTGAGGTATACTCTAGCCAATGGGAAGTGTGCACATCACTCTTTCCCTCAACTGTTCAGTCCGACTCCCGGCTGCCACATCTGCAACAAATTTTTGAACACACCATAAAACACAGATTCACCAAACAGTAACTTAAAAAGCCAGAACATTCACACAGCCAGTGTCTGGGAGTGGGATTAGGGGGAGGGTGAAGTGATACCAGACAAAAACAAACATTTGGTGGCCACATTCATTCATATACCCAACAGAAGATTTCTATCTTGGTTTTTCCTACAAGGGCCAGGGTCATCTGGTTGGAGTCCCCACAGACACACACTGTGTCCACCTTTTCCATGAGTCCTACAAATGTGCATTACAAACAGGGTCTTAATTTATACCTCCGTAGGTTTTCTGATGCCTTTTTTCATTACAGTCTAGGTATTGAGAATATGCCAGTGGCTCCTTCCAAATGCTAGGCCATTCTGACTTCTTTGCTCCCAGTATACTGGGAGCCTCCAGAGTCCCAAGAATAGCCAGGAAAAAAAGTGTATCTGGTTGAACTCCCAAATCCCGGATGAACCCCCAAATGTTATGGGTCTGAGGTGGTTCAAAGATTCACATACTGGCACCAGGTCCATACTACACACTCATTTCTTGAATTAAGCACCCAGCCACCTCAGTCAGAAGTTTAAAAAGGCAAAGAATACAAAGTTGCAATTTATTGTTGGGAGAGCTTAAGGGTAGTCTTCATCTAAAACAAGCTTGTTTACAGAAGCAGAAATAGCAGTAAAAAATGAAGGCCTTAACAGCCATTAACATCTGGAGGTCTAATTTTGCTTTATAGTTCCTTTAAGCACAGGGATTTCTAAACTTTTAAACATAAAGTTAGCCATCACCATAATGTTAGCCATTATACCTAGACACCTTCAACCAAGCTCTCTATTTCTGGCAGGCCCTCTTTCTCACTTTTTCTAAGTTCTTCAGAGAATGTCCCTATAGGGTCTTGAATGATGTAATCTATTACCTTTCCTCTTTTGGATAACATCTTCTTCAATCGAAGTTTTTGAAATTAGTACTTTCATTGTTTTGGATGCAGCAGGTCAAAACTATGATCTTTTGATACTTAGACAATCATTCTGATACTGGGCTACACTCCAAACCTCTTTATTTTTATTTTGAGACAAGGTCTCACTAAGTAGTTCAGACTGACCTTGAACTGACACTCTCCCTCTGTAGTCCAGATTATTTTAGGTGAATGTTTACACCTACTTGTTATTAAAGGACTGTGTCTTAGCTCCAAGTTACCACCTTAACACTGTACTTTATAACTTGGGTAACTGGGACTCTACAAAGCCCATTGTTGCTTTGCTAAGTATTCTAGTAATCTCTGTTCAAGCAGTGAAGCAGTGTGCAAGAAGGAGACACAGATTAGATGGTATGAATCGTATGTGTTTCCAACCAGTGGCCAGTTTCTTCTCTCTGAATACCACCTGAGCAGTGATTCCTCACTCTTTCACCAAAAACCTTCGTACACAGCAACTGTGTTCCCTTTTGTGGTTCTTCAAAGTCCTGAAGACCAGATTGTGCTTCTCTGTATCTTCCCAAGATAAAGGTTCCTAGGCTGACCCTAATCCAGATCTCTCACTAAAGCATTGTGGGTCTTTCTCCTCCCTGCTCAAGACATCATGGCCAGCTGAGCAGTCTCCTCATGCTTCTAATTTTTAATTTATATCTCTTTTATTTCAGGGTCCATGAGAAGCAGCTGTCAAGATGTGAGCAGACATATAAGAAATTGATTATAGGAAATAGCTATGGAAGAAATAGAGAGAAAGCCAGGAGGTCATGACAGAGTAGCCAGGTCCAACAGTTGTCTTAAAGCAAAACACAAGAGAGAAGAAAACAAGAGTTGGATGGGGGTGGTAGACAGACTGAAGGGAAGTGCACAGTCCCTTCAGATTGTGGGGTCTGTCTTCAAAGGTTAAGTGTTGGTATCACACTAGTCCACAGTGTGGTGACATGAAAGGAAGATGGACTTTTTCAGAGATGAGAGGCAATGAGAGGTCTGTAGCTTGCATGGGATATGTCCTGTGAAAGATAGACCTTGGTTGCTCTAAGAGTGAAGTTGTTGAAGGAAACTCTTGGCTCTGGCTCACTGTATGATTGGTTCCTAATGTAGAAGTCCTCACCATTGCAACACCATCTGCATGAGCTTTTATCAGGAATAAGTCAGTATTGCATCCCAAACCTCTGTAATCAAGAGTTAATTAACCTCTTTTCTTTAGGAAGTGTCTACTCTCTTTTAGTCTGTTATAGTAATAAACAACTGTTTGGTAAGACCAGTAAGAAGTTTTGAAAGTCACTTGATAAAGTATTTCTTGGGTACAATTCAGAGCATAATCAAGAGATAGAAATAGGAACAGCTCTCTTAGGATCACATCTAGTCTTTTTATTTCAGCCTTTGTTACCACCTCTGCATCTATGAAATTTAACAACTTGAATATCTTGGTGCCGAGGCCAGGGTTGCCCAGAAGACATAAGGATTGGTTTGTTTTTTGTTTGTTTGTTTGTTTGTTATTGGGGTTTTTTTGTATGCTTTTAGGATCAATTATAAAATGGCCACTGAGGAGTGGTGGACTTTGTATGTCACCAAATTCACAGCAAGGAGGGAATTTCCTCTTTCCTAGTGAATTCTGCAGTGCATTCTTCCAGAGTTATGTATGGCATTCTTCATGCTTCTTGATGATTAATCGGATGTGTGAATGTCTTTGAACACTCAGGAAGTTGTGTGCTTTTTTCATCATGATATTACTGATGCTTCCGGCCTTGATGCCTTGGTAGTGTCTGCCATGTGTCTTCAGTATGTGAATATGTTCATCTCAGTCCCCAAGGCCAGCTTAGCATCAGGAGGTGACACTCTTGTTATGTTCTGGACATAAGACTGTCTGGTTCTTACCTAGAAATCTTTGAAAGAGAAATTAACCCTTTTCCTCTTTGCTCATTTCCCCCAATAATATATTGGTATCATTTGGGACTCAAGAACATTTTATTTGGGGGTGAATCTAGTACACCTTAGTGTTCCAACCCAGGTCACAGTATACTCCTTGGGATTGGTGCTCCTGTCTTTGCTACTTGTTACATTTTTATTGTGTCATCCTTTCATGATATTACAAGGCCTCTGGGAAATTTTTTCCATTCTCCCTGCTACAGAATCAATCAAATCAATTATTTTTCCAAGGGGACAATTTTTTTTTTTTTTTTTGACAAATGGAATTTAAAACAAGACCTGATCACTCCACATGGGTATGTTAACCACAGTCCCTTCACTCCCCATGAATATTCATCATGACTCCACACTCACCATGGACTTCATACTTCCAGAGGGTGGCATACTCCCCACAGGCCTCACAGGCCCTACACCTACTACAAGCAGAGCCATCAGCATGGGCTTCTTTCTTCTCTTCATTGCTGATGTTTCTCTCCCCTAGAGAATGGTGAATTTTCTTTGTCATTGAACATACTTGAGACTGCTATACTCAGTCCCACAAAATTCAAGCAAAAGCAAAACATACCTACTGCTGTAGAAAGGAGAGAACACAGTAAGGGTTGAAATTTTAACCTAGACCCTAAGTGACAGTGGCCAAACCAGGAGAGTAGGACCATAAGGATACCCTACATAGACCTCTGCCCTCCACACATACGCATGCATGCACACACACACATACACGTGCATGGGCATTCAGCACACATATACACATGCATATATCACACACATATGCATACACTGCATACATATGCACCAATTCACATGCACAAACACATACACACATACACACTCATAAACCGTACACATGTATATACTACACCCACACACCCACCATACACACACAAATATACTACCCCCCCCACACACACACATAGACAACACACACACACCACACATACAACACATAAAGGAAAGACACAAATTGCAAACATGTAGTTGTCTAATAAAATGTACAGAATTTAAAAATCAATGAGGATGCTGTCATAGTTATCGAATGGGTACCACCCTCCTTGGGATCTAGATGTGGAAGTCAGTGATGTCATCTTAAGAACAAGAGGCAGGATCAATGAAGATTAGAGAGGAGGATTTGTGTCATTTTGCTTAAAAGCAGATGGTATGAAGAAGGCAAAATGGCCACTTATTAAGCCTGAAAAGTAAGAGCAAACAATCACTTGGGGCTTTATTATCAATAGTTCTGAAATCATTTGTTTTACAATCTGAGGAAAGAAAAACAAACATTCATAGGCTGTTTGGGGAAAGGACAGGCTAAGGCTATCAGAGATGGTCCTGACAACTGGAGTTAGGAGGAGCAGGAAGAGGGAGGGAGGGAGGCAGCAGTTGGCAGCACGGCCCCAACAGCAAGATTATCTGGGCTTTACCTCTGTGTTGCCTCATTAGCAGTCATCATGAGCACCAATTATACAAATTAAATCTGCACACGAAATCCTGCTGCTCTGTCATTAAAACAGAGGCTGTAGGCCAGGGTGGGGGCTGGGTGAGAGCCTTCTGTATAGACCACACCTCCCTCTGTGTGAGCTTGGAAAAAGGGAGGGGCGGCATGTCTCAAGCTTCCAGATGTTTTCCTCTGCTGGCTCATTTTCCCTAGAATGCAATTTTCCAGGCTTGCTTGCATTGACAGAAAAAATCTTTTGTCTTTTCCTGTAATGACAAGGTTTCAGTGTGCACACATACACTTTAAAGGTCTAGGGCAGAGCTGCTCACAGCTCCTGGGACTCCACACACTCTCTTCCCAGCTGTCACTCTCAGGCCTAAGAGGTGAAGGATTTGGTGTGTCACAGGTGCCCGAAAAGGCTCTTCTCTACAAGCACAATGTCCCTTCACACTTGGGACAACAGGATTGCTGTGTGCCTCTCACAGCAGAAGACCATATGCTCTCACATGCACAGAGACCAGAATAGACCCTGAACCGGATTCCCACGTCAGCAGTTCCAGAGAGGCCACTCATCCCTTTACAGCTGCTTCTATTCTAATTCAAGACAGTATCGGGGAGGGTTTTATCTCCAGGGACACGAGTGTCTTTAAATATAACATAGAGTTTCAGAAAATTTAGAACAACAAGGAAAGGAGCTGAAGTCTCTACAGGACTACAGGCATGTGGACAGATCCATGACTGTATTTAGACACGTTTCCACGGTTACATTGTTTAATCACTCAGTCACTGGACATT
Source organism: Phodopus roborovskii (assembly GCF_943737965.1). NCBI lineage: Eukaryota > Metazoa > Chordata > Mammalia > Rodentia > Cricetidae > Phodopus > Phodopus roborovskii. Next base: position 189,881 of record NW_026126433.1, read on the forward strand.
AGATATAAACCCCTTCCAAGACAGGTGGGGCAGTGTTCCATTTGCTCATGGACTGTCCCATGAACCATGTGGTGGTAAGGTGCTAATGTTTAAAAAATTGGGGGGTGGCTGCATTTGGAGTAGAAAAAGGTGTGTGGTGCTGACCTCTCATCTCACTGAGCAATTATCTTCAAAGTAAAGGCTTTGTGGGTCCATTTGGCTAATGGCTTACGCCATGACTGTAATCTGCACTGTCAGATTGCTTTCTTTTGAAAGATACTAGGAGAGCCAGTGACAATGCGATCTGATAATGAGGAAAGTAATTATGGTCCTAACACTAATTCGGCTTCATCATTTTAATTAGCTGAGGTAATTTGATCCAATCTGACAAAAAGTAGGCAGGGTAAGAGTTCACTTAAAAGGAAACATTAATTTGCACACGTCAGGCAGACTTGAGTAGAGTTGTTCTTCCTGCACACCCCAGAAGTCTTTTCTGGGATTCTGAAAGGCAGTGTTCAGTTTGTTCACAGGTGTGTTCCTACGTAAGACCCACAGAAAGCAGTCCTTTAGCTCACTCCCTAGCCCTCTCCTTCACTCAGTCAACTGTGTGTGGTGAGTTCTGATGTGAGAGTTAGCTTTCACTGCCATCATAATGAGGGCTCAAGTCAGCATGAAGTTCTCAGAGGAGAGTGTCTAAGAGATTTCCAGGAAGGCAGAGCTGAGCAGGGAAAAACACCAGGGAAGGTGGGCAGCACAACCCATGGACCAGAGCCCCAGACTGAATAAAAAGGAAGACGTGTATTGAACGCCAGCATTTACCGCTTCTGACTGTACACTCACTGTGACCTGACCAGCCACTCGGAGTTTCTGCTGTCAAGACATGCTGTGACACACTATACCCTGATACAAGCCAGAATAAGCCTTACTCCCTTAAGTTGCACACATTCTGTCTCAGTGATGGAGCAAACAAAGGAACCAGCAGTAAAGCTCTATGTCTCAACTCTCCTTCCAGGCCACTGGTTCTAGAATAGCTAAAGTCTATTGTTCATGCCTGGAGTTCAGTAGCAGGGCTTGGCTGCTGGGAGGCCAGCCTAGAACTATAGCCTGGTAAATTTACTTATTGCTTTGTTTATTTGTTTATGTACAAGGATGTTTTCCTTACATTTATGTTTGTGTGCCATATGCATCCCTAGTGCCCTCAGATGCCAGCAGAGGACCCTGGATGCCCTGGAACTTGTACTAGAGACAGTTGAAAACCTCCATGCCGGTGCTGGGGTGCTGGGGTGCTGGAAATTAAACCCAGATCCTCTGGAAGAGCAGAGCTATCATCTCTTGACTGCTGAGCCAACTAGGTGGTAGATATATTTCCAAGGGGACACTTTAGGTAAGCTCACTGCAGTTACATGTGAGGTGACCTCTATTCAACTTCACCAACCACAAAGAATGCATGCATGGCCCTTCCCTTATGACCAGTATATGTATTTTCTCTTGGGCCAGGAGTTAGTGAGGCCATTGTGGTGTGTATGTGATTCTCTCACCAGTGTGTTAGCCTGGAGATTGTGAGAGCCATGGGAACATCATTCGGAAGCCTGCAGGACATATGAGGAGGATGAACTGTCAGGTGGGTGCAACGCTGGTTCTTTGGATTCCCATTGGGGTTGGGTCCTGGGCACTGGTCCCCTTTTTAACTCACAGGTGCTACATTGATGTGACTACAATAACAGAGCCAGAGAAGGCAAGCCTAGGATCCTAACCAGCAGAAGGCTTGGATGGGTGGTGTTTAAAATTTGTTGAAAGAAAGCTATTTTTGGGGTGTGTCTAACACAACTCCTAACAGCACTGTCCACTCATTGCTTGAGTCACACTGGCCATTCCTGTTAATCTTAGCCATGCTGATTCTAGGACCTTTGCAATTACTTTTTCCTTTACTTAAATTATGTCTCCAAAGTTATTTTATTTACTTTTCTCCTCACAGGACCTGTTCTAGAAACTCTTTCATTCTTTGCAGTCATCTGGTGCTAAATGCAGCTCAACTCTCCAGTCTTTTTCCTCTCCTGATTTTGCTTTTTATGTATTGGAAGTATACCAACCTCAGTTATTGCACCACATATGGATTTAATTTAATTTAGTGTCTATGGCCCAGAAGGACAGGAGCTAGCATTCCTTAAAGTCCCTTCCAGACTAGCTTTGTATGTTCTTGATAAATAAATAGTTCTCCCAAGGAAATGGCCTTGTTTGCTTGTTTTTCTTTTTTCCCTTTCTTTTCTCACAATAAACCAGTTCAGTCCTCTTTTACTAACCCAATCCTATAACCTCCAATCTCATTTGTACGTTTAGATATGTTTGTATGTGTGTGCCCACATGTGTGCATGTGGACAGAAGCCAAGGACAAGATGCTTTCCTTGAACATCATCCACCTTGCTTTTTTTGAGACAGGTTCTCTCTAGCTGTCCTGGAGCTCAATGAGTATTGTAGGCTGGGTGGTCAGCATAGGACAGGGACCTTTCTGCCTGCCACTCTGGTGCTGGGATTACACACATGAAACTCATAATCAAAATTTTACAGGGGTGTTCAGGGATCAAACACAGATCCTCATGCTTTCATAGCAAGTACTTTACAGGCTGAGCCATCTACCCACCCAGGCCTCCAGCCTTTTCCAGTTAGTTTTTGGCTCTTGGTGGAAACTGCTTCCCTGGTACTCTCACCTTAGGAAAGCAGGGTGTCTGTTACAAAGAGCAGTGTCAGCTCTTGACTGCTTCGGTTGTGAGATGAGACTCATCCTTGTGCGTTAAGCCAATACAGACTCTCCAAACGCATGTCCTTGATCAATTAGAAACCTGAGTAAAATGTTGGGACCTGCATGGGGAGGGGAGGGAGGAGCTGCCAGCATGACCTGCTGAGAAGCATCCAATGACAGGAAAGAGGACATCCCACCTCTCTAGCACTGCTGGGGCAGAGACTCCACAGTGCTCTGAGCCTTGGCTACATACATCCCTACCTCTTTTGCCTTCAGCGTTAGTCACAGTTGTCTACATGCTGGTTGTCTTGGTGATTGTGCCAGCTTTTAAAGGCTTTCACAGATACACAACCTCACTATAAACTGCCCAGAGTGGAATGGCCTAGGTGGCCTCAGCCCAAGCACCACAGCATTACTGTTACAGCTCTTACTCCAGCCACCATACCTAAGCCTGCACCCTCCACATATCCTTCTGGATCTCTGGTCCAGGACATCTCACATGCGCCCAGATACTGGAGTTTCGTGGACATGTATAAGCAATACTCCACTCCTTGCCTTCAGGACCAACCAGAAGTTAGACATCTAAGAAAGAGAAGTAGAAGTGTATAGTCAACTTTGCCATGCATTTAGGGGATGCACAATGCAGCCAGAGCTATGATCTGCTTCTAATATCTCTCAGAATTAAGCCTACTTCCCTGAAATCTCAACTCTCAAGGATGAGGCACGGAGGGAGAAGGTGATTCAGCTAGGCACTCCTTATGGAGGTGTACACAGGGCAGAAGGCCAAAGCTCATGAGCTGGCTACAGCAGAGCTTCCGCTGTACATAGCCCACAGCACTCCCATGATTCTGAAGGCTGTATTGTGCACCAGGAACTCTTTTAGAGGAAGTGTCACCCAGGGGTGGAAATAGCACCTGACTCACAGTCTACCTTCAATCTTTCTCCTTTATGACTTGCCATTGGCCAGATGTGCGAAGCCAGAGGGGGAAACTCCATTTACATCAGTTTCCGGAGATGGACATCAAGACTCAGAGGGAAGACAGTGGAGCCAGAGGGAAAACAAAGCTGTCTGATCTTCCCAGACAGTTCTCCACAGGGATGAGGGGAGGCAGATGCCTTCAGGTGTCCAGGCAAGGGAAGACCACTGCCAACTGTGAGCATATGTGTGGCTTAGCTTTAGCTTGTTCTAAAAGTGTTTATGGAAAGTGTGACTTTTATGGAAGGTTCTGGATTTCAATAGAGAATCATTTTGTCAATGTTTCCCTTTATACTTGGTATTTTACATCTTGCTGAGGAAATATTTATGGGTCTGTTCTCATGCAGAAACTTCTTTTCCTTAGCATGAGGGACTCTGAGAACATTTCCTCAGAACTTTCTATCACAGGAGAACACACAAAGAGTATATCCATAATGAAAATTAAACAATACATGTATGTCAAGTAATAAAGTTTTGTAATTAAAATGAAAATGTCCTTTTCCCTTGCCCTGGGTAAGGTAGGTACATAACTAGTGACAAGGAGCTTGGCTGTCAACACTTATGTTGTGGAACCAAACATCTGGTGTTAGAGAGATGGCTCAGCAGTTAAAAGCACTTGTTGCTCTTCCAGAGGAATAGGTTCGGTTCTCATCACCCACAGGGCAGCTCACAATTGTTTGGAATTCCAATTTCAGGGAAATCAATGCCCTCTTCTAGCTTCTGTGGGCACCTGTACACACATAGACACACCTGCATAAATTTATTTTTTGACTTAAAAAAGGAGAAGCCATATATCTGAGAATTATCAGGGAGCACACAAAACTTACTGGCAATATATTTATGTGAAAGAATCTCTTCACATGTCCTAGTCTTTCTCTAAACAAGGGGATAGTTTATCTCAAGTTTCTGCTCTACCAAAGGAGGTAGGCATGCAAGGAAAGCCCCTTGATCTGGGGCACATCATAGCAGAGGATAGGCAGAAAGAAATAGGACTGCCAAAGAACAAGGGGTTTGTCCAACCCAGCTGGTCCAGCTGAGAAATATATAAAGTAATCCAGTTATTTAATTTGCTGTTGTCTGATCCCTGAATTTCTTCATTTTATGAAAATTTGAAGGTCTGATCTTTGCCATTCTTAAACATCCCACTAACAGAGACTTTCTTAGCCTCTTCTAGGCCTGAGTTGTGGCTTCTGGTGGTCTGGGTTTTGCTGTTGTTTTGTGTATTTATGTGTTCATGTATGAGGAGTCCAAAGGTCAGTGTTGGGCTTCTTCCTCAATCATTCTCCACCTTACTTTCTGAGACAGTATCTCTCAAATCTGGCTAGACCATCTTGGCCAATGAGCACCAAGGCTCCTCATGCTGATCCCCACCCCCCACCCCCAGCACCAGGACTGTAGAACCTTACTTAGTGAGTTCCATGGATTCCATGAATACTGAGAATCAGGACTCAGGTCCTCCTGTTCTCACAACAAGCACTATGTGCACTGAGCCATCTCCTCTGTACTGGGGATCTGTCTTAATGAAGTGTAGTTATCATCATCAACCTCCTGTCACCACAAACCCTAGCTTCTATCCCAGCTTCATAAGTCCAGTGTGGTGGAGCATGCCTGCAGCCTAGCACTTAGGAAGAACCAAGAGGATCAGAAGTTCAAGGACATCTTCAGGTAGATAGCAAATGTGAGGCTAGCCTGGGCTACATCAATCTGTGTGTGTGTGTGTGTGTGTGTGTGTGTGTGTGTGTGTGTGTGAACAAGAATTCTAGGCAATGCTTAGTTCTTTTTAAATAGTAATACTAGCTGTAAAATCTTCACAGTCCTACTAAGCTCACAGCCTCTGGGAACTGCCTGTTTGCAGACTCTTCAGTAGTATATCTGAGAGGATGGACTCATAAGTGATACATTTAGGATGTGAAGGATGGTGATATATCTGGATTTGTAGCTAAGGAATGGATATGATAGCTGTCATTTAGGAAAGCAGGCAGCATTATTTAGCCACCTGCTTCTTGAATGGTACAAAAAAAAAGCTCAGAGTCTCTTACATCTGAAAGATAAAATAGTGAAACTACTAAACACTCAAATAGCAAATATGCTAACTCTATGTATAGATCCCTTAAGAAGCAAAAGTCATCCTTATAGCTAGGAAGTTGTTTGAAATTCAAGTTTTACTTTCTTAAATGTATGTTAAAACAAACAAATAAACAAACGAACAAAACTTGGCAACCAATTCAATAGGCATTTATGGAAAATTTTGCATATGTTTATTTCAAGCGAGTTCAAATTTTGAACATAGGTGGTATGAAGATTTAGTAATTCATGCATGCCTACATATGTTACTGTATAGTCTATACACATTTGTGCATCACATGAAGTAACATGGAAAGACAGGAAAAGGTCTTGAGGACATGAGAAGGGAGGGGAGTCCCTCCCGGTGGAGTCTGGTGAAGCCTCAGCCAACAGAGAAGAATTCCAGAACTACTCACAACTGTCTCCATCTCATCTGTGAACCTGTGCATTTACAGGAACCTCATCAGAAACCCACTCACAGGGACATGACATGTCTTAAACACCTTGTTCAGTCAGTCCTATGACTTCTGGGTTTACCTTATCAGAGTGTCATCCCATCCAAGGCACTTCAGAGCCACTCGATAATCTAACAAATCAAAAGAGGGAAGGATAGAGTTTCTTAGCAACTTTGGAGGTGGAACTTGAGAGTCACTGTGGTGGTTTGAATGAAAGGGAGGGGCATTATTGGGTGTGACCTTGTTGGAGTAGGTGTGGCCTTGTTGGAGGAAGTGTGTCATTGGTAGGTGGGCTTTGAGATCTTAGAGGCTCAAGTCAGGCCCAGTGCCTGTCTTTTCCTGCTACCTCTCCAGCACCACATCTGCCTATATGCTGTCATGCTTCCTGCCATAATGACAACTGACTAAACCTCAGAACTGTAACCCAGCCCCAATGAAATGCTTTCCTTTATAAGAGTTGCTGTGAGCATGAGGTCTCTTTACAGCAATAGAAACCCTACCTAAGACAGTCACCACAAGAGTATATGTGGCCAATTCTGAGACAGCTGTCTCAGCCCTCAGTGTTCTGTGTGGCTGATCCTAAGATGGTTAACTGTCCTACCTCACTCCAAGTCTGTACCCATGGTGGCCAAATGTTGTAAGTAGTAAGGTTTTTCTGCCCACTGCCTGGTCTTGTCCCGCCGCTGCTCCAGCCCTAATTAACACACAGAGACTCTGTATTTGATATAATTCTGTTGGCCAGGTACTAGTTTCTTATCGGCTAGCTCTGTCTTAAGTATTAACCCATTTCTGCTGATCTATGTATTTCTCTTACCGGGGAGCCGACCGGCATTCTGCTTTCTCCAGACCTCCATCTTGACCCCTCCTTTCTACTTCCTCTTTCATCCTTGTCTCCTAGTCCCTCCTATCTTCCTTTCCTATTGGCCAACAGTGCTTTATTCATTAACCAGTATGAGAAACATATATACATAATGGCATCTCCCATCAAAATGTGACTTTCTTCCCCAGTGCTTCTCTCTTACCACCCCCACCCACCCCCATGCTTAAGCTTATTTAAAATATCTCCAATAAAATCTCTAGATTTATTTCATCATATATTGGTTGGTTTTGAAATTCTTTTAAGCATAAAACTATTAATCCAATTTACCTGGCTCAAGGTTCCTTAATAAAGCTAAGGGCACTATAAGTTAGCCTATTGTGCTTAGTTTGGGGTAGAAAATCAGCCTGAAGAAGATCTAGTTTATCAGCATTCACTAAAAGAATTTTCAACCAAAACCTGAAATCTTCCAGGGACTCTTGTAGACTTCTGTCCCAACAGGATATTGTCAGTTGGAGGATTGCCCATGTTTAGTTATTAAATTCAAGTTTAGTTCCGTTTATGTTAGTGCTTTTGACAGAATTGTCCCTGGTGCCTCCTGGCAACAGTGTGATTGGTTTTATCATGGTGACAGCTTGGGCTCTGGTAATCCCAACAAGTAAGCCTCAGTTACCATCCCCATACATCAATGAAAAATCAAGTGACAATGAAAAGCAGAAAACAGAGCTTTAGTCATGACCACTGTGGGAAGAGGAGAAAATACAGAGGTTCTGTGACCACACCCCTTCAATTCCATCTTTAGGGTCCTGGCACAGGGTATAAGCTTAAGTAAAAGGCTGAGGTGTGCATAGCTGAATAATCCTGGTCGAGGTGCAATCTGCAGCCACAGGCTACTATTATCTAGGCTCTTTGTCTGCTGCAAGGGTGTCTGACAAACTCACAACTGTGCAAATTTCTTCCTAGATACAAGCTCCTCCTTTGATAGACACCTGATTCAGCAAAAGGTTCCTGTGGGAAATTCTAATTCCTTAGGGCCTATTGCTTTAATAGTTTTATAGTCCATGGGGAGAACTAAACTGCATCTCTTTAGAATGTCCCTACTGTTTCCACACTTGACAATATTTGAAAATTAGAAGTGGCTAGTAAGATACCCCAGGAATTCTCTGTTTCTTTGTCTGTGATCCTGATTAAAACGAATCTTACTAGATTCATGTTGGGTATGAAGCAAAGCCTACAAAAAAGGCATAGACCACCAGGCTCTGAGCTGAATGGTGAGTGGGAGACCAAGCCTGTGCTTCAAAGAGCTTCATTTCACAAAATTGTGTTCATGTTCTAAGAATCAACCATAAAACTGAGATGGTGTTTGTTACCATGAAAATTACCTAATTTTTTTTATTGTTGCCATTTAGCTCGCTCCATTTATGAGGAAAATTCCCTGTAACTGTAAATGCTGTGACTTATACAGTTATCTAGCAATCTCATAAGAGAAATATGCTTTGGCTTTACCTCTCCAGACAGGTCTCCAGGGACTTATTATCACAGGACAGTTACACAAACCTCTTTCCTGGCTTTGGTGCTGGTGACCTGGCTGTAATGATTGTGGGAATGAAGCTTTACAACCAACACTCATTTAAAAATAATGAATGGGAGAAAAAAATCCTTATTTAATTTTTTGACCCTAATAATCATTACTTCTAGTCCTAAAACTGCATGAGTTCTTTCATTCTCTCAGATTGAAAAATCCTGGTGTGGGGGTCACCAAAGGTACTTGTAATGAGAGCCACACCACAGAAACACACAGAGGATATTGTTTTTGGAAAGGGACATCTTCAGTTAGCCTAGAGGATATGGTGACTCTGAGAGCAGCAGGTGCCACAGGTGCCACCCCCCCACCTACCTTCTTCCACTCTGCAGTTTCTGTTATCTGCAGTGAAACATGATCTGAAAATATGAAATGGGAATTTCCAGAAATAAATAATTCACAGGTTACCCTAATTCCTTTGAGTACAGTACATTGTTACAATAACTCTATTTTATTTTAGTTATTACAATTCACTTCTTGCTGCCAAAGGCTTCTAGAATTTTATATGTATGTAAAAAGCCAGTGTGTGATGAGCTCAGTACTGAACCCAATTTTAGAAACTAGAGTGTGGGTGGGAAGAGGGTCTCAGAACAGCCCAGTGGGTAATTACCCTGAAATACTGGATTTAACAACTCATGTAGAACCTTGAAATTTCTTTATGCTTCTCTCACTGAAGTATTAAACATACCTAACCTTTCTCTGTTTTTTAAAGATCCAGATTTACATATTAGACACGCACAGCTCTATACAGGTGTCTTTATGAAGAGGGTGTGTGCACTATTCTGGGGGAAATGAAAAGACATTCCATTAAAGGTGCAGGCAGGCATCAGAAGGTTAGAGAGGGGCCTCTCTCTCAGAGTTGATTTCTGAAGAACTTACTTCAATTGAATTTGTCTATGAAAGGCATCGAGGCTATCTAGTATCTATTGCTCTGAAGAGACACCATGACCAAGGCAACTCATAAAAGAAAGCAGTTAATCAGGGACTTGCTTACAATGTCAGAGGGTTAGAGTCAATGACCTTTGCCCGAGTTAGGGTGACTATTGCTGGGATAAAACACGATGACCAAAGCAACTTAGAAATGAAAGGGCTTATTTGACTTTTGCTTCATCATCATTGTTGAGCATCAAAGGAAGTGAGGACAGGAACTCAAACACTGCAGGAACCTGTAGACAAGAGCTGATGCAAAGGTGGTGGGGGTAGTGCTTCCTGGCTTGCTCAGCCTATTTTCTTATAGAACCCAGGACTGCAGACCAGGGGTGGTCCCACCCATAGTGGGCTGGGTCATTAATTAAGACTCATAGAGGGACATGAGTCATTAATTAAGAAAATGCCCTACAGCCAGATCGTATGGAAGCAATTTCTAAATTGAGGTTCCCCCCTTTTATCTGACTCTAGCTTGTATCAAGTTGACATAAAAACCACAATGGTGGGGAATATGGCAGCTGCAGGCAGGCCTGGCATTGGAGCAGTGGTTGAGAGCTTAAATCTGATCCACAAATCTAAGGCAGAGAAGGCAAGGCTTGGCTTGGGCTTTTGAAACTTCAAGGTCCTCACCAAGCAGCACACCTCCTCCAACAATGCCATACCTTCCAATCCTTCCTTAACAGTCCATCAAGTGGGAAACAGACATTCAAATAATGAGCCTTTGGAGGCCATTTTCATTCAAACCACCACAGAAGGTCTTGTTTTTCTTTGTCCGCAGCCAGCTGTTTCTACACCTATAGTTATAAGAATATCTCTCTCTCTCTCTCTCTCTCTCTCTCTCTTAGACCTCATTTCATTGAAATATCTTCTGAATCCTTTGCCACATTATGCAAGTTTTATTTTGGGGATGTAAAGGAATACAGCTTAAACCTAGCATTTCATCTTGATTTCCATTACATTAGCTTTCTCTACATTCAGTGAAGGGTGTGGTGGTGTGGGGCTTGGGTTACTTAGCTTTTTATACAGAACTTCTGTTAACAGTGTTACATTACTGTATCATAGGCCGAGCCCGATTTAAACATGGAGACGTAGCTGTTGGCTCAACACCCATCAGAACACGTCCCTCTGTGCTCATAGAGCCCCTGTCTTGTGTCATTCATTAACAAATATCCACCCTGAGTCTGGAACATTAATTAAGTTAGAAACAAGAGTACTTCAAGTTAGGTTTTGGAAAATGACAATTGCATTCATTGATAAGATTTCATTATAGACGCTCATTCATAGTAGAGACGTTCATTCAGTAAGCTCATACTTGACAACTTAAGCAAGCTCATTATAGATTTAAATTTTCCCAAGTATTTAACTATGTTTGAAGACCTATTGCAAAAAAGATAATGGCTAAGAATTAAAATAAAAGGTGTAGTTTTTAGAGAGCTAGCTCAGTGGTTAAGAACATTGACTGCTGTTGCACAGGATTGAGGTTTGATTCCCAGCACCCACAGTTCTGGAGGATATGACTTCTCTTTCCAGCCTCTGTGGGAGCTACCAGGCACACAAATGGTGCAGACATATATGCAAGCAAGACACCAAACACATAACATAGAATACAATTTAATAAAATAAAGGGTGTGTTTTCAAATTCCAGTGTTAACTCATAAAGGAACTCTATGTGAATTTGCCTGTGGTTGCCATATACCTATTTGCTGCAATGATTCAGTCTGCTTACCTAGGTCTCATTTGAGGGGACATACTTGGGATATGACAGACTCAACCTTTCTCTTTCCTAGTCTGGTGAATGCAGGCTGTGCCTTGACTTGGCCAATAAAAAAAAGAAACAAAACCCCCGGAATTCTGATAGTTTCCAAAGGGAAACTGGTGCTCTGAAATGCTTTGTTTTCACAGAGATAGACTTTTGGTTTTTAAACAGCAGAATTGTAAGTTAACTATTAAAAAACAGCCTTGAGCCCAACTAGATCCGCCTATCGGTACAGAAACATCCTGAGTATCAGCCCAGCCTTTGTCCTCCATCGCCAGGCCTTGGCTAGAGGTGAGTCTGGGACCAATTCGGGTGGACTCTCCCCTACACCCTTCCCTGGGAATTTCCTGGGTTGGCCCCGGACCCCTTGCCCCTATGTCCTGTCCCCATCGAGTGTGCTTGTGGAGCTCTGATACACCCCCATCCCCCCATCCCCCCAGAGCCTGCCCTCCCCCTAACCTGTGCCCTACCCTGCCACTGTCCCACCACTCTGGATGAGCACTGGGACAGAGGGTGGAGCCAACAATCCAGACATCTTCGGGGAACTTCCGGGAGCAGCTGTGAACACATAAAACCTGCCTATCCACGTGGGACCACCCATAATTTCCATCTTCCTTGCCTCTGATCCCCACCTCCAATCCTCTACTGGAGTTCCGGGCCCCTCCCAGAGATCCACCTATCTCTGCAGGACCACTCTAAGTTTCTGCCAGCAGGAACCTTGACCCCCATTGCAGGGCCTCTGCTAAAGAGGCCTCAGTTGGAAAGTGCCAGTCCCAGGCTACATCTGCCTATATGCACAAGGAACATCCTGAGTCCCACCCTTCAGAATCATTGACCCCCATTGCCAGTCTTCTGCTGGAGCCTGATCACTGACCCCCAACATGAGGCTTCTGCCTGTGGAGAGACCTCCTAGAGAGCTTGGACCACCCAGTGCTATAGGCATCGAACCTCTGACCCACCTAAGCACATCGGGGAAGTACCATTGAGAGAGAGAGAGAGACGCCACCAACACCTACTGAAAGAAGCTATGGGAAGACAGAAATACAGGAAAACACCTAACAAACAGAAAGGCAAGCATGACACCACCAGAATCTAGGGAATCTACACCAACTAGACCTGAACACAGCAAAACAGATGAAGCAGAAGGGAATGACTTAAAAATTATCATCATAAAAATGATAGAGGCCTATTGCGGTAAATAAGGATCAGGATAAACAAATAGGCCGAATAGATGTTTATTCAGGGAGAAATAACTTACAACCTAGACAGATGAACACCAGGAAATTCAACCCGATCCTCTCCTGTCCGAGTCACGCCAGCAAGAGAGAGCGCCTTCCTGGCCCCCTCCGACCTCCTTCCTCAGGTCACCTCCGCCCATCGCTCCACCCCCCAATGGGCGTGGTCAGTGCTACAGAAGACTACCTCACTACAATTCCCCTTTTAGTCTAAAGAAAAGATTTAGGCTTAATACAAAACTATATACAAAACAGTGAATAACAAGTGTGCTCTAAGAAAAGGAAAATCGAGAACAAAATGACCTACATATCTAGTCCTAGGGTGAGGGCATAATGGAGTTTACAATAGAGTTGTCCTAAGCTGGAAAATGTAAGTCTAGTACCTAATATATCTAACTAGGAAGAGAGAATAATAGTTGTGATAGTTTAATCTTCAACCTCATCAAGACCTGAGAAGGAAAATAACAATACTAGAGTAGACAGGAAATGCGGATGGACAACTTCCAAACGGTGCAGCAAGGACAGAAACAGCAAGCCACCTGAACAGTCACCCTAGGTCTCAAAGCGACGTTGGTACACCCAGATTTGGCTAAGGCCAAGAGAACTTGACAGACCACAACAACAGCAGGGAGGTAGAATGGCTGTCTTACCCTGACTTGGCAAGGTCAAGCAGTCTTCTATATTTGTCTCCTGTAAGCACATAGGACTGCATGTCCAAATCAGTGGTCAAGGTGGGGGCAATTCTATGCCCAACAGGCCATTAGCTGAGGCGAGATTGAACTCCAGCAGGAGCAACAACAGTGTCCAACATATTTTCGGGAAAGTGCACGGTGCTGTCAGGAGCAACAGTGTCTCATGTCAATGGAGTACTAATATTAAAACATTTAAATGCCATGTTCTGCATGTCTATGAAGTGATTGAAGATTAAGCATCTATATCTGACTAATCTCATAGGTACAGGAAATGTGAGTGAAGATAATCTGTAATACTCGGGAACTTAGCTAAAAGACTGATTAAAACTTTCCTGAGTAAAGCAGGAACAAATACTTAAACAATATAACTATTTACATATACCTACATGTAAATCCCTAAAATAGAGGTAGAGTATAAGTGTCAAGACAAGAGGTAGAACTATAAAGGGCAGCAAGATAAATTTCCCAAATTGTATCAATATACAAAATGTCTTGAATACAGGAAAAGTATACATACATAGAATATGGTAAAAAATAATGTGCATAAATATTATAAGTGGAAACATTTAACACAATATAACAAAATATAAACTTAATTTTACATAGCTTACCACATAGGAACACATAACAATGTAAGCTGTAAAATACTATCTCATACATACTCAAATTCTCAAGGAAATAGGCTAATCTACTTATATCCCATCTAAACCATACCTTTACCCACCATTCCCTATTCCTGTCTAAAAGATAAACCCGAGTGTAAGCATCACCCAATCCCAAATAACTAAAACCAACCCAAAGATGATGACTATTATCCCAAAATTTCAAGGGTAGGGAAAGGGGGCGTAGTCATATTAAGATTACTTCCTGCTGAAATGGGACAATGATTGTTCCAATGGATCCTGTAGGAAGAAAATTTTTAGCAACCAAATTTCTCAACAGAACTGGCTGTGACATATGTAGTTAGGCACTGTGTGGCAGAAAATTCTTGACTGTAGTTCTATTTGAAACTGGCCAGGGTGTAATAAAAAGGTGCACCATTACAGCTAGCTAGTCATGAGTTGTCTCGAGCAAAACAGTCTCAAACCGGTTTTAGGGTGATGTTTGTAGTTCCGATGCATCAGGTTGAGTCAAGTGGAAATGATGATGTGGGGCCCCATCTTCTTTCCGGAAAGTTCAATAGTTTACTACAATTAAATTATTATTATTATTTTTTTTTACCATATATCAGATTCTGCTTCCTTAAGTGATTGTTTCTGAAGAGCTGTCTTCTCTTCTGTAGGCACCTACATGTTCAGTGTCTTTTGGCTGTTTGATGATAGGTTTTCTCTGTTTTCCTGTAAAAACAAGAACAGAACACTTCCCCTACCTTTGAGAGGCCTCCGCACACCTCATAGGACCTAGTTTGTTGGATGACTTGTCATTTCTCTTCATTAAGATGTTTCTCTTGTTCAACACGGATCTTGATTAACTTAGATGGTATCCATAGTTTTTCTTCTCCTGTAGATACAAATGCAAAACCCCTACCCCAACGTAACACATATCCTGCTTTCCATTCTGAGGTCAGTACATCCTTGAAATACACTGGCTGATTTAGTTCAGAAGTTTTTTCTATCGTCCAGTGTCTTTCTGCAGCTGTTTTTCCTTTTTCATCAGCATTAAGAAAGTTTAATGTTAATAAAGCATTATGTAATCTGTGTTTGGGTGTTTTGGTTCCTCCTGCCTGTTTATGGAGCATTTCTTTTAAAGTACGATTGGATCTCTCAACCATTGCTTGTCCTGTATGATTGTGTGGTATACCAGTTATGTGCTTTATCTTGTAATACTCAAAAAACTCTTTTAATTTGTTGGAGACATATGCTGGAGCATTATCAGTTTTTATTTGTGTAGGTATGCCCATAATGGCCATTACCTCTAAAAGGTGCGTTATAACAGAATCAGCCTTTTCAGAGCTCAGAGCAGTAGCCCACTGAAACCCTGAAAATGTATCTATAGTGTGATGTACATATTTTAATTTTCCAAATTCTGCAAAATGAAACACATCCATTTGCCATATTTCATTCCTATTTATACCTTTAGGGTTACTGCCTGGTGGTAAAGGAGTTTGGTTATAGAATGAGCAAGTAGGACATTTCCTTACTATTTCCTTGGCTTGTTCCCAAGTGATAGAAAAATCCTTTTTTAAACCTTTACTGTTCACGTGGTGTTTCTTATGAAACTCTGAGGCTTTTAGCACACTTCCTATCAATAAACGATCAATTTCATCATTGCCTTGTGCTAGAGGACCTGGCAGACCCGTATGGGATCTGATGTGTGTTATATATATAGGATGAGTCCTCTTTCTGATAGTATCTTGTAATTGTATAAACAATGAAGTTAATTCTGTATTGTCAGGAATAAATTCTGCAGTCTCAATGTGTAAAACGACTCTCTCTGCGTATTGAGAGTCAGTAACTATATTGAGGGGTTCTTTAAAATCCATAAGTACCATGAGAATGGCATACAATTCTGCCTTTTGTACAGAATTGTAAGGGCTTTGAACCACTTTGTTAATATTTCCTGATTTATATCCTGCCTTACCTGATTTATTTGCATCAGTGTAGAATGTATGAACTCCAGAAATAGGTGTTTTTCTTACAATGCGTGGAAGAATCCAAATCGTTTTCTTTATGAATTTGATTCTCTCAGTTTTGGGATAGTTGTTGCTAATTGTTCCCAAAAAGTTACTGCAAGCTCTCTGCCAATATTCGTTATCTTTCCATAAGGAAGAAATTTCCTCATTAGTTAAAGGTACTATAATTTCTGCTGGGTCCCTTCCTATTAGTTGACGAAGTCTTAATTTACCTTTTATAATCAAGTCAGAGATCTTTTTTATATATGTTTTTAGTTTTTTATTCTGTTTATGTGGTAGGAATATCCATTCTAATATGATATCTTCTCTCTGCATCAAAATCCCTGAAGGATATTCTCTAGATGGTAATATAACCAGAATACAGTCTAGGTTTGGATCCACACGGTCCACATGTGCTTTTAGTATCCTCTTTTCTACCCATTTTAATTCCTTCTCAGCTTCAGCTGATAGTATTTGTGGACTATTTAAGTCCTTATCTCCTTTTAGGGCCATTTTCAAGTTTTTTAAATCATGTCCTTCTACTCCAATTATGGTTTGCAGTTGAGAAATCTCTCCTAGTAATTTTTGAAGATCATTAAGAGTCTGGTAGCGATCTCTTCTGATCTGTACTTTTTGTGGTCTAATTTTCTGTAGACCTATTTTATATCCTAAGTAGTTGATAGACTCTCCTTTTTGTATTTTTTCAGGTGCAATTTGTAATCCCCAGCGAGGTAAAACTTTCTTTACTTTTTTAAACATTTTTTCTAATATTTCTCCTTTAGAGTCAGCTAACAATATATCATCCATGTAATGATAGATTATGGATTGTGGAAACTGTTTACGAATTATTTCTAACGGTTTTTGTACGAAATATTGGCACAGGGTGGGGCTATTTAGCATTCCCTGTGGCAAAACCTTCCATTGATATCTCTTCACCGGTTGAGAATTGTTATAATTAGGTACCGTGAAGGCAAATTTCTCTTTGTCTTGTTCTTGTAAAGGTATAGTGAAGAAGCAATCCTTTAAATCAATAACTATAATAGGCCATTCTTTGGGTATCAAAGAAGGCAAGGGCATTCCAGGCTGTAGAGAGCCCATTGGCTGGATAACTTTATTGATGGCTCTCAGGTCTGTAAGCATTCTCCATTTACCAGATTTCTTTTTGATCACAAATACAGGAGAATTCCAAGGGCTGGTTGATTCCTCAATATGTCCAGCATTTAGCTGTTCCTGAACCAGGCTTTCTAAAGCTTTTAACTTCTCAGAGGTCATAGGCCATTGTCCTACCCAGACAGGTTCCTCTGTTAGCCATTTTAAAGGTAGGGCTTTTGGTTCCTCTGTTTGTTCAGCATTTGTATTTTGTTTTTGTACTGCCTGGATATTTGGTCTCTGTCTTGTATAGTACTTAACAGTATTTTTTTCACAATCATGAGGTCGTCTATGGTTCCTATCTAATACAGGAGGAATGTTAATCTGTGTATTCCATTGCTGTAATAGATCACAACCCCATAAATTTATCACTACATCAGCCACATATGGTCTCAACCTCCCTCTCTGTCCTTCTGGTCCTATACAGTCAATCCATCTCGTGCTTTGTTTTACCTGAGCCAGGGTTCCAATCCCTAAGAATTGAACATTTACCTCATGCAGGGGCCATCTTTGAGGCCAAGATTTATTAGATATGATAGTTACATCAGCTCCTGTGTCCACCAGACCCTCAAACAGTCTCTTATTCATCTTAACTATCAATCTAGGCCTATGACTATTTATAGCAGTTTGCCAAAATATACATTTTTTATTTCCTTCTGTCATGTTTGATTTAACTTCCGTTACTAGTTCGTCATCCAGAGCAGTATGAGTTTTTTAATAGGCACAGAATTTTCTAATTGTCCTGTGGGAGATTGTCTTCTACTGTGACTGGGAATGTTCGAACCACCTGTGACGTGGGGGCCTTCGAGAGGCCCCCCCAAGGAGTTTCCCGATGGTAAAGGGTTTCCTTGCTTGTCTCTGGTCGATCTACACTCATTTGTCCAGTGTCTGCCTTTGCCACACCTTCTACATAACCCAGGAGGCTGAGGCCTTCTGTTTGATTCATTCCTGGGGGTGTTACTTCTAGGGAAGCTTTGCCTACAATTTTTTTTTAGATGTCCTATCTTACCACAGTTATAACATCTGACATTATGATATCTTTTCAAACCTTTGGGGATGGCTTCTCCTACCCAAGCTTTTAAGTCACCATAGTAAGGAACTCTGTTATCTTGATATCTTCTCTGACCTTTAGATATGGCTTCTCCTATCCATGCTTTAGTCTTATTGTCATTATACTCAATGTTGCCTGTATATAGGACCCATTCATCCAAGGGTGCTGATCGCATTTTTAAAGGCCAAAGCACCTGTTTGCATTGAGGATTCGCATTCGTGTAAGCTAAAGATTCTATGAGTATTCGCCTAGCATCTATGTCTGCTATCTCTAATTGTACTGCCCTAGATAATCTTTCTAGAAAGATACTAAAACGTTCTCTAGGTCCTTGCTTTATCTTGGTATAGGGTTCTATCCTCTCTCCTAATTCATGAACCTTATCCCAAGCATTCAAAGCTGCTGTACTGCATAGAGACAAGATGTGTTCATCATAGGCAGCTTGGGTTTCTGGGTCAGCATAGAGACCCTCACCAAGAATTTTATCTTGGGGAGCTTTATACCCTTTCTTTAAGCCCTGAAGTTTAAGAGCTTTTGCTTCCTCTCTCCATAAAGCCCTCCATTCTATTTGAGAGGCGCTTTCAAGGACAGTTGATATTAATTGATCCCAATCCTTAGGGGTTACCTTGTTATTCCATGCCCATGATTCTACTAATTGCTTCACATAAGGTGAGTGCATGCCATAAGAGACTACTGCTTCCTTTATACCTTTTAAATCTTTCATACGTATTGGTTCCCACTGATATGCAACTACACCTTTTGGATGTTTCTTCGTTGCTGGCTTTTCATGAATAGATACAGGGAAAGCTCCCCTGACCCTAAATGGTGTGGAAAACTTTAAATCTTTTTCATGCCCTGTTACCTGTAGTTCTTCTTCTGATGTATCAGACTGAAGGTCTTCTAAAGCCTGAAATCTATTCACCATTGTTTCTTTGAGTGTCTGAACTTCTTGAATCAAATAACTTTCTAGAGACTTCATTGTATCAGTCAGTTTCTTACTTTCTCCAACTACAAATGATTCCATGTTTTTAATCTTATCATCCTTAGATATTATCTGAATGGCGTGTAAACTGCCTTCCAGAAACAATGTTCTATCTGCTAGCTTGCCATTATCCTCAGACATGGAAGAGATTCTGTCATCTAGTCTTTCTATCTGATGTTCCAGTTTTTTAAACTTATTAGTAGCTTCCTCCGACCAGGAGTGGGCTGTTTCTGCTAGTTTGTTAATGCATTGCATTGTTTCTGTTCTGGTTATTGAAGTATCTGACATTAAACAAATTATACCTTTCAGCTCGCCAACGCCATCTTCAATATTCTGAATCTTTCTTTCTATATTTTCTATGCTTTTAATTTTATCATTTTCAATGTTTCGAATCTTTGTCTCTATGTTTTGAATTCCATCATTTTCAATGTTTTGAATCCTTGTCTCTATGCTTTGAATTCTATCATTTTTAATGTTTTGAATCCTTGTCTCTATGCTTTGAATTCTATCATTTTCAATGTTTCGAATCTTTGTTACTAAGTCTCCCATAGTTTGTACAAGTTCCTTATTGTTTGCTGTAATCTCAAACCATTTCTTTAAGAATATCATGTTAATGATGAAACCCATTGCTATTACAAAATAAAAGTATATATTGGTCCAGTCATAAGTTTCTTCTGCTAAAATCCCTTCTACATATGAAGTAAAATAATTCCTAAAGTTCTGCATAGTAAAATTATCTGCCATAGTTATAGAACAATTTAGCTCAGATTTTATATCAGCTTAAATTGTAAAGGATGTTACAATTACCTTAGGTGTAATTCTGCTGTCCTGGAACTTTGATGCTTTTAGTTGTATATCTCAGCTTGTGGTAGCTACGCCTGGAGGTGTGTCATCAAATAGCGCCTAGCCGCCCAGGCTCGTCTGATCCCGGTTCCTGTAAAAAGTTCTTAACAAACTATGGCAAGCAGAATTTTATTAAAAGGGGACTTTTGGAGTTACTTGTAACACAAGACGAAACGCGTGCCGGGCGGGTGCCACCGGGCGGGTGCCGCCGGGTGGGTGCCGCCGGGTGGGTGCCGCCGGGCGGGTGCCGCCGAGAGGCTCTGCGCGAATGCAAAGTCCCGTGCGGAAATGGGCAAAAAATGTTAAGCGGTAAGTGCCTCCTCAGGTCTGCTTTAGCGGCAAAGATCTTCTTTGCAGTAAGGAAGAGGCAAATGTCCCAAAGCTGTGGTGAGTCCACCTGGTTAAACCCTGCCCGTTGGGGAAGGTGGGGGAGGGGGGCGGCTTCTGCCGCCTGGGGGCAAAACCCAGGTAAATCCCGCTCCTGACACCAGATATTGCGGTAAATAAGGATCAGGATAAACAAATAGGCCGAATAGATGTTTATTCAGGGAGAAATAACTTACAACCTAGACAGATGAACACCAGGAAATTCAACCCGATCCTCTCCTGTCCGAGTCACGCCAGCAAGAGAGAGCGCCTTCCTGGCCCCCTCCGACCTCCTTCCTCAGGTCACCTCCGCCCATCGCTCCACCCCCCAATGGGCGTGGTCACTGCTACAGAAGGACTACCTCACTACAGAGGCCCTCAAAGAAAATGTGAGAAAATTGGAAGAAATGAACAGATTTCTTAAGGAAAGTAAAGAAAGAAAAAACAATTAAGCAAGTGAAGGAAATGGTTCAAGACTTGAAAACTGAAATAGAGAAGATAAAGGCAACACAAACTGAAGGAATGCTGGAAATAGAAAAACTGGGCAAACGACCGGGAACTACAGATGCAAGCATAAGCAACAGAATTCAAGAGATGGAAGAGAGAATCTCAGGAGTGGACGATAAACTAGAGGAAATAGATTCATCGACCAAAGAAAATCATAAATCCAACAAATCCTTAACACAAAACATCCAGGAAATGTGGGCCACTGAGAAAAGGCCAAACCTAAGAATAATAGGCATAGAGGAAGGTGAGGAAGCACAGCTCAAAGGTGCCGAAAACATATTCAACAAAATCATCGAGGAAAACTTTCCAAATCTGAAGAAGGACATGCCCATGAAAGTACAAGAAGCATACTGAACCCCAAATAGGATGGACCAAAGAAAAAAGACCCCCTCGACATATAATAATCAAAACACATAACATACAGAATAAAGAAAGAATATTAAGAGCAGCGAAGGAAAAAGGACAGGTAACATATAAAGGCAGACCTATCAAAATTACACCTGACTTCTCCATGGAAACCCTCAAGGCCAGGAGGTCCTGGATAGATGTTCTAAAAGTATTAAGAGAACACAGATGCCAGCCTAGGCTACTATATCCAGCAAAACTCTCAACCACTATAGATGGAGAAAACAAGATATTTAATGACAAAACCAGATTTTCCCAATACGTATCTACAAATCCAGCCCTACAAAAAGTTTTGGAAGGAAAACTCCAACCCAATGAAGTTAACTCTGCCTACAAAGACATAGGCAACAGATAATCTCACTACACCAGAAACCAAGGGTAAAGCAGGACAAATATATTCACAATACCACTGCCAACAACACTAAAACAAACAAGCAATAACAATCAATGGTCCATACTCACCCTCAACATTAATGGTCATAACTCACCTATAAAAAGACACAAGCTAACAGAATGGATACGAAGACAGAATTCATCCTTCTGCTGCATACAAGAAACACATCTAAGCTTCATAGATAGACATTACCTGAGAGTAAAGGGTTGGGAAAAGATCTTCTAATCAAATGGAACCAAGAAGCAAGCAGGTTTGGCTATCCTAATATCTAACAAGTTAGATTTCAAACCAAAATTAATCAAAAAATATGAAGTTGGTCATTTCGTATTCATCGCAGGAGAAATCCATCAACACAAAGTCTCAGTTCTGAACATCTATGCCCCAAATACAAAGTCACCGGCATTTGTAAAAGAAATGCTACTAAAACTCAAACCTCACATAAAACCTCACACACTTATATTGGGAGACTTTAACACACCACTCTCACCAATAAACAGGACCACCAACCAGAAACTCAACAAAGAAACAAAAGAACTAACAGAAGTTATGTCTCAACTGGTTTTAACAGACATCTATAGAAAATTCTATCCAAACACAAAATAATATACCTTATTCTCTGCTCCACACGGAACCTTTTGTAAAATTGACAACATACTAGGTGGCATAACAAACCTCAACAGATACAAGAGAATTAGAATAGTGCCCTGTATCTTATCAGACGACCATGCTTTAAAATTGTAATTCAAACAACACAAATCGCAGAAAACCTACAAACTCATGGAACTGAACAATGTGCAATTGCACCACTCCTGGGTCAAAGAAGAAATAAAGAAAGAAATGAAGGACTTTCTAAAATTCATCAAGGATGAGGACACAACATAACTGAACTTATGGGACACCTTGAAAGCTGTGCTATGAGGGAAGTTCATTGCACTAAGTGACCATATGAAGAAAACAGAGGATAGTCACATTAGAGAATTAACAGCACAACAGAAAGCCTTAGAACAAAAAGAAGCAAACTCACCCAGGAGGAGTAGACGCCAGGAAATAATCGATTTGAAGGCTAAAATCAACAAAATAGAAACCGTGAAAACAATACAAAAAATCAATGCAACGGAGTTGGTTTTTTGAGAAAATCAACAAGATAGATAAAACTTTATCCAAATTAATGAAAAAACAGAGAGAGAACATGCAAATTAACAAAATCAGAAATGAAAAGGGGAACATAACAACGGACACAGAGGAAATCCAGACAATTTTCAGGTCATACTTTGAAAACCTGTATTCCACAAAAATTGAAAATTCAAAGGAAATGGACAAATTTCTGGATAACTATCACTTACCAAAATTAAATCAAGAACAGACAAACAACTTAAATACACCTATAACCCACAATGAAATAGAAGCAGTCATCGAAAGCCTTCCAACCAAAAAAAAGCCCAGGGACAGATGGCTTCAGTGCAGAATTCTACCAGAAATTCAAGGAAGAACTAATACCAATACTCCTCAAATTGTTCCACACAATAGAAACAGAAGGTTCATTACCAAACTCTGTTTATGAGGCCAAACTAACCTTGGTACCCAAGCCTCACAAAGACACAACTAAGAAAGAAAACTATAGACCAATATCACTGATGAACATCGATGCAAAAATACTCCATAAAATACTGACAAACTGAATCCAAGCATACATCAGAGAAATCATCCACCATGTCCAAGTAGGCTTCATCCCTGGATTGCAGAGATAGTTTAACATATGGGAATCTGTCAACGTGATCCATCATATAAACAAACTGAAAAAGAAAAACCATATGATCATCTCCCTAGATACTGAAAAAGCCTTTGACAAAATTCAACACCCTTTCACGATAAAGGTCTTGTAGAGATCAGGGATAACAGGTACATACCTAAAGATAATAAGAGCAATATTCAGCAAACCAACAGCCAACATCAAACTCAATGGAGAGAAGCTTAAGATGATTCCTCTAAAATCAGGAACAAGAAAAGGCTGCCCTCTCTCTCCATATCTCTTCAATATTGTACTTGAAGTTCTAGCTGAAGCTATAGGACAACAAAAGGAGATCAAGGGAATCCAATTGGAAAGGAAGAAGTCAAACTGTCTCTATTTAAAGATGATATGATAGTTTACATAAGCGACCCAATAAACTCTACCAGGGAACTCCTACAGCTGATAAACACCTTCAGCAAACTAGCAGGATACAAGATAAACTAAAAAAAAAAAAATCAGTAGCCCTACTTTATTCAGACGACAAAGAGACAGAGACAGAAATCAGAGAAACATCACCCTTTACAATAGCCACAAACAACATAGAGTATCTTGGGGTAATGCTTACTAAACAAGTGAAAGACCTATATAACAAGAACTGTGTGGCTCTAAAGAAAGAAATTAAAGAAGATACCAGAAAATGGAAAGATCTCCCATGCTCTTGGATAGGTAGGATAAATACAGTAAAAATGGCAATCTTGCCAAAAGCAATCTACAGATTCAATGCAATCCTCATTAAAATCCCACCACAATTCTTCACTGACCTTGAAAGGATAATAATCAACTTTATATGGAAAAACAAAAGACCCAGGATAGCCAAAACAACCCTGTAGAGTAAAAGAACTTCAGGAGGCATCACCACCCCTGACTTTGAGCTCTACTACAGAACTATAATTGTGAAAACAGCCTGGTATTGGCACAAAAATAGATACCTATGAACACCTGATTTTCGACAAACAGCTAAAAGAATACAATGGGGGGAGGAAAGCATCTTCAAGAAATGGTGCTGGCACAATTGGATGATGGTGTATAGAAGACTGCAGATAGCCCCATGTCTGTCGCCATGCACAAAACTGAAGTCCAAATGGATCAAAGACCTCAACATCAATCCAGCCACACTGAACCTCTTAGAAGAGAAAGTAAGAGGTACCCTTGAACAAATTAGTATAGGAGACCACTTCCTGAACATAACTCCAGGAGCACAGACCCTGAGATCAACAATTAATAAATGGGACCTCTTCAAACTTAGAGCCTTCTTCTTTAATCAGATTAGTAACTACCCTAATTGTCACCATAGAACCTACATCCAGTAATTGATGGAAGCAGATCAGATATAGTGATCTGCTTCCAAGTACTGGGCTGTGCTCCTGGAATCCAGTTGAAAAGAGGAAGGAGGGATCATATGAAAAGGGAGCATGATGGAGAAAACACACAGATAGCTAATCTGAGCTAGTAAGAACTCACAGATTATGAATTGACATCTGGGAAACCTACATGGCACTGACTAGACCCTCTGAATGTGGGTGACAATTATGTGGATGACCGCTATGTGGGTGACTGTTATGTGGCTTGATCTGTTGGAGGAAGCTCTTGGCTTTGGGATCAGGACCTATCCCAGGTGCATGATCTGTTTTTTTTTGTTTTGTTTTGTTTTGTTTTTTGTTTTTTGTTTTTTGTTTTTTGGTCTATTCCCTATGGTTGAATGCTATAATCAATCTTTAAACAGGGCAGGGGGTGGGAGGTGGCCCTGCCTCAATTTGGTATGCCAAACTTTGTTGACTCCCCAAGGGAGACCTTAACCCCTCTTAAGAGTGGATGGAGGTAGGAAAGGGAAGGTAAGGGGTGGGAGAAAAGGAGGGAGGGAGAACTGAGGTTGGTATATAAAATGAAAAAAAAAATTAAAAAAAGAAAACAGCCTTTAATTACCTATAAGATGACATCCCTGGTGCTGGATGTTGACTGTATGAACAGACACTGGCTAGATTCCACGAGGACCCCTCATTCTTCAGTTTCATACAGAGGAATAAACACTAGTCATTTAGCTTGGATTCCTGAAACTGAAGATTAATATTCCCAGATGAAAGTTGTACCTGGTTTTCTAAATTACTTTTCCCTTTCTTTGCCTTTTATAGCTGAAGGCACACGATATAAACTAGCTGCATAAGGCTTAAGTATGAATAATATTCTATTTATGTAAGTGTAACATTTATATAATTAATATACATGAACACACCATTTATGTTTATATATGTATGCAATTACATGTAAATATCTATTAAGTCAAAAACAAGTATGTTAAGCTTTCTGTTGAAAACTTTCAAGCAACACAATGAAATAGGGTGTGTGCATGGGGGGGCTGTTCTAAGAGGGTATGAATGGGAAGGGTCCTAACAGGGTAAGTGGGGGTATCCTAATGGGATATGGAAGGTGGGGGGATTTCTAACAGGGTGGGGTATGTGTGGGAATCTTAATAGGGTATGTGTCAGATTTTAGCAGGGTATGTATGGGTATCCTGATGGGGTGTGGTGGAAGGGTCCTAACACGATAAGTGTTTGTGTGGAGTCCTAACAGGATGTGGGGGTGGGGGATTTCTAACAGGGTGTGCATGGAGGTCATCCTAATTGGAGGGGTGGCTCTAACAGAGTGGTCGTGGGAGAGATCCTAGCAGAGTGTATGGGGGGCTCCTAAGAGTCTGTGTGTGTGTGTGTGTGTATAGAGGTCCTAACAGGTTGCTTGTGTGTGTGTGTGGGGGGTTCTAACAGGTTTTGGGGAGGTTCTAACAGGATGTGTATATGTGTGTGTTAACAGGGTGTGTGGGAATGGGGATACCCTAATAGGGTGTGTATGAGGGTGCCCTAACATGATGTGTGGGTGAGGGTCTTAACAGTCTATATTGTGGGGACCCTAACTGGGGGGTGTTTGTAGGGGTCCTACATGGTGTGGAGGACTTATACTCCCATATCCCACAAAAGTCTTCACTTTCCTGCTTTTAAAAACAACTTCCATGTCATAAAAATGTCCGTACAAAATACCAATGTGATAACTGTAAAAGACTTGTTAAACAACTACACACTAGTGATAAAAACCATATGCTCATTTTAGGATCCTAGAAAGTCCTTACTCTCTGGGAATTTCATTCTTCTCAGAAGTTTTGCTCAGTCCTCTAATGGCCTCATTGGAGAGCTCTAAAGGTACCCTAGCTTGGCAGACAAAGACAGTCACAATGGTCCCAAGGCTGAAGCTCCTGCACTCATTTAAATGAGCAAGGACCTGGTCCCAGGTCACTAAGAGAAGGGGGATGCTCACAGCTCCTGTCTCAAAGCCACTGTGGACCGAAAAATGATTTCTTTGTTTGGGTGTTTTATCAAAACATGAATCTGAGAGCTTTCCCCTGTCTCTGAAAAGCATAAAAAGTGCTATCCACCATCCCTTGTCATTCCTAACAGGAAATTAGACATTGAGAATCAGAAGCTAAAAATAGAAGCCAATGAGTGTCCACCGTTTAGAAAGATCTAGAACCTAGATGTTCCCTTTCTCATATGTCTATTGTCATTCTGGTTGGTGCGGGTCTCTTGTTCTCTGTGTGCAGGCCTGGGTATGCATAACTCTGTGTCTATGGTGGAAGAGGTTCCCAAAAGAGAGTAATCTATGGCCTTTGGAGACAGCCACTGGGGATCAAAAAGACATAATGACTGACAGGAAGTGGCCATGGAAGGCAGGCAGCCTGTAATCCACCCCTGTCTCCCTCCTATATTTGCTACTGCCTATGAAGAAAAGGGATACAGAAGACAATGATGAAAAACAAACTTAGAAAGTTAAATTTCATGCAGCTTGTTGCTAGAAATAAAAATCTTTAATGCCTGACCAAGCTCACCAAGTCTCTGGAGTCGACTGAAAAAAAATCCAAGTGTCTTGCTCTTGTTGTTTCTGATGGAGCCTGAGGGCAAGGCCAGACAACAGTCTCCTTCTTCCAGGCAGGACCCTTTCAGATCTCAAGGCCACTGTTGCAGTTTATCAGCATCTTTTGAAACACAGCCCAGCTTTGTGAGTCTCGAAGAGAATGGAGACTATGGAGTCTGACTGCTGAAAAAAAGAAAGCTGTTCCTCACATGCCAGGACACAAAACAGACGTAAAGAAAGCTGGCTGCTAAAACACAATGCGGGCTAACACTAGTGTGTGTGCATTCTTATTCCCAAGATATTTGCATATATCCATAGGGAGCAAGTCAGAGCAAAAAGACTTGCAAATTCATGCATTTACCAAGCATTTTTAGAGCATCCACAATGAAAAGGAGGGACTGCAGTAGATATAAAACATCCCACTCTCTGTAAGGCTCACACTCTTAGACAGTGGAGAGGCAGAAACAAAGAAAATAAAATACGTGAAATAGATGTTACCCTAAAAAGTAAAAGTGGGGATGGGGGGAGATGGCTCACTGTGTAAAGAACTTGCTGAGCAAGCATAATGACCCATGTTCAGGTCCAAAGCAACCACTTCCAAGCCCTGGACTACAGCACTGGGTTGGGATCATGGTGGATAGAGGCAGGTGGCTTCCTGGAATTTTCTGGCCAGCCAGTCTACCTGAAATAGTACCACAGAGCAAAGGATTACTAGCCTATAATCCACAACCCCAGAGAAGCTAGGAAACAAGGAGGACCCTAAGAGAGATATACATGGTCCCTCAGAGAAGGGGAAAGGGACAAGATCTCCCAAGCAAATTGGGAGCATGGGGGTGGGGTGGGGGAGGTAGGAGGAAGGGGAGGTAGGAGAAGACATGAAGGATCAGGAAGATCTAGTCAGGGAAGAATAGAGAAGGAGAGCAAGAAAAGAGATACCTCAATATAGGGAGCCATTCTAGGTTTAAAGAGAAATCTGGCACTAGGGAAATGTCCAGGGATCTACAAGGATGACCAATTAAGAATCAAAGCAATAATGCACAGGCTACCTTAAATGTCCTTCCCCTATAATGAGATTGATGACTACCTTAAATGCTATCCTAGAGTCTTCACCCAGTAGCTGATAGAAGCAGAAACAGACACCCACAGCTAAGCACTGAGCCAAACTCCTGGAATCCAGTTGTAGAGAGGGAGGAGTGATGAGCAAAGGCGTCAAGACCATGTGGAGAAACCCACAGAAACAGCTGACCTGAACAAGGGGGAGGTCACAGACCCCAATCTGAACATACGTCCTGAAAACCCTACTCACATTCTTTCGAAAGAACAAAATAAGAGTATTGAACTGTCCAAAATGCCTCTAAGAGATTAAAACACACACACACACACACACACACACACACACACACACACACACACACACACACACATCTCATATTCAGACAATTGAGAGGGAAGATTGGAAATAGGGATAGAGCAAGGCACCTCTAAACAGACAGTTCTTATTCTGTTCTGCCCCTAAAATGTTCTATTTCATGTGATTTTTTATTAAGTTAAGAGCATTTTGGTTAAAATATGTTTTTCCTGGTTTTGCTTTGTTTTGGTTTGGTTTTGGTTTTTCGAGACAGGGTTTCTCTGTAGGTTTGGAGACTGTCCTAGAACTCTCTTGGAAGACCAGACTGGATTCAAATTCACAGAGATCTGCCTGCCTCTGCCTCCTCAGTGCTGGGATTAAAGGCATGCGCCACCAACGCCTGGCTGGGAATATTTTTACTTTCATTTCTGTATTATTATTCTAAAACAGTCACATTTTAGGATAACATGTCAAGCTACCAAAATAACCATTGCCTACAGGCCACACTGAGGAAAATCAGTCCTCATGACATGCCACTAGAGGAAGACTCTTCCTCTTCATCCAGCTCCTGTATTTTACCACAGCAAAACGAAAATCACTGCACAACTTGGTCTTGTATTCTCCAGGGGCTGTTTCAGGGTTGAACTCTCAGAACATCCTTCCAGATCTGAGATGTGGCGGTGGGGGATGAAGATGAGCACAGAGACTGGGGGTGGTGTGAGGGGAAGTCTGTGGAGTTCTCCATGGGTTTATCTTCAATAGTTCTGAAAGCAAAGGTTTCGTCCTCCCCAGCCTTTGAAGCCCTAACCCCTCTGTGTCAGGAGATGACCCCTCTGATAGGAGATGTCATTCTGTAAATATGTTTCTCTTACTGGTTAATGAATAAAGCCCTGTTGCCCAATAGGAAAGCAAGATAGGTGGGATTAGCAGACAAGGAGGATTCAAGGAAAGGAAGGAGGAGAGTCAACATGTAGAGACTTGAGAGAGCAGAGCGCTGGATCCTCTCTCTGGTAAGATAAGACCACATGGAAACAGATTAATAGAAATGGGTTAATATTTAAGACAGAGCTAGCTGATAAGAAACACTAGTAACAGGCCTACAGCTTGTATCTACTACACATCTCTGTGTGTTGTTTGGGGCTGATGTGGCTGTGGTACCAGGCTGGTGGGAAAACTACTCGTAACATCCCTCATTTCCATTGCCATCTGCTGGCATGGTGCCAGCGCAGAAGCAGACTCCAACAACTGTAGAAGTGGCTTTCACAGATGCCTCAGCAAAGCAAGGAGCCCCCCCCAGAGTGGGGCAGACTTGGACACTAGTAAGAAAACACTGAATGGAAATGACAGGGCACGAGCATGGCATGCAGTCCCCACTGCAGCAAGAGCAAGAGGAATGGAGAACACATGGATGAGGATGAGCTACCACCTCATCAAACGACACTGGTGTCCATCCTTCACTGTCAATAGCGTGGCTTGATAAAGATTGTTCATGAGAACCTAAACCCAGGTGTGCGTCTGTACATCTGTCATCCCAGCTACAGAGGTGGAGACAGGAGGATCAGACCTTCAGGGCCCATAGTTACATTGTGACTTTGAGCTGGTCTGGTCTCCATGAAACCCTGTTCCACAAACATAGATAGATCATTTCTCTTCCAAAAGTATTAAGTTTTGATAACTGAATTATGGAATCACTAAAACTTCTTAGGGCATGAATAACATGTTAGCCTAAAAGTAGAAACGGAACCAATGAAATGGAGAGCTCATCCAGAAGGAATGCAGAAAAACAAAGGAAGTGATCAGAGCAGCAATGGACCAGTGGCTGACGGCCATATTGGCATCCACTATGCTATCCCTAAGGCTGGTGACTGTAGAGTATGAAGGCAAGCTACAGACTAGTCTTGTATTTCTAGAACACTTTTGAATCTTTTCTAAGTCTTTCTGGATAGTTCCTTCAACTGAAGGAGAGTTTAAATAACTTGCCCAAGGTCACAGAATTAATGAATGGGAGACTGGCCTAGAAGCCAGAGCCCTAATTGCTCTCTAGGGCTTCTTGGGACAATACTGCTTTGGGAAGAAAGATTTCAATTGAGGGAGAGGTTTTTAACATCTGGGCCTCCAATTCCTAAAATAATTGCATCTCATATTCTGAAAAGACATCCATGTCATTTACCGAGTGTGTCCTACACAAGGGCTCTTTTAAAAATGTCAAAATCTTTTTCCAACCCCCACACCACTGCAGTTGGATTTGTGGACCTTGGTGATTGTAGGGGTTCATAAAGCATATGAATTCAAGGCTTCTTCACAGTGATTCCAAGTTCATAATTTGGAAACTCCTGCTTTAGACCAATGGTCTCATTTTACAGAGGGGAATCCAAAACCCAGGGAAATTGAATGAATCATCCAAGGACATAATGCACATTATTCAAAGAATGGGGGAGCCACCATAGCATGCTGCCTTCCCTCCTCTCTTATTTGGGAACAATTTAGTTTTTGTTTCCCTCTTGGCATATTGCCATCTCTGTTATCATGAGATTTTAATTCTATTTTGAGTGTTCTGTTGACTTGGCAACATGATTTTCCACACTGCTAGAGTTCATGCCAGCAGAGAATCCCAGGCTCACTCTGCTACTGATTGATAGCTTGCCAGCAAACTTGGAGGAGCCTGAAGTCATCAAAAACAAAGACGGCTGCAGAAAAATACTTGGGGGAAAAAACCCATTTCAGGTGCTTATCTGTGCCAGTGTGTAAATGATGATTTAAACTGAATGAGTCAATGGACTCCACTCTGCACTTACTGGAAGAAGTCTTTCTCAGATCTTGCAGAAACAGAAGGACAAACTATCACAAATCTCAGTGGGTGGGGCCTGCAAGATGGCTCAGAGGGTAAAGGAGCTTGCTGCCAAGCCTAAGGACCAAGTTTGATTCCTGAGACCCACATGCTGCAAGGAGAAAGCATATTTGTACGAGTTGTTCTCTGACCTCTAATTTCCACAAATGCCCCATCTCTCTCTCTCTCTCTCTCTCTCTCTCTCTCTCTCTCTCTCTGTCTCTCTCTCTCTCTGTCTCTCTCTCTCAAACACACACACACACACACACACACACACACACACACGGTGCAACTTTATAATTATGTTCTATTATTTTATCATTTTGGAGGGGAAAAGGGTAAAGAGGTCTCTAAGCCAGTGTGTAATTTTCTTACTTAATGCTGTAACTTCTGCAAATGAATACTATGAGTAAATGAACATTTTTTTTTTTTTTGGCTTGATGGTGACTTTTTTAAAAGTTGAACAATTACTTAAATCTAATTTCCTAAGCTAATTTCCATCTAATTTGTTTGCTTTAAGACAATTATTGAAATCTAATTTTCCTTTAGTGTGAGCTGTTTCTGTTTCCACTCCTTTTCTAAGCTTGCATGTCAAATTATGATAAAACAAAGGAAATGGGCTGTCTATTGACTGAGTTCGAGAGAAACCAAATGAGCCTTAAAACACTTGCACCTCACCTAAACAAGTCTAAACTAGGCCTGATTTCGTTAAGAGTCTGATTCTTAGAAGTCTGATTGCCTTGAGTGTAAAGTGTTTTAAAGCCCTATCAGCACCATGCAGGCTATGGCCAGCCCATCAGTGTTTCCTGTAAGCTTTACTTTCTATAAGCCCCAGTTTCCACAGCCAATACCTGAGAGCACTGGTTGCCTTCTGGGATTGGCAGTTTAAATGACAAAGGTGCTCGTAAGCTCATAGGGCGGAACTGTTTGGGAAGGATAAGGAGGCAAGGCCTTGTTGGAGATGGTGTGTATTTCTGGGTTCCAGCTTTAAGGTTTCAAAAGACTCTCCCCATGTTCTCTCTCTCTCTCTCTCTCTCTCTCTCTCTCTCTCTCTCTCTCTCCCTCCCTCCCTCTCTTTCTCTCTCTGTGTCTATTTCTATATTTATCTGTCTCTCTGTCTCCTTGTCTCTCTCTGTCTTTATCCCTGTCTCTCTTTGTCTCCCTGTCTCTCTCTGTCTTTATCTCTGTCTCTCTCTCACCCTTGCCTGTGAATCATGATGGGAGCTCTCAGGAGCTCCAGTCAATGTGTCTGCTGCTTGTTGCCATGCTTTCTTTCCATGATACTCTTCATTTCTTTGTTTATCTGTTTGTCTTTCCTTTTGGGAAAGAGTTTCTTTTTGTAGCCTTGGCTGTCTTGGAACTCATTCTGTAGCCCAGGATGACTGTAAACTCACAGAGACTCATCTGCTTCTGCCTCCTAAGTGTTGGATTAAAGGTGTACACCACCACTGCTAGGCCCATGATAACCCTCTGAAACAGTAGGTCCAATGAGAAGCTGTCTTTTCTCTTTGCCTTGGTCTACAGAAATGTAACTAATGGTCTAAGGCATCCCACTTCTAGAATGCCTTATCTGCAAAGGAATTTTCCCACCATTTGCTTTTGGCTGTGGCATCTCCTGAAATCATCACTCACTGATACAACTTCCTAGATCATAGGAAATGGGGAGAGAACAAAGAGTTTGATGCATTTGCTATCGAACTCCCCCCCCCACTCTGCCCATGGGGACTGCAAAATTGCCTTGTACTCTGACATGGGAGACTGATGGGTAGAAAAGACACATTCCTAGAAACATCTTCTTTCCTATTATCTACAGCTCTACTAAGTGTGTTTGTCTGAAAAATCAATGGTTTTAGTTGCTAAAAATGTAAAAATGGACCCTCTTATCTGCTGTGACCTTTCTGGTATGATACTTCAGTGAGGAAGTCAATAACATAGGTGAACCCATCTTCCCAGAAAACGCTTATGTGTATATTGTACATACACAGGTCTTCTGCAGACACACATGGCTTGATGCTACCATTGAGCAAATTCATCTTCCAGTTTCTTCCATTTTATTGTACCAACTAAGAAGAGTGAATATCATAAGTTGGGGATTAATTCAGTATTACCTGTTTACCCAGTCAGTCAACTGGTAGTGTAAAGTTCATGGGTTCTATACATGTCAGTATGGTACTTGGTAATGATTTTTATTGCAAGCTGTTAAGTATAGAAAAGCAAAGGGGTATTAGGAATTTTCTTTGGGCTGCTAACTAGCTCCCAAATAAAGAATGGAGACTTATTATCAATGTTGAATGCTCTGCCCATTTAATTTAACCTGTTTCTATTCATCTTCCTGTTGTCTCTTTTTCTTTCTCCATTTTTTGAGCTTAAATTCCTCCTCCTATTTACTCTCCCTGCCTGGAAGTTCTGCTTATACCTCCTCCCTGGCTACTGCACATTCAGCTTTTTATTAGACCTCAGGTAGGCAAGGTAAAATAGCAACATATCTTTACATAATTAAACAAATGCAACATATTTTTACATAGTTAAACAAATGTAACACATTTTTGCATAGTTGAACAAATATTTCGGCAACAAAAAGGTTTCTCAACATACTTTTACTCAAAACCACAAATAGTTACTTTTTAAATATTCAAATGAGACTTAGTTCCAACACAATGAACCAATTTGGGTGGAGGAATCAGAAGGCAGCCTTACATCCATGCTGTGATATATTTGTGTCTGTAGTTGGATTTACATGGAGACTCCAGAACATAAGATTGAACACAAGATATAGAAAATATACCTTCTTTGTGCTTACAAGCTATAGAAAGGTAGACAAAGCAGATGTAGACAATGTGGCAGTTATTGAAGAAATTAAAGCAATTTAAAGAGATGCCATGCACAGCTGTGTCAGGACAATATCACTGGTACCTGAAGAGTAAAGCCCAAACATCAAAACATTAAGGATAAAAAAATACAAATGGAACAAAGAAAACAAACTAAAAACCCTTTATTTAAAGAGAAGAATACTGAATGGAGTGCATATTGAGAGTCTTAATACTCAAATAAGTCCCTTAGGGAAATGTCTTCCAAGTTCAACCATGCTTATTCATTTCTTACTGAGTAACTAATTCTTACTCAGAGTTAAAGCAGCCCTGGTGAAAAGGAACTTGGATGTATCTTGAGCCTGCTGTAAAACTTGACATTGTTCATGTGGGACTGTTTTTGAAGGCAGGCACAAAGAGCTGGGAATCTTGAGGACATGGGACACAGTTCGAAGACATAGGTCCCTGGGGCATGCCTTTAGGGAACAGAATGCCTTCAGGTCCTTCTCTGTGGGAAGCTATCTTTGTGGGGCTGCAATCAAAGCCAGCCAACTAGCCCACAGTTCTTACCTGTGAGGGGGAGCATGGATTGAGAAAGGCTAGTTTAAGACATTAAGAAAAAAGATGGAGACACAGGAAATTGTCAGGAGGGCAAATTCAGTCCATATTGAATGTCCTTAGTTTCTTCTTCAACATTCTTAAGTACCCAACCAAAAGTGGGGACAGTGGTAGAAGACTTCTATTATCATGTATAAGGGGGTAAACAGACTTACTTCCCTTAATCCTCTAGTATTTGGAAGCCACACCTGCCATCTGGCCTTCATGGTCAGGGGTAAACACACCTGAGCTCAAGTTTGTTATTAATTAGATAAAGACATCTACTACCAAAGCCGAAAAATCCTGCAGAAGCCAAGCTGTAGACTTATAGGCCTAAGGGTAGTTTTGAACTTTTTGATTTTGAGGCAAGATGAAATGGACCCCTCATTATGGGCCCTGACACTGCTCTCAGCTCCCTGGCCCATCAAGATGTGAGCAGTCCTTCAACAAGCATCTGCCACCACAGACAGCTATCACAGGCACCATGCAGTCCTTCAGCAAGCATCTGCCACCACAGACGGTACCATGCTCTTCTCACTATGAAACATGAACAGTCTCTGAAAAGAAATTTCCCTCTTAAAAAGAGAACTCATTGATTGTAGATAGTATCCAATAGCACACATGCTAATTATTAGTTTTTGCAACATTAAATAACGTGTTTTGCTAATTATTTCTCTTTTTCTTAAATTTGTCCTGCTCTATGGAGATGCAGTTGTTTGTACCTAGTCTCCTTGACTTAAATTTTTCCTGGGTTCTAACTATGATTTCCTAAAGATTTTGTGGACCCTCACGCCCCGACTCAGGAAAGGCGACACCCCCCCAAATCACTCACAAGAAGCGGTCTTGATGCAAAAGCATGAGGTCTTTTATATTCTAGTGCACTGGGGTCCACAGCCATACCCCACGTGGGGTAGAGGACTGGGAACCCTGGGTACAGGGTTCAGACAGCTTTTATAGGGTTTCAACAAAGCCTGAGCATCACAAACCAATCATCTCATAGCATCCAGTGCGGACCAATCAATTTGAATTATCCAAGCCCATGCACGCTTAGCCCAGAGAGTCTGCTTTCGCTAGGGCTTCTGGGTAGTGTGACAAGGCTCATTTCTTTTTTTTTTTTTATTTATAATTTTTTTATTTAATTTTATATAACAAAGTCCAATAAATGAAAACAAACATTTATACACAATATTTGGGAATTTGGGTGTCGTTCTTTCCAAACTACTTCCTGCTGGTAAGGGGCGCTGTGTTGGGGGATTCGAAGAAGATTCAGATATCCTAGCTATAAAAAAAAAATGCTTTGACTCCAAAATTTAACTTGAAGAACAAGTTACTGGGGAAAAGGATTTCTATTTTTGTTTCCACAGAAAATGAAAAGATGTGGATTCCTTCCAGACTAATGTGGTTTGATCACGCCAGACCGCCTGAAACAGAGTACAAGCTGATCCTACATTCAAAACAGCTGGACAAGACAAGGCTCATTTCTTGTGTTCATTCACTCACAGGTGCTGTCGATAAACCGCCCTGTTGTAAACAGTCAAGAATGACCTTTTGCCTACTCACTGCTAGGGGGCAGAGTTTAGGGAGAATTAGGCTAAATTTTTCCATCCTTACACCTAGCCTTATATTTTCCCTCGTTTCTAACTATGATTTCCTAAAGAATTCAGTAATTATAGGTACATGTTTAAGAATGCAGAAACAAAACAGTATATGACAACTCATCTGCCCACCAGCTGTGAATGGCATTCTTCTCCCAAGACCTATATGCCATCCTTTGAATTTTCTTTTGATAACAAAAGATAATAAAAAAATCCTTGATTCCTCTTTTTACTTTCTCAATCTTGGCTCTTAATCGCTGAACCCCTCCCTCCAGCTCCTTTCTATACTCTTTTAAAAAGTGGGTGACTACTATTTTCCATCACCATAAAGCCTCAGAATCATAATGATAGATGGTGTCCTGTGTATAAACTGATGGCTTGACTGCTTCATAGTGTGGTTAATGGGAAGGATTTTATTGTAGATCTGAAAGAGAGAAAAGCCAGAGGTGTCTGCAAGATTCCAGAGCAGGGTGAGAAAGAAGTTGACTGAATATGGCCAGCAGATTGGATATGGTCAGGGTTATCTGTGAGATCAGAGAGAAGAGCAGCAGATAAAGGTGGAGAAAATGTAGTGAGTGAAGCAGGACCAAGCATAAAAAGAGAAAGGGAGTGTTAGCAAGAATAGCAGTGCTACATATAAGGAGCAGCTTGGGGGAAGGAAGGAAGCCTGTAAGCTGGAGGGAATTTAGGGCAGGGTGGGTGCTAAAAAGGGCTAGGATGCTAATGTTGAAATGTGTAACAAGTACTTGTGATATTGAGGGGGGCTGGAGGCCAGCATGAGCTTTGATACACTAAAAGGGTACCACAAAGAGCTCTATGTCCTTTCTGCCAAAGGTAAGGGAAATGGCTCCTTTTGGTAGAGGGGAAACAGTTTCACAAGTTCCTGAGGAATGTGACTTTCATATAAACACCAGAAATCCTCCTCCAGTCCAGGTTGAGCTCATTTCTGGGTATTTGGACTGCCTTTTGGAACTTCTTTTGGAGCTGACACCCTACACACTCCTGACTATAACCTCAGACCTTCACACCTTCTTCTCTTTAAGTCTGTGGTCATTTGACACTTGTCATCTCTACCCGCCCCCTTTTTTTTCTTTTGCTATTATCACTTAGAGTACTGTCCTTGGGTTCCACCATGTCCTTGGAGATTTCAG
Organism: Phodopus roborovskii; assembly: GCF_943737965.1. Taxonomy (NCBI): domain Eukaryota; kingdom Metazoa; phylum Chordata; class Mammalia; order Rodentia; family Cricetidae; genus Phodopus; species Phodopus roborovskii. Next base: position 227,417 of record NW_026126433.1, read on the forward strand.
CATGCACCTGGCCACTCAGTTCCTGCTTCCAACAGCAGAAGTTACACTTTCCCTCTTAATCTGGGAACCGTGCAGACAGACCAGTAGCCACTCCTGTTTCTCCCAGTTTATATTTCTCTTCTCTCTCTAGTTCTTTTCTATGTGCCTTTCATTGCCTGAGCAGGGGTAATTCAGCTGACCAACGAGGAAGAGCTCCTCTTTGGTGGCTGTGGTGGTTGATAGCAATTACATGGAATGGAACAGGCAAGGGAGTGATAGCATGGACTTGGCTGAGCTGGAGGCTGACCTGTACCACTTTCATGATCCTTGTCACAAAACCACAGACAAAATAGACTGCATCCATTTATTGTTTGTATTTCACCATGTTGCCAGACTTCTTAGGATTGTAGTCTGGGCCTGGAAGCCCTAAGAAGCAAGGCTAGAGGCCCATCTCCCCATACTCCAATGGAATAGAAGACAAGAATGAAAAGCAGAGGCAGGGGATTTGTTCAACATGGCCATCTTGAGAAGAAAATGGAGTCTAGTAGACTCCCCTGAGTCTATCTTTGGGGCCCTGAGATGAGGTTTAGACATAAACAGAGGGCAAGAGGCATACATAGGTAAACAGTCTTGGTCAAGTGTGGTCCCTCATCACTGGCACATCATCTCAGCTTCTGGTGCTTAGTCTGTTTTTTAAGACATCAGCACTGTGGGAAGTCCTTTGGAATCAAGCTTCCCCTCTGGCTTGTTAAAGGGCCCCAGCCTTCTCGTCCTAGCATGAGACTTTGGAGAAATTCCAGTTCCTTGGATATCAATGTAACATTGTGATGGTCATGGGGAGTGACATAGATGCCTCACTTTAGAATACCCTTGCTCATGCCAGGATAGTTAGTGACACCTCAAATGTGCAATATCAGTTTGACTATATTTCCTAGCTCACCATCAGTGATGCTCAAAGCAGTTTGTTATATGTTGAGATGTGAAGAGTGAGAAGTTTGAATACTAGTGATAGAAGTGAAATAATTAGAATTAATGATTTCAAGTTTCAGTTTAGATGTTGGTTAAAATGGGTACTGACTGCATAACACATGGGAAATAATATTCACTGGGACTCAGTATAGGGTTATTTGGGGTGAATTCACTTACACATGAAACAGATGACCATCTCAGGCTCCTGCTCCATGGATGCCACCCAGATGCTCTCTGCAACCTGACCAGGAAGTTAAGAGAGTGAGCCGTGGTCTGGGACCCCAGACCTAGCCTTCTCAGTCACATCCATACCTACACCCACCCCCAATGGGTGTGGTCAGTGCAACAGTCGAGGGCAGGGTGGATATCTCACTACAACTGCACATTGGTTGTGCAGACTCAATGGAAAGGAAAGGAAAGGAAAGGAAAGGAAAGGAAAGGAAAGGAAAGGAAAGGAAAGGAAAGGAAAGGAAAGGAAAGGAAGACGATGTCTTCTGAGAGTGGACACAGAATTTTCCCACTTTGACCATTCGGGGAACTGGCTAGAGTGACACCAATATCAGAAGTAAGAAAAAGCCCAGGCTAGCTTATTCTTGAGAGTGAGGCCACCCTGTGTCAAAGGCCACCATGGTAAGACATTAAAGACACCATCTGGGTTCTCCTTCTGAAATTTGGTGGCCATCAGAATACTGTCACCGAGGTCTGTTATTGTGTAAAACTAACTCTCACAACCATCTTTAGTTCCAGGTCCAGGGAGTCTAATGTCTTCTTCAGTGGCCTCCATAGCATCTGCACTCTGGTGAGCACATCGGCATAAATGCACACACAAAGACACATGCATAAACACACATAATTAAAAATGTAAGTGATGAAGAATAATTGTCTGCTATATATACTATGCACTGCTTTTCCTGATAGTAGAAATCAGTGCAAATGAAATGAGCCCCAAGTCACCACACCTGGGCATGGTTTGGGTTCTTTGCCTTGATATAGTCATGTTATTAAAAATAAATACATTTTATAAGACAAATTTATTTCATTGTATCCTATATCATTTAACATTCCCCCTCCCCTTTAATATAAATAATATATAATTGTTGACATTAGAAAGAAAATGTGATGGAAAACAAATAATTAAACTACTCAATTGACAAATTATTTGACCCAACTAGCTATTGTCTTTAGGCAAAATCTTACTGGGTATTCTGTATAAAGAGAGTTAAGGCCTATAATTCTCTTCCATTCTAATTTTATCTTAAAATTAATCAGTAAGATTTTCAGGGCATTCATCTCCCTAGCAATGAAGAATTCCCTCCTGTTAAAGCTCACAGGAACTCATTACACATCCAGTCAAGGACAGTCAATCAATAATGTCTTTTAGGTGGTGATTAGGGAAATGGAGCACTCCTCCTGGCCACAGGGCTTTCAATGTGAATGGGAAATATTTAGCTTACTCCTTCCCTCTCACTTATGCTGACACTGACATTACTATAGCTGTGGTTGAGAGTTCACACACAGCTTTTATATGGCTTGAAAAACAAACAAAATTAGAAGTAGGTTCACTGGACATAACAGTTAAAAACAGGCTCACTGGGGCCGGAGAGATGTCTCAGTATTTGAGAGCACTGGCTGTTCTACCAGAAGACATGGGTTTGGCTCCCAGCACCCACATAAGACACCACAAAATTGCTTATAACTCTAGCTCTGAAGGATCCAATGCCCGTTACTGGCCTCCACAGGCAGCTGCATAAGCCTAGCATATACACAAAGACACATACATAAAAATAAAAATATCCTGAAGGCTCACCGGACACATGATCTATATTTTTTCTTCTTTACTGTTCATTTTCTTTCATTAAAACAGAAATCAAGAACAAGTAATTTTAAAATTGAAGACCCAAACTTACATCATTTTTTTTTAGCTCAACAGAATCCTGTAAATAATCTAGTCCAATTATCCAATTTCCTCTAGTCAACCCTTTTATAGACTTAGGGACCCATGGAAATCATATAAACGACCTTAGATCGTATTTGGGAGACTTGCAAACTCTAATTTTTAGTCTTGCTATTTTTGTAGTGCTGGTGCTACATTAACCAAAATAGGAGAAAAAGAAGGAAAGTGGAGAGGAGACAGGGAGAGAGGGAGAAGACAAGGAAAAGGGGAGGGTGAGGGGAGAAAAGGGATAGTTAAGGGAGGGGAGAAAAGGGAAGGGAAGGGCAAGTTTTTGTGCCCCTTCCCATATTTACTTAGCAAACCATGTTAAAAGTTGTGTTTATGTTTAGGACACAGAAACAGGTATGAATTTTCCAAAAATGAAACACTTGCATGAACTCTGAGACAGACCTATTAAAAAAAAAGAAAAAAGAAAAGAAAAAGAAAAAAAAATCAATGTTTCTTGCCCTACAGAAAATAGCATGGTGGCCAGAGTGAGAAGAGACACACTAGATTGCAAGTCCAAGTGAAGAGCAGCACACAGCTCTGGAGCATCCATCCTGTGAGCTTTCTTTCGTGAATGTAGAACACTTTTAAAATGGCAATTCAGTAGTGCTCTCCTTCTTTTGTCTGACTGCAATGACATTTCTATTTCTAAAAGTTGAGTGAGCTGGGCGTAATGCTGAAGAGTCTGAGGCTGAGGCTGGAGTGGGAGTAGTTCAAAGGCAGCGGAAGTCTACAGGGAATATCACTAGTGATTGTTGAAGTGTTTCCAGTGGATCAAAACTGTCCCAATTTACACAACACTAATGAACCAAAACTTCTCACGCCTCACAAATATACACAGGAGGTGGGCAGCATTAGAACCATGGCTCGGTGTTCCAAAATTAATTAAATAATAACAGAAATAGATGTATTTGTGTGGTCTGAGGTTGTTAATATTAAAAAAAAGTGATATAATTGAAGATCCTGACAACATAGGTTTAGAGGAAAATGTTGGAACCCAAAGATGCTAAAACTGGTGAGTCATCTATAGCATTTTGTATGAGTATGTGTGTGTGTGTGTGTGTGTGTGTGTGTGTGTGTGTGTGTGTGTGTGTCTATCTGTCTGCCTGTGTGCTGTGGTGTGGTAAATAAGTTTGGTTTACTGTTCCATTAAAATTTTATGATGTAATCTGTTTCTGTGGTGAATAATGCATTGGACACTCAATGTTCTATGTGAATACTTAATGCAAAAAGTCATTATGGATTTGTAGACCTGTAACCCCACAGTGTATTTCCATTCAGTTTGTATAAGAAACTGTTCATGTCCTTTTCCTTTGATATGACAACCCACAGAGTTTAGCTCCAGGCTATCCTAATAAGTCCTTCAGCAAGATCTTGACACTTAAATTTTGGATATTTGCAGTTCACCATCAGCCTGTGCAGTTAGGGCATTTACAGCCTGGCTGAGTAACCTGTGACCATCACAGAGACAGCCCACCACCTGTTCAAGGGGACATCACTGCAACTGTCCTGTTGAAGGCAGGCTACCCACTGGTGCAGCTGAACTACTTTGAAGTTAGAAAGCAAAACTGATGGAAAAGAAATTTGGGGAGACAAAAGAAAGGGTGAAGGAGAAGATGGGGAGGTGAGATCTCAGCTTCCTACTGTTAAAGCAATGAGAGAAGGAAATTGCCTCCTCTTAGAGTAGAGGAAAACAAAAGCAATGACTGGAAACCTCTAATCAAACAGATGATGTCACAACGTTGCTGCAAAACTTCCAGCCAGGTGTCATGACATTGCCACAAAGCATCATCCAGATATAGATATCATCACAGCATTGTTGTAAAATATTAGACAGATGTCATATTGCCATGAAACTCCAGTCAGGTATGGCATTGCCACAAAACTCCCAGCAGCTATCAGGATTTTGCCACAAAGCATCAAATACCAAGTAGGTTTCACGGCTTCTAGGCATCAGACAGATGTCATGTCATCACAAAACTTAAATAAGTTATCATGCCATTGCCACAAAGCTCCAGAAAGGTGTCATGACATTGCTACAAAACATCAGAAAGATCCCACCACATTGCTGCAAATCATCAGTAGCAGAAACCTTGGGTTGACTCATGGCCCTCAGCACTGTTGGACAGCCTGCCCACACTATTAGAGGACTACTGATTAGCATGGCCTGAATGTTTGACAACATGGCCAAACCCTAGGAATGAAACCACCAGTGAGCATTTTATTGTGTCCCATAAAAAGTAGTGTTTTAGAGAAAATATTTTCCTCATTGCAATAAAACATCAATTAACAAGATAACGTTTTCTGTCCTATGTTCTTATATTAGAAAGAGACAGCATAACCCTACATTCAAATATCAGATAATAAAATTTCACCCATGGTAACTTACTTCTTTTGAAAATACCAGAGGTTATAAATACTGTATATTAGTTTATCTCAGTATATAGTTCTGTGAAAGCAAAAGTATATTGCAATTATGATTAATTAACAGTAGTTGGCTTATTTCAATAACATGATCAGGATTTCATTTTTGTTAATTTGTTGTTCTTGGCTCTTTGATGCAGGATTTCAGTCAGTAGCCTAGAATTCCCTGGAAATCAATACGCAGCCCTTTTTACTTCACCCTTTGAGTGTTGAGATTATGGATATGTGCCAGATACTTAGCCAATAACGTACAACTCAAGATACTTAGCAGGATGGCTCAGTGGGCAAAGACATCTACTACCAAGACTTAACTTGAGACTGCCCTGGAACATACACAGTAGAAGAATGGAATGAACTTCCTGGAGTTTTCCTCTGACCTCCATGTGCTCCTCATAGTATCTATATGCACACACTCAAACAATGAATAAAATGCAATAATAATGAAAATACTTTGCCAGGTGCACAAGAAACAATATTTGTTTTACATATGCAAACCACATACATATATAATCAAAAGCACCATTATTGTTTACAACTGATTTAAGTCACAAAACTCAGAAATCATCCCAGTTGACAAATACTCAAGTGTGTCCATATCTCCCGAAGACTGAAATCTTACTGTGAAGGACAACAGTGACCGTGGATGACAAGCCCACAATCCAGCTGGACAGCCATATTCTACTAGGATAGTACTGCTCATGGATTGGTTGCTTAGAACTATACCGCCTTGCCACTCCAAACAGAACTCGATTTGATCAAGAAAGTTCGATATTATCCTAATATATTAGCTCATTAATGTCTTTTATTTTTTAAATGTTCATTAATGTCTTTCTACCAGATTTTAATTCAGTAGGAGGGTAAAGACTGCCAACTGCTGACTCTTCTCCTCATGGGCCCCCATCAGAGTCCAAAGAATTGGATTTGTCACCAAACTTGAAAAGAAATTTTAGGTCTCATCGAGCAGAAAGTGTTATTGAACTTGGGGCTCACATCCTAAGTCCCAAGTCAGGTTCAGCCATTTGTCCTCAGCAAGCCAATTAAAAGAGCAAAATAAAACAGAAGGCAGGAAAGGGGAATTATTCAATGTGGCCACGTTGGGAAGAGGGAAAAAAAAAAAAAGTCCAGCAATCACCTCAAGTCCAACTTTGGGTCCTGAAGTCAGATCAAAGTTGAAAAGATCAGAGCACATCTAAGCGGTCCTAGTCAAGACCTGCTCAGCCCATCTTTAACCCATCCTCATCTGGATTTCAGGCTCTTCTCTGAGGAGGTCTGACTAGTTGCTACAGCTGTGAAATCTCTTTCTTGGGAAAAAAGTTTCCTCTGTGCCTAGGGTCTTTCCCTTCTCTTGCCATTGGATTCCTGGGGAAATTCCCATTTCCTTGGGGTCCATTGTCTCACCTCTGGCAGATGCAAGGGCCTTTGTAGAACATCTCCATTTCTGCAGGGCCTGTTATGAGGGCAAGGGACATTTCAGGGGCTGTGGGGATTTCTTGCTACATTTTCCTTTTCTATTCTCAGGTTGTTTTTAGTGTTACACTTTCCTTTTGAAGCCTTTGACAGGAGCATTATTTTTTAAATTTCCACCAAGGACAGAATACTCCTATCGCTGATAGCAGTAATATGTTTCTGCTTCCCTCTAACTATAAACAAATTTAAATTTCCATGCAAACTTGAATGCTGACACAGTCTGCTGGGTTTTTAATCAGTTCTACTTATTGTATACAAAGATCAATGAAGACTTCCTTATTTATCATAATTTAGTCAAGTAATCCCCCCCGCACGCAGATCAGCAGTAAAATGAAAATTGATTGTCAGAAGGCGAATAATCAGTGTTTAACATAAGCAAGCTGAGAAGTCTCTGACCTGTAAATAGCCACAAGAATCTATAAATTGCAACTTTTTTACATATTGTGGCATAAAAAAATTACAATAACTTCATCAGAAACAAATTACACTTACATTTGTTTGTTTGTTTTCCATTCTAGTCCCTCTCCCCACCTGATCCTTTTTTCTAACATTGTTCCTTCTCCCATGACCCAGATGTATTCAGAAACACAAAGCTCACTAAGCCATGGGAGAAGGACCAGGGTGGAGAGGACACAGGGCTAGAAGTAGGAACATTTAGGGGCATAGGACAGCAGGTACAGGAGGAGGGAAATGCATCAAAACTGCATTAGCTCAATGAGCTCTGGTAATACAGTAATACTGAGGACCAGACTCTAATGGCACACAATTCAAGAATGTGTATAATATGTATCGCTTAAGCTTTAATTTACAAACTGTCAATGAAAACAAAAAAAAAAAAAAATACTAGACCAAACATGGATTGAAACATCAAACAAGAGTCAAGTTATTTTAATCTGTTTGTCAAAGAGAGCTAAACAAAGAAAGGAGAGAAACAAAAGCAATGGGAGCTTCAGGCTCATCTGTAGCTCCTTTGGGAATAAACAGGAAGGCTACAACCCATCAAAGGTCATGGTGAGGGAAATAAACCAGGAATTTACTTTTTGTGTTATGCATGCAAAATGGTACAGTAAAGTGAGTGCAAGAGGTAGCACTAGGATGCAGTATTGATGTTAACTAGCCCAACACCAAGCTTTGGAACAATTCTGTAAGGTCTAGTTGTGAACTGTCCACCCACTACCACCTCTAGCAGAGCCAGCTGAACTGAACGGGGTCATGTTTCTTTGCTTTTCCATTGGAACAACAGGGCTGTGCCAAAGAGATAAGGCACAGGTATGTCTGTCCAGACTGGCTAAAGGAACTCACATGAAGAGGTCTCTCCCAGCCACACTTAACAATCTGCTCCAATTGGATGACCAAGACTCACTTTACAGCACCACTGACACCTGGCTGTCCTTTCCCAGGGTTTATAGGGGCCCAGAACTTCCTGTGAGGACAGAGTTTTATGGCAGCAATTAGCTCCTTTTCAACTACAACCATAGAATGTGCCAGTTCAGGGGCAAAGTATTGCTCCACAGCTCTCTGTGAATAACTAATTGGGGGGCTGCACAGCTACCCCACTGGTGGTCTTTCAACTTGGCAGAGCACATTGGATGTTGTGCAGATGGCAGGGCTCCTCCCTCCCCAGTCACACAGCAGTTACGGGGTCTACCTGACACGTTAAACAGTTCTGCCCAAGGTTCCCCTTTCTGTCTTTTGTCTGCTGTGTACAGGGGTTTGACAACTACAATCAAATTTAAGAGCTGACAACTAAACCAGTTATATTGAGGTTAGAATTCTACAAAGCTCACTCTCTCTTCCATCTTTGGATGAGGAAGTAGAATCGGAAAACGCCATTGTTGAAAAGTCAGGGTAGCTGTATTCAGTGTCGCAAATATCATCCAATTTTTAAAAAAGAAAATGAAAATCATTATTTACTCAGGCCAAACAACCAATTCTGTTTCTTTCATTTCTCATCTTACTTCTAACGAATGGAGGAGACATTCGCTCTTCTGGAGTATGATAGTCAACTGGATTCTCTAACACCGCCACCCCTTTGAGAGGTCTAATGGCCTTTTCACAGGCATCTCGTATCAGATATCCTGCATAGCAGATATTTATATTATGATTCATAACCAACAACATTACTTTATAAAGTAGCAACTGAATCATTGTAAAGTTGGGGGTCGCCACCACATGGGGAACTGCATTAAAGGGTTGCAGCATTAGGAAGGTTGAGAAGCATGGCTCTAATGAGACAAGCTATATTAAATTGATGAAGGGGAGGTCAGTGGAAGAAAATATGGTACTATCCTGTCCAAAACAGTCACTCATGAACAAACAGTTGTCCTCTGTCTTACCAGCTCCCCTTTGTCTCAGTGGGAAGAAAAGACATTGTCAAACTCAAGAGTACATGCCATTCTCCAGCTTCCACTGCAGATTTGCAGGTGTACATACTGTGACTCTCAATAGCATGACTTCCTGCCAAGAAACTATGCCATATATATTTTCAGTCCCAGACACATGGGTCCTCATTAAAGTTTTGCATAAATCAAACTTGACAAAATATGGTAAAGCAGATTACCCACAAGTAAAGGGAGAGATCCATTGAAATACTGAGAGCTGAGTTGTATTCTAGTTATGGCTCCTTGTTTAACAGGAGTTATAATAGGTCTTAATAAAACCTGGAGTCAGATATTGAGATAAATGCTGAAAGATCAGAAAGGAGCCAGCCACAAGCGAGACATTTTACTACTACCAAATGCTCAGACCAAATGGAAGACCCCATCTCTAGGATCCTCAGATTGAACACTCTGAGCTCCTGTCTCCTCTTGCCTTATATTCCTCTCTCTACCCAGCAATATCACTCCTGTCTCTACCTCCCTGGAGCTGGGATTAAAGGTTTTGTGATCCCAAGTGCTGGTATCAAAACTGTGAGCTGTTTCTCTGTGAAAATGGATCAATCTAGTGTAGACCAGGCTGGCCTTGAAATCATAGAGAATCATCTGTCTCAGCCTCCTGAATGCTAGGATTAAAGATGTGGCCACCACTGCCTGGCCTCTATGGTGAACTAGTGGCTCTGCTCTTCACTCTGATCTTCAGACAAGCTCTATTTGTTAGATCACAAACAAAATATTACCACATTCTTGTTCTGTAAATACTAATCCCAGATGGAGGATTGCATGCATATAGGCATAATAGAATTCCAAAGTTGTTCATTACTTTTTAGGTCCCTCTTCATTATCTCACAGATAGTAGAGGCACAATGAAGGGAACTCTGAAAGTTTCCATACTCAGGATATCCCAGTCACAGGGAACCATGTGGCTAATACACAGTAGTAGGGTAGTGGGCGGTTTGATAGTCTTTTCCCCTGATAACAAAATGACATTCACTTTATAATCTCGTTATTTTCATATCGTTTGTTTTATATTGGCTCTTTCAGCACATCGACTCTGAGGAAAATGCTGTAGCCAAAGCTATTTGAGTTCACTGAGTGTGGAGACATGGTAGTTTAACATCAACAGTCAGAAAGAGTTAGCCAATATCTGTCTTGGAATTTTTGTTTAAACAGCGTTAAATTTCAAATCAAGTATGCATGCTATTGGCAGAGATTCTCTTGGACACATTATCTGGCTGGTGGTAAAGATGGCCTTATTTTATTTAAAAAAGCAAAACAACTGAAGTATAAATAAATGTGCTATGAATACTTACAGACCAAAATTAAGCAGGAAATGTCTGAAACAGTTTAGAATCAGTATTTCTTCAGCCAACCAGCATTTATTAAACATCTGTTAGGAGAATCAACGTTTTCTAAGTTCCAAGGACAAATAGAAAAAGCAAGTTACAGTTTATGATTTTAAAGAAACTGTCATCATGGTGGCATAATAATACAGATGTATAACACTTTGAAACCATTCAAAAATGAACTCATGATCAGTAAATAAATTTGGCCATAAAACACCAAAAGTGTAAATTCTATGTTTTTGGACAGCTTGGATGATGATTGTACCTATAATCCCATTATTCATACTGCGGAGGCAGGCTGATCTTGACAAATTCAAAGCCAGCGTAGACTGCATTGGAAGTTTCAGAGAATCCAGAGTTACATAGTGAGATCCTGTCTCAAAAGAAATAGACACATGCACACACACAGGCATGTACACACACACACACACACACACACACACACACACAGAGAGAGAGAGAGAGAGAGAGGATAAAAAATCTTTAGCTGTCACATTTTCCCTCAAAGCATTTGGAGAATCATTTAAAGAAAATCTTTGAAGACTATGGCTCATCTCTCATTATTGCTACCAGGAAGCCACTCAGGGACATAAGTGGTGACCATGTAAAGATCAAGTTTAAGGAACTCATCCTCAACACTAGAGGAAAGTGACTGTGAATGTCATACCAGGTGCAATAATTTGGCCCCTTGACTCTCAATCTATAGTTATCTATAAAAAGTACAAGGGGATTTTTCAGGAATATATAAGCCTGACAATCCCAGCTAACATTCTGAAAACAGCTCTGGGGTTGGTCTAGTCTCTGCATTTCTAAATAATTTTTTTATTTATTTTATATAACAAAGTCCAATTAAATGAAAACAAACATTTATACACAATATTTGGGAATTTGGGCATTGTTCTTTCCAAACTACTTCCTGCTGGTAAGGGGCGCTGTCATGGGGGATTCGAAAAAGATTCAGAAATCCTGGCTATAGTCTGTAAGGCTGCTTTGTCCAGCTGTTTTGAATGTAGGATCACCTTGTACTCTGTTTCAGGCGGTCTGGCATGATCAAACCACATTAGTCTGGAAGGAATCCACAGCTTTTCATTTTCTGTGGAAACAAAAATAGAAATCCTTTTCCCCAGTAACTTGTCCTTCAACTTAAATTTTGGAGTCAAAGCATTTTTTTTAATTTAATTTATTATTTTACATGTCGATCCCAGTTCCCTCTCCCTCCCTCCCTCCCTTCCCTCCCTCCCTCCTTCCCTCCTTTTTACCCTCTCTGCCCTCTCATATGCACTCTAACCACCCTCCCCTCCCATCCCCCCACCCCAATTCCATATGTAGGGGAATGCCATCCAGTTGGGGTCATGTAGATCTGACAGGTCATGTGAAGTAGGGACTAGGGCTTCTCTCCTGTCTCTAGCTTAAGGCAGTTATCCCTCCATGGGGTATGTGTTCACAAGGTCCTTTTTTGCACCAGGGATACATCCTGGCTCCACTCTCTGAGGTCCCTTAGACTGCTCAGTCCTTCTGGCTGAGACCCTTATTCAGGGGGGCCTGAGTCAGTCCCATGCTGGCTTCCCAGCTATCAGTCTTGTGGCCCGTTAGCTCTTCCTTGTTCAGGTAAGCTGTCTCTGTGTGTTTCTGCCGCATGGTCTTGTCCTCTCCATCTGCATCTGGGTTCTAGTTCGACTCAGTGTTTATGTATGGGTGTTTGATCCTGTTTCCAACAGACATTAGTTGAGGGCTCCAGGGAGAAATTAGTTGTTGATCTCACTCTCTGGGAAGGGCATTTATGATAGCCTTTCCAATGAAGCTCAAATTGTTAGTTGGGAGCAGTCTTATAGTTCTCTAGACCTTTCTTTGTGTTCAGTTTTATCTTCAAACCAATATTGGCTCCCTCTTTTATGTTCTCTCTCTCTGTCTCTGTCTTTCCCTCTTTCCTGTCTTCTATCCTAACCAGGCTCAATCTTCCTGGTCGCACATGTTTTCCTTTCCTCCCCATCGTTTTCTCCAACTTCTCTCTCCATTCGCTGCCCCCCCACTTCCTCTGAGCTCTGGGGGACTTGTCCCTTCCCAGTTCTGTGAGGGACTTTATATGAATCTCTTAGAATACACCTTGTATGCTAGTTCCTTTGGTGATGTGAATTGTAGGCTGGTGATCCTTTGCTCTAGGTCTAAAATCCATATATGAGTGAGTACATACTATGTTCCTCTTTTTGTGACTGGGTTACCTCATTCAGGATGGTTTCTTCAAGTGCCCTCCACTTGCCTGCCAGTTTCAAGATACCATTATTTTTTTCTGCAGAGTAGTATTCCATTGTGTAGATGTGCCACATCTTCATTAACCATTCTTCAATTGAGGGGCATCTAGGTTGCTTCCAGGTTCTTGCTATTACAAATAGTGCTGCAATGAACATAGTTGAACAGATGTCTTTGTTGCTTGGATGTGAATCCTTTGGGTATATGCCTAAGAGGGGGATTACAGGGTCCTGTGGTAAACTAATTCCCATTTTCCTGAGGAACCGCCATACTGATCTCCAAAATGGCTGCATGAGTTTGCACTCCCACCAGCAGTGGAGGAGTGTTCCACTTTCTCCACATCCTCTCCAACATAAGTCATCATTGGTGTTTCTAATTTTGGCCATTCTGGCAGGGGTAAGATGGCATCTCAAAGTTGTTTTGATTTGCATTTCCCTGATAGCTAAGGATGTGGAGCATTTTCTTAAGTGTCTTTCAGCCTTTTTGATTTCCTCTATTGAGAATTCTTTCTTCAGTTCTGTACCCCATATTTAATAGGGTTATTTGGTGTTTTGTTGACTAGTTTCTTGAGTTCTTTGTATATTTTGGGGATCAGCCCTTTGTCGGATATAGGATTGGTGAAAATCTTTTCCCAGTCTGTGGGCTGCCATTTGGTCTTGTCCACTGTGTCCTTTGCCTTACAGAAGCTTCTAAGTTTGAAGAGGTCCCATTTATTAATTGTTTCTCTCAGTGTCTGTGCCCCTGAAGTTATGTTCAGGAAGCGGTCACCTATACCAATTTGTTCAAGGGTACCTCCTACTTTCTCTTCTAAGAGGTTCAATGTGGCTGGATTGATGTTGAGGTCTTTGATCCATTTGGACTTGAGTTTTGTGCATGGCGACAGACATGGGTCTATCTGTAGTCTTCTACACACCCTCATCCAATTGTGCCAGCACCTTTTCTTGAAGATGCTGTCCTCGCCCCATTGTATAATTTTAGCTGTTTTGTCGAAAATCAGGTGTTCATGGGTGCGTGGGTTAATATCAGGATTTTCAATTTGATTCCATTGGTCTACCTGTCTATTTTTATGCCAATACCAGGCTGTTTTCAGAACTATAGCTCTGTAGTAGAGCTTAAAGTCAGGAATGGTGATGCCTCCTGAAGTTCTTTTATTGTATAGGGTTGTTTAGGCTATCCTGGGTCTTTTGTTTTTCCATATAAAGTTGATTATTATCCTTTCAAAGTCGGTGAAGAATTGTGGTGGGATTTTAATGGGATTGCATTGACTCTGTAGATTACTTTTGGCAAGATTGCCATTTTTACTATGTTTATCCTACCTATCCAAGAGCATGGGAGATCTTTCCATTTTCTGGTATCTTCTTTAATTTCTTAATTTAGAGTCACAAAGTTCTTATTATATAGGTCTTTTACTTGTTTGGTAAGTGTTACACCAAGATACTTTATGTTGCTTATGGCTGTTGTAAAGGGTGATGTTTCTCTGATTTCTTTCTCTGTCTGTTTGTCGTCTGAAAAAAGTAGGGCTACTGATTTTTTTTGAGTTTATCTTGTATCCTGCTAGTTTGCTGAAGGTATTTATCAGCTGTATTGGGAAAATCTGGTTTTGTCATTAAATATCTTGTTTTCTCCATGTATAGTGATTGAGAGTTTTGTGGGATATAGTAGCCTAGGCTGGCATCCGTGTTCTCTTATTACTTTTAGAATATCTATCCAGGACCTTCTGGCCTTGAGGGTTTCCATGGAGAAGTCAGGTGTAATTTTGATAGGTTTGCCTTTATATGTTACCTGTCCTTTTTCCTTCACTGCTCTTAATATTCTTTCTTTATTCTGTATGTTAGGTGTTTTGATTATTATATGTCAAGGGGTCTTTTTTCTTTGGTCCAGCCTATTTGGGGTTCGGTATGCTTGTTGTACTTTCATGGGCATGTCCTTCTTCAGATTGGGAAAGTTTTCCTCTATTATTTTGTTGAATATGTTTTCGGCACCTTTGAGCTGTGCTTCCTCACCTTCCTCTATGCCTATTATTCTTAGGTTTGGCCTTTTCATGGTGTCCCTCATTTCCTGAATGTTTTGTGTTAAGGATTTGTTGGATTTATGATTTTCTTTGGTCGATGAATCTATTTCTTCTAGTTTATCTTCTGCGCCTGAGATTATCTCTTGAATTCTGTTGGTTATGCTTGCACCTGTAGTTCCCGATCGTTTGCCCAGTTTTTCTATTTCCAGCATTCCTTCAGTTTGTGTTGCCTTTATTTTCTCTATTTCAGTTTTCTCTTGAATTGTTTCCTTCACCTGCTTAATTGTTTTTTCTTGGCTTTCTGTACTTTCCTTAAGGAATTTGTTCATTTCTTCCACTTTTTTGTTTGTTTTTTCCTCCATGTCTTTAAGGGATTTTCTCACATCTTCTTTGAGGGCCTCTATCATTTTTATGATGGTAATTTTTAAGTCGTACCCTTCTGCTTCCTCTGCTTTGTTGTTGTGTTCCATTCTAGTTGGTGTAGATTCCCTAGATTCTCGTGGTGGCATGCTTGTCTTTCTGTTGTTAGGTGTTCTCTTGTATTGCCTTCTTCCCATAGCTTCTTCCAGTAGGTGTTGGTGGGGTCTCCCCTCTCTCTATGGTACTTCCCCAGTGGGCTTATGTGGGTCTGAGATTCAATATCTGTAGCTCTGTGCGGTCCAAGCTCTCTTGGAGGTTTCTCCGCAGACAGGGATCCAGGGATGGGGTTAAGGATGAGGATCCAGTAGAAGATGCCAGCAGGTACTCGCAGTGGTCCTGCAGAGATAGGTGGATCTCTGGGAGGGGCCCAGGACTCCAGCAGAGGACTGGAGGTGGGGTCAGAGACCAAGCAGGTGGAAATTATGGGTGGTCCCGCGTGGATAGTCAGGTCTCCTTTGTTCAGTGTTGCTCGGAGAAGTCTCCGAAGTAGGGTGGACTGTTGGCTCCACCCTCTGTCCCAGTGATCAACCAGAGTGGCAGGACCATGGGTTGGGTAGGGCACAGGGTACAGGGGGGGTGTAGGCTGGCAGTGGGGATGGGTGGGGGTGTATCAGAGCTCCAAGGGTGCTCTCGATGGGGACCGGAGACAGGAGCAGCAGGATCAGGGGCCCTCTAAATAATTTTTGTGTGATCTAGTGGTCAATGGAGAGTGTCAAATGGTGCTGGTGGACAACTGAGAGGATCATGTGCTCATTGTGGGTAATGGGGTGAGTCACATGGTTCTGGTGGACAGTGGAGGGGTTCACCATCTTCTTGAATCTCTACTTGTAATCACCAGAAGTGCTTGAGAAATCATCAGTCATTTTAGAGCTGGGTTCCTCACTGTACCTGCCTAGAGCAGATATCTGTATTTGAGCAAACAGTGGCCCTCTCCAAAAGCTATGAGAAGAGTTATAGCAAGGAATATTTCACAAAAGTTTAGCCTGATCTGTGATGGAATCGACATCCTTATTGTTCCATTGGAAGAAATGGAGACAGTGATGAGAACAGACACGCACTTTCCCAAATGCTGAGATCTTTATTGAACATCTAGGAATGTTGACCTGGGTGGGTGATTCAGTTTGGATTTTAGGATATTTGGATTGTAGGTATTTATCAAGCTATGTATTTCAAAGTGAAAGACACATGCACACAGAGAGTGAGAGAGAGAGAGAGAGAGAGAGAGAGAGAGAGAGAGAGAGAGGGAGGGAGGGAGGGCTGGAGAAAGAATGGAGGGAAATGAATTTAGTTTAATAACTAGATGTATTTGCCAAAGAGCTAAGTATAGAAAGAAAGAAATTATCTAAGAAATTATCTAAGTACCCAGTTTTGGAATGTTCTGGTAATATATTGCTAAATTGACATAATTGTTTTAACCCAATAGTGGGTTCCCTTCTCCATATGTGGTGGTTTGAATGGGAATGGCCCCCATTGGCTCATATGTTTAACTATTTGTTTCCCAATTTGTGGTTCTATTCAGGAAGGATTAGGAGGTGTGACCTTGTCAGAGGAGGTGTGTCACTGGAGAAAGGCTTTGGGGTTTCAAAGCACTTGTACAAATTCAACTCCTGCCACGCTACCTCCATGGTGGTCATGGACCCTAACCCTTTGGAACAGCAAGTCCCAAATAAATTCTTGCTTCTCTAAGTTGCCTTAATGGTGGTGTCGTGTCACAGCAATAGAAAAATAAGACTCATCTTATAAAATTGTCTTTTAATTTGTTTTGAAAGCACCATTGTCTGATTTTCCTTCCTCAGAGTCATTACCTTTCTGGCATCAAATCTGTTTAAATGACGGTGGCCCAGTCACTTCCCATCTATGTGTCTTCTCTTTCTTATTTTCTCTTTCTGTCTCTTTATATACAATGTATATGGTGGGGGGCATGAACAAATATTCAGATATCAGACACAAATGCACACCACATACTTTCAGAAACACACATACAAAGGTACACATATCACCCACTCAAATGCACTCTGAGGGGGCATGGATGGATGGATGATAGATAGATAGACAGACAGACAGATTTCACATACTCACAGAAAGACATACCACAGACACATAGAGAGAAATACACACTGTATAAGCACATTCAAATACAGATAACACCACACACATGTGTCCAGTGTCACCAATTAATTTTCAATAAGCACTTTTAGAGTAATACCGCAATAAAGGAAATAAAAGCCCTCTGTGAGGATATTTATTATGGTAGAGAATAAGACAACAAAGTATAGTATGCTAGATGTGACAAAGCCAATTAATATCAAACAAAGAGAACGACAGATTTGTAAAATCCCAAGGCTTTTGTAATCAAGTTTTTTTATAAATGTACAGAATTATATAACATATATTTATTTATTATATATTTTTATTTACACACACATCTCCCAATCATTAATTTCAAAGGCCTCTAGGGCAATAACTTGAGACATTGATCAATAAGAGTTAAATTTCATTCATCTTGTCTTGTCTTTTCTGTGTAAACTTCATCTCAGGGAAACCAAACAGATGATGAGAAGAAAGTACACTTTTTAGAATTCCAACACAATGTCATTAAATGATCTAATTAGAAAAACCTCCATTTTTTTTTTCAACAGAATGTAAAAGAACCCTTCAGGGAAATTACCAGAGTAGATGACAGAATCGTTAATAGACTCTTTGAGTAGAAGGATGATTGATATATCATCAAAAGCTACTCAGGTGATTTGTTGTGAAAGAAATAGAAATGCACATAATTGCTTACAAAATCGTCTGGCCAAAAGAGTCTTAGCTTGAATACAGTCGAGCCTCTAACCATAAAAGGCAATTTATAGACAATCGAAGAGACAAAAATGAAGACCATACACTCGGCCACTCTGTTGGGTGGATCCAGAGGCTGACCATACAGCGTAAAATTTCTGGGGCAAATGGAAAACACATATTTCTGGGGCATTACATTTTTCTGAATAGTTACTGTTTTTTAGATATCTCTTTGTGTTTGGGAATTGTTAAAAACAAAACATAAAAAATCCATTTTCCAGTTTGATGAGTTAACTGAATTCATCTGCATATTCCTGTCTCTTCCAGATTCCAACTTAGAAATCTGAGGTGCTTTTAAGTCAGTTTTCACTATTTAAATACTAACATAGAATTTTGTGTGTCTCTGAGAAGGCATCATTGCTGTTGTTGTTGATGGTGATGTCTTCTGAATGGTGAGGTGAACAGAATTTTAACAAAGGCTGTCCCTGGCCCCTGTCGCCACCTTTATGAAAGATGCTGAGTTCACCAGTCACATGCAGAGGAGTGAGGAAGTGGCTTGAATAACAGCTACAGACTCAAGCCTGAGGCTGCTTCCCACACCATTCCTTTTTTCTTGTGGGCATCCTGAAGAAGTACCTGGTACCTCCTCTTGAGTGATGGTTGAACCCAGTGACTAATTCTTATTGAATAGCACATGACTGGAGGGATGGGCCACTTTTGTTCTGACCTTGACTTTGGCCCTGTGTGCTCTAGTATTCCCCTGTTCTTCCAGGTTGCCTGGCTCATGGAAAAAGCCAGACGGCATCATGGAGCAGCCCCCTGGAAAGACTTACCTGCTTAGGAGTGAGTTCAGCAGGTCCTCACACAGTTGCACTGTCACAAGGCAGCAGTTTGATGGTGTCTTTGTGAGATATGGACCATGCACCAGAACCATGCAGCGCAGCATCCTGGGATTCCTGGCCAATGGCACAGGTAAATAAGCCTACTGGTTAGCTTCAGCTTGACACTGCCCTGAGTTATCTGAGGGAGTTTCAACTGAGGGACTACCTTGACCACATTGGCCTGTGGGCATGGTTATAGGGCACTTTCTTGATTGGTAAATGATACAGGACATGTCAGCCCACTGTGGGTGGCACCATCTTGAGAAGATGGACATAAACGCTATAAGAGAGCTAGCTGAACAAACCAGAGGGAGCACGCCAGGAAGCAGTGGTCTGGTATGGTTCCAACCTCTGTTCCTGCTGGAGTTCCCACCTTGCTGCCCTTCAATCATGAATTGGGACCTGAGAATAGAAGCCAAATTAACTATTTCCTTACCAAGATGCTTTGGGTGATGGTGTTTATTTATTACAGCAACAGAAGCAAACTAGAGCAACAAACAAGTCCTGCTAGGTCAGCTATACAGTCAAGGGTACTTATTACTCAGTGTGGATAGCAGATAGAGTCAAGACCCTGGTGAGCAGCTAGAAGAACCCTGGGAGGAAACTGCCACACACAGGAAGAATTGTATGTCTTTCCTTGGGCTCTTCATGTTGCCCACTGCCCTCCTATGGAATTAAACTAAACTCTTATTTCATGCTTTACCTGTATCCTTGCCTGTGCTGCTCTGCTCTGTCTTTGCTTGTTTCCCACACCATCTACTTGCTTTTCTTCAGCCTTTTGAGGATGCTGTGTCATTTAAAATATTGATAACCTGGCTTAGCTACTAAGAAAGCAGGGCACTTGTTAATATAATAACATGGAACTTTCCTGTCCCTGGAGGTTAAGTATTTGGCATCAGGAGATAAATGAAGGCAAATATTTCACACTCTACCTGGGTGAGGTCACGCACTTTCTTTTTTGGAAATGAGAGAGGTATTCTATTCCTTGGAGTATCTGAGGAGATGAGGCATAGTTAATAAGGTTTTGACTGTGAGTGTTACATAGTTTGATGCTGACTGTAGCAAATGAGGTTTGTTTAGCCTTTAAATTAAACTAAAATGTTAATTCTGGAGGAAATGAAAGGCCAGGTAATGCTTAGATTAGTACTTTTGAATTTGGATCTTTGAATCTACATAGGTATGCTTGACATAAAGTGTTTCCTAGAATATAAATTAAAATTAGGTTCTAGTGACAGGAAGGCAGGTAGTCTACTGTAGATCTTCACCTTCCTCCTCTAAAGCTAATACTCCAGTCTCACTCCCAACTCTGTAGCATACCACCTCCTGTGGTCTCCCCCTCTCCCCATTTCTGCCTCTATTTCCAGAGGATAACATAGATCTTCTCTTCCAACCTTCATCCCAATATATCCTGGTATTCCTGTCTCCAACTCCAGCAGACATTCCCTGAGAGCTCTTCAGCCAAGCCTAGGAGAGAAACAAGTAAGTCAGCTAAGCAGGCAGACTAGCTTCAGATCTTTATTTTTGCCTTTCTCTTCCAAATCTAATCACCTAGACATACCTCACCCTCCTGCTCTATAGCAGACTACTTGTTGGGACTTATCCTTATACTCTGCCCCATTCCCAGGAGACTAAACAGATCCTATTGGAACTCCCTTAGACACCCCAAGTCAATCACCATTCCTAAGTGTCAGTTCCCAATACCTAGAAATGTATTTTACTCAGAACCCCCCAGTGACCACACTTATCATAAACCCAGAAGAATTTCTTACCAGGCAGCCACAGCCATCACATCCTTCTAAGAACCAAAGAGGGACACAAAAACAAAGGAACAAAACATAGACTCGACAAAGACAAGACCAGCCATCAGCACCTAGAATGATAATCTTCCCAAATCCAGATGACTAAACACCAACATAAAAACACAATCAGTAACATCTAGGATAATATGTCTTCATTAAAGTCCAGCAACCTGAGCACAGTAGGCCCTGAGTACTACAACATAGCTGAAGCACAAGACAAAGACCTTAAAACAGCCTTTACGAATTTGATGTCCTAAAAGAGAAAATAAATAAGCCCCTTAAAGAAATCTATGGAAAAATAAACAGTGGAAGGAAATGAATAAAATAGTTCAAGACCCAAAAGTAGGAATAAATAAAGAAAATACAAACTGAGGAAAATCTGAAATGAGAAAAGTTAGAGACTCCAACAGGAACCTCAGAGTCAAGCTTCATGAATAGAATATAAGAGATAGAAGAGAGAATCTCAGGCATTGTATACATGATAGAACAAATAGTTACCTGGATTAAGAAATGTTAAATCAAAAAAAAAAAAAAAAAAAAAAAGGTTCAGGAAATCTGGAAATCTGGGACACTTTGAAAAGACCAAAGACCAAATCTAAGAATAATAGGAAGAGGAGAAAACCAGCTCAAAGCCTCAGAAAATATCTTCAATGTAATCATAAAACAAAATTTCCCTAATTAGAGAAGGAAATGTCATTCAAGGGACAAGGAGCACAGAGAATACCAAATAGATTGGATGAGAAAAGAAAGTCTCCTAGGTACATAGTGATCAAAACACTAAACATATAGAACAAAGAAGGAATATTAAAAGTGCAAGGGGATTGCATTGAAACTGTAGATTACTTTTGGTAAGGTTACAGATAATCCAATTTAAAAATGCGGTACAGAGATAAACACAGAACTCTCAACAAACAAATCTCAAATGACCAAAAGACATTTAAGGAATTGCTTAACATTCTTAATCATCAGGGAAATGCAAATCAAAATAACTCTGAGATACCATCCTACACCTGTCAGAATGGCTAAGATCAAAAATACTGAGGACAGTTTATGTTGAAAAGGATATGGAGTAAGGAGAACACTCCTCCACTGCTAGTGGGAATGCAAACTTGTACAGTCACTTTGGAAATCAGTATGGTGGTATCTCAAAAAATTGGGAATCAATATACCTCAAAACCCAGTGATACAACTCTTGAGCATATACCCAAACAATGCTAAATCATACCACAAGGGTGTTTGCTCAATAATGTTCAAAGTAGCATTATTCATAATAGCTAGAACCTGAAGATAACCTAGATGTACCCCCACCAAAGAATGAATAAAGAAAATGTAGTACATTTACACAATGGAATATTATTCAGCTGAAAAAAAAAAAACATTGACATTGTGCAATTTTCAGGAAAATGGACAGAACCAGAAAAAAAAAAAAAAAAAAAACAAACAAACCATCCTGAGTGAGGTAATCCAGACCCCAACTGTCATCATAGAGCCTTCATTCAGTAATTGATGGAACCAGATGCAGAGATTTACAAGCACCAGGATAAGTTCCAGGAATCCAACTGAAGAGAGGGAGGAGAGACTATATGAGCAAGGAAGGTCAAGATCATGATGGAAAAGTCTACAGAGACAGCTGAACCAAGCTCGTAGAAACTTTGGAACAGTAGACCCATAGCTGTGGAGCCTCCATGGGACTGAACTAGGTCCTCTGCATATGGGAGGCAATCATGTAGGTTGGTCTATCTGAGGGACCCCAGGAAGTGGGATCAGGATCTACCTCTGGTCTGCCAGCTAACTTGAAGGAGCCCACTCCCTATGGTGGGATGCCATGATTGGCGATAACACAGCAGGGAGGGACTTGGTCCTGCCTCAACTTAGTGGGCCAGGCTTTGTTGACTCCCCACAGGATCCCTTATACTTTGGGAGCAGTGACTTGCAGATGGGCTGTATGGGAGACAAGGGGGTGGTGGGAGGAAGGGTGGGAAGGAGAACTGTGGTTGAAATGTAAAATGAATTTTAATAAATAAATAAATAAGCTGCAAAGAAAAAAGAACAAGCAACCTGTTAATGCAAATCTATTAGAATATCACCTGACTTCTTAATACAGACTATGAAACCCAGAAAATCTTGGACAGATGTGCTATAGACTCTAAGAGACCACAGATGTCACCTAGAATGCTATAACCACCAAAACTTTCAACCACAATATATGGAGAAAATAAGTCATTCAAGGATAAAATTAAATTACAAATCCATCCCAAGAAGGTACTAGAAGGATAACTCCAATATACTGAGTTTGCCACACCAAAGAAATCACAAGGAATAAATAATTCCAAGACATCAAATTAAAAGAGGCTAACATGCACGCACACACACACACACACACAGAGAGAGAGAGAGAGAGAGAGAGAGAGCCCACAAAAACAAAAGAACAGAAATGAACACTGTTCATTGATAACTCTCAACATCAATGGTCTCAGCTGCCCAATAAAAAGACACAGACTAACAAAATGGATGTGAAAACAGAATCCATCCTTTTGTTCAATCTAAAAGACAGCCCTTAACATCAAGGATAAGTATTACGTCAGTGGAAAAAGATGTAAAGTGATATTCCAAGAAATTCAACCTAAGAAGCAAGCTGGAATAGCCATTTTATAGCCATTTTATTATCTGACAAAATAGATTTCAAACCAAAACTAATCTGAAAAGATAGGAAAGGTCACTACGTACACACACAAGGAAAAATCCACCAAGAAGATATTGGAATTCTTAACATCTATGCACCAACACAACAACACGCAGGTTCATAAAGGAAACATCACTACAGCTTAAATCACATATTTATCTTTACACGCTGATAGTGGGGAACTTCAATACCTGACTTCCACCCATCTAGACAAAAACTAAACAGAAATGCTGGAGCTAACTGATTATAAACCAAATGGACCTAAGAGATATTTACAGAACATTTCACCCAAACACAAAAGAATATATACCTTCTTCTCAACCCCTCCTGAAACTACCTCCAAAACTGGAAACACACTTGAAAACAAAGCAAGTCTCAACATATATAAGATATATAAGATATAACACTCTACACCCTATCTGGCCACCATGAATTGAAACTAGATGTCAACCACAGACACAAAAGAAAGTCTACAAATTCATGGAAACTAAAAACTCACTACTGAATAAAAACTTGTCTAGACAGGAACTAAGAAAGAAATTAAAGACTTTCTACAACTGAATGAAAATGAACACACAACATAATCAAACTTATTGAATACAATGAAGGTGGTTCTAAGAGGCAAGGTCATAGCACAAAGTGCCTATGTTAAAGAAAAAAGAAAGAGAGAAAGCTGAAGAGATCTCACACTAGTAACTTAACAGCACACCTGAAAGCTCTAGAATGAAAAGAAGTCACACACAAAAGGGGCAGATGGCAAGAAATAATCAAACTCAGGGCTGGAATTAAAAAAAATAGGAATAAAAATTACAAAGAATTAATGAAATAAAGAGTTGGTTCTTTAAGAAAATCAAGAAGATCGGCAAAACCTTATCCAAATTAACTAAAAGATATAGAAAGAGAATATATCCAAATTAACAATATTAACTGACAATGAGAGAATCACAAGGATGTACTTTAAAAACCTGTACTCCACCAGATTGGAAAATCTAAAAGAAATGGACAATTGTCTCAATCGGTACCACTTACCAAAGTTAAATAAAGATCAGACATTTTTTTTTTTTAATCTTTGAAGACAGGGTTTCTCTGTATTCCTTTGGAGCCTGTCCAGGAACTCACCCTGGAGACCAGGCTGACCTCAAATTCCAAGAGATTCACCTGACTCTGCCTCCCATGTGCTGGGATTAAAGTTGTACACCACCACTGCATGTCCAGACAAACAATTTAAATAGACCTATAATTCCCACTGAAATAGAAGCAGTAATTGAAATCTACCACCAGCACCACCATCAACAACAAAACTGACAGAAGAGAAAGTGGGGATACCCTTGAACTCATTGCCACAGGAAAAGATGTTCTGAACAGAACTCTAATAGCACAGAGCACTAAAGTCAACAATAAACAGGGCCTCATGAAACTAAAAGGCTCTGTATGACAAAGGATACTACCATCCTGACTAAGCAGTAGCCTATAGAATGAGAAAAGCTTTTACCAACTACTCATCAAAAGAGGATTAATATCTAAAATATACAAAGAACTAAAATAACCCAATTTAAAAATGGGTTTCCTCAAAACAGGAAACAGGAATGGATGAGAAATATTTAAAAAAAATGTTCAATATCCTTAGCCATTAGGGAATGCAAATCAAAACTACTCTGAGATTTCATTTTATAGCCATCAGAATGACTAAGATCAGTAAAAACAATTGACAGCTCATACTATCTATGATGTGGAGTAAAGGGAACACTCAACCATTACTGATGGGAGTGCAAACTTGTACAGCCACTACAGAAATCAATGTGGCACTGCTTACTGCTCTGGGGGCAGTGGAATCTGTGAGACTGGAGCCAATAAAAGAGGCCTAGTAAAGTCTCATGCAATAGTGAACTTCAGTCAGAGCATCAGACAATTTATACTCCGAGGGTAAGAGGAATCACAAGAGTAAAGTGTACAACCACAAGGACAAGCTGCACACAGCCAAAACATGTTTTTCCATAGAGGCATATAAACAAATAATAGCCACTTGTAATGAGCAATCTGAAGTAAACTGACTCCTATCTTCTATACCTGGGAGGGGTACAAAAGTACATTCTAAGAAAATTCCATGGTTTTGAAAAAACTGTGGTCACAAGGTTGTTGTCTTAGTTTCTTGGGGTTTTCTCATAAGCACTCAGAAATCTCCTCAAAGGACTCTGTTCTTGAACTGCATTCCAATATGGTGGTTCCTTGAGAAGATAAGAATAGATTTACCTCAAGATCCAGCTACAGTACTCTTCAGCATATACCCAAAGGATGCTTTACCTTACTGCAGTGAAACTTGTTCAACCATGTTCATTGCTGTTCTATCCATAATAACCAGACATTGAAAGGAACCTAGATGTCCTTAAACTGATGAATAGATTTTTAAAAAGTGATGCATTTACATAATGTAACCTTACTTAGTCATTACAAACAAGGAAATTATGAAAGTTGTAGCTAAATGGAGGAAACTAGAAAAATTCATCTTGAGTGAGATAACTAAGACCCAGGAAGACAAATATGGTATATATCCATTTATAATTAGATATTAACTGTTAAGTTAATGAAAACTAAGCTACAACTGATAGAACCATAGAGGTTAGATACAGAGTAAGGGGCTGGAGGGTGGACAGGTAAATAGATCTCCCTAGGAAAAGGAAGTAGTTATGGATGGATTTCAGGGGTAGGAAAATCGAATGGGGAGAGGTAGACTGAGGGGAGAGATTATAGGAAGAGTCAGAGGCAGCTGAAATCGAGGGACAATTGAGGGGCAGTATGGAAATCTAATACAATGGAAACTTCAAACAATATATTTGAAAGCAATCCAAATAACAAAATCATCAAATAATGGTGGGGGCACAGAGTTTCAACTGAACATCTCTTGTCACCACATATAATTTTCAGTACCAGGATTGTGTTACATCTAATTGAGTTGTTGGCCAAAGGTCCCATGAGAGCTTTCAAGCAACCCAGGCTGTTGTCAAGAATATAGGTTGCTTCCTTAAAACTGACAATAAAATCCTATGGCTGAAGATAATACCTACACAACTTAGTGAACATGGGGAAGTCAAGCTCCTACCTTAATACAGCTTTTAACCGTACATGATAGTGTCTTTGGTACAGAAAAGTACTCTGTACATTACCAAAGGAGGAAATATAAACACCAGTCCAGCCCCAAACACTTTGATCTAAAATGGTGTCCTGACTACAAGATATGCTACTGATGGATGACACAAAGCTTGTGGGAGTAACCAACCAATATTATGATTTGATTTAAGGCCCACTCCATGAACTAGAACTCATACCCATCACTGCTTGTGTGATTTGATCAGACATCATCAAAGAAGCTTCCTCCTGTAGCAGTTGTGGACAAATACAGAGACCCATGCAGACATTACAAAAAGAATAAGAAACCTTGGAGCACTCAGCTCTGAATGTGATGCTTCCATCAAGTCCTTCCCCTCAGAGCTCGAGGAACCCAGTGGAAGAGGAAACAGAAAGAGTATAAGATTCAGAGTGGATAGAGGACACCATAGAAACAAGACTTTCCAGAATAACAGACTAAGGCACATATGAACTCACAGAGGCTGGGGTTCCTTGCACAGGGCCTGCAGAAGTCTGCACCAGATGGGGTCCTAGAGCTGAGAAAAGTGAACGAATGCTCCCATCTCTCACCCAGAAACAATCTTCAATTGTTTATTGTTATAACCACTGTAAATGAAAATTTAGTCTTCTCCAAGGGCATCACACTGGGAAAACAAACCACTCTAAAGATAGGCTGCCTGCACAGTGGATGGCCAACAGAAAGTGAACTCAATGCCTTCTTTGATAGTTCCTTGTCTGATAACGTTGTGTCAGAGTTTTTCCTTTTTTAAATTATCTTATATTTTTATTCATATAAAGGGAAGGTAGGGCCAGAGGGTGAACAGATGAAGGGGAGCCTACCTTGTAACTTCAGAGACTATTACATTCTTCTGGAGACTCTGGGGGATTTCCTATCTGACAAACTATCTGACAAAAGCAACTTCAGGAAGAGTTTATTGGTGTACACAGCTTGAAAGTGTAGTCCTTCATGACTGAGAAGCCATTGGGGCAGGGTGTGGGACAGCTGGTTTTTGTATCCACAGGAAGCAGTGGGCGATAGACACTGATATTCAACACACACCATCTCTTTACTCAGTGCAGGACCCAGCCCATGGGATGGTGGTGCCCCCATTCAAGGGAGCTCTTCCACAGTTGGGGTGGTATAATAATCCCTCACAGACATGTGCAGAGCAGGGATTCTAGATGGTGTCAAGTAGCAACATGGGGTGGGTACTACTGTGACTCTGTTTCCACACTGGAAAAGTAAAGCAGGCAAAGGCACAGTGACTTCCCCATGGTGCCAGAGCTATCATGGGATTGGAAAGCCTGCTCTTCCTTCACAGGAGACTCCATCATGTCTGCTAAGGCAGTGTTCTACTTGTGAAACTCACCACCCAAAGCCCCTCAGCCTGAAGTTCTGAGTCTTCCCTGGCCATAGGTCACATAGCTTGTCTATTGCAGAGTCACCTCCAGGGTTGACCAGATGCTCACAAGTTCATCCTTGCTCATGCCTGTGTCTACTCTCCACCACAAAGGTTGGTTGCCTGGGAAATAACACTCAGTCATAAATCTTATCACATGATTAGAAGGGTCAGAAATCATAAACACCAAGAACAGGGGGCAGATTTTCTCTTTAACAGCTTCATTTTTCTGTTGGCACGAGAGAAACAGCCCAGCTACTGGAACAGTAATCACCTGTCACATGTCTTTATTAGTCGAGTGACAAGTTGCTGCTGATCTGAACATTAGTGTAATGTTTGGTTTCCACTTCAAAGCTTTCTCCTTCAGCTTCCTACCCAGAGTATTTTTTTTTTTTGTGACTGCAACAACTTAACTCCTGTTCAGCTATGGTGTAGAGTGAAGTCTGGGTCCTTATTAATAAAGGAAAATACAAATAGCCTAGCTTTTCTTACCTGTAATCTACCAAATCCACCTATAAAGTCCAGTGTGTGTGTGTGTGTGTGTGTGTGTGTGTGTGTGTGTGTGTGTGTGTGTGTGTGTGCGCGTGCATGCACTCATTTGAGTATTTGTTTGTAGTTTTTACAGAGATGGTAACATTGTTAGAAAAACATCAGCTCTGTTGTTTGAACTTTTTGTGTATAATGATGATTTATTTCTGTGAGGCTTTTGTTTGAGAGAACAGGGATGTAATTTACACTGAGTAACAAGTTAACATGTTGCATTCAGGCAGCTTTGCTTCCAACTCTTCCAGTGTCTTAGTTGTAGCAATAAGCACTGAATAAGGAGGGGGTAGCGCTGCAGGTAGCACTCACATGCTCTCCATGTTTGCTCAAAGACCTGGTGTGCATCAACACACAGGAAGCTGCCCTTTGCTCCTAACTGAAGATGGAAAAAAAGGATGAGAACACAAGAGTGTGTGTGAGGGGGTGGAGGATTTGATAGAATGAATGCCAATTACTCAGCTGTCTCTACCCCAGCATAGCTCACTTGTAATTGTCAAAGTGAGGAGAAACACTTTTTACATGGTCAGTGGCATCTTCCAGTATTTTTTCTGAATCATCTTGAGTGATTTCTATCTTTTTCAATTGTAGAAACCTGGCCACCTCAGTCTATGCTAAGGGAACCCTGTATCACAGAGCCCCAGAAGCACAAACAAAAGGAAAGAGGTTCTTCTTTAATAACTAACTTTAGAAACCTCTTAAGTGATTATTCTAATACAGTGTGGCCTTCACTGTTGCTTCTGCTCAAGTTCACCCACCAACATCACAAGGTTTACCCAGCAGCCACCAGGCCTAGGTGGTCACCTGTATAGAACAGCTAAAGTATCCCTCCCCCTAATGGAGAGTTTTGTATGTGTGACCCTGCAAGTCTACCCACTTTCTGTTCCCATCAAACAGTTTGACTTCTTCCATGACATAAATGCTGGCCATGTGTTGTACAACACATGGTACCACACAGAGGACTGTCAGTTAAAGTGCCTTGTCCATAAGCAAGCTTCAGAATTTGCCTCTGAGTCATTTGACTGCAGAACTTATTTCTTATAGGTGGTTGTGAGCCCCTGTGTGGTTGCTGGGAATTGAACTCACGACCTCTGGAAGAATAATGAGTTCTCTTATTTCTTAATAATTTGACATGAGTGGGATGATGCTGTCATTACTATTTACTTGGTGTGTGTGTGTGTGTGTGTGTGTGTGTGTGTGTGTGTGTGAGAGAGAGAGAGAGAGAGAGAGAGAGAGAGAGAGAGAGAGAGAGAAAGACAGAGAGGGAGAGAGAAACATTAGTGTTAGTGTTTTGCCCCTATTTTTTCCATAAGCCCCCTGGGTTGTTTTGGTTCTTGTTTTGTTTTAATTATTTTGAATTATGTGTGTGTGCCAGTCAGTGGTGTTGAACAAAATACTTAAATTTAAATATTCTAACTTTAAAATCTATAAGAAAACCCAGGTTCTTACGTTCACTGCAGCTTATTTTATTGGCTTTGAATTAGAGGTGTGAAACCTGATTTTATATCATATAATTGTAAAATTTAATGAAATGTGAGGAAAACCATGGGGCTGAAGCCAGTGACATCCAGAGGACTGGTAGAGGAGTAAATGGTGTTGGCTCTCTCTAATACTGTCGTAATTAACTTCTGATTTTGTGAGGTATATCAAATATTATGTGCTTCTTTATGCTTCTCTGAACTCTTGAACTTGCTGAGTTAATAACACTGGAAAACCCCTGAAGTAAAGTCCTGCTCAATCGAAACGGGACCACAGAGCCACCACACCGTGCCCCCATCCCTGCAGGGCACTGCGATACATGGTGCCACCTGCCCTGAAATTAAAGTGTACTATTTTCTTAGGCCACATGATAGTCCTTTAGTACCAATAGACCTGAGGGAGGAAAATAAACCCAGGGTTTTGTCTTATCCTGTATTGCCATATCTATAAATACAGACATCTATCTAATGTTTAGTTTTGAATTCCACACATTTGACTGTCACATTTATGGTTTGAAATCCTCACCACATTGAAGTCGGTATTACACATATTAATCACTACTTAGACGTGTGTGTAGATGGTTGCCAAAGATAAATCACGCATTCCGACTATGGACTGTTCAATCAGTGGTTCACTGTTTTTTCTCCTTAGACATGGTAAAGTTTGTGAAGAGGCTGCTGAAATGCCAAGAGACCCAATCTGTTTTTTGTGTATAGAGCAGGCTAGATGGAGTCAATGATGATGGGGCAAATTTGTTAGCAGAATGGCAACTGCATTAAGTTCTGATGTCACAGACCCTTCCATCTCTAGGTTCCTGCAATGACAGGGCCATGGACTGAACATGTAGCCTGAGCAGCCCTAAGGAGAGCAACTCTTATTTATTCTTGGCCCTCATCCCATCTTGTTGATACTTTTGCCCTGGCCAGTTCTGAGATGTCATCATGAGATCAACTTTTCTCCATTTCTCTTTTCCATGAAAATATTGAAGCAGTCATTGATCCTATTGCAGTATTACTTCAGCCTCTAGAATTCATGGAATGGACATTCACAGGATAAGTTAAGAAGGGCAAAAGAGAAAATAGGAGGAAGTTCTGGAAAATGCAAGCAAAATGAAAATGAATAAAAGGGACATAGGATCCTCTTTGCCCAAAGTGAGAGATTATAGAATTCCATCTTGGATGAGGATTTCCAGAGAGAGGTGTCATAAAACACAAAGTGGGAAGGACACCTCTCAATGAGAGCCACATGCTGAATGTATGAACAAATCACCAAGGGTCTTGTCTGCTCCTGACAGTCGAGGGCACCAAGACACTAAGGTCCCACTAAGGTCAGCACTATTCAAGGTGTGAGGGTGGAGGACAGAATCCACCACAGGCATCCTCCTTCAAAAACCTCTTAAGCATGATTCTCAGGTTGGGCAGAAATGCAGAAAAGCCCAAACAGCAAACCCCACCATGGTTTGCAGCTGACTGCAGGATAGAAGAAAGCTGATGTGTGGACTGTTCATAGCTACCATGGGCAGTAAGTTAACAAAAGCAAGATCAAGGCCAGGAGAAGAAAAGGTACCTAATCATACACACCCTGGAAAATGGTTAAAAAAAAAAAAAAAAAAAAAAAAAGAAATGCCAAACTATAGACAATAGCTTCTCTGTAGGAACAGCTACCAAAAGCCTTTGGTCTATACAAGTCCTTACTCCCCAAAGGAAATCTTCTTCAGTCAAAGAAGTATATTCTTGTTTTCATAACACAAGATACTTCATTTCTTTCCTACGAATGTTTCCAGTTTGCCTACAAAACACCATTCAAACTGGATACAGACTACATACTGGCTCATCTGGTTTCTTTGGCCATAACTGTATGGTGGAGATCAAGGAGACACATCTGTCCAACAAACTGCAACATTTCATGAACAGATCACAAATCTATAAATGTATTTGTCTTCAAAACAACAAAACCACTAATTGTCAGGTAACAAAAAGTGCCTCCATTTAGTAAAGAACCAGATTCTCTTCAATATGTAGCAAGTTGCAAAAGTATTGGTTACTAATGGAATGGAATCATGGGATATAAAAATAAACAAGAGGAAGAAAAATGACTACAACTGATTGAAACTAGAGAAACTGTAGCTTCATGTCATCTTCCATGTCTCATGTGTCCTTGGCCCACAACCCAGCCTTCCGAATCACCTCCTATGACCCTTTCTTAGACTCCTTTTAAAATGTCATTCCACACTCACATTTACACCTGTTCCACATATAATGTAAGGACTACGATTTTTCCGCCCTCCGCCTGGTCTAGTCCTGCTGCTGTGCCAGCCCCAATTAACACACAGAGACTCTGTATTAGATATAATTCTGCTAGCCAGTTACTAGTTTCTTATCAGCTAGCTCTGTCTTAAGTATTAACCCATTTCTGCTGATCTATGTATTTCTCTTACTGGGGAGCCAGCTGGCATTCTGCTTTCTCCAGACTCTCCATCTTGACCCCTCCTTCCTACTTCCTC
This sequence comes from Phodopus roborovskii, assembly GCF_943737965.1. Taxonomy (NCBI): domain Eukaryota; kingdom Metazoa; phylum Chordata; class Mammalia; order Rodentia; family Cricetidae; genus Phodopus; species Phodopus roborovskii. The sequence continues at coordinate 259,783 of NW_026126433.1, forward strand.
TTTCATCCTTGTCTCCTAGTCCCTCCTATTTTCCTTTCCTATTGGCCAACAGTGCTTTATTCATTAACCAGTATGAGAAATATATATACATAATGGCATCTCCCATCAATATAAGATCCACATAAGAGGGAGAACATGTTTTGGTTTTTGTTGTTAGTTTTGAGTCATTTAATGTACTTTCTGAGTCCATCAATTTTCCTTCAAATTCCATTTTTTATAGCTGAAAAATATTCCATGTCATATATGTTCTATATCTCCACTTTCCATTCATCTGTTCATGAGCATTCTTAGGTCTTGTGCATAGAAATGTAATTAGTAGTGAAATGCAAAACCCTAACCTATGTGCTGCAGTTTCAGAATGGCTATTCTGTTTACCAAAGTTCATTGAGATGTGTAGAGTTTGGACAGAGTAGTGTTTGAGTGGCCACCTTAGTCCAGCTGTGTGATATTTTCATTTGTGAGTTCATTACAATAAAGTGATTTTATTTCATCGAAAAGTAGAACAAAATGATTAGAAAATTAAAACAAACAAGAGCAGGCTCAGGAGATGATTTAGCAGGTAAAGGTACTTGCCACAAAACCTGACAACCTGAGTTCAATCCCCAGGACCCACAGAATGGAAGGAGAGAAGTGACTCTCAATGTCTGTCCCCTGACCTCTGCAATGTGTTTGTTTTGGTCAGAGCTTTCTATTCTGTGGAGTAATGAACCTCTCATGTCTAATGAATCCCCACATTATGGTTGTCTACATGCTTCTGCTCTCTCCAAGGCTGGAAGCATACAAGCCTCTGCCTACAGTAGACTGATTGAGAAGTCAGAAACAGTAACTCCTGTTAGAGAAAGCAGAATGATGCCAGAGTCTAACATGCCTTCTCACAACTTCCTTTCTCACAGATATCACAAACACTTTCAAACAGGAAAAATGTGGTCCTGGGCTAGCCTTCACTCCTGTGGCCCTGAGGAAGCAAGAAAGTCCAAACTCACCCTTAGTTCAGCCTGGGCTGAAGTGCAATACTGGGGACCCTTCATTTGGGAAATGCATCTTCTCTATATTTAACCCATAAGTAATCTTCCTGAAGCCTAGCCAAAGCCCTGGACAACCTCCTTTCCCGGATATAGCAGTGTCCTTTGGTAGGCGGTGGCATTCAAGTTGTTATCAATACATACTGTTGGTGAGTTCCTGTGAGACCTGAGAACACAGGAACTGCACTCTGATCTCTCTCCAATAATAACTTGGACTTGGTGCCCTCTTCCTAGGAAAAAACCAGGGTGAATGTCCATTCACAAACAAATGTTGACATCTTCTAAATAGTCATACTATGTGGCCCTGAAGAGTCTCTCTCTTATATTTATTTTACTATTTCCATGCATTTTTCCATAAAAATGATATAAACTATAAACATTAGCTATCAATAACTGAGAAACCATATTAGCTATATGGAACTAAGTTGGAAATCCTTTTCCTCTTCCAACAGCTGACAAAGTGTGATTCTAGGCGGTTTTTTTCTCTGCGTGTCCTGACTCTGGTCGTCTGTATAACAGTAGGGGAAGAAAGTGGGAGAGTGACCACCACCCCTGCCTGTATAAAAAGAAAGTTGAAGGTGAAGGGGGCAGAGGGGCTGCTCACCTTTAAAAAGCACTTGCTATTCTTTGCAAAGGAACTGAGTTCAAATCCACGCACCCACATAAGGCAGCTCACAGCTGCCTGTAACTTCAGCTCTAAGGGATCTGACTCCCTATTGTGGGTGTGCCTGCACACACACACACACACACACAGAGAGAGAGAGAGAGAGAGAGAGAGAGAGAGAGAGAGAGAGAGAGAGAGAGAGAGGAGAGAGAGGAGAGAGAGAGAGAGAGAAAGGGGGGAGAGAGAGAAAGAAAGAGATTAATAAATCTATTTTTTAAAGAGAGCGAATATAACCAACAGCTTGCCTTCAAGTGCTGTAAACTTTGATAGTCACACAAAACTCCATTTCCCCTGACAAATGCTTTGGAGAACCACTAAACTGTGTATGACGGTTGTATCCTGCAGGGATGCTAAATGTTATTATCCTGTGACCGATTGCCCCAGGCTTTAATAAACTCCCAGAAAGAGGGTATGAATGAGGAGAACTTTAACCAGCATAGGGCAAAAGGCACAAAACCCTGAACGACAACATGGAGAAAAGCTGCTTCTGGGTTATCATTAATCTTCCACTTAGGAGACATTCATCATCTTTTAGAAGTTACATTTTCAGTCCCTTCCTTCCAGTCTCCGAACATTTTGTCTTCTGTTTGGCACTTTCAATCCTCGCTTAGGGGCGAGCTTATTAAACTATTCTGGTATTTACGGAGCTTGTAAAATATAATTTTCAAACCTGGATTCCAACCAAACTTGTAACTGAACCATGAAACCTAAGCTCTCAGATTCATCAGATAAACCACATTTCTATGGCACTGAAGGCCCCCAGCCGTAACTAAAGCTGCGGCTTGCCCCTTGATTATAAAGGAGAAATGGAGAAATTGTACTTTAGTTATTTTCTGCTTACAATAAAGAAAAAGCTCAGGGAACAAGAATGGCATTTCAAAGACTGTTGAGTGTCAGCAAAGCAAGGCTGGGATGCAGTGGCCAGCAAGCTGGGGCCATGGCAGAGGTGCAGCCACACAATGGTCGAGAGTGGAAAGACCCCACAGATGTGCACCACTTCTTCTCTTCTCTTAGCATGCAACACGGGCATCCACAAAGCTCATGCTCAGGATCCCTGCTATAGAGTCACAAAAAAAAAAAAAAAAAAAAAAAAAAACCAGCAAAACTAAATAGCATAGTGCTGCAGGCTTACCATTGGGTGGAAGGCAGAAGTCACAGGAATCCTGGGTTCAGGCAGTGGCGGGGGTCAAGTTCCTAAAAGCACATTATTCACTGTGGTTCCTCTTGTGAGTAATCTCATGGCCTGTGGGGTCGATAAGCTGGTGTCTGACATCAGGGATGGTGACAGAAATGACATTTTGGCAGACTGAGCAGTCAGAACTCTAGCAAGGGACAAGGTAATGGTAAAGTCTGTTGTATCAACACTGGCTTCCATTCCACTTTACGGGTATATCTCATCCATAGAGGACTCCTACAGGTATCCATAGAGAAACCTAGTGTGGCATAGGAGAAGCCATGGAACATAGGGTGTGTTAGGAAACTGAACTACATCAACAGGTACTCACTGTGGACAAGGGAATTGGCCATGAACATCTATCTGTATGCATCAGCTCTAATACTACCCACAACACTCAGTAAAACCAGGGACTTCCCCACTGGCCCTTGCTCATCAGAGCTGCTATGAGAAGAGGGAGGTGACTCAACAGTGGTGTCCTCAGCTCCTCACATGACACTTCCTTCCTGTGGTGACGTCATGGCCATCCCTCTGATATTGTCAATTTAAAATAGAGTTAGGGAGGCTGAAGAGATGGCTCAGTGGTATGCACACTGTTCTCAAAGAAAGTCTGAGTTTGGTTTCCAGCACCCACGGTGGGTGAGTCACAACTGCCTGAAACTCCCACTCTGGAGGATCCGACGCCATCTAATGGCCCCTGCAGGTACTGCACAATGTGCACATGGCCAACACTCACACACACATATAAATTAAAAATAAATCTTTTAAATGGAATTGCAATATTTAACACATTAGCTATATTTTCTGCCCTTGTTTAAATCTAATTTTCCCATCTGTTCACTGATTTTCAGTGTGTGTTGGAGGAAGCAGGGGTGTTCTGCTCCATGATGTTCCCTCCATCATTTAGTTTTGTGTAGTACCTCATTCTTCATCCTTTTCCTGTCTGAGGAAGGCTCCCTTCTATGTGCAAAATTAACTCACCATTTCCTTAAACATAGAAACACCCATCCCCCTCCTTGTGCTCTTTGCTCCCTTGCCAAGTGTGTGTCTCCCCAAGGAGATACACCTTTGTCTTCACTCACCTGATAGTCAGGTCTCAAGTTCAACACCACACGTGCAAGCTGCTCTCCCAAGGTTATTGATACTTTCCAGTTCGGATGCCGGTGGGGGTCTGGTCGTTCTGCACTGTGGCTTGGCTCAGGAGTAACAGTGCTTTGTGTGGCCCCTCTTTATTTGATCTAAATGCGCCAGATTTTCTGGGGTGACCCACCACTGTCTGTGTACCCACTTGGCTTCACCGCCTCTGCTGCTCTTGAGTTTTTGCTGTCTCTGCCCTTTTTTCTCTGTTCTCCTGTGCTGTAGAAGAGTGCAAGATTTACTGTTACGACTTCAATGCCCAGTTTTCTATGACAGCCAATTACTTATCTCCACCTGAGTCCTGAGCTTTAAATCACACATTTGGGAACTCATCTCTCATCTCACTAAGTGGGCAAATCAAATGAACAGTGCAAACCAGCTTCAACCTTTCCTCCAAGCGTCCCTCCTATATGTAAAGCATTAGAGAGGGAAAACTCATCACCCAAACAAACACACTAGGACCCTTCCTTGGTCCCCGCCCCCATGCTCAATTAATTGTAATCATCTCATTGACAAAGATAAAGGCATTATTCAATCCATTCCGTCTGTCAATTGTCATGGTTACTCTGTATGCATGCATGTTTGTGTGTGGGGAGGTACACATTTGTGTATTTTACATATGTGATCACATGTGTGTATAGGCCAAAGAACAACCTCAGGTGTTATTCCTCAGGAGCTGACCACTTTTTTTGTTTTTTGTTTGTTTCTTTCTTTCTTTCTTTTTTTTTTTTTTTGAGTCAATTTCTCTCATGAATATTGGCCTCACTGATTAGGCCAGTTAGCTGCCACCATCTCCAGGGATCTTTCTGTCTCTGTTTCTCCAGTGATGAGGTTATAAGCAAGTACCACTTGTGGGCACTGGGGGATTATCTCATACTTACATAGCAAACACTTTATTGAATTGGTTTGCTAGTCTGAATGTTACTTTTTAAGACAGGTTCTCAGAACTCTAGGCTATAAAGACCAGGCTGTCCTCAGACTCACAGATCAGCCTGCCTCTGTCTTCCTAATGCAGAGATTAAAGGTTCTTACCACCTTGCCCAGAAAGTGACTACTGCCTTTTTTACCTCAGGCCCCACCATGATGCATCTGAACTATTTCAACTACATCCTAAGGAGTCTTTACCTATGTGACAGCAAAGATTGACACAGTGTGTTACAGGGAACAGGGGCTATGGTTGTAGAATATTATTCAAGCTGTGTTACTTTTGTTTATGCTGTAGAACATTTGTTTTAATAATGTAAAGATGTATTGCTTTTGTTTATGCTGCATTTATTTAACTCTGTGAAGCTGTGATTCTTTACTTGTCTAAAACATTTGATAGTCTAATAAAGAGCTGAATGGCCAATAGCTAGGCAGAAGAAAGGATAGGTGGGCTGACAGGCAGAGAGGATAAATAGAAGGAGAAATCTGGGAGAAAAAGGAGAAGAAGCAAGAGAAATCAAGGAGAGGAGGATGTCAGGTGCCAGCCACCCAACCAGCTAAGGAGTGAAAGTAAGATATACAGAAGTAAGAGGAAGGCAAAAGCCCAGAGGTGGAGGGTAGATGGGATAATTTAAGATAAGAAAAGTCAGCTAGCAACAAGCTAAGCTAAGACAAGGACTTTGTAAGAAATAATAAGAATCTGTGTGTGGTTTATTTGGTAGCTGGGTGGTAGGAACCCCCACCAAAAAGTAAAGAGCCCAAAGAGTAAAGAAAACAACAGGCTGTGGTTCTACATGTAATCAGAGATGAGAAAAGCAAATGCCAACATCTGAAACTTGTAAGAATGCCACAAATGCTCAATTGTCACTCTCTCAGTCATTAAATCTTTTTACTGACATCAATAGATAAATGTAAACTCAGAATCAGATGTTTCCTGTTTTTTCACCTACAGTGGCAAAGATCTAATTGTGGTGGTTTGCATGTAATTGGCCCCCATCAACTCAGAGAGTTGCACTAATAGGAGGTGTGGTCTTGTTGGATTAAGTATGACCTTGTTGGTAGAAGTGTGCCACTTTGGAGGTGGGCTTTGAAGTTTCATATATACTCAAGCCACACCCAGTATCCGAGACTACTTCCTGTTGCCTGAGAGTCAAGATGTAGGGCTCTCAGTTCCTTCTCCAGCACCATGTTTGGCTGTACAATACTATGTTGCACCATGATGATAATGTACTATATCTCTGAAAATGTAAGCCACCCCAATTAAACATTTTCCTTGTAAGAGTTGCCGTGACCATGGTGTCTCGTCACAGCAATAAAAACCGTAAGACACTAACCATCTCAGTGATAGTTAAAAGCCATGTGTCATCAGACACCATCAGGCACCAGGTCCAGTGAGGCACTCAACAATAGCCTCTGCCCTTCTCTGATGGGAGATGCCATTATGTATATATGTTTCTCATACTGGTTAATGGATAAAGCACTGTTGGCCAATAGGAAAGGAAGATAGGAGGGACTAGGAGACAAGGAGGAAATAGGAAGTAGTAAGTAAGGAGTCAAGATGGAGAATCTGGAGAGAATAGAACCGCCAGCCGCCTTTCGCTGGTAAGACCACGTGGAAATACATAGAAATGGGTTAATAATTAAGACAGAGCTAGCCGATAAGAAACAAGTACCTGGCCAACAGAATTATATCAAATACAGAGTCTCAATGTGTTATTTGGGGTTGGCGCAGTGGCGGGACAAGACCAGGCAGTGGGTGGAAAAACCCTACACCTTACACTTCTCTGTATCTTCTTAGCTGTCATGAAAATTCTCAATCCTTAATGTCTCTTTAAGCTAGTCTATTTGCATATTATTTTCATTCTCTCTCTGTGTCTCTCTCTCCCTCTCTCTCTCTCACACACACAAATAATTAATAATTAAAAATAAAAGCACAAATCAAAAATCATAAAATCCTACAAAGAGCCATGAGCAAACAGAAATTGCAAAATAAACAATGTCTCAAAGACATGTGTGTTTGTGTGTATAAGATATGCACATGTATAGTTGTGTTTACATAGAGACATACATAAGCTACCACAACTTGTCTAAAACAATCTTGAGGACTTAACCTCGTGAGTTATAACAACTCACTGAAATGGCTGTGGCTCAAGGGGTCACATGCAGAATTCTAAGGCCACATGTTATTAAGAAATCAAAATCCACAAAGCAATCTCTCCTGAAAGTATCATTTGATAATTTGGTTAGGAAAGCCAAGTTTTAAATGCCACCAGATTCCAGGTCTAATCTTCCATCTATTCTTGTCCTCTCATGTTTAACTAACAACCCCAGAAGCAGCATTGCCCTTCATCAGTAAAGGGCCATAGATTTTGGGTACCTGCTTTTGACCAAGCACCCATGGCCACTGCCTCATTCTACCCTGAAAACTGCCTAGTGAGAGCCAGGCATTTGACTTTGTTTCATATGGACAACGGAATCCACAAGATACCATGAATAGAACATAGAGGTCCAGATGCCAGCCTGGGTCTGCACTGCCTATGGTATTCCTATTTTGCTTCAGTGATGGATGCAGAGAGCAGTAGCTAAAGATGAGCAGGGGCCAGAGACTCTGTTGAGGCTGAGTTGTCACCCATGGGTCGTTCAGACTCAACTCCACAGTGACAGAGGGTAGAGACCTGGCTCAGCTGCAGGGCTCTCTGCCATCTTCCCAGATATCCCATAATCTCCTCTTTCCCTCCAGTGTTTGCAAACCACCTACCTGCACAGCAACCATCCTTTCTGTTTCAGAGGAAGCAAAACAGACAAACAAAAACCAAAACAAAAAGGCCTTCCATTTCCTCTTCCTGGTACCGCGCATAGTCACTTCCTTTTCTGCTCTCCACCTCTGCTCCCCACAATGCCTCATGTGTCCACACTGCAGCACTCCACTTCCTAGCCCCTCCTGTTCCTTTGAGCTGCTTCCCTGTCGCTCTTCTACTTGATGTGTGTGTTTTATGTGAGAGTCCCTGTCCTTTCCCCTGCTTATTTGCTGCTCTGGGCTTCTGAACTCCACACTGCACGTTGCTCTCTGCTGATGACATTGCCTCCTCTGCCTCACCCTCCTGCCTAAGCGCCCATGGTTCTGGGCCCTCTAGAACATTCTCCCCACTGTGTAGCTACTCTTCTTGACTACATTTACCTCATGAGCCTCCTCTTCCTCCAGGCAGGGGCAAGGAACTCCAAAAAGTAGAAATGTTTATAAAGTATCTTCCATAACAGGATAGAAATGTAGAAAGTACTTACTATACAGTGTGGACAATGATAGACCAACAATGCAGCAGAAGGCCAGAGACCAGCCCGAGAGGCTTGCAGTCTCACCTGCTTCCTTATAACAGATGAGTTCCTCCAGGGTGGGTAAGTCAGGGACATATGGAACGGTCTGCTAAGCAAGCTGCCTAAGCAAGAGGCTGGAGGATTAAATGCTAGGACCTGCAGCCCAGGGCTCCCAAGCCAGACTCCAGGGTCTGAATGGAACCCTCTCTTCTAAGTGATGTTTCCTACAAGGAGCCTGAACCTCACTTTCTCCCTGGTAGCCTCAGCGGAGCACAAGCTACATTTGCACTTTTCTACTATTTTGGTACCTATCTGATGTCCTTGAAGGGACATCTGTAAGCTCAGTGATTTCCTGACACACCAGCATGCACTCAGGGAAGCTCTCAGGTCCCTTCCTATTAGTTATTTTTCATGTACAGTATTAAAGAAAACGGCAGTTATGGAAAAGGACTCTTGTGGATGTCCTAAGAACAGGCTGGCCACAAATTCAAAATCTTCCTGCTCTTGTCTCTCAGGGGCTCAGATTACAGGTGTGCACTAGCATGTAGCCCACACATGACTTTTTTAACCTCATGGGATTAAGCGAGGAGTGTCTTATACTTCATATCAAACATGCTTTGATATTGTCCCAGTGTTTTTAAAAGAAATTTAGAAAGTATTGTAACATTTTCCTCTCAATACCAGGCCTCTTCATGCAAGGTCACACTGACTTTGGTTTTTATTGTCTGCGTGCCTGAAACATGAATAGTGCTATTTTTTAGTTAATTGAGTTCTATGGTGTGGATCTGATAAACCTCTCTCCTCTATTCAGAGACAATTAGATGAATGAATGTTTATCAAGAATGTCAAAAGGGATTCATCTGGGGCTGGATTCCAAGTCAAAGACATTTCAAGCATTTTTAAAAATAACAACTCTGAAAGGTCCCATCAACCTCACTTCAGCCATACGTTTCCTACCTCAGTTTTTATGAAATATAACCAGCACCCAGTTTGACCTCTTGGAGTTTTTCTTAAGGTGGTTGCTGACTTCCTTTTCTCTGGGGCGGCCCTTCCCTTGGTGTTGGCCAGGGTTCAGATCCATCTTCCTTTACTCTGAACCCTTTCAGGGTTTAACACTTAGCCTTTACTAAAAATTCAGATTCCAAATGCTATTTATCCAGGTGCATTATCTGGCTTTCAGAGCTATTTTTGTTTTTTTAATAAAAAGTTACCAGCTGGACTGGAGAGGCACTACTGTTAAAAGCACTGATGCTGCTGCAGAGGGACCTGAGTTTAATTCCCAGCATCCATGTAGGGCAGCTCACAACCACCTGTAACTCCAGCCCCAAGGAACTGAATGCCCTCTTCTGACCTCTGAAGGTACCTGAACCTAGGTAGAAAATACACAGGTACACATAAATAAAAAATAATAAAAATAAGTATTAAAAAGTAAAATGCCACCAACTAGTGAGTTGTGTAAATAATTATTGCAGTGATTTCAATGGCAAATGTGCCTCCAGATCTTCAGGTATTTGAGCATTTGGCCCACCATTGGTGGCTGTTTGCACGGCTTAAGCAGTGGAGGAAGTATATCACTGAGGGTGGGTTTTGACATTTCCAAGCCTCCAGCCATTCCCAGTTTTCTCTCTGCTTTCTTTCTCCTGCTTCCAGTTCAAGATGTGGGCTCTCAGCTTGCTTCTGTGCTTTCCTGCCATGACAGACCTAGAACTGTACACCAAAATAAATGCCTTTTATAAGTCACCTTGGTAACAGTGTTTTGTCACAAGAGAATAACAAATGCATTTATTAATCCTCCAGAAAAAGAAGCCATTCTCTGTAAGACACTTATCTCATCCTGTGTGCGCAGAAACCCTGAGAAGTGAGAGAGGGAACAGCTGCTGCCCTCACTCCCTCCGAGGCAGTAATAACCTCTCAAAAGAGAAACAAATGAGGCTTTTAATTAAGCTATTATGTGAAAAAAGTGAACCCAATTGCTACAAAGATTCTGCTGTTGCTTGAAAAGGCTGCAGAGAAGATAGACAGTCAATACTTAGAACTCTGCTGGATAATCAAATCATATCTCCTAGAACTACCATGGCAACCTTTTTTTTTTTTTTTTAACAAAAGATATATTTTCAGAGCAAGTGGCACATTAACACAGCATTGTTAGTATTTAATATCAGAATAAGATATGAAAATGTTTTCTAAAAATCAAATTGAACAAAATGTGTACTAAATCATTACTTTCTCCTGTTATACAATGTGGTTGTCTTTCTTCTTGTGTCTAAACCTAGTCTAGGCTTTTTTCAAATCCTACATCTATGTTAAAAGCACACAGTCACAAGACTCTAATGATTGCAGCCACAATGGTTCACATATCTTTCTACTCCTTGGCTCTGGTCAGTTTAACCGGGATTCCTGCTGAGTTTACAAGCCAGTTAGTACTTTCCTATGGTTCTTCTATTTTACACTGTATTAGAGCTGAAAACTAGTTCTTTACATCCTCACAGCTTCAATATTATAGAATAAAGTCATAAAGTCATCAATCCACTGAGTGACCAAGTGTGTCTCAAAATAAATAAATAAATAAATAAAAAGTACTGCCTACAGTTTGGTAGCGTAGAGAGATGGGCTGGTCACTCAGACTGCCCATACTTCAATTCCTTTATGTTTGATATGTGGCTAAATGAGGAATGACACTGAATTCATTGTGAAAACTGAGCCAGTACTCAGGAGGCAGAGGCAGACAAATCTCTGAGTTTGAGGCCAGCCTGGTCTATAGAGTGAGTTCCAGGACAGCCAGGGCTACACAGAATACCCCTATCTTGAAAACAAAACAAAACAAACAGGCAAAAATAACTGTGAAAATTGAAGTGAGTTATGTGGGAAAAGCAATTGGGACACCCACTAAGTCTGCCTGGCCTTTTCAGTGAGTTGCACAGCAATGTCATCTCTTCAAGTCTTCCTGATGGTGTGACCAGGGCCTAAACTGGTGAAGCAAAGTCACCTTGAAGAATAGAACACACGGCTATTTGTTCAACATGACACTGTCAAATTATAAGGTAATTGTATCATTATAAGCAACTTCTTAATAATATAAAATGAATACTATTAAAAATTTAACTGCCTGGTCTAATGCTGTTGTTTTAACAAATAGACACAACAACCTCAGAACTTAAAACAAGTATTTGTGAGATATGATATAATAAGGAATTACAGTTATTTCAGAATTTTTGAGATACTCTTTGAATGGCTCCCATAATGAATTAGTTCTTTTTAAAAAGAGTTTTAAAATGCTTGATTGGCTGGGTGCTGGTGATGCCTGCCTTTAATCCCAGCACTCTGGAGGCAGAGGCAAGCTGATCTCTGAGTTCGAGATCAGCCTGCTCTACAAGAGCTAGTTCCAGAACAGGCTCCAAAGCCACAGAGAAACCCTATCTTGAAAAAAAACAAAACAAAACAAAACAAAAAAAGCTTAATTGTATGTATTTGTGTTTGTTTCTTTATGTGTCAGTATGCACACATGAGTGGAAATGCCCTGGGAAGCCATAAAAAAAAAAAAACAAAAAACAAAAAAAACATAGGATCCCTTGGAGTAGGAGTTACTGAAATTACAAGTATGTGAGCCGCCGCCTAGCATGGGTACTGGGGGCCACATCAAGTGCTCTGGAGAGTGGTACCCTCCTTAGTCACTGAGCAGTCTCTCTGCCTAAATTAGTTATCCTTCCACACACGACTCTCAATAACAACCACCACCTCCTTTCAGTCACTTCACCTGTGCAGGAGAGTGTGGAAATGAAGAGCTGTAAGAGTTTTAAGTTTCTTTGCTGAGGGATTTTTGTGTTACCGTGTGAGTTATAACTTACTTAATTGGTTTAAAATATGCCTTTACCTAAGGACAATGCCTGGATGATCTCTGAAGGGCTTAGTGACCTTGTCCTATTTCTGAGATCAGCAGCAGCCCCATACTGCATATAGAACATCAAGGCTACTCCTTTGGTAAGGGCTTCCCAGAGGCACCAGTTTCTAGAATCAGTTACTAGATACCCGAAGTCACCTCTGGTATATAATATCTGAACCATCTCCTGCTACTAGAACTGGAACCTCCCTCCCCCCACCCCACTCCCCGCCTTTTCTATTAGGTAAGCAACTGTGATCAGTGGAGTTAACTTAATCCCGTGCATATAATGAGCAATGGAGAAAGTAACTGAAGACAACAACTGTGTAAAGGATATGAGGTGACTGTAACCAAGACTATGTGAATGTTATATGTCTACCATGCAACTTCAGAACAGCAATAAGACTAGAAGGTTGGTTCCGTGTTCAAATTAGGACACACATGAAAATGTTCAATTAGTTCTTTTGTCCCTATGGGGACCTCTGCCTCAGACAGATGCTTCCTGACATGACAGCTGCTGAAAGTCTCCTGTGGAGGAATTCAGGGCTTGCAGAGTTTAAGGAGTCCTGGTCTTAATTCCGAAGAGTTCCATCCTGTAATTCCCCTGACACATCTAGTAATTTGCCAGACCTGTGAGCAACAGCTGCAGAAACTCTGGACACAAACAGAAAAACCTAAGCCATTGTGCAATACTTGATGCAGTCTACAATCCAAAGAAAAGAAAGGAGTCTTTGTGTTTACAAATCCTTATGAAAAATCAGTAAAATTGCTGCTGCCTATTTCATTAATCAACTTGACATTAAGTGGGTCTTATTTATAAAATAATAACTTTTCATCGTGGTCATCTTTCTGCTTTCCAGTAAGTTTCTTTGTGAGATGTGACAGCAGATGTTACAATGCCCATCCCCTGGGGTATCCAAAAACATCTGCCTGGCCTCAAAAGGCAGTTGGATTAGGTTATATGGGAAAATACACATAATTTTATGCTTGGAGACTGACAAATGTGAAGCTGGGTGTCATCTGTATGGTTTCCAATGAGTGGCAATGTACACCGAGCCTGTTTCTAGTTCATAATAGAAACAAAAGCAATATGTTAAAAGTTAATAATTAAAAATAAAAGCAATAAATCCCTTAACTCTCAACATCCCAGCACTGACATAGAAGGAAGGGAGGGACAGAGGGAAGGAGGGACAGAGGGAGGAAGGGACAGAGAGAGGGGAGGAGGGAGTAAGAGAAGGAGGAGAGAGAAGAGAGTCCAAAGCAGGAAGAAAATGCTTGTGCCCAGAGAATGCCATGGGCTTCTGAAATAGGAACAAAGCAAATTCATACCCAGAGGATGGGATCGTGTTAGGTATTGATGCAGACATCTCCAAAGTTAATGCAGTAAGTGGTCCTCCCATCCTTCAGAGTTCTCAACTGGTGGTGTGAATGGGTTTGATTCTGAGAAAATCTTGTGCTCTTTGATCTAATATCCAATGCCCTCCCACAACCTGGCACAGTTGAACATCTCAGAAGACAGCTCCAAGAGGTAGTGTGCTTTTGAATATCTCTTCCCAGAGATCATGCCACAACCAACTTCATTTCTTAAATGCTAGCTTTTGTTTTCACACAAGTAATTGAACTGTGACATCAAAATAAAGCCATATTGGCTGTTTGTGGTGACATATGCCTTTATTCCCAGTACTCAGGAGATAACAGAGGAAGGTGGAGTTCTATGAGTTCAAGACCAGACTGATTTATACAGTGAGTTCCAGGATAGCCAGGACTATGTAGAGGGACCCTGTCTCAAAACAACAGAAGAATAAAGCCATTTAAAGCTAACAGGGAGAGGACTTTCATATCCACTGACCTCTTGAATTGATAATTCTGTGAACTGTCATTCAAGTGACCTAATGAAAACTTAAGGCAGATATAGGAAGCCTAAGGCTAAAGAAGTGCTCCCACCCCCACCCCCAAAGCAGTTCAGCCACCCTAGATGTTTGTAAATACTCACTCTGGCTCCCTGGAGTTGTTCTGGGGGGGGGGGGTAGAAGCTATTCTATAAACCAACTCCAAGAAGTATGGATTTAATCTTCGTCTACCATTATGATTAGTGGAACCAGCAGTAAGACTTTACAAAAATGATAGAACAGTAATAAGAGAGGCATTTAACTTGTTTTTTTTTAGATGTTGTGAAAACATCAGGAATGTTTTTCCTCTCAGCCAACATAAATAAATTAATAAGGTAAAAAAAGTAATCAAGATTTAAAAAAAAAAGTTTCTAATATAAAAACCAATGAGCAATCTTCTACAAAAAACTAACCCAGCAGTAGCTTTCTTCACATTCCCACATTCTGAAAACCCCTGTGTGTGGTTCAGGATGCAATGTAGCTCAGTGCCTGGGAGTATGCTCAGTTTGTAGGAGGCCTTGAGCTCCAAGTCCACATGTCCATCTTTTTGGCGCTAAAGAATTCTTTTCCAACCCCTAGCTGAAGCCATGTCTACAACTGCAGAGTTCCCTGCTGTGCCACAGGTATTTCAGGGAGTGAGGACTGGAGTTTAGTGAGGTCACATCAAGTATAGGAAAGCTGCCTCTCAAAGTGGGAAGAGAACTGGAGAAGGAGGGCACAGCATTTCTCTGTCTTGCCTGGTGTCATTTTTTTGAAACATTATTTTTAAATCATGTTCCTGGGGCAGCTCATTACACTCTGATCACCAGTTAGCACAGGGCACCTTGTGGGAAAATATTTCATTTTCTTCCATCTGTTCTAGTGAACAGTCCTTTAGGCACACACCCTTAAAACATACATACCTACCCTTATCTGTCACAACTGCTGCTAGAGGCTCACCCCTTAACCATTCATCTCTGACCACATCAATTCACAGCAGTGATTTTTCTGGTGTCAGCTGGGCTCTAATGGAAGAATGTGACACCTGGGGTTAATGCAATCAGAATCTCTCAATATCCCTTCTCCTGCTGTCAGTGAGCAGGTTGCCCCTCCCTTCAGAGTCCTTATGACTACTCAGCCTAGCAGACTTCATGGTTTCTGCAGAAGCAAGCCTCAGGCTATGCGAACCATGCTCAGAGAGCAGCCACTGTTTGACCTGTGAGCCAGTATTTTCTCTCACTGTGAACACCTTTGTGTTGTTTTGTAGGTTACAGAGAAGAATATTAGAGAAAGGGGGTCTTTGAGATATTCCATTTGCTGCCACGGTGAGCCCAGTGGTGGGCATATGTAAAAATGTTTCTGTCTCCAGGAACTCTGGTGGGAGGAAGTTGAGTGATTACCTCAGTTCCTCTTGGCATTGAGATGACCCACCTCCAACCCCTCTCTTTCATTCCTGCACTGCTGGGTTATTCTCCCCTGTTTTTCTATGTGTTTGGTGACCTGTAAATCCATCTTGGCTTTCAGGCATGGATACACCTGAAAATCAATCTTGCTGATTCTTAAAAGTATGCCTGCTTCTGATTCAAACAACAAGCATGCCTATGTGGCTTATGATTCTACCCATGACAGAACACCTTACTCTCTGAGGCAACAAGACAACCATTGCCTGCTGTTGATGGAGCACAGCCCAGGGCTCCTTTTCAGTAACTTAGGAGCCTGAGAGGTAAAGAGTGTGCTGCTGTGACATTGTGGTAGTTTGAATAAGCATGCTTAGTCATCAGAGAATGGCAGTAGTAGCAGCTGGGTAGGTGTGTCCTTGTTGGAGTAGGTGTTAAAAGAAATTGGGGGGAGGGGTCACCAGGGGTTTCAGACACCTAAGCCAGGCCCAGTGTCTCTTGGCTCATCCTGCTGCCTACAGATCCAGATGTGGAACTCTCAGATCCCTCTCCAGCACCATGTCTGCCTATGTGCCACCATGCTTCCTATCGAGCTTCCCACCATGACGACAATGGACCAACCCTCTGAAACTGTAAGCAAGCCCCAGTTGAATAGTTTATGAATTAGCATGGCCATGGTTTCTCTTCACAGCAATAGAACAGAAATTGCTACCAGGAGTAGAGTATTGCCCTGACAGGTCTGACCATGCTTCTTGTTGGATGTTGGAACTTTGGAATAGGGACACAGGTGAATGCTTTAAGGGAGGCTTAATGGGCCATATTAGAAGCCAGGAAGACAGTGGTGCTGAGAGCAATGTAGAGTATGAAGGCCATTTTCAAGAGGTTTCAGAAGAGAAGAATATTGTAAATGGCCTAGAGATTGTTCTTGTAATATTTTGGCAAAGAATGTGGCTACATTTTGTCCTTGTCCAAAAAGTTTGCCTGAGGCTAAATTTAAGTTTTGGATTAATGGTGTTGGCAGAGGAGATATCAAAACAGCCTAGTATGGACTATATTACATGGTTATTATTGGCCAGTCATATGTAAATCTATAATGAGAAGGACCAAACTGAGCAAGGGAAAATACAAAATGTACAGTTTGGAAAACTGGAGGGGATACCAGGAAGTATAATAGAGCTAAGTTTTGTGCTCAAGGCGATAAAGAGATTAAAGAAAAGTCTGTGCTAAGTGGAATAATGGGAGTGATGGCCTCAGGGCAAAACCCCACCCTTGTGAAAAGGGAGTAAAGAAAAGCTTAAACAGTGAGGAAACCATCAAAAACAGAAAGTTGATGAAAAATACGTTTAAATGAGGAGGACAAGTTCCAAACCCGAAAGCAGGAGAACTTGGCAGCCTTATCCATGTGGTTCTTGATTTAGAGACAAGTATTAAAGAAGGGGACTGTAAAATCACCCTCTGTGGCTAAGGAAAGCTGCTGAAGTCAGTCATGTGTCAGGGGAGTTCCTTCATGGAGGCCCAAAAAGGACATTGTGTGAAACTGTGAAGATAGAATCTGGTTTCTGTTGGAGACCCCAATATGGTGGAGATGCAAGAACCATGGGATGGCTGCTGTGGTGAAGACTTGACATGAAACCAACCCAACAGAGAGAAGTATGTTGCAGTCAACAAAGCTGAAAGGAGTTGGAAATCTGAAGAGCCTTTGACACTGGACATAGAGATGCTGAGTTTAGCATTTGCCCTGCTGCTTTTAGGTCTTGGTTTGGTCCAGTATTTCCTCACTATGGTCAATGTCCTCTCTTTTGGAAGGGTAATATGTGTCTACTATGCCACTATATGTTGGAAATGGGTAATTTTTTTTATTTTGATTTTATAGGGGATTACAGTTAAGAGTTGGCCATGAGTCTTAGAAAAGACTTTGGGATTTAGGCTTTTAAACTTTTGAGACTGTTATAGACTATGGAGACATTTAAAGTTGGATTGAATGTATCTTTGCATTAGGATATGCCTAATGGGTCCAGCAAGTAGAATATGGTGGTTTGAATAGAGTCATCAAGAGTGGAATCATTAGATATGTGGCCTTGTTGGAAGAAGTATGTCACAGGGGATGGGCTTTCAGGTTTCATAAGCCCAGGCTAATGGCCCTCAGCTTTTCTAGCTCCATGTGGATACAGATGTAGAACTCTTAGCTACTTCTCCAGCACCATGTCTTCCTATATGCTGCCATGCTTCCTTCCTGACATGGTGGTAAGAACTAAACCTCTGAAACTGTAAACCATCCCCAATTAAATGTTATTCTTTATAAGAGTTTCTGTGATCATGGTCTTGCTTTACAGCAGTAGAGCACTGACTATGACAGTCACTCTGACAGCCTACCTCAAATACTCCCAACAGCCACTAATATAGCCCTGTATTTTCTGATGTGTTCCCTCTGTCCTCCAAATTGCTGATAATGTATTTTGAACTTTGTCTCCATAATTCAAAGCAATACCTAAGTTATAGAAAGACAAGACCCTTCTATTACATCTGTCCTCTGGCATGTGATTCCACGCAGCCTGCTTGAGTGCAGTAGCAGCTTGAGAACAGATAACCCTGAGAAACTTCCCACAGTATTTCTTGATAGGCTACAAACTATTTGTCGTTATTGATGGCTGTTGGCTGGTGACTCAAAAGCACTTTCAATACTGATCAGAAGGAAGAAAAAAGACATGAGCTATGTGCGGGATAGTTCTTCCCTAATGAATGATAAGTCTCTTACTATTCTCAAAGGACCCTCAGCTGTAGAAGATAGTTGCTATTTCCTAGAAGTCACTGAGGCAAAGACTTGGGAGTTCTGTTATCTGAGTTTATTCTGTCTGTATTGTCCTAATCACAGGTCTGTGTTGGGGCACTGGAAAGACCTTCCTCAGCAGCAGCCTAACTTGGAACTGCAGAAGTAACTCCTGAACCTTTTGCCATGACCACTTACTGTCCATCTTCCTCCTCCCAAAGTCCATCCCAGTGCATAAAGACCAAAGTATAAAGAAGGAAGCAGATGGCTGTGTGAGCATAATTAAGTCCTCTCCATCAGACAGGCAGTGTCAGAGTGATGATACACTTCTCAGAGAGAAAGGGAAAGAGAGATCCCCTTACAACAATTTAGCACACACTGCAAACCAGCTCTGATTCAAATAGGCCTGCAGGAACCAAGTGCAACAGTACCTTAGACTCAGCCTTCAGAAATAAGGCATTTGCATGTTCTACTGATGTGATATTCCCTGTTATCAGAGCAAATGCAATAGCATTCCCAATCAGCCTGAAGAGACAAGATGCACTCTATGTCTGAGACACAATGAAGTCATTCTTGAAATACAATGTCAAATAAAAAGGTCTGAATGCTTGCATTTATGCAATTTATTTGGTAAATACAAAGATCTCAGACAATATGTTAGAGGAATTAATATTTATTAAGCATTTCCTATGTGTTAAGCCTGAATTCTTTTGATTATTAATTATTACTTCCAGTTGAGAATGCTGAGATAAAGAAATGTTAATTGCCCAAATTGACATCATAGATGAACCAACTCTTTCAAAAGACAAGAGCTTTCATCAAAATGCAGGAGGTACTGGGTATTGTGTCTCTGTAAGTCGTGTGATATGATTTCTGGGTATGTTTTGTTATCTATCTATCTATCCATCCATCCATCCATCCATCCATCCATCCATCCATCCATCTATTTATCTATCTATCTATCAAACAGGGTCTCCTGTAGCACAGGTTGGCCTGAGACTTATTATGTAGGCAAGTATGACCTTGAACTCCTGATCCTCCTGCCCTACATTCCCATTACTAGAATAACAGGTTTGTGTGTGTGTGTGTGTGTGTGTGTGTGTGTGTGTGTGTGTGTGAGAGAGAGAGAGAGAGAGAGAGAGAGAGAGAGAGAGAGAGAGAGAGAGCAATTGGCTCTAATGTTCACGATGCTGGGGATAGACCCAGGGCCCTATGACTGCTGGTCAAGCATTCTGTCAGCTGGACACATCTCCAGCCCTAATATCATACTGTGATAGGTTTGCTTTTAACCCAGGTCCAGGCCCAGCTCTCTTCCTCCTATAGGCCAGGCTGATTTTTGAGGTCCAGAAGGCTGACAGGCAGGCCTTATTCTGACAGATACAAAGTTATAACTCCCAAACAGCTTGTTACAGACTCAAGGGCTTCGAATAGTGGATGCCAGTCTGTGACTTAAATAGGAAGATGGAGGAAAGCCCAAGACCGCACCTCTTCAGACCCACATCAGATACAGACTCTGTGTTCTTAAATCAGGACTGTTTCTGGGACAAGAGGGAGAAAATGGAGAAGACAGGAAGAGCTTTTAAACTCCTCCTCCTCTGAAGAACTCTTTTGGTCTAAGAAGCTCATCAACACCAGGCTCTAAGGCTGTGTAGGGCTTTTCCCTCAGTGTGCCCTAAGTCATGCATGGTGTGTGTGTGTGTGTGTGTGTGTGTGTGTGCGCGCGCGCATATATATACAGTCTCGTTCTTGCCTGCACAGCACTATGTGTGTGAGGCTGGCTGGTCAGTGAGTCTGAGGATCTGTGTGTCTCTGACTCCCCAGTACTGGGGTCATAAACACTCTCCATCACACCCAGTTTTGTTTTGTTTTGATATGGGTTCTTGTGCATTGATGTCAAGTCTGTTGAGTTTTCAAGGCAAGCAGCACTTTACCCACTGAGCCTTGTCCCCAGACTGGGATCTTGAGTACATCTATCTCCCACGATTCAAGTTCTCCATCCTCAAAGGAAAGAAGGAAATCACAGTATTCATTAGGGAATATTAATGTCCCCACATGGATGGCTTGAGGATGCTGTGTGGGCCACAGTGGTTTTCTTTGTTTTTACAAAATAAAGTCACATTTGTTGTGCTGGTCATCAGGATGATAATGCCACTGACTCTGACATTTTGACAGGCCTAATCAGGTCTTTGCTGAGTTAAGGCTCCCTTATCAGCAAATCCAGTAAAAGGCTTTCTGTCTTTACAGAGTCTTTATCATATGTCACATCTCCTAAGGCTTTTCTCAAAAAGCAAAGCTTCCATTCCTGAAAATGCCTAATTCTCATTTATTTGGTGTGTGTGTCTACATGTATGTGTATGTGTGTACATGTGTCTGTATGCATGTGTGGCTACACACCATAACATATAAGCATTGGTGAGAGAACAAACTGTAGGTGCCTATTCTCATCTTCTATGACATGGGTTCTGGGGACTAAATTCAGGCTGCCATGCTTGGCAGCAGGTGCCTTTACCTGCTGAGCCATCTTGTCTAGTTGAAAATGCCAAACTAGAGAGTACTATGTATAAATATAGGGCACATTCCCTAATGTTCCAACTGACAAGTCCAATTCCATTGTAAAGATGTTGAGAAAAATGTATTTTTTTTTTAGTTAGGCAACTTCTCTTGGCTATGCATGATAAAAATAAGCAATGAAAAGAAACTCTCTCTGTCTATATATTGAAGTTACCTCAGTAAATTTTATTTTATTTTTTAAATATAGTTTGCCTTTAATACCTGGCAATAAGTATTTGTTGTCTACCCAGATATCATATTCCCTCAATGGTGGCAAAGTGACTTAAAAAACAATAGAAATGTGTATGCATTCTTAACATCCATCCTATTGATCTCTTCCCTAAAATGTTTCCATTGATTCTTACTAGAATAACATGCTTAAACAATAGTATAGAAACAGATCTAGAACCAGTATAGAATAAGATCTAGAATCTTATTCATTGCACACAAGAATTTCAGGTATAAGAACAATCCACAAAAAAACAAACAACAAAAAGGAAAATTCCTAGCATTCAGGAAGTAGAGGCAGGAGGGCCAGAGGATCAAGGTCATCTTTGGCTTTACAGTGAGTTTGTGGATTAAATGAAACCCTGTAACAACAGAAAGAAGACAGAAAGGAAGGAAAGAAGGAAGGGGGGATGGAGGGAGGTGGAGGGAGAAAGGAAGGAAGGAAGGAAGAAAAGAAGGAAGGAAGGAAGGAAGGAAGGAAAGGAGGGAGGGTGGCAGAGAGAAAAGAAGGAAGGAAAAAAGAGGGGAGAAAAAGAAAATTGAAAATTCAAGCTAACACTATATCTTGAATTCATATGCAATTATTAGATAGGATATATTTTCATGTGTTTGTTTTAGCAAAAACGCCTAAGTTTGATTGCAGGAGCTTTTCGGGTTTTCTGCGGTTTGTACGCTACGGGCACCAACATCAAACATGGCACCCGAGCTGTTACAGGCACAGTAATTTAGCCACAACTTAGGGACAACTGTAATGTGCAGTGGCTTGATAAGGATCTCTACCTTTGAACAGGTATAGGAAATTTCAACAATGAAGCTTGGATTGCTCTGAAAGGAACATTTGCAACTCAGGCAGAGCTGAAAACTCATCTTCTAGCAAAAATTCAGAATATGAACTCTGCCCTACCATGTGACAGATGATTCCCTTCTCAAGTGACCAAGAGGGACAATCTTCCTTGTCATCCAAGAGTTACCCTTCCTTCTGTCCCTTAGATTTGTTTTTTTTTTTTCCTCAATAATAACAGTACATGGGTTCATCTCCACATTTTACTACAGTTTATTTTAAAGTTTATCAGGCACATGATCCAAATGGACACTCTTGATTTTTAGTAATTTTCTACTCTAGTTTTTTCCACCCTCTAGTTTTCTGGAGGGAGGGGTTCATGGTAGACTGCCAGAAGGAGTCCAGTGTATCTTGTTTATCTGTGATTAGAGTTGGGCTGACTCAAGACACTTTTATTCTGAAAATGATACAAGCACAAGTGAGATTAAAATGCATGAAGAAAAACTAGTCAGAATTCAAAGAAAGAAAAAGTAGATGCCTCATTCTAACTGGAGGTTTCCTTCCCTTTCACAGTAATCAAGAGAAAATTACAGATTTGAACAATGCTGCCAGCTTGATTTGATTGACATTGTAAAAGAGCATCCAGTCACGTAAGACCTACATTATAGGTTACCCATTGGTTTTTACAGAGCCCTGCTTTCTTCACTAAGGTAGAGGTGCTACCTTATGTGATAACAGTTATCCACATGACTTAAGCTTGTCATTAACACATATGCCAGTAAATCACCTTTATGATTCCAGAACTTTTAAATATATTCCTTGAACTCACCTTCCAGGCTTAGGGACTTATCTACAAATAGACACTTCGTTAAGTATAATTTTTAATACAAATTAAATATCTCTATTCCTGCTAATATCTAATGCTGTTTTTTGTTTGTTAGTTTTTGTTTATTCTTTTGTTTTATTAAGGAATGGCTAAGTTACTATTGTCATGTATTTATGACTGTGGGTAGTAGAGAAGGATACCCCTTCTGATGACCATGCTATTCTGTATGACTATGGGTGGTAGAGAAGGATACCCCCTTCTGATGACTATGCTACTGTGTGATTAAAAGGGAGGGGGGAGCAGAAAGCTCTAGGAGCCAGAGAAAAATAATTACCTACTAATAGGAAATAGGCAAGTCATGTGCAAATAGCCTAGAATGAATGAACATATACAAAGCTGGCAAAGTGCACACAAAGACCTTCAGGTTCCACCTTTTCACTGGATTTAAATCCATATCCTTGGTAGAAATATGTAAACAATCCAGCTAATGGTCAAATTCCTATAAGTACCTATAGATGAAGCCACCCAGCCCTTTCTTGATGCCATACATTTCCCCCGATAATAGTTTAAATTAAAACAAATATATTCCCCATGTGTAAAGCCACTGAAGGCCATTTGGTTGCAACCACATAAAAAAATTGCGTGGCTAATCACTCAAGGTATTTCTTTATAAAAGTTCTCATGAAATTTCCTGTTTATCCAAATCACAAAATAAAAGCATGAAGAGACACTGTCTCTTTAAACTGATTCTGTTGACTGTGCTAATCTTGGGCAGGAGGGAGCTCGATGGCCTTGCCTACCTAAGCTTGATTGCTGGACCTAAAAGATGTGGAAGGAAAGAACTGACCTCATAGATGTCCTCTGACCTTCACAATGCTGTGACATACCTGTCCACACAAACACACAGGAGGGAGAGAGACAGAGAGCGTGCACACTGTCTAGCATACACTGAAGATCCCTTACTGAAAGTGTTAGGTCTCACAGGCACTCCTAGTTTGGGAAGGTTTTGGATTCTGCGGTGTCTGGATATACAACATGAGATAACTTAGTAGTGGAAGTTGAATCTAAATATAACATTATTCATGTTTCATACATGGTTTACCCATAAATCCTGAAGGCAATTCGATAAAAAAAAAATGTTTACCACACCTGTATTTGATTCTGCTATCACAAGAATTTTCCACATGTGGCATCATGTTCAAACTCAAAAACATTCACATTGGGAATATTTCAGATTTGGGATTTTCAGGGTAGGGATACTAGGCCTGTAGATGGTGAACAGCCAGAGCTGTGAGTCCTCCAGGGAGAGCAGCAGCCGGTCCAGATCAGCTATGGATCATATACTACACTCCATAAGTATGTGTATAAATATGTGAGCCTCCAGGGAGCACGGGGAAAGTCACATCAGTGTCAGTAACATGTTCTCAAAGTGTCCATCCCATAGAGTGGGGTGATGTAGAATGGTATGACTTTCGGTGTGGATGGGGTCAGGGTCAAGCTAGCAGAGATTAAGAGCCTGGTTCTCTCACACCTGTAGACTTGCAGCAGCACCAGGGGAGCCAACAGCTACCCAAACTAACCCTTGTGCCAAGTGACCACAGGCTTCCATGCACCCTGGAAAACATTTTTCTCTGCAAGCATTTTAAAACCGGAGCGAAACTGTTACTATCTTCCAGTAACTAACCAAAAATTTGGATTGAAACAGGACCTCAGCCCCAGAAACCAAAGGAAGTAGATCCTTGGGACAGAAGGCTCATGCCAGAAATACTGCCTCCAATTTTGTGCTAGTGACTCCTGAAGGACTTTTCTAAGCAATTGCCCCTTTATCACCCTGGGCCTGATGCTCTGGGGTCCCAGGATGCTCGCTGGGCACTTAGAGGAATAGCTTTAGAATGTTGTCATCTTAATAAAAACTTCTCTCTAATGTACCGCCATCTGGTTACACATGGAAAAGAGGTGGCCGGCCAGCGCACAGTGGAAAGATTCCCTGAGTGCCTGGGTGTCAGCCAGAGCAGAGAAACGTGACACCCACCATAGCCTGGGCTGCTGTGTTCCACACTCAGGCAGTATTTCCAAGTCAGAATTCTAATAATAAATCCAAAGTTTTATCTTCTGTGAAAGGAATGTCCTGAGCCTGCGGACAGGTGGGAAAACAGTTTTGGAATGAACCAGCGGGGGTGTGGAGGGGTGTCGGGGGAGCACTTCTGAGAGCCATGACACTCAGCAGCTGTGATTCCAAATAGACACGGAGAACACACGTGGGACTCATTCGACACAAGCTAATGTTCAGCACAGGGAAAAACTCCCACAAACTCAGAATGGCATCACAGGGGTGGCACGTGCTTCAGCAGTAAGTGGTACCTGGTCCAGTCTGAAGCAGACGAGGTTCATCACCCAGTCCAGGAAGCAAGTCTGGATGGCACACAAGCCTGTGGCCCAGGAGTCTGTGCTGGGGGCAGGGCTTCAGAGACCCAGCAGGCATATCTCCTGAGGCACCCAAGGACAACTCTTCTTTCTTGTCTTTATGTTGGAAATATGTTCATGCAATCACATGCACGCTTTAATTTTACTTTGTAGAAAATGGTGAGTAGTTGGAGAACCTCAAATTATACTACATTTCATGAACCTTCAGTGCATGTTTAGTTCTGTCTGCTGAATCATTTGTTTAATGGCATTTGCTTTCCTAGTACTCATAGGGATATGTGTGTGTGTGTGTGTGTGTGTGTGTGGTGTGTGTATGTATGTGTGTGTGTGTATTTATATATGCAAACATACACATATAATAGTCTGTGAAGATCATTAATCCATCTACTACCACATAATTTTATGATTATAACAAACTGATGATTTGGGCTTTTGTTCTTAAACATTTCAAGATTGTAGTGAGATAGTCCTTCTGTGGCACTGAACATGCCCATTGGGGGGTGGAGCCATGGGCAGAAGTGACCTGTGGAAGGAAGTTGGAGAGAGAGCCGGGAAAAGCTCTCTTGCTGGCGTGACTCGGACAGGAGAGCATTGGGTTTAATCCCACCCCAGCATTCAGGAGACAGAGGCAAGCAGATCTCTATGATTTCAAAGTAAACCTGGTATACAGATCGAATTCCAGGACAAATAAGAGTTACACAGAGAAACCCTGTCTCAAAAAATAAAAAATAAAAAGTAAAATAAACGGAGTAATAATAAAGCCACATAAAGATGAAAAGCTCAAAGAGAATCTGGTTGCTGTATGGTATTATATCATCTTTGTATTGTTTGACTGCTGAGGAAACAACTGCTAAAACAAATGCTGCTAAATTCAATTTATATATTTTAAAAATGCTTTGACTCCAACATTTAAGTTCAAGGACAAGTTACTGTGGAAAAGGATTTCTATTTTTGTTTCCACAGAAAATAAAAAGCTGTGGATTCTCCTTCCAGACTAATGTGGTTTGAGCAAGCCAGACCCCCTGAAACAGCGTTCCTGGTGATCCAACATTCAAAAAAGCAGCCTTGCAGACTACAGCCAGGATTTCTGCATCTTCTTAGGATTCCCCCCATGACAGCGCCCTTTACCAGCAGGAAGTAGTTTGGAAAGAACGACGCCCAAATTCCCAAATAGTGTTTATAAATGTTTGTTTTCATTTATGTGGGGTTGGTTATAAATGCTTAATGAACACAACCAATCTTTTAAAGGTAAAAAGGGGATTATGGTATAGATATGAATACTTTGTTTTGGAATGGATTTTCATTTATTGATACAATTTAAAGTCAATTTGGTGTTATGTATATTTCTCCTCTTGTTTAGGTATTGTGTTTATATAGCTCAGTTAGAAATATAGTGTATAACTTAGTACAGATTATAGATAATTACCTATGATAGTCAAAGCTTAGAGTTAAGTTAGTTAGGCTTTTCAAGATACACAGAGATGTATTTGAGATAGATAGGCATTCTTCAAACCATTCAAAGACCTACAGAATATGGCACTTAAAATGGCTTAGGGTTTTTCTTGACAGTGAGACATAATTGCTCTTGGCAATACCACCTGCACCAGAAAGGAAGATGGACATTAAAGAAACACGTTATGGAGTTTGCTTCCAATATGGCAAGACTAGCCATTTGGACAAGATACTGCTCTTGTCTGGACTGTTTGACTTTGTGCTATATAAACTGGACCCACAGAAAAGTGACTGGTGATTCAAGATGGACATTGCTACAGAATTCCTACTTCATGAAAGAGTCTGCCAGACAATCTGCAGGACACAGAGAAAAGTGACTGACAAACTGCCAATACAAGAAGACAGTTTAAAGTTTCCTGCTGAAGAGTCAGCTAGACACACTATGGCCTATGGGCTGAAGATGGAAGATTACAGAAAAACTTCAGGTGACTGACAAGGTGAGATGTCTCTGTCATTTCTAGAGTTTATATACTATCCTTCTATGGTCTTTGAAGGAGTTGAAGACAGATAGTTATGGTTATAGTTTTCCTTAGTTAAGCTTAAAGATAAGTTACATATAGGACTTTAGACTCACAAATATAGGATGGAGGACAGAATAGTTTCTTTTAATCTTGCTAAATGTTAATGGACTAAATATTGTTAACTGTGATTCTTATTTTATAACTGTTATGTGATATATTCTGCTATGTTAAGGTTAAAACCCTTCTTTTTATTTTAGACAGAAAAGAGGAGATGATGGGAGATGCCATTATGTATATATGTTTCTCATACTGGTTAATGAATAAATCACTGTTGGCCAATAGGAAAGCAAAACTAGGAGACAAGGAGGAAAGAGGAAGTAGGAAGAAGAGTCAGGATGGAGAGCCTGGAGAGAACAGAACCGCCATTCCTCCACTCTCGGTAAGACCACGTGGAAATACATAGAAATGGGTTAATAATTAAGATAGAGCTAGCCGATAGGAAACTAGTAACTGGCCAACAGGAATATATCAAATACAGAGTCTCTGTGCGTTATTTGGGGCTGGCACGGCGGCGGGACCAGACCAGGCGGCGGGTGGAAAATCCGTACTCCTTACACAAGACTAATTCCTTTTTTCTCTTTTGGGGTGGGGTTTGACACAGGGTTTCTCTAAGAGCTCTGGCTGTTCTGGAACTCAATTTGTAACGAGGCTGGCCTCAAACTCACAGAGATCTTCCTGCCTCTGCCTCCCAGGTCCTAGGATTAAAGGTGTATGCCACCACTGCCTAATTCAAGGCTAATTCTTTCGTATTTAAAAAGAAATCCAAAGACCAGAGATATGTCTTTCATTTTACACCTGGAAATAATGGACTTCAAGTATGAACATGGCCCACTACAAGCTGAAGATTACAAAGTGATATTCTTGGGGAAGGGGGTGAGATTCCTTGTAAGATTTAGGGTGGCATCCATCAAACTCCCTTTTGGAAATTAAATCACAAAAGGCTTCTTCCTGAGCAAGCTCACTGAATTATCATTAACACTTGCTATCAATTCGATCCACCTGAGAAGTTGCTGGGCCACAATGTTTTCTCTTGGCAGAGCAGACAGGAGGCTTTACCCCACACACTGATTTTCACTATCCTAACCTGAACAGTGAATATCACAGATCATTAAATATTGAGTAGCCAGGGCTCTAGGCAGCAAAGACAAATGTATGAATTACCTCATTTCATCTTAGGAATGTCTTATCTGCTTTGCATGATGAATAGCACCTGCCCCTTCAGACGTGAGCACAAAGTGGGAGATAAAATACCAGCTCCTAGCACCACATCATGATGCTCAACTGAGTGGTATATATTCCTGTGCAGGGAACAGGGCTCCTAACAGCAACTTGGGATGCTGCAAACATTTCTCAGACCATCTCAGGCAGCTGTGTTGATAACAATGTTTGAAGCAAGTAAACACAAGCCCTGAGCTGTGGATGGTCCACCTGAATACTCTTAACATCGGCTTGGCAAACAAGGGCCCTCTTTTCAATCTGCCTTCAAATGCTGCAGGGAAGTGTAAGGGCCTCAGTGTGTTCACACACAGCTTTGGCCTTGGAACTGTTTGTTATTCTGCTGTGTAACCAAGCAGCAGGTCTGATTAGCCCCTGACCCTTGGCAGAGGGCTAAACCTGGGACACTAGAGACAGATGCTCGGAGTTCTCACAACTAATTTTCTGCCAACTGCACATCATCCTTAGAAACAGAAAGCAGTGTTTTGCCATTGAAAAGGGAAGGTTTATTCAGCTGCCTGAAACTCAACAAGGCCTTGTAGCTTGATGGTAGACAAGGCTGCTAAATCCAGCCAAAGACAGGCACCTGAACCAATGTGCCTGTATGCTTTTATGTTCACACCCACAGTCTTGGTGGGAAAAGACAGGAATCCTTTGAAAATGTGCTGTTTCCCAACAATTGCTATTTTATCACTTAAGAAAAATTTAAATTATACTGATAAGCCAATTTATCTCTTTATGTCTTGAATTCATATATGTATAGACTATAGGACATGCTTCCAGACTTACATTGAGGAAACAGTTGAATATCCTCCCTTTCTTGAAGAC
Organism: Phodopus roborovskii; assembly: GCF_943737965.1. NCBI lineage: Eukaryota > Metazoa > Chordata > Mammalia > Rodentia > Cricetidae > Phodopus > Phodopus roborovskii. The sequence continues at coordinate 288,810 of NW_026126433.1, forward strand.
TATTTCTGTGCTTCTAATGTTTTCATTGAGGAAACTTTAGTTAGCTGGACAGTAAATGGTTCAGAAGCAGTAGGCCATCAAAAGACTCCAGGGCTCTCAGCTCAGTCTCAATGAAGAGAGTACACCTTTTATGTATCAAATCTTAAGAACCTTTATACTGCAGGTTCCTTACTTAGGATGTGACTGACAATGGCACCTGATTCCCAGCATGAGAATTAGATGCTTAGTGAGTGTGGTGGTTTGAAAGAAAATAGCCCCCAAAGGGAATGGCATTATTAGGAAGTGTGGCCTTGTTGGAGGGAGTATCACTGTGCGGTCAGACTTTGAGGTTCTTTTTGCTCAAGTTTCCCTTAGTGTGACCATTAGTCAAGTCCCTGCTGCCTGCCAGATGTAGTTCTCAGCTCCATCGTCACATCTTCACAGCAATAAAAAAAAAAAAAAAAAGAGCCCTAACAAGACAGTGAGGGAGGCAAGAAGCACAATCCAGCACATGGTCCAGTTCTTGGCATCTCCAGCTACACCTTGACCTCAACACACACATTTGAAAACAAAGGCACCACTGTCCAGTTCATCACTGCTTCATAGAAATAGACCAACAGAACTGGATTCTTACACCTAGACTAAGCTTCTTTGAACATGGTAGCCAATGATATCAATGTGAATGCACATTGTGCCTTCAACCTTATCACTAAATTAAGCCAGGTGGTAAGTGAGGTACAGTCAAATAAGGAATGGGAAACTATGAATGCCACTCCTGGCATTTTGCACCATCATTCCCTAAGCTTTGAGAAAGACCTGCTAAGATTAGGCATATTTAAAACTAGAAGAAGTAACTGTCTGCTTCCAACTGCTTAAAACATTACCTTCAATACTAACATATCAGTGAACTTATGCTCTCATCCCTGTTCATACTCAGTGCTGGTCACACTTGCCTTAAGCTCACAGACCTACTTATGACTTATTTTCTTGAAGGGAGACCTCCATGACCCCCAGACCTCCATGCAGAGTGCTCTTCAAATCTGTTGTCCTGTGGCAAATTGCACTTATGAGAGAGAAATACCAGAAACTTCAAAGTGTGAATTGAGGATCTGTGAAGTCAAGCAACAACAACTGAACAAAGGCTGCAGACAGAGTTCCAGGCCCATCTCTACAATCCCATTGGGGATGGTGAGAAGGATCAGCATGTAAAGGTGCTTTCTGTTGATTGTAAATTGTTCTGAAGTGTAAGCTAAACATTGGGGACACCACAGATGAGGGAAACCTGCTTTCAATTAGTGATGTCTCTAGAGTCAAATGCATTAACTACAGAGTACCCTTGACTTTATATGAGCTGGCATCAAAGCCAGTCTTTGCTGTAGCACAAACTTTAGTCTCTCCCTTCTCTATCTCCATGGGCATTTTCTCCTATGTGAAGCCTAGGTCTTGAAGAACCCATATTGACAAAAAAACTAACTATAACAGAATGAAGGACAGCTATTGGCTACAATATGTTTATAGTTATAAGTGTTGCATGCTAGCAATCATTGTTAAATGCTTTCAAATGACTAAAGATGAGAAATTATAAACAATAAAGCCAGACTCCAAATTCTCTGTGTTCCCTTGGCCTTCCAGAACCTTAAGAATTTGCTTTGTGTTTTAAAGGGCTTGTTAGATCTTTGAGAGGGTATTAGGGAGTAGTTCTGCAGCTAGAGGAGAGGACTTTGAGGAAATGCACTGACCACTGGCATTACCTCTACTACAGAGACCTTGAGATAGTGTGGATGCTTTATTTTCATTAATTAAAAAAAAGGCTTTAATGGCCACCTTAAATGCCATACAGTGTAATCTAGGAATTGCTTCTGTAGTTAATCTACTTTCCTTACTAGACACAGGTTACTAGCACTTCATAAGCTTTCTCAATAAAAAGGGGAGATGGAATTGCCCATGGATATGACTGTCTACCACAATATAGCCATCCTGGAAGGAATGAGGACATTCTAAAGAGATACTGTATCCCTCCCTCTGGCTATGAGGTGATTGAAACAGTAGACCCAAAGAAATTTTAATTTCCCCAGGAATGCCACAATGGAAGAAGAAAAGGACTGGCTAGGTGCCGACGAGAAGCTTGTCACTTGAAAGAGATTTCACGAAGTTCTGATGATCAGTCAGACCACCTTGCCATGGGCCTATGATGGAATGGTATGCAGGACCATACCTTAAAGAGCTCAGGGTGCTGGACCAGTCACCAGAGCTACCTCTCCCTGGCAGTGTCTAAGTTCATCATCTTTGTTGTCTTGTGCCCTAAAAGAATAAGGAAGAAGCAGAGTGGCCATCAATTTGTTAAAGACAAGTAAAAATGGACACCTGAGATCCTTGGGCTCCAGACTGAAAAGAATTCCATGAGGAGACAGTGTGAAGCATTGATGGAGTTCATTAAAAGCAGTTTGACACTGTTTAACCACAGGGGCTAAGAGAATCAGAACTACTCAGGAGGAGCATGGGTGTGGGCTTCTGGGAGGAGAGCCCCACTTCATTGCCTTTACAGTCATCATATGCAGGACTTCAATGATGTTTCAAGTCACTGACTTCTAAAGGTGATTAAGGAACTTAAATGAGATCAGTGCCTGGTTCAAATTTAAATTTAAAAAATTATCAGAAAATATAAAATAAAAAGATTCTAGTATATTAGCAAATAAGTAAGTAAATAAACAAAATGACCCTTCCTTCAATATGCCTTTTTAAAAAATTTATCTCCTATGTAGTTATCTTTGAATACTCAAAAATTTTTTTCTTGATAATGACTGAAAATGAAAGGAAAAAAAATCCAAATTCAAGGTATTCTTTTCTTAGGATTTTAAGGGCAGAATTTTGTATTTTAAATGGAGACAAAAATAGAAAATCTTCCTTGGATCTACAAATATATCCAGGGGTTAAATAACCCTCCAGGAAGTGATTTTGCCCCCTGCAGATTTGCTAAGGGCCATTTTTGGTACTCTGAGAACAGACTCTCACCTGCACTAGATTCCCACCCTCGAGTCTCATTCATCACTTGAAAATGAAATCACTTCTCTTTAACTATACCTAATATCCTGCAGTGGGAAATGGATTCATTTGCTGGAGCAATAGCAAAACACACCAGGCTAACACATTTAGGCAACATAAAATGTTTATCTCACAACACTGAAGACTAGAAGTCTGGGTTTTAGCTGTGTGCAGCATGTTTTTGTTGAATTGTGTTTTGTTTCTGAAGCTGCCCCTGTGGCTCCTGGTTAGCCATCCACATGTGGTCTTCATCTACACATGCCTACTTCCCAGAATCTCTCATAAGGACACCAGCCATGTAAGGCTAGCTGACCAAAATCACATCAGTTTCTCTTCCTTAAGGGCCCCATTTCCAAACACAGACACATTCTGAAGCACTGCAGTGTAAGACCAGCACATGGATTTCAGGTGAAACAATTCAGTCTGCTCAGGATATACTCTTGGGAGGTGAGAGGAACAGTAATACCAGGTATCTGTCCCCAAGATGCCTCTCTGCTTGCCTTTACCTGGCACAGTGACATCCTCTGCTATTGTTGCCAGCTGTGTGGCCTCTCTTAATAGTACTGTTTCAGAAAGCTCTGGAATAGCTGCTGTCCCTTGTCCATCTGGTACAAGCTCTAGAATGCTTAGCCACTCATGGCTGCATTTGCATGGTCCTTACCACACATTGTAAATCCCAAAATTGCCTCCATCTCTCCCACCTGAACACATCAAGCCTCTGAGCACCACTGAAAAGAATTCCAGTCAATGAAAAGAAAGCATGCATTTTACTACAGAGTTAACATAAGAAAAATTACCTACTGTATCCTTCAGATGTCATGTCATAGGGCTCTGATCCCTGATAGGCTGCTAAATTAAATTTAAATTTAAATTTTGTTTGTGTGTGTGTGTGTGTGTGTGTGTGTGTGTGTGTGTGTGTGTATGTGTGTGTGTCTGTCTGTCTAGCTATCTATCTGTTTTTCTCTTCTCTCATATACATCCTAAGGGAAGGCTCTTTGGGCAAGACTCTTTCTATTGTAAGCTCTTTAGCTCTGCTGACTAAGATATATTAATAGCAGATTGTATTAACACTTTACTTAAGGGTGGGTGGGTATGGTTGCTAATGTTTTCGGCAAGCTGTCTGTCACAAGATATTTATAACCTGAGGACACTCTATTCTCTTTCTATCTGTGTGGTCCCCAAGTTCGCCATGTTTCTCTTATTTTAAAGCACAAGTTTCCTCCGTAAATTCATCTGCTATCCACAGATGCTGTGTTGAGAGTCTACACTCAGCACAGTGACTTCTGCATAAGGAAACCAGAGAAGTAGTTATCTGGACTACAGTGATGTGTGCAGGACCGGTCTTCCTATGAGACCCTCCCACTGCCTGTGGGGGAGCACCACTGAGGGTACACACTCACTGCAGATTATGATCTCAATGTCTATATGTGCAAGATCATTTTTGTTTCAACAGAGAAATTTCTAGTTTATGAGCTTTGTTGCTACATTTTTATTTGGAGTATGTGTGTGCATGTGTGGGAATGTATATCAAGGCACTGAGGAACTGGTTTTTTACTTCCACTATGTGGGTCCTGGGGATTGAAGCAGATCATTTGGCTTAGTAGCATGTGACTTCCCTGTTAAGCCATCTCACCAGCCCTAGGGTTTCTCTTCGGTCTCGTGCTCTCAGCTAAGCTATTTTGACCACCCACTAATGGTTTCTTTTTATATCCTGAAATAAACATGCTTTGGATCTCCCAAGAAATGCTTCAGAAGTTGGAACATATGTCAGCCCCCTTCTTTCAGTTCAGGGAGAGAATATCTTGTCTGAGCATGCTTGAGAAGATCCTCTGGATAAGGACAGAGTCATGGCCATGTTGAAGCTATGCAGCATCTGCTGTGTAGAACAATCCTACAGACATGCCTCAGCATGGGGCTGTGACCTAAGTTGAATATGCAGTCACCACCATACAGAGCATGGCTTGGTCCAACCTGCCTTGAACAAGCTCAGTGCATTTCTTACTTTTCTTGCCATTGCAGTAAAGTACCTGGCCAAAGCAGCTGCAGGAGAGAAGGGTCTGTGCAGGCTATTGGTCACTCTGAATCCCCAGTTTGCAGGATAGATGAATGCTGGTGATCAACTCACTCACTCCTTTTTGTTCTATTTGAGACTTTGTCCCATGGGATGGTGCTGCCCCTGTTCAGGGTGGTCTGCATACCTCAGTCTAGAAACTTCCTAACAGACATGCCCAGAAGTTGTCCTCTAGGTGATTCTATATCCTGTAAAATTAAGAATCAATATTAACTACCACACTTTGACTCTTACACTGGCTTGGCTTTGTACAAAACCATCTATTCAGTACTCACTTCATAATAAACTGTTGAAAACATCATATAATTCACTAAATGCCCTGCTGATTCTACATCACTGTAAAGTCTAAAAGTCACAGGTAAAACCACTGCATTACACACATCAGCACAGTTGACTTCCACAGAACTGTGGCATTACATACTCATCAGTATGGTCAGCTTTCCGGAGTTGTGGCTGCAGTATGATGTGTATGTCACTCACCTGATACATGAGACTGTTGTCTCTTACTCATCCCTAATGGGGGATGTCCTTCTATATATGTGTTTCTCTTATTGGTTGATGACTAAAGCACTGCTTGGCCAATAGCCAGTAGAGGCAGGAAGATAGGGAGGGCTAGGAGATAAGAAGAATTCTGGGAGAGGTAGGCAGAGAGGTGCTGTGAGAGGATGTCATGCTGCCCAAGGAATAACATGCTGGATTACAGGTGAGCCACAGCCTCATGGCAATACATAGGTTAAGAGAAATAGGTTAATAATTAAGAAAGAGCTAGCCAGTAAGAAGCCCTAGCCATCGGCTAACAGTTTTATAATTAATATAGAGTCCATGTGCTTATTTGGGGCTCAAGGGCAGTGAGACCAGGCAGGACAAAAGAAGCTCCAGCAATACATCCCCAGTTGCACAGACAATTGCTCAATTAGAGAGACTTCCCAAACAGTCTGTCTGATGACTTCATATACAACATGAATGCTGAGAGCTTCAAAGAATCCAGAAAGATGGAAATAATTTTACTTTCTCATTAGGATCCAAGGGTCTCATAGATTCAGACTGTAGTTCCTGGAACCACAGGACTCAATGAGTAGAATTTGGGACTAGTATATGATTGCTGTGTGGTTAAAGGACCAGGAAATGTATTTATCATTAATTACCTAAGTTCTCCAAAATTTAACACACACACACACACACACACAAGAACACACCAAAACACATACATCCTTATATATACTTGCTTGATTTCAGGATTGAACTTCTAGTCTGGACTGACTTCTTTCTTCTTGTAGATATCACAATTATGACTTCTCTGGAAGACTTAACTATACTCTCAGCCATTTTGGCTAAGCAATGAAAACAAAGAATGCCATTCCAGTTTTCAAATTAAACAGAAGTTGAAAAGTATTTCATAAAACAAAGTGGGGTAAGCAGGCACTTCAGTGGGGACTCTGCAGTAGGTGACACCTGCGATTGTTGCTGTAGCATCTGCTATGGCTGCTTCAGAGGGACATTGTTAGTTAAGCCTGTGATTCAGGACTGGAGGTGCATGCTGTAACCCTAGCACTTAGGAGGCCGAGGCAGGAAAATCATGAGTTTGAAACCTATACTATGAGATGGTGTCTTGGTCACTTTTCCTGTTGCTGGGATAAAATAGCCAGACAAAAGTAACTTAAGGGAGAAAGGTTTTATTCCAGCCCGTAGTTCCGGGTTGCTGCCACTCAGAGCTTGGAAGTCACAGTACAGGAGCTTGAGAGGTGCTGGTCTTATTGAATCTGCAGTCAGGAAGCAAAGGGAGATGAAAGCTGGTGCTCATCTCTACCTCTCCTTTTTGTGCAGTCTAAGACCGGAGCCCTGAGGATGGTGTTACCCTCCCTTAGGGTCCCACATCAGTTACTCTAGTGAAGACAGTCCCTTCTATGGATGCTTGAAGAATTCTACAAAATTCCTCCTAGGTGTGCCTGGAGGCTTTTCTCCTGGGTGGTTGTAGATCCATTCAAACTGACAATCAATATTAATCATAACAGAGCTCTAGCTGGGAGGACTCGGTCTTCCATACATTAAGAATTTAGGGACATTTTCGGCTTACAGCATTTTCAAAGTGACAGATTCATAGAGACATACCCCCACTATGAGGAGCACCGGCCATGTCATTGTTGTTTCTTAAATACCTGAACTAAGTAAGCTATTTTCTCTGAGTAGCAGAATTCCTCTCTCCAAAGCAGGGGTATTAAAAGTCCCTAGTGACTGGGGTTGCTATGGCTTAGCATTTTTAAAGTTCTTAAATAGTGCTGTGTAAATGCAGCTGAAATAGTAAATTATGATTTGGCCATGGTGATCCAGCTTCTGACTTCCAAGATGTAAGTCCTGGCAACTGGCCCCCGTCCTCATAGCATGCAAACAGAAGTAGCACAGCTCTGCACTTGCAGCTTCCAGCTCGCAGCCCAGCAAGAGAGCCAAGTGTTGCTGCCACAGTTAGCAAACTTCTCTACTGGTGTTAGCATTGAGAAATGGGGGCGATCACGACGTGGACCGTAGGCTTCAGGATGTCCACAGTGATTTTATTGGAATGACATTTTGACACTGATCTTGTTGAGAGTGCTGGCTGCTCTTGCAGAGTACCCAGGTTCATTTCCATCCAATGGCTCACAACAACCTGTAATTCAGTTCCAAATGATCTGGTTCCCTTTTCTGCCCTCTGTGGGCACTAAGCACATGCATACAGGCAAAACATTGGCACTTATAAACAACAAACAAACAAAACATTCAAACATTAAGGAATTACAATCTTGGCCAAAGTGAAGGCTGAGCTCTGAGTTTACCTTCAATGGTTGGTAACTGATTCTCTCTCTGAGGGTGTGGCCAGTTCCAGAGAACTAGGCCTTCTTAAGCTCCTTACTCTGCTTGGCTTAGATATATGCTTGCTTCCCTGTTCATATTTTTGAATTTTAGTGGGGTAGAGATTTTTTAAATGTCTTTTCTTCTCAGTGAGGGTACAAAAACAACTCTACACTGCTGTTGTGTTTCTGTGAAAGTCAGTGCTTCATGGGCCAGATACTCTAACCAGTGATGCTGCACTGAGCTCATCTTGCAGGTTTCCACCCTGTACAACACACAAAGAATTCTCCCACATAGGATGAGAGACTGGCCATCTGTTTTCAGAAAAACTTTAGACACTTGTTTCTTAATTATTTTAAAGATTCCAAGTGCTTCTGGATTGATTGTGTGAGAATCCCATTGCTCCTAAAGGACTGTTTATTTTATGTGTATGGGTATTTCAACTGCAAGTAGTGTATGAACCATGTGTGTGCAGCATTCTTGGGGGCCTAAAGAGGATGCAGATACCCTGGAACTGGGGCTACAGACAACTGTGTGCTGTCATGTGGATGCTGGGAACAGAACCTGGGGCCTCTGCAAGAGCAGCTTATGCTCTTAACCACTGAGCCATCTCTCCAGCCTCAGTCACATTGCCTCTTAGCTATTTTGATAGCTTACTATAAATTTGTTAAGAAAGTTAGGAGGAAATATGACTATCAGTATGTTTGCACCATAAAGAGGCTACCCTTAATAAAGCAAAAATAAATAAATAAATAAATCTTTAGGCATCTTGTATGATTTCAATAGTGTAACTCAGTAAAGTGTTTAAATTAATAATTGTAAGTGCTTGAATCACAAACAGCTGATTTATTTTGTGGTATTTTATATCTCATAAGAATTTCCTCTGTGCCAACTACAGTCATTCTATCAGAAATGCCTTCTTTTGCAAACACAGGATTAATATACATATGGCCACCAGTGCATGATGTAAGTCTTAGCATAAACGCTATTAGCATCCATGTCATTTTGCCTTCAGCACAGAAATCCTAGACTCCTGCAGTCTTAGTACAAGAATTGATTCGTGTTTGAAACCAAAAAATATCACGAAAATTATTTGAGTATTTGGTGTATGGGTGTGAGAAACCACGGAAGAGTCAGTTGCTTGCTTGTTAGTCAACTCCATGGTACCAAGTTCGCATGAAGCACTTTAACACTGCTATGGCTGAACGTAAGGTTCAGGATTGAAGAGCACTTTCTGCTTGCATGGGACCTGGGTTCAGTTTCCAGCTCCCACTTGATGTGACTCAAAACTACCTGTATCACACACTGCTGTTCTTCCTGAGCAGCTTTTAAAGCTCCTATCGGTAGTAACAAAAGTGGGAAATGCTGTAACCTGAAAGAAATACTCATCTTTTCAACGTTTGTGTCTAAACTCAAATCTAAGCTCAATCTATTTCTGGATGATCATCATTTAACTATGGACCTATTCTTGAATTAAAATGAATTGAGAGTTTTCCAAAGCAGAGCTCCAGTGACTGGATCCATGTGGCTCACACATAGCCTGACACCTACAGGAGCTAATCCCACAGAGGGCCTCCCACATTCTCCCTCATTTGCTTTCAGAATAACCTGCATCCAAGCCAGGCTCCTTACAGCTATGGAAGAATGATATGTTCAGTTGTAAAATGTCTAAGTACTTTAACAATCTCTTCTATTTCCATGCACAACAGTCATGTCATTTTTAAGTACCAAAGACTTCAGTGGCTGCTGTGGACAAGTGAGACAGTGACAACTTGACCTGACTTTTGTCTTTGTCAGACATCACAAATAAGGAAATGCAGGAGCTTTGGCTTATCTTCCAAGGAGTAAAAGGAGCTAACAAGCCAGTGGAATAAATGGAATAATTTGGAAATACGCCACTGACATCTCGGGCCTCACCCACCCATATGAGCCTTAGACACATAACTGCATGCTGGATACCGCTATTTTTGTAGACAGACTTCCACTGCTAAACCCCATATTCTAATGAATCCGCTTCTCTTGCAATTCCATTCCTCCATATGCCCACTTTGTGAGTGACCCTGATTCATTTTCTTTAGCTCATGTCTCTGGAATTATTTCATTTATATCAAAATGTCCTGTTAGTACTGGCTTAGTCACTCACTCCCCACGCTCAGCATCCAAAACCATCCTAAACAGAACCACTAGATTAAACCCTAGCTTAAAAGCAAGAAACCAACATCCATTGTGGCATTCACCTCCTAGAGAATCTCAGGTAATCTCAAGAGGGAAAGAGGGCAGCTCAAGAGGGAAAGATGTTGCCTGTGGTAATGAGCACCTTCTCGAATCTTCCAGGAAGTTTTCTATCCAACTGATTTTCATCTCCACAGCCAATCAAAACATTCTCAGTTGTGCTAGGTTGTCAAAACACTACACTGGCTCCTTACCCCTCTCTGTCCCTCAGAGGATGCAAAGTGCTCCATCCTGCAAGGAATTGGCAGCCAGCATCCTCTCTTAAGGACAAGCCACCAGTAGAACCAGATTGTTCAAGGCTATTGTTTGTCAGAAGGAGGAAGCCTGGAAACACGGTAGTATTTGGGAAAAGCTGCCGTTTTCTGTTTTCCCACATACTTCTCACTTGTGCGTTGCTATTTAGTCTCTTGTTCCTGGTCTCAACTGTTTACTCTCTTGGCTCTTTTGGGGGGCCTGCCACCCAGCTCCCAAATAAGTCATACACGGAGTCTTATTCTTTCTTATAAATGCCTAGCCTTAGCGTGGCTTGTTGCTAGCCAGCTTTTCTTAAATTATCCTGTCTACCTTTTGCCTCTAGGCTTTTATCTTTCTGTTTTGTAAATCTTACTTTCACTCTTATTTCGTGGCTGAGTGGCTGGTCGGCTGGTCCCTAGCATCCTCCTCACCTTGTACTCTCTTGCTCTTTTCTCCTTTCTCCGAGATTTCTCCTCCTCTTTAGTCTCTATGCCTGCCAGCCCCACCTATTCTTTCTCCTGCATTGATACCGGTGGTTCAGCTCTTTATTAAGACCATCAGTTGTTTTAGACAGGCAAAGAATCACAGATTCACAGAGTTAAACAAATGAAACATAAAAGAATGCAACACAGCTTTGCATCATTAAAACAAATGTTCCACAGCATAAACAAATGCAACACACCATAAAATAATATTCTACAATATTATTTTCTCAGGCTGTGGCCATTGACTTCCTTAGTTGTTGCTGTGAAGAGACACTATGACCATGACAATTCCTATAAAGAAAAACATTTAATTGGGGCTGACTTACAGTTCAGAGGTTTGATCCATTGTCATCATAGCAGGAAGCATGGAAGCATGCAGGTGCTAGAGAAAGAGCTGAATTCTACTTCTGAATCAATCCACAGGCACACAGTAGAAAGAGAGTGGGCCTGGTTTGAGCTTCTGAACCCTCCTCCCCAAACCACCCCCAATGACACACTTTCTCTAGTTAGGCCACACCACTCCAATAAGACCACATGTCCTAATGCCTTCAAATAATGCCATGTGACACTTAAAATGTGTTTAACTCTGGCTCCCTGCTGGGCATAGGGAGCTTTGATTACCCAAGAGTAAAGCTCTCTCTGACCTTGTTTGCTTTAAAGCTAAATTTATGTGAGCAAAGGCTACCATTATGTATCCCTATTCTACTTCTTGTCCATAAACAAACAGCTTTTGATGTTTTATGGTTGTCTTATCTGTCATGACTGCTTAATATGGACAGTGTATCTTAAAATAGTCTTTCAGGATGCCACTTTTCCCATGATTTAAATGGTGTGCAAGATGTCAAATTCTCATGTCCAGTCACACATTCTCTAAACCTGGGAAAGAAGAAGAGCTACTCAAGTTCAAGGTCAAAGTTTATCCCTTCAAGAGCATCACTGAAAGAAATGAAGGCAGATGTCTTCTGTTGAATGCCTCAGCATCATGTCTCAGTCTGGATCAGGTAGCCTAATATAGCTCAAAGGGAAGTCAGTGATAGCACCTGAGAAACAGTGGCCCAAAGTAACTCCAAAGGAAGAGGAATGTCCAAAAAAAAAAAAGCACAAGGGGTTGGAAGCAAGGGATGGGGGCATGGCCCCAAGGCAGAGTTATCAATTTGTTAGACACGATGTCTCTTTGTGCTTATAGATTTATATTTTGCATAAAAAATAACATTTTTAACCAAAAAAGTTGCATTACTATTTTATCGTATTTTTTTAAGTGTGATCAGTAACAATTGAAGTAGTATGTCCTGGTTACCATTGTGTGATGGAAAGAAGTGGCCTCTGATATATAAGTGTCAACTAGCCTGGCATAAACATTGTGGAAACTACAAAGATACTGTCTTAAACAAGGTGGGAGCCAAGGCACGCATGCACACACACACACACACACACACACACACACACACACACACACACACACACAGGTCTTTGTTTTGCTAGAGACAAGCAGATATTTGCATCCTGCTAATAACTTAATGGTGTGTACGAGAACTGGCAGTGGCAGTGACACATCTCCAAGCCGGATGCATAGACCAAGGCAGTGAGCACAGTTCTCACTGCTAGCAGTACCCCTGCCATCTTGGATAGACGGTGGCTAAAACAGCTGTGGCTTAAATTTTAACAATGTTGTTTAGCAGATAAAAGACTCATGGCCAGAAAATAATAAAGTAAAGACAGATTCAGATAAAGAAAAAACTCTAAAGGGTTACAGTGTGTTTTATAATTTATGTAGGCTTGGGATAGAAGAAAGAGACAAGAAGAAGTGGTTTTAAAAACAAATAAAAAGAAAGAGAGTAGCTGGGTGTGGTGGCACTTGGTTAATGGCTACAACCAATCTCTTTTTAAAGTTAAAAAGAAGATAATGGTATAGAAATGAATACTTTGTTTTGGAATGGATTTTCATTTATTGATACAATTTAAGGTCAATTTTGTGATATGTATATTTCTCCTCTTGTTTAAACACTGTGTTTATACAGCTCATTTAAAAAATGTAATGTGTAATTAAGTACAGATTGTAGATAGTTACCTATGATAGACAAAACTTATAGTTAAGTTAGTTAGGGTTTTCTAGATGTAAAGAGATATATTTCAAATGGATAGGCATTCATCAAACCTTTCAAAGACCTAGATAACATAGCATTTAAAATGGTTTAGGATTTTTCTTAACAGTGAGACATAAATGCTCCTGGCAACACCACCTGCATCAAAAAGGAAGATGCACATGGAAGAAACTCACTATAGAGTTTACTTCCAATATGTCAAGACTAACCATTTGGGGAAGATACTGCTCTTGTCTAGACAGTTTGACTTTATGCTGTATAAACTTGACATTCAGGACCCACAAGAAAGTGACTGCTGAAACAAAATGAACATTGCTACAGGGTTCCTGCTTCGTGGAAGAGTCTGCCAGACATTCTGCAGGACATAGACAAAATGACTGACTAACTGCTGATACAGATGAACAGTTTAAATTTTCCTGCTTTACTGAGAAGTCTGCCAAATAGACTATGGCCTATAGGCTGAAGATCAAACATTTCAGAATTTCGGGTGACTGACCAGGCAGTGAGTTGTCTCTGTCATTTCTAGAGTTTATGTATTATCCTTCTGTAGTCTTTGATGGAGTTGAAGACAGTTATGGTTATAGTTATCCTGAGTTAGGATTAAAGATAAGTTACATATATGACTTTAGACTCACAAAGATAGGATAGATGATGAAATATTTCTTTAAATCTTGCTAAGTGTTAATAGACTAAATGTTGCTAACAATAGTTCTCATTTGATAACTGTTTTGTTATATATTAGACTATGTTAAAGTTAAAACCTTTTTTATTTTAGGCAGAAAAGAGGAAGTGATGGGAGATGTCATTCTATAAATGTCATTCTATAAATGACATCTTATTGGTTAATGAATAAAGCACTGTTGGTAAATAGGAAGGCAAGATAGGTGGGACTAGGAAAAAAGGAAGATTCTGGGAGCTGTAGTAGGAGAGTCAAGATGTTGAGACTTGAGAGAAGAGGTCTGAACCCTCTCTTCGGTAGGATAAAACCATGTGGAATTTTTAACCAAAAAAAGTTGCATTGCTACTTTATTTTTTAAGTATGATCAGTAACAATTGAAGATAGTCTATCCTGGTTACCATTGTGTGATGGAGAGGTGGCCTCTGATATATAAGTGTCAATTAGCCTGGCACAAACATTGGGAAAATCATAGAGATACTATCTTAAACAAGGTGAAAGTCAATGCAGGTGCACACATACACACACACAAAAACATTGTTGAACAATTTACAAAGTATGACATTGAGTGACCACACTTCCACATACTAAGTCAGCAATTGCACTTCCTTTAAGGGCTCATTCCTAGATGATGTTTTTATTTGTGAACTTACAATATATTTAATTTTTTCATGCAAGAAATCATATTTTCATTTAATAGTCTTAAACTATCAGAATTATATTGGAATGACTACTATTTTATTTTGTTGTACTATCAGAAAACTTACACTCCTCTTTAGTTGGTTTAAAAAAATATCATGTCAAACATCCAAACAAAACACAACAGAACCATCTTAGATTTTATTTAGTTTCTCCCTGAAAATAATTCTCTTTTTCTAGAAGACAAAACATGAATAAGTTATTTTCAAGAGGATGCTCAGGATGCTGCAATTGATGTGCTCCTAAGCACTTGAGGATGATAGTTAGAGCATCTGAAATGTTCAGAGCTCATGTAGAAAGTAGTTGAATCCCTGCCCTGCACATGAACCCCTAACATCTTTGGAAAAGTTATCAGCGGACTATGACACTGTTTGTAGGCATGGGTGCCTGGAGTAAGTGTCAATGTGGAAAGCACTCTTGTGAGCTTGCTGTAGTTTAAAAGAGGTTCATATGTTTGAATATTTAGTCCCCAGTTAGTGGAAATATTTGGAAAGGACTAGGAGGTGTGGCTCTGTTGGAGGAGGTATGTCATTGGGAATGGGTTTTAAATTTTCAAAATCACACACCATGCCAAGTCTCTTTCTCTGCCTGCTGCCTGTGGATCAGGGTGCAAAGGTCTCAGCTACTGCTCCAGTGTCATGCCTGTCTGCCTTCAGCCTCATGATCAAAGACTAACCCTCTAAAACTTCAACCAGTCCATAAATTAAATGCATTCTTTTATAAGCTCTTCAGAGCAATAAAACAATGACTAAGACAGTCTTACAACACACATATGTAAGTAGTAAGGTTTTTCTGCCCACTGCCTTGTCTTGTCTCGCCGCCGCGCCAGCCCCAATTAACACACTGAGACTCTCTCTGTATTAGATATTATGCTGTTGGCCAGTTACTTGTTTCTTATCGGCTAGCTCTATCTTAAGTATTAACCCATTTCTATGTATTTCCATGTGGTCTTACCAAGAGCGGAGGAACAACGGTTCTGTTCTCTCCAGACTCTCCATCTTGACTCCTCCCCATTACTTCCTCTTTCCTCCTTGTCTCCTAGTCCCTCCTATCTTCCTTTCCTATTGGCCAACAGTGCTTTATTCATTAACCAGTATGAGAAACATATATACATAATGGCATCTCCCATCACACATACATCAAGAAACGGTAGTTGTTTTCCTTTAACCTTCCTGCTACTTCTTGTCTGTTTTTCTGTTCCTTATTTGTATACATGCACAATTTTGAAAGAGGTCTCTTGAAATGCCACACTCATGTTGCAGTGCAATGTTCTGAACCTTCCAGTATTTCTCATCTGAGTGTGACCATGTTTTTCTCTTATCATAAACAAGGCAATAAAGTACAAATGTAATGCAGCACAATGCATTTGCAAGATGACTGAGGTTGGCCTTTATCTTTGTTCTATATCCTTAAAACACAAGTTCAATAATAAATTTCAACTTAAGCCAAATTCAGTTGGGAATGAGAACAACATGACCCCAATGTCACTGAGCTGTACAGAAATTATCATAATGTACAATAATCAATTCACTCTAATGGGTAAAAGGGAGAATGAAAAAAGTTCCATTACTTCTCTAATAAAAATGACCACACATTTGCATTAAATCATTGCCAAATGTTCATAAACCTATGTGGCCAAATTGGTGGAGGTATTCAATGTATGTAACTTGTACACTTCCTGGCTGGGTCCAACTAACTTTTGAACAATCAGGGCTATAAAAATTGTCCTGAATATTAGCAGAGTTTCTTCCTAAGCCAACTCTTGCTCAAGATGGAATTTTCCCTTAGTCATTTACCCTCTGAGAGTACACAGACCCATTTCATTGCTATTTCTGAAATGTCATTTCTTAGAGGCAAAATTGCCTTGCTGAATCATCTGCCCCCACACTGATAGGACAAGATGCAGGCATTTTCATGAGGGCCTGGCTCACCCCAACATCTCCTCCAGTTTTTCTTTCCTTGGCTATGCTAGCATCTTCAGGTTGCATCCTACCATTGATGGAAGATGAGTATTAGCAACTATGGAAGGCAACACACTTGGAGAAGAGAGGAGGGAGGGGCAGGAAGAGAAAGAAGAGGTAGGAAGAAGGAAGAAAGGAAGGTTGAGGAGGAGGCAGTAAGAGATAGAAAGAACATTAGTGTTCGTTCCTATAATCATTAGTCTTGCAGCCCACACTGACTGGTTGGTTCCTGTGTCAGTTGCCACAATCCCACACTAAGGAAACAGACAAGTGTCCCAGCTCCAGATTGTCTGAGCTTCTGGCTATCGTGAATTAATAGCTACAACCTGACTAACTGACTGTCTCAGACAAAGACTCTTCCCAGAGATGAGCACTGAGCTGATCCCACAGAATGAGATTCTGCTACCTAATGAGGCAGCGGTGTGGATGAGGAAATCCACAGTGCCCACCATCAGTGAGGAGGAGACCAGAGGGGGACAATGACTTATGGGTATCTCTAATAAACTTTATGAGACATTCCCTAGGAATTGGTACCTGGAAAGATGGCAAAGCTGGAGTGGGCAGAGCAGCAGGGCTAATGGCATGTCTTATTTACCTCACGAAGACCTTTGAACTGGAGTGGGCCTCCAGTGGGTCAAAATGGGTAGCTTTGACTCTCCCATTTAAAGGTTCTGCTGCATTTGGCCTCTGGAAGAAGGTCTGTTCTCTGCAGGTGTGGGAATTGCCAACAGTCTGAGAATGGAAGCTGTTTAGAGGACATCTAGCTGCAGGTAAAAGCAAGCCCTTCACCAATAGGACCTGTAACAATGGCAACCTCCACACTAAAGATAAATTGTAGTGCTCTGTGGCACTGGGCTCCTGTAGAGACCCAAGATCCCTGATGTCCCATGCAATGCTGGAGAACAGGGGTTGCTGTTGTTGAGTCTTTGCTCTTAAGCTGTCAGAGTTAGACTAACACAGAGTAAACCCTACCTCCTTAGCATGAGTTTCAACCCCTATGCCTCCCCATCTACAAAGAGCAAAACCAATGCACACCATCGTTTAGTTTTTTGAGAAAATAAAGTTTAGGGCTACTAGCTGAGTGACAGTTATGTGACATCACCCTCCCCCACACCAATAAAACAAACAAAAATAGCTTCGATTGAAGAGAGAAAAAAATCATTTATAAGTAGCAATCAAATAAGGAAATGAGACAGGGTTGGACATGACAGGCAATTGAAAGGCCTCCAGTCAGCACCATAGTTCCAGGACCAACACTGACAAAAAAAAAAAAAAAATAGACTGCAAAATCTCCTGGCTTCTCACCAATGTCTTCCATCCAAAATCTTCTAGACAAAGGAGAAGTAGGTAGCCCTTTTGATGATCTGATCTTACTTCCACTGTCTAGATACTTTGAAGTTTGATATCAAATCAGTCCATATTAGTATATTTAAATGACCACTCTTGTATTAATTACATTGTATAATAATACAACTGATGCATTTTATTTATAATTAATCATATTATATGATTATATAAATATATTGTACTGATTAATAATCAATATTTTAGTAAAATCAAATCAGACATAAAAAATACTCCACTTCGGGACTGATGAGATGGCTCAATGGTTAAGAGCATATGTTGACCTTGCAGAGGTCAATTCCCAGCATCCACCTGGCAGCTCATAACTATAATTCCAGTTCCAGGCAATGAAGCACTTTAATTAAGCATGAATGTGTTGCACAGATACACATACAGGCAAAACACATCATTGTTATCATAATCATCTACATAAATACTTAAAAATACATATTAGGACTATCTTCAGCATATAACATCATTTAGTTTTACTTTATTCTAAAGATACATGATGAAATGACAATTTTTTCCTGATATACTATACTACATGTTTTCAATATAGTTTTATGGCTTATTTAACTTTCGTTGCATTGTCCACTCTCACGCTTTCTTTTTGTGTTTTCTGACAACCATACAAGGCATTGTGAGAAAATCCCTGGAACACAGCCTGCTCCCAGCACAGAGCAGCAGATAACAAATATCCCCAGAAGCTGCGGACAACAATGACAGCATGTGCTCCTTAGAGATGGTGTCTGGGGTGCCCCTGTGGGCATCCCCTTAGGACCTACAGGCCATAGTTGATGCTGTGTGGGTGCCAGGAGACTGGAGAAAAATATTCTGTGACCTCCCGATGTACTTTAGAGATCCTGTTAGACTCTAAATACATCAGTCTCCTGCTCTACAAATTAGGCTCTAGTGAAATCACTTTATAATGTGCTAGAGAGAAGTAAAGGTGCCAGGATATTCTGGTCTCACCGGGAGCAGCTGCTTTGGAAACAGGTGATATAGTCCCTAGGGGATTGGCAACTCCTCTAGGAATCCTTAAGCATGCTTAGTGGGTAGCAGGTATTAGTTTCTCGCTGCAGGAGAAGGGGGCAAGGAGGAACAATGAGAAGTACAGTTAGTGTGGGAAGTGTAAACCCAGTGGGGAACTGTGACATCATCACTGGTTGTCAACTCAGCAGGATCTGGGACCAGCTATGAGAGGAGCTTCTGGCCAAGTGAGAGATTTTCCAGGTTGGTTTAATGATGGTGGGAAGATGCCCACTAAAGGAAGGTGGCACCATTCCCCAGTTGGGGTGCTGGAATGCATAAAATGGAGAATGTGAGCTGTGGCCAGCACTCCATCTTTCTCTGTTTCCTGACCCAGGTGAAATGTGATCAGTTGGCTGGACTTTTGACACTAGGACTCCCCCACAGTTATCTGTCCCTCAAACTGTGAGTCAAATGAACTCCTAATTTACTCTATTTCAGGGTGTTTTGTGACAGCAAAGGGAGAAAGTGGTAAAGACAGGGACAGATTCTACACAAATGCTGGAGATGGTATTGAAGTGAAGTTGTGATCTTTAAGAGCTAATTTTTTTTTTTCAAGTAACAAACCAAGAAAAATTTCCAGAGCAATTTCAGTCTAAGCCCTGAACCATGGTAGAGCACACAGATTCCCCCAGGTATGAGATGCTGACACAAAACTCAATGAGAAGGTGAGGGTGGCTGTGCCAAGAGAAAATGCAGGGCAGATTAGGATCCTAGACAGCTGGCATTTCAATTGGGAACAATGTGTGTGATCACTGCAGACAGGAGACTCTTAGAGGGAGAGGGATTCAAAACACACAGACTTACTTCTTACTTCTTAGGTTATAACAATTCTCCCAGAACCTAGAGGTCTGAAGTTAGCAGACATCACACACACACACACACACACACACACACACACACACACACACACACACACACACCAAAACCACCTTAGTGTGGATTTCAATATTTGTGTTCTTAGATGTGTGAAGTTTAAACATTTAATTAGAAAGACATTCATAAACATAATCTATGTAATAGGACTTCCATTTTATAGTTTTTTTCTTTTATTGAAAACAAATTCTTTTCTCATACAATATATCCTGATTATAGTTTCCCTCCCTCTATTCCTTCCAGTTCCTTTTTTTCCCTCCTGATCCACTCCCTTTCTATCTCTCGTTAGGAAAAAAAAAAAACAGGCTTCTGAGAGATAACAATTAAATGTAACACAATAAATGAAAGCTAAACTACCATATCAAAGTTGGACATGGCAACTCAACAGGAAGAATAGTCTGCAAGACAGGCAAAAAGAGTCAGAGACTTGTTCTCATAGTCTGGAGTCCCATAAAAATACTAAGCTAATAGCTATAATATATGTGCAGATAATACAGGAATATAATAATAGCTATAATATATGTGAGGAGGACGTGGTGCAGACCCATGGAAGCCCCATGCTTGCTGCTTCAGTCTCTGTGAGCTCATATGTGCCTTGTTTTCCTGCTGTCCTCAGAGGGCCTGAAGTTCCCCATCCCCCTGACTCTTAAAAATCTTTCCCCTCCTCTTCCATGGAGTTCTCTGGGCTTTGAAAGAGGGAGGAATTTGATAAAGACCTCCAGTTTAGACGCTCTCTCCACATAATGTCTGTCTGTGGGTAACTTCTACTAATATCTTCAATTTCTCTCTTCAAAGACTTGAAGTTTTTATCATACAAGTTTTTCACTTGCTTAGACAGAGCTATGCCAAGATATTTTATATTATTTGAGGCTATTGAAAGGTGTTGTTTCCTTGGATTTCTTTCTCAGTCTATTTATTATTTGTACATTGTGGGAGACTGATTATTTTTTTAAATCAATTTTGTGCCCAGCCACTTCACTGAAAGTATTCATCATATGTAGGAGTCCCCTGGTGGAACATTTAGGGTCACTTATGGACACTATCATATCATCTACAAATGACAATACTTTTACTCCTTTTACTCCTTCCTTGATTTCCTTCAGTTGTCTTGTTACTCTAGCTAAAACTTCAAAAACTATATAGAATAGGTATGGAAAGAGTGAACACCTTGTCTTCTTCCTGATTTTAGTGGAAGTGCTTTGAGTTTCTCTCCATTTATTTTGATGTTGGCTATAGGCTTGCTATAAATTGCCTTTATTGTGTTTATTTATGACCCTTGTATCTTTAATCTTTTCAGCCTTTATCATGAAGGGGTGCTGGATTTTTGAAAGGCCTTTTCTACATCTAATGAGATGGTCATGTGATTTTTTTTCCTTCAGTTTGTTTATTTGGTAGATTACACAGGCTGCTTTTCCAATGCTGAACCATCCCTTCATCTCTGGGATGAAGCCTACTTGATTGTGGTGCATGATCTTTGTGATATATCCTTGGATTTGGTTTGCAAGTATTTTACTGAGTATTTTTATATCTATGCTCATAAGGAAAAAATTGATCTGTAATTTTCCTTTTTCTTTTTTTTTTTTTTTTTTTTTTTTCTTTCCTTTTTTTGGTTGAGTCTTTATGTAGTTTGGCTATCAAGGTAACTGTGGCCTCATAAAATGAATCTGGCAATGTTCCTTCTGTTTATATTTTCTGGAATAATTTGAGGTGTATTGGCATTAACTCTTCTTAGAAAGTCTTGTAGAATTCTGCACTAACACTGCCTGGTTCTTTGTCTATTAGTTTGGATAAAGGTTTGCCTATCGTGTTAATTTTCTCAAGGAACCAATTCTTTGTTTCATTGGTTCTTTGTATTGTTTTCTTAGTTTCTATTTTATGGACTTCAGTACTTATTTTAGTTATCTATTCTCCTCTAGGATGTGACTGCTTCTTTTTCTTTTAGAGCTTTCAAATGTGCTGTAGCATTGCTAGTATGAGATCTCTCCAGTTTCTCTATGAAGGCACTTAGTGCTAAGTACTTTCCCCCTTAGCACCACTTCCTTGTGTCCCATTACTTTGGACATGCTGTGTATTCATTGTCATTGTTTTCTAGAAAGTCTTACATTTCTTTATTTATCTCTGTCTTCATTCATTTTTCATTCAATAGTTGTTCAATCTTCACCAGTATGTAAGCTTCCTATTGTTTCTCTTGTTGTTGATATTCAACTTGAATCTGTGGTGGTCTGATAGAATTCAGGGAATTACTTCAATTCTCTTGAATCCTTTGAGATTTCCTTTGTATCTTAGTGTGTGATCTAATTTGAAGGAAGTTCCATGAGGTGTAGAGAAGAAGGCATACTCTTTTGTGTTTGAATGAAATGTTCTACAAATACTTGTTAGGTCCATTTGGTGTCTAACATCTGTTAACTCCAGTATTTATCTGTTTAGTTTTTGTCTGGATGACCTGTCCATTGGTGAGGGTAGGGTATTTAAATCTCTCACTATTAGTGTGTGAGGGCCAATATGTTATCTACACTGTTGTTTCTTTTACAAATGTAGGTGCGCTTTTGTTTGGGGCATAGATGTTAAGAACTGAAATGTCATCTTGATGGATTTTTCCTTTGATGAGTATGTAGTGCCTTCCCCCATCTCTTTTGAATGGTTTTGGTCAGAAGTATATTTTCTTAAATATTAAAGTAACTATACCAGCTTGCTTCTTAGGCTCATTTTCTTGGCATATCGTTCCCAACCCTTTACCCTGAGGTAATACCTATTTTTGATGTTAAGGAATGTTTCTTGGATGCAACCAAAGGGTAGATCTTATTTTTACATCCATTATTTTGCTCTGTCTTTTTATTGGGAAATTGAGACCATTGATATTGAAAGATATCAATGACCAATGTTTGTTCATCCCTGTTTTGTTGTTGTTGTTGTTATTGTTGATGGTGGTGGTAATAGTGTGTGTGTGTGTACTTCCCTTCATTTGGTTTTGCTGATATGAGATTATTTATTTACTGTGTTTCATGAGTGAAATTAACCTCCTTAGTTTGGTGTTTTTCTTCTAGCACCTTTGGTATGGCTGGGTTCGTAGATAGATATTGTTTAAACTTGAATTTATCACAGAGTATCTTATTTTCTCCATCTATGGTGACAGAAAATTTTTCTTGGTATAGTAGTTTGACATTTGTGGTCTCTTAGAGTGTATAGAACAGATGTGGAGCCCTTTCGGCTTTCAAGAGTCTGCATTGAAAAGTCAGGTGTTATTCTAATCTGTCTGCCTCTATTTGATACTTGGTTTTTTCCCTTGCTGCTTTTAGTTTTCTTTCTTTATTCTTTATGTTTAATATATTAATTATTGTCTGCCAAGGGAACTTTCTTTTCTGGTCTAATCTATTCTGTGTTCTGTGTGCTTCTTGTAAGTTTATAGACATCTCTTTTTTTTAAGCTAGGAAAATTTTCTTTTATGATTTTCTTTAAGATATTTTCTGGGCCTTTGAGCCAGGATTCTTCTCATTTCCCTATACCTATTGTTCTATGTTTGATCTTTCCATTGTGCCAGATTTGCTGGATGTTTTTGTGAGGAGCTTTTTGATTTAGTATTTTCTTTGACTGATGTAACCACTTCTTCCACCATGCCTCCAGCACCTGAGATCCTTCCATTTCTTATATCTGACAAAGCTTTGATGCTGTAGTTCCTGTTTGAATTCCTAAATTTTTCATTTCCTTACATCTGTGTTTTCTTTATTGTTTCTATTTTTATTTTCAAGTTTTGAACAACTTTACTAGTTTCCTTCAACTGTTTGCTCATGTTTTCTTGGATCTCTTTCAGGAATCCATTCATTTCTTCTGATTTTTTGTGTTTTCCTGGCTTTCTTTGATGGGTTTATTCATTTCCTCCAATTGTTTGTGTTTTCCTGAATTTCTTTAAAGGATTTACTAATAACCTCTGAATGGACCTCTACCATCTTCATATAGTTAGTTTTAAGGTCTTTTTCTTGTGCTTCAGCTATGCTAGAACATTCACGCCTTGCTGTGGTAAGAGAGCTGGGCTTTAATAGAGACATATTGCCCCGGCTGTTATTGTGTTCTTATTCTGCTATCTAGGCATCTGAGTTTGGAATGATTATAAGTCTAGGTGATGGATTTGTCTTAGTTCGGTGAGTGTTTTGTTCCTTGCTTTCTATTTCCTCCCCAGAGTTTTGCAGTGTTATGGCTGTGTGTTGCATGTTTCCTTGGCCTGCTCACCTGGTGTGTTCATAGTGTATGCCTGCTGGAGTTGGAGACTGGGATACTGGGATGAGTTGGAGGAAGTAAAATTGGAGAAGATCCTTGTGTTCCCTAGGGGATAGGGTCAGAGAGGTTTTCTGCTATGAAGCTGGGGATGAGACTGGGGGATTGGAACTCAGGAGCAGTAGGAGAGGTGTGTGTCTGCTTGCAGCCTACTTGTTGTCCTGGGAGGAGCAGCCCTTTGGATTAGCAGTGGGCACCTGCTGGAGTTGGAGTCTGAGACAAATAAACAAGTGACAGGAGGATGTTTGGAAGTAGAAGGTCTTTGGGATACACAGGAGATTGGAGCAGGGGGTCAGGAAAGGCTGCCACAAGTGTTCTGCTGCAGATCTGTGGACAAGCCTGAGGAATAGATCTGGGGGAATACAAGAGAGAGAGAGAGAGAGAGAGAGAGAGAGAGAGAGAGAGAGAGAGAGAGACGCTCTGTTGGTAGTCTATCTGGTTTTCACAGGCGTGACCTCTGTGTGTTCCATTTTATACTCTCATTTGTGGTTTCAGTACTTATTTCATAGACTTCGTCTTTTATGGAAAAGGAAACGCCAATAATGTTATTGAATTTATGTAGAGCAGTGATTATCCCCCTGTGGGTCAAAACACCTTTTGGAGGTTGGATAACCCTTTCACAGAGGTTGCCTAAGACCATCAGAAAACATCAATATTTATGTTATGATTTGTAATAGTTGCAAAATTTCAGTTATGAAATAGCAATGAAAATAACTTTATGATTGAGGCTCACCATGGCCTGAGGTACTATATCAAAGTGTCACAGCATTAGGAAGGTTGAGAACTACTGATATAGAGAGATACTATACTGTGTGTCTTGTATTCGCTACAACTAAAATCATGCTCCTACAACTAAAATTGGAACTCCTAAAAAGCTTTCACAATTTTATTTTCATTGTTGTGTATGTATGTGTTCATATATATGAAAGCACACATAAGCACAGGCCAGAGGTCAACCTTCCTCAGGCACCATCCACCTCCTCTTCTAAGATAGGGTCTTTCACTGACCTGGGACTTGTCAGGTGAGCTAGGCTTGCTGGCTATCAATCCAGGGGATGCCTTAGGCAACCTTTAATTTCCACCTCCCAGTGTGGGATTATGTGCTCACCTCATCACATCAGACTTTATTGTGTGGGTTCTGGGACCTTGTGCTGCAATCAAGCACTGTACTGACTTAGCTGTGGTCTCCGCTCCAGGTTTCACATCCTAAAACCACTGAACTGAATTCTAACATGACTCTCAGTTGAAAATACCCCTGAGGAGCAAAGGAATGGTATCACCTTCACATTTGACATTAAGACTTCTCTTGTAGAGACACCAATTTTACTGAATAATAAATAACTACATTGAATTCTAAGCAGGGTTACTGATTCTCCTGCCTCCATAGGAGATCGGTGTGTGTATGTCAGAAAGAGATCTAACCAATAGGAGATGTTCAGATACATGGAACAATCTAGGAAGAAAAGAAGAGTGAATGGAGATCAACAAGGCATTATTGCATGAATTCTGTGGTGTTTTTATGATACAAATCAGTGGAGCTTCTGAGCATGGCAGAAGCAACATAGCAATATTAAGAACCAAGATAAAGACAGAGCCTGGGACCTTCCAAAATCATTTAGCAGATTTTACATGATCAAGAGCTCTGGCCTTGGAGTGGAACTGAGCCAACTGGTTGGTGCTCT
Source organism: Phodopus roborovskii (assembly GCF_943737965.1). Taxonomy (NCBI): domain Eukaryota; kingdom Metazoa; phylum Chordata; class Mammalia; order Rodentia; family Cricetidae; genus Phodopus; species Phodopus roborovskii. The sequence continues at coordinate 314,314 of NW_026126433.1, forward strand.
TGAGAGTGAGGTAGTTCCAAGCTAAGCAGAGATGCACATAGTAACAGTCAAGCTCTCTGCTAGAAAGTCATACAAGACCCGTGGTCAGGTCATCTGGGTGGCTCCAGAACCATCTTCATAGACCCTGTAAGACAAACTGTGCCAGACAGTACATCAGATGTTTGCAAAAAAAGAATGCACCAAGACTTGATTTCACCTAAGGCCTTCTTCTGTTTTGTGTCCTTGTTTTGATCTATGTCACATTCAAAGACTATGCACTCGCAGGATGTCCCCACAACAAAGCCAGCCTCATGAACACATTTAAACTTGATGAAATCCCATTTGCCACAATCTTTTGTTGTTCTTGTTCCTCTTGGTCTAGTCCTAACACTCTGAAGAGTCCTCGTTACAGAGACTAATATAACACACAGCCATTTCTCTGTAGATGTGCACACAGGCCACTGAGCTGATGGAAACTTCCTATGGGAGAAGTTTGAGGGTGGGGAGAGGTTCCAGGCAAGCATGAGGACACTGGTGTAGTCCTTAGAACCTGTGTTTTGTTTTGTTTTTAAGCCAAGTGTGGTAGTGTGAATTTGTAATCCCAACTCTGGCAAAACAGACAGGCAGATCACTAGTGACCTAGCCTACCTGGTGAGCTCCAAAGCAGTGAGAGATGGCATCTGAGACCTTTCTCTGTCCTCTACATGCCCCCTACACACAACACACACCTACACACATGCATCTACCCAAAGGGGACAAAATGAAAGATTTTTGCTTATTCATCACCTTCAATGTTTGCTTTGTTGAAGATACTGTGGGAAAGGCAGAGAAGATGTGAGTTTACCTTTGATACCTCTCTTGTCCAATGAGAAAGATTTTTTTTAATGGATGTATTACAACATCATAGGGTTTATATTGCCAAAGAGGTATGAACTATGTTATGGAAACACAACGTGAAAGACAACAAAGTCTGTTTGGAAAAGCCATCGTCTGTCCAAAGAATTTTCCAGATAAATCTTGAGGCATGAGAAGGAGTTAGTCTCTTGGGAGAGGGTCGGTGGTGGGATGATGGAAGACTACAGTCTGAACAAAAGGGCTGGTATGGGCAGATGCAGAATGACTGATGGAATCCACATATCCATTTCCAGCTGACAGCTACTAGACTTCTAAATAAGGAGAAAAGAAATATATAAAGCCCACTGAAAGTTTTTATTTTAATTAAATACTTTTTAAAATTCCAGCTTCTTATTGAAATTACTAAATATTTAAACTTTTTTTAACCCCCACCGAAGATACAAGAATTGCACTGTGTTCCCATGTAATACTCCTGGGAATTGCATGTAAATCTCTTACTAAATTTTGCACAATAATTGTTAAGAGTAAATAGGACACCAGAAACTTGGCATGGCAAGGTCTTATGGCTGTGTTAGAGAGAAATGGCTCCCAACAGCTCAGGTTGGGACACGTTTACACAAGATGAGCCTTCGACCATTTAAGATTTCACTCATCATCATAATTACAATTCTGACTGTTTCTAAAGGCTCCATCCTCCAGGCCTAACATTTTGCCCAGGGCTGACACTGGGGTTTCCCTTGAAATCCCCAGAACTGGAATCGGTTAAACCAGTTTAGCAGGCTTCCAGGAGGCTGAGTTATACTCTCCCACACTGTTCTGTACTCCAAACACTTGCCCCTAAATTGATGGGTGCTGGGACTGCAATGTCAACATTCTCAGAAACACTGACAACAGCAGAAAGCCTGGGCTCCAGGGAGCTCGAAACAAGTAACCCAATAAGGTGCTGTTTTGAAATACGACTTCTTTACAGCTGATGTTGGAATGACAGCCATAAAGCCATGTGTCATCTTACTCATCTGGTCTCTCTGAGTGAAAACATCTCAGGGCTCTCTGAATAATGCACTATATGTTTCTTAATACTGTGATACTTATTGGCCAACTCTCCCTTCAGATGAGCTTTGTTAGGAGACAGACTTGTGCCATGGCGGGGACACTGGCAGGACTTGAGATGGGAGAGCCACCTGAGGGGAAAAGCATCCTGTAACGGATATGATGGGAACTTAGAGGGAGAGAAGAGTTTCCTTTCAAAACTTGGAGAGGGCCTCAACTAAGAGAAATAATTTAGAGTAAATTGTATAAGAGATAGCTACCATTGCTCCCATTACATAACACGCTGGAAAGCATGAGCCATAACAGCCAAGAGCCTGTCACTGATTCCCACACACTATTTCACCCAGCCACTTCATAGGAACACATGGGGGAAAATGTAGCTGTGTATCACCATGGAACAAGGACCAGGGAGGATGGGTGCCACTTTCTAGCCTGCGGAGCACTCAGTGGCAGTGAAGTCTAAACATCATCCTGTCTTCAATGGATGCAATTCTGTGACCCAGAACCCAAGTATTTCTTTCACTACTGGTGACCCTCTTGGGGAACTGTGGGATTTAAAAGTCCCAGCTCCTAAAGGCAGAATGTGTGATACAGATGAGAACTCTAGAGAAGGGCCCCATCTTACATGGGATCCCTGAAGCTGAGCGAGAAGTAGGGAGGTGGGGAGAGACATGTCTTCCAGAGTCATCTAACTGGGTGCCTCTTTCATTCCTGCCCATGATGTACAGAAAATAAAGAGAATGGTGCAGCTACAGCTGGACCACAATGTTTCACAAGGCTCAGATCACTCAGGGGTAAAGTTCAGGTCAGGGAGCCAGGAAGTCACTTGCTGACTTAAGATCCAAAGACTGTGAAGAAAGAACAAGAAAGCAAGGAGTATTGACTTTGCTGCTCAGCAAGTCTCAAAGGAGCATGTCAAAAAAAAAAAAAAAAAAAAAAAAAATGGGGGGGGGGTCCTGAATCATCTATTATTGACAGGGACAAGCAGCCAGTCAGTCGAACAGGGATTTTTTTCCTATCTTGGGTAACTGAAATTCTGTTCTCTGGATCAATATGATTACATGTAAAGTCTATGGTAGAATGGCAAGTAGACATGTTTTGTCTTCCAGGTTACTAGGAATGTTGGGGTAGTAATGAAGCTGAAGCCCCGCCTCCTTGCTTATATGTTTGTCTAACTATCTCTCTGAGGGATCTTCATCAACAAAACACCAACTCCATATTGTCCCAATAGACAAAAGGCACATGCAAAATACTTCTCTATTGAAAAATAATCTCACTGTGTCCAAGTGTCTTTCTTCAAGTGTTTATTTTTTAACGTGTGTGTTAAAAACAAAAACAAAACAAATAAACAAACATGAAAACCCAGCAGACAAAGCTCAATGCACCAGAGATGAGTAATCAGGAAGGATCCCCAGGTCCCCAGCAGAAAGTTCTTGACTACAGAGGCTGGGCTGCAGAGGTCTCTGGCCATAGTGAAGTTCTTGTCTAAAGTTTGTTTTTATCATATCCCCCTCCTCCTAAGACTAGGAAATCATTGTAGAAGGATTATAGGAGCCAGAAGTGGGAAGAGAATGACAAGGAAACTGTTTTTTGGACACAGGACAATTGCACATATAATTGCAACACACACAACACTTGTACAAGCTCAAGCCAGACTCACATCACAGAGTGGGGAGGTGGGCAGAAAGTCCAGGTGTATACTGGGAGTTATTGGTAGCTTATACCTGCACAGAAAGTGAGACTCTGGTAGGACTAACAGACTCCAGTGTATGCATATAGGGAGTATTTACTATATACTAATGTTTTTGTTTGTTTGTGTGTTTATTTTGTTTGTTTTTTGTTTTCTATGAGGACAAAAAGTTGGATGAGTATGGAATAGGAATGAATTTGGAGGAGTTGGGAGAGAGATGAAAATATTGAAATTAAAATGTATGGCATTCTCAAATAACACAAATATATTTGAAATCATTTGCAATAAATTTGAAATAAAAGTAGTTAATAGCCTTCTAAAAATTAATGATAGACATTATTATTCCATAAATCCCAGTATTGCAGAGGATACAAGTAATACAAACACCAAGACAACTGAAAATCAACACCAGCAACAGGCACCCAACAACCCATCACAGAGAGGAGACACCAAAATCATATGTCATGTGTGCCTACAGCAGACTTTGTATCCAAGGCTATCACAGTGTGTGCACAGCAGACTTTGTATTCAAGGCTATGTATAGTATATTTCCAAGGTATACCAAGACTGAGGAGGATGAGGTATGGGCTCAGAAATTATGACAGAATTGACAGAAAGAATACTTGGACCATACAAAGCATGTTCCAAAATGAATTTAAAAAAATTTCTCAAATGAAAACTGAATGAAACTATAGTCATCATGTTTTGAATGATGAGCAATATTAAGGGCACACCTTAAAGAAGGAAGTTTTAATACAACAAACACCCAGAACTATTCAGGAAGATAAATGATAAAGAAAATGGAATAAACAAAGCTAATTATAAAATTTGATCTTTGTTTTGACTTGATATTAAGGAAATCTGACTATGAAATCTGAAATTCTTGAGCAATGAATAGTTATAGTATGCAACAACTAAAAACATCAGAATGCTAGGCTACCAACCATAGGAACAAAAGAGAAAATGAAAACTAAATAAGACAGCATGGGTGGTTCAGTGGGGAAAGGTACATGCTATGAATTTTGATGCCTTGGTCTCCATTCCTGCACCCACACTATGGAAGGAGAAAGCTGATACCTGAAGTTTGTATGCTACCCTCCACATATGTGTATTGAGCACACAACTACACACATACACATTAATTAAATAAAATATATCATTTCTTTTAAGAAATCAATTATCTTGACAGAGAAAAAAAAATAATCAATGAAACCAAAGATTCTTCTTTGAAGCAATTGATAGAATTTAGAAGCTTTTTTTTTTTCAGATTAATCGATCAGTTGACAAAGAAAACAAAGTTTATTAATTATAAGAAAGATGACATCACTATGTAGCTTATAGATATTTAAGAGGATATAATGAGATATTATGAATCCCTAAACATCTGTATGTAACCACCTAACAAGGAGTAAGAAGTAGAATGACTCTTGAGAATTGTGACAGAGATATAAGTAACCGCACTTCGGCAAACATGCGCTTTTAAGGGAATGGGGAAATCAGCAAATGTTATTTTTTGTTTCTGTTGCATTTAAGATCACCAAAGATAAGGACAGTCTGAATAAATGGAGAGTTGGTGGTAAGATGTTAAAATGAGGGGGTTGGAGAGATTGGCTGTTCTTCCAGAGGACCAAGGTTCAATTCCCAGCACCTACATGGCATCTTATAACTGTCTATAACTCTAGTTCCAGAGTATCTGACACCTTCATGAAAGGATACATGCAGGCAAAACACCAATCAATGCTCATAAAAATAAAAATAAATTATTTTTTAAAAATATGTAAAAATGAAGGGCCTGAGACCATTTAAAAGGGAAACAGAAAATACCAGTATATTCGCTAACCCCAACAGCAGGAGGAGGAGGCAGGAGGGTTGTAAGTTTAAGGCCAGCCTGGGCTATGTAGTGAGACCTTGGCTCAAAAAAAAAAAAAAAAAAAAAAAAAGGCACAAACTACAAATTTAAAAAATGTAAATGGAGTAAACAGATTCATGTAACATCAATTACAGAGGTTGTAAATGTTGCCTTTTCAGTTACAATTATGTTGAAGGTAAGTAACAGAGGCATGGTTTCAGCTGCCTGTAATTATACACAGTAAGCTGATAAGAGAGCCCAGTTTAGGATGACTGAGTGCAAAGAGAGAGGAGAGCTGGGTATTAACTAATCACAGTCCTCTGGTTGGGCTCCAAGACAGTCAAAAAAAAAATGAAAAAGACAATACAGTTTCTAGTCATCTATGCACTGTAACAATTTTGTGACTTTTTTTTCTCTCTATTCAGCTTGATACAAAAGTGTCCTAAAATGAATTCCTTAGAAATTTGATATGCCACTCACTTATCCTATACCCTTGCTTAAAATGGTGTGTGTGTGTGTGTGTGTGTGTGTGTAGGTGTAGGTGTGTGTGTGTGTGTGTGTGTGTGTGTGTGAAGAATGTTCTATCCTTCCCTATCTTACTCCTTTGAGACAGGATATCTTACTACACCTAGAGCTAGGCTGGTGGATAGCCAGCGCTAGTGATTGACCTATTCCCCACAGACTTAGGGTTATAGGCACATGTGACCACATCCTGAGAATATTTACATGGGTGCTAGGGATCTGAATTCAGGTTCTCCTGTTTAATCAGTAAGTAAACACTATTCATTGAGCCACCTTCCCAGCCCCATGCCAAAATATTTATGTTTGATCAATAATACTATGATATGCATCATACCGAGGCTTAGGAAGCTGATGAAAAGCAGAAATTCTCATAAAATACTGACATACATAGGAATGTCGGAATCAGCCGTGACAAAGACAAAACTAATCTTCCCTTCATTAAAAGCAGAATGCTGATGGACTTTCCTAGTCCACTCAGACACTATTAGTCTTCTACTAACACAGTGCTTAAACAGGGCTGCAAGGTAGAGGAGGACATGAGGGCTCACAGCTCACACACAAGCCTGTGCACACAAGCAGACACATCAGACTGTTTTGGCTTTTAAAATCCCACATTGCGATTCACAGTAGCTAACTTCGTTTGTTTCTGAAGGCAATTCAGTTTGTATTCCATTTGGTAAAATTCCTTTTAAAGTGCTGAAACAAAGCCGGCTGCAGTTCAGATTCTTTCTAAGCAGGAGGGAAGAAATTGCATCTCTTCACAAAGTGCCCACCACACCACCAAGAAATAAGGAACGCTGCCTTGCATATTTAAAAGTTCTTTTGCAAGCAGTCTGGAAACTGGCTGTATTGAAACCACTCCCATATACAGTGCATTTGTGTTTGTTATTCTTTTTCAATATTTCCTACCAGTAATGATAACACTAAAATACTATAATTTAATGCTCTGTTGGAATGTTGTTGCTGAAGACCTAAGTGGTGGTCATAATCCCAAACTCATGAATTTTCATGCAAAGTATAACTAGATCTTAACAATGTTCATAGTTTGTTGAACTTGGGTCTGAAACATACTGATAAAGGGGAAATTGGGGTCACATTTGGGGGTTCTCAGTCTCATTAAAAAAAGAATTTAAGAATGGACCCAAATGGAAACTCAAGGACAATTATTGTAATTTAAAAGATAAGCCCCAGGGCAGGCAGGAGGTGAAAGGACAGCTGCTGTTGCCTAGGGGACAAGGACAGAGGGGAGCGAAAGGCCATGCTGTTTAAGCTGGGTGGAGACACAAGGCATAGAGAAAGGGTCAGGATGCCCAAAGGTTAGGAGGAAGGCCCAGAGTGTCAAGGAAAGCAAGCTTAGAGGTAGGAAGACGTAAAGGAAAAAGCTTCGCTCTTCTGAACAATTCAGAATATTGAGCAGACATGATCCTTACATGACTGTGGTCCTAAGCTTCTGCTCTGGGGCTGTGGATTCTGAGAAGGAAAAGGTTAGTATCTCATTTAAGGACTAATTATTTCACCCATCAATCTACCATGGTTAAAGGAGAGCCCACTTTCCAAGGGTGCACAGTAATTGAGCTCTCCAAGTGGGCTGTAAGGTAGAAAGTTTCAAGTGTGACCTGGAGCTTTTCTACACTTAACAGTACAGTGTAGTGCTTTACTGAGAAGGATTATTTATTGAGTCCTTAACATCAATCTGATAGTAACCCTTATAGAATCAATTGCCAGGCTGAAGTTCCCATTAGGTCCTTGACTGAGTTAATGTCCAGCCCACGTGCTCTCACCAAAGTCCCTATTGTAGCTGAAAACATGGGGATTCAGGCTAGGTCTCCCTTACTCTTCCAATGATGCAAATCAAACATTTATTCAATATAAGACTCCTTGTTCTAACAGTTCAAGATCATGCTGAAGTCTTTAGAGTCATTAGTTAGCACCATTGAAGAATAACTTTCTCAATTTTATGCTACATAGAAAATAAACATTTGATTAACAGCCTCTAACTTCTCGGTGAAAACATGCTGAAAGGCGTTACCAAATATACCTTCACTGGAGTTTACAAATTCTCAAGGGCATTGAGGGCAACTTTTCTATCTATTGTAGAAAAGTAAATATAAATTAAATTACTCACAGATTATTTTCAAGCCAAATTCCCTAAACACTAATATATTGTTCATTAATTCATTCTCCAAGTGTTCATAATGAGAGCAGGAATGACTCTGTACTGAGGAATTTGTTCAACTAACTTATTAAACAGAATAATTCATGTTGACTCTCTTACCACTAGTACTTTAAGTGCAGCCTTTAGGTATGCAGCTAACAAGTTCGTGGATTGTCCACTAAGGGGACTACCAGTAAAAGGTGAAATGTTATTATATATCTGTCTCACTAAAATCTCATGATGCATCTGGCCTATTTTGGTGTAGTTTAAAATATAGCAAACTACTCATTTTGTGACTAATAATATATGTACTTCTTCAAATTCATGGGAAATATGACATAATTCTGCTCACTGAGTTACCTACCTAACATCAAATTTTGTAAATCTTAAGCCCCTAAGTACTTGGTTATATATTAGCTATGTATACACACACACACACACACACACACACACAGAGGGAGAAAGAGAGATTATGTGCTTGCTTAAAAATGGATTACTACATGAAATGATAAATATATTAAAATGTACACAAATTAAAACAATTTTAATCATTCTTATAAAGCTAAGTCCCAATTAACAATCATTTGGTTCATTTAACATTGCCTTTTCTATATTTTATGTGACCCAATGTTCAATAATAGTATGTTTAAAATATAAGAATAAAGCCAATAATTAATTAAAGAAAGAAAACTAATACATGTAATTACAGGTATAAAATGAAAAAATTTCTGTGGTTGAAATCAAAATCATTACATTCACTGCTTTTATGTTGGTACCATAAAATGTCTCAAAAAAAAAAAAACAACTTAGGGGAGAAAGGGTTTATTTTTGGCTCTCAGTTTCCAAGAGGGGGGGGGTGTGTGTGAATTATCCATCATGCAAGAGAAAGCATAGAGAGCCTCCTGGCACCTATGAAGCTGAGAGAGACCAGGAAGTGGGCCCACCTATAAAAACTCAAAGCCAGACCCTGCTGACATGCTTCTTCTAGCAAAGCTCCACCTTTTAAAGGTTCTAGAACTTTCCCAAATAGTTCTGGCAACTGGGGACCAAGTATTCAAAAGCATGAACCTATGGGTGGTGTTTCTCTTACAAACCACAAGGATGGTTTTTCAGATGGCCTTTTCATTAAGCTCAACACAGTTTAGAGAGCAAAGCAGTTGAGTTTCACGGATGATGAAACCTTGAGGATCTGAGCAGATCAGTAAGCAGTAAAGAGACAAATCAGTATGCAATGGTTCCCATCAAAGAAAGCTCAACATCCATGGTTTCTTTGATGAGCTCTAACAAAAATGTAAAGAACAATTAATTAAAGCCAGTCTTCAAATGCTTTCAAAAACGTTTAAGAGGAGGAGGGAGAAGAGGAGGGAAGGTGGAGAGGGAGGAGAAGGTACAAAGAGGTGGCTTCCAAACTCATTTTATAATCCAGCACAACACTGTCACTAAAACAAAAACAGAAAACAAAAAGAAATGGGAAGGAAACCTGTAATTCCATATACTTAATAAATATTAGTGTCAACATCCTCAACAAAACCCTAGCAAATTGAACTGAACAGCACTTTAAATATAAGAGAGGCTCAGCATGTGTGAGTCAATAAGCATGATACACCATCATAGCAAAAGGGGACTGGAAATAGGTGATTTGCTAAATGGCTAAGAGAGAAGTCTTTGAAAGCTCCACATTCTTTCCTGGGAAATGCTCGCTCAGTAACCAGGAATGAGCCCTGATGCAGTGAATGATACCAGAGGGACCTGCTGGTCATCATCCTCAGGGAATGGAACCTCTGAGATCTATGAAATGATGGCTCTCCTTTCTCATCAGTTCTGGCTAACAGATTACATGGCATCCTAGCAGCAGTCGAGAAAGAGAAGCAACGGAACAACATCCCATTTGAAAGGAAAAAGTTAAATTATCGCTCTTCGCTCATGGCATGATCTCATGCTTATGAGACACAGAGACTCCACTCCAACTCATTAGAAATGTTTTGTTTTTTCTAATGAGGAAAAATTGAGGAAACAAAACAATATACAAAAGCAACGACAGGGAGTGAAGGAGGAATGAGGAGGAGGAGGGATTAAGAAAAAAACATTCTATGATACAATATCACAAAAAAAAACAACAATTAGCATTTATATAAGAAATGAAAAGCCATCTTATTTGTGGATTGGAAGTTAGATATTGTTTAAAAACAAAAACAACAACAACAAAAAAAATCCTGTGCTACCTGAAGTAGCATGACCATCACAACTTAAATCACATTTTTTTACAGGAAGGCATAAAATTTTAATTAAAACACACAAGACCTCAAATAATGAAATGACTGTTCCCTGAGGACAAAGGGTGGAACAGAAGGCTTCTCACTCAAGGACTCAAGAGCTTCACTACAAAACGGTTGTTGATGCTTTATAAATACAGATATAAAGGAAGCATGAAGGCAAAGAGCGCAGGAGGAACCCTTGAAGTCACAGCTGAGAACACAAAGTGTATGTGGTGTTGGGAAAGTTAGGTATCATCATCTAGAAGACAGATACTGGATGTTTATAAAGCATGCCACAGGAAAAAAAAATGAGCTTAAAATGTGTTAAAAACATCATATATGGTGAGCCCTCTGGAAACTATTAGATACACGGGCACAGATATACACATATGAGATAATAAATAAAAACATAAAAATAAGTATGCCTATTCACAAATACATACTACAGTCAATATGAGCAAGCCAATAAAAGAATGGATGATATTTCTGTAACATTTCAAATATTCAACTATATATGTAAAACTACTTAAAAGAAAGCTGTAAGAAAACCAAAACCACTCTGAGATACATCTTACACTGATCAGAATGACCAAGATCAAAAACAACAATAACAGCTCATGGTGGAGAGGATGTGGAGAAAGGGAAACACTCCTCCATTGCTGGTAGGAGTGCAAACTTGTACAGCCACTGTGGAAATCAGTATTTCTCAGAAAATTAGGGACTATGCAATACCACTTTTGGGCATGTACCCAAAGGAGGGCACACTCACACCACAAGGACATTTGCTCATCTATGCTTATAGCAACATTATTCATCTTAACCAGATCTTGGAAACAACCCCTTAACTGAAGAATGGATGAAGAAAATGTGGCACATTTACACTACTCAGAAGCAAGGAACAATGACATCCTAAACTTTGCAGGCAAATGAACAGAACTAGAAAAAAAAAATCATCCTGAGTGAGGTAACCCAGAACCAGAAAGACAAATATAGTACATACTCACTCATAAGTAGATACCAGACATAAAGCAAAAGATACTCAGTCTAAATCCATAACCCCAGAGAAGCTAGAACCCTCTTCTGGAAACAGATGGAAGAAGATGAAGAAATCCACAACTAATCATTGGACCAAGCTCCTGGAGTACAATCAAAGTGAGGGAGGAGTGATAATATGAACAAAGGAGTCAAGGCTATGATGAGGAAATCCTCAGAATCAGCTGACCTGAACTAGTGAGAAATCACTGACACAGGTCTGAAATATGGGGAACCTGCATAAAATCGAACTAGACTCCCTTAATATAGGTGACAATGGGACGGCTGGGACAATATATGAGGCCTCTGGCAATTGAGTCCAAAACCTAACACTAATGAACAAACTGACTTTTCTATATGGAGAGATACCTTGCCCAGCCCAGACACAGGGATGTGGAGGGTGGGGAGATGCCTTGCTTCTGCATCAATGAGATGATGGGACAGACTTAATAGACTTCCTAGGGGAGGCCCTACCTTCTCAGAGGAACAAATGGGAGGTGAGATAAGGGGAACAGGAGGAGAGAAGGGAGGAAGAACTGGAATTGGATGTAAAAACTAAAAAAAAAAAAAAAGAAAGAAAGAAAGAAAGAAAGAAAGCCGTAAGAGCAAGACAGCAATCTTTAAAAGTGGCAACAATTACAAGCAAGTAGCTTGCAATCGAGGAAGCACAAAATTAACTGCAGTCAGAAAAACACAGGTTAAAAACAGATCTCATTTTGCTATTATTCAGATGATGAGTGAAGAAGGCATAAACTGTGCTGAAGCTGTTCCACTGTTCCAAAGAGAGATGTCCTTACACAACATGGTAGCAGGAACTCTCAGGATGTTTATCCGAGTGCTGCATGTAGCACCTGGGAGTTGGAAGCAACTTGGAAACACAAGTAGATAAAATGTGTAGGTGAAAACATGAGTGTATACAATAAAAGGCAAACATGGGCGGCATGTGTATATCTGATGGCATGGGTGGATGCCAGATGCATGTGTTTACTTGAAAACAAATGGAGATGTACATTGCAACTTTTTAAACCAAGACACCCCCCCACACACACACTGTAAGAATGTGTATACATTTAAAAATAGCACCAAACCAAACACGTAAGTATTGTGGCTGTGGTTTTTATCTTCTAATGACTAACAAACAATTAGTGAATACCTAAAGCAGCATTCATTTTTCTCATAAACCCCTCCATCGACAATTAAGCCTGGAATGAGTAGGCACAGTCTCACTTATTTGACCACAGAGGTCATTTGTTGGTGACTGAGTTGGTCTATCTCTTTTGGGACTTCTCTATTCCTAGGTCCTACAGTCTTGGTGTCTCTAACATGTTAGGGTCTCCACAAGCTGCAGCTTCACCAGTGGCCTCTTGGCCTCTCTCCATCAACTCTGACTCGGAAGAAGCCTATGCTCACTGGGTCACCTTGGCCATTTGTGCCCCAGGGTATCAAGCTCACTTTCTATCCTAGTGAGGACCCAAAATTGCTTCCCAGGCAAAATCACTTCCAGGAAGCCACCACACTAAGCTCTGTGTCCCCGTGTAAGGCTAGACATCTCCCACAGACATTGTTCCTCTCAGCAAGTGGCTTTAGACTAGACTCCTGGTCTTTAGCCTTTACCAAGTGCACAGAAAGGAGAGGACATTAGGGCTTCAGTGGCCTGGATCTTACCTCTAACTGACCACCATCTCATCTCTCACATGACCCAGGCCAGGAATGAGGTAAATCTGTTTTCCAGGGGAACGGACCTTCCATCTGTAAGCATGGGTCTGCTACGCTTCAGATTCACAGGTGCTGGTATTCAACCAAGGAGCAGCTTTGGTCCCCAAAGAGCAGGGACCAATCCAAGCCACTTCCAAGTCTTCTAAAATCACCAAGAACCAAGAGCAACCAGGCTGCACTGCATGTTGCCCAAATTTTAGAATCCCTTTCCTGCCACTCTTGGAAGTCATTTCATTCTTGAACTTACATCCAGTTCTAGTTAAAGTGGAACTAGCTACAAATATTCTTCTGGTAAAAAAAATATGAAATGCCTGAAGTTTTAATTAAGCAGTTTCCAGAACCTCAAGGAAGAGTGTTTAATACAGTTTAAGTTGCCTTTAAAAATAAATAAGGGCACAACTATGCTTTATGAAAGACAGCAGTTTGCATGCTCATTCCCTGCAGCCTAACATGGAATGTAAACACATACCATTGTTTTGCATTTGGTCTTACTTTTGAGAGAAAAAGCATTATTCGTGACTAGGGAGCAATTACAGTTTATAAATACCAGGATGCAGACATGACTAAATCCAGAAGTGCATGCTGAAATGTTAAGAAATCACAATAAACAGCTTTACCAAGGAAGGTATTGCCATAAGAGACACCCCAAAATAAATCAGCACATTTGTGTTCTTATCCCACTGCAGGCTATTTTTAAAAAGTTCTGGAGTCTGTAATGATAATATTATTACAATGTATTACATGTATGTGTGTATATATAAATACACACATATATCACATTATATATAATATATAATATATTACAATATAATGTTAGGATATTTTCTTAAGCTTTCTAGGTTTTCCTTGAGGAAAAAATATTTTATTTTCTCGTGTGTGTGTGTGTGTGTGTGTGTGAGAGAGAGAGAGAGAGAGACAGAGACAGAGACAGAGAGACAGAGAGAGAGAGAAAGAAAGAGAGAGAGAGAATTGCTCACTGAGGTCAGAAAAGGGCAGTGACTCTCATGGAGATGTAATTGTAAGTTTTACAAGTTATGTGTGCTGATTCAAGTGCTGTGAATCCAGCTCTGGTCCTCCAAAGGCTCCAACAGCACTTTATCCATGAGTCATCACTCTACCCCACCCACGTTTTTCTCCTCTTATGGTTAGAATATGAAGTGTCTTCCATGGGCTTGTGTACTGAATGCTTGGTCACAGCTGGTGCTAATTTGACTCTGAATACTTTAGGGCAGAGGTTCTCAACCTGTGGGTCAGAATCCCTCTGGGGATCAAACAGCTTTTTCACAGGGACTGCCTAAGACCATAGGAAAACACAGATGTTTACATTTCGATCTGTAACAGTAGCAAAATCACAGTTATGAAGCATTATAAAAACAATTTTATGGTTGGGAGTCACTACAACATGAGTGACAATATTAAAGGGTCACAGGGTTAGGAAGGCTGACAACCACTGCTTTAGGAGATGGGACTTGGCTGCAGGAAGTAGCCCTGGAGGACACGCCTTTGAAGATCATGCCTAGTTCCTGTTGATCCTGTCTCTGTGCTCTGTCTGCTGTGAGGTAAATAAGTCATCAGTGCCACATTCTTCTGATGGAAATATAATCCTATCTCCCCACAGGTCCTGAATCAGTAGAGCCAGGGACTGTGGACTGAAGCTTCTGAAAGTATGAACTTGGAACAGGTCTCCAGACCTTAGCACAACTGACACCATGATGGAGATGGAAGTACCATTCAGGTCTTGGAACCCAGCATGTAGGCAGCAGCACCTGCCAAAATGAGAACAAAGGCCTAAGCCATCCAAGTCCATAGTTCTGGAAAAGTCCCTGAATGTACAAATGCTGCTTTTTGGCTTCTGTAGTTCTGTTTCTGGATAACGGTTCTTACTAACCACGATGTGGTCTTTGGACTGTAAAGCTCACTCTAAAGTAGGCTTGGGACTGCACTCAGGTCCTGAACACGAGCCAGCTATAAATACCTTCTATTGACTGGAACCTGTGTCTGGGTTGTCTTCTCTTATGGATACCTCTTTAAGTTGTTTGTGTGAGGTATTTTATCAAAGCTAGCAAGATAGGAAAAGGATCCCAAAGAAGTAAGACAGCCACCATGACTCCATCTTCCCAGCTGGCTCTTAGGCATTTGGTACTGCTTTGTAGGAGGAAGTTGAAAAAGTTTGGGATGCAGGAAAGAGAAATATAGTTGGTGGTTCTGAGAGGAGCTCATGCCAGAAAGCTGACTGAATGTGTAAACACTTCACTCTTGCCATTTCAGATGGGGATAAGTGCTGTCAGGAGCCAGAATTCCTCACAGTTGCTAGGAACATGTCCACCCTCCCCTGACACCCTACGATTTCCTGGGAGAATGAGATTAAGAGACATAGACTGGGGAGATGGTTTAGCTAGTGAAGTACTTGTGTGATATAATTCCAGCACCAGGAAGGCACAGACAAGGAATTCCCAGAGCAAACTGGCTGATCAGACTAATTAGCCAGAGCAGGCAATTCCATGGGAAGCTTACTCAAGGTGCAAGTAAGCAAGGAAAATATACAATATCAACCTTAGGTCTCCATAGATACATGCACACACACCTACATGCACTCAGACAGGTGTGCCCACACACATGCATACATGCCTATACACAGCCACACATACACCGCACACATGCATATACTAGAAATAAATAAAAATAATGATGGACTGGAGAAATGGCTCATCAGTTAAGAGCACTTGTTGCTCTTGAAGAAGACCCTGGTTTGATTGCAGGAACCCACATTATCAGCTCACAGCTATCCATAACTCCACGTTCAGGGGATCCAGTGCCCTCTTCTTACCTCCATGAGCACAAGGTACACACATGGTGCACAGACAGATATGCATGAAATAATTTAAAAAAATGGGTACACTAAATAATTCTAACACCTAAAACATTTGAAATAAACTAATGTAGCAGATCCTTAGCTCCCACCAACTCAACATCTAGGAATGTCATTAGGAAGCACCTGGCATTAAAAAACGTCATTTCCCCACTTTGCTTCTAGCTGACCCTGCAATGTACTTGGCAAATGCCTTGGCTTAGGACTGAATTTTATTCTGTGACTGTAATATGGACATAACCTCTTCCATGGTGAAACAAGTCATTTGGAGCAAATGCCAATGTATTTTCATGGGCTGTGGTCACTCATATTTGGTTCAGCATAAGCCACCTCTTATTGCCTGTGCAAAGAGAGTTGCTTTTCTCTACTTCAATCATTGTCAACACACCCCTCAGATGCTAAGTCGCTCTTTTCCACACACAGTGCATTCTGTAATTTCATCTTGTTAGGAAGCTAGACAGGTATCAAATGGACTCTTTCATAGTGAAGGCTTTGCTCTTTCTTAAGATTTAAAAAAACACATGAAAAGGAAGAGATAAAAGTAACAGAGCTTCATCGTGGTCTGTTATGTGTTAGGTTCAAATTATGTAATGTACCCCTGGCCCTGTATGGAGACATGGCATTCCTCACTCCTCCAAAGATTACATATGGTGGCCCCTCCCCTAAGGGTTAATCTTACAGGGTCTGTCAATCACCTGGAAAGCTGATTCACTGAAAGACACAATGAAGAGATGAGAGGAATAATTACCCCCTTAATGAGATAATGTACTTATCCTCTCAGGAGCCCCTCCCTGAAGACTGCAGCTTTCGGAGCTCCCTTAAGCCTGTCTAATGTTCCTCCTTCCCCCTTTGTGGCTCTTCTTCCCAGCCCAGATTCTAAGCATGTTTGTCCTGGCACCAGATTCTCACAGTTCTCAGCAGCCTTGCCCCACCCCTCACCCTCCCAATGCAGCTGCTCAGTGACTTCCATTGCTGAACTTGCCCGTTTCCCTGGACCCTACTTCAAGGGCATGGCTATCTTCCTCTTAACCGTCCCCCACCCCCACTGCCACTCCCAAGATTTACCCTGTTGCTGTTTTCCTCCCCAACTCTAATAAGATACCCCTCCCCAACTTCCTGCTGAGTCTGTTTTCAGATTCTCTTACCAATGAGACTGAAGAGCATACTGAGGGCCTCACGGGAATGCTGGAAAGCCTGCCAGGGACGCTACTTTTAAGGACTCTCCCTTCCCTGACATAAGGTGTTCTTTCTTTTGAGTGCTCTGTGTCTAGAGTCACGGGTGATCTCTTTCATCTGCTCAGCTTCTGCAGAGCAAATGGTCCCACCGCAAAGGAGACAGGTGGCAAGTCATAGGATAAATGCCAGAGCAATCATGCGGTTGAATAGCCCATGCAGGGGGCTTTCCTCCCTAGACTGCAAAAGCTTCCTATTTGTTAAGAAACATTGTATCGTTTTCCTTTAAAGACTGATCTTAGCCACCGAAAGTTACAATTATCCATTCTTGGTCTTGGAACATTTCTAAATTAAATCTCTATTGTTCAATCTCTATTCTCAATGCCACTCAAGTGTGCCTCTTGTTCAGGATAACTCTATTTCATCGATTCCTTCCTAATTATTTTATTTAGAAATATATTTATCTGACTACTGGAAAAACACAAAACAAAACAAAACAAAACAAAACAAACAAACAAACAAACAAAAAAACAAAAAAACAAACCCTGGTATTTTAAATTCAGCCTGTCTTCATACAGAGCAGCTGAGCCTGAATGTCAATGTGCTTCTTTGGGTCCCTGGATGACTTTGTTGCACTTATGTGTTGGTAACAGCTAGTTGCTGGTTCAAATTTAAATTTTCTTTGCCTGGGATATTTAAATTATAATTGGCTCAGGCAGCCAGCGGTCAAAAGAGCCCCTGGTTACAGAATGTGTATTCTTTATAAATAATAACGGGGAAACATCACTACAGCAGAAACACCGGGGAACAGAGCTAACACGGTCTGATGAGCATCTAGACACACTGAACGTGACAAAAATTTTATTTTGCCTTGTAGCAGAATTCACTAGTCTCTTGCTGCTCTTGTCAGTGAGCAAGCAGAAAACCCCAAGGAGAGGGAGAGTGTGAGCCCCAGATGGGACCTTTGATTTTATGATTATTTCACAAATGAGTTTTCTTTTCTCTTTTCATTTATGTAGACTTGGGCAACACTCACAAAGCAGTTTTGGAGTTTTGACTATTTGATATGAATTAGTTTCCTATTAAAATAGAAAAAGTGCAGTGTTCTATGCCCATTGCTTTTTATGCTGAACCAGGCGTGGTCCTTGCACTGCACCTGGATCCTGTTCAGCAGCGAAGGATGAAAACTGCTCCATCCACTTTCCAGGGATTTATGTGGGTCTAATGCAGACAACACAGGCAGAATAAGATTGAACGGAAATTCTTTTATTTCTTATGATAATTGAAATGAAGAACTGAATTCTGATGAAAGGCTTGGGCCACAGCTATGTCTTTTCATCACAAACTTCAATAATTCTGCAGGTTCCAAGGCCCCAGTTAAGAAAACCTACATCTCCCTCCAGCTTTTGTCTGTGCCTTTACCCACAAACATGCAACAGTCCCCAAGGAGAACTTAACTTTGCATGTTGGGATTCAGAGAAAAAACAGACAGAATTGACAAAAAAAAATTTAGGGAAGAGGTTTTCCTTAAAAACATCTTTGGAGTTGTGAATGATAGGAATTCATTTCCTAGAATTTTCACATACTGCACAAGGCAGTCAATATGTGGTAATGGCTTCGATAAAATTATCTAAAGGTTATATCAATTAGTAAAAATCTGAAAGGTTGATAAAGTATTTTGTAACCAGACATTTTTCCTTTGTTACTTGCTAAGAAAATTTTGTGCTGAGAAAATGCACATTCCTATGTCAGTGTCTTCTGGAATGAAATACTGAAGTTTTTAGCATACAGCTGATGATTAAGTGGGAACAGTAGGAGGTATGTGTGACTGGCAACACCAGCTAAAAAATATTTCCTAATATTGGGATGGAACCTGTGTCTCCAGAACATAAAAGAAAGAAGCCAGTTCTTTATTGTAGGGCAAAGTGAACAGAATTAATAATAGCATAGCACCATGTTTGGAGACAGCCAAAAGTGCAAGGTCATGAGTGTCATCACTGGAACCCTATAAGACATTTCAAAACTGTGGTTTCTGGAGTCTGGGAATCCACTCAGAATTGTCTGTTTTACTGCCTGGGGTGGTGATTACATTACAGCCAGAACATTTCCAAGCAACATATCATCTCAAAGTACATTCCTTTCTCCTTCTTTGATTCAGTGCTGTAAAATGAGCCATTCGTTTTGAGACATCTCTGAGTCCATCTTGATAGTACCTGAATCAAAAAAATGGGGGTGAGGGGCAGCAGACAAAAGAAAGGCTACTCCTGTGCTTCCACAGTCTGCTTTGAGCTAGAGACTTAACAAGCATCAATAATTAATTTTATTATCACAGCTTTGTTCCAAGGCCAAATGCAGAGGTTGGGGTGTGCTTGAAATTGTTCACTTCTCCATCCTAAACCCTTCCCCACTGCACATACACACATACACTGAGAGTCTCAGCTTGTTCTTTATAATTCACCCCCCCACACACATACACGTGTGTACACACACACACAAGTCTCAGCTTGTTCTTCATAATGCACCCACACACATACACATGTACACACACACATGCACACATTGTATACACATACGTGTACGCACACACAGAGTTTGAGCTAGTCCCTCATAGTGCATATTTCACTGACTTACCTCACTTAAATCTAAATTACCTTTGCAAACACACAGCAGACTTTATACTGACTTAAGGAAACCTCACTGGATTCCACTCACTCTTGGGACAAATGTCTCCTGAAGAAAATTCCTCCTCCAAGAGGAATTTCCAGTCCATTTATGTTCAGTGCCATTGTAATCATCTAGGTCACAAGCAGTACCTCCCCCCACCCGAGGGAGACGATGACAGACTATTCTAAGAGATGTAGAGCAGGTACGCTGAAAGCAGCTTAGGCAAAGCAGGTAAGAGTCAGACATGGACCTGCAAAGATACAGTGGATTGTGCTGCCTCCCAATTCCCAGCATCAGGATCTGGAGGTATGGGGGGGGGGGTCCCTCAAAGGTTAGCTACTGTGCACAGCATTCAACCTTGATAGGCCTCAAGTAGCCTTCATCTGCCATATTCGCCTTTATACACACTGCCATCCTCAGACTCAAGGTCTTTTTTCTGTTATATTTGCTACCCAAAATTTCTATTCTTAGTGAGCCTTGTTTCCTGCAGTGTCACACAAAGCTACTGCTGTGCAATCAGCGATCATCTCATGCTTCAGCTCTGTGTGTGTGTGTGTGTGTGTTTGTGTGTGTGTAAAATGTACACATTTATGTACTTCTGCTTCTTTTCCTCTTGCTAATCTGTCTTTAGTTGTGGAGCTCTAGTCTAAGAAACCATAGCAAAAACTTTTAAAAATATATTATTATATAATGTATAAATGTTTCTTTTTAAAAAATACTTTTATTACTTTGTGTGTATGTATATATGTGTACATGTGTGTCTGTGTGTGAGTACATTTGTGTGCATGTCTGTGAGTGTAAGTATGTCTGTGTGCTTGTGTGTGTGTCAGTACATGTATGTATATATGTGTACATGTGTATCTGTGTGTGAGTATGTGAGTGTATATCGGTGTGCATATCTGTGTGTGTGTGTGTGTGTGTGTGCATCAGAGAGAAAGAGAGAGAGAGGCTTCTGGAGCTGGTTCTTACCTTCCTCTCTCTCTTTCTCTGTGCATCTAGAAATCAGACTCAAGTCATCAGGCTTAGGGACAAGCCCCTTCATCCACTGAGCCACCTCACCAGTCCTCTTCTTTCTTTTTTTTCCAGAAAGACAAAACTTCAAAAGTAATACATGACTCTGAGAGTTTACTTCACTCCTAATAGAAATCATCCCATAATGGTTGTATCAACAAAGAGTTTTACTGTATCTGTATCAGGGGAAATATAATATGTCTTGTAGCCTTCATTTAAGTCCTGTTGGGTGCTTGTCAGGTACTGTTGGTGGGGTTTGTTACAAAAGCCTGGGTTCTGGCAGCCTCAGCAAGCCAGGCTTGGCCACCATGCCAATGTGCCAGTATAAAGAAGGGGTTTTGCCATTGTGGTCACATTGGGATGAGAAATAAATGCAAGGGTCTTATGACCCCAGGATGGCTTTGAGGGGTACTAGCATGAGTTTAGATTTAAACAGAGGGCAAGAGGGATGCATGGTTCTACCCATTAATGACCACACTATGTCTCAGTTGTAATTCTGCAAGGTGGTCCAGTAAGTTGTTTAAGTTTCATTCCATTCACCATCAAGGATGCAGCCTGACTTCCTGTGTTCTGTGAGGATTTGCCCTTCCCAGAGTTGAGAGCAATTCAGGAGAAAAGGTCATGTGTGCTTTCAGCCTACCAGACAGAGTGAAGGCAAAGACACCAGGCTCCTACAAGCTTTCAGTTGCCTCCTGGGCCCAGCCAAAGCATTCAACCTTGATAGGCCTCAAGTATCCTTCATCTGCCATATTCGCCTTTATACCCCCCCCCCCCCCCCACCCCCAACTTTTTTTTTTTTTTTTTTCCCCCCCAAAATTTTTTTTTTTATTGCCCCCCTTTCCCCCCCGCCCCCCCACACCCCCCCCCCGCCCCCCCCCCACCCCCCCTCTCCTAGCTCAGTGCTATGCCAGGTGAATTTAAAGAAAATGCATAAAGCATGTGGATCCAAGCAGGGCTGGGTTGATTCACATATGTGTTGCCTGGGATCCACCGGATAGTTTGTGCTAATAAGGTGACTCCAGGAGTCATCTTAAAATAGCTCATGCTAATAAGGTAACTCAGTGTGGGGCTGCTCATGCTGATTAGCTGTGGCTTTGAGCTGCTTCCACCTTTGGCAAGGAGAAGGAAGAAGAGGGGCGGAAGCTTAGGCTCAAACACTAGGCAAGGATTCAACCAGAGATGCTCACATCATGAAATTCCAGTATATGTGCGTGATGACCATCTGGTACATTTCCTCTGTTAGCAGTGTTGAAAGCCAGAAGAATGGCACCCACACCCACACCCCACCCCCAGACCACAGTGAGGCTTCACTTCTGGGCCTCCCTTCCCTGGTTCTGGCCCATGCATTTCTTCTGTGTGTCCTTTGATTGTAATAACCACAGCAGAAAAGGTAATTGATGTCAGTGATTCCTAGCAAATTCTTGAAAGTGAAACTGGTTTAGGAAGACAAGATTTCCAGGCAGATGCAGTGGGGTCATAGCCAGAGAAACACCACAAATGCAGCAGCTCATGCTTTGGGGTTATTTTTGTTTGTTTGTTAGTTTTGTTTTGTTTTTTGAGACATCTATCTACTAGGATGATGACATCAAGACCCTGAACTCCATGACAGAAAAGAAATTCTGAAGTAGAGTTGGAGTTTATTGAGAGGAGACTTTCACACAGACTTAAGTGCAAATGTTAAGAGAGGATGAATTAGACACACATTACTTTGTGTGGGAGTGGGGTGTCTCAGGAGAAAAACCACTCTTCACCATATTTACCATAAAATATGTAAGATACTGGTGGATGTTGACGTTATAATTCAAAGAATGGTTAAGAAACTTACATGAGATCATACAATGGCTCCTATGGCACACTGGACAGGATGAGAGCTGATGAAGTAAAAACATATCTCAGAAGGGTTTCATTGGAAGTCAAGATATAGCTATGTCAACAAAAGTTTATAGTTGTGTTTGTAAGAGTTCCCCAAAATCAGGGTTATATCTGAGAAAGGAAAAGACCATACTTGGAGGTCATATAGGTTCAGGCCTGAAGCCCAATTGTAATTTTAACATTCTTATTTGGAATCTTGTTATGTAAAAGCTTTATTTAGATAAGCTTCATGGAAAGTCTCGTTGATTGTTCCAGAATTCTTGCATTTTACTTAGATGACATTTTAGCTGACTCCTGGTGTGCTGGCTAGCTTTATGTCAACTTGACATAAAGTCATCTGAGAGGAGGGAGCCTCAACTGAGAAAATGCCACCTGCGGGTAAGTCTCTAAGGCATTTTCTTGATTAATGATCGGGGTGGGAGGGTCCAATCAGTCATAGGTGGTACCATCCCTGGGCTGGTAGTCCTGGGTTCTAGAAGAAAGCAGTCTTAGCAAGCTAGGAAACATCATCCTTCTATGGCTTCTGCATCAGCTCCTGCCTCCAGGTTTTTGCCCTGTTTGAGTTCCTGCCTTGGCATCACTCAATGAACTGTAACTTGGGATATGTCAGGCAGGGAAACCCTTTCTTCCCTAAGCTGCTTTTAGTCATGGTGTTTCATCACAGCAATAGGAAACATAACTAAGACGCCTGGTGAAGGACTCCTTTCTCTAATATCCCCTTAGTTTCCCTTGCCTCACCTCACAGGAGGTTACAACTTAAGGCTGATCCTTGAACTGGGTGTGTAAATAACTCTAGATTTCCAACTTTATTTTTGATTGCTTTTGTTTTTGCTTTGTTGTTTTTAAGACTTAGCCATCATTTTTTAAGTGGGGAAAATAGCATTACCTAAACTGCTGGCTATTGTGAAGATAAAATGATTGCCTTATAAGACATTTACCATAATATTACAAAATTAAGTGCCCAATTAATGCTTGATGATGATTATTAGATGAGGAATCACATTATGTTATGACTGACCCAGTAACAAGTCTACACCACAAAAGATGGAGCAAGTCTGTGTACAGGGTTAATATGTCTTCTGTCAGATTCCAGAGTTCTGGCTGTCATCATGGTCAAGCCAAAACTTCCCCAGGGACCTTTTGTAGGTGACTAATGATTTCATCTTCATCTTTGAGGATAAAATTGCAAGAGCTACAAGACAGAATTTCATCTTAAATGTTGAAATTTAACTGAAGGTGAAGTCTTACATAAAAACATGGCTGAGAAAACTTCCTTTGATGTAGCATGAAGTAGGTGGATCAGAAGCAGAGACCCTGCTCAGAGCCTTGACTCAAACAAGACCGCTTTCCCTGTTTCCCATGTCCCTGGAAGAAGTCATGGCTACACGTGTGAACTGACTGAATGCTAAATGAAGAGGTTTGAAGAGGTATGTGCCAAAGAGCTATGATATGAAAGAAAAAAAAAATGAGCCAGCCCCCAAAAGGGAGTGGCACTATTAGGAGGTGTGGCCTTGTTGGTGGAAGGGTCTTTAAGGGTACCCCTCAGCAATTCCTCCCTCAGAGGAGAGGACCTAGGAAAGGTGAATGCACTGTCCATTCCCCAGCCCTTGCCCACTGCAAGGACAATCAGACACAACAGGGGGCCTGGTGAGGGGCAGGAACTCTGTTTATTGCATCAAGCAGGGGCTTATATAGGGTTGGGGTAGAGGGTGGGAATCTTAGGATAGAGTAAGGTGACTTCAAGGCAAAGGGCCAATAATATTCCACCAAGGTAGTGATTAGCCTTGCTAAGAAGTCTCTCCCACATGGAGGTTACAGGCCAAAGGCAGGTTGCCAAACTTTAGCCAGGCTTAGGAAGTTCCACTAGACCTCCTGCCCAGGCTACTTTAGGCCCAACAGTGTGTCACTGTGGGGGGCTGGCTTTGAGGTCTCTTGCTCAAGCTTCCCTTAGTTTGACTTTCAGTTGGCTTACTGTTGCCTGCAAGAGGTAGGACACTCAGCTACCACAGTATTGTGTCTGCTTGCCTAATGCCATGCTCCCCACCATGATGATAATGGACTGAACCTCTGAAACTATAAGCTAGCCACCACAATTAAATGTTTTCCTTATAAAAGTTGCTGTGGTCATAGCAATAAAAACCCTAGGACAGGAGACTCAGCAATGACAAGACAACTGGGTAAATTACAACCACCATTAAGAAGTGAACCCCTAGCTGGGCAGTAGTAGTATACACCTTTAATCCCAGAACTCAGGAGGCAGAGGCAAAAGGGTCCCTGTGACTGAAGCTTTTGTCCCAGAGGAGAAAATACAAATACACAAAGAGGCAGAGAGGTGATATAGTTCAAATGAGCCTGCAAACATGTTCTGTTGATGGTTCTTGACCCACATTCCTGGGTGATCCGCTTTGTTAGTATTCAGGCATCTATCTGTACTGGCCTGTCCTTGGGGTTCTGACAGGATATACCCTCAGCTGCAGTCACTAAGAGCACCACCTGTGCATATACACTATGTCCCCTTTTAAAAGGACCCTGCCCTGCTCTCCTCCCATTCTTGCATCCTTCCTCTCTCTGTCTCTCTTTCTGTCTCTCTTCCTTTCCCCCTCTCTCTTTTCTCTCTTCTCTCTCTTCTCTCCCACTGCTCCTGTCCCCAGAGGCCTATCTCCCCACATGCCCTAATCCACTTTTTACAATCCCTTTCCCCTAGTTAAAACAAAACAAAACAAAAAACTCTTCATGAGTCCTGTCACATGGCCTCTTTCTCGAATTACTTTTCTTAAATTGCAGTACCTTTCAGCTGGAAATAAATCAGTTCTCCCTCCATAGTTTTCACTCAGGTTCTGTAATGATCACATGGTTTTGCTCCCTCAAAATTTCTTTACTAAAACTCAGGGACCACACTCAAAGTAAAAGAAGTACTGCAGACACAATGGAGGACACCGCTTGATGGTTCACAGGCAGGCTCATACTTACCTACTTCCTTATGCAGCCCAGGACCACTGCCCAGGGAAGTGCAGTAGTCTGGGCCTCCTATATCATTGACAGCAAAGATAATCTCCCACAGTTACCTGATATAGGTACCCCCTCAATTGAGACTCCCCTCTCAGGTGACTCCAAGCTCTGTGAAGTTGACACTTAAAGCTAACTAGGACAGTGGCCAATGCATGTCAGTGTTAGTTAAACTTGCCAATTAGTTTGTGCAGAGAGTAAGGTGAACCACTGGATTAATGTGTGGAAGTCAGCATCAAGCTGTCTATCAGTGTGGGCACAGGGTTGGCAGAAGAGTTGTTAGTTTCTGAAGCTGGTGACTGATCTCTTTAAAGCTGTATTTTACTGTGAAAGAAAAACAGAAGATTGCATTTGCTTTTCCTCTCTAGTCTATAACTTATTCAAGAAATAAAAAACCTATCAGCTAATATAAATTTGCTATTTTAAAATTTGCAAACCAAAAGCTTACTAAGTTTAAAGCTTACTAAGAAAACAAAACATGTACCCCTTAAAACCTATGTAGACCTTTCATAACTAAATAACTGAAGAAGAACTCTAGAAAGAAGAATGTTGCTACATGATAGAGCACCTGCCCAGCACACCTGAGGTCTTGGATTTAATTTCCAGCATGAGAGAAAGAAGGAAGGGGGTGTATTTTTCAGGGTCTTCAAAAGGAACCAGATAGAGTAACTATCTCTATCTATCTTCTATCTATCATCCATCTAATCTATCAACTGTCTTCTATCATTTATCTATCAATTTATCTTCTATCTATATCTATACACACGTATGTACACACACACACACACACACACACATATATATATATATATATATATATATATATATATATATATATACACATCATATGTGGGATTTATTGAAGTGGCTTACAGGCTATTATCTGGGTAGTTCAACAATGGTTGTCTCCTGCAGAAAAAACTAAGAATCCCAGGACAGTTCAATCCATGAGAATGGATGTCTTAGCAGTCCCAAATAGGTGCCGGAGTCCCAGGGAATTGCTAGAGAGCTGCTAGTCTTCAGCCTAGGTTGGAATCCTGAAGGAGTAGGTTCTAACACTATGGAAGAAATGCCTTAGCAACAGAATCAATGGGCTTGCCAGCAAGAGTGAGAGCAAGCAGGCAAAGAGCAAAAGCTTCTTTTTTCGATGTCATTTATGTGAGCTGCCACCAGAAGGTGTGGCCTAGAATTTAGTTGGGTCTTCCCACCTCCATTGGTGAATCCAATGGAGAAAAATAATCCCTCACAGGCATGCCCAATTGGTTTGTTTGTTTGTTTGTTTTTGACACCCACATGTAGTCAAACTGACAATCAAGATTAGCTATCACAAGAGGGAGGCAGAAAGAGGGAAGGAAGGGAGAAAGAGAAGAAGAGGAGGGAGGGAGGAAGGGGGGACAAGAGAGTGGGAGAATGGAAGAGAGGGAAAAAGGAAGGAAGGGTCGGTTGGTCAGAGGGAGGGAGGAGGAGAGGGAAGAAGGAGCAAGACATGGATAAAGAACAGTAAGGATAAAGGGAAGGAGGGATCACTAACTGAAACTATGGAAAGTTCCAAAGAGGAAAAGGTTTGTGCTTTAGAAGTCTATCCTAGAGAAGTTACCTAAATGCTTGAGGAAGAAAAAGCAGAGGATGTGATCTCTAAGCCTGTGTTTCCTGCTCACAGTTTGTCATTACCAAAGAAACAAACCCAAACCTTAGATCCAGTCACACAGGAAGTTGGAAATCTGGCTTTAAACTCCACTAGTCTCATCTGTGGCCAATGTCTGGATACATCAGTCATTCAAACCACACAAAACATTTGTGAGGCTTCAGCCCAGTAGCCTGCCCAGAACCGTGCCTGTGGGATACAAAAGTTCTGTGCACTACACCCTGGAATATCAGCTTAAATATTCACGAATCTGCAAAGCCTGCCTTACTCAGAGTCACTGGAGAATGTGGAATGGCCTCTGTCCCAAACTGACAGTAGGTGGCAGGTGCAGAGCCCTGGGCTTTGGGTGGAAGATCAGTACTCCAGTCAGCTCCACTAATAACCTCCTCAAATGACTGATGGCTCACTTTCCTTTTGCACCGATCACACCTGCTGCGCCAAAAGCATTTCCTTAATGCTTACTCCACACCAGGCAATGTGCTTCAGGTCAGAAACTGTGCATTTCTCACCTGTCATCTTGTGAGGCTATAGGGCATCACCTTTGCCAGCCACTGGCACTATCCCCCATCTGTAAGCTGAGTTCAGCAGGGGCAGAAATCTACATTCCCAGAAGCTACCACAGTGCCTCAGACACTGACTTTACTAGATATGGCACTATTAAATTAAATCATTATAAGCCACAAGGCTGTTTTCCAGGTCAATGTATTGATGCTACAGAATACTAAGAAGGTATACTTGGAAATATACATTGAAGCCAGACTGTACAGTGTGTTTGGTTCCAAAATGAAGAAGTTTTATGTATCTTGACAGAGGTCAATGACTATGGTTTTTATTTTTTGAGTGTAGGATAAGAATTATAAATATTGTTTTAAAAATTACTATGACAATATTTTAAAACTTCAGGAAAAGGAAAGAGTTGAAGTAAGTGGCACTTGCAAGTTTCTCAGTGTTTTCGGCATGAGATGGGAACCCACCCCTTACACCACCCCTACACATAGATCCTACCCCACTCACACATGGTCTAGCAGATATTAGTGTAAATGGCTAGAAAGATGTCAATGTCAGGACAAATGACCATGATTAACTGAGGAATTAGGAAGTGTGACATAGGGGCTTGTTACTGTCTTAGCTTCATTCTTTCTTACTGAGATAAAACAAAGCAACTTAGAGGAGTAAGAGTTTACTTGCTCACAGACCCAGGCAATAGTCTATGACGTGAGGAAGTCCTGGTAGCCGGAAATCCCAGCAGTAAATCATATATGCAGTCAAGAACAGACAACAGTGAGCTAGAGCATGCTTGCTTGCTCCCAGCTAGCTTCCTTCTATACAGTCCAAGGCCCAGTCCAGGAAATAGTGCCACCTACCTTTCCAGTGAACCTTCCTGTCTCAATTAAGCCAGTTGAGATCCTTCACAGACATGCCTGCGGGCCAGCCTAATCTAGACAATTCCTCATTGAGACTCTTTCCTCTGGTGATTCTAGATTGTGTCAAGCAGACAATTAACACAACAATCACAATTACCACCTTAAACTGACAACTGACCATCTGGCAGCCAATGGAGATATCTGATGAGTGAAGGGAGGAGCCCATACAAACTTCCTGGGTGAGCATTCTGAGTGCTTATATAGCACCAAACAACTCAGCAGATCTTGAAGATTCAGATCAGCAAGGGGACTGGCATCTAACAAGCAGACTGTAAG
Organism: Phodopus roborovskii; assembly: GCF_943737965.1. Lineage (NCBI taxonomy): Eukaryota > Metazoa > Chordata > Mammalia > Rodentia > Cricetidae > Phodopus > Phodopus roborovskii. The sequence goes on from NW_026126433.1 coordinate 343,357, forward strand.
CTATCATTAAAACCACATGGGATAATGAATGCATTTGATGCTTGTGTTGTTAATTATGACAAGAAAAGGAAGAAACAGTCCATGTAGGGTTCATAACAGCTCAGAGCTGTGAGGCAAGGACTTCCCAAGGAGACCTATCTTTCTATCACATGGTCCAGGTTTCACAAAACAATGCAGACAAAGAATGATTTATTTTGAAGAATAGAAATATATAATGCTTTATTAAAATTTTTAATGAAATGAGAAATGTGTGATTGACAGCCAATCACATAGCTGGGAGAAGGCACACATCCACTTTATATATTGAAGAGTTTGACTTTTTCTTAGATTCACATGAGATCCTACGGCCCAGACTTATTTTTAAAAATAGACAGATCTAAGTACATATAACATTCTATAAACCGTATTTATCTTCTGAACACCTGGGGAATGTTGCAGATATGCTAATTGGAAGATGTAGGTGACCTCTGAGGTTGTGTCAGATTTTCTTTCTTGTCTTGGTTGATTTTGTTGTTGGTGGTGTTTTTTGTTTTGTTTGTTGTTGTTGGTTTGTTTGTTTGTTTGCTTGTTTTTGTCAACTTGACACAAGCTAGGGTAGTCTGGGAAGAAGGACCCTCAGTTGAAGAAATACTTCCATTAGATTGGCCTATAGGCAAGCCTATAAAGGCATTTTCTTGATTAATGGCTGATGTGGGAGGGCCCAACCTAAAGCAGTGGTGCCACCCCTGGACTGGTGGTCCTGGATTACAGGGTTGCATAAGAAAGCAGGCTGAATAAACCATAGGGGAAAGCCAGTAAGAAGCACTCCTCCATGGCCTCTGTTTCAGCTCCTGCCTTGCACTGACTTTCCTCAGTGATGGACTGAAACCTATAAGCCAAGTAGACCTTTCCCTCCTGGAGCTGCTTTGGCTATTTATCACAGCAATATAAAGCAAACAAGGACGTTTGTTATTGGGAAAGCCCTAATTCTGATTATTTGTCTGTGTGTTATGATGTGGTCAAGCACAGACATGTGAACAGAGGGGGACAACTCTTTTCTAGAATTATGTCAGGAGATAGTCTCTGCACAGATGTCTGAGAAGATTATTTTCTGTCATACTCTACCATCAATTATGGAGCAACTGCTTAGGATTCACAACTGTAATATTAATATTTTGCACTTTATTTTTGGTTGTGAGCCTAGCCTTTAATGGTTGAGCCATCTCTCCAGCCCTATTTTGCATTTTTTAATACTGAAATATTCTAGTTAAGAATCTTTAATCATCCATGTGGATTATTTTGTCTTTTCTTGGAACTGGAGAGTCATTTCTAGTTGCTTGGAAAACTATTTGAATTTCAGAGAAATTTTCTAGTTGTTTGGAAAACTATTTGAATTATAGAGAATTTCATTTCTGCTAAATCAAAGTAAATGCTAAATCTAAGTAAATGCCCTTTTTTATTTTTTTATTTTTAAATCAATCAGTTATCAAGTTTTAAAAGCTCTGGGGTCCTAGTTGAACATGCTAAGACTATAACAATTTCTAATGTGTTTGCAGATTGGTCTGAAGGATGCTTGATGGAAACACAACCAAGACATGATGTTAACTGCAGGGCAGAATCTGCAGGACCTGATGCATAGCAATACTGTGAGATAACCCCAGGTTTGTAAAATCCCTTGTTAAATGCTTCTTGTACTGCCCATCAATTCATAATGAATTTAAGTTAAATGAAAAAGAAATCTATGAGTGAAATGCCATATGATAGATTCATGTTTTAAGGCTAAGAGACATAGGGAATAGTAGAAATACCAATTGATTCTGTAGTATTGTGAAAGTATTAGAAGAGCATCATGTATAGACACAAAAGCAAACATTTTTATCTCCTGTTTGCCATAGGAATCTTTCTAGAACAAGAGTCACTCTAACAGATTACTTTTACAATGCACTTATTACACTACAAGGGTTTAAAAATAAAGAGATTTCTGAACATAATCTATTTTGTTTTTTATGAAATAGTTCTGTACATTGTGCTTCTTGGAGAAAAACAAACAAACAAACAAAAACCACCTAGACATTGTTAGGCACAGAGGAAATCCTAATGCTATGGAACCACAGATTGATCAAGACTTTCAAGGAAGGTATAAATTTGAGATTTTCTGGCTGGAGAGATGGCTCAGTGGTTAAGAGCACTGGCTGCTCTTCCAGAGGTCCTGAGTTCAGTTCCCAGCAAGAGTCCATAAAAATCATCTTGCCATCTCTGGTCTGGACTGGGGAAGGAGCCTGGGGTGTAACCTATGAAAAGCGATACCCTTTTCCACTCAGCTACCTCCACATAGTCGACAAACTTCTGCCTAATAGTATCTTTATCTGCAGTCTTGAGTCATGATAATTACCCTGTATTATCCACCATTATTCCTCAGAGGGAACATGGGTTCTAGCCGGCATTCACCAGCAGGCAGAATACCAGGACAATTGCTGAAAATTACTAGGTCATAAGCACAATGTACTGAGCCCTCTCCTGCCCTCCACAGTCAGGAGCTAATGCCTTTATTGGGAAAGTAACGGATTACATTGCGTCAGCACCAAGGAAGCTAGATTTTTGAAATTTAGACATTGTATATTTTAATTGCTATTTATCCCAAATAAAGAATATATATTCATATGCTTTCCCTTCTCAATCAAAACCATTGCTTCTGTGATGTGTTTTGTTTTTCTGCAATTTCAGGGATTAAACCCAGGATCTTACACAGGTGGATCAAATGCTCTTCCACTGAACTACAGCTCTGACTCTTATTATATTTCATTTCCTGATGGTCTCATTAAAAGGTAGAGATTGAGCTTCAACTTAAGATACTCAGCTTCCCCATGGAGTGGGGATGACAGGCCTGTGATACTTGGTATACCTGTTCCGCTTTAGTCTTCACTGTTGATCAGTTTTTTGGACTTAGCCACACACCTGCCTTTTCTTGCTGAAATTGTGTGTTCAACCCTACAGCTTCCAGATCTTCCTGGGTTTCCCTAAGGAAAACCTTCTTTGTGATGCTCATAATACTTTCAAGCTCTGTTGAGCATCCAGTGTGCTTGTTACCATGGTTACGTATTTTCAAGCATCCCTACTACAGAATGAGCACATAGTGTCTCAGGCACAACTACCTCTGCTCCCAGAACCTGCTGTATGTGTAATCAAATCTAGTTGGAAGGATCAAGACACCTGGGCTTCATGCCTCCTTTTAAAAATCAATTGATCTCTTTGGTTGCCTATTTCTTTTGGCTTGTTTGATTCAGATTTCAGAATGTGGAGATAGATGAACATTAAAATGAAAAAAAAAATTTAAAACATGCTATTATACATGAATTATAATTTTACCATATTTCCTGAGCCCACTTATCCTTTGAAATGGCTTGGCATGCAGAATAACAATTCTATGTAAATTTCTCTGTCTTCTTTGATTTTGACTAATCATGATCGCATGCTATTTGAAATGGGGCCCAAGCTCCTGATAACAACAAATTTCCCCACATGTGCACTAAATTTTAATTCCCTAACCAGGACATTTCTACCACCCCCTCGAGGCCTCGGGGATCATCAAGGAAGAGGAGGTGGAAAGAGTGTAAGATCTAGAAGATAGGGAGAAGGGATGTAAGGTGTTATTTGCTAGGCATAATGTGCTCATTGCCATCATGATCTCCTTAGGTGTGATTGCCTGCACTGGCCTGCGGCAAGACTAGTTCAGTTGACAGTCAGTCATGGAAAGAGCTCTACCCCTCCCTGCTGAACCATGGATTACTGGTGGATTCTGGGGGAGGGGCAGTCATTGTCTTCCAATGTCTTCCTACTGGGGAGTCCACCAGGCGCCACTGAACAATTCTACACCCATAGTCACTCACATACAAGGCTCAGAGAGCTGCAAAACAAAACAAAAAGACCAAAATATGAGAAAGGGACCTATAGGGAGGGGGAAGGACAGAAGAGGATAGGGAGACAGAAATCAGAATACATTATCTTAAAATACTCCTTAAAAAAGAGAAGAATATAAAAATAATTCTGAGCTCTAGCATATTCAAAGTTGGGTTTCATAGGAAAATCTCTATGTGCATAATAAAGAGGATTCCCAGATGTGTGTCTTCTGGTTGCCAGGAATTTTGTTTTTATAGTATCAGGTCACTGACAACTCATCAGGGATTTTCATAACATCAAACACTCACCCTGTCCATTGATTTAACAAACCTCATATTTAGAGAATTGTACATGCTACTTTAAAAATTATTTATATGCTTGTGTGTATGTGTGCGAATATATAGAGAGGTCAGAAGACAACTTCTGGGAGTTAGCTGTTTCCTTCCAGTATGTGGGTTCCAAAGGATTGAACTCAGGTCTTCAGACTTGGCTGCAAGTGCCTTTACACAGTAGAAAGAAGGTGATTTTCCCCAGTAGTCCTTTAATGTTCAGTAACATGAGAAACAAAAGATACTGAAATTCCTCATCTATAGAGTAAGACTCAAACTTATGCCTACAAAATCTTCTTTCTGGATGACCGAGGACACACATTGCATTAATGAAACTTTTCCAGCTTGTCTGAGACTATAGCGTGCACAAATATTATAAAATAGATGATCCAGGTGTGCATCTAGTATTTTAAATATTCAAATTAGGTGACTGTCAGGTGGCAGGCCTTGTTGAGTTATAAAGATATGCAAAAATCGTTTGTCTTAAGGGACTATCATAATGTTAAATAAAAGAATATTTATTTTTATAAGTTAAACTATGTCTACTAAATTAATCAGTTTTAGCCTATATTCTGAGGACTACAGACAATTTTTATGACCCACAAATGATAGCTTCACCAAGCTCCACAATGATTTAATGTGAGAAAAAACAGAGTTCATTTTAATCTGAATTGTTTTGCTATTGTTGTTTTATTTTATTTTGTTTTGTTTCTCTGAGAAGCCCTGGCTGTTTTAAAATTCACTCTGGTTCGCCTCAAATTCAGAGATCTTCCTGCCTCTGCCTCCCAAGTGCTGGGATTAAAGGCAGGTACCACCACTGCCTGGTCTTAACCTGAACCTTAACAATAAAAATTTTAGATAAAACTGTGTTTCATGCCCTTGGGAGGCAGAGGCAGGTGGATCATTGTGAGTTTGAGACCAGTCTGGTCTACAAGAGCTAGTTCCAGGACAGCGTCCAAAGCCACAAAGAAACCTTGTCTCAAAACAACAAACCAAACCAAACAAAAATAAAATAAAAACAACAAACAAAACCCTGTGATTCATAATATATATTATATAATATTGCAATTTTTTTTTAGAAAATTCTATTTCCTAATTAGGGTTAATATAGTATGAATTGTGTTGCTTTCACGTAAAAGGGTATCAAGCAAACACATGTATTTCCAATGCATTGGAGAATATTTCTAACGCTGATCAGTTTAACTATTATAAGCTAGGACTTACAAATCTGAAGGCTAATAATTTAATTTACTCACTCAGTAGGTATTATGAATGCAGCTTGTTTATTTGTGTTATATCTCATTGAGTTATTTCTGTAGTGAAAAGCACATGAATTCTTGAGCCCAGCTTGGGGTAGGGGTCAAGATGGGGCAATGAACGGGCTATTGTTGAAGTTTGTAACTTGGTGGTTAGAGAAAAAAACAGTGTTCTGTGTGTCTGAAAGAACCAGCTCTCCAGCATGAAAGACTCCACAACAAATTTTAGTGCAGGAGAATTGATGGAATGTAGAATTAGAACCAAAGTGCTTTGTATAAAATCTGAAAAATATCAGCTGGGGAGATATACAGTTAAGTATACTCATGCATGCACACACACAATCATATCCTCCTGTTACTAATTAGCATGAACTGAATAGAGGCTTTATGTTACACCATAAACACTTCCCGATTATACACAATTTCATGATAATGGCTGGTGTGTGTCACGTGGGTGTCTGAAAACCCAGGCTGAATGCAGGGTGAGCATTCAGCTAGATGGATGGTTCCTCATTTGCATACCCCTTTAGATTTAACCAATCAATTTACATAATGTTCCAACATTGTCCTTTTCTGTAAGAAAGCCACAAGCTTTAAAACAAAAGGAGTCTGCGCTGGTGACACTGCCACGTTTGCACTCTGATAAGTGGATTTCAGTCCAATCCTGGAAGCAAAACTTGGGGCCAGCTTCATCTTGGCATTTTGTTCCAAGCTTTACAAGAGAAGCTTTGGGTAGGACTGAGTAAAGTGTCATTTTAGCGCAGCCAGATTAATGTGTCTGGAGAGATGGTTCAGCGTGACTGAGTGCTTGCTGCTCTTTTAGAGGACCTGTGCTCAGTTCCCAGCACCCACCCTAGGCAGCTCACAATCCACTCTGATTCCTGCTCCAGAACATCTGTCACCGCCTTTTGCGTCTGAGTGCACCCACACTCATGTGCCCATTCTCTCTCCTCCTCCTCCTCTCTCTCTCTCTCTCTCTCTCTCTCTCTCTCTCTCTCTCTCTCTCTCTCTCTCTCTCTCTCTCTCTCGCGCGCGCTATCTAAATACATCTAAGTACATCTATCTTTCAAACACACATATACACACATACATATAATAAAACTAAAAGTGAATACTAAAAATCAAAAACAAACAAACAAACAAACAAACAAAAAAAAAAAAAAACCCAGCAAGAGCTAGGGAGTTAGAAAGGGGCCCTCAAGATCACTAAAAGTAATGGATATATATTCTGTCCTGGACAGTTTTATGTCAACTTGACACCAAACTAAAAAAAAAACTGAAGTCATCCTAGAGGGAGTGTCCATCAGTCAAGAAAATCCCTCCATTGGATTGGGCTGTATGCAGACCAGTAGGGCATTTTACTTAGTCATTGATGGGGAGGGTCCAACCCATTGTGAGTGGTGCCATCTGTGGGCTGGTGGCCCTGGGTTCTACAAGTAAGCAGGCTGAACAAGCCATGAGGCAAAAGCCAGTAAGTAGCACCTCTTCATGGCTTCTATTAATTGAGCTTTTGTAGCCCTGAAGAAAGGTGTTTGTTTAAGTGAATTAAGATCTGTGAAATCTGTGAAATTTTATGTCACAGAAATCCATTCCGCATCCAGCGTCCAGGTTCCTGCTCTGTTTGAGTTCCTGTCCTGACTTCCTTCAAAGATGAACAGTAATGTGGAAGTGTACACCAAATAAACCCTTTCCTCCCCAGCTTGTTTTTGGGCTATGGTGTTTCATCACAGCAGTAGAAACCCTAACTAAGACAAGTTCCCACTATAGGTTGTCAGGCTTCCATGTCAGACTCAATGTGACAGATTTAGGTTTGAACTCAGATTGGAGCTCCACACTCCTGGCTTCTAGAACATGGAACATCTCACTAAAACTCCTGTAATCATGCCCAAGACTACTGCTCATGAAGCAAGACCAAAATACCTTACCGTATAAAACACATAGCTTCCTCCCTGGAACTCAAGAAAGCCTGGATTAAGCCACCGACAAATCATTTGATACATGTCTTGAAATACAAGTGCAGAATGTCCATTTAAATGTTACTACAAAGAACAGAGAATTATCCTCCTTCGAGCCATTACCTGGTTTTATTCACCACCTGAATCAGCACCTTGCTTGCCATTTATCCACCAAAACCCTGCTCTGGGACTTTGGTGAACAGCCAATATCATAAAGCTAGCACAGCTTCCTACAATGATAGGTAAATGCTTTCCATCTTCATTGTCTTGCTTTGTATATATCAGGTCACACTGCCTGAGATCCGGTGTATCTTGCCACCTACAATATGCCTTGTATCTGTGGTTTACTAATCCCTCAGGATTGCAGATGCATCAATGCTGGGGTCATATCTGACACTGTGATTCTGCAACATATAACAGTGGCTGTCTGCTATAAAGTTTATACTTTATGAATATTAATAAATGAAAATATTGCTTGGAAAACAGAACAATCTAAAAATATGACTTCTAAAATGGCCTGGGGCTTTTGGTATTAGACAATAAACCCACAAAGTATCCATGCATGCATTATAATGGTCAGTTCTGAGTATGATTCCCATAAATCACAAATGAAAGTGTTAGAATCCCCTGGAGAGAGAACGGCAGTACAGAACTCAGCCAGTGAGCTATTTAATATCTATTACCAGAATGCAGTGTTTGGAAGTTCAGCTTGTGGTTTAAGTAGCCTGACTCATGGGATTCATTTTCAAAGAAGCAAAGAGGTCCCCACACTGACACTTTTGTTGTTTAAACATGTAATTCCTAGTCTGGTCCAGATTCATGTATGTAAATGCTATAGGCAACAAAAAATATGTATCCCTATGTTTACCCATTGAATCAAGAAAGCAGGAACTGAGACCTACCTACGGTCAGGCCATTGGGTTTTGATACTCATCAAAACCTCTTTAAATGACACCAATAAAAATGGTGCTTTCTGTACAACAAGACTGCTTTTATTAACTTGGCAGTGCAGACTTCTTGATGCTTTAAGATACTCAGATCATTGTAGTTTTCAAATATTAAGGAGATACATCACAAGAAAGGGAATCCTTTGCACAGACATTATTGACTTCTGATTTAATATTTCTTTTCCTGGTCTGTAAAATAATTTGACTTACTTGGCATGGTGAAAGTGTTATTTTCTTGCATATTATATCAAAAAGATGATGTTTTCTTTTTAAAGGTTTATTTTATGTGTGTGTATCTGTCTGTCTGTCTGTCTTTCCATGTCTCTGTGAGTGTGTGTAGTGTGTAGATACACTCTGAGGCCAGAAGAGGGGGAGTTTGCATCCTCTGGAGCTGGAATTGCAGGTGGTTAAAAGCTGCCAACTGGTGGGTCCAAGATCTAACACTAATGCACAAACTGACTTAGTGGAGCCCATTCTATATAGGGAGATACCTTGCTCAGCCTAGACATGGGTGTGGGGGTGGAGAGGTGCCTTGGTCCTGTCTCAACTAGATGATGGGACTGACTTAATAGACTTCCTAGGGGAGGCCTTACTTTCTCCATGAAGCAGATGGGAGGAGGTAGGGAGTGGAGGGTTTGGGATGAAAGGAGGGAGGGGGAACTGGGATTGGAATGTAAAAAAATTTAAAAAATGAACAACAACATAAAGCTACCAATTAAGCTGAGAATTAAACTCAGGCTCTCTGCAAGAGCAGAAAGTGCTCTTAACCTAGGAGCCATGTCTCCAGCCCCAAGTGTGCTGTTTTTTGATATGAACTATATTAATTTGAGACCATGAACTTCTACCTACTGAAGGAAATGTCATAAGCTTGACTTCACATGTTGGTGTACCCCTGACTGTGCTAGTTTACTTTAAAACTATCATTCATTCCACTATCACAATAGCATGTTGTGGTATAGTCAAAGTCCTTTCAAGTGTTCTAAGCACATCCTGACTCAGTGAGCTGGTAACAATAAATCCTAACTATAATTGTAGGGACCACCCAAGAGCGGTTGCTCAAGAGTTTTGTTTTGACTATTGGTCTTGATTTAAAAGTAGAGATGTTTACAGATGCGAGATGAAGATGCTGATTGCTCCCCTGTGGTTTCTTGCTAGAAAGGAAGGAAGAGGGGTCAGCAAGATGTAATAGCACTTGCCACTAAGCCTGGTGACCAGAGTTCAATTGCCAGAAACCACAGTGGAAGCCAGGAATCAAACCCACTCTTGAAAGTCATGCTTGGATATACACACACACACACACACACACACACATACACACACACACACACACACACTAACTTTTAGTGATTAATACATTCTTATAGTTAAAGTCAGATTTCTTAAGTTAATACTTTATTAATAAGGAATAGACTTAACAGAGGTCCAGAGGAGTCTTCCATTATGAATTTTAAGAGGAAGCCAGTGAATCATCACATCCCTGGATGTTGTGAACTTGGAGACTGAGTTTCCTTAGGGTTTGTAACTTCTGAGTATGCTAGTTTTGATATTGCCCAGAAAAAGATTATGGGCATGCCTTTGTGGATGAAGTGATCACAACCTCAAGCTACTGAAGAAGAGAATGGGCAAAGCGCCTATGCTGTAACAAAAGAAGCAAGGCTGGATGGCAGTGCTCCTCTCAGGACTTACCTTGGCTGGCACAAGCTAACCATCTTGTGATTCCCCGGTGAACCAAGGCTCTGAGATCCTAATCTTTTGGTACTAAAGAGTGACACATGACCAGCTTGGCAATTAATCAGCTCTAACACCAGGTCAGATATTGAAGATATCAAAAGAGCAAAAGAGGACTTGACCTTCCTCTTTGTGGGTCTAGAGTGCCGCTGAGAATAGACACATGAAAGCAGTTATAATAAACGATGAAAAGCACAAGGAAGGAGGCAGCCTTCCCCAGCTTCCTGGGTAGGACAGCAGCTTAGAAGTGGATGTGAACTGGATCTTGAATTTACAAAAGAAAGGAAAAGAAGATACTGGAGGTAGGGGGAAAGAAGAGAGGGCTCACTGGAGAGAAAGTACAGTTGTAGTCTAGGAAGGGTCATGTTTTACTGAACTCTAGGAGAAGCAGTCTGTCATTATGTCATCCTTTCTGCTATTACCAATATTGAAGGGATTTATAATGACCTGGAGGCTAGAAGTCTAACACTAAGGTGCCAGCAACTGTCAAGGATCTCCTTGATGCATCAAAATATGGCAAAGGGCATTACATGGGGAGGGGTAGGGGAGGAGCCACAATAGTTGTCACAAGTAACCTGAACTGTACTGAGATGGTTCTGTCCACAAAGTGTTGCCATGCAAGACAGAGACCTGAGTCCCATTTGTAACATGTAAAGTTAAAGACCCAAAGACTGACATTGGGGTTCAAACTTCAAGCTGAATATCAGAAAAGCAAAGCAACCAGCCACTAGCTTCTTACTTCTACCTCAGGCTGAATGGGCTGATCCTGTCTCCACAAGCTCTCACCAAGCCTCAGACTGTAACCTCTCATCAGCATGGCTGGAGAATGAATGCTCCTTACTGAATAGTTGCTCCTGTCTTTTAGAACCCCTCTAGTTCTGGGATTAAAGGTGTGAGCTTTAATTCTCTTTTAGATTGACTCAATCTTGTGTAGGCCTGGGTGGTCTTGGATTTACAGAGACCTAGCTGTTTACCTCTTAACACTGAGTCCTAGGATTACAGGTATGTATCACCACTGCCTGGTCTCTATAGGTTGAGGTTGACTTTGCTTTTCTGACTCCTCAGTCTAGGTTTAATAAATCACAAATAACATATCAGTACAGGGGTTGACTTCCTGGCTCCATACTTGTATATGCATGCACATAAGCACATGCACATGGCACACAAAGAACATGACAATGGAGGACAGCACATGGGCAAGTGAGAAAGCAGGGGCCAAGCTGACCCTTTACTAAAGAACTCAGTGAGGCCCCAGTCATCTGTCAAAGAAGTCCCAGGATTTCCACACTGGGGCATGGTTGAAGACATCATCTTCAAGAAGGACTGCAGCAGAAGGTGACCCAAAATAACCTCATGACCGAAAGACTAAAAATCTAAAAAAGCAAAACAAAAAAGATCAAAACCTAAATCCTGCTTTTAAAAAATATCCAAACCACAACAGCCAATTCTAGTTTTAACTATATGATAAAGTCATTGGAATGAGAACCTTCAGGGACAAACCATGTATATATGTTTTCTCTTGCTATGTCATCATTAACTACAAACCTGTTGCCTCTCAGTTTCTGAAGAAATGCCATTCAGGCCTTTGCTGGGACTCAACACTGCAAAGAAGGTTTTATCTTCTCTGAATTTCAATGAAGTCCTCTAAGATTTTATGGTTAGAAAAACTAATTTCTTTGCACTAGTACAACTCAAGCTCGTAGACATCGATATCTTCCTGGATTCTCCTCCATGAAGCAGTGGATACCATTGTTGTCTTCTTCTCCAAGGCTGTCCTGAAACAGCCTTATTTAAAATAAAATATCACAGAGTGGCATACTTCTGCCTCTGCCATATTTAGTTGATTAAAAGCAAATGGTAGATTTGTCACTGGACTTGAAGGTCCAAGATGAATCTTAATCGGTTAAAGCTGTGGTTCTCAACTTTCCTAATATTATGTACAACCCTTTAATAAAGGTTCCCATGCTGTGGTGACCCTCAACAATTATTTTAATTTTTATTATTTTTATTGCTACTTCATACCTATAATTTTGTTACGGTTATGAATCATAATGTAAATATCTGTGTTTTGCAATGGTAGAAAAAAAGTAATGGAAACAAAAATTTAGATAGTGCAATAAGAGAAGGGCAGTAATAAAAGGGCAAAGATTCAGAAGCCAGTGATTCCCAAAAGGAGTAGGTTTGCTATTCCTCTGTGTGTGTGTATGTGTGAGTGTGTATGTGTGTGTGTGTATGTGTGTGTTATGTACAGGTGTAAGAACATGCTTGCTACAGTGTGGATACCTGAGGACAACTTTGTGAATCCGTTTTCTCCTTCCCCTCTTAAGCAGATGCTCAGCATACAACTCTCGGGTCACCATCCACAGGTTTGCCCAGCAAAAGCTTTATTCATAGAGCCATTATGCCAGTCCAATGTTTAATGGGAGATGTCATTCTTTAAATATGGTTCTAGTATTGGTTAATGAATAAACCACTGTTGGCCAATAGGAAAGCAAGATAGGTGGGACTAGGAGGAGAGAGGAAGTAAGATAAGACCACGTGGAAGTACTTAGATTAATAAAAATGAGTTAATTAATTAAGTCTTAATTAATTAATTAAAAATGTCTTAAATAATTAAGACAGAGCTAGCTGATAAGAAACTAGTAACTGGCCAACAGCATTATATCAAATACAGAGTCTCTGAGTGTTACTTGGGGCTGGCTCGGCAGTGGGCCCAGAACATCAGGAAAAAGCTACTCATAACAAATGTTGGCTATTCTTGTAGGAGTTTTTATGTATATTTATACCATATTCATGAGGTGGGTAACCCTTTTCCACTCCCTAATCATGGTAGATCAGATACTCCTTTTAGGGTATTTTTTTCCCATAAGCCACAAGGAGTGGTCCAAACCACATGCTAATGGCATTAAAATGTAGCCAGCGTCCTCTGAGGACAAAGAACTTCCACTATGCCAATGGGTCACAGCTAGGAAAATACTCTTGGCATCTCCACTCCTGATATAAAAGGAAAAAATGAAACACTATAAAACAAAACAAAACACCTCACCAAAGCTCCAGGATACGTAACCACAGACCAGCATTTTTAACTGTCATGAAATATAGCAGCAGCCTTTCCTATGGTTATCCATGTCTTACTTATTGTCTAACTTCATTCTCCCTCTAGGAACATGGACCCCAATTAGCTTGTTGTAGGGAGAGGACAGGCCTCTTCTTAAGTAACTGCTTCAGGCCAAGAAAGGGCATGGGCTCCACTTAATATGGCTCCTCTTTCCTTGACATGTTGGTGAGGGAAGCAAGGCTCTTGGGTTGTTGTTGGAAGCCTACTGCTATATGTAACAAGTGAGTTCATTGGCTGAAAGGTTCTGAGGTCCACTTCAATCCAGTGTATGACAAACTAAACCTCTTGAATGCCTAGAAAATGAACCCTGGAGAGCCATTGAAGGACATAATGACCTGCTCTCTGGAGGAAACAGAGATTAACTTTGGCAGTGATTCTTGGGATACCTAATGAGGTGCAGGGTCTGCCAGATATCTTATGAGGTCTTAGATGGTTTGAGTAGACACTGTACTAACAGCCTAGGTAATGTTCCTTTACCTGTGCTGTCACTTTCAGAGACACTGAGACAACAGGGATTATTGTCTGCTCCCAGGTTGTTGCAGTTTTTTTGGGGGGGGCAGGAGATTGTTGTTTGTTTGTTTGTTTGTTTGAGGGGGTACGAAAGCACAGCCAACAGCTACACTGACCTGATACATTTGTGACTTTTCTTTATCACAGGGTCGATCAGGTGTTTATTTTCCTACAAACCCAGGGACAGTATTGAGAATAGGGTGGCATCTGACAACCACTCAATGAGGGAGGCAAGACAGGATCAGAATGAGAGGCACATGAACTTCTAAAATCAGAGGCCAAAGATAAGAACCCAGTGGCAATGAGGGACTCACCCTGAGTAATCTATACTCACTGTTTTGAACAGGGGTCTGAAATCCCATGGCCTCATAGACACAAGATGACACTCAGCACCCTTGCCCCCTTTTCTGGGATTGACATTGAAAATTAAGATTTAGTCTGAGTCAAGCAGATTGGAATTCTCTAGCCATTAATTTAGATGGCAATAGAATGTCCTGAAAGCCCTGGCATGATTGTTCTTCCCAAGCAGGTGCAAGTCCATGTTTGTTTTCAATTGACTTTATTAACTTCCCAGGTCCTTGGTCATGAGGAAGCTGGAAGGGCCTTGGATTGAACAGGTATCACTTAAAGTCTGTTAATGTCTCAGGCTTCTCAAGTGTCCCTGAAGCTGAGTCCTTTAAAAATAAGAGGTTAGGAGCATCCATCTGTAAAATGACTCAAAGGACTGGGAAGCGATTCATATTTGGGAGCTGCTCAATGCCAGCATGCTTTGGGCAAGAGCTCAGCAGGGTTCTGAGCTTTCCTTGCACTGGGTCTGTTCACACTCAAGGGAGGGAATGTAGATGGGCACAGCTAGCGTTAGCACTATATTTGTCCTCTAGATGCTGATGCAACAAAAGTCATCAATCAAACTGCCCATTCTAGAAACAGATCAGAAATGAAAAGGAGAGACAGTAAGAGATGATGAGGACAAGGAGCCTTTATGATTTTCTACAAGATGGAGTGAGGAATGGAAGAGAAGTAACAGCAAGAGGAAACAACAGCTGAGAATGTGACAGTCAAAGAAAGTGTATTTAACAAAAACTTCTTAACACATGAATCCTGCAGAGTCATAGGGAGAGTTGAGGCATTCTTGAAATCTCAGTATTCAGGAAACAGGCGTGAGTCTATTCCAGCAGTGCTGGATTTGTCTTTATCACGATATCAATGAACAGATAATTTATTGAAATACATTTAAATGTCTAGGTGACTGCAGATAGTACTGTCAATATAAAGTGTAGTATAAAACAGATAATTGAAATTGAACTGACCTGTGAATGACAAATATGTCTAGTCTTCAGTGTTGAAACCAAAACATCCATAGAGACAAATCCCTTCAGATGTTAGCAATGATGCAACTAGTGTGCTGATGCAAATTAAATTTTCACCTAATTAAGATGGAGTTCATGTTAAATTATTTTGCAAAATGAAGATAGTATTAAATGTAATTCATAATCCCAGCAAGGTTTGAAGAATTAAAGCACCATACAGAAAGGGAACATATTCCCCCCACAGTGAAAAATCTATATTAACAAGAAAAAATTACCACTCTTAGTACCATCTCCATATAGCATCCCTTAGTACCATCTAGAAGGATGACTCATGCATTGCAGATGCTTTACTCATTTAGATAATATTTATCTATTAAAGAAAAATCACATTCCACTCAATAGTTTTGTTCAAACGGTTTTTCCTCTCTCTTTAGTGTTGCTGGTGAGTTAACTTGAACACAAAGGTGTCCAGTTAAAAATATGTCATTGTGGCCTAGAGAAATGACTCAGTGGTTTATGAGCACTGACTATCCTTGCAGATGTCCCAGGCATAGTTCCCAGTACCCACATGTTAGCCTATAACTCCAGTTCCAGGGGACCTGATGCCCTCTTCTGGCTTCTGTGGACACTGACTGCATGCACATGGTGCATATACATACATACAGGCAAAATACTCAAACACATGAAATACAAAAAGACCTAAAAGACGTTATATTTTTAAAATGTTTTTTAAATGTTAAAACTAGTTTCAGAGTTATTCTGAAAATATCAGAATTATTCTAAAAATATAGAAAGCCAAAAAGAAAATACAAACTAATGAGCAACTGATCAAGTGAAAACCGAGATATAGGAATGGGTCATTAACAGAGATGGATCATTAGTGTGTTCTATTCAACCACATAAGACATCTCTTCGATCCTCAAATGACAAAGACTAGTGTAGTATGAAAACAGGATGAGAGGGCTGGCAAGATAAATCAGCTGGTGAAGATGATTGCCACTAAAAACCTAATGATGACCTGAGCTCTATCCCCACTATCCTTGTGGTTATGATGTATCTATCTCTCCAAAGGGTTCTTGTGAAGAATGTAAGAATACTCATAGTTCAGCTGTAGGATTTCCCTGGTAGAGTTTATCGGGTCGCTTATGTAAACTATCATATCATCTGCAAATAGAGACAGTTTGACTTCTTCCTTTCCAATTGGATTCCCTTGATCTCCTTTTGTTGTCCTATAGCTTCAGCTAGAACTTCAAGTACAATATTGAAGAGATATGGAGAGAGAGGGCAGCCTTTTCTTGTTCCTGATTTTAGAGGAATCATCTTAAGCTTCTCTCCATTGAGTTTGATGTTGGCTGTTGGTTTGCTGAATATTGCTCTTATTATCTTTAGGTATGTACCTGTTATCCCTGATCTCTACAAGACCTTTATCATGAAAGGGTGTTGAATTTTGTCAAAGGCTTTTTCAGTATCTAGGGAGATAATCATATGGTTTTTCTATTTCAGTTTGTTTATATGATGGATCACGTTGATAGATTCCCATATGTTAAACCATTCCTGCAATCCAGGGATGAAGCCTACTTGGTCATGGTAGATGATTTCTCTGATGTATGCTTGGATTCAGTTTGCCACTATTTTATGGAGTATTTTTGCATTGATGTTCATCAGTGATATTGGTCTATAGTTTTCTTTCTTAGTTGTGTCTTTGTGAGGCTTGGGTACCAAGGTTATTTTGGCCTCATAAAAAGAGTTTGGCAATGAACCTTCTGTTTCTATTGTGTGGAACAATTTGAGAAGTATTGGTATTAGTTCTTCCTTGAATTTCTGGTAGAATTCTGCACTGAAGCCATCTGGCCCTGGGCCTTTTGTTTGTTTGTTTGTTTGTTTGTTTTTGTTTTGTTTTGTTTTGTTTTGTTTGTTTTTGGTTGGAAGGCTAGAAGGCTTTTGATGACTGCTTCTATTTCATTGTGGGTTATAGATGTATTTAAGTTGTTTGTCTGTTCTTGATTTGATTTTGGTAAGTGATAGTTATCCAGAAATTTGTCCATTTCCTTTGAATTTCCAATTTTTGTGGAATACAGGTTTTCAAAGTATGACCTGAAAATTGTCTGGATTTCCTCTGTGTCTGTTGTTATGTTCCCCTTTTCATTTCTGATTTTGTTAATTTGAATGTTCTCTCTCTGCTTTTTCATTAGTTTGGATAAAGGTTTTTCTATCTTGTTGATTTTCTCAAAAAACCCAACTCTTTGTTGCATTGATTTTTTTTGTATTGTTTTCCTTGTTTCTATTTTGTTGATTTCAGCCCTCAAATTGATTATTTCCTGGTGTCTACTCCTCCAGGGTGAGTTTACTTCTTTTTGTTCTAAGCTTTCAGTTGTGCTGTTAATTCTCTTATGTGACTGTCCTCTGTTTTCTTCATATGGGCACTTAGTGCGATGAACTTCCCTCATAACACTGCTATCAAGGTGTCCCATAAGTTCGGGTTTGTTGTGTCCTCGTTCTCATTGAATTTTAGAAAGTCCTTTACAGAACAATATAGACAAGAATGATTGATTGACTGATTGATTGATTGATTGATTGGATTCTTCCCTTCTTCGTTTCTTCCTTTATTTTATGTCATTTTGCCAGCTGGAGTAACCTGAAGATTCCCAAATGATATAGCTTGAGGCCCTTTAAGAAAAGCAATGTGTGTGTATTTGTATCAATAATACACACATGGAAGTCCTAGGACAACTTTCAGCTCACCTTCCACTATGTGGGCTCTAGGAATTGAACTCAGACCATCAGGCTTGGTTGCGAGCACTTTTACCAGCTTAGCCATCATGCTAACTCTAGTTTTATGTATAAATGGTAAAAATTAAAGTCTGAAAAATACCTCCCCATAAGAAGATAATAAGATTTTTGTTAAATATGATGCTTTATGATTACCTATTAATGACCAAAGCCAACATTATATTCAAGGTCTGTGGAGCATTTGTTTTGAATTACCTCCTTCAAAGACACACAAGAAATAATTGAATGACAAACTTCAGAATTTCATGCAATGTCTTAAGAAATTTGTCTTTCCTACATCATTTTTTAGGATATCCTTAATGTCTAGGACCATTCATGTCCTAAGGTGAAATGGTGTCTTTTCAAGATGTCAGAATTTATTGGCTAGTGATAAATTCACAACCTGCATGGATTTTGTTGGTTGTAATATGCCAAGTATCTCTGATTCTCCTTGACTGTTGGCCCTTGGCAAATTTGGTTTCTTTTATTGCAATTCTAAAATATAAGTGTATGGGTAGGCTACAGAATGCCTACAAAAGAAATATTTTCAAGGAGTCCAAAGGGGACTCAAAGGAGGCAGAGAGCTGGTAAAGGGTGTCAAGTGCTATCGCCTTGCCTGCAAGAACGATGCTCAACAACAGGATTCTTCTGCAGCTATGTTTATTGTGCGACTCATTACAGCAAGTTGAGGGAAGACCCCGAGGAGGAAAAAGGGCTCTGCTTATATAGAGGAGCTGTGTCCGTTACTGACAGTTGCAGAGGAGCTGTGTCCATTACTGACAGTTGCAGCCTGCAACAGTTGTAACGGTCACCCCATGACGTGGATGGCACATCCGCGCCTTGCTGGCTTATGGACAGGAAACCGGCACCATCTTCGGGAATGGCACCGGTGGCTCTCTATAAAAGGGCAGAGTTAGCTCAGTGATGGGCAGCTTAAAGACAACTGAATGAACCCCAGAGCCAAGCCACAGGGCAGCAAGCCAGTGGGTTGAATCCAGTTGTACAGACAAGGTTTAGGATCATAGGGTTACAGGGCCACAGAAATGAGATGGTCCAGATGGATGAACAGGTGGACACAACCCAAGTAGACCCACATCAGTAGCAGTGCCTGTGCTGAGTTGGGGTGCTGGGACCACTTGGGAGTTCTCAACCTCTTGGTCCCTTGATGCACTCACCAAGAGGTCAAATGCCAAGAATGTCAGCACTCCAGTGTCAGGTATCCTCCTCTTTATGCGGTCCTGATGCTTATTTTTCCTGATATGATTTTAATCAATTTTCTTTCATAGATTTGTAGGGTGGCACTCTTTTCACCTTCAGGGATGTGTTATCCTCCAGGAGGTGTGGGACATGGGGTAGAGTCTACATATCCAACAAGGTACTGAGGCCTCCTGCCCGAGTCTCCACCACACGAGAGCCAACAGAGCTAGTGAAATGGAGCCACGGGACTAGGTACTGGCTGAAGCTTCTGTTGTGTATAAAGGAGTAACTGTAAGAGAGGCACAGCCTACCCTACATTTACTCTTTCATGGTCTGGTTCTGTGCCTGGGATAGGACTTCTCTGAAGTAAACTATGAAGCACATTTGCCTGTGATGTCTTTTGAGTATCATGCTAATATTTTCAATCATCCCAATAAAAGGGAATAAATTATCATCTAATTAAATTAACAACATAGAAATGCTGTACCTCTTGGGAAATGGGCAGTGCTGACTTATATTAACAATATGGATGTAGGAAAATCCTTTGTTGGGATCTCCAGCCAGAATATAAAGGTAAGGGATTGGCCTGGGGTCACTCCTAATATCACTGAGTGAAACCACTGCTGACTTAAATTCCCCTTCATTTCTGGGTCTTCTTGCTCATCTTTAAAAAGCTATCATAATTTCCACAAAATTGGGTTTAGGAGTCTGTAAGCCTTCTATTGTCCATGCCCAGGGAGTCAAATCCCTCACTGTGGCCTCAAGTCTTCCGGAAATGTTTTCTGTGCACGTCTACTCCAGTCACTACATCTAACATTTATCCTGCCCTCCTCTGCTTCCTCTGGAGAGCCATTTTCTCCTCACTTTAGCTTCATCCCACTCTGATCTGACAAGAGACACTATTAGTTCTACTCCTCTTCTCTCTTCAATGACTCTAAAATGCAACTTTGGTATTGTGCATGGAGTCACCCTCCAACAAGCCTAGAAGCAGCTGGGACAGGAAAGTTTCCCTTTTGGTTTTCAGTGGGGAGGCCTTGTACACTCTTTGGGTCCTGTTGACCTATCACATGGAGGCTTACATGCATGTTCATGCACAGATACGTGTTCAAATGATTCCATCAAGTGTGAACATACAAAGTGTGACCACAGTGAAATGGAAAAGCAGACTCTCAAGTTGCATGAGTAATCCTTAATAATTGATTACTGAATGAAGTATTTGACTCGATGTTTTAGCCTCAGCTTGAATGAACACTGCACGTAATTCAGTGGTTAATAATACATTTCATAGGGTTTAGACATTAAAAAACTAACAGCATCCCATAGTCATGGAATGATATACTCTTGGGACTCTACAGTGTCCAGAACTACCCTGGCTCTTCAAGCTTTTGCCTTGAGTAGAAACTGAGCCAGTACACTTCATTAACATACGGAGAATGTGTGGATATATGTTGAAGGTCATGATCTGTTACAAGGGCAAGAGAGATTCAAACAAGATCATGAGGTCACTTTGCAAAGGCTGAAAGCATCTTTTTATATTTCCTGTTTTTAAAAACAATTTTGCCAGCACAGCAAAGTGGCTGAAAATAGAATTAATAAGAGCAACAGTTCAGCTGCATAGCTACGTATTCAGTAAGAATTGCGGGTAAAATATAACAGTATATATTTATAAGGTAAGAAAAGAGGCATGTGGTAATAATTTTACTATATCCAAGGTATATCGTAAATATATGCATGCCTCGTGCTGGCTAGTCTTATGTCAACTTGACATACAAACTAGAGCTATCTGAAAGAAAGGAACCTCAATTCAGAAAAATGCCTTCAGAAGATCCAGCTGTAGGCAAGCCTGTAGGGCACTTTCTTACTCAGTGATTGACATGGGAGGAGACATCCCTGGGCTTGTGTTACTGAGTTCTTTAAGAAATTAGACTGACATTTCTTTTTGGTAAACAGTATCTTTCTAAAAGAAAAAGCATGAAGGAGAATTGAGGTGTATATGTTCCTCAGATGACCAGCATTGTATTCATGAATACTGTGTATCTGGAATGGACAGTATGGAAGCTGTTCATTTTTCAATATGAAGTAAAATACTTTCAAGACAGAAGGAGAAGAAGAAGAAGAAGAAGAAGAAGAAGAAGAAGAAGAAGAAGAAGAAGAAGAAGAAGAAGAAGAAAAGAAAGAAAAGAAAGAAAAAGGAAGGAAAGAACGTAGGCTGAGCAAGCCAGGGGAAGCAAGCCAGTAAGATGGCTCTTTCCTCAGGAATAAAGGTGTTTGCAGAGACCTCCCCCCCCTCCCTTTGGTTGTTAGATTAGAGATAAGGCAACCAAGGACCCAGATTTCCCCTGGATCTCATGCTGGGAGAAGAAAATGGCTGAAACCTGCTGCTAATCATAAGGAGAGAGGGACTTGCCTCCTGGAAAGAGACTTCATACAGCCCTGATAACTTGTAAGATCACTTACAGGAGCATCTACAGCCCAGACAACCATGATAGAAATCACACCTTGACCAGTACTGCTGAGTTCTGCATATTCCTAGCTCTCTATTTAAACCTGAATTTCATGACAGCCCTAAAAAGATGGGTTGGAGGGAGTGGGGTGGGGGTGTGGCTGTCATTAGACCTCTTTGCTCCTCTTCCCATTGCAGTGGCCACATCTATCTTGCTGGACCTTCCAAGGTCCTGGCTCTGACCTTAAACTCTGGTAACCCTTTGCTATAAACTTCTCAGACTTGTTGAATATTGTCACTCATCTTCCACATCAATAAATTACTGCTTTATGAAAGCAAAAACTAACAAGAAAATTGCAACACAAATTGGAGGTAGCTAAAATGGTGTTTAAGTTCCTCTTCCAACAGGGATGTGATGGTTACATCCATGGCTGCATTAGTGGGGCATTGTCTATCAGTGTTCTGGAACTCAAATCTGGCTTCCCCAGGTGTCTTAGTTAGGGTTTCTATTGCTATGAAGAAATACCATGATCGCAGAATATATACATACATATATACATACATACATACATACATACATACATACATACATACATGCATATCAAGCTTGTTTTACATAGCAATCCCAGTTCCCATGCCTTCCTGTCCTACCCTGTTTCCCCCACCAACTCCCAGCCCATCCCCTGTCTGCTCCCCAGGGAGGGTGAGACCTTCCATGGGGAGTCTTCAAAGTCTGTCATATCATTTGGAGCAGGCCCCAGGCCCTCCCCTATGTGTCTAGGCAGAGGGAGTATCCCTCTGTATGGAATGGGCTCCCAAAATCCATTCCTGTATTAGGGATAAATACTGATCCACTACCAGAGACCCCATAGACTTCCTGGTCATCCCAGCTAACACCCACATTCAGGGAATCTGTGTTGGTCCTATGCTGGTTTCCCAACTATCAGACTGGAGCCTGTGAGCTTCCCTTTGTTCAGGCCAGCAGTTTCTGTGGGTTTCTCTAGCTTGGTCTTGACCCCTTTGCTCATTGATCCTCCCTCTCTACAACTGGATTCCAAGAGTTCAATTCAGTGTTTAGGTGTGGGTGTCTGTTTCTGCTTCCATCAGCTATTGGATAAAGGCTCTAGGGTGGCATATAAGGTAGTCATCAATCTCATTATTGGGGAAAGGCATTTAAGGTAGTCTCTCCACTATTGCTTAGATTGTTAGTTAGGATCATCCTTTTATATCTCTGGACATTTCTCTAGTGCCAGATTTCTCTTAAAACCTATAATGGCTCTCACTATTATGGTATCTCTTTTTTTGCTCTCCTCTATTCTTTCCCTGGCTCAATCTTCCTGCTCCATCATGCCCACCTCTGTCCTCCTCTTTTCCCTTACTCCCTCTCTCCTGCCCCCATGCTCCCAAATTGCTTGGGAGGCAACTCTTAAAAAAGAATACATTTAACTGGGGTAGCTTACGTTTTCAGGGGTTCAGTCCCTCATCATTGTGAGACATGGCAGGATGGAGGCAGACATGGTACTGAGCTGAAAGTCCTTACATCTGACTCAGAGGAAACAGGAAGTGGTCTGTCTCACTGGACGTAGCATGAGTATATATGAGACCTCAAAGACCACCTCCTTACTGGATGAATTCAGACACAGACAGGGCACAGTAGAGGAAGCCAAATTTGCTGCAGAGTAATAGCTGAAGGAAGTAGCTAAAGGAAGCAGCCAGAGGAAAACATTCTCACAGGGAAAGAGTAGACAATGGCCAGAGAGGCCACTATTGTGTTGACCTACATAGTGGGGAATGGGGAAGGCTTTATTTGGTTTTAAAGTTTCTGGAACAGACAGATTTCCAGAGGGGTGTTTCATATCCAGGTGATTGACACTTGGAGTGACTCTTAAGGGACAAGGAAATAGTCTGGTTTGTTTGTTTTTGTTTTTGTTTTTTACTAAATGACTTCTAGATGTTAGCCTTCCATGAATTAGATGTCAACTTTTTTTTTTGGGGGGGGGTGGATCATTCAGGAAGCCATATGTCTACTCAGGATCAGAAATACAATTCAGTTCTCATCTTTTCACCAAAAATTATGTAAGATCACATTGAAAAGAATTAAAGAGACCCTGGCAGAGGTAGCTCAGGTGGTAAAGTGCATGCCTTGGAAGCATGAGAACCTGTACTCACCACCCAGAACCCTCATTAAAAACAATAACCACAGTTGAGTGTGGTGTCATGTTCTGGTAATCCCAGCCCTGGGGGAAAAGAGATGGATAGATGCCTGCAACTTACTGACAAGCCTACTTGGCAACTTACAGGCCACTGAAAAAAAGTTTGTTTCTAAACAAACCATGCATGGGGGAAAAAATAGGGGGTGTCAGTCTGGTCAGGGGTCATGGGAGAATGAGAGGGAGAGGAAACTGGGATGGATATGTAAAATAAGGAAAAAAGGAAAAAATAAATAAAAAAAGAAAACAAACAAATAAAATAAAAAATCATGTACCTATACATAGGAACAGGTACATAAAAGAATTAAACAAAAGAAAACAATAATTTAAAAATTTGTAAGTAGCCAAACTTCACCGAGAGGAAACAACTTTCCACTGATGGGCCTTCATAAAACCCTGCTATCTCACCATTCCCCTGGCTGTTTCTTTCAGGTGCATTTTAAATAAAGAGGGGCTATCCTCCATCCATCTTTCTCCATCCTTTTACGTGGAATTTCACATTCTAGGAAGGGACAGTTTTGATACTTTCCTGATAACTAAAAGGGATCTATCCCCAATGACCTTCTTGCTTGCTAACTGCTATCTAGCAAGCAAGATACCAAATGAAGATGTATGTTAATAAGAAATGTGGCATCCTAGTAAGGCCAAAGGTCAGGGGATACAGAGTGACCATTTCCCCATCAGTCGGCCAGACACAGAGTGGAGATCTGTATGGCTCTCAGTCACAGCTAGGCTGTCTCCTTAGGACCAATCCATCACAACCTGCTTGCTCCTTAGTGCAATTTTCCTGAGTTTTTTTATAGGGTAAAGGAGTATTTTAATCCTACAGAGAAGTAAAGAAGTGCTTCTTGTGATACAAAATATGTTTACCACATTATTTTTTTAAAAGGCAAAAACCGTAGCACTTAGTATAAAAAGCTAACTCACTATTTCTCAAAGGCACCACAACAGACCCTAGAGAAAATACAGTACTGAGAACAACTCCAATTTCTGTCTATGTTGTAGGGAACACTTAAGAAATAGTAATTGTCCTTTGAATTACAATATGATCAGGAGCCCACACTGACAAAGGAAAGCCAGGGACAACACTTTGGCCATGGTGGAGAAGTCTGCTACCCAGCTCTTCTTGGGCCCAAAGTATAATGAGAGGTTATGCCTGCTCACTTTGGCAAGGGTTAATTCAACCAGGAACATTATCTCTAGGGATAAAGTGGTGAACTTTCAGTGAGGTCATTTGAGACCCTGTTGGTTGCAGTGCAACTCACAATATTGGCCTTGACTTCAGGCCTCTGGTTATTTACAAAAGTGGAGCCAGTGAAGACTGTATTAAAAGGATCTAAGTGGGCCTCAGTGATTGAATGTAACCCAATAGGCTGAGACAGGAGAGGGTTAGAAAATGTTCTACCTGCACGATGCAGGGGAAGAGCTGCAAATATCCCCACAAAAGGTTTTACTATTTTTTATTTAATTTTTTTTGTGGTTTATTTCAGTTTCTTTTTGTTTTATTTTTACAACCCAACCAAAGTTTCCCCTTATTTCTCTCCTCTCAGTTCCTCCCTTCCACCCCCATCCACTCTTCCATCTCTATTTGTTCTCAGATACAGGCAGCCCTCCCTTGGATATCAGCCAGCCATGGCCTATCAGGTGCAGCAAGACTGGACACCTCCTCTTCTATTAAGGCTGGATGAGGCAATCCTGTAGGAGGAATGGGTCCCAAAAGCAGGCAACAGAGTCAGAGACAGTCCCTGCCTCCACACTTAGGAATCTCACATGAAGATCAACGTACACAACTGTAACATGCATGAGAGGGCTTATGTCAGTTCTATTTAAGCTCCCTGGTTGTCAGTTCAGTCTCTATGAGCATCTGTGAGTCCAGGTTAGTTAATTCTGTTAGGTTTCTTGTGGTGCCCTTGACCCCTCTGGCTCCTACAATCCTTTTTCCTCCTCTTCTGCAGGATTCCTCAAGCTCTGCCCAAGGCTTGGCTGTGGGTCTCTGCATATGTTTCTATCAGCTGCTGGATCAAGCCTCTCTAATGACAGTTTGGCTAGGCAAAAATCTGTGAGTGTAGCAGAACATCATTAGGAATCATTTCATTGACTTTCAAAAAGAGTTTTTGTTTGTTTGTTTTAAGAAGTGCACACTTCATCCTTGTGCAGGGGATACTGTGACATTCTTCATGTTGTGGTTTTAGTAGCCTTGCTCCATGTAGCAATGCCAATGTGAAAATTGTTCAGAAATAGAGTAGAAAATAAGAGACAAAATTAACAACACCTTTGAGGCACAGGGCAAATGCCCTGGAATGATATAATAAACCCTAATGTTGAGTATACTAACCTGAAAAGAAGACTTTGTAAGCCACAATTATCTCTTGTGACTGAACTCATGAATCTTTGTGAGTGGGCAACTCAGTGGATTGATCACCAAAGCCCAGGGTGTCAGAGCTGGAAACCACACTCATGCACTTCATTCTCAAGTGCCACATTGTGCTCACTATTGAACTTCTAGAACATTTGTATTAGTGTTTCTATTGCTGTGAAGAGACACCATGACCATGGCAACTCTTATGAAGGGAAACATTTAACTGGGACTAGCTTACAGTTTTAGAGGTTTAATTCATTATCATCATGGTGGGACAAAGTGGTGTGCAGGCAGACATGGTTCCAGAGATGGGGGATGGAAATGAGATCTACATCTTGACCCGAAGGCAACAGGAAGTGAGCTTTGTAACTTGAATATAAGGAACCTGAGAGCCCACCCCCACAGTGACTCACTTCCTCTAACAAGACCACATCTACTCCAGTGAAGAATAATAGTGCCACTCTCCAAGGAGGGCATTTTCTTTCAAACCACCACAATATTCCTCTAAACATTGCTCATCTACTTGATTCCAATGTAACTATTTTAATCAAATAAAATCAGGTAAAGAGGATAGTCTTTCCTGTATATAACTGAGAAAATGAACAATGACCCTGACAGCTTATAGCTGGAGTGGGCTGGGATTCTAGAACAATATTGGAAGTGGTCTGGGATGCTTTAGTGATGAATGGAGTGTGATGAGATGCTGGAGTGATGTGGGGAATACAATGGGAGGGTAGAATGATATGGGAATAAGTTGGAAGTGATACTGGGATGCTGGAGTGTTGTAGGGAGTGAGCTGGGATGCTAGAGTGATGTGGGGAGTGCAGTAGGATGCTGGAGTGAAGTGGAGAATGAGCTGGGATGCTGGAGTATTGTGGAGAGTGAGCTATTGTGGAGAGTGAGTTGGGATGCTGGAGTATTGTGGGGAGTGAGCTGGGATGCTAGAGTGATATGGGGAGTGGAGTAGGATGCTGGAGTGATGTGGGGAGTGAGCTGTGTTCTGGATTGGTGTGGGAAGTAGGGTGGGAGGGTAGAGTGATGGGAGTGATCTGGGATGCTGGAAGTCACCCACTGCACAGAATTCACATCTTTCCAAGTTATGCTTGGGAGTGAGAGCAGTTGAGACTAAATGGGAGGGCTTGGAGGTCAGATGCAGAATTCTAACTGGGATTGCTAAAAAACAGAAACCACCATCAAAAAGGGCTAATTCATAACAGTATTGAGTTGTAAGTTTATGGTTTTGAGCACTATTTTAAGTCCTTAAGCTGTAGAATACAACAATGCCCCAGCTGTAGCCTTGAATTGACCTTCACAAAATAGTACTTTACTTTTCTGTAGACCCTCAAGCTGTTGGCCACTGTGCTTTCTGCATTATTTTATGAACCTAAAATTCTTTCTGAATTTGGCACTTGTGTTATATTTAGTAAAGATTGCTTCATGCCCCCCTCTGCTCCTCAGTGAGAGCAGTTTTCACTCATTCACCCTACAGATCCTCTCTCAAAACACAGCCTCTTTGTGTTGAGGAAATGGAAATGTACTTGGTTTATGTGAATATATTTTAAAAGACCTTGGATGCAACTGCCTGTCCTTTAGGCTTTTATTAATCCACACTGATTAAATTCCCTTGCAACAGACTATACTTGCTGAAGCCTTGAATTAAATATCTATGATCTTAACCATTACAGTGGGAACCATTGTGTCAGACAACTAAATGTAATATATGTATGCAAATTATACATTAATATAATACATATATACTCATATTATACACACTCATACCCACACCAATACTCACATTCTCTTATTGGCTTCATGACAGCACAAAAGGTAGGACTAGAGCTAGCCTGTTTTCTTAGTAAGAAATTAATGTTAATTTAATTTCCAAAAAACTGTAACAAGAATGAACTCACTCTTCCAATGTACTGTGAGTCTTTAAGAAAAATATTAAATAGTTAACTTAATGGAAATTTTAAAAAATCTAGATCATCTGCTTAACTATCACATAGGCACATGTTAAATACACATCTATATAATATATGGTTTTCTTATACCACTGAAGAGGAGCTCTGAAGAAGTACCTGCTCAAACCACAATTCAATTATTATCTCTCTTTATATAAATGGATCTCACTCTTATCAGAGACTTATGCCCAGAACCACTTATGGGATTTATTAGCAGAAACCAAATAAATGACACCCAGTGGTTAATGTCTTATAACCCCTGTTCAACCTCAGTTTCATTTTCATTCAGAGTTCATGTATAATGAACGCTTCCAAATGCTCTGCACATTTTGAAGCTTCCCATGTTGATTTGCTGATGCTGTTCTGAGCTTCACTAATCAGCACCCAAGTCACCAAGCTCAGGTCTTTTATCATAAATGGTCACATGGCTTGGTTGGCAGAGCTAGAAGAATTCACCATTGGCCATCTTCACAAAATCTCTTTTTGGTATGATATCTGTCCTCATCTGTCCAAACACTTAGCATTCATGGCTTTCCCTTCCAGTTTACTGTTTTCTGAGATCCATCCGTGTGTCCTCTGTCCTCTGGTTGTCTTTTAGTGACCTCTTCCTTTGGGAAAACATGCCTCAAATCATGTCCTGATGACATTTAGTCCCAGTCTACATCAGGGCTCCTTTGTTTGGGCCATTTCTGCATCTTCTGCTTTCTCTACCCCTTCACTTGAATGGGTTCCCAGTATCTAAATTTTGTTTAGCCATACAAAGTTCACCATCCTTGTCCTCAAATTTGTTCCTCTGTGACTTCCATACCTTGGTAATGATACTACAATCAATATGAACAAACCAGCACCAGGACTAAAATAGGAGGGAATGACCCTATATTTTAAATATCCCATTGAGAGGCATCTAGAAGAAGTGAATCTACCATCCCATTACTTAGTGTACCCAGCAGGTAAATTCAATTTCAAAACGATTAAATATATTCTGTTCCTAATACAAGACAGTCTGTAACAAATTGCCACAGATATTCTGAGTTAAAGCAGGACAGATTGGTTCTACACTGTTGGCACAGGTCTGCAGATAGCAGAGTTGGGTGGGCACAAGTAGAGAGATGTTATGTTCTTGTGCCCAGATCAAAGAACTGAGTGGAGACACATGGACCATATCAGTAAGGACAGTAGATTAGACAGGACACATGTCTGAAGAAGGAAGTGGACCAGGTCAGAAGGAAACTCAAGGAGTTCAAGGGCTGTACTGTATAAAGGATGGATGTGTGTGTCACATGGCACAAGTCTCCTAGCTCATCTTCATAGCCTGGGCTAACTCCATGAGTCATATTTGTCATTAGCATCTTAAACTTCCAGCCAGGGCATAGTTAAAAATAAATGAACCATAGGCCACCTTCAGACATCTAGTGCCTCCATATCTGTGCCAGGTTTCAGCCTGTTCAAGTCAGTCTTGGCTGGAGCATCTCCAGTTTCTCTTTTACTAGCAGGGTTTGCCTTCCTCCTCTGCTGCACCCAGTGGAGTTCAGGGTATTGGGCTAACTCCTGCAAGCTGACCTTTGGCACACCCAGAGCACTGAGGCCTTCATTTTCCCTTAGCTGCTACTCTCTTCCTTGTCTAGTGATTTCTCACAATGCCTTCCTCAGTGATTCTTTCCTACACCAATCAGGTTGTGGATGCTGGCCTTCCTGCTAGTCAGTCAAAGCTGCTGATCTGACCTCTTCAGCAACTGGCTAGAGCAGAGGTCTGCTTCTGAAGTCATCACATGATTAGATCTGGCCCAGGCAGATAAGCTACCTCGTGATAATGTCAGCTGACTTAGAGCCCTAAGGAGGCATGCACAGTAGGCCTCACATTACTTGAGCCAGCTTTTCTCTTTTCATTTTCTCTCTCTCTCTCTCTCTCTCTCTCTCTCTCTCTCTGTGTGTGTGTGTGTGTGTGTGTGTGTGTGTGTCCATGTGTAAGTGTGTATGTGTGTTCTTTCTAGGTATCATTGCTAAAATAATCTCAACTGATTTTGAAATTGATCCTAAATTTTCACTCACTGTGGATACCAAATTTTCAAAAGTAAAGGTCTTTATCCAAACAACGTCATTGAAATGTCCATTGTATCAGACCATATAGCAGAGCACTGTGTCCCATCAAGTTGGCATGGTTAAGATCACATCATTGTAATTGATTCAGGATAACGATGTGTGGTAGGTTTTATCCCAATGTTGCATCTACCTGCTACACAAGACATGGAACCTGAGCTTAGACAGCAGGAACAGCCGTCGTCATCAAATGCTATGTGTTTACAAATGCTACCACCCACACTTGATAAATACTTAATCCACACATCAACACTGTGAGGAACTAAACATTTTTCGCTTGCTGAACTATTATTTAGCACTAATATTGTTCTAGGAGCCTAGTGTTCAAGGGACATTAAGCTGCCCTGAGTAATTCTTGGAATTATGGTGTACAGAGCCTGGAGTTAGGAGGCAAGTAAGACACAAATGCAATGAAAGGAGACCAGAGTCCACCCTCTAGAAAGTTCTGAATGGGAAATCTGGGAGAACTGACAGAGGTTTCCCAAAAGATCTCCACCCCATGCAGCTGATTGGGGACCAACGGCAAAATGAAGGACACGACAGGGAGACTGGCCCTGTGAAAAGGAAAAGAGGCGATGAGATGAGGACTGGGTGATGGACAAGGAAGGGAAAATGTCCTTGACCCTCTGTGGGCTAGGAAACTGAGCTTGGGGACTGCTAAAGAAATCACATGAAATAACTAACACAGCCAGAAAGCAGGTGTACTCAGTCAGACACAGACCATCCTGGCTTCTAAACCTCATGCTATTTCTATCCTTTTTTACTAAAAAAAAAAAAAAAAAAAAAAAAAAAAAAACAAGCACTAGAGATTACAAGTAAAACTTCTGTTGCATAGGATTTAGGGAAATTATGCTATGTGCTATATTAATGTGGGGGAAATGACAAGAGTAGTATTGAAAAACAAATAAAACAAACAAGAAAAATGTTCTAAGAGTCTTCTAGGCATCTGCTCAGGGGGTGAAAGGGGTGTTTTGTTTCCTCTTGGCCCAAGACTGTCAAAATTACCTCACTTGAGGAAGAATTTAAATCTAGGAGAAGGAATCATTGTTTCCCCTTGATCCTGCTAGTATGCAAACAGAGAACTGTGGATCCTATTAAACAAACAGACTGAGCTAGCTCCTCACTGCCTTGGCCACAGCAGGTACACTCTAAACTTTTCTCGTGATCTTATATAAAGTGATAGCCCAAGAAATGCTCATATAAACTCAAGCACACAATGACAGAGAAACACGTAAACACACACTAACACAAATACAAACACATTAACACAAACATACATGCACAAACACAGTAACATACCCTAAAACACACAAATTCATGAACACACAACCTCAAAACAAGTATTTCCAAAACTAATATTTATCTATCCACCCTTTGTAATAAATTCTGGAATCTTACACTGCATTTCATTTTTTTTTTTTTTTAATACTAGTGACAAGTCTCTGGTGAGTGAGCAGGACTTGAGAGAGAGCCGAGTAAAGAACGACCTGGAGAAAACTGTGTCCATGCTCATCTTCCCAGCTGGGACTATGCCATAATCATTCTGAGTGTGTCATAGTTCTAGAGCAACCAAATGTGGGCTGGGAAGACAGAAGTGTGTCAACCAATTTAAACTCTAAAGACATTCACCATTGCCAACAGGTAAATGGCATGTGTGGGGTATGGCAAAGTTGGGGACATCAGAATGAAATTCAAGTGAGGTGGAAGCAAGGCACAAGAAGAACCCCAAGGTTGGTGAGAAGCCCTTTCTCTAAAGCCTGGGCTTAGGGGATGTTGTGAGCCAACCATAACCTGACTCTGAAAAACAAAAAGCTTTGATGACTGCTAAATTGTACACTTTAGTTGGCTAAGGCTTGAAGCCACTCCAGAGACCTCATCAGATGGAGATTGGGGAGTGAACCAGTTGACCCAAGCCACAGGCTCAGCCTGGCACATGTAGAGACTCAGTAGACATTTACTAATAGGACATCCATGGAAGCAAGGCTATGAGGTCAGAAGAAAAAGGACCAGATGAAGAAACCAGAGATGTATTCCTTTTAACTGCCCTACTGGCACCTGCCTCTCAGAAGTAAATATGAGAAGTGAGTGAGTGAGGTCCCAGAAAGGCCAACCCCTTTTCAGACAAGGAAATCCAGTTGGAGATGCTGAGCTGCTGAAGTCTCCCATAGCTGGTTTATGGTCGGTTTCACCTGCAGTGTAGTAGCAGTCAATCTTAACTCAACACCCTTCATATTCCTCATATGAATATTGTCTCATAAACTTTTAATTTAAAAAACAATGTGCTAATTACTATCTTGCTGCTAAGAAGACAAAATGAACTCCTAGGGGACATTTTCAAAGAGGGTAGGGCAAGCAGCCCAAGGGACAGTGCTTGCTGCATACACAGGTACTGAGTGTGGGCTACAACTGGGCAGCCAAGCAAATGAACACTGTGCTTTCAGGCATATAGATAAACTATACAAATAGAGCTTAGTATGTTTGAGAGTTTTGACTAAACTCACGATTATGACAAACTGACATCTCTTCATTTGCTATGTGTGCTGGATTCTATTCATGCATCTGCTTATTATTAAAATTTATTTTAAAAGAGGATGAATATTGAGGGTGACATCCAAAAGCAGTTGAATCATCTTAGCAATTACACCTAGAAAGAATACTCACACACATGTACATATATACATATACATACATATGATATAGATGAATACATATACATGTAAACATATGTACATACATACATACATACTAGAATTCATGCATACATAATGCGGTAGTTTGACTAGGTATGGCTCCCAAAGACTTGTATGCTTGAATGTCTGGCCCATAGGGAGTAGCACTGTTAAGAGATGTGGCCTTGTTGGTGGAAGTGTGTTATTGTGGGGGCAGACTTTGAGGTCTCACATGCTCAAGTGATGCCCTGTGCAGGGCACAGTGTTCACTTCCTGTTACCTACAGGTCAAGATATAGAACTCTCAGCTCCTTCTCCAGCACCATGTCTGTCTGCACGCTGCCATGTTCTGCCATGATGATAATGGACTAAAAGTCTGAAATTGTAAGCCAGCCCCAATTAGATGTTTTCCTTTATAAGAGTAGCCATAGTCATAGTGTCTCTTCACAGCAATAGAAACCCTTACTAAGACACATACACATATACATACATACATACACACACGTATACTCACCCAGAAGAAGTGCTATAATGGTATCTGGGAATTGGCTGACTCACTGTCTTCCTAAGTCTCGCTGAACATTGCATCAGTAGTTCTGACCTTGAACTGGGCACAGATCATATAAAGTAGTGACCATTTCTAAGAAGAATACCATTTCTTCTCATACAATGAAGTCAAGGCTTCATCAGCCATAGTAAAGTATACATTTGTCTAATCTACATGTAAATGACTGTTCAAATCCATAAATAAATATATGTACATGTCATATATAGACAATCAAATAATATGTGTGGTACACATGAGTATACACTTACATGTGTGTATGTATATGTAAGGGGGACAGACAGGGAGCAGAGAGTACAGATGTAAAGTGTCACTTTAATATCCACGTTTGTAATGGTTAAATCTCAGTAGGATAGTGGATATTTTTCCTCATAGTCTCATTTACAAACAAGAAAATCTTTTCCTAAAATTTTAACAATAAGCCTTTAAATGTATACTTGTGGCAATTGACTAAGAAGGTCCACTCTTGACTCATATATTTGAACATGTGGTCTCCAATTGGTGACTCTGTTGGGGAAAGTTTGGGAAGTATGGCCTTGTTGGAGGAAGTAAGTCACTGTTTAAAGGCTCAAATCATTTCTGGCTTCTCTCTCTGCTTTGTGTTTGTGAATCCAGATATCATCTCTCTGTTTGTTGCCATGTACATTCTACAGCTGAATACTAGCAAAATCTCCTAATAGTTCTCAAAAGAGTGAGTGAGTGTTACTGTGTGCTGGGGAACAATCTATTTGTACACTGTGAATATTTGTTGCTCCCATTGGTTTAATAAAGAGCTAAATGGTCAATAACCGGTCAAGTAGAGATTAGGCAGGATTTACAGACAAAAAAAAAAAAAAGATAGTGGGGATGCAGAAGGGTGGAGCTGCCAGCAGACACAGAAGAAGCAGGAGATGAACATGCAGTGCTAAAAATGATACCGTCACGTGGTAGAGTGTAGATAAGAAGTATGGGTTAATTTAAGTTGAAAGAGTTAGTTAGCAATAAGCCTAAGCTAATGGCTAAGGATTATAACTAATAATCAGTCTCTGTGAGGTTATTTGGGGAGCTGGCAATAACAATGAAAAACTATGCCTACAACTGTGTGCACTGTTTTCAGGTATCTAACATTTGTCTGTGCACGAACTGAAAGCCTACAAAAAAGCCATAGCAGACAACCTCCTGTTTACCAGTTAGTCTTCTCCTTGATGGGATCAAATACCTACCAAGAGGCAGCCTATGGGTTATAAGTGTATGTTGGGGGAGATGCAGTACATGATGGTGGGAGTGGGAGGCCACTGAACACAGTGTCCACAGTAAGGAAACAGAAACAGACAGATGCTGACACTCAGCTGAACTCCTCTCTTTCCACTTTTATGGATGACACTACTTTGTAGATGATATCACTCACATTCAGGGGAGTCTTTCCTGTCACTTAGACATCTCTAGAAACATCCTCACAGACACACCCAGAGGTGAGTCTCCTAGGGGACTCCAAAGCAGTCAGGATGATGTTGAAGATTAAGTGCTCCACCTCTGTAATGAGTGCTTTCCTCCCCTCCAGTGAGCAGAGTTCATATTCTTTCTTAGACATCCACCTCCTTCTTTTCCTCATTTCCATCTAGCTCTTACACATAACATAAATAAATCATGGCAAACCTATTAGAGAGTTATATTTTAAAACACACAGAGAGAACTTTAATTTCTGCAGGATTGACTAAATTTGGCTATAATAAAAACCCCATGGAAGGTTTGTTTTTAAAAATCCAAGTATCTGGGTCTCTAAAATTATTGTTAAAAGAAGGTTCTAGAAATGTTTGAGGCAGGGCAAGTTATTCTTTTCACAAGACAAAAAGGAAAGGCCAATTTTCTTTATGAAGCTATCTATTAAGATATTTCAGATCAATAAGCCATGTGTGTTTTGTTCTGTAGAAGGTGCAAGCCTTAATGACTGTGAAATTTTTTCTTCAAAGACTTGCTTTGTCTAAACTTTGAGAGTGGAATTTTACTGAACTTTCAAGAAAAAGAAGACCAAACTTGTATCGGTATTTCCTGTATTTATTTTACTCTCACACAATTTAATCCGTGAAAGAACACCCACTTCATACCAGGGACACGGTAGAGTTCTTCTTAGAGTTTGTATATTTCAACAGGAATAGTCTATGAGGTGCTCTGTACTCCACATGTATGCATACAGATCTCATCCTACAACCCCGGCCCCATGCTGAACTGGAAACAGAGGTGGGGGAATCTGCAAAATTCACAGCTCCCTAAAACAGGGAACTCAATTCTCTAATCTGAAGCAGATTCATTTTAAAAAGTTTCAGTATAAAATATGATATTCCCTGGTAGAAGCATTGTTGGTCTAAGTCCTAAAGAGTCACCAAAAATACCTAGATCAAAGATGGTCAAGTGTTACATCCAGAAGGTCATTTGAAATAGAAACTGGGCTTCTGTTAAGAAAACAAAATGTGTGGGGTTTTTTTTATATTTATAATTTTCAACGTGGTTTGAGAATTTCATACATGCCTACAATGTATTTTGATTAAACACATCCTACTCCTTCCCTTCTGTCTATATTGCCACCACTACTTTTGTCTTCCAGCTTCATGTGCTCTTTTCTTAGCCCACTGTTTCCACTTAGTGGCACCAATATGTACACAGGTGTAGAGCCATTCATTGAAGTATGCATCCTTGAAGGAAAATGACATGCTCCCTCCTCCCACAGCCATCAGTCACCAAAAATAGCTCCTCAGCTAGGGGGAGACTTCCTAAGCCCCTGTCCACCCATGCTGGTATTTAGCTGACTTAATCTTACACAGTTCTTCTATGTGCAGTCACAGCAACTCTGAGTTCATATGAGTAATGTCCCTGTTACATCTGGAAAACACTCTTTGAAGTAGTCTTTCCTGGTTTCTACCACCTTTCCCAGTGATTCCTAAACCTTGGTGAGAGATTCGAACAAAAGTTACTGGAGTAACAACCGCTTTCTGACTGGATTTAAGGCATGCTCCAAGAACCAAACCTCAAGCCTGGCATTGCTAACTGGACTTAGACCTTAGGAAAGAACTTAGTGCTACTGGTATTCTATAAAATCTTAATTCTAAAAATAACTAGCATATTTGGAGAGTGTTTACAAATAAATTTGTACATAAACATTCATAGTTACTTTTCCTTTTACTCAAAATAATGTTTTGCATTAGATAAATAATTCTTCTCATAACATCTTTGCTCTTTCTAAGCAGTAATTCCTAGAACTTTCTTGAGAATATGAAGGGCATCACACAAGGACCATGTGGTAGAAAGCAACTGTGGAGTAGGGGACTGTGAGAGGGGCTGAGGAGGAAAAGGATGTGAGGAGGAGGGAGAGTAAGGAAGAGAAACTATGATGAAGGGAGAGATTGTGAGGAGTAGGGGGACTGTGAGGAGGAGGGGACTGTGAGGAGGAGAGGCAACTCTGGGGAGGAGGGGGACTGTGAAGAGGATGAGGGACTGTGAGGAGGATGGTGATGGACTATGAGGATGAGGAGGACTATGAGGAGAAGAGCACATAGATATACTTTTTTGTGCTCGGTGCCACTGTAAAAAGTTTGCTTCTGTCTGTTGTGTAGCTTCATTCCTCTCGAAAGAGCTTGTCTCTCTAAATATCTTGTGCAGCAACTAGTCCTAAAACACGTCCAAACCTTCAAGGAGCCACTTGCATGTTTTCATATGCCTGTAGTCAGTGTGTGACAAGCTTAGAAATGGTAAGTCCTAGTGACCCAGAATACAACAGAATGTTGCCAGGAAAATATCATATCCTCGCCTGAGTAATAAATCTGCTTAGAATGTTCAGGCCCAGTGGCACTAGATGGAGATGATTATATTTGAATCAAAAATCCTCAATTCATATGTCAGCCTCTACATAAGTTTATACATACTTAATATGTCTTCTACACTCCAAAGCAGCCATCTTTTCTTTGTTTTATAAATACTCAGCCATGCCCCAAGTCATTCTTATCAGTCACCATGTTAGGAAATATTGACAATACCCCCAAGATTCATGAAAAAGGGATATAGAAAGTCAGTGCTTCAGTATATTTCAAATATAGATCTGGGAAGCAATAAAAACAATTCAAAATGGGTGTATTTCTTCTGTTTGTATTCATTCTGGCTTATTAGCTAATCTTGCTTTGACAGAGACCTGCTTCAGGGCCCTGACAACTCCCTTTCAGAAACTAAGCCAGATCTGAACTAACATCCAAATGGAAAGGTTCCCTAAATAGACAGTGAGTTGGAAGTAATTGGAGGGATTTCAGATGAGGAACTTGGGAGCTGCATATCAGCATCTGGCAAGCAGGTTGTCCCAAATGAAGCACATGCTTAGGCAATCCTCCTCTTTGAAGTGGCCAATGAGACACAGTGAGGAGAAAAAGGACTACCAAACACAGACATTTAGCTGCTGGAAAGAGATAGCAAACACAGACTTCTCTAAATATATACTATAACCACAAAAATATTTTCACAACTACTTTCCATAGAAAATCATAGAGGCCCCATGATAAAATCCTAGTTGATGGGAGTTTTAGAGAAGAGAGAAGAGAGAAAGGAAGAGGTGGAGGAGTTCAGGTACAAAGGAGAAAAAAAAGCAGTCAACATTTTCATTGGACTATTGCCAAATCATTGGAGAATCTGTTCCACCCACAAAATCTTTTTCCAATTGGAAAAAAAAATGATTCTCATGTTTGTTTCTAAATTCTTCAGTTGAGCTATCAGGGAAAGGTTTAACTAAAAAATTAATTTAGCAAACATTTATCATCCCTTATAAAAGACCTGAGCAGGAATAAGTTTGAGAATGATTCATTGAAAAATTTTCACAATATGTAGCAAAATGAAATTAGACATGCAAGGGGACTGATCCTGAGTATTAATCTTTTATTTTAAATAATGAAACAACTTGATTCATAACCAAGATGTGTCTTCCCTGGTGGTCATATTATATATCCAAAGCTAAATACAGACTTTGGTTGATGTGGTAGTTGACAACTCCTTCTGTAATTGCCATGCTTTTATGATCTCAATGACAAACCTGTTAAGATCAAAGGGACACTTACAGGATGATGAAGAAGGCACAAGCCCAGACATTGTTCTCCAATCTCTGTCCCCCGAGCTGTACTGAACTCACCTTCCTCTGATAATATAGCTCAAAAAAGACATACTCTGTTGCTGTTGTATATTACATACTACTGCTGTCACATTTTAATAGAGTTTCCTTTCTCACTTTCAGCCCATTTCCCATCTGATCAGATTCAATGTGACCCATTCTAAACATTGGATAACTTGACATTTTCTGTCACCTCTAAATCTGGGACCAATTTAATTAAATGTCAAAAGAGAAATAAGGAGGAAATGTACATTGTAAGAATATGCTACATTCTGTTTCAAAAAATAAACAACACACAGGCTCCTAAGAAGAAAATATGTCCAATTTGGGCCTGGATAGATGACTCAGCAGTTAGGAACATTGACTGCTCTTGAAGAGGACCAGGTTCAGTTTCCAGCACCAATATTGCTGCTCACAACCATCTGTATCTTCTGTTCCAGGGAATCTGAGGCCAGACAAGTAATACACATACATGCACGCATACATACATACATACAGGCAAAACATCTATACACATTAAAAATAAATAGAGAACATATATCTAATTCACTTAGGACTAAGGAAATTAGTGAAGAAATTAATTTCTAGTTGGACCTTCAGAATCCTGTGCAAACATGGAAACTAAGAATCATGTACAGAATCATTTGGACTTCTGACCACTTTTGTTCCTTTATCTTACCACAACTTCACTTACAGGCTTGTGCACATGACACCCTGAACTATGTGTAATCCCAAGTAAGAGGCACACATCTATTATTTTGGAACATCGAATTTCCAGCTCCTAGGGCTCAGCATATAATAAATTGTTCTCTTTCTGTTCATCTTTTCTGCCCCATCGCCTAGCTTGAACACTTCTTACTCCTTACAAAAGCCATTTCCAACATCTCTTCTGATGGAGATCCTCTATACCAGCAATCATCCATCCACCCACCCACCCACCCACCCATCCACCCATCTACCTTTCCATCCATCCATCCATCCATCATTCATCCATTCAAGGCTTGTTCCAAGAGGTCATGAAGGACCTATGAAGACTTTCTGTTTGTCCCACACTACTTTTTTGGAATATGGTGGCAGAAAGCT
This sequence comes from Phodopus roborovskii, assembly GCF_943737965.1. Classification (NCBI taxonomy): domain Eukaryota; kingdom Metazoa; phylum Chordata; class Mammalia; order Rodentia; family Cricetidae; genus Phodopus; species Phodopus roborovskii. The sequence continues at coordinate 382,857 of NW_026126433.1, forward strand.
GAATTATACTTTGCAGTTCACATTACGTTTTCATCCCTGGTTTAAGCTTACAAGTGTTTACACATTTACCTTTCCGGTTCTTGCCTGTTCCCAGCTCTGCTTCTTTTGTGTGCTGGTACTCATTCACTTTAATAAATTTGGTTTCATTTAATAATTTAGTAAAATGTAGATAGATCAAATGTGTGTGTTTAAATTTTTAGAAATATGCTATTTTTAACTTCTTGTTTTTACTTTTATTAAATACTGTGTATTTAAACTAATATGCTATATTTTATTTTAAATATTTATCATGCACCATTTACTTTTTAAACTGACAGTGTGAAACACTCACTATGTGTCAAGTACTATTCCAGGGGGTGAGGATGTTGCGATTAATAAAGAAATATGCAATCTCTGAGAATGTAGAGCTGCAGGATTAAAGCCTGATGCAGATGAATGAAGCTGGATAAGCCTTGTGTTTTGTTGTTAAGCATTGGTTTGCATTAAAATAACACAATCCGAGCTTAATTGAAGGTATTTTAATAACAAGATGATAATGCTTCTTTTAATTAAGAATGCCCACCCTGGGACTTTCTTCAGGTCTGTGGTACAGATAAGAGGACTGTGAGGCTGAGATTTCTTTTTCAGTTGGAGCTGAAGAAGAGCTGCACTAGGTTAAGTGGTGCTCTGAACAATTAATTCAAATGAAAATTCCACAGCGAATCATCCAATTTTCTGCCTGAAAACATGTTGGAAACTATGCATTTTTCAGATGTTTTCTGCTAGATTGATGGTTCTATCTGTGCCTTTTTAAGTTCCCCCATCATGCCTCACTGTAACATGGTTTCCAAACCAGGAGTCACATAGTGATATCACATACAGAGTTGGGGAGACTTTCAAAATAGATAACAAATATGTTATGTTACCTCCTCATAAGCTCACTGTCATAATGTCTATCCAGGGAGGGAAGTCTTATCACCCAGACCTTGGTGTGATATGCTCCTATGTGCTCCCCCTAATCCTTCAGACCCAGCTTTAAAATGTTTTATAAAGATAAAGCCTTCTCTGGCCTTCCAAGGGAAAGTGGGCATTGTTCATTCTCTCTAATAAATGTATGCTTCTCTTTACTAAGAACCACCACCATTTTTCATTCCCTGATAACTCTGTTGGTTACTTAAAGGCTTCTTCTCAAACTCCATTGCAAACTGCAGAGATCAGAGGCTGTCTTAGGGTTTCCATTGATGTGAATGGATACCATGACCACACCTCTTATAAAGGAAAACTTTTAATTGAGGTGGCTTAGAGTTTCAGAGATTTAGTCCATTATAATCATGGTGGGGCATCAGCATGCAGGCTGACATGGTGTTGGAGAAGGAGTTGAGAGTTCTACATCTTGACCTACAGAAAGCAGGAAGTGAACTGTGTCTATACTGAGTGTAGCTTGAGCACAGGAGTATAGTGAGATATCCACCCTGCTCACACCTGTTTCACTGATCACGCCCATTGAGGTGTGGGGACAGGTGTGGGCATGACCTGGGGGGACTAGGTCTGTGGTCCTGGACCCCAGTGCTCTCTTGCTTCCTGGTTGGAGACAGAGAGCATCTGGAGGCATCCTTGTGACAGGAACCTGCTGGTGGTCATCTGTTACCGGTCTAAGTTATTTCTCCCTGAAAAAAAATATCCATCAGCCTACAAGTTTTCCCAGATTCCTATTTATCCACAATATCTGGTATCAGAAATAGGATTCAAACCCATGCCTCCACTCAGAGACCATCTGTGCTATAGCAGAAGCACAAGTATTATTTAATTACATTAAGAAGGGGTAATTTGTCAGTGCCCATAAAGAGGCTGTACTCTATCTTGGCACAAGGACATAAAGTTCAAAACTGTTCTCATCAAGTCATAAGATCTAAAGGTCAAAGGTGTGGCTACAGTAGGATGTTTGGCTGTCTTATTCTAAATAACAACAGACTTGAATCTGAGGTTCAGGCTACTCCTGACTCTAAAGGCTAGGGAAGGAGAAGTTAAATCTGAAGTGTGACTACTCCTGATCCTCAAGAAATTGGAGCTAAGGTGTGGTTATTGAACCCTTAAAGTGAGGAAGAAGTCTGTTCCATATACATGATGCTGTGTCCCCCTTTTTGATTAAGGTGTATAAAAATGGTGAAAAATAAATTCATGGCATTTCAGTATTGACTGATCTGCCCTTCTGACTTTTATTCTCTCATTTCATTATCATCTATAGCTAGCCTTTTCCTCATCCACACACTCTCAGTCAGGTATGAACTTCTTTCCCTCTTCCACACACTCCCACTCAGGTACGAACTTGGGGCTACTTGCAGCCCCACAAAGACAGCTTCCAACACAAGAGACCTCAAAGCCTGCCCCCACAATGACACACTTCCTCCAACAAAACCAAACCTACTCCTACAAAGCCACATCTTCTAAGTGCCTATGAGCTTATGGGGGCCAATTACATTCAAACTACCATAGAGGCTATGGGACATTACTAACTGTTGGGAAATCAACACAGTGCTTGGCACATGCTGCCTTGGCAAAATCTTGAGTAAACAAATTTGGACGTGAGGTTACCATCTGCATTCCATCTGTGATCAAAGTTCTCTTAAGGAACTTAGGCATATCCTTAGGCAACCAGTCCTCCCTAACTGAAAAATATATAACACAAAAGTGTGTTAATTTATCATTCCCAGAAGTACCATGGGAAAATTATATTATAAATGGCATTCTTAGCTAGGCATGGTAGAATATGATTTTAGTCCCAGAATTAACAGGACTGGTTAAATTAATATTTCAAAAATGAATTTTAAAAAATTCTTCAGTCTATTCAGCATCAGAACACAGAAAGAATACAGATATCAGAAGGATGAGAGGTGTGGTTTGTTGCTGTGGTCTGGCCCTGACTATGGTGGCTCTTCTTGCAATTGTTCAACTGATTCATGGACTATAGAGCATGATGGGAAAATTGGTGAGAAAGTCATCTGAGGAAGAAGTATGTGAATAGATCTCTCCAAACGGGCAAAGAAAGTGAAGATACTTGTGTCCCATGTCAATGCTCAACAAAAGGTGATCAGCTGAGGACAGAGCCTCCATCCCCACCTAACTTCAGATGAAGCCCAAACCAACATCTTCACTGTAGCCTTACTGGAGGACCTGGAACAGTATCCACTATGCCATCCAACCCAGGAGACCCTGAGCCAATCATCCACATGCCACACTTCCCAGTAGACCCTGAGCCCATATGCCATACCTGCCAGGACACCTGGAATCAAGCCTGCTGCTGTGGGAAGCCCTTCACTGGCATCTCCTATTACACTACACCTGGATGCTTGGCCTGGAGAAGCTGTATGACTTAAGTTCACACTGACCCTTGAAGCCAAATCTTTAAGCAATTCACACTTGAATGTTGATACTTCATTCAAGACAATAAATTCTGCTAAGTCATGCCTGCTGGCACCTACTTCAAATGCCCCAAGTGAAATTCCATCTCACAAAAGCTGAATCTTTGTCTTTTCTGTCATCTGTCTGACTTGGCACAGGGAAACTTTCCAGTTATGGAACCTCTCAAATATTGTACTGTGCTCTACCTTCTCCCCCCCCCCAAATCCTAACCTAAATTGTTGTGACATTCTAAAGAGTTTAAGAGAAAATAATGCCTTCCACATCATATTAACATACATGCTGGAATGTTCTGTGAAATGTCCTTTGTAGACTTGTGTGTTTACACACTGGGTCCCCAGAGGATAGAGCTAATTTGAAAGACTATGCAACTTTAGGAAATAAAGTCATGTTGGAGGAAGTGTGTCACTGCAGGGACAATAATTTGACTCACTGTCATCTCTAATGACCCACTAGGAAAATTTTTGCCTCCTGTTCCTGTAACCTTAAGTTTGACTGGCCTAGAAGTTTTGATTCCAGATGGGTGAGCACTCTTGTCAGGAGACACAATAAATGTTTCATTGATATGGAAGCTCAGATATCCCCCTGGTCACTTTGGGCTTCTAATGCCCTTAAATCAGCAGACTAAGAAAAGAATAACAGCATTAGGAGTTAATGATTCAGATTATCATGGAAGCATTGAATTGTTTCTCCACAAAGCAGGTAAACAAGACGATGTCTGGAGTGCAGGAGATGCTTTAGGCCACAAGTTTAGGGCATCTCTGGATGCTAACATGTCCTGTGACATGTTAAAGTTAATGGGAAACCACAAGAGCCTAATCCAGTGTGATGACAAAGGGCACAGACCCATAAGGAATATAATGCATTTGTGATTTACATGGGATAGCTACATTATGGTTAGGTGTTATTACAACCTGCATAATGTTTTCATTTGAAAATTAATCATAATATAAGGAGATATTATTGTGTTAAGTTGACAAGGGATGGACTTGTGATGCCTATTCTTGGTTGTTGACTTGACTACACCTGGAAGGAACTACAATCCAGAAATGGAGGACACACCTGTGAGATATTTTGCTTGCTTTGAAGGTATGGATCCATTCTAGTCTAGACCTTTGAGGTGGGAAAACACATGTCTTTTATCAGGATCTTGAACTTCTGCTTGGAGCTTGTATAAGACTATGAAAGAAGGAAACCATTTTTTGCCTGCTTACCATTGCCTTGCTAGCACAACCATTTCCTCACTGGCAGTATAGTCTATTTCTTCAAGATTCTAGCACATACTGAAAACCAGCTAAGACAACCAGGCTTGTGGATTGAGCAACTACTGAATTCTTGGATTTTCTATTCATAGCCCCTATTTTTGGATTAGCAAGAGTGTAGCCTTTAAGTTCTCTCTCTCTCTCTCTCTCTCTCTCTCTCTCTCTCTCTCTCTCTCTCTCTCTCCCTTCTCCCTCTCTCTCCACCCTCTGTGTGTGTTCATTCTATAAGCATTGTTACTCTAGAGAGCACTGACTAATATCATGGGAAGAAGGGGTCTTCCAAAGGATCAGGGTTCTATTCCCAGCACCCACATGGAGGCTCACAACTGTCTGTCACTCCAATTTTAAGGCATATAACACCTTCTTCTGGCCTCTGTGAGTGCCAGGCACAAATATAGTGCACAGACACACATATAGGTAAAACACTTATATACATAAAATAAAAATAAATAAAAAATTTAAAAGCAATTAAAAATGAAAAAAGCTAACATTGAAAAGAACTGATGGGGAAGTAAAAATTGCTAATGAGCTCTTTAAGAATAATGTATTAAAGATGTTCTCCAAAGATCCTATGTTGAAATCCTAGTCCGCAACACAGAATCAGAGATGGAGCCTTGATAATGCTGGTTCTCTACCTGTGTGTCATGACCCCTTTGGGTGTCACTTGTCAGATAACCTGCATATCAGATATTTACATTACAATTCACAACAGTAGCAACACTACAGTTAAGAAGTAGCAACAAAATATCTTTATGGTTGGAGGTCTGCAGCATTAGTAAGGTTGAGAACCAGGGCTTTAAAAGGTCATGAGGTCATGAGAGTGGGGCCCTCAGAGATGGGATTGGTGCTCTCCTAACAGGAAGCCAGGTGAGTGCCCCTGTTCCTTTTCTGTCTCTGAAGGACACAATGGAACGGTTAACAGTGCCCAGCCTGGGAGAAAAACCCTCATCGGAGCACCACATGCTGGCACCTTCATCTCAGACTTTCACCTCCTGGTCTTTATAAGTCACCAAGTCATTGGTGCTTTGTTATAGCAGCAAAAACTGACAAAATGCCAGGGAATTGTTACTTGGTGGGAACAATGGAGAAATGGGTAGCTGCCATTCATAACTCCACAGAGAGAGTGCAAGTGCCTCGCTAAGGTTGTGTTTGAGTGGAGCGAGAAGCACGTCAGTGTGTGTGTGTGTGTGTGTGTGTGTGTGTGTGTGTGTGTGTGTATGTGTGTGTGTGGGTGTGTGTGCGTGTTAATATATACATGCACATACATAAACTTTAGTGAAGACTGAGACCCTAGAGAATGGAAAAGAAATGTTTTTAGTGGGCAATGAAATTGAAAACCCAGAAAGCAGCAGCTGTTCTCATAGAAGAGCAGGCTCTAGTTAAATCCAGAAATGAAGATGCAACTGAATCCTTGAGGAGGAAGAAACAAATGAAGAAGCTGCGACAGTACTCAGATGAGAGTTGCAGGGTACAGGTAGAGTGCTAAAGAGGACAGTGTCCCCAGCTTGTTCCTGGACACCGTCTGGATACTCAGCTGGATACTTCAAGGAAGGGGATATAAAATAGTGGATGCTAAAATTAACTAACTTAAGGCTGTCAACTGCTTCCAGTCACCACAGACAGTGTTCTGCGAGCTGCACTATCAGCAGAAGGAAGCATGCAGATCTCATGACATCTTTGCAAGAAACTTGAAGAGCATATTAGTTTAAGTCACCATACCACAGTCATGAATGCTTCTGCAGAAATGTAGCCATGGAGACTGAGAGAAAGGAGACCTTGATTTGTAAATATATTTTAAAAGTGTAGTGTGTGCGATAAAAAGCCTTCATAAGCAGCAACACCAAGAGAGTATTAAAGTGTGCTTCTAATACAAATGTGTGTGTGTGTGTGTGGTATGTTTGTGCATGTGTGTAATGTGTGTACAATGACTGTAGAAGTCATGAATTTGAGAGGAGTGTGTGGAAACATGAAAGGAGCTGGAGGGGAGAGAGTGAGGGTGGGAAGTGATATAATAGAATGTATTCATGTTGGGACGTCTCAAAAACTAAAATAACATTTAAAAATGTTTAAAGTAGCATGTAAGTGAAAGGGTTAAAATGAGTTTAAAAGTTATGCTTAAGAATTATATAGCAAAATTGTACAGAAGGAAATAAAACTTAATACATACCACATTTGTGGCTTGAATAATGTTAACAAATAGTATTATATATACCATTGTGGCAGCTAAAGAGATGGCTCAGCAGTTACTATCACATATTGCAAAGGATCAGGACCCAAGATCAGGTCCCAGAACCTAGGGGGTAACTCAGATACTTCTGTAGTTTAGATTCTAGGAGCATATGACAGCTCTGGTGTCCTCAACCACCTGCTCAAAATACTCAAAGGCACGCACACAAACATACTCATAATTAAAATATTAAAAGTTCATGTTCATATACATTATAGCATTTAATGTTAGTGTTTACAAACATCTCTTTTATCTATGTTGCATTGATTATTCAGCTCATCTGAATCATCAGGTGACCTTCCTTTAGAATTTTCCAGATTCTGGGCTTTATGTGGATATACACATGAGCTAGAATAGCCTCTGTCAGAGTTACAGAGTTATTTCACACTGAAGGTCATGGCCAAACTCTAGCAGTGATGAAAGTGTTCTGTTGTAAGTGTGTGTGCTGGTTCTGTGTGTCAGCCTGGTGTGATGCAGGAGTGCAGCAGCAATTACCCAGCATGCTCAAAGCCATAGGCTTCATCTCCAGCACTTAAAGGAAGGAAGTTCTCATCTTACGGGAACTAAACTCTAGGAAAGTTAATCATTTAAAGTAAGACTATGCGTTTAAAGCAAGACTATGGTGGCTTCTGTGAAATAATAGAAGTAAATATTTGTGTGAGTGGTCTGTAATAAAAAATAAAAAATCAGGGAGGTAGATAAAGGGAGAGGAGCAGGGTTCCTGTAGTGTAAACCATGCATTGAGCACCCCAACTCTCCTCAGAGAGATGACTAATATCGCTTAACACTAATGGGGCTGATTTGTAAGGGGTTGAGCAAATAAGAGACCTTGCAGCTGAGGGAATTTCATCAGCTTTGGGTTAATTCCACCTGATACTTACACTCAAAAGCAAGCATGAATCCACAAAGTGGGTCCCTGTGAAATCTAATTTGTCAGAATCCACTTAATTCTGGCTTCTCTTTAAGGTGTTTTTCCATGTCTACACAAAGAGAGCAGTTTCAACTCATGATTTTCTTTGGTGAACTGTTTACTAATGAAAATGGGTTTGAAAATTAGGAAGAGAGAGTTAATTCAGCCAAATGTTTGTTTGTCTTAAGAGTTAGTAGGAAAGTGAGTGGAGACCGTGTTGAGACTCATGTTTTCCTCCCCTAAATATGTGGCTTCATCCTCAAAACCAGTTCCAACCCCTAGTTAAATCTTTCTCCTCATAAAACATAAGGTATTTGGCTTCATGCATCCACTTTAGAGATGAACAGTCTTCAGGAGTGACATAACTAAAATACTTTCCATTACATTTTCATAGTGAGTAAAATGAATTAAAACACTGTTTTACACATCATCACCCTCTACTGGGGTTTTTATTGTTACCATTTTGAAACAGAATCTTGTGACTGAGCTGCTAGGCTGACCTTGAACTCAGTTCCTGCTTGCCTCTGCCTCCCAAGTGCTTCAGTGAGAGATGGACGCCATTCTGCTCAAGTCATCCCACGATAAGGAACCTCTCTGGAGAACGATGTATGATACAATAAGAAAAATCAAATCTCTTTCGGTCTGCCTCTTTTGCTTTTCCCAATCTTGTAACTGAATCAGTTAAAGCAATGGAACATGGAAGAGGAGGAGCAAAGTCATTACAAATAAGTAAACAAGGTTCCAAGGCAGAAACTGGGCCTCGATGATAATATTAATTTATTATTAATATTAATAATAGGACTGTGAAGACAAAGGGTCCAGTGGGGAGCCAAGGCAGGGGGGACCCTGGGGTTTGCTAGCCAGATAGCTGAATGAATGAGCCCCAGGCCAATGAGAGACCCTGTCTCAAAAATTAAAGTGGATGGATCCTAAGGAACAAACAACACTCAAGGTCTGGACTGCACTCACACCTACAGATACTCACAAACTCACACCATACATTCACATACACACACATATCCCACTACACACGCTCCACCACACACACACACACACACACACACACACACACACACACACACCACCACCACCACCACACACAAGCAAAACCATGTGTAATAATCTTCAGATGTCTTCGACAAAGAACAACATCTTCATGAAACAGTTGCTATTACACATTAGGAACAGTGAGTGAGCTGATGGTTCCTAGGGGAAAATAGCTCCTAACCTTCCCTGGGCTCCTGTGGTTCTGGCCCACATCGAAGTACTTTCCCCACTGTTCTCTGATCTTTTCTTATCCCCCTAACAGCCTTGATGGCTGGGTGATGGTAACACTGGGCGACTAACCTGACCTATTTGAACGTCAAAGCACAGAACCTCAAATTAACTGTTTGTCTCATTTTCTTTTCCCCCGTCCCTCCCTAAGTCTCATTTGAAATGAACATATATTCCCGGGAGTTCCTGACTGGCTCTTGATACACTAGCAGCCATGTAATTAGGAATTTAAATGACTCTCTTACTGTTGGCATTCAAACCTTGAAGGGCTTAGACACAAGCCAAACAAGTTATACTATCAGTTGGACCATATCTGGCCCTCACTATGAGGGTAGGAGACTGGACATCAGAGCCTTCAGGATGCTACTCTGGCCCATAGGAAGGAAGGCATAATGACTAAATGGATTACATCACACAAAGTCTCAGTGGGTTTCCAAAGCATTTGTGGATGACACCATTAGAAACATGCTTTGAATCTCAGATAATTTTTAGTGTGTGGACTATGGTAAACTCTTTAGGAAACAAAGGAGTGCTTTTGAATGACATTAAGGAGGAAAATTATGATCTGGAGAAGGACCTCCACGAGGAAGATGTTTGCTTTTCAGGCATGAGGACCCAAGTTCCATGTCCAGAATCTTTATTCAAAGAGTCAGATGGGTGGCCCACACCATAATCCCAGTGCTGAGGAAGAGGAAACAGACAGAAACAGACTGACCTCTATAGCTTCACGGTCAGACATTATAGTCCACTTGGTTATTTTCAGGTCAGTGAATGGCCCTGACTCAAAAAAACAAAAACAAACAAACAAAAAGCCCAAGGAGGCCAGTGCCAGAGAAACAATAACCATGGTTGTCCTTTGACTTCTGCACACATGTATACACATGCACATACACACACTCACTCACTGACTCACTTGAGAGTAAGAGAGAGGGCAGAGAGAAACAAGAGAGAGAAAGGGCATCACTCTTTACTATGTGGGGTGTGAAGGTTAGTTCTGGTGCAGTAACAGGACAGGAGGGTTGGGGGGTATTAGCCCAGGAGAGATGGGTGGGGTAATGTTAGCTCAGGAGAGGCTAGGGGATGTTAGCCCAGAAAAAGTCACAGGAGAGTTGATTTTTGGCAACTATGTAATTTTTTTTTCCTGCTGTAAAGTGAGCTCACTCCATCAGTAAAGGAGGAGAATGGAGTAATAAAATATCCTGAGCAGAAAAGGTTTTAAACAGATGAAAAATGGGTCAGGGCCTAATTGAGAAGTCTCATGAACAACAGGAACCCAGTGAATAACTGAGTGTCTTCACCCCACTGGAGACCTGGCTTATGAGCTGTTGGCTTTGTAATTAAAATATTGTTCATAATATTAATGGGGACTGTTTCAATACAGGTGAAAAGCAAGTTCTAATTAAATAAGGAGTAATGGAGTGGAGGAAGACAAGGTAGAGAGGGGCTCAGGAACCATAGCCCCAATTCCTTCATCCATGCCCCATTCTACTTCTGGGAATCTTTCCTGAAATCTTTCAGGACTTACCTCTCATTCAATTTCCTTTACAAGTTCTGAGCCTACAGTCAGACACACCTGTGGAGTCAACCATCCATGGATGGGAAACATCTGAAAATAGTTCCTTGTCATAAATGATGGGCAGTACATAGAATCTACACTTACTTACTAGTGCTGTGGTGATGGTAAGGCACATAAAGTATATGGTTCCACTCAGGTTATGTGAAAACGCTATGACACTTCCACAACTTTTCCTTAGAGTCACCTAGGTCCTGTGTAGGTTAGGCACACATTCTGCCCTTAGCTACATTTCCAGGCCTATCCCCAAACTTCAGTAGCTGCAAGTGGCTCAGGAGCAAATCCCCACAGATACTTAAGAATGATTGGGCTTACCTCGGAGGTGGCAAAGGAAATGGAAAACCCACTTCAGAGTTTATACCACATATGATGTGATTGCCAGCATATAACTGCTTAGTACCATCTCAGCAGGAGAGCCTGTTGACTGTGGTAGAAAAAAAAAAAAAGATAAGCAGGTCCCTAGCTAAGCCCTGAACATACACTCTGTTCATAGTACATCAGCGTGCTATTTGTTTTTCTTGTCAGTAGAAACCTGGTGAATAACAACACACTTCACAGAAGCAATTTGAGGGTGAAAGGGTTGTTTTAACTCATGGTTCTGGACATACAGTCTGTCATGATGGAGAAGGAAGGCTTGATGGTAGAACTACCTCTTGTTGATGATGGTGGGATGCTGCTTGCTCACATACGGGGAAGCAGGAAACAGAGACAGCGCTTTTCTTTCCATCCTTTGCACTCTGTCAGGTACCCCAGTCCACGGCATAGAGCTGCTCACATTTATGGGTAGGTCTTTTCACCTCCATTTTCCTCTGTGGAGGGGCCTACCTGACACAGTTGCAGGCATATTCAATGTGTGCTTCCTTAGCTGTCATTGCACTCACTGTACTGAGGACCACAACTTCAGGGAGGGGAGATTTCATTGGTTTTGATTTCAGACCAAAATTAGCACAATGTCTGACACAATGTATATTCACTATGTATTAATTAAAGAACTCCAGAGAGTCAGACAGTATGAGAAGGCCAAAAGACTAACAACCAACAAGGACACAGCACTGTCAACCATATTTCCTTACAGACCATGCCAGCATCTGCTCTGATTAGTCAATTTCTACGTGGTAGACATCATTTAATAGTTTTAATTTTTCCCTTGGAGCAACAGTTAAAGCATGAAGTATCTCCCACAGCTGCTTAAGTTGAACATGTGCTCTGGCATGTTCTAAGAGGTCATAGAAACGTCAGGAGCTCAAGTCTAGCTGGAAGATGCTGGTCCCAGGGAGTGCCGCTTCAATGGTAAACAGCCTGCAGGTCTCCTCTGCAGAGCATGGACTCTGCTTCCCTTCTCCTTCCCCATGATGGACCAGCACCTCAGAAACCACCAAACTCCTCCAGGAGTTAATCACATTAGTTACATCCATAATTCTTACATCTGCAAAGCAGGGCATAAACTGAGCATAACCTTAGTTCTAATGGGGAAACTAAGATAATAACTCAAAGATAATAAGACTTACAGAGCTTCTTAGTTCTCTAGAATTTTCTGAGTGCTTTTTGTCATCTATAGTGTGGGAGTCACAGATTAAAATGTTGCCTAACTTAATTTATGCTGGGCCATAAAATATATAAATTATGGTATTTCTTAATATGATGTATTTTACTACATGCAAAGTTGAGTATATTGGGGGGAACAGATATAAAAAAAAGAGAGAGAAAACTTAGTTTGCCTTCAGAGTAGAGATTTCAAGGGCATTGGAATAATAATCACTCAGTTATTCCCATCACTGAAAAAGACCATCAATATGTTTTAGGCTGCCATATTTCAAAAGCACAAAACGTTCCATGCATTTTAAGTTTTGTGAAGTAATTGTTTTAATCACAGTGTGGAATTCTACATATGCGTTTGTTTCTCTTCTTATCTTTTAACTCTAGAAGGAGAAATCTGGCTGTGGCTACTGGCTTATGGACCATAATTTTCATTCATGGTTACCCTCTGCCATGAATGAAGGCAATGGTTATTACCCCCTTTTCCTCCTTTAAAGGTGATTTGATAATCACTGGGAATTGAATAAAGTATGACTTAGTACTTGGCAGCAGCAAGGCTTGTCTTTCCTGTAATTCATATTCATTCATTCATCAAATTGTTGAGTGGCCATGTGGAATAACTAGATCCCAATAGAGGAAATGTGGAAGAAAATGCAGTGTGTATAAGTTCCAGACTGCAGGGTCTGAAGTGCTGAGTGGGTTAGTGCATGTACAGTACATAGCAGATGAAGAAAGCAAGATGGAGTGGTTACTGGGTGGTGTTTCATCACCATCATGGGGTGGGGGCTTTCCAAGGAGCTTCACACACACACACACACACACACACACACACACACCAAAGGCAGCTAATGGCAGTAATGACCATCAGTTAGAAGATCGCTCTGTAGTAGTAGTATAGGTGACAGTGAGGCGTGGATGATCTGAACTGGTCATAAAGATGCTTAGGCCAGCAAGGTGGCACATGTCTTTAATCTCAGACAGCATGAGGAGAAAGCAGGAAGATTCAGAGTTCAAGACCAGTCCGAGCTATGAGGTGAGAACCTGCCTCAAAATAGCAAAGGATGGGGTGGGATGAATGTTACCAAAATACATTGTATGAATCAAAAGTATTCTACTAAAAAAAAAAAAAACATCAAATAAAAGGTATTTCAGTGACTAGAAAGATTTCATAGGAACAATAAAGAGAAAGAACGGAACTGTGTGGGGCAATGCCTAGTCTTGTGATTTGAGCAGCCAAAGGGAGAATGTACCCAAACAGTGATCAAAATCCAAGAGCAAGAACAGATTTGTGTGGGATGAGAAGATATGTTCACTGAGATTAAAATGAAAACACCGTGATGTGGCTATGTTACATGAGCGTGTTTCTAGAAAAGCAACTCTGCGGAACTCTGGCTGGGCTAGGCAGAGCATGTTTATTGATTCAACACAAGTTAGTGAGGAATAATAATTCAGGGCACAAGAGCAGGGGTGGTGAAGAACCACAAACACATCTGGCCTCTGCCCTGAAGGAGCTCACAGAGTATGTGAAGTGGAAAATCACCCACACAATTCCTGTTGATTACAGAAGATGAGAGATCAGGTAAGGAAAGCTCATATTGTACCTGCTGGCTCCAGTTCTCAGGGGTGAAAGCATTTGCATATGCTGGTGGTTTGGGAACCTATGGTGGAACTATGGGGCATTGGAGGGAGCCTGTCATTCATCTCAATGGCAGGATTAGAATCATACAGACTTTTTGTACCCTCATTAGAATGGCTGACTTTATCCTCCTAATGACAGGGGTTTAATAAAACATCAGCACTTCTGAAAGTTCTGAATGGCATGGTCATGAACGAACACCCCTGTGGCTGATACATTGGAGAATGCTGGATAAGGAAGAAACATTTGCATGGTTGTGATTCCTTGATAGAAGTAGAAACTCCAAACAGGGCAATAATGCTGAAAGAGAATTAAATTTGGAAATGCTCAAGGAAATCAGGATTAAAACATGGCTGGACCGAGTGCTCAGGTATGCTCAAGAGACCAGGGAGGCACAGAAGCTAGGCATGAGGACAGGTGATGCTATTTGAACTATACAAGCTAAAGGAGCTAATAATGAAATGTCCAAAGGCATATGGTGTAGTATGGGGGAAAGGGGCTATAAGACTCACACACCCAAGGCCAGGAATTCTGGGGGGGAAAAGTATGTTTTTCATGACTGGAAAAAACAGGGGTACCTCAGAAGGTTTAAGTGGGGGTGGGGGCAAACAGACAGACAACTTAACCTTTCTTGTTCTGACTCCAGTTCTTTAAATGGTGCCAAACACATCTAGGTTGATTCCCCTCTCCACAGCCTGCCAACTCACGCACCAGTCTCCTCTGGATGCCCTGTCACAGACACACAGAAAGAGATCTCAACTGCCATACACATTAACAGATAAAATGTATTTGGCTTGGTGTGGTGGCATATGCCTTTCAACCTAGCACTGGAGAGGCAGAGGCAAGTGGATCTCTGTGTGTCCAAGGCCAGCCAGGGCTACACAGTGAGACCCTATCTTAAGACAAAAATCCAATCAACCCCCTTGGGCAACTAATTGGAGTTTCTGTTCTTCTGCCATGGCCAATTGCTAATTGGTGACATTAATAAAGATGGTGACCACAGTTGAAGGTGGAGGAGGGACAGTAGGCAGACATACAAGTGTCTCTAAACCACATTAAAAGTCTCTAAGACACTAGTAAGAGATTCATGAGGCTAAAGAGATATTTATGAAACTAATAAAAAAGAAATTGGCCGTTTCTCTGTGCCAATGTTTTCTGGTGGTTCTAAGGGGTTGATGCCTCTCCAGACCCAGCTGGCAGGAGCACCTAGTGGGGTCATAAGTCGCTGCAGCTCACCACTGCAGGGCCAGAGTGTAGAAGCAAAAGCAGCTTGACTTAACACTGTCAAGAAGACCAGGGAGGTTATTTTTACTAAAATCTTACAGTTGAGTGCACTTCCTGCTGCATACCTGTGTGAACCCATTGTCGTTGTAAATGTTCAGTGTGCTCTGAGCAGTCCTTTGAACTAAACTGCTCTCACGAACACTGCCTTTAACTGACAGGACATCAGGGAGTCACACTTCCATCTCTAGCCAGGGATGTGTAGTGTCAGGTTGTCAGCAATGAAAGACATGCCTATCACCTTCAGGGAAACAAGTAGCAATGTTTATTGCCAATGACAAAATGTAGGCTTTCAATGTACAATAAAAATCTTGGACTAGGGCTGGAAAGATGGCTCAGTGGGCAGGAGCACTTTTGCTCTTCCTGAGGACCTGGGTTTGATTCCCAGCACACACATGAAGGCTCACAGGGGTCAGTAACTCCAGTACTAGGGGAGCTGGTGCCCTCTTCAGTCCCCAGGCATGCACTTGGTGCATAAATATGTAGGCAGGCAAAACATACGCATTATATTTATCTTAGGATGCTAGTGGCCATCTTTGTCTACTTGGCCAATATTTTTAAATTGTTTTTAATAAAAGGCTTCATGCAAAGCAAGGTATGAAATATGAAATAGGGGGCTTCTTTCTGATGTATTTACATGTACATGCCTCCATGCCTTGTTTCTTAATCTTTTCCCTTCTTGTTCCCTTGGCCACTTCCCTCCCTGCTCATACAACCTCCCCCCACTCTCTTTTGAATGAGTTTTGTAGAGATCTCAAGAATTGGGTTTTGTGTCTTGCTAGAATGGGTATTCTAACTGTCTCAGTGAATATTTGCCAAGCCAAATTATAAAAATTCAGTGTTATGCAACCATGTCTGGGAAAAAAAAAGTCCTTTTGCCATTTAAAATAGACCAAGTGGATTTATTATAATATGCCAATAAAATATATTGCTATGGTGCAAGACAGACCAATGAGAATTAACTGAATCAGTCAATTAATTGACATGAACTCAGATCCCATTTTGAAACTTAATGTTTAAGATGCTGCTGTTTGCCAAAATTTGGTTCAATATGAAGCTGAACCATTGATTATTATATGAAAAAACTGTTATAATTCTATGCCTTTTTCTAACTACATGTTGTGCTTGGCTTGGCTGTTCCGTGTATATGAGCCAGAACAGGTCAACACAAGAGTGGATTTCCCAGCAGGCAAACATCCCAGCTGTCTCCTATTATATCTTACATTAAAGAGATTTGTCAAAGGGGAGTGCTGAAGTCTTCTCACAGTCTTTACTATTACTGCTTTGAAAAAAAAAGCTTTTATAAAATTACATTATTTGTATCAGGGTGTAATTGGCGTATGGCCATTTAAACATAATATATTTACAGTCATTGTTTTAATAGGGCAAGTACATTCCCATATGAGCACAGTCTGTAAGCTACACAGACATGATTATTTAAGAACTATTAAAGTATAAATGTATGTTGAGGCAAAAGTAAAAAAACAAAAGTAAAAACTCGATGACCTGATGTAAACAATGAAGAGAGAAAAGCAAGTGACTGGCCTTAAGAACTTGCTCTTTAGAGTTCACTTCAAAATGTCTGCAGGTGTTGCTTTGACCTGTCTCCCTGATGGAGGACTCATGTCGTAAGTCCTGCCCCAGTGGCTTCCAGCCAAGAGTATAACAAACCTAGGGGCTTCTCACACTGGCAGACATCCAATCCTCCAGTTTCTTCCTTGAGGATTCAGCATGCACTGTTTTGTTTCACTCTTCTTTATCTCTAGCAAGATTGCACTACAAAAGTATTTACCCCAATTCTAAGATGTGCATTATCTCCGTTCTAAATTTCCTCTATTTCAAAGTTATCCTTGGCAGTCAGTGCCTAAACACATGAAATTCCAAACCTCTGTGAAACCTAAGAGGAAGTTAGTGTGTCGGGGAGTGTAATCCAGAAGAGGTAGACTAGGCAGGCCTGCTCAAGGCCGCCTTTGATACAGACAGGAGCTGAGGTCGAACATTTGAATGTGACTGTGTCCAGAGAAAACGAGAACATCACACCGAAGGGACCATGCATGAAGTGGGGCCAAAAGAAGATTACAGGAGAAATCTGCTCCCCAACAAGGCTCCGAACTCCCCTTCTGTTTCCTGATTCATGCCTCTGTTACTATACTTTCCCTGCTATGATGGACTCTAACTGCGAGACAAAATAAGCCATTTGTTCCTTAAATTGCTTTGGTCAGGTATATCATTACAACCAGGAAAGTAGCTAATATAAAGGCATCGTTTGTGACATCAAGACAAACTGAAAGAGGCCTAAAGATTGGCACAGGTCTTTAGAGACATCACTGATCGAAGTTTTTATCAGAAGTATAGCAGGGAAAGCTAGATGGCAAACTAAGGAGAACTTGAAAGCTGCAAACACTGAACTTGCCTTTCCCAAGTTTTTAAGTTAAGGGGGAAAGCCTGAAATCTTGTCCTCACAGGTCCAGCTGCACTTGTGAGTGTTTGATGATTTTGGTGTAGAATTTATTCTGTTACTGAGAGATAGCAGATGATCTGTGCAAGAAGAGCTGTGCAGTCCTTGAATTCCTTTACTAGGACTGCCACCAGAGAAAGCAGCAGACTGTGATATGACCTCAGAAATGCATCTTCTTATGGTTCTGGAAAGAGACTTGGGCACCAGCAGGCTTGGAATGTGGCCAGGCCTCAGCTTTTGGTTTGCCAACAATGGCCATGTTGGCCTGTGCCCTCACTTAGTCGTCCTCTGTCAAGCATCCCTGCCTCTTCTTTTGAGTCTTTAGCCCTACTGGATCAGAGCTTATAAACACATTTAACTTGAGTCACCACCTACAGCCTTATCTCCAAATACAGTTGGACATCAGGGCTCCAGATGAATGCATTTGGGAGTGAGGGAAAAAAATGCCATGTATAAGGACACCCAGTATTAAATGTAGTGTCAAAGGTGTGCCCTTCAGATTTCTAACCACAGAAAGAGCACAAGAGAAAATCCTCAGAGGAAGTTGGAGCTCAAGTCAGAGGAATGATGAACAATATGAGAAGACACCAGTTTTCCTGAGGGTCAGAGAGCTTTTTATGTTTGTGTGTGAATATGACTGAGTGTATGTGTATGCAGATGCCCTTGGAGGCCACAAGATGGTGTTGGATCCCCTGGAGCTATGGGACACTCTTTTCAAATGCTTTACATCATCATAGGTGTGGCAGGTTGTTATAGGGCAATTACAAACTGATTCAAACTGGGCATGGTGGCACACACCTGTAATCCCAAAAGCTAAGCTGGAGGAAGTTGATGAGTTAGAAGCCGACCTGGGCTACATAGTGAGAGCTTGTTTCAGAAAAAAAAAGAAAAGAAAGAAAGAAAGAAAGCGAGCCAGAGGAAGGGAGGGAGGGAGATGAGATAAGGAGAAGGGGGAGGGGGAAGAGGAATAATAGAGTTATAAACATCTTATCTAAAATTGGCAAGCTTAGAATGATTTAAAACAAAACCTATCTGGGAAAGGGCTGGGAACATCCTTTGTGGTTTTGGTCCAGACCCTCCAGAATGGAATCTTCACTCTGACCTTCTTCCTCTTCCATGAAAGGCGATTTGTGTCAGAGGCTAAGTGGTTCTGGTGGCCCTGACATCCTGCTGGGGTCTATGCCATTGTATAAAGCCTCTGTCCCTTTTAGGCGCAGGTGGATAACAAGTTCTCAAGCACTTACTGGGCTTCCTGTAGACGTCCCCAAATTTACTCCACTCTATGAGACACAAAGCTGTGCCCATCTTTCTGAGACAGACTCCTCTACTATCTAGGGGTGAGTGCTTGGGTTGGACAGGAGGCTACCTTCAGTCTCTGATGTTAAAGTCCTCTGAGGTCTTGCTCTTTCTGGTTTTCCCAAAGGGTACATCAACCACATGTTCAGTCTTTTTCTGAGGCCTAGTTCTGAAGCTGGGGAATTCCCAAGCTATGATGTCTGTGTTTGTCTCTCATAGCTCTCTCTCTCTCTCTCTCTCTCTCTCTCTCTCTCTCTCTCTCTCTCTCTCTCTCTCTCTCTCTCTCTCTCTACTAAAGCAAAGGACAAGGCTTCACCTTTGACACAGCAAGCTCCTCTGTTCTGCATTGAAGCTTACTGTGTCAAGGCTCATATTCTAAACAGCCACTGGGATTAATGTCCCTGAGCTGCCCCCTCCCTGAAGCAAGAATGTTCCTTCTTCCAGTCCTGATAACATGTTCCTCCTCAGGCCTAAGGCCTTCAGAGAACTTCTCTGGCAATGTTTTTTGTTTCTTTGTTTTTAATCTGTGTTTCTAGTAACCACTCTAAGGTTCTAACCCTTGTCTATTATTCTTAAAATTCTAGTGATTTTGGTTCACCCCGAGACAGCCAAAACCTCAGACATATCTGAGAATTTTCTGCGATGACCTTGTGGTACAGAGATCTATCAGTTTTCTTTGGCTAGCAAACAAGTTACCATAGACTCAGACTCCCAACATCTGCTTATCACCCCGTCCCCCACCCCAGTATCTTCACAGCAGAAAGGAAGGCAGACTCAGACGACTCTAGCCGGTGAGCCTAGGTTTAAGGTATCACAAAGTCCCAACCATGGCGCTAGCTATGGACCTCCAACTTCTGCTCCAGCCTCCTGCCTTCTGACTAGGAGACTTTGGTATCCTACAGCCTTTGCCTTCAGGTCCCATTTTCTGCTGGTAGCTAGCCGGGCTTCATTTCACATCTAGCTCCCTAAGTCATTGTCCCATCCCTTTCTGTGTCTATTGCTGTTTCCAAGCTCCTTCTGCAAATTAAGTTACTGTGTACCCAGAAGAGTACAGAATCAGAGAGGCTTTGTGAACTTGGGCTTCTATGACTGAAACCCCCTTGATGGGCACTCATTTGGTAACTCCTGTGATGGCTAATCTTGGACGATCATCCTCTTAACACACCTGGGAAGAGGGGACTTCAACTGCCTCCATCAGACTGGCCTGTGGCCGTAACTGCAGGGCATTTCTTGATTGCTCATTGATAAAAGAGGACCCAACCTACCATGCACAATACCATTCCAAGGCCGGGGGACCTGGGCTACATATAAGAGAGCTAAGTGAGGGCTGGAGAGGTGTTCAGAGAGGAAGAACATTGATTGCTCTTCTAGAGGATCTGGGTTCAATCCATAGCACGAACAGTTCCAAGGGATCTGATGCCCTCTTCTGGCTTTCTACCTGGGCTCTGCACAAACATGGTGAACAGACATACATGCAGGTAAACAGTCATACACATTAAAAAGAAAAAAAAATGAAGATTTATTTGAGAGAAACTAAATAGAACCAGAAATCAAATTAGTAAAAAGTGTTCCTCCATGGTTTCTGCCTCCAGGTTTTAGATTTCCCTGACTTCCCTTTGGAATGGTCTGTATGAAGTTATAAGTCATAAGCCGAATAAACCCTCCCCTCTCTAAACTGCTTTCGTTCAGTGTTTACCACAGCATCAGAAAGCAAATTAGTACAGTTCCCTGCAGTGAACTTTTGGTTTCTGCTTTGTCCTCAGGGCACAGTTTGACTGCAGTTTTCTCTCGCAGCTCAGGCTTGCCTTATCAAGTGGTAGCACCTTGCTCTTCTGGACATTCAGGAACTGTGTGAGAGTTTCTAGTCTGTGCTGTGTGGACACATGCAAAGCACAGCTTGTATCTTATCAATCACAGAAAGTGCCAGTCGTTTGTGCAAGTGACTTTTCTAAGATCTTCCGGAAACAAATAATGAAGGCATATACGGATATAAAGAATAAAATACTCTTCATTCATTTCACTTGAAACTCAGCCAAATTAAACTACCATGTGTTATAATACATGCTCACAGTACCAAGATCATATCAAATAACAAACTTCTCCGAACAAGATACAGTCAGTGCCAACAATTATGTCATATAGTAAATTACCTTTGGGAAACATTCATCTTAAGATAGGTTTCAGCACACACTGTTTAATTTTTAACAATATAAATTAAGAATCTGACTTTCGTGTTTTGGGGAATACCCCCTGTTCAATCAAAGCCTGTTGCAGGCTGTCTCTGTCATCTGCATCATCATCAGAGTGGACTTCTATCTGCATCAGCATCACAGCTCTCCTCCATGAGCTCTCGGTGTTGTGTAGCACAGGGACTGTAGGACCCACAGGAGCCTCTGAGACCTTAGGGAATTGTCTGCTTTAAGTTTTATCTTCTAATTGTGTAAGTGTGTGTGTGTGTGTGTGTGTGTGTGTGTAGGTATGTGCGTGTGACTGCAGGTGTCCCCAGAGGTGAGAGGTAAGATCCACTTGGAACTGGAGGTTATGGGCCAACCAATGTGGGTGTTAGAAACCAAACTCTGTTTCTCTACAAGCACTCTTAGCTCTTAACCTCAGAGCCATCTATCTCTGCAGCTCTTGAGGAGCATGTCTAATTAGATTTGTGACTTCCATAGTTTACCTTTGTGCTTTCTAGCACATGACATTAGTCTTCGCACTGAAGGTAAGCTACCAACCCGAAGTTATCAATGTGGCTCAGCAGATAAGAGTGGTTTGGAGAAAAAAGAAGTAAGGTGTGCTGTTGGGAGTGCAGACAGCCCGAGGACAAGTGATTAAACAGTGTCTTTCATTTCCCTGGGAACCTTCAAGTTAACAAATTTTATGCAAGCTAATGAAGTGATTAATTTAGCCAATGTTTCCTTGCCATCTCACTGGAGGATGTGTAGCAGACATAATAAAGTTACAAAAGCTCACCTTGACAGATGACATTTAACATCAGTTCCAAATTGGTGTAATTCTATGTGATCATTGCTTTGATTGCATATGAACATATGGCACAGACCATATATAAGGACTCATGAAGGTCACTTGTTACTAAGTTGGCTTCCAAGGTTCTCAGCTATTTACAGTGTGATTCACAGAACACCTGCTTCAAGTTCAATGACATTGTCAGAGGACCCTAACTTGCTGTTTATAAGTTCCTTTCTGTCTCTAGGAGTTAGACAAGGGTATAATTTGAAATTCATGCTACTAAGTCTATTGCCAGTGTAACACTGGAGTCTATTGACAATTTATGTTGTATCTCAAAGCCTAGAGAATAAAGGGAAAACATTGCAATCAGCAACTTAACCATAGCTTGGGCTGGCATTCTGCAAAACACAACTTATCTGGTGTTTCCCCTATCCTTTGAGAGAAAACACCTGTGCCTCATATGTTTTATAAGAAAAGACTATTGAAGGAATTTTTTCTAGAACAGAGAAGGTGATAAGTGCCTTCCATATGAAAAGCTCAAACAGGCACTCCTCCAAAAGGCACTAAAGAGGACAGGCACAACAAGATGTGCCCCATAGTCTCTCCCTGTCTTGGTCCTTTGAGGCAGGATCCTACGAAGCAGTCTAGACTGGCCTTGGACACTCAGTAATTCTCCTGTCTAGAGTTTTGGAGTGCTGGAATTCTAGGCGTGAGCTACCATATTCTTATATGGTAAAAATCTTTTCTATGCTCTCCATTTCTGTTAAGTTCAGTCAGTATAAGCAGCATGTCTCCTGTTTGTGTAAACAATGCCTGTATACTAATAGCACTTCATTACTGTGGCACCTTCATTACTTTCTGCTTCTGCCCTATTGAGTGGTGTGTGGCATAATCTGTGTAGAATTCTTTAAATTTGTGGGGAAATGGAAAAGGCCACCAAAGGCAACTTCTTCCCTAGCCCTTCCAGATGAAAAGCAAGCACTTTTCTTTCTAGGATGGTGATCTATCTCAAAACTCAAAATATAGCTTTATGGGAGTGACCAGTGTATTCTCTCTCTCTCTCTCTCTCTCTCTCTCTCTCTCTCTCTCTCTCTCTCTCTCTCTCTCTCTCTCTGCAGAGAAACAGGCAGAGTGGCTAGATACTTGTAGACTTGGTTCTGTGTGGTGGTTAGTCACTGCCTCCCACACTTAAGACCCCTGCAATATGTGCCTTCCTGAAATTCAGTGGGAATCAAATGTAAGCTCTCTGGAATATGTGCAGTGAAGACCATGTCATCTAGCAAGGAAGCACACAGCAAACAGAATTCTTGAAAGTCATGGCATAATTTGAAGATACTCAAGGCCTTAAAGTTTGGCTTTGTGAGCAAACCCAAGGTTGGCAGGAGTCCTCTACATTTCAAAGCGTCTTAAAATCCCTAGTCTCAGTTTTTGATGTTTGTAGCCTCTGCCTACTAAGTTGTACATAGAAATGGATATTTTTCTTTGTCAAAGGAGAGAACACACATCCTTTAATACCCCATTTTGAAATTTTATTTGTGCTTTTTAATACCTTTGTGGGGTGATTATTTTGGTTGGAGGTGCTGTTTCTAACTGGATGAAACTATTTTATACATAAATGATTAAAGTAAAAAAATATAACTTCGCAGTGTATAAATCTTAAAACATAAACATAAATTTTAGAAGTGTGATGCGTTTTCAACCATATTTGTTGAAAGATGTAGCCCTGAATATGAATCAAAAACGATCTAAGAAACTATATATACAGGATAAATTAAAACAAAGAAGCCTACATGCAAATTAAAATCTCTTCACGTACCGTCTTGCCCTATGCTGTAGGAGACACAGGCAAAGTAATGACTAAAGCTGTATACCCAAACTATAGCTTTATAAAAATCTGCTTTCAGGCAGCTCTGGAATATGTACTCATTTCTGCAGGTTTGCTGGCGACCTGGACAAGGTGCGTGGCACTACCGACAGGTGCAGGAGTTCAGCGTGCTCGAGATAACGCCCCGCCCCTCACTTTGGGCGGGCCTAACTAAGCCATCTCAGCTAGGCACTGGAGGCCAACGACAAGGCTTTCCACTGGAGAGCCCCAGGACCCACAGCACAAAGGCGGCCACCGAGCCGAGCTTGGGGACCAGGACGCCGCCCCACCCCAAGTCACCCGCCGCAGCACCGCCCGCTCTAACTCGAGTCGGTGCAGAGGACGGTGGGCGGGGTGGGGCGGGGCCGTGGCTCGTGGGTCTGTGGGGAATGGCTGAGCATATGGGGCGGGGCTATGAGGTGGGCGGGCCCTGTGGGGAAAGAAAGGTTGGGCAGGGCCTGCGATTGACGGGCCAATGGAGTGGGGCTTGAGTGGGAGGGGCGGGGCCTATGCGGGACGTGACCTATCGAGAGGGGTGTGGTCCGTGGAGGGCGTGGTCTGCGTGCAGCGGGGCGGGGCTGGGCGTGTCTTGCGGGGCGGGCCCTGCGCGGCGGGCGGGGCGGTGGCGCTGGCTGAGACAGTCTTTGCGCCGGCGGCGGTGGCGGCTGTGGGGGCTGGGCGGAGCGCCGCGGTGCGGGGCGGCCGGGCTGGCGGCGGCCGGGAGCCGCAGGCGGGAGCGAGGCGGAGAGCACCGGGAGCTGAGGCGGCGGAACGGCTGTTGGAGACCCCGGAGCGTGGAGCTGAAATGACTGAGGTAACGGCGGGCAGCGGGCCCAAAGAAGCGGCCTCTGCAAGCGGAGCGCTCGGGCCGGGCGGGTCAGACCCTCTCTGGATTCCCGGGGCTGGCGGCGGCGCCCGCGGCGGGACCTGGGCCGCGCCCTGCCCGCGCCGCACCGGGCTGCACCTCGTTCCGAGCCTTTGTCTGTCAGCCGAGCCGGGGCCGGAGCTGCGGTCGCGAGCTCGAAAGGAAGCTGGCGTCCTCCTGGGCCCGAGGGCTGACTGCCTGCCCCGAGCTCAGCAGACATTCTGCGGGAGCAGGTCCGGTGCAGCCTCAGTCCCGAGCTTCCCCTAGGGTCTGCAAACTATCAACAAAGAAGCCCCGTCGGACGGGGCAAGCCGGAGCTGCCTCAGTGGCGCTCTTGCAACAGCTACGCTGTGAGGGCTTTCGGGCTGAAATCCAGGGTGTTCTGTAGGTGGCATAAAGTACCATTTTGTTTCCGTTTCGACAGTGCGGCTTTCAAAATCTGGGTTAATTCTATTAAAGTCTGTCTCGGAAGCATACTCATAGGGGAAGGAAAAAAGTATAAAAAGGAAAATGGGTTTATTAAAGGGGTAATCATGTAACTTTTTGAAAGTGCTTTATGGGGTGAGTTGTAACAAATAGGTTTTAACGCGGTGTTTTGCACTAAAGATATTTTTGTTTGCTTCGTTTTAGTTTTGGGAATTGTTGACTGCCTGGACATGGGAACGGCAAGGAACCTACAAACAGGTCTATTAAGAATCTGTCATCTCGAAAATTTTATTCTATGAATGTTTTCCATTAAGAAGGTGTCAACAGAGGTTTGTGATTTCTGCCACATAAGAGGCTAATTTGAAACAGTTCCCTGGCAGTGGTCAGATGTCTGAAACTGGCAAGAACTAGACTCTAGGCTCGGAATGCTCATCCTTCATCGAGAGAGACACAGCGCTACCTACATACTGTCTAAATGCAATCTCTCTGGTGCCACTTAACATAATGGATGGCTTGTCTGCATCTCATTTTCAGATAGAGCACTGAGGCTTGCAGTGCTGTGGGGGCGTTTCCTACAGATCCAAGCACTGGCCATTCGCTTCTGTTTCCAGATGTGTTTTCTCATTTGTGTACTTGAAACATCTACCATCACATGAACTCCAGATTGAGCCACAGAGTTCTGTGAACAGGAAAGGTCCAGGAATGGTGTTGCCCAGCTTCGGGACAAGCCAGTTTTACATCTGCTTAACAATTAAATAAATAAATCCTTCGCTAATTAAGGCTATGGAACCAAATAAAGACATGCACATTCCTTTGCCAAATGAACTCTAGGGATGTTGAATTTCACTGTAACTGGTCATTCCCAGTTAACTAACATATAAGTTATGCACAAATGGACGTGATGCCCGTGGCACTATATCCGGGTTCTAGCTCATACTGAAGATCAAAAAAAACAAAAAACAAAACCTATTATGACTAATCCTTGGGAAGAGAAAGTCTGCAAAATGGCCCAAACGAGTCTACTGCAAGGGAAGCAGTTTTACTGTCGGGAATGGGTTTTCCACAAGCTTCAGCACTGCCTCCAGGAGAAGTCGAGCTGCTGTACTAGTGTAGCCAATGCACAGTCCCTGGTCGGGAATGCTGGGAATAATGCTAGTGCCATCTCTGGGAAGGGGGCCTCCTGGGGTGTGCTGCTGGTGGGAGGGCCTGGCAGTGGGAAAACAGCCCTGTGCACCGAGCTTTTGTGGCCCAGCTCACCAGCCAGCCTACAGAGAGGTCTGCATCGCCAGGCTTTGGCTTTCCACTTCTGCAAAGCCCAGGACTCAGACACTTTGTGTGTTGGAGGATTTATCAGAGGTCTGGTAGCCCAGATCTGCCAAAGTGGACTCCTTCAAGGTTATGAGGACAAGCTAAGAGATCCAGCCGTCCAAAGTCTCCTAGAGCCTGGAGAGTGTGAAAGAAACCCAGCGGAAGCATTTAAAAGGTAACCACTAGAAGGTAGCCATGCCTGCTCATCTCTGTATCCAAGTCATAGATACCTTGGCTACACTGCTCAGTTGTTGGATGTAAATCACTGTTCCTCACTATACCTCCTTAGTTTTAATAGAAAATTGAGGCTTTGCATTATTGCCTAGTGTGTGGCTTAGATGTGAAGCTTAATTTTAGGAAAAGAGAGCTCCTTTTGTCTATGGTATTGTTTATCGTTTCTGTAAATTCGAAAGGTACATTCTCTAAAACAGACACCTCAGGAAATTTGCTCATGTTGTGGGGTGTGTTCTGCTAACTGGCAGAAAAGTTGAGTGATCTATGGTGGTATTCAACAGCTAACATCTGAAGCATCTTAGTGCTTTGAATGATGAAGACATTGTTGAACTCGTTTAAGAATCTAAGATAGAAGGGTTGGTGCAAGGGAGCACGTTGCTTTTAAATGGTTTCAGATGCAAAACTGCATTCCAGGAAACACCATTCCTTGGAGAGAAGTTGTTTGTCAGTCTCTGCTCATGTATGCAGCAGCAGTCATCCTAGCTCATGTACCTGTTTCTCAGGTGCTCTCTGTGTACCTATTCCTCCTCCACACTATCTAGTTCCTCCACAACCTAGTCTGTATAAAGCATTGCACTATATCATACCTAAGAGGTTTGTGTGTCTGGAGGAGGGATTTGCAAAGGATGACAAAAGCAGTGTTTGTTTTCTGTCCCAAAATCTAAAACTTTTGCAGGTGACATTGAAAGTATTTCATAGTGATAGCAAACACTGTGGGAATTAAGTGTGTTACAGATATTAAACCATGTAATTTTTTTTTAGGAATTCTGTGACACAGGAACCTTTTTTTCAGTTTTCTTGGTGAGGAAACTGAAGGATTAGATAGCAGACGGAAATTACTTAAGGTTGAACCAGTTGGGACGTTGCATACTTGACATTTGAAATCTATCTATATAATTGTAACTAGAGGAGTCATTTGATGAACTTCAGAATAATAGAAGTTGTGAGTTGTGAAGGTGGAGAGCTGGGAGGTGCTGGCATGTGTTTAGTACCGTGTTCAGATGGCCCACAGAATGACTGACAGTAGGAGTGGTGTTTAAATGGGAGATGTTCCATAGACTCATGTGTTTGAAGCTTGGGCCACAGTTAGGTGCAGCCCTAGAGGTGGGGACCAACTGAAGGAAGTGGGTCCCTAGGGGCAGGCCTTGAAGTTCTTAGCCCCACCCCATATCCTGTCTGCTCTCTGCTTCCTGACTGTGACCATCTGCCTCAGGCTTCTGCCACCATGACATTCCCAGTCCAGTGGACTGTGTGCCCTCAAACTGTGTACCCAAAGCCCTCTTGTGAGGCATTTAGTCATAGTAATGGAAATTAGTCATATAGGTAGAGTCGCCTGAGGGTTGAAGGTGAATAGTTTAAATATGGCAGTCATCTTGGGGTAGGGCTTGAAAGACATGACATTCTTCTACACTTGTTAATGTATAAATACAGTCCAGTAAACACTGGACAAATCTTCTGTTTTGTTAGCCATCAATTTCAGGGCTACTGCCTGTAAGCCAGTGAGGAAATCAGTACAAGCATGTGGCACAGACTCAGGCGGGTGGCAGGTTTGGTGGAGGGCACCCTGTTTGGAAGCCCTGCATGCCTTACAGATGGTACATAAACACCCCCTCTTCTCCCTTACTGCCTGTTCTGAAGGAACTTAATAATTAAGGAGCCAGGTTTTAAATTATTCTGTAAGCTATCTGGGTGACATCTTAATTACTTCTAGAGTATCTCATCTAATATCTAAGAGTTCAAACTCTTGTTTGGTAATTGGTTTTCTTTCTCCCCCCCCCCCCCCGATATATTCTCATCCCAAGCAATTCGTTCTTCATAGTGTCATTAATTTTCCTTAAAAATTTCAGGAAATTTTCTCCTTTTCAGGCTTTAGTCTCTGTTTTTCTGCCTGATTTGAAGTTATTAACTAATGGAAGGGAAGGAAGCCAAGTTAGGGCCAAGGGTGAAAACTACACCCACTCTGTTCTTCTGATTGACAGAAGTGCCAGTCCCTTGGTGGTCTCTCCTGTACTTTCATGTGTCTGCTTGCTTGACTTTCCATTCAGTTGTTTAACAAGAAGTCCCTCCTGAACTGAGGCTCCATCTTGGCTTTCTCACCCTTTAGAACCTTAAGAACCCCCATAAGCTTATTGTTTATACCCATCCCACTCTGGTATTTTATTACAGCAGTGCAAAGTGGACTCAGGCAACCCACTTTAAGTGAGTTCTTCAGAAAAATTTATTAGGAACGTGTTTCATTTGAACATGAATAGACACCATTCAATAGGTCACCCAGGAGAGGGCTATTGTTTCCAAGTTGCTAGTTTATTTAGGGAGACAGTAGTAGACAGTTAAGGGGGTGTGTCCTACTTAGAGTTACTAGTGAGAGTTTCTGGGATGAAACACTATGATCAATGGCAACCTGGGGAGGAGAGGGTTTATTTGATTATGCTTTCACATCACTGTTCATCATCAAAGGAAGTCAAGCAGGGCAGGAACCTGGAGCTAATGCAGAGGCCATGGAGGGTGATGCTTACAGACTTGCTCCTCCTGGCTTGCTCAGCCTGCTTTCTTATAGAACCCTGGACCACCAGCCCAGGGGTGGCACCACTCACATTGAACTGTGCCCTTGCACATCAATCACTAATTAAGAAAATGTTCTACAGGCTTGCTTACAACCATCTTATGGAGGCATCTTCTTCTTCTCCTCCTCTTCCTCCTTCTCCTTCTCCTCCTTCTCCTCCTTCTTCTCCTTCTTTTTTAATTTTTTTCTTATTTTACATATCGATCCCAGTTCCCCTTCCCTCCAACCCTCCCATGCCTCCCCTCCCCCATCCTCCCCTATTTCCCATTCACTCCCCAGGGATGGTGAGGCCTTCCAGGAGGGATCATCAAAATCTGTCAAGTCATTTGGGATAGGCCCTCATGTCTCTAGGCTAAGGGGGTATCCCTCCACTGTCAGAGGGCCTCTAGATTGCCTAGGCCTTCTAACTGAGACCCACGTTAAAGGGGTCTGGGTTGGCCCTATGTTGTTTCCTAGGTATCAGTCTAGGGTCCATGAGCTCCCCCTTGTTCAGGTCAGCAGTTTCTATGGGTTTCTGTAGCCTGGTCTTGACCCCTCAATTCATCACTTCTCCCTCTCTGCAACTTGGTTCCAGGAGTTTGACTCAGTGTTTATTGAGGGTGTGGGTGTCTGCTTCTGCTTCCATTAGCTACTGGATGAGGGCTCTAGGATGGCATATAAGGTAGTCATCAATCTCATTATCAGGAAAGGGCATTTAAGGTAGCCTCTCAATTACTGCTCAGATTGTTAGTTGGGGTTATCCTTATAGGTCTCTGGACATTTCCCTACTGCCAGATTTCTGTTCAAACCTTTAATGGCTTCCTCTATTATGGTATCTCTTTTCTTGTTCTCCTCTATTCTGGAGGTATTTTCTTAATTGAAGTTCCTTCCTCTCAAATGACTATAGCTTGTGTCAAGTGGGCATAAAACAAGCCAGCACAGTGTGAGATTAGATAATTGATGCTGGATTAAATAAAATATAAATGTAAGCCTAGAAAAATAAATTCATCCTTTTTCCTTTCTATAATAATTTCAAACCAGCTTTGGTAGCATTACTTTTTTTAACATGTAAATCCTGATAATATTAGTGGTATTGTGAATACCATGGGAAACATCAGGGCAGCAGTCTATATTTGGTGAAGAAAAATCTTAGCTGGGGAACTGGCTGAGGGGAAATTCGATCACATCTTTTTCATCCACTTAACTTCCCCCCCTCAGTTTTATTTTTCAACTTCTTCCTTATGTTTCACTCTTAGACCATGGTAGACTGTGTAGTACCACTAGTTATATTCTTACATGACATGATGTTTGGCTGAGTTTATTGGAGTAACTTTTAATCTAGTTATACACAGCAGCCCTTTTCCCCTCAGAGGTGGCATGCTGCTTCTCAGAGGTAGTTGTCCAAAGTTCCCCGTTGAGCAGACAGTGAGAGTTGTGCTACTTCTGAGTCAAGGTGAGCTGAAGATAGAGCAGTGTGGGGGGCAACTGCAACCCTGCTGTCAGAGAGACTAGATTCTAAGTAATACCCATCCTGTTCCTATGAAGTGAGGTTAAGGATGGAAATGCATTAGAGTGTTCATGTGACACGTGAGCACTGTGCCATGCACACCATTATTTCACTTACTGAAGGACATAAAAATACACAATTGCTTGTTTCTTTTCAATTCCATTCAGTTTTCAATTAATTCTATACTTACAGGGTTTTAAAAACACATTTCTGTTACTCAAAGGAACTAAGTTTATAATGCTCTTTGTTTTATTTGTGCTGAGAACAGATGACTGATTTCTTTCTTTCTGTTCCCTCACATCCCCAGGTTTTCATTACAAAGCTGTGTGTTTTGTCTTCAACATGGCTTCTTCTCTAGTTAGAAAAAGAGTGGCAGGGCTTCCTGTCAGCCCTGTGACCACTAGCAAACCCCAGTTATTTCTGAGCAAATGATAACTGTGTCTGTGGTGAGGTGTTTGTGTCTGTAGTGAGGTGTTGGGGGCAGTGGCTTCAGATCTCTTGTGTGATTTAGAAGCAGGTCAGAAGATGCCGTTTAACTAGGCTACAAACTAGAACTTCCAGGTCCCTTTGATTGAGGTGGACACAGTGCCCAGAAACCCTCATCTCTATCCCTGCCTTTATTTCTGGATAACAGGTTTCCCTTTCCCTCTGGTATTAAGTTTAAGTGGAATAGAATTGTGATGAAATATTAAAGATGGGTGAATGGCTGTAGGGTACTGAGAGTTTAGCAGATAGTGTGTTATTGACAAGGGCAGTGGATTCAAAAAAGATGTCAAGCTGAGCGATCAATCCCCACCCCCCACTTAGCAGAACAGGAATCTGGGAAGGTCTGAATCTATGTGTTGATCGAGTCTGCCATCTCCTTGTTCTTACCTAGGGTCTCTTCCTCACAGGCATCCTTGGTTCCCACCACTCTTCACCATCTTCATGATGTCATTCATGCCCGAGGAGCTTTTCCTGCCTACTGTAGTGCTTAGTTAGCACATTGCATGATGTCAACAGCCGCTAAGTAATTATTATCATTTAATGAATGCATAATGTTCCTTGCCTATCTAAAATATTCCCTAACATAACTAAAAGGGCTTTAAATGAGTTAAAAAAAAAAAAAAAGAAAGAAAAGAAAAGAAAAAGAAAGAAAGAAAGAAAAGAAAATACTGTATTGTTAAGGCTAGTTTTAAATGTAGAACAGACTAATGTAGTGATTCTTAATTTATTAACATTCTATGTGAATTGGCATCAGGTAATTTAGTGGCTAGATACCCATTCTCCTCCTCTTTTGAGAACTCAGGGCACAAGGCCCACCTTTTTGTTCCCTTGTGTGTGCTCATGGCAGAATATTCTGTTTCTACTATGTAGGATAACTGTCATTTTCCATTCTTAAAATTCAAGAAAGTATTTTTGAAAATTAAGAATGTGTACATGTATTTGTGCATTGAAATAAGTCATCAAGTCTTTGGAGCTAGAGTAATAGATGCTCATGAACCACTAGATATGATGCTGAGAGTCAAACTTGGTTTCTCTGCAGAAACAGTAGTGTTCTAACTGCTGTGCCGTCCCTCCACCCTCTTCATTTTTCATCCTTAAGTATTTTTAAATTGAAGATCCCTATAAAAATGTTTAAACTCAGCAAAAACTATATTGCAGGTGTTTTTCAGGCCAAGACCATTTTCATTCAAAACACGTATTTATTTTTAAATGCATTTTATATATATATATATATATATATATATATATATATATATATATGGGTTTGTGAGTGCAGGTGTCCACAGAGACCAGAAGAGGGAGTTGGATCCTGTTGGGCTGGACTGACAGATGGTTGTAAACTGTCATGTAGGTGCTGGGAACTGAACTCAGGTCCTCTGGAAGATCAGTGAGTATCCTAACCCTTGAGCTATCTCTCCAGTCCCACTCTATGATTTTCCTCCAGGATGGGTTTCCATTCTTCGAGCCTCCTACTTTCTGTCCCTCTGCTCTGTTCTCTTGCTTCAAAAGGGTCTCTGAGAGCTGAACACCTGAAGTGGGGCTCTGTGTAGCTGCTAGCTGCTCTGCATCTTTGGCCTTCCAGCACTCTTGTAACACTGACACAACATACTGCTTCTGCATCCATATTTTTAATCCACTTTAGATAGCTTTTATTTTCCTTTCAGACCAGAGAGAAGAAAATCACATGCTCTACAAGATGGGATATTTTTACCCACTTCCGGAATTTAACATTTACATCCAGACTGTTGTTCATTCCTAGGGAAGGATCTCTCACAGTGATATGGAGACTGAGCCAGCTGCTGCCTGCATGTGAGCTGACATGCTCTGATTGATTCTGTCTGTACTGTTTTACATGCAGGCAGTTTCATTTGTTTGCATATGTCAGAAACACCCTGAGTGTTCGCTACAAGGTTGCACTCAGGTTGTCTTGAATTTGTGCCTCTAACTTGGCACTTGAACTTGGCACATCCTCCTCCTCTGTGTCAGTCAGTTCTTACTGAAATGTGACTTCTGTCAGGCATTCTCACAGGGAGGTTTGGGTGTATGATTGGTGCCCTCTGAGCTCGTAGCTCAGCCTGCCTTTTGCAGAGCTAATGTCATTGAGCAGTTTTCTTTACTTTTCTAGTGGAGTTCTACTTTGACTGTTCTTTGGTGGCTCTTCATCTGGTTTCTCTCGGATTTGCCCTACAAAGTACATTGTTCTATCTTATCTAGTGCCATGGTCAACAGTGCAAATCTACTTATCCTGATCTATACCTACCATTTCTCTTGGCCATCCCTCACTAACCTTTGTTCAAAATTACTTCTCTTCCAAGGTGTCTTTCCTTTTTCTTCTTTTTTTTTAACACTGTGTATATGTGTATTTGTGTGCACACTCATGCGTGTGCATACACATGCACATGTGTCACATACTTGTCACACATTTTTTTAACTAAATAAAAAAAAAATGGAAAAGATGTTGCAAATACAATCCAGAGATATCCTGACTTGATGCTTACACGCCAAGGAATGAAGTAGAAAAGCATGGAAAGACTTTGTTTTCCAAGTTGATGCAAGGTGATTGATTCATAATGCAAGTCCCAAATCTAAGCTGAAGTGTTTCAGGCCTTGGGTCTCACTGTGTGCTGTGTGGAGTATCCATGTGCCATGTTCAAAGCCAAGACTACAGCGAAGTCCTGTGACACAACAGAGGCCAGCTGCCAGACACAACCTGGATTCATTCCACATTTTATGTTGACCTAATTTTGGGTCTTGGTGTATTTGGAAATCTTAACTGTTGCAAAGTTATTTTTCAAAAGTTATGGGACCCCATATAGTGTTGCAACCCACAGTTGAAGCAGCCGAAGTCTCGAGCCATGTCTGTCTCTGATTTTCTCGAGATTGAGGCCTGAGCCGTGGTGGTAGATGTGGCCTTAACAGAGGCTTCATTGCGGCTTTTCCTCTGATATTTCTTGCCATCACCATGGTAACGGAACTGTGGCGAGAATGTGCTCTAGTTGGCCTGCTGGTCCAGAGATGATAACAGTTAAGGAGAGATAGGCCAGCTGCAACCTGACCCCAAGCCTGGAGTAGATAAAACAAGCACATAGACAAA
Organism: Phodopus roborovskii; assembly: GCF_943737965.1. Lineage (NCBI taxonomy): Eukaryota > Metazoa > Chordata > Mammalia > Rodentia > Cricetidae > Phodopus > Phodopus roborovskii. The sequence continues at coordinate 417,000 of NW_026126433.1, forward strand.
AGGAGAGTATATGTAATTGTTATTGGGGGCAGGGTGTGTGATATAGACCACAGTTATGAAAATAACTGTAAAACTAAGAAAGGAATATTTCAAATGGGAAGTCATTGTTTTCATTGGGAATCTGGGAGTCATAGGTTAATCAGTTTCACTCATCCATATACTCATTCTGTCAGCAGCTTGTTTTACCTCCAAAATTAAGCCAACACCTCCTGTTTTCACTTCCCACCATGGCTAAATCCTTCTGTGTTGCCAGAACCATGGCAGACTTCCCTGGACCATCAGAGAAAGTGTCAGATCATGTTATCCCCCCCATTTATACCTGGCAGCACCTTTTACACCTTGAGAGGAAAACCTGAACTCTCCATGGTCTCCTGTTGGCCTTGGCCTTTGACCTTGCCCTGCAATGCTTTGATCCTCTTCCTTGCCTTTGAGTCACACTATCTTTATCCCATCCTGGAAGCACAGTGTCTATGGCTTTACCTTCTTAGAGACTTCAAGCAGCCTTTCTGCTCAGTTCTCCTGCATTCTTATTTACTCTGGTACTAGAGCTCACACTTAGGGGGCCATCACACAAGTTAGTAAGCAGCCCTCCCACTGTACTATGCTTCCCATCCTCAGTTGCCCCATATAGCTTATTCTTCTCTCTGTTTCTTACTGATCACGATCTAGAATTATTCTGTATATTTTTAACTGACGTTTTGCCTTCCTTTTTGAGCAAGTAGAGTATGTGATTGTTAGAGATAGACTATAGTAGAAGCAGTTACTATTAAACTAATAGCTAACTACTTAGTTTAATATAAAACTTTCTAATTTTGTCAGCATCGATATAATTTTTGTTGTTTTAACCACATTTGATTCTGAAATACCCCATATTCTTGTAAGAAACAGTTTACACATATATGTATTACAGAGTTGTATATGAGCAAATCTCTTTTATATCATCTCCCTGCCGTAGTCAGATTGCTCCCATATTCAGAGGGCCTAAAAGTGCGAACAACTAAGGAGGTCCTCCTTCATTTCACTGTGCCTCTCTAAGAGGTCCCAAGTTCTGGGATATCTGGAGTCCCAGAGAGATACTGTAAAGATAACATTGTACAGCCAGCATCATCGCTAGGCAACATTTTCCTGTGACATTTTTATTTTAAAGATTTACTTTATTTTTTTATGTATATGTGTTTTTGTCTGTGCGTGTATGTGCCACATGAGTGTAGATGTCCTAAAAGGCCAGAAGAGCAAGTCAGATCTCTTGGAGCTGGAATTACAGTAGTAAAACAGTTGATATGGATACTGGGAACTAAACTCGGGTCCTCTTGAGGTGTGCAGTGTTGCTGAGGCCACTTTGGTGCTTTGGTTCTTCCTTTGTTTGAATGCAGATTAGGGGTGAGGAATGCACCAGATGCACCAGGTCTTGTCTAGGATGTACAGTAAGCAGATGTGGCAAACATCCTGTGTGTTTATTGGCTTTGTTTGTTTGTTTTGATAGCTAGAGGAGGTGGTTGGTACAGACGTTAAGATGGCAGGTAACAGAGTTTTATAGAAAACTAAAACAGGTCAGGAGCAAGGGCTTGGAAAGTAGAGGGAGGGGTGCTCTTTCATGTAGGACTACTTAGGTTGTTTAGAAGGAAATTTGACAAGAGCCCTTCAGACCCAGGAGATACCAAGTACAAGATCATGGGAGTTGGTTTAAAGTCTAGGGACAGAGGTGTGCTTATGTGACAGGGACAGAGCTCCCAGTGGGAGGCATAGCTAGCCAGGAGCCTGAAAGAGCCTTAGATAGTTGTAAGGACATTCATTCTTTTCCTTGAGTAGACTGGAAGCCCTTGAAGCTCTTTAGACAAAGATAATCTGACTTCTGGTTTCATAAGGTCACGGTGACTGATGTCCTGAGAAGAGGGTGGATGAGCTAACACAAGTAAAGCAGTAAATAGCCAATGCAGTCATCTGTGTGCAGGTGCTTGGACTTGGAGAAGTAAAGGACCCAGTAGAAGTGTCTTCCGAGTTTGTTTTCAAATTGACATGAGAGCTTGCTGGATGTGAGTTATGTCAGAAATAAAGCAAGATTTGGCTCTTGGGATCTTGGCTGGGAAACTAGGAGGCTGGAGTTTTTGAGTTTACTGCAAAATAGAAGCTGAAGGGAAGAGCCCAGCGAGGCCTGAACAATGGAGGGTGAGTCCTGAAAAGCTGAACTCCCAACATCTAAGCATAGAAGGTGAGCAGGTGATTGAGATCCAGCCAAGGCTTGCATGGGACATTGCTGGCATCAACACCCACACATGAGTAGGCAGAGTAGGGACATGGGGCTCAGAACCTGGTGGGTTTCCTGATTAAGGGGTTTTTAAGGCACAAAGAAGGAATTGCTGCAATAGGAAGACCGGACCATGCACAGAGGTGTCGGTTGTAAAGCATTCCTTCGAGTTGAGGATGCTGTGTGGCAGCAAGTGACAAGTCTTGGGAATAGCCACAACATGATAAAGCTGGAGTCACTGGCATCATGAATGAATACTAGGGTTATGTACTTGGGAGACTGAAGCCTTTACTGTGATGCAGGAGGGTTGTCTAGCAGAAGCTGGAGAAGTTGTGGGCTTGTGGATGTTTGCAGAAGACAGGGTCAAAGTGGGGAGTAATAGAGAAGAGACACAAAGTCCCTTTCAAGGGAGACAGCAGAGTGTTGGGACTGTTGTTAAGGTGGGTGGAACCTGATGAATAAGCTGCCAGGATAAGGCAGCAAAGGGGACATCCCCAGTGAGAGAGTGAATTTGCCTCCCATGACCATGGTTAGAGGAAGCTGGAGCTGTGAGCTAGACTTGGTTAATGTGGGAGACTGTAATGATGATGTCTTCTGACACATGCCCATGTTTATATGGTATGCCATGAAGAATGGTATGGGAAATGACCAAAACCTGGAATTCTGAAAATACTTGGATTATCTAGCTATCTATTGTTTCTAGTAGGTTCCCAATCCATATTCCTAATTTTTAAAGCATGTATTTGTGTGTGTGTGTGTGTGTGTGCGCGCGCGTGCATGGCCATGCCCTGACACCTGGAATCAGGTCTTCAGACTTGGCTGCAGATGCATTTGCCCACTAGGCCATCTTTCCAGTTCCCATAATAATTATTTTAAATATCTTATCATGCTAAAGACATGACTCAGCAGCCAAGTGGTGGTTATGCATACCTTTAATCCCAGCACTTGGGAAGCAGAGGCAGGATGATTTCTGTGAAGCCAGCCTGGTCTATAAAGCTACGCAGAGAAATCCTGCCTCAAAAAACAAAAACAAAAAAAAAAAGGAAAGAAAAAAAAGATGACTCAGCAGTTGAGAGTTGAGCATACTCTCTGTGCTTTTAGAGGACTGTGATTCAATTCCCAGCATCCACCTGGCAGCTCACAACCATCTGTGACTCCAGTTCCAGGTGATCCAACACCCGAAACACACTCAATATGTGTGCTAGACCTGAACTCAGGTCCTTTGCAAGAGCAACAAGCACTTTTAACCACTGAGCCATCCCTTCAGCAACCCCCCCCCATAATACAATTTTAAGTGTGTGTCAGTGAGATAGCAGTGTCCTGATGGAGTCTCATCAGTGAGGACCTGTCCTTCCTTGGGGCCAGCAATGCCAATGGGAGGCTATCATCGGGACTTTGTGGTCTTTGCCAAACCCCTGATCCACTTGACAACTTTGGTATAGTGTGCCACCCTTTTGACCAGGTCCTGGAGACATCTCTGCTGCAGGGGATCAGAGGTTCAGTTCTTCCTTGGCCATGCTTAGATTAGCTCTGTCATGTCCTGTCCTTTTCAGCCTCAGATTCAGCCAGCTCTCTAGAGTTTTGTTTGTGTTTAAAGTAAGCAGAGTTCTCTTTTCAACATGCTGGCTGAGAGCTGGCCTGCTGGCCTGCAGACACACTTGGCCTACTTTCCCCAGCCTTGTAAACACCGGCCTGGACTTAGCAAACACACCTGGAGAAAACCAATCTGTGTGCAGACACTTCAGACTTGCTGCTCTGTAAAGCGGCCTGGCTGACCTCTACCAGGCCCTGTGGGCTTGCTTCCTGGCAATCAGGTGGTGGGCCCAGCTGCTTCCTGGTCTACACCTGTGACCACTCACACCTCCGGATCATCAGATGATCCTGAAATCAGCAGGCCTGCCTTTGAAAACACCCCTGTTCCCTGGAGTGTTGGTTCATCTAGGCTTCTTGTTGCCTGTCTTGATAGTTGCAGGTGTTGTAATCAGACAGTGATTTTTTTTTTTTCTGGTGGCCCAGGCAGCCCTGTGCTGTTGTCTGACTCTGCAAGTTACCATGGATGGAATGCCCTGGAACTTTCCCATTTATAGATTTGTGCTTTGTGTTGTTTCTTTAAAAATAAATCCATCCCTGCTTTTATTCCTGTGAATATTAATGTGGCTTTTCTAAGTCCTTGGCCTGGGTTGTGAATTATCAGTATTAGTTCTGGTCTAGAGTGGCCATTCTGGTCACCTGTCTTTTACACCCTGTTTCTATCTAGATCCCCAGACTCTCCATTCTGCTTGCTGCCTGACCTCCTGTCCATGCCTCACCACCACCATTACCTTTAAATGAGGATAGCAATGTGATACTTAAAGTCACTACCCCGAGTAGATGTTTTTTCTGTTCAGTTCCTGCCTTCTTGAGATTGTGTGTGTGTGCTCTCTGCATGTCTGGCAGGTTTCTGGCCATTATTGCACACCTTTAGGCAAGTTAGATCACTTAGTTCACTCGGGGCTAAACTTCTGGAGTGGCTTTTGCCTGCTGTATGTTTTTCTTTGTGTTATCATATTCTATGTTTGCTTTGGTTAAGATTTCAGAATCAGGGATTGGCCATACTCTGACCTTGTTTTAATTACCATCTGGTTGTTACTTTTGGTTAGGTGAACAAATAGATATAGCTACCATATCTTCCCCCCCCTCTTAAAAGTGCTTTAATTTATTGGATGGTTGATTTTCTTTTTAAGAAAAGAAAACACAGTGTAAGTTTGTTGTTCCAGGTGAAAACAAGATAAAAATTATTAGTATTTTAATCTTGTGTAAAAACCAAATAAACCCCCCAAAGAAAAAATGCTTTTATTAAAGCCTGGGTTTGTTGTTGTTGTTGGTTGTTTGTTTGTTTTGAATCATTTATTAATAAAATGACTGACAGATCTATCAGTGTATACTCTGAGATAATTTCAAGGATGCTAAATTTGGCATTGACCTTCAAGGTAAATGACCTTCACACGTGAGAGAATGGAAAGTGAGGCAGGCAAAAACTTTGGAGCTCACCCACCTAAGAGCAAGCTGTGTCTCAGTGTTAACTCTGCTTCCTATGTAATAGTATTACTGGCTTCTACTACATAAATATGCACTTCTGTTGTGGGCTCAGGCCTGTGGAGAAAACATGAAAAAGAAAAGGGATGAAGACAGGAATTGCCAGTGAGGTCCTGTGGATTATGAACATCATGCCTCTGTACTCTTTGTTACCTGCTGGTTTCACTGTGAGAATGTGCACATCTGTCTCTCTAAATACACGCATCCGAGCCATCCTTTCTCTGGGCTTCAGCATAGTATTCCTTCAGTGATGAGTGGTGCATGACTGAGGTTTTACAGATACTGTCCCACTTCTGTTTTAAATGTTACGGTCATAAATTCTGACTAATAGGGCTGAAGGGATAGCTCAATGGGAAAAGTACTTGCTGCACAGGTTGAGGCCCACAGTCAGAAACCCTGGAAACCAGTTAAAGTGTGTATCTTGAAACCCAAAACTCCCAATGAGAAATGGGATGTGAAGATAGGAGAATAAGTTCAAAGGCCAGCTAGTCTGGAGTGCTCAGTGGCAAACAAGAGGAAAACGAAAACAGACACCAAGGGTGTCCACTACCCTTCACATGCACAGCATGGTATCCATAACTTCTAAGCAGGCACTTAGCCACCTTGTTCTGATTCCAGGGGAGTGTAAAGAACCAAGATCCTCAAATATTTAACACTCAAAATCTCACACAAGACACGGAATTCAGGGCTGAAAGGTTTTCAGGTCACCGGGGCATGGATGCCCTTGAAGCCTCAGTATCTATTCATTCCAGTTCAGTAGAGGATTCTGGTATCCTATTGTGAATAAAAATACCAGGAATTGTTTAGCAGCACCAGGGCTGTGGGGATGAGGAGTGCCCTGGTTATGGTTACTATTGCTGTGATATAATACCATGGCCAAAGCCACTTGGGGAGGGAAGGGTTTATGTCAGCTTACACTTCCAGGTAACAGTCCATCACTGAGGGAAGTCAGGGCAGGAACCTGGAGGCAGGAGCTAATGCAGAGGCTATAGAGGGATGCTGCTCACTGGCTTGTTCACTGAGGCTTGCTCAGCCTGCTTTCCTACAGAACTCAGAACCACCAGCCCAGAGATAGTACTACCACATTGGGCTGGACCCTCCCTTGTCATTACTAATTTCCTACAGCCATCTTATGGAAGTATTTTTCTTAGTTGAGGTTCTTTCTTTTCAGATGACATTAGCTTGTGTCAAGTTGACATAAACTGTCCAGCACAGGGAGCCTTTGGTAGGTCACTGTTGGACTTGCCCTTTTTAAAATGTAATTGCAGTTAATGTAACCTACTGGAAATTGTTGTATTTTAGGTTTTTGTTTGCTTGTTTTGTTTCTTTGGTTGTTTGTTTGTCTTATCCCATTTTTAGGTTCTGCTGTTTTTTCACTTACTAGTTTTGAGTATGTATTTTTTTTTAAATGTCCTTTAAACTAAGTGTTTAAACAGGCAAGCTCATGTGTGTACACACATTCTCTCTCTCTCTCTCTCTCTCTCTCTCTCTCTCTCTCTCTCTCTCTCTTCCGGAATTTGCATTTCCCTCCTCAGCAGTGGGGCAGCGGGACTACTCAAGGTCGTGCCAGCCAAGGTTTGCACCAGCAGCCATGTCCTAACAGTGAGAATATGTGTTTATTTGTCAGAAATGGAGGGATCAGGTCACGCTGCTTCTACTTTATTGAGACTACACTCCCAGAGTTGGCATCAGGTATTCCTCAGGACATTTCTGGTGTCTGAGAAGGTTCAAGTCCCCACTGTTACATGGACTATAACAGCCCTACTGAATTTATGGATTACAGATGTCCTGCAGCTGGGTTACCTTCTTGTAATACGTGACACTGTGTATCTTTATAGGTCCAGTGTGTTCTCAGAATAGTTTCATTTGTTTATTCCAAGAACCTAAACCTAAAAGAAATCACAAAATGAGCCCTTCTTCAGTATGGTGGAATGAAGTGCCTTCCCAGCACCCTGTAGAAAGGGGCAGGTGGCAAAATGTGCTGTGTAGATCCAAGGTAAGGAATCTACATAGAAATCCTCAGAGTACATAGAAAGTAACATGTAAGCCCTCAAAATGTTCCATAGAAGTTGTAGTAAATGGATTAATTCTAAGGAAATTGCTTCCATGGTGATGTATGCTGAGAACTACAAGGTGTGAGTGTGCAGTTAGCAGTCTGGGGACCTAGGAAAGCTGACCTGAATCAGGGCAGTGAGTGGTGCAAGTTCTCAGTGCAAAGCTCATGTTCTCAAGACCCAAACAGCTGATGCTTTTGAACTTGAAGAAAAGAATAAACTGATGTCCCAACTCAGGCAGTTAGCTTCTGGCTGACTGGGTGAGAGCCACTCTTTTGAACCTTAGAAACACCCAGAAGAACAGAAGACCACATGTGGGTATTCTGTAGCCCAGTCAGGTTAACACATAAAGCCAATCACCACAAGCCCACAGGAGCCGAGTGGAAGCCAACAGTGAGTCGTTTATGTTCACTTTTGGGAATGAAGAACACTGTCCTGGCCGTACTGGAGTTGTAGTATTCCTATTCTTGAGTGTTGTGAATTTTTTATGTATTTGGGATAAAAATCTTTATATATCAGACCACTCATCCATTCACCCAGCAAACATAAGTAACTCTTAACAGGGTCCTGGGTGAGCTGTTGGTAGGGAAAAGGTGAGTTTTCCTGGCAACTCCTCCTCTTCCCTTAGAGATCAGGAAGGTAGATGCTATGCTACCACTTCCTTGGTGGTTTGATGAGTCCCAGTTATTGAGGGCTTTTGAGCAGTGTATGTTTGCAGCACTCTTCCTGTGTCGTGTTGCAGAGTGAGCAGTGCAATCCCACTCTTCTCTGGGTGTATTTGAACTGAGCTCTGAGGATGGAGAGGAGAGTGAGCATGGTAGCAGGCGTACAAGGAGGGTTCTGGCATGAGAGGGGGTCTGTTCAAAGGCCCACAGGCAGGCCCACAAAGTTGGGGGGAATGGATAAGTAACAATTATTGGTTAGAGCCTGGAAACAGAAACCTGTAGTTGACTCAGCATGCTGCCAGGGCAGGGTGGACCTTGGTAGCTTGAGGAGTAATGATGGGATTGAAGGTCCTGGCCAGGCTAGCCCATGAACAAAGGCTTTCTGTGTAATGGCTTGCTCAGCATTAGTGTGTAAAAAGCAGAGTCAGGCTACTGAGAATTCATACTCCCACACCAAGGGACACATTACCAGGAGAGGCTTACTATATTTTTCTTGAATATCTTATTATATACTGTGTTAATAACTTTAGTTTTCATGCAATAATAGTGGCTTTTGTACTTTTGTACAGTTCTATGATTTTGACAAATGTAGAATCAGTGATAATATGTAGTAGGACCTTCTTGTGTTGAACTTTTTCTTGGGAACTGCCAGCTCCCAAATAATGACACACGGAGACTTACTAATTATGAAAGCTTGGCTTTTAGCTTAGGCTTGTTCCCAACTAGCTCTTATAATTTTATAATCTACGTTTTGCCGCATGGCTTGTTACCTTTTTTTCCATAATGTGTGTCTGCTTTCCTTCATATCTCACTGGCGTCTCTTGACTCTTTTTCCCAGAGTTTCTTTCTTTCTCTGGATGTACCACCTATTCTCTCCTGCCTAGCTGTTGGACATTCAGCTCTATTAAACCAGGCAGGTGCCTTTGGCAGGCAAGATAAAACAATATTTCTTTACACAGTTTGAGGATCCTGTCACTCCTAGAATTACCCTCTGCACTCTTTATTGGGTACACTTTCCCACAGTCAGGTTCTAGATCACATCCCTGTAATCCTGCTTTCTTGGGAAACCATTTTGATACACTCAGACACAAAACTTTTTTAATCTTGGTCCATTCTCTTGGAAGGGAGGCTGTGTTAATCTCTTAGCCTGTTGTTTTCAGTTTTCCTTTCTGTTGCTGTGGCAGCCTCTTGTGTGATATGTGCAGTTTGTTCATCTAAGGTGGCATGCATCTTAGTGTTTCTATTATGGGTTCTAGATGAAACTGCAAACACTGAAGTTCATTCAAACTCATCTAGCTGTGAGTGGTAGCTACCAAGAACAGGGCTCTTTGGTTCATGTAAGAGATGTGTGTTTGGGGAATGCTGGACTAACCTGTGTAACTAGTCACTTGCTTGGTTGCTTGGTTGGTGGGTGGATGGGTGGGTTGGTTTGAATCAACCTTTGTGTTCACAGCAGACAAAATACTACGTAGGGTAAGGTGCAGTAGTAGGCGTACAGTAGGCTTGTTGAATGTCACTATTTTGTTTTCTCTTTGGAGTATAAGCATCAGGAGAACTGGGACTTTGTTCTTAACATCCCCCAAAGCCTGGCAGATGATTCCCCCAAATCTAAATAAATACAACATAGATAGAAAACAGATGGCTTCATTGTGGTGTGTGCTGTACAATGAAAAGTGGCAAAATTACTACTTCACAGTCTTTTAAAGTGAATATGGTTTAGACCTTCTCTATGTGCAGGTCCCCTGTGAGAAATGTTCATAAAACACTTGTAAATTCTGTAAAGCATTTGATAGGTCTATTAGCTGTTTTTCTGTTGCTGTGCTAAAAGTCCATAACCAAAGGCAGCCTAAGAAAGAAAGGGATTATTTCAGCCTACATTGTAGTTCATCATAGAGGGAACTCAGGGCAGGAATGGAAGCAATAGTGCAGCTTACTGGCTTGCTCAGTTTGCTTTCTCCCTGGACTACTGGGGCCTGGCCCAGGGGTAATACCTCTCACAGTGCTCTAGACTCTTTCACATGGCAATGGTAACCCTAACTAAGATAATCTATTAACTGTAGGTATGTGTAAAATTAAAAATAAGTTAGATACTTTCTTACCCCAAGAGGGAAGAATTAGGGCACAATCACAGGTCAAAACAAAGCCAACCTCCAGCAGTGCAGACAACTTAAAGTTCATCTGGGACTTGCAGTGTCCTAGGCTCCAGAGAGTGTAGGCATCTCCACTTTTCCAGCTCTGCCATGCACAGCACACCCAGCTTGTCCCCTCCTATAGCTGCTGCTGTCCTTGGTGGTCATCTCATGGTACTGGCATTTCAAAAAATGCTGAGGTCTCCATTGCAATTGGACTATCCTTTACTAGTAACCTCTGCTCTGCTCTGCTCTTTTCAGGGCCTTTGGCCCTGCCACATTGTACCAAGCCTCATCTCTACATGACCCCTTTAATCCTGGTGCAGCTGAGGCTGTATCTTCACCACTGGTCTCTCCTGGCCATACACAGTGCCAAGTCTCATCTGCTTTCCATGACCCCTTCATGCCTTCAAAACTAAAACCACACCAGTACCACTTGGGAAACTCTTACACATCACATAGTTCAACTGCCAGCACAAGGTACAGACTTGGCATCTCTGGACCACAGCTTCTGTGTGTCAATCCTGAGGAAATATTTTGTGGATTTCACCTCTTTATCAGAGCAGATTCTTCAGCCCCAGTTGACCAGTGTTGGTTGTCCCAGCAAAGTGAAGATTTCACTTGAGTAGTTATGCTCTCTTGTTAATCATGGCTGAGTATTTGGCTCCAGCTGACCACACAACAGATTTTTAATACAAAGTATCACACCATTGCCCCAGTAGAGTCTTTGCTTCCCTCTGAAACTTCACAAGGCAGGCCTCCATTGTCTGCACTGCTCTCTGTGTTATCTTCCAACTTCCCACAACAGTTCATTAAGCTCTGGGCACTCTGGTGTTTCCAGTCCATAGTTCCAAGCATTTCTACAATCCTCCCTAAAACAATATGGTCAGATCTAACACCACAGTACCCCACTCTTAGTGCTAATTTCTGACCTACTGAAGTTTGTATCATGACCATGACCAAAAGCAACTTGAAGAGGAAAGGGTTTATTTTATCTTATCTTATATTTCCAGGTAGCATCACTGAGGGGAATCAGGCTAGAACTCAAGGCAGGAACCTCGAAGCAGGACCTGACTCAGACCATAAAAGAGCTCTGCTTATTGGCTTGTTCATCATGGCTTTCTCAGCCTACTTTCTTATACGTCCCAGGACCACCTGCTCAGGGTGGCATTATTCACAGTGGGCTGGATCCTCCCACATCAGTGATTATCAAGAAAATGCAGTCCAGACTAGACTTGCCCACAGACCTGTATAATGGAGTCATTATTTTGAGCTGAAGCTCTTTCTTCCCAGATGACCCTAACTTGTGTCAAGTTGATCAAAAACCAAACCTAGACATTAGGTTTCTTCATGCTATTGTGTCCTCCAAGTTTGTATGTTTTCACCACATGGTCAGTCTAAGCATTTTATAAGTGACAAAGAACACTAGGAAGAGTGTTGAAACCTAGCTTCATGCAGTTCCTATGACCCTTAATTACATTGAGTCACAGCACATACACAGGCAAGTGCACAATACTCATTGTACTGTGGAAGTTGATACTATTGAGGAATAAGCTACTTAGAAGATACATTTTTTTTTATCTGAAGTGTCTTCATTTTTATAACATTATAACTAATAATGCCAACATGCAGACTGTGAATTCCAATGCTCTGTTGGTGACATTGACCTGCTCTGTGGCTGTCTTACAGGTGTGTGCTGCTCCCACTCCTGGGGATGAAGCCGCCCTCACAGAGCCTCTACCTGCTGGTTGACTCGGTGGACGAAGGCTGCAATTTGATGGAAGGGGAGCAGACATCGCCCAGCCTCTCTGGGACTGTGGCAGAGCTCTTGGCTGGTCACCACGAGTTCTTCCCCCCGTGGCTACTGCTTCTCTGCTCTGCCCGGAAACAGAGTAGGGCTGTCACTAAAATGTTCACTGGTAAGCAAGATTGTGATGCCCAGAGTGTTGTGTGCTCCAGAACTGGCTGGGTTTCTTCTAGGGAGCAGAATACGTGGGTGGAGGCCTAACTGCTGCATAAACCCTCTTAGCCTCTGGCCACCATACCTTAAGATCATATTAAAAATAAAACGTGGTGTGTTTTAAAAAATCACTTACATTGGCTTTTTCCCAAAATTCTTTCCGTGGACTCAGGCAGACAGATAGGCATAGAATTTGTCCCAAAGAAAATGGTGAATTGCTCTGAGAAAAAGAGTGATAGCCAAAGTTATTCCTTGGCCTCCAACACACATGAATGTGTGCACATAGAAAAACGATCTTTCCCTCTTCCCATGTAAGACTCAGTGATTAATTAGCTGTGTTCTTTTTCAGTACGTCCATTCACTTTACTGCTCATTAGTCATTAGTCAGGATCTCTCCCATGGCTCCTGAAGTCCTGCAAGAGGTTCTCATGTGCATTCCTTTCATCATGACAGGGCTAAGTAGAGCACTTCATATAATCTAAGGCCACACAGAAAGGTTCTGGTGTGACCATAGCCAGTGCTATGTGGCAGCCCCTGTGTATGGTATAGTCTCTTTTCTCCCTATCCAAGTTATCCAGTATCATCAGCTTGTTTTGTGTTCTGTATACATTATGAACTTTTACATTTCATTTTTAAGTGTGTGTGCATGTGTACACTTGAGTTCCACATATCCTCTAACTGGAGTTACAGACAGTTGTGAGCTGCCCAGTGGAGATGCTGGGAACCAAACTCAGCTCACTTGCAAAAGTAGCACATGCTATAACCCCTGAGCATCTCTCCAGCCCCAAGCTATAGTCTTCTGTTTGCATAAATGAGTCATTACAACGGGTACACATTGTACCCACTGTCTTTGTGACCTCAGGCAGCTTGCCTAACCTCCTGTTTCCTGTCTGTAAAATGGGGTCCTATGAGGTTAGATGTGCCTGAGGCATGGTAAGGGCTTCATACACATTGCTCTAATTCTAGTCATCTCATTTGTAAATAAAATTCCATTTTGACCTGAATTCCTATTGTTGCTGGGTCTTTGGTCTCATCCGCTGGGTAGTCTTTCTTATGAACAAGTGTGCTGGCTAGAGACACTCAGAAAGATGGAACCTCAGTTGTGAACAAGATTGGCCTGTGTGCAAGCCTGTGTGGCAGTTTCTTGAGTGACAATTGATGTTGGAGGTCCTAGCCCACTGTGGGCGGTGCCATTCCAGGCAGATGACCCTGGGTTGTATAAAGAAAGCAGGCTGAACAAACCAGGAAGAGCAAAGTAGCAAACAGTGTTGTTTGTTGATCTTTTGAGTCAGCCCCTGCCTCCAGCTTCCTACCCTAAGTTTCCTTGGATGACGGAGAACAAGATATACTATGAAATAAACCCTTTCCTTCCCAAGTTGCTTTTGGTCATAGTGTTTCATCACAGCAATAAGAACCCAAAGTAAGATGACAGGCCTCCTCTTCATCCTTTATTTTCCTTGTCCCTTGGCATCTAGATTATCCTTATGCTTTCATCTCAGACCTAAAACCCTAAATGCTCCAAAATCCAAAAACTGAGTTATCCAAGAACAATTCCGAGTCCAGATTTTGTTTTGTGAGATATTTAAAAGATCACCTGCGATTCCAGGCTGTGTGCATAATGTACATATGATACAGACGGGCTCTGTGCTTGGCGGTGGTTTCTGTTTTCCATATGTCTATACAGATATTACAGAATCTTCCCATTCCAGACATTTTGGATGAGATACTTAGCCTCAGTTGCCAGAATGGCATGGTCAACGATCCTCTGTCCTCCAGTCCACTTGGACTTGCTGAGTTAGGAATTGTGTCCATCATGGACCTGGGTTACTTCTACTTACAGTCTTTGTGCATGAGTGATTTCCATGCCTGCCTCAGCATGAGGGCTCCCTCTGCATCCTCTTCAGCCAGCGTTTGCAAAGTCAGGTTGCTTCATCTGGTTTACGGGTTTGCACATGATGTTCTGCTAAAGTGTTCATCTCCTGAACTTCTTGCCATCTTCCCACTTAGGTCACTACCCAAATAGGACATTCACACATAGACTGTTTCCCATTCTTGTTTATATGTGGCTCCCTCCTTCATAGTCACACACTCACCCCATCTGGTTTTATTGTCTTCATGGATCTAGCATCACTTAAATTTTGTCTGGATTTCATGTGAGTGTTTACTGACCATCCTCTCAATTATGATGCAGTCTCTGTGAAAACAGGGTGCTGACAGTGTGAGCACGTGTCTGTAAGCATGGGGTCAGGCCCTGTCAGGGTATGACTATGTGCCCTGATATGTGAGCAGAGACTCAAACCTGTTTGTTTAGGCAGCACCAGGAGTATCATACCCATTGAAATATTTTACTGAAATTAGAAAAGTGGTTCAGTGGGTCTGGGGAGATGGTCCGTTTGTCAGAGCACCTGCTCCAGGACCCACATAAAAAGCTGGGTGTGATAGGCTCCTTGGTAGAGAGGCAGACATGAGTGGTCCTCGGACTCCTTGGCCAGGCAGCCCAGCCTACGTGGTGAGTTCCAGGCCAGTGAGAGACCTGAACTCAAAGAGAAGGCTCTGTGGGAACTTCCCCATGTGAGTGTGGAGCTCAGTTCCAATATGAGTAACCCAATAAATAGTTATTGTCAGTGTTTAAGGTTGTTGGTCAGTGGATAATTCAGTTCTGTGCACGCCCGTGCCTGTGTGCGTGCATGTGTGTACTTGTGTGCGTGTATGTACTTTCTTCCTTAGGTGCTGCAGCTCAGTCCAGAGCTTTGTACTACTGTGCTAAACTAAACCTCTGCTCTTATTTCGGTTTTGTTTTTGCCACTAAGTCTTGCTCTGGCTGGAACAGGCCTTACTATGTGTACCTTAAACCTGTAACAGTCTTCCTGCTTCTGCCTCCCTAGGATTGTTGGCACAAGCTGCCTACCCTCTGCCCTAATCCTATCTTATTGAACATAACTGTTACAGGTGCTAAATATCAATTCTTCTTAAATCCACATCACTCTAGATTTGGGGAGAGATTGTGTTTCAAGTTGTAACCATTTTGTATCCATCTGCATAGTATGCATTCTGTGTTCCACCTCCTCCTCCTTCCATCTCACACAAAGCCTTGATGCTGACCCCTTCAGTCACATTGGGTGACTCGGGCAGTAATCTGTGCTTGGACTTGACTCATTTAATTAGGTAGGAAAACCTCCTTCACAGTGCACACGACAGGTGTGTGAGTGAAGACTTACAGTGCATGTAGCCAATGGGTAAGAGCCCTTTCCCAGCATTCAGTCCCCAGTACTACACACACACACAAGGAGAGCTGACTCAATACATTTTCTTTATCCCACTTTGAAGGCATCAGGCCTGGCCCTGTGGAGGCTTAGCCCAATTCTGTTTTTGTTATCTCAAGTTTTCATCAGATGATCTTAGTTAATTAGCTTAAATTATAGATATTTATGCATAATGGTTGTATAATCTTTCACATAGATCAGTCTGTGTGCACACAATCTTGGAAACTTTAAAACACTATTACATACCACTTTAGAGTTGTTTTATTTATTAGCCACAAGCCTAGACCTTGCTGTGTACCCTGGCCTGGCCTCAAATTCATAACCCTCCTGCCTCAGCTTCCTAATACTGGGATTACAGGCATGCACCACCTCCCTAAACTGTTTTAATGACTTTGTAAATCAAAAAGGAAATGAACATACAGGAAGAGGCCAGTCATCTCAAATGGCTGGGATCTGTGGAAAGTCAGACATTCCTAGGGGTTTGCTCAGCCTTTCTTTATGTTGTGAGGGTTTATTTTATGTTATCAAATTAAAATAATTAAATCTCCACTTATCGGTAAACAGCCCAAATCGAAGATGCCACTGGCCAAATTATGCTTATAAAACTTTTAGCACTTAAAATACAGCCATTAAATGAAAGCAAAATAAAGTGTGGCCTTTTGAGTCTTTTTGATTTCGGTTTTCAAGACAAGAGTTTTTCTGTATAACCCTGGCTATTCTGGTACTCTGGCTGTAGACCAGGCTGACCTCAAACTCATAGAATCCACCTGCCTCTGCCTCCCAAGTGCTGGGATTAAAGGTTCACACCACTGCCCAGCTTTTCCTTTTCTAATGTGCTTTGGTTGAAGTGTGTTTTCTAAAGGAACACAGCGTGAGGCACACACATGAATTCATTAGGCAGCTGAGTATTCACCTTATGGAAGAAAAGCTCAAGTGAATGCACACTAGGCAGTAACACGGCTAAGGCAGTGCTACGAAGTACATTTTAACATGGTCAAGAATGCAAGAGAGGCCAGACTCAATTCTAAACCTTCCTTTCAGAGTTCAGATAAACTTCTTTCAGAGTTTATCTTGTGATGTGGAGGATTGTGTGTGTGTGTGTGTGTGTGTGTGTGTGTGTGTGTGTGTGTGTGTGTGTTTATAGATTCTACTCTATAAAAGGGCTTGTATATGAGTTATTTCATCTTGTTGGTTGTTGGAAGATTGTGCTTTTTAAAAAAAATTTCTTCAGGTATTTCAAGCTTGGGTTCAGATAGTTGAAGTGGTCAGTCTTCTTCTGAGACATACTGCTTGTTTTTCAATGACGCCTTTTCAGTCCTGTTGGTCAAGACAGATGTCAGAATCACCTTTGACTTATCCACACTCACCAAGTGACCCACTGTTTATTCATAATCCCCAGCACAGCATGGGACTCTACCTGAGGCTGCTGCTGATGTCAAACACTCCGTGATCCTTTCTGGAGTGCCTTTTCTCTAAAGGTTACCTGCAGTCTTGCCTTGTGCTGCTCTTGAGTGATTTTGGGATGGCTGTTCCACACACACACCAGCCTTAATAAGTTTATTTGTAGCTTTTACTTCCATGAGACAAGTAGTTGTCTAACAAATCCAGGTCTGTACATTGATGTCCCTTTATAACAGTGGTTCTCAACTTCTCTAATGCTGTATTGTGACTCTTTAAAATAGTTCTTTGTGTTGTGATGACCCCCAACCATAAAATTATTTTATTGCTACTTCATAACTATAATTTTTCTGCTGTTATGAATCGTAATGTAAATATCTGATCTTCAGGATATCTGAAATGTGACCCTCAAAGGAGTCACAACCCACAGGTTGCGAACCACTGCTGTCATAGTCTGCTCTGAAGAACTCAGAGTAACCATCACTAGTGTAGTTTTAGTTTTGGTTGACTTGCAGTAAGTGGCTTTATTTTTACAGTGCTAGAGTTTTACAAATTTGCATCTTCATTGGTTCCAGCTATTTCTTGATAGTCTGAGATCTAATTGTTTTAATTTGGTACCATAAAGCAATGTAATATAAAGAGAGTGACTAGTGATGCCCTGTTTTGATATAAACCATTCACATTAATGCTGATGTGAAGTTAAACGGATGGGTGGAAATAGCTCTTACTTGTGAGAAAAAGGTCATCCTGTAAAAACTTTGATATTTAGAGTGTCTCTTCACAAGATGTAACTCTGTATGTCTGTCTGTTTCCACTTAATGCTTCTTGCAGAGGGCCTTAAGTAGTTATTGAGCTACAAGTACTAGCCAAATTTTTGGTAGGAAAATGAATTCACTGCTTTGTCATGTGTTTCCCCATGACAAAAGCGGCTTTACATCCTAGCAGGTATTGATGGATTCTCTTATTAATACTAACCCATGAGTCAGGTTATTTGCTTTGGTTCATTCTCATCACACGTGCCCACCTCTACATTCTACTTACTCTGCCTGGCCATCTTCTGCAGGTTTCCGGAAGATCAGTTTGGACGACCTTAGGAAGGCGTACATCGTGAAGGACGTACAGCAGTACATCCTCCATCGCCTGGATCAAGAGGAGGCACTCCGGCAGCACCTCACCAAGGAGACGGCGGAGACTCTGAACCAGCTGCACATCAAGAGCAGCGGGTGTTTCCTGTATCTAGAGCGCGTGCTGGACGGAGTCGTAGAGAATTTCATCATGCTTCGGGAGATCCGAGACATCCCAGGAACTCTGAACGGTCTCTATCTCTGGCTCTGCCAGAGACTTTTTGTCCGAAAACAGTTTGCCAAAGTCCAGCCCATTCTGAACGTGATCCTTGCGGCCTGCCGGCCCCTGACGATGACAGAGTTGTACCATGCAGTGTGGACCAAAAATATGTCTCTAACCTTGGAAGACTTTCAGCGCAAGCTGGATGTCCTCTCCAAGCTCTTGGTGGATGGGTTGGGCAGCACCAAGATTCTGTTTCACCACAGCTTTGCCGAGTGGCTCTTGGATGTGAAGCACTGTACCCAGAAGTACCTGTGCAATGCCGCAGAAGGTCACAGGATGCTGGCCATGAGCTACACCTGCCAGGCCCGGAACCTGACACCACTGGAGGCACAAGAATTTGCCTTGCACTTGATTAATTCAAATCTGCAGTTGGAACCAGCTGAACTGGCACTGTGGATGATCTGGAATGGCACCCCGGTCAAAGACTCTCTGTCCACCTTAATACCCAAGGAGCAAGAGGTGCTGCAGCTGCTGATCCGAGCCGGTGCTCATGTCAACAGCGAGGACGATCGCACTTCTTGTATCGTCCGGCAAGCCCTCGAGAGAGAGGACTCCATTAGAACATTACTGGATAACGGGGCTTCTGTCAATCAGTGTGATTCCAATGGGAGAACTCTGCTGGCCAATGCTGCATACAGTGGCAGTCTGGATGTTGTGAATTTGCTTGTCTCCAGGGGAGCAGATTTAGAGATTGAAGACTCCCATGGACACACACCACTCACTCTCGCTGCTAGACAAGGGCACACAAAGGTTGTTAACTGCTTGATTGGGTGTGGAGCCAATATCAATCATACCGATCAGGACGGTTGGACAGCCCTGAGGTCTGCTGCGTGGGGAGGCCACACCGAGGTTGTGTCTGCCCTGCTTTACGCTGGCGTAAAGGTAGACTGTGCGGATGCAGACAGCCGGACGGCTCTGCGTGCAGCAGCCTGGGGTGGCCACGAGGACATCGTCCTGAACCTGCTACAGCATGGTGCCGAGGTCAACAAAGCTGACAATGAAGGGAGAACTGCACTGATAGCTGCAGCGTACATGGGTCACAGAGAGATCGTAGAGCACCTGCTGGACCATGGTGCAGAGGTAAACCACGAGGATGTGGATGGCAGAACCGCTCTCTCTGTGGCTGCACTGTGTGTGCCTGCAAGCAAAGGACACGCGTCAGTTGTAAGCCTTTTGATTGATCGAGGGGCTGAGGTAGATCACTGTGACAAGGATGGCATGACCCCCTTGCTGGTGGCAGCCTACGAAGGCCATGTGGATGTGGTAGACCTGCTTCTAGAAGGAGGAGCAGATGTTGATCACACGGATAACAATGGGCGGACGCCCCTGCTGGCTGCAGCTTCCATGGGGCATGCTTCTGTAGTCAACACACTTCTGTTCTGGGGCGCAGCTGTGGACAGCATCGACAGTGAAGGCCGGACAGTCCTCAGCATAGCTTCGGCACAGGGGAATGTGGAAGTAGTGCGCACTCTCCTGGACAGAGGCTTAGACGAGAGCCACCGAGATGATGCTGGCTGGACACCTCTCCACATGGCAGCTTTTGAGGGTCACAGGTTAATATGTGAAGCTCTCATCGAACAAGGTGCTAGAACAAATGAGATTGACAATGACGGGCGCATTCCCTTCATTTTGGCCTCACAGGAGGGCCATTATGACTGTGTCCAAATCCTGCTGGAGAACAAATCCAACATAGACCAGAGAGGCTATGATGGGAGAAATGCCTTGCGTGTTGCTGCCCTGGAAGGACACCGGGACATTGTGGAATTACTCTTTAGCCATGGGGCCGATGTGAACTACAAAGATGCCGATGGGCGGCCCACGCTTTACATATTGGCCTTAGAGAACCAGCTTACGATGGCCGAGTATTTTTTGGAAAATGGTGCAAACGTGGAGGCCAGCGATGCGGAGGGAAGGACAGCACTGCACGTCTCCTGCTGGCAGGGTCATGTGGAGATGGTTCGGGTGCTTATTGCCTGCCATGCTGATGTCAATGCAGCAGACAATGAGAAGCGCTCAGCCTTGCAGTCTGCGGCCTGGCAGGGCCATGTCAAAGTGGTCCAGCTTCTGATAGAACACGGCGCTGTGGTGGACCACACGTGCAACCAAGGCGCCACAGCCCTCTGCATCGCGGCCCAGGAGGGACATGTGGACGTGGTGCAGGTGTTGCTAGAGCATGGCGCTGACCCCAATCACGCCGACCAATTTGGACGTACCGCCATGAGAGTGGCAGCCAAAAATGGGCATTCTCAAATCATTAAGTTGTTGGAAAAATACGGTGCTTCCAGTCTGAATGGCTGCTCCCCTTCCCCTGTCCACACAATGGAGCAGAAGCCTCCACAGTCAGCTCCGTCCAAGATGCAGTCACTGACCATCAGGTCCAACAGCTCTGGGGGTACTGGTGGAGGGGACTTGCAGCCTTCCCTCCGGGGCCTGCCCAATGGGCCAGCTCATGCCTTCAGCTCTCCGTCAGAGTCTCCAGACTCAACTGTGGATCGGCAGAAGTCATCTCTGTCTAACAATTCCCTGAAAAGCTCCAAAAATTCATCTCTGAGAACAACTTCCTCCACAGCCACAGCTCAAACGGTGCCCATTGACAGTTTCCATAGCCTGTCGTTCACGGAGCAAATCCAACAGCATTCACTGCCTCGAAGCAGGAGCAGGCAGTCGGTCGTGTCCCCCTCCTCCACAACCCAGTCCTTAGGACACAGCCATAATTCTCCCAGTAGTGAGTTTGAATGGAGCCAAGTAAAACCAAGTTTGAAGTCAACAAAATCAAATAAAGGAGGCAAATCAGAAAACTCCAGCAAGTCTGGGTCAGCTGGGAAGAAAGCTAAACAAAACAATTCCTCACAGCCAAAGGTTCTAGAATATGAAATGACTCAGTTTGACAAAAGAGGCCCTGTCACTAAGTCTGGGAGTAGCCCACCTAAACAGACACTGGGTGAATCTCAGTGTAAGATTGTGGTCCCTTCGTCTCAGGACGGCAGCCGCGTCCAGCCGCAGTTTCTCATCCACCAGCAGAGCGGTGAGCAGAAGAAGAGGAATGGGATAATGACCAACCCCAATTACCATCTGCAGAGCAATCAGGTGTTCCTGGGCAGGGTCTCTGTCCCTCGAACAGTGCAGGAGCGAGGGCATCAGGAGGTGCTGGAGGGGTTCCCTCCCTCAGAGACTGAGCTGAATCTTAAACAAGCCCTGAAGCTCCAAATTGAGGGCTCTGATCCCAGCTTCAACTACAAGAAGGAAACGCCCTTGTGAGAGGTAAGAATGCAGAGGAAAGGATAAAGGGGCCAAAGGGGCATTCCTGTTCCTTAAAATATCATTTTCCTGGTGCTCATAAAGCCTTTCAGGCACCTTCCCTCTATGTGTGTGGGATCTCATCCCAGCCAGTCTGCTCAGTGTGAGTTCTCCAAACTCTAGCTCCTATCCAAAGCACGTAAGTGACATAGGAATGATACAGATGCATAGACAGATGATAGGATAGCTAATCGGTAATAGACAGTAGATAAATGATAGATATGTTGATGTGTACATAGGTAATAGATACAAATAGATGATAGATTGGTAATGGATACATACATACATGGATGATAAGATAGATAATAGGTAATAGACATAGATAAGTAAGAGATATGTAGCTATATAAATAATGAGAAGATAATAGAATATAGAAATAGAAACAATGAGTGACATGATATTCAGTTGATGATACATACATACATACATACATACATACATACATACATAGATACTTATTTACTATTTACTCTCTACTCCCCTTTCCCTTCCCCCTACCCCTCAAAATGTTAAACTGAAGGGTTGTGTTTGTATTCGGTGCTGAGTTCATATGCTTGGACTACTGTTTGAACCTGTGGCAGTGTTTCAGTAAAAACATACTGGATAAGTAGATGAACAGATGAATATATCATCTATCAATTCTATATTAAGAGTTTTTTCCTGTATTACTATTCCCCTCTACCAGGAGATTTCTGGTAGGAACATTGCTGTTTTCTAAGCATTCATTATTTGCTTTTGAAGCACTGGGCTGTGCCTAGTAGGTAGTTGGCCCAAATGTTAGTTTCGATGTTTCATCCAGAAACAGATCACAGATTTAAATTGGTAATCAAATCTTATTATAGTAACTCTCATAGAAATCTATTGGTGTTTGCGTGTAAAATGAACAGGTGTGGACCATGGAAGGGTATGGGTTAGCATTTACTTATTAACATATTTAGGGGCAAGATATGGAGAGCATATATTAGGTTCAGATCATTAAGGTTTTTTTTTGTTTTGGTTTGGTTTTTTTTTTTTTTTTTTTTTTTTTTAACTAAATAAGAATCTTTTTTATTCTTTATCTCAAAAGAGACTTCACTGTATAGGTAAAAGTGGGTAGAGAAGTAGCAGGAGCTCAAGTTCACACCTTGGGTGCTCCTCAGAGGCATATTTCCATGTTAAAAATAAACTGAAGATTTCATTAAGCATGTTGTCTGATGTTCAGCAACTTTACAAAAGACCTGACTTCTGGTGATGGCCACACACAGGCAAGCTGGTATCTCCATCCCTGCTCCTCTTGTCTCTGGTGACACAGTTTAGGAATTTAAAAAATTAACTATCATTACAAATATCTCCTAACACTAAACATCATTATGTGAAGACAGATGGATGGCCAATCCAAGGTCATTCAAAAATACTCCTCTAAATACTTGGTTCTGACTGTATAACACCCCCTCCCTGCACGTGCAAGCAAACTCATAATATCTCCTATGAAAATAAAGTATTACATCTGTGTCAATTAGTAAAAACATGATAGAAGAAAAATATTTGGTAGAATAATTTTCTTTTATAAGGTCTTACAACTGTCATTACAAGAAAAGTTTAGTAATTTTTTTTTTCTTTCTTTTTCCAGTTTCCCCTTCTGTGAAACAGAAGGCCTTGTGGTCAGAATGGCCATCCAGCTGCCATATGGAAGCAAGACACCTGAGGATGTGCTGGCCAGACTGTGACTCCCTCGGTACTGTTTCCTGACGTACTGTCATGTGCCTACCCAGTAAGGCTGCCATTCGCAGCGTAATTCCCATGCTGACACAGTTTCCACCACACTGAATAAATAGATATGTAAACTGTGGTTCCTCAATACAACCAAGCCCAGTTTGGAGTATTTTCCCATTTGGTAAATGTGCATGTGCCACAGTCAGGTGTCTCCGCAAAGGCAGTGTTCCGTATTTATTGTTTTTTTGCGTTGTGGCGTGTACTCAGTCCCATCGCATTGTCTGGTGTTCCTGGTTCTTGTGTATTTAAAAATGTTACTCAATAAAGCAATTCTTGCAACTGTTTTCTGTCTGCTAACCTTCAGCATTGGAGAAAAATGAGTTTCTTTGTTAATGCCACATGGAGGTGAAAAAAAAAAAAAAATGACTGTGACAAGTTTTCCACGAGCATCAATTCTGGTGATGTAAAGAGTCTGGTAGTTTAGATCCAGTCAAGTACCATCTATGTAAGGCTGAATGACAGAGCAGGCAAACTCTGGCCACTCTGACAACAGGCAGAAGAGCTCTGTGCATTCACAGAGGCTCTGAGCCAGCTTCTGCCTGCCTGTCATCCCAATTGCAAGTAGATAGACCATCATTCCTGAAGCTTAGACATTCTCAGGAACAGAGTAGTTAGTACCTAGGGCACATGTGCAGACAGAGGCTCCAGGTCCAGCTAAGGATGACTCTGATCCCTGTATCATCCACCGGCTGCCTTCACCTCCTTCAGCTGAATGAATCTATGTAATCTATCGTTGTGATTGAATGCTCACTGCTCTGAGCTGTTTCCACTTGCCAGTTACTGCATAACCAAATTAGCCCCAATCAGAACCAATTGGGTACATTTAAATGACTTGGTGGGATGGATGTTCTTGAATGTATGATGTGCTATCCACAAGTGATACCAGTAACCATTAGTCATAGCACATATGTTTTATAATTTGATAGAAGTGATGGGCTTGCATTTTTCTGGACACATTTCTCTTACCTGTTTTCATCTCTGCACAACTGTACATAAGATGGCTGGATGCCATGATTAAGGGATGCATTGGCACCAGGAACATGGAGCAGGTTAGATGGATTGTGCAAATGTTTAACAGGATGATTTAAAAGCCAAGGGCGGTTTGACCATTGAGCACTATAGTCCTGTTCATCTCCCAGGCCTTGGAGATTCTCTGCTCTCCTCATGCTGTTGCTAAGGGGGAATTGGGAAAGAAAATTTGGAAATTAAGCACAAAACCATTGCTACTACTGAAAACTTTGGAATGTTTTAATGAGAGGCCAGTAATGGTCATCATGTGTGAAGGGCACAAGTGGTGCTGTTCGTGGAAGGCCAGCTGTGTAACTGCTTGTGATGAGTGATTCTCATTTCAGTCTTTGTGCTAGCTTTTCCTTGCTTTGTTTTTCAATGTCAGCCAAATTCATTTCCTGTGTGTCATCTTGTCAGTCATAACCAGGATGAAGGACAGCTGATGGATGAACTCACTCAAAGTTTAGGTGATGGCATGGTTGATACTGTCGAGTCAAATGTGAATGTCTCATGGATTGAATTCTTGTCCCTATGGGACGTTGATTAATGACACTTAACAGGACTCTTGCAAGGCAGCCTTAAAAGTGTTTCTGAATCTGTTGATAAGTGTGATCACACCCTATTACTAGGACCAGTGTGACTCCATCTCTCACACACACTACATTTACCATAGAAGAGGACCCTCTGACTTCTTATTAGGTGTATCTTTTATTGTTTTTTGTTTGGTTGGTTGTTTTTTGGGGGGAAGAGAACCCTGAAAGCTGCCAGTTTTCTATTAATCTTGAATTATTGAAATCATATTTATTTAATTTTATTGCTTTTACAAAATTGCACCTTGTGACCAAAGGGCAAAGACAGCTCATTGCAGTAGGGATCTGTATTTTCCAGGTGTTTTTGTAGCCATCTTTACATACATGGACCAGCTGGTAGGAGGAGAGCCTGCTGGAAAAATAGGGTTCTCATAAGTATTCCTCAAGGTGGGTTTTTGTTTATTTGTTTTGTTTTCAGTTATGATTTAGAATAGAACAAAAATGGCTTCTGGTGAGAGTCAGTCTAACCAGAGTGCTGCAGCCACTCCACTGTGTTCAATTTGGAATAGGGAGGGGGATAGTACCACAACTGGGGAGAAACAATGGCTTCTGCTCTATTACAAAGATAAGAGACAGTCCCACAAGTAAATAATAAATAGCTATTTTTAAAATTCAAATATTTAAATTTTATAAATCCAGCTGTGTGCGATGTCATGTGTTTATAACTTTTTGTAACGTTCCTTCACACCCCTTCCTTAAGGTTAGTGTCACTGGTATGACAAGTGGTAAAATGTCAGAAAAGTAAACATCTGGAGAGGGGGTCCAGGAAAGTTTGGGGGAAAAGAGGACCAGAAATCAGCACCCTGTGGTGTACAGCAAATATCGTTTGTTCCTTTCTCTCCCACCCCTACCAGATTCCTCAGCCAAAAACAGTCCCTTACTTCAGAGACAGGAGCGAGTCATTATGCTGTTTGGCTATGCAACTGTTAGTTTTGCTTTGTGTCAACACTTTCCACAAATGTCTTCTTTCTATTGTTCGCGCTGTGTGGGGTGTGTAAATAACCTGAAATGTACATTGAATTTCACAGTGTAAAGTTTTATTTTATTCCTTGTATTATACTATGCGAAAACTTCCCAATGTACATGAAGTGCATAATAAATCTATTTGCTTTACACAAAATGCCTTGTTTTAATTTATCCTTTAAGTAGCAACACGTGCATGAGGTGCCTGCAGTAAGAACTTGTTCTAAGTTTATAATTAAAAAAACAAACAAACATGGGTGAGAGAACACTGGTCGAAGGAAGCCAGAAGACCAAGATGGAGACTCTCTTGTGCAGCTTTGATAAATGGTGGCTTTTCTGTGTCTCCTCCCTTCCCTTTGACATGTGCACTCCTTGTCATTGTCTTTTCTCTACTGTAACCAGATGTGCCCTATACATGCATGCCTCTTAGTTTTACTACAGTCTTACCCTAGATAGTTTTTTAATGTTCTGGGGAAACGGGTTGTTTTCTAAGTGAAAGATGTGTGCTCCTCCTTCAATAAGCCTGAGTCCCTTCTCTGAACACTGCTTTCCCTGCCAAAGGCCAGCAATGACCATAACATCAAGCCCAAGTGTTTATGTATGTTCCGTTCCTTCCAGGGAAAGCCAAGAGTTATTTCTCCTAGATGACTTTATGGTTTAATGTAGTTCCCTAGAACTCGCCATTTCCTGCAATCGTTCACTTACTCATATGCTGTGGAACAATCTTTGTACACTGTAAATGTGTGTCTCTTTCATTGTTAATAAAAAGCTAACTTGCCAATAGCCAGGCAGGAATTATAGGTGGGACAACCAAAACAAGGATGCAGGGATAAAGAAGGGTGGACCCAGAAAGTTGCCAGCCAGATGAAGAACTAGTCAGACACACAAAATGGCCATTAACCTCAGGGCAGCATGTAGATTAATAGAAGTGGGCTAAGTTGTAAAACCTAGTTAATAACAAGCCTGAGCTATTGGCTGAGTATTTGTAATTAGTATTGATCCTCTGAGTGATTATTTGAGAGTAGCTATGGGACAGGAAAACTCTGCCTCCACTCATTTTTATGCACTTGATGGGTTAATAAAAACAACAAAAAAAATATATTCTAAGTAATTTTAATGTAGGAGATGTTTGGGTGATATATGCAAATATGTTCTCAGACTCTGCCCTCTAGATCTAAGTGGCATATGTTAACAAAAAGAGATTCTTATTTTTTTTCCATCCCAAGGTCATGATGATGGTGTTGTCCTCTGTTTTCTTCTAATATCTTAGTTGATTTGAATCAGTGATGTAACTGGCATCGCCTGCTAGAGTGCCCACTTTCCTCACTGTGTTTAATGTGTAGCTTTGTACCAGCATCATCTGTTGGGAGTTACCACCATCAATATCTCCTTACATTTTCGTAGGGTGTTGAGAGTCCGCAGGTCTTCTCCTGGAAGCTTGCCTTACTTTCTGTTGTGTAATGCATCTCCCAAGAGCTTTAGAGAGGTTTAAGCTTTGATTGCTTAAAAGTCTGGTTTAGAGCTGGCAAGATGGTTCGGAGAGTATATGTCCTTAGCCAAGCCTGGGGTCAATGAACCCACAGAGTGGAAGGAAGAAAGGCTCCCATAGAGGCTGTGACCTCCATATGTATGAGAGAGAGACAGAGACAGAGAGAGAGAAGAGAGAATGTAATGTCTAGAAATTCTGGCTTTGTTTCAGATATTGACTCTGCAGGTGAGCTTTCACTAACTGAATTGTTTATATATTTTATTCTCTTCGTTTCCTTCATTGTTTATATCCTTACTTGAGTGATGTGTCTTAGTTTTCCACAAAAAGCAGTGGACAATGATTAGCAGGACTCCCCAGTGCTTTGTTGGCTACTGACATTTTAAGTTTAATTTTCCCCTGTTAACATACAGAAATACAGTATTCTTTGGCACAAGCCTCCTATTAGATGTATTTTAAAGCATGATCTGCCAGTATTCACACTGGTGTATAATTGAATAAATTTTGATTTTTTGTTATTCTTTTAGATAGGTTCTTGAACCCCGATGTTGCCTTGAACTCACTTTATAAGAGAGGATGACCTTGATCCTCCTGTTTCAGCCTTCCAATGCCACTGTGCCCAGCAGGTCTGAGATGCTTTGATGAGTCGGATAGAGTCACTAGCATAATTGAGTTGGGAAATGTTTTGTGAGCCTCTCGAGGCTCATTACCTCCTCCCAATCAGTTTCCCCCTCTCATCCCCACCTCTAAGAACCATTAATTAGATTTCTTAATAGTTCTACCTTTCTAGGCTTACCATGAGTGAAATAATAATACAAGTACCTGACTTAGTATTTTGTTTGGTTTGGATTGGTTTGGTTTTGAGGCAGTCTTGCTATGTATCCCAGGACAGACTGGTTCACTGTGTAGCTCAGACTGGCCTCAAGCTAGCAATCATCTTGTCTCAACCTTGTGACTGAGACTCATTGTGTAGCATGCAGGGGTCCTGTGTGAAATTCTCAAAGAGTTTTCTCAGTATCTTACCTTCGGGCTTTCTTAACATTGTAAGAACAAAAGTTCACATTTTTGCTGGGAGTGTGGCTCTGGGGTGAGTGTGCATTTAGCATATGCCCTGGGTTCAGAAACAGAAAAGACAAATGTGCTAACAGCTAAGACTTTAGATTGTTTGTTAGGTACATACGCTGCAGCCCCTAAAGTATGCACAGCAGAGCCATATGCCATTGTTGGCATGGTACCTGCTTACACTTCTTTGCAGACACAGATTAAGGTAGCCTGGTCTTTCCCAATGTAATCCTCCTTATGTCTTTAGAAAGCAATATACATGTGAAAAAACTAAGTTAATCACGTGATTTTTCCACATTTGATTGTGCTTCAATAGTTTGGCTATAATGTTTCATAGGGAGACAGAGTCAGGCAGGCTTACCAGCCAACCTAACCTCATTCAGGAGCTCTGTGAGGGACCCTGTCTCAAAACACAGGAAGAGCATCTGAGGAATGACAACCCAGGCTGCGTTCCAGTTTTCACACACGTGAACATATACAGGCACACACACACACACACACACACACACACACACACACACATAATCCTACTACCATATTTCAGTAATATAAGCATACCAGGCACACACGTAATGTAAACAAAGTGTTGCCATTGCCACTATTTCTCATAAAACTGAAAGCTTCCTGTGTGTGTCTTGTAAGGACACTGCAAAGACTGTCAGTTCAAACTGGAGACTGTCAGCTTTCCCCTGCAGCCAGCCAGAAGTCACATTGATGCCTGTGAAGAGGCTGGCCTCAGACTCACAGAGATCCGCCTGCCTCTGCCTCCCAAGCGTTGGGATTAAAGGTGTGCACCACCAACACCCTGCTCTGTTCTATTTTCTCCCAGAGAAACAAATACCCTTCTGGTTGGGTCAACCAGAGTTCAATCTGTGCACTTCATTCTAGCAGATGCTTGAGCATCAAACGTGCAATCTACCTTCACTGGACTTTGTTTCCATGTTGTGTTAGTAGGTCTAAAATAGATATTTGTTACTCTACAACTACTAATTGCTACAGCAGGATTCTCTTTTGAAGGATCATACCAATGCATGTTGATATATTAAAGGTCTATTAAGAAAAAAGATTAGACACTAACTTAATGTAGGGGGCTGTAGGAGCTCTCATTTCTAAGACAGTGTCAAAATTAAGGCACCCAGGCTCTCCTCAGACTTACCCACCTTTCCAGTTATTTCTTCCAACACATTCCCTTCCACCAACCCCCACAAGATTTAGCAAGCCCCATCCTTCCCCTCCCCTTTCTAAAATTCCCTGCTCTTTCTCTTAATCCACCTCTCTAGCCAGGGGCCCCTCCCCCCAGGGACCCCCCCCTCCTTTTCTTTTTAATCCTGCTGCAGTGTATTTTGTCTTTGCTGGTTCCTTTTCTGTGTTAGCTGGAGTAGACTTTCCTCTTGCTGACACTGGAATCTGCTGATAGATAGAAATTGAGCCTTCCTTATCCCAGTGTGTCTGGATTATCTTCACGGAGTTAAGTGTTAAGTTACTTTCTGTGGTGTTTTCTTTTTATTCAGAAACAGCTGTGTGCTGTGAGACGAATTTAAATCCTGCTAGTTTAGGCCACCTGTCAGAACATATTCTCGGTTTAGCCATGCTCAAACAGGAGCCCAACTCATAGTGCAAGCAAGTGTATGTTTTCTATCCCTGCCTTCCCATCTGCTCTATTCAGATCATATTGAGTGCAGCAAAGTAGCACACTAGTTACTCATCACTTATTCATCTAAACATCCGTGCCTGGCTGCTTAATTGCTTCTTAACAGATACCAGGCCCCAAACTCTTTGAGCTGGCTCACAACCATTAAGTTGACTTCAGTTGACTTTTTAATAGAGAAGAATTAGAAGCTACTGATAATGTTGGGTAAGATGATTCATTTGCTCTTTATCCTGCAAGCAGAGAGAACAAACACAGTCATGGATGCAGTAAGACTGAGTATAGGCATTCAGCCCTCTCCCGATCAAGGACAAGAGCTTCCTAATAAACCAGCCCTTTCTCCATATGTTTACTAGAAGCTTTGTTTGCCAATAATCTAGGTGTGTATCCAGGACCAGGTAATAACTCCTTTGACAGTCAGACATCTAAATAGAAACTGAAATGGAAACATTAGAAATGAAATAATATTAATGAAAAAAGAGAAAAGACGTATCAGGATAGAAAACAAAAAGAAGTGTAATCTTGAAATAAAGAAAGGAAGGAAGAAAGAAAGAGTAGAACCCCATAAAAGGCAAAAATGAGACGGTGAAGCCCATCAAAGAAGATTGATTTTACTTTATCTTAAAGTCTCAGCCCTATGCCATTTGCTCTGTGTAAGACTACTCTCTACATTTTCTTTGTGCATTTATTATTGTCCTTGGTTTTTATTTGCATTTCTAACCCTTAGGACTTTTTTTGATTAGCTGTCATCATATTTACAATCTAATAAAATTCTTAATTCACACAGTGATTTTTGAGACCTATGAGGCATTGACAATTTGGCAAAGAAATAACCATGCAAACAGATTAGCCTTAGTCACTTCATATATTCTCATATTCTCCCCTCCTAATGCTCTGATCTTAATTGTGAACAGTCAGTTTGTGGCCAGCAATGCATTTATTGCAATGTCAGCATCTTTCCCTGGAAGGTTGATCCATGTATTCAGTCCATAAATACTGACTAAACACTTACAGCTACTAGATATCTTGCTAAAAAGTGACAACCGGAGTACTGTCATTTCTTGGCTGGCAAAATGTCTCAGTAGGTAAAGTGGCTTGCTGCCAAGGCTGACACCTTGAGTTCAATCCCCGGTACTCACGTGGTAGGAGAGACCTGGCTTCTTGTAAGTTGTTCTCTGACTCCCACATGCACACCTCAGGACATGCAACTCCACATGTGTGTCTCTACATAAGGCAAGTAAATCAATCTAATAAGGAAAAGTTTAATTCTGACTGCAGCAGGATAGGATTTTGTATACTGCCTTGCTTGTAGATATGCTTGTTAGAGTAGAATCATCAACACTACACACATTTTCTGTCTTATTCTCTAGACTCTTTCCAGTAGCTTTTAGCATAAAGGACATGTTCATTAAATATCAGCCAGTGAGTGAATGAATGATCTCACAAAGATTTCTAATTAGAAAGGAGATCCACAAGGTCTACAAATGACGAGTATTTTATTGTCTTATCTATGCCTTCAGCGGTGTCTTGTTTCTAATCCCTAAGTTGTAGAGAGGATAACCATGTTACAGGAAAAAGTTGTTCATACCACACACAACCTACATTTTGACCACAGGAAGTGGTCCTCAGAGGGCTTGGAGTACTGGCTGTCTGTGTTAGAGTTCTTTGGGTGAAGGAAACAGAAACCAATTTAGGCCAGAAGGAATGCATTTGAGGCTGACAGGAACTCTCACACAATTCATAGGAAATGAGGAGAATCTGTCTGAACACAAGCTGAGTTCAAGTTATCTACAGATCCAGAGAAAGGACACTCAGAAATAGCAGGAAGGATTTGTTTAGGGAGTCACTGCACCATTAATGGGCACCCATTGTCTAGCCTTGTCTTGGCTACTTTGTTAATTCCATCCACATTAGCTGAGGTCATGCCTCTGTCCCTTAACTAGGAGAGGAAAGAACACCTAATAATTAAATTCCTGAAGATAGCGTTCAATGCTGAGTATACAATATTTAAGAGGGAGTCAAAGTTCTATGAGTAACAAAAAAAAATGAATGCTAAAAAAATGCAAAATAGAAGCTAACTATATTGTTCAAGTCAAGTAAGGCATCTCAAGAAATATGAATGATCTGAACTTACACTCTTATCTGAAGACTATGAGATAGCCTGCTATATCTTCACGGATGCCAGAAGGCTCAAGGCTGGTTTGGAAACAAGGGACCTTACTGCTCACAGCCAACCAGTCCTTGTGAGCTTGGACCAGTCAGTTCTATGGAGTCAATCAGGATGCAGGCTAGAAGGATGCTGTATCCATTATTCATGGTGGCTACAGAGGGTCACAGCTCCACAACCTGGAGTGGGAGGCCCCCATCTTATAAGCAGCTACCAGTGAACTTACTGTAACTGGGTCCTAGAGAAAGTGCTATTGTAGAAGTGCCTGCTTTATCTCCAACATGCTATTTCCCAAACAATCATCTTCCAAAGGAAAGCTCAGAATAAGCAACATAAGATGGGCAGAAACATGAGGAAAGAGTTATCTCCCAAGCAAGGTGAGAGGATGCCTTAGGGTGGGTGAATAGACAGTGGTTCCTGACCATCCCATTTAAATAAAAGATGAAAGAGAAAGCCGGTGTGGAAAACATAACTAAGCCAGGCTCAAAGGATAAGCGTAAAATCAGGGACACAGAATGAAGAGATCTGGAGTGAGTGGACAAAGAGAGAAGCAGGTGCTGATGCTGTGACTAGCAGTAGAGCCGTTCTCAAATGCCAGTTGCCAGGCTGGCTTAATCTAGCAAGAAAAGAGCAGGCATTCCACAAGCCCATCTGTTTGGCAGAGTGTGAGGAAGCACGTGGCCACTGGCCGCATCTCTGAGGTGCGGGTGGGGGAATCACATGGAGAGACCAGAGGAGCTTTACTGGGACTGCACTTGGAGGTCAGCTTCACTCTGTTGCCTAGTGACAGAACACTCACTTCTGATGTTGCTGAGTGAGGAAGCCCTGACCTCTGAGGCTATTCTCAGTGCAATGCCCTGAGGTATTTGTCAGGGAGTTTCATAGGATTATGAAGAGGGAGGAAAATGTCACTGTCATGCTTTGAAATATTTTCTGTATCAAGCCTTACTGTGTATGGGAATTGTCTGCCTTCAAGTTCCCAGCTACTTCCTGGGAGGATAGAAGCCACATTCTAGCTTTGCAGAAGATCCCAGCCCTTCCCCTAGGCCAGTAATGATCTTACAGATGCCGGCTGTGAACCAACAGTGACACCCCAGAGCGCTAATGGGAGAAGGGCAAGTGTGGGCAAGGCCCCTGGATCCCCTGCCTGCAGCTATTTCTCATGCAACCTGTTTCTCCGGGAAACTTCAAGACTCCGGGTCTCTGCTTGAAAAGGAAACTAGTCTTGGAGGGTAAATCATTAGTACTGAGGGAAAAGTGCTTGCTGTGAATGCACTCTATAACTTAATCCTGAGGTAATATGGGTGGAGCTGTGGGCCCCTGTGTGTGTGGCTCTATTGAGAACACGTTTTAGATATTTTCATACTGAAGAAAAAACTGCTAAATCTTTGTGAAATTTAAGCCCTGCAGAGCTAGTGGGAATATAAAAATAAAGCTTATATCAAATAAGAGAGAGATTATCGCCTATAAAGGCATACTACAAACTATCTGAAGTGCCTCCTTTTGTATGTATACCCCTGTTCAAATCTTGAATGACAATAGCACCTTCTAATACCTGAGAGAAAACTTTGACAGTGTTGCCAAAGCTTGGGAGCTGATTCAGAATTGTCAGGATGAAAAGCAATTTACAAATAAGAGTGCTCATCTATGGATGCTTAAGGCAGGTATGGGGGTAAAGTTTATATCCCAACTTTTTCATCTTGTCAGTCACTTGGTTACTCAGTTGAGAATATGATCTATCGCTTCAGTGGAGGTAGTGGTCCTGCTTGACACAGGTGTTTTCCATGTGAACTTTGTCTTGGATCAGTGAATCCCAAAGCCATTGGTGATCAGTCTCCCCCAACCTATCCTCCCCAGTGTTTCCTGAGTTACACTGTGAAACTCTGCTCTGCCAACTGACTCCACTTCCTCAGGGGACAGAATGACTCAGAACAGAGTCTCGGGGTAAGACAGGTCTTAATCCATGCTCAGTGATTTTCCATTCCCATCTGAAATTCTGTGTCCCTACCTTTCATGTGACTTTTCTGACAGCCTTCCTTCCTTCAGGGCGTCCTTGGTGACTTTCAATTATTTTAAAGGTGAGAGGATGACGTTATTTTCTTCTCCCTGTCACTTGGAGTACAACATTATTTCACCATCAGAGACAGGACACATCACACTGGAGTTATATTGCTATTGTTATTATTATTATTATTTACCAAACCATGAGGTAGAGAATCTAGCCACAGCACACAAGACACATAGCCCTAAATAGGATCATCTAAAAACCTTGTTGGTTTTTCTATTGTTAACATATATCTAAAATTTCAAGTCAATTTCCTTTTCTTGCCCCCCCCCCTTGCCCTGGTGGTTTTGTTGATACAAGTTCTTACACTCTAACCCAAACTGGCCTGGAGGTCACTATGTAGTCTAGGTAGCCTCAGTTTGCAGCAAGCCTACTTACTGCCTTAGCCTCCTGAGCACTGGGATTATGCCTCTCTGTGGCAAAAACTGGAGCTCTGTGAGAAGAAACTGACCCAGGAGATTAAAAGTCTGCTTGGCTGTCAACAGTTACTTTACATGCAGAAGTGATTCTGAGACCCAGAATGTTCTTAACTCCAATTTTTTCAGTGAACTGTTATGTTTACCATCCACTTACTGAATCCAAGGAACTGACTCTGAAGCCTGCTATGAAAGATTACAGACTGGATTTATATGTCACAAATTCTTATTCTTACCCCAGTTCCATGTACAGTTCCATATACAGAATCATAAAGCTCCCCACTCTAGAAACAGAGATGGTCCCTCACTCAGAACCTGCCTGTCCACAGTAGTTGGGACCTGACCCTCATTAGGTACAGTGTCTGGTAACTACAATAGGAGAATCTACAAGCCACCGAACATCAAATCTGCAGTTTACAGGGCTTAAATGTAAAAGCTAAAGGTCTCGTTCACTTTATATTGTAAAGTTGGCAAGTCTAGAATGATCAAGTGGAATCCCCCCCAATTTTTGACATAGTAAATTGAACACCAGGTAAACATGGGCACAGTGCTTTTGGCAAGCACAGACATAACCATAGGCTCAAACACAAAGGTCAGGTCTGCAGGAGCCTCTTGGGTGAAAAACAGTAGGCCTCACCTCAAGGGAAGTGACAAAAGAGACAATTGCAGATCTGAAACAAAATGTACTTTCTTTTGGTAACACACACACATACATACAGTGACCAACCCATCATCTGTGGAGGAACATTGGATGACACTTTGATGCCTTTCAGGGACACTAGAGTACTTTGAGATGGACAGCTTTCTAGGGAAATGTAATTTCCTCCTACTGACCCAAGAATGGAATCATTGCATTTTACTGTTGGTTGTGTGTTGGAGGCATTGTGGGTAGAGCTCTGGGCCTCACATATTCCAGATCAACCCTCTACCCAGGAATGACACCCCCAGATAAAAAGGAACTTAGGAAAATCTGAACGTTTACTTCCTGCAAAAGACAAAGTCTCTACATAATGGAACGTTCTATAACTTTAAAAAGGGTTGTTCCATTTTTTTTTTTTTTTTTTTTTTTTTTTTTTTGGAAGTGAAGAAAATTTTTAAAGATGGAGTGCGGGCATTCTGAAAGACACTCTTTCATAGGAGGAAAAAAAGTTGGTGTAGGGACATGTGTGCTGTTGTGTAAGAAAGGAACAAAAACATCTGCAGCCAAAGTGGCTGCAGTCACCAACCACCAGGCTCCCCTGTAGGAGGAAGAGGGATGGGAGCTGAGCTGGCCAAGATGGACATCAGCGTTCTCAGCCAACATCTCGTAGATATTAACCTCCTGAATTGACTCCCAGTTTAAAAAGCAAAGTGAAGCAGCTGACAGCTCTCTGGACTTGTGTTGGTGTCCATCTGTTTAAATATTGTTGGCTGGTTGGCTGCCCTCTTTATCTTGCTCCAGATAGTAAATTGGCCCATCTGCCTCCTTGACCACCAGCTGGAGTGGTTCTTGTGTGACTCAGAAGTCAGCTTAGGCTGAGAAAGCTCATCCCCACCCCAGCTGCAAGAACTCTTTCAGTCAGACCTAATGGTAAATCTAGTTCATATTGCTTTTGTATCATGTGACCTCTGGAAAATGACTTAACTTCTCCCAGCTTCCTTTTTACAAAATGAAGATCAGACATTCACTAGAAAGTTCTGAACCACAGGAGTTGAATATATCAGACACCTGCTGTGGCCCTAAACACATATTCCTGCTGTTTTTGTCATCTCGTTTCCTGCATCATTTGCTGCCTTAGCCAAAAGCATTTTAGTTTAAATGCTCAAATAAAAAGAGTGTCTTGGTGCACTAGCTAAGTTTATGTCAACGTGATACAGGCTAGAGCAGTGGCTCTTAACCTGTGGGTAGTGACTCCTTTGGATGTTGAAATGACCCTTTCACAGGGTTGGATATCAAATACCTTGCACATCAGATATTTACATTACAATTCATAACATTAGTGAAATTACAATGAAGTAGCAACAAAAATAATTTTATGATTAGGAGTGACCACAACATGAGAAACTGCACTAAAGGGTCACAAGCATTAGGAAGGCTGAGAACCACTGAGCTAGAGTCATCAGAGAGGAGGGAGCCTCAATTGAGAAAACGCCTACTACAATAAGATCAGGCTGTAGGCAAGACTGTAAGGCATTTTCTTAATTAGTGAAAGATGGGGAAGGGCCAGCCCATTTTACAGGGTGCCATCCCTAGGCTGGTGTTTCTGGGTTCTATAAAAAAAAAAAAAAAGAAAAAAAAAGCAGGTTAAGCAAGCCATGAGGAGCAAGCCAGTAGGCATCACCCCTCTAAGGCCTCTGCATCAGCTCCTGCCTCCAGGTTTCTGCCCTGTGTGAGTTCCTGCACTCACAGCTTTTGTTAATGAACTGCTATAGTGAACTATAAATGAAATAAACCCTTTCCTCCCCAAGTTCTTTCGGTCATGGTGCTTCTTCATAGCAATGGTAACCCTAACTAACACAATTATGTAGTTCTGATTTAACTCTTCAGTTACATCAGGTTTTCAATTGACCCCAACCTCTTTTTTTTTTTTTTTTTTTTTTTTTTCTTTTCTTTTCCTAAGACAGGATTTCTCTGTATAACAAACAGTTCTACGTGTCCTGGAACTGGCTCTATAGCTTTATAGATCAGGCTGGCCTCGAACTCACAGTGATCCACCAGGCTCTGCCTCCTGAGTGCAGGAATTAAAGGCATGCAACCACCACTGCCCAGCTTTCTGATGTAATAGTTTTGACCACAAAACTATCATCCCTTCATAAAACACTAACTTCTGTGGCAGATTTGATAGGAATGGCCCTCATAGGCTCACATATTTGGATGCTTGGTCATTAGGGAGTGGTAGTACTTGACAGGGATTAGGAGGTGTGGCTTTGTTGGAGTAGATGTGGCCTTGTTGGGCGAAGTGTGTCACTGGGATGGGCTTTGGGAGTTTTAAATGCTCAAGCCAGGCCCAGTGTCTCCTTTTTCCTGCTGCCTGCCAATCTGAATGTAGAACTCTCAGCTACTCTCCAGCACTATGCCTGCCTGAGTAGTGCTGCCCTGCTTTCCATCATGCTGATGATAAACTAACCTTCTGAATTGTAAACAAGCCCCAATAAATGGGTTTTTTTGTTTCTTGTTTTTGTTTTTGTTTTGTGTGTGTGTGTGTGTTTTTTTTTAATAATAGTTGCCATAGTCATGGTGTCTGTTCACAGCAATAGAACACTGACTAAGACAACGGATTTCATGGATAAAGGTAATTCCATGGAAATGCTAAAGTTTTTCTTTGCTAATTAGAATTGCTTTTAGGGTGCATTATCGCATGATGTATGCTTTAGAAATTAAAGGGAGAAGAATGCCATGCTGATTATCTTAGTTAGGGGTACTCTTGCTATGATGAAACACCATGACCAAAAGCAAGTTGTGGGAAAAGGGTTTATTTGGCTGGCTTCCATTTCTTGTATTCTGTTGGTTATGCTTGCACTTGCAATTCCTGTTCATTTACCCAGATTTTCCATTTCCAGAATCCCCTTGGTTTGTGTTTTCTTTATTGCCTCTATTTCAGTTTTCAAAGTCTTGAACTGTTTCCTTCACCTGTTTGATTGTTTATTCCTGGCTTTCTTTACGGGATTTATTGATTTCTTCCAGTTTTTTGTTTGTATTTTCCTGGATTTCTTTAAGGAAAATTTCTTTAAGAGCTCTATCATCTTCATAAAGTTATTTTAAGGTTATTTTCTTCTGCTTCGTCTGTGTCAGGATGTTCGGGTCTTGCTGTTGTAGAACCAGGAGGTTCTGGTGGTGCCATATTGCTCTTGATGTTGTTGAGTGTATTCTTACACTGCCATTTACCCATCTGAGTTTGGGACAATTATAGGTATGGGTGTTGATTCTTGTAATGTCTTTGTTGGATGGGTCTTTTGTTTCTTTATTGTTTCCTTCATTGCCTTTTGGCCTGAATGGCCAAGGTTCTGGTGACTGGCTGGTGGTCAGTCTCAGCTGAGGTTTGTGGGGGTTTGGGTGCCTAGATCCAGTGTACTGTCCAATTCTTCAGGCTAGTGTGGGCTTTACTTGTGCCTATGGGGTCTGTTCTTCCAACCTGTGTTGAAGGTGGTGCCCCACTTTTCAAATTGGTATGAATGGCACTGCTGATGTTGCTGGAGAGGGCTGTTCACGGGGAAGGCTGCTCTTTTTCCAAATGGTGCAGGTGGTGCTTGTGCCTCTAGGGGTTGCTGATCTTGAGGGGGATAGTTGGTTGGGGGGATGATTAGTTCAGTGGGTTTGGGCAGTGAAGTGGGTCTCCTAGGTTCCAGAGTCCAGTAAGTGGCAATGGTGGTGGACCAGCCTGCCTTCAGGACTCTTACCTGTGGACTGGCTGCTGATGCTGAGATGGAAGGGGGAGGGCACTGTGCCTTAGGATTTAGGTCCTAGAGATTGGGGCAGATCAGCTGGGAGACCAGTCCCTCACCTCTTCTTCCAACTGATGCAGGTGGTGCTTGTCTTAGGCCTGATCTTATGGAGGCATTTCCTCAGTTGAGGTTCCTCAGATGATCTAGCTTTTGTCAAGCTAGAGTTTTCTGACATAAAACTAGCCAGCTCACTGGTGAGGAAGGCAACATGGGTGAAATAAGAATGGGATGAAAGAAGATTAAAAGCCACTTTAACTTTGATCTTAAGCTTTCTCTTAAAGAATTCTGCTTGGGAAAATGAAGGCACAGGTAACCGTTAGGAGGCTGAGTTGAGAGTTCTCGTAAATGGATCACCAAGGCTTGGCAAACTAAAGAATGCCTAAGGAAAAAGAGTGGGTGGGTGTCAGCTATATAGCTCAGTGGTGGAGCAATTGCTCAGAGTATGTGAGGCCCTGGCTCTGTCCCTAGCGGCACCCTTGTTAGGAGGGTAAAAGGATCTTTGGGTACTGCTTTAGGGGGACTGATGTTTGAGGTTGAAAATCGAAAACCATTGTGTAATCCTCGGGGTATAAGAACACCAGTAACACTGACAGCCAAGTAGTGACTGAGTAGGGATTCAAGATGGTGGCTAAGGAGTGACTAAGATGAAAAAATATGGAGGATAGGGAAACCTGAATTAGTAAGTTTTGCTTCAGACAGGCCAAAGTGATGAGGTCTGAGGATCAGAGTTTACAGTTGATGAGGTAATTTAATTAGAACCCATGTCTAATTTCAGGGGTAGGAGGTTTATCCCTGTAGTACCTTGGATCTGCATTTTCTGGCTATCTCTGTAGTTCCTTCCCACCCGCACACTAGAGCTCTGTGGAAGAGGTTCTGTCCCTGGCTTGCCACAGTGAGGAGGCAGTGGCAGCATTAAGAGGCTTCCTGTCATTGAGGGTACACCCTTGAAGGGATTCTGGGCCCCATTCTTTTCTCCTTGACTTCCTAACTGTAGTGGGGTAGCAGTATTGGGGTACCCGTGCTCCCCATCATGAACCTCTACCTCTTCTCCAGCCCAAGAGCAGGCAAGCCAACTGTCCTAGAGGCTTCTCTGTTGCTGTGCTAAAACATCATGACTAAAGCAACATATAAAAGAAGCATTTAATTTGGCTTCCAGCTTCAGAGTATCAGAGTCCACAGCAGCAAAATAAAGGAACAGTTGAGAGCTCACGTCTTAAACCACTGCCTCAAAGCAGACCTCCCAATCCTTCCCAAACAGTCCCACCAACTGGGCACCAAACATTCAAATATGTGAGCCTATAGGGGCCATTCTCATTCAGACACCAAGTCAACCAAATGAAATCTCCAAAACTGAGCCAAAGAAAACCTGTTCTCCATTCAAGTTCATCCCCTGGGCACTTGTTAACAGAGTGAGAAAGCCTACTAAGGCACTACCCCTCAGGAACTCAAGAATACAGCTAGGAAAATTAGGTTTACCTTAAGCCATACTAAGGAGATGGGAGGAGTAATTAGTTCTTCAATAAGATAGAATGCACTTTTCCTTCCCAGAATTCCCAGGTGCAGTCCCTACAAGCCACCACGAGGCTGGCTACTTTTCTGGGTCTTGATTCAGAAAGGTGGAACTTTTCCCTCTTCTTTTCTGTCTCCTCCTTTCGGGTGCTGGCAAGATGTAGGCCTTTTATGGTACTTTGGGTTTCCTTACTTTTGTTAAAACTCCTCTTCCCTGCCAAGTGGCTACCTGCTGCCTAACCTCCATGGAAGCTTAACTAGGAAGGCCTGGCCTTTTCCTTCTCTACCAGTCTCTTCCTCAGCCTCTTCCTCTGGGCACCTGCTGAGATTTATAGCTTGTCTACCCTGGGGTTTTTCCTTTAAACTCCCTGAACTTCTGATTGAGCCAGTTTTAAATTATTTTACTAATGAAACTACAAACCCTGGTACCTACTACTGGGCAATCATGAAAGGACTCCCAAATTTTTCCGTAATGGAAGCAAGCGTTTAGAACTATATGTTAGGCAATAACCACACCTTCCTATTGCTATCCCTAAAGACAAACTCAGAGAAGAATATAAGGGACAGTTATTTTCTGTTTCCTCTCTAAAGTCACTTTCTGAGCACATCATGTAAGCATTGGGAAACACATACAAATTCTGTTTGCTTTATCAAATGGAAGACAGAAGGGCATGGGCAGAGAGGAGCACAGACAGGAGTTTCTGGTGGTGTTAGCTGTGGCTATGGAGACTCCCATATTCTCTTCTGCATCTCAGATGTAAAGTGTCAATTCTTCAGGATTATAGGGAAGAAAACCACAAAATGTCCAAATTGTACAACAAGGAAACCTATTTAGTCCCTCCATTGATCATTTTAATACATTTTATTATTCCTTTCCAAAGAGGGGATGCATGGGAGTGGGGGTGGGGTGGAGAGTCATCAAGCAGGAGCTACCACCCTGGGGCTTCAGGTTGAGGGAAGTTAACCCTGAATGGTGGGCCATTGAACCATCTGCTTTTCCAGCTCATTTCCCTTTGCTCTCAGCAACAGCACTTATGGAAGGAGCTACTCACTGCTTGCGAGCAGTTTAGAATGCAAACTAATGACAACAGGATTAAATTCATTCTGCCTCCCTGCAGGTTTCCATCCTCAGGGTGCCCTGGATTTGAA
Source organism: Phodopus roborovskii (assembly GCF_943737965.1). Taxonomy (NCBI): domain Eukaryota; kingdom Metazoa; phylum Chordata; class Mammalia; order Rodentia; family Cricetidae; genus Phodopus; species Phodopus roborovskii. Next base: position 458,670 of record NW_026126433.1, read on the forward strand.
GAAGGGGAACATTGGCTCAGGAACAGGGGAAATGAGAACAGCAGGCAGAAGGCAGGGGTGCGAGGCAATCAGGGGCTCTCTCTGTAAGGAATGGGCCTACTTAGGCTAAGGCCTGAGGTGGCACCAGACCTAGGCAACACAGCCAGGTCACCCAGAAGGAGCTAAGCCCCTGAGGATCGCCAAGGTGGCCAGAAATTGCTTCTTTAGAAAAGCCTGAGTCCCGGTAAAAAGCTGACATAGTGACCTTGCTATTTTTCTACCCTCCCCCTTTTCATAAAGGAGAAATCTCCTGTCTGCACTTGTGTTAGCCTAGGAGCATAGACAGAAGGTAATTTATCAAGGGCTGCGTTCCCGGTGTCATGCTGAGGGTGCACTGCACAACCCTTATACATTTAACCCTTGCAAAATGACATCAAAGGGCCTACTAGCAATGGTCTAGAACAAATTAAGGAGTGGTGGTGCACACCTTTGACTCCAGTAGAGGCAGGCAGGCAGACCTGTGTGAGTTTGAGGCCAATCTGATCTATCAGAGTGAGTTCCAGGACAGCTGGTGTTACACATTGAGAAATCCTATTGGGGGGGGGGGTTGTCTTAAGGAGTGAGGTAGTTTGTTCCTTGCAGATAAAGTAAGTAAAAATCAGAGACCAGATTCTGTCTGCACATGTCGTTCCTGAATACTTGGTTGGACAACTGGCAGAACAAAGCCATGGGCTATTAACTGATGATCCCACCAAGGTCTGGTTTCTATCACTGGTATTAACCTGACATGGTGACAAGTCCTCAAATCTCAGCACTGGAGAGGTGGACAGGAGGCTCTGAGGTTCATGGTCACCCTTAGCTACAAAGTAAATTTAAGGTCAGTCTGGGATACATGACACCCTGCCTGAAGGAGCCATGCAGCAAAATGTAAGAAGAAAAGATGAAGAAAATTTATATTCCCTCTGAATGAATAAAGTCAACTAAAAAGTTACAGTTCTTGTGAATCTTATATATAAAAGAAAGAAATGGTCACAGTTGATTTTTTTTTTCTTTTTTTAAGCTTTGTCACAGTGAGGGACTTGTGTGATGGCTCAGTGAACAATGGCACTTGGTGTGAGGCCTGGTAGCCTGAGTTCAATCCCAGTTTCTCTTTGGAATCCAGGAAACTGAAATCAGGGCACTGTGCAAGCTAGGAAAGTGTTCTTCCACAGTAGCCCCAGCCCTGACAGTTGTTTAAAGAAATTACTCAGGGGGTAATATCCCCACAGGACAAATGATGCATTTGGTTCCCATGCTTTTGAAAGACCCGTGGAGGGTATGAACCCTCATGCCCCGACTCAGGAAAGGTGCCCCCCCCAAATCACTCACAAAAAGTGGTCTTGATGCAAAAGCATGAGGTCTTTTATATTCCAGTGCACTGGAGTCCACAGCCATATTCTACATGGGGTAGAGGACTGGGAATCCTGGGCACAGGGTTCAGACAGCTTTTATAGGCTTACAACAAAGCCCGCGCATCACAAACCAATCATCTCATAGCATCCAGTGTGGACCAATCAATTTGAACTATCCAAGCCCTTGCTTAGCCCAGGAAGTCTGCTTTCGCTAGGGCTTCTGGGTAGTGTGACATGGTTCATTTCCTGTTCTCATTCCTTCACAAGTGCTGTCGGTAAAGAATGATCTTTTGCCTACTCACTGCTAGGGGACAGAGTCTAGGGAGAATTAGGCTAAATTTTTCCATCCTTACACTTTCTGTAAAACCGCATCCAGGAAGAAGCAAGGACCTAATCGGGGCAGATGTGGGATCTCATGTAAAACAGAAGGCTGAAGGCTGGGGATCTAGCTCAGTGAGGAAAGTGTTTGCTGTACAAACAAGAGGCTCCAAGTTCAGATCCTCAGCAGCAATGTGCTCTAAAATGGCAAGTGCTAGAGATTAACCTTACAGCGATGTGGATATAACTCTAGCTAGACTGCACTTATTTGAACTTAAAACTAATATAATAAACTGATCATTTAGGAAAAAAAATTAATGGTAACAGGGTTTTTAGAGAATAAAGAAAATACATTTTAAGCAGAGTTTAAAGAAATCATAATTGATTATGTTTCCAGATACATCAGCTAGGCTGGGCCTTACAATTAGAAAGCTAATTAAGTTGAAAATTCAATTTTGACTTTTCCCCTTAGGCTTGTTCACTAGTTCTGAGCTCCACCTGAGACATGCAAGGGTTTTCTTGCCGCTAGGCAGCACCTGAAGAAAATATTTAAGTACATGCAAGGACAGTTGTATGCCTATGAAGGAATGCATGAATCATTTTCTATGAAGGAGATGGCTATCTGTTTGAAAAATTGAACCATTGTCCTTGATTTTGATAAATTTCTGTTATACGCAGGTGATACAGTTCTTACCAAAATGTAGGGTGCCCAAACATGAGATTTCGAAGAGTTGGGGCTGGGGTGGGGGTGGGGTGGAAAGAGGTCGTTTGCATTTGCATATGGGGAGGAACAGGTGCCACCATTATTGGGAATACAAGGCAAGGTGCCACAGCAGCCAGGGGCAGATCTCATGGTGAGGGACAAACACACAGGCAGATCTTAACATGTGAAGGAAGTTTTTTTTTTTTTTGGGGGGGGGGAGGAAAGAGGTTGGGGTAAGGAAGAGAGGAGGGGGAGAGAAAAGAGAGAGACAGAGACAGAGACAAAAGAGACAGAAAGACAGATAGATCTGTCTGCCTCCTCAGAGAAATGGTGGAAAGAGAGGAGGTAGGCAGAGTTTGCCTCTTAGAGAAAACTTTGCACCTGCATACAGATGGAGTAGTGACATTCCTGATAGTGTGGAGTTGGGTTTTGATTCTTGATGACCTAGAAAAACAGAATCTCTGTTGCAGAGAAGCCAGCAAACTTCCTTAAGTCCAGTGTCTTCAAGCAAGACACAAACAACATCAATCACAAAATAAAACTTGTCTGGATATTTCACCCAAAAGATTTTATGATTTTGTATTTTTGGAAAGGATCTCACCAGAAATCCACTGTGAACCGAGCCTGGTCTCAAACTGCTGGTCCTCCTTTCTCCATCTCTCCAGAGTCTAGGATGGCAGGCATGCACCACTGGCCTGACTTGAGAGTAGCCCTTGAATGCCAGGCAAGGATGGAAGGAACTGATTTCTTCACAGTATTCAGGAGTTGGTGCTAGCCAGTGTACAGTAGAAGAGAAGAGGTCTTCCCACTGGAGTAATAGGCTTTTCTGTAGGTGAGACTCTCTTCCCCTGAAACAGCTTTAATGAAAGTGTTCTTATCATTTAGTTTGATGTTGGCTCTTGGTTTACTGTATATTGCTTTTATTATGTTTAAGTATGTTCCTGTTATCCCTGATCTCTCCAAGACCTTTATCGTGAAGGGGTGTTGAATTTTGTTGAAGGCTTTTTCAGCATCTAGTGAGATGATCATATGAGTTTTCTTTTTCAATTTGTTTATACGGTGGATTACATTGATAGATTTTCATATGTTGAACCATCCCTGCATCCCTGGGATGAAGCTTACTTCTGGTGTGTTCTTGGATTTGATTTGCCAGTATTTTATTGAGTATTTTTGCATCAATGTTCATGAGGGATATTGGTCTATAGTTTTCTTTCTTAGTTGTGTCTTTATATGGCTTAGGTACCAAGGTAATTGTGGCCTTGTAAAAAGAGTTTGGCAATGAACCTTCTGCTTCTATTGCATGGAACAATTTGAAATTGAGAAGCTTCTGTAAGGCAAAGGACACAGTCAACAAGACAAAACAGCAGCCCACAGAGTAGGAAAAGATCTTCACCAACCCCATATCTGACAGAGGGCTGATCCCCAAAATATACAAAGAACTAAAGAAGCTAGTCACTAAAACACCAAATAATCCAATTAAAAAGTGGGGTAATAACTGAATAGAGAATTCTCAATAAGGGAATCCAAAATGGCTGAAAGACATTTAAGGAAGTGTCCTTAGCCATCAGGAAAATTCAAATCAAGGCAACTCTGAGATACCATCTTATTCCTGTCAGAATGTCTAAAATTAGGAACATCAATGGCAACTTATGCTGGGGAGGATGTGGAGAAAGGGGAACACTCCTCCACTGCTGGTGGGAGTGCAAACCTGTATAGCCATTTTGGAGATCAGTATGGCAGTTCTTCAGGAAAATGGGAATCAGTCTACCACAAGACCTGGCAATCTCACTCAGGCATATACCCAAAAGATGCACATCCATGCAACAAAGACATCTGTTCAACTATGTTCATAGCAGCATTATTTGTAATAGCTATGTCCCACAACTGTGAATAGATAAAGAAAATATGGTACATTTACACAATGGAATAGTACTCAGTGGAAAAAAACAATGGACTCTTGAAATTCTTCACAGGCAAATAGATGGAAGTAGAAGAAACCAACCTGAGTGAGGTAACCCAGTCATAAAAAGACAAACATGGTATGTACTCACTCATATATGGATTTTAGACATAGAGCAAAGGATTACCAGCCTACAGTTCACACCACCAGAGAAGCTAGGATACAAGGAGGACCCTAAGAGAGACATACAAGGTTCCCCACAGAAGGGGAAAGGGACAAGATCTCCTGAGCATATTGGGAGCAGGGGAGCTGGCACTGAATGGAGAGGGAGTTAGGAAAAAGAGAGGGGGAGAAGAGGAGGGGAAAGAAGAACAGGAAGGACCAGGAAGATTGAGTCTGGGGAGAAAAAGAGGAGAGTAAGAAAAAAGATACCATAATAAAGGGAGCCTTTATAGGTTTGAAGAAAAAATTGGCACAGGGAAACATCCAGAGACCTACATGGATGACCCCAACTAACAATCTGAACAATAGTGGAGAGGCTACCTTAAATGTCCTTCCCTGATAATGAGATTGATAAGTACCTTATATGCCAGCATAGAGCCCTCATCTCTAGTAGCTGATGGAAACAGAAGCAGACACCAACAGCTAAACACTGTGCTGAACTCCTGGAATCCAGTTGCAGAAAGGGAGGAGTGATGAGCAAAGAGGTCATGACCAGGCTGGAGAAACCCATTGAAACAGCTGACCTGAACAAGGGGGAGCTCATGTACCCCAGTCTGATAGCTGGGAGACAAGCATAGGACCAACCCAGGTCCCCTGAACATGGGTCTCAGTTAGAAGGTGTGGGCAGTCTATGGGACCTCTGACAGTGGAACCAGGATGCATCCCTGATGCACAAAAGGACTTTGGGAGCATATTCCCCAGGAGGGATACTCCCTTAGCCTAGAGACAGGAGGAAGGGCCTAGGTCCTACCCCAAATGACTTGACAGATTTTGATGATCCCTCCTGGAAGGCCTCACCATCCCTGGGGAGCAGGTGGAGAATGGGGCAGGAGGGGGGTTTAGGGGGAAGTATAGGAGGATGGGAGGGAGAGGGAACTGGGATAGATATGTAAAATAAGAAAAAATAAAAAATAAATTTAAAAAAATTGTTCTTACAGCAGATACAGCAAAGTGACACTTGAGCTTAGGTCTGTGAACTTCTACATAAACTTGATGCCTTCGTTTCTCTGTTTTCAAAAATTAGAAAACAGAAATTGGGTGCATGTATTGTTTTGCCAATGTGGAGAGAGAAACACTCCTTGCCCCACCCTGTCCCCCCTCCTTCCTTAAGGGCACAACAGTTTTACAGAAAAGATGACAAGGAAACCAGGAGGTAGGCAGATCTAACCACCAGTAGAGTGTGGAGTCTTCCTGGGAGGTAACTTCCCCTCCCCCCCCCCCACACACAGGATAGCTGGGGAATCAAAATTCTTTGGGGTCCATTGTTCTCCAGATCCTGTTCCACAGGAGAATGATTAATACAAAACAAAGTGTATACATGAGATTCAAACAAGTAAGTGGGTTTGTTGTTGTTGTTGTTAACTATGGACAAAGTAAGCAGTGATTGAATTTCTGGGGCAAGCACTCCACATTCTAGAGCATTATTTAGCCCTGTGCCCCTGGTGTCTCCTTGCATGGTCCCCATGGGATTGTTTAGTCCATACAGGTTGGTAGTTTTGAATACGGTATTTCAGACAAACAAAGCTATTAGATCAAAAGGATAGCCTGTGCTTCTTATATGAAACACAGTCTTCTCCAGTTCTCTGATTGAAGAGTATTTCTCCTTCCACACTTCTGCTCATTGATCCCTTTCTTTTATTGCAGATAAGAACCTTCTCTTGCCTGTTGATGGTGAAGGAATATGGAAGATGATGTCTGCCGTTGACTTCTGTTATTCCTTCCCAAATAACAGACCAGTGTGTCCTGAGATGTTTATGGAGTTCATTTATCTTCCACTTTGGATATGCTGCACTGAACCCAGATCTGTTTCTGTCCTCTGTGGGTGACTTGTCAGATCCAAGAGCAACTGAAGCCACAATTGAGGCCAAACTCACCACTGGTGACCATGAATGGTGCTGGATTCATCAGCAACAGCAGGATAGGAAGCCAAGATCAAGGTGCACCTGAGTACCAGTGCCATCTACATGGGAACTCCTTCGTGTTTCAAAGCAGCTTCTGATTACTCTAGTCCCAAACTCTTGGCTCCAGAGATCTTCCTGCCTTATAAAAGTACAAGCTTGAAGCAGAAGCCATGTAAGAACCCTGCTTACTGCCTTACTCAGTTGCCTTTCTGATATAACTTAGGTTTACAGGCCTAAGGATGGCACTACCCAAAGTGGGCTGGCCCCTCCTACATCAATTAGCTATTTGGAAAATGCCTCACTGACTTGGCAACAAGCCAATCTGATTTGGGCAATTCTTCAGTTGAGGTTATCTCTTCTAGCTGACTCTATGTGAATGTCAAGTTGACTGCTGATGCTAGCTAGGACAGGAGGACCAGAGGTAGCCTTTACTATCACACTTGGCTCAGTATGATATCCCTTCCAGAAGGTATACATCATTCTGTTTACTCTCCTGCTGAAGATAAACTTTGCTCACCTGTTCCATCCATGCCCTGGTATAAATTCTTCTCTTCTGGGAACACAAGAGACTTCTGGCTTCATAGCTTGAGATCCTATGGTATGTGGGAGGAGATATCTCCCCATGACAATGGGGAATGGCATGTCAGCCTCTGATTAAACTGTCTCTTGATCTCTTCCTGACTCCAAATCAAGGGCCTGGCTGTTCTCATCTGCAATGTCCTCTGCCCTCTCTCTCCATAATTGTGCTTAGTCACCACTTCCTGCTCTGACTCAACATGATGAATTAACATGGCAAGATGATGACTGCATTTGCTCCAGTGGCCGTACTCCTGCATAGGAACCACTGGATCTTAGTCTGACTGAGGTGCTATAAGGAAACACCTGAGCCTGTGTAATTTAGGAAGGCTGAAGTCCAACATCAGTACATGGTGGGGACTTGTCTATTCCTTCTTGACTTCTTGTGGTGTCAGATTCTCATGCAAAGGGTGGAAAGGCACAACGGTTTTCATTTTGTAGAAGACTAATTGTAAAGGGGCTTTGTAAACAAACTACTTCCTAAAGGCCTCACACTGGGAATCATTTCAACAGGAATTTGGGGGGAGAAATGACCATGGTCTCCATCACAATTCAGTGGCTTCACACAACTTATTTTTTTCAAGTTAAAAATACATTTTAAAATGGATTAAGAGTTTGACTGTGGAAGAGGGTGCGCATATTAATGCAGGTCCCCTCAGAGGCCAGAGGATAGTTTTGGATCCTCTGAAGTTTGAGTTCCAGTTGGTTGTAAGCTGCTAGACTTGCATGCTGGGAATCAAGTTCCAGTTCTCTGCAAGAGCAGGAACAGTATCTCAACTACAAGGCAGCTTGTTCTTAATGACTGGTAGCTCTCTAGGTTGCCCAGGCTCAATAGAAGAATGTTCCCCTTGAACTTTACTCATGATAAGTCCCCCAAGGACATATGTACATTTTTGTACATGCCTCTTTCTCTGGAGTTGTTTTGGGATTTTGAAAAGCACAAACTACTACCAATTGAATGGTACCCACCCCTGGTAACTGCCCTGGAATCCACAGCAGAGTATATATGTAGCACATGTAGATGCTGCAGGAGTTTAGTCCTCTCTGGACAGCTCACTGAGTCTGCTGGCTGGGTGCATGGGAATCAAGGTCCTGTTCTTGTTCTTTCTAGAACCTCAAAAACTCATGTAGGCTTCCTACAGCTGCCTGCCCCTTCCTGTTTACTCAAGGTAGAGACAGTCCTCCAGTCCTGGGCCAAGGAAATTCTGGAGGCATCCTGGAGAAACCATTTATACTCTAAGGAATTGTCTTTCCTTTGTCTCTTCCAGGAAACAGGAGGCAAACATTCTCTCTGCACTTGTTTTCCAGAATAGACCTGTGTCCATTTCTTGGCCCCCCTCAATGCTGTTCTTGCCAGAGTATGAACGGCCACAAGTCGTCCCCACAGAGTTTACTTACCCCCAAGATACTCCTTCTCCCAATGTGTGGGGTTACTTTTCATCTTGAGGTGAGAAGAGAGACAGGAGAAGAAGGCCAGCACAGTAGATTTCCACTTGAGTCATCAAGTATTTGTGCCTGGGTTTCCATGTGGGCAGCGTTTTTTTTTTCAGTAAAGAAATTGAGACTGGACCCTCAGAGGCTATCTTCTAACTCCATGAGCACACTTCCCCCAGAAGTCAAAGCTGCTCTAATTGCCAATGGACCACAGGGCAGCATAACCACAGAGGCTGCAATAGTGGGTAACATCCTAAGATATTATTCTACCACAACACTGCATTATCCAGCCCATGGAAAACCCAACTTTTTGCCTTAATATAATAAAGGGGCAGTGTTGGGGGTGAGTCACTGGGAACTGCTGATGCTTGCCTACTTACAGGAGAGATGATGTGTGTAGAAGCCAGCCTGTTACATGCATGCACAGTGTCTGTTCTTCATCCCCGCTGGTGTAGATTTCCATGAGGCCAGAGTTTCAAGGTGGGAGTAAGAAGCTTAGAAAGTGATGTTCCATCACTTGGCCTGCCAGCAACTCCAGAGATGAGGCATTAGGAGTGACAGCATGCCAAGTGATACATATACCAACCTGCCCTGGGCAGCACTGTACTTTTAGATGGTGGAAATGAACATTCAACTTGAATCAGCAGCAAATGAGAAAACTGATCTCACTCAAGGCCTCAACATTCTGCATTCTTGACTCTCAACTATAGTGGGGTTGAAACCCTTCATTGCAAACACTAAGACTTACACCCATGTTATATGGTTCTTGTACGGCAGTGACTAACTGTGGCTCATGGAGAGAAACAAAACCATTCTTCCTCAGTAAAGCAGATTGTCATTTATTATTTTTGTAATTTTAATTGTTATTGTATTTATGTATTCTGTATGTATACATGTGCTTGTCTTCATGCCACAGCATGTATGTGATAGTCAGAGGACAACAAAGACAACCGGCAGGAACCCATTCCCTCTTTCCACCTCATGGGTCTCAGGAAAAGAATTCAGGTCTCTAGGCTTGACAGTAAAAACTTTTACTGGCTGGCCCTTCTTGCTAGTCCTGTAGAGCATATTTTATGCCAAAGAAATACAGAGCAGAATGGAGAAACTCTAGGATGTGACCACTGTTTGTTTAGATGACTAGAGACTTGTCTACATTTAGCAAAGACAGGCAAAAGGAAAACATTGGAAAGTGTAAGTTGTATTTATGTAAAATAATTCTAGGATTGGAATTCTTGTCCCTAAAGCAAAAATTGCTTTGAAGGCAACAAATGAAAAACATAGCTATTTATAAAAAGATCTGGGTTTACATGAAATGTCATCGGATAGATTTGACTTTTCTGAAGTGGGTCACTGAGCCAACTTTTTAAATCAAATATTTAAAAATATAGAAAAAATAAGCAAAGGGAGTTTTATAAATTTCACTACTAATTATGAGCGGTAGGTGAAGGGGTTACAGTAAAGAAGGACAGGCTGCCTGTTGCTTGGAATGGCTGACCAAGATGTTGGGTAAGCTAGCCAGATATCAGTACCCAAGATGAGGCAGAAACTGGACCATAGAATTACAATCACGTTGACGCAAGAGAACTGTCGTTTCCCCATGGATTGGCCGTATAATTGCTGACTTTAATATTATATACAACTTCCAAAGGAAAAAAAAGAGCGCTTGAGTTTGTGTATCATTTTAAGAATTGTAGTTTCACTGACCTCCCCCCTGATTAAACTTAACCCAGAAGACCAGAACCCTAAATTAACATTTCTTCCCTCAAAGAAGCATAAAGAATGAGGCAGCTTGCAAAGATGAAGTTACATTGAAGTTTTCTTTTGTAAAATTCTACCAAAACCTTCAGGGCATAGTCTGATGTCAATACCTATTCAAATACAAAGTGAAAATCCCAAACACAAAATTATCTCTCCCCAACCCCCCATTTTCTGCATTATAGAATGAAACATTGTAAACATTGTAAGAGGTTTGAATTTTAAACATCACCCTAAGGCTTCCATGTGGAAGGTAGGTTTGGTTCCCAGTGCAGCATGTTTAGCAGTGGGGCTTTAGATGACTGTTTCATTGTGGGGATTCTGACCTCTCCGATTCATGCGTTGTTGATTCACAGTTGATGGGGTCAGTGGGAAAGATGCAATCTCCATCCATCCCTTCTCTTCATGCTGTCCACCACAACATGACCTGCTTTATTCCACCACATGACACCCCACCTGAACCTCTCTCCTCACCAGGGGCCTAGAAGCAATTAAGTCAAATGAACTTCGACAGGACTGCTTGCAACCGTGAGCCCAAATGAGATCCTTTCTCCTTTAAGTGATGTTCTTAGGCACATAGTTACAGAAAGTTAAGCACTAGGCTATGCAAAATCCTCATGAATACTTTTATCCTGTTTTAAATAAATACATAAGTGATTAGTAATTAATATTCAACCATCAAGTGTTAAATGTTTAATAATTAATTGGGTAAATGCATTCTTCACTGTATTGATGATATAGTGAGTCCCAAGTTTTTTGCTACCTAGATTTTTACCAGCACAAGCCTGTGTCATCTGGAAGGAGGTTACTTTGATTGAGAAAATGCCTTCATCAGATTGGCCTGTGGACGAGACTATGGGCATGTTTAGGGTTAATAATGGTTAATGTGAGAGAGTCCAGCCTCACTGTGGGTTGTATCACCCCTGGGCAGGTCGCTCAGGGGGCAGGTGAGCAAGCCATGGGGAACAAGTCAGTCAGCAGCATCCCTCCATGGCCTCGGCATCAGCACCAGGTTCCTGCTCTGTGTGAGTTTCTGTCCTGACTTCTGTTGATGATGAACAGTGATGTGGAAGCTGAACTAAATAAACACTTTCCTCCCCAAGGTCCTATCACAGCCAGCATAGGAAGACAAACCTGTCTTAACCCTTTCTTGTCTATACCTCTTCTGACCCACGTTCCACTTCTTTTTCTTTTATGACTGTCCATATTTGGCTTGGTGCAGAGCATAGCTCTGTGTTAACCATGTGCAGGAATGCAGGGACACTTTCTTAACATGTTGTGATCTGGATGTTGCCAGTTGGAAAAGAAAAAATGGTAAAATAAAGCAGTTGCTGAAGAAGTGAGCCATTTCTAAGTGAACAAGACTCAGGTCCCCCTTAAGCCAATTATCCTTGTTAAACTTTAGGGAACACATACCTCTTCTGGCCACTGTGTGCAAACAAAGCCGTTATCACTGTTAACTTGGCATTCAGTACCTCTACGCTGGTAATAGGCTGGGCTGTTGGGACCAGGTTGAGGGGTTCTTGTATTACTTACTTTTTTCATTGCTGCAACAATATGTGACATAAGCAACATAAGCAAGCAAGAAAGGACGAGATCTAACTCTGTATGGCATGGACAGCATGGCAGCAGCAGCAGCGACTCTGAACAACTGGTCACATTGTGTCTGGAATCAGAAAGCAGGAATAGGAAGTGGAGCTGCCTATCACACCTCAAGGCCCACCCCCAATAACTCACTTTCTCTAGCAAGGTTCCAGGCCTTCAGTTCCTGAGCTAGGGACCACACTATCCAATCGAACATCCCAGCTCATGGGGGAATTTCTCAGTGTGTGTGTGTGTGTGTGTGTGTGTGTGTGTGTGTGTGTGTGTGTGTGATTCTGTTAATCTTATATGTTAGGATTCAATTTCCCCAGAGATAAGCCAAGCAGTAGCTCTTCTTTTCTAGTGTGAGACTTTTCTTTTTCTCTGATAGGCCATGACCAATCAGACTTGCTGTCAAGATTTTCCCAGTGGTAACCAGTAATTTGTGTACAATGAACCAGTTGGAGTTACACAAGAGAATGAAGGATTCATGACACTCAGGTATGTGCTGTGTCTATAACATTACTGAGCCAGACAAAGGAACACACCTAGGTGTGTGCCTTCATACAAAAATAGAAAGACATGAAAAGAAGAGTTAGTTACTCCTCTTTTGAGAGACCAATCCATAAAGAGGCCAGAGAGAGCCCTACCTACCATGCAACACATTAAAAATACAAATGATATCTCAGGTTTCTACAGCAGGGTAGGGTCCATGAGTAAAGTTTTGTAGAAAAAACACACTTTATTATTTATTTATTTTTATGGTTTTTGTTTTGTTTTGTTTTGTTTTTTGAGACATGTAGTCTAGGCTGGCCTCTAATTTGCTATGTATCCAAGGATGACCTTGAACTTCTGATTATCTGACCTCTACCCCGAATGTTGGGATTGCAGCTGGGCGCCTGGGTGCTAGGGGTAGAACTCTTTACTCTATGCTTGCTAGGGTACTTGATTTTCTCATGTTAACTCTGTACACTCACGACAAACATCACACTGTTCTCTGCAAATGTATGCAAGCATGGCCAGTCAATTTGAAATGGTATTGTTTTTTATAAGTAATTTTTCAAAAGGCACTTGCTGTGGATGGAGGATATTTTCTCACGAGCTCGAACCCAGAATAACTTCAAGGTTCCAGACTCTCCCAGTGCAAGTGCTGTCTGTCAAAGGTCAAGCCACTGTGCCTGTCAGTCCACACAGGCTGTGAGTAGAAGTGAGCAGCAACACCATTGTTTTCTCAAAAGGCAGTGCCAGGAATACAGGAAGCAGAGATCTGTGAATCTAATGGAGCCTCAGCCACGTCCTCACTAAAGACTAGGAAACCTTATATTCTTACTGGGTCTTCTGCACACAGGGTATTATTTATTTATTTTGACAACTATGTTTGCTCTTAACCAAACGTGCTTGTGATCTAGACATCACAGAAGGATGTGGAATGGTCTGTATTGACACCGAGGAAGCTTCCTTTTTATCAGGAGCTTTTGTCTGCAAGCCAGGAACTCACCCAGGCAATTGCCTGTGGATATTCCTTCCACAGCCAGGCTGTCAGGCTCGCTGCAGACATTTGGAGTGGTTCATTCTGTACTGTACTCATTCAGACAACTCTCACTTCTCCTCCTCCATCCCTCTTTCCTTGTTTTCTCATCCACTTTCCCACTCTCTTCTCTTTTCTTCTCTCCCTTCTTCCGTTTTTGACTTTACTTTTCTTTCTTGAATCATTGAGTTCTGGAGCTGTACACACTTGGATGACCGCAGCATGGCTCTGACATGGAGACAGAATAGCTCTTCTGGGTTTAAAGCCTTTGCTGTCGATCTCTCGGTTGGCATCTTTCTTGGGCATGCAATTTGATTCTACAATTCTTGCTCTAGTTGGCATCTTCTAGGTTCTGGACAAATCTACCTGAGGCAAATGTTTGAAGGTCACTCAGTTTCTGCGGTGCAGAAATCAACAGGACACTGAGAAGCTGCAGGAGCCAGCTACAATTCACTTTATAGGTCTTAGATGCACCAGATAAAGATGAATTTTGAGCAACCAGATTTTACGACCATCTTGATAAAGGTATGACTGAGTCACACTCATATTTCTCCAACTTACATGAATTTCCTAGCCACTCAACACACAAAGCTTAAAAGTAATTCATAGAGAATTACTGAGGGGGCACATATTACAGAATGTCTAACTCCATTGTCTAACAAGGACTGAAAGGAGAGGACCTAAGATGGGCTAGGAATTTTTAAAAAGATGAAGCTATAATTATGAATATTAATAAAAAGAAGAATAGATGGGGAAATGGCATGGGGGAGGGATGTTTATAGGCTGTAGATACAAATAATAGAAACAGGAAAACAACAGAACAGTCTAGAACCATGGTTAACAATGGTCAGTGTTTCTTTCTCACTGGACAGACAGCAATGCAGACTTTCTTCCCAGGCATGTTCACTTGGTGGTGGAGGTGGTGGACAGAGCAGAGGGTGCCTGGGTTGTTTTCTCACAGCTCCAAACAGGTTTGACCAGAAAGGGGCAGGGGTGTGGGGGTGGGGTGGGGGGTGAGGCTATGGGCTGCACCCTGCCTGCCTTTCCTACCTGTGTGCTTAGTGCTGTGCTGAGCTGATCTCTGGAGGGTGTTCTCCACAAGCCTGTGAGGCCAGCTAGTCAGTGGGCGTCTCCAGCAGGGCTCAAGGCTAGTGCAGGTCTTGCCTCCTCAGAGGCACTCAGCTAGTGTGGGCTGGCTTTGGGAAGGGTCCAAATAAACTGTGGTTCTAGGGCTCCAAGAGCCTAGGAAGCTGTTAGTCAGACTCAAACACTTTCCATAGGAAAGCCACAGACGAATCTGTGTGCCCTGGCCATGCCAGTCTCCACCATAGCTGTCCCCATCTATGCTTGCATTCACACATAGCTGGCCTTGCCCTTCCCCTAGGAGCCAGGCCTACTTTCCAACTGCCAGTGTCTTTTGCTGCCATTCAAACATGGGGCCACATGGACACCTAACTCTAGTCTGTGTCTGTGCCCTAACCAGTTTTCTATGCTCACACTGATTTTTGGGGTGGGTTCTCACTTAGCTAGTGGGAAAGAGAGAGCCTGGGGTTTAGAGAAAGAGAAATGAAGAGACTTCTGCTCAAAGCCTTGGCTGCAAGTTCTCTTACAGTGGCCCCCACCATGACAGGAGCAAGCTATCATCACTGCAGGGGATGATTTTAGCAGCTGCCACATCACAGCTTGGTGACTTCTCTCCACAGAGCTTGAGGCTGCTTTCCTCTCCTACTGAGCCCCTTCCCCCATTCCCTGAAGCATTGACCTTAGCATCTTTTGTTGCTTTTACAAATCAACAGGTCTGTGGTGGGGAAAACCACAGAGACAGCTGGCCTAAGCTAGTGAGAACTCAGACTATGGACTGACTTAGGTGAGCCTGTATGGGATCTAACTAGATCCTCTGCTTGTGACTTGATCTGCTGGGGGGTAGGGGAAACTAGCACTGGTACCAGGACCTAACCCAGGGGGCATGAACTGGCTTTGTGGATCCCATTCGCTATGCTGTGATACCTTGCTCAGCCTTGATGCAGGCAGGAGGGGCTTGGTCCTGCCTCTGCTTGGTATGCCAGACTTTGAACTCCTCAGGGAAGGCCTTGCTCTGCTGATGAGTGGATGAGGGTGGGAAGGGGAGGCAGGGAGAAGGAGGGGAAGCAGGAGAAGGAACAGGGGAACTGGGGTTGGTATGTAAAATGAAAAAAAAAATTTAAATGAAAATAATAATAATAATAATAATAATAGAGAAAACAAAACAGATCAACAGGTCTGTATTTGCAGTTTTGCCCACTTAGCTGGCTGTAAGGTCCTGTGACTGTTCCATACCAGGCTCCTCTCTGTAGTCCCTGCTGATGTTAGGATTCAGGTGCTGGGTGTCCCTACTCCATCAACTTCAGCCTCATATCCTGAAGCACCATGGCTTTGAACTAACACCTTTGGAGCTTCATCAGATTTCACCTGACACGGGTAGAAATCAGTAGGTCACTTTGGCAATAAACAAACAAATAAGCAATAACATTGACTAAGGATGTCTCTTTGAATTGTAAGTTAACTTTATCATTGACAGTGAAATCTTTTTTTCATAATTATATTACTTAGAATTTTTTTACTTAATTTTTGTTCTTCATAAAGGTAAAACTTTTGCTTTTTTAATTAATTTATTTTTTACATTCTAAACCCAGTTCCCCCTCCCTTCTCTCCTCCTACTCCCCCCACTTTCCATCTGCTCCTTGGAGAGGGTAAGGCCTCCCCTAGGAAGTTTACTAAGTCTGTCCCATCATCTCCTTGGGGCAGGACCAAGGCACCTCTCCTCCTCTCCACACCCCTGTGCTAAGCTGAGCAAGGTATCTCTCCATATAGAATGGGCTCTACTGAGTCAGTTTGTTCATTAGAGTTAAACAATCCACAACACCAGAGAAGCTAGAACCCTTTTCCAGAAACAGATAGAAGCAGAAATCCACAACTAACTATGGTTCAGCTGGGACAATATATGAGGCAACTGGCAGTTGTTCTAAGACAGTGAAATCTTTAACCATGCAAATTAGAGCAGTACTTCCTTGCTGTTTATTCAAAATGGTCTCAGGTAGCTGAATGGTTTTGAACCGGTGTTGGATTCCTGATCCTCCAGCTTCCACTTCCTAAGTGCTGAGATTGCAGAAATATGGTTGTACTTTTGATACTGTAAGGATGGAAAAATTTAGCCTAACTCTCCCTAGACTTTGCCCCCTAGCAGTGAGTAGGCAAAAGGTCACATTCTTGACTGTTTACTACAGGGCAGTTTAGGACAGCACCTGTGAGTGAATGAACAGGAAATGAGCCTTGTCACACTACCCAGAAGCCCTAGCAAAAGCAGACTTCCTGGGCTAAGCACGGGCATGGATAGTTCAAATTAATTGGTCTGCACTGGACGCTATGAGATGATTGGTTTATGATGTGCGGGCTTTGTTGTAACCCTATAAAAGCTGTCTGAACCCTGTACCCAGGGTTCCCAGTCCTCTACCCCATGTGGAGTATGGCTGTGGACCCCAGTGCACTGGAATATAAAAGACCTCATGCTTTTGCATCAAGACCGCTTCTCCTGAGTGATTTGGGCTGGGCTGGTGGAGCACCTTTTCTTGAGTCGGGGAGTGAGGGTCCACGCCTTCTGTGGGTCTTTCAATACAATAAGCATTCTATGGGCTGATGAGATGGCTCAAGGGATAGAGACCTTGTCTGTGCAAGTCTGGTGACCTAGTTAGATGTCTCCATAAAGCTGGGAGGGCAGGAACTAAGCCTTAGACATTGCCCTCTGACCTCTGTGAACACACACTCTCTTATTCTCCCTCTACCCCCTTTCTCTTTCACACACACACTCCAAATAAAGTTTAAAACACAAGAACTTCCCCTCCTTGTGTTACATTCTAGAGAGCCTTCAGTGAAAATTGCAAAGCAGTGTAACACCAAGCAGAATGGCTCCTCATTCCTGAATTGTGACTAGAAAATCCCATCTCTGAACTATTTTAATTTAAAATAAACAGCACTGGCTCTTCAACACATCCTTTCTGGTGACTCTAAGGTTTTAGAGTCTCCATCCTGTCAGTTCAGTGGGGAAATCACTTCATTCTCACACAAAAAGCATCATGTCTGGGGCTGGTACACTGGAGAGAACAGTGTTCATTGTTCCTGTTTCTAAGGAAATCTCAACTAATTTTCCCTTTTTGACTATGGCAACTTTTAAATTCAAGGATTAAAGATTATTTAAAATTCCAGATTCATTCATAGATAGCTTCCTTAAAATGTAAAAATGCTAAATATCAATATCTTAAGTTAAACACTCCAGTGTTTATAAGCATTTAATCAACTATTGTGTGTGGGGGGGGCATGAAAAGCCACTTTAATGACCATTTTCTGACTCTTTCTCAAGGACCTCAGAATAATCAGCTGTTGACCAGTCTTTCCCTAGAGTATTGATTTGCATTTCCACATGAAAGGGTCTGATGTATTTGAATAACTGAGGCATTTTGCACGGATATTCTTAGTAACTGCTCGAGGTTATTCCCACAACTTACAACACTGTCATTAAAAACCTAGATGAAGAGGAAAAGCTCACTATAAATAAAGTCATTTTTCTCTGACTGCCTGGGTTTCAATCTTTCTATTAAGTGGAACAAACAAGAGCTAGTGATCATACAAGCCACACTTAAGTCACTGTGTTATAACTGGTAAGTATAATTATGAAGTAAATGTCAGTAATAAAAATATAACACAGGGACAATTTCTATTTTTAAGTAAGAATTGGAGCTGTGCTGTAATCTGTTTCAGTTCAACAATCTGAAGGTCTAGTAGCTGGGCTTCTGCATGCCACAATGACATGCTGTCACCTTAAAAAAGGTCCCACAAAATATTGCAGAGTGTGCAAAAAGAGGTCAAGCTGTACTGGGGACCCAATTGTGATCCCAGCACTCAGGAGGCAGAGCCCAGAGGACTGCTACAAGCTTGAGGTTAGCCTGGGCTACAGAGTGAATTGCATATAGCAGGGTTTTGTTGCACAACAAAATACATAAGACAAGGAGGAAAGGACAAATAATTGAAAACAGCAAAACTATGGGTGCCCCTTACACACAGAAGTTTGGTATTATGCTATGGATTCACTGGAGTTACACAGAATGGGAATATTCCTTCTCTCCCCTTTTTTTTGTTAGAGTTTGGAAGGTGGGAATAGACCCCAGGGGCTCTCACATCCTAAGCACACTTTCTACCCTAAAGCCACATTTCCAGTCCTCAGCCTCACTCTTCAGTCTCTGGGTAGCTTTTATAAACTTGAAGGGTAACACACAGCAGAAAATATGAAATTAAGTTACTTTTTTTAATTGTTTAAGTAATTTTTTTTAAAAAAATAAAAACCATCTTCTAAGCTAACCACTTAGAAGTGGATAAGCTGGCTACACAGTGTATGTTCTATTGCTTAGAAAAATCTATGAGCTCCATGACTTACTGAGTGAACTACAAGTTAATGATCTGGAGGCAATGCACAGATAGGGACATCTGTGAAGTGCTTGCTTCTCAAGCAGTAGGATTCTCAGAACCAAAGTCAAAAGGCCTATTGAGGTGGTACACACTTGTAATACAAACTCTGGGGAGGCTGAGACTTTGGAAGTTGTCCCCCAGCTTCTGTACACCCCCTCACATGGATCCCTCTCTCACACATACATGAGAAAGTAGCCATAAATGTTTATGCTTATAATAAATAAAATAAGACAATCAACACATCTGAGTTTTGTTTTCTTGCTTGTTTGTTTCATTCTGATATTGTACAGAATAAGTTTGATATAGTTTAATTCTGGTGAAAAAAGAAGTCACTGGGGAAATCAACTCATCTGGAAACAAAGGTCTTAGGGAGAAAATTCCCTAGTGAATGATATGTAGGTAGAGTTTTGCATCAGAACTGCTGGCCAGCTCCCAAATAACCACACTGAGACTTACTACTAATTATAAATGCTCAGTGGATTGCTTAAGCTTGTTACTAACTAGCTCTTACAACTTAAATTAAGCCATATTCACCTAAGTTCTACCATGTGGCTAATGGCTTGTTACTTCATTTTCTACACATCCTTCTTCCCCTGGGCCTGGCTCTCTAACCCTCAGACTCTGTCCTTCTTCTTCCCAGAGTCTTCCTTGTCTGACTCTCCAATCTAATTTCTTCCTGCCCAAGTATAAGCCAATCAGTTTTTTTAATTAACTAATGAGACTAATACATATTTACAATATTTATAGTGTATAAAGATTGTTCCACAGCAATGATACCTTATTTTCAGTTCATTTCATTCCCCCTCAAGTTGGCTTTGCTTTGTAAACCATTCTAATGCTAAGAATTCATGATACTAAGAAAAATACCTCACATAAGACACAGGCCTAACACTATCATGAATATCTGCATGGAACTAGGCTGAAAGAAACAAAGATGAAGTATGAAACACAGGCTGTGTCTGCATTGTTCCATTTCAATTAAATCCTCACACCATGGATGAGGTCCTTATAACAAATAGAAGCACTTGATTATGAGTGTTTCAAAACATTGCATCATAAGATCTTGAATACTTCTCCATCTAATTAGATAGTTTCCACCAAGGATACTGTCAGTTCAGCCTCCCTCATGGCTATTTTGCTGATTTCTGCAAACTCAGATGATCCAGTTTTGGGGGTTAATTATTATATTTTATTTTTAGAGCAGTGCTATCTTCTAAGAGCCACTGAAATAATAGTATGAAAAGCTCTTCAGTTTTCTTGGAACATTTGTTATCACTAATTAACCAGTGCTGACTTTAACTGAATCTGATATATTCTACTTCTTTAGCTCTCATATCTTTCTGTTCTGGAACCCCATATGGCACACCTCATTGGCTTTGGTTATCACATCTCCTTTAGCTGGGTCTGGGATGAAGTAAATTCTCAAGTCTCTCCTCCTTGACTACACACAGTCCTAGGAGCATACTCAGATCCTATGTAAAAGGGTACTCTTCTGCAACTTGTATCTTTTTTTGGGGGGGGGTCATGATTAGATAGCAATGTTACTTACTTTTCTCATTGCCATTAGAAAATATCGAACAGAGCACCTTAGAGGGAGAAAATAAGCTTTTGAGGGTCCAGTCCATCACAGTGAGGAAGGCACAGATGGAAGGACGACTGGTCCATCACAGTGAGAAGCATGGATGGAAGGATGACCAGTCTATTAAGGAGAGGAATGCATGGATGGAAGGATGACCAGTTCATCATGGTGAGTAAGGCATGGATGGAAGGATGACCAGTCTATTAAGGAGAGGAAGGCATGGGTGGAAAGATGGTCCAGTTCATCACAGTGAGGAAGGCATGATAGAAACATGGCTGTCCCATCACAGTGAAGAACGCATAGGCAGAAGGATGACAAGTCCATCACAGTAGGGAAGTCATGTGTGGAAGGATGCTGCTCACATTGAGTCCCCAGTCAGGAATCAGAGAGGTGCATGCTGGTGCTCAGTTCATTCTCTCCCTTTGTCTTTTTTATTCAGTCCCCCATGTGATGATGTTGCCCAAATTCAGAGTGAGTCTTTCCTCCTTCAATTAAATAGAAACACTCAGACGTGTGTCCCCCAATGCATTTTGAACCCCATCAAGTTGCCAATGAACATTAACTGCCACACCTCATGTTACTGGTTTCCACACTAAGTGAATTGCCATCTTCATTTTGTTCTGGGTCACATGCTGTCCACATAACTTATGGTGGCTGATGTTAATCTTTAGGATGTACTGATGCAATATTTGTCTTGTTTGGGGACTGTTGAATGGAGGTGTGTGTGTGTGTGTGTGTGTGTGTGTGTGTGTGTGTGTGTGTGTGTAGTATATGTATATCTCTGTGTTTGTGTGTGTGTGGCAGTATATGTAGCACATATTTATGTTTGTTTAGCTTGTATGTGTAGCACATGCAGTTGCATGCATATCAGTTGGTACATGTGCCTGTAGAGTCTAAGAGTTGACATAGATCATCTTCCTCTATTGCATTCTGCATGTTCTGAGTTTCTTTAGCTGGCTTCTCTGGTCCTTAAATTATTCCCATGATAGAACTCTCTAGAACATCTGTATTTTAATGTAAAGTTCTACCCTGATACAGCATGCTCAGTCTTCCTGGGAGAAAACAATTGAAAAGCCAAAAAAATTCTTTTCAACTTAAAAGTGAATAGTCTCATAAGTCACATGGAATAAAGCCTGATTAGTTTCCCACTAGCTCTGAGATAAGACCTCTGAAGTGTATTCTGACAACACTTGACAGGTTACTCCACAGAATCTTGAGGACTTTTTTTTTTAATATATATAAAAGAAACAAAACAACAACATCAAAAACAAAAAGTCACTGACTGTTTCTTAGAGCCTGTCTCCAATGAGGACTGATGGGTAACTTAGAAAGTTTGAAAACCTTGGTGTCTCTCTTCATATTATCAGTCCCCTTTGCTTCCCTAAGCTCAGACTCATCCCTGTCTGATCTTTTGACAAATGTTTTGTGCAAGGCTGTAACAGGGTGGACTTGGCTGGTGGAAGGACTGTTCTTTGACCCTCTCTCACCAGCTTAGGCACTGAAATTCCTTCAGCCTTATCATAAAGTGCAGAGCAAGGCACAGGACCAGGATGTTTATATATGAAGATGACATCAGAAGTTCCTGAATTAAACCACTGCCTTAGCTGATCAAGTTAGGCCAGGAGGCCAGCTCCAGCAGAAAAACATGTTTTGAACTCTTGCCTGGAACTAGCAGACAGCTAGCAAGCTTAATTAAACTCTAATGTAAAGAAAAGCCTGCTGCTCCTACCATTGATGGAGGAGTTGATTCACCTCTGCAGGGAGTCAGTTCCTATCAGCCCTTGAGGTGAAGCTCCTCCTACTCAAAGCTTTGTGCCCTTTAGTGGGAAGCAATTGGCTCAATTTTACAGCTTCCCTGGTATAAGATCCTACTGGCCAGTGTCATAAGGAGCTCAAATCTCAAAAGCATATTACAAAATCCAGCAAAAAATGAGCAATTAATCTAATGTAGCCGTTCTCAAAAGAAGATATATAAACGGCAAACAGATCTATGAAGAAGGTATCCAATTTCATCAATGTGTCAAGAAAACACAAATCAATGCTACAATGAGCTGTCACCTTAATAAGCATGACTATGGGCCAAGAGGCTAAAGATGACAATTGCTGCTGAGTACATAGAGGAAAGGGAACCCTTGTATGATGTTGGTGGTAGTGTAAGTTAGTGTGGCCATTATGGGAACTGATACACAGGTTCCTAAAACAATTCAAAATATAGCCATCTATGATCTACCATCACCGCTACTTAGGTGTCTACACAAAGGAATTGAACTTAGCATGTTGAAGAGATATCTGTCCCTCTTGAACATTGGAACAATATGTGTCTGTCAAGTGATTGATTAATGGATAAAGAATATGTGGTGTGATACAGGATGTAACACTCAGCCCTAAGGAAGAATGACATCCTGTTATTTGTGACAAGAAGAATGGAAAACATTGTGTAAATGAAGTCAGGAAGGCACAAAATGACATGAACCTCATTACTTCCTCAGATGTGGATCTGAAACAGTTGCTCTCATAGATGTTCATAGATGATAAAGGATGATTGAGAGGAGAGAAGGAGAGAGAGAGAGAGGGAGGGAGAGAGAGAGAGAGGACCAATGGGTACTAAACAGGATAAATCATAAGTTTGATGTGCTATGTGTGCAGTTGGGTGATGATGAATCACAGGGAGCTGGAGGAAAGGAGTTTCAGTGATTAAACTTTAAGAAAGATTTTATTTCATTATAACTTATGTATTGCTGTGTGTAGATGCCTTAAGAGGCCATAAAAGGGTGTCTGATCTCCTGAAAGTGGAATTACAGGCAGCTGTGAGCCACCTAACATGGGTGCTGGACAATGAACTTTGGCTCTCTGGAAGAGCATTAAGTACTTTTAACAGCCGAGCCATCTCTCCAGCTGCCATTTTCAGTGTTTTAACCACAGAGAAATAATAAATGCTTGAGGAGATGCATAGGTTCAAATATTCACAGCTTATATAATGCACACATGTATAAAAACATCACATGGGGCTGCAGAGATGAGAAAATGGGTAACATAATTTGTCACACAAGTTTGAGGACCTGAGTTCTCATCCCCAGAGTCCATGTAAAGCCAAACCCAAAGTGCACATTTGTAATCCCGGCACTCCTTCAGTGAGCTGAGAGGTAGACATAGGTATCCCCAGATGCTCACCAGTCAGCCTAACCCAGAGCATCAGAAAAGAATTGATCCTATCTTAAGGCAAGTGAAACTGAAGAATGATACTTGAAGTTGTCCTCTGACCTCCATCTGTGTACCATGGCATGGGCACCCACACACCAAACATAGAAGGTCACATAGTACCTCATTAATATGTATATTGTGCTTCTATGTAGTCATTAGAAACATATTTTAGTTTTAAATGTTGGAAAATATCTTCAATTGACAGAAATTGACAGTGCTTAAACTTTCCTATAACCTTCCACCCCTGTGTGAGGCTTTGCAAATGAGAGGGTGTTAAATGCATCCAATTAGTTTCCCTTGGAAACTGCATCACTCATTTTTGGATAATGCTTAGCAGAAAGCCATTTTGCATCAAATTTTGGAAGTCAAAAAAACTTAACCATTTGTTCATGAGTTGTCTTAGCGTCAGAAATGCTTCCACTTTTTGGGAATTGGAAAATACCAAATTGGAAAAAAAAACTCTATTAAAGAAAATTGTTTGCAAACTTGAAGGTGAAATTTTGTTGTTTTTGAGGCAGGGTCTTAGTCAAATAGCTCTGGCTGGCCCAGACCTTGCTATGTAAACCAGGCCGGCCTTAAACTCAGATATCCTCCTGCCTCTTCTGGGATTATAGGTGAGCACCACGATATCTAGCTTGAAGGTGGTAATTTAAATGAGCTATCTTTGTCCACTGTGGGGAGTGAATTGTCTGAGGCCACTTCATGAAAATTCTCAGGCTTTCCTTGAAATTACACAAAGCCCATTAGAGCATACCCTATAGGGCATACCTTATTCAGTGTATAATTAGAACCACAATCCACCATGGTCCCCCTTACCCAGTCCAAGTGGAACCTTGAGTCTTTCTGTTGTCAGAAAAGAAGATAGACTTAGAGGTGACATATGTGCCCTGGATGTTTGTGGTATAGTTGGGTTCTACTTTAAACACCAATTACCAGTTCCAGCCTTTATGGGTACCTCTATTCACACATCACTATTTAAGATGAATACACGTGCAGGCCTGTTCCAGATTACTCAGTTAGAACCTGTGTTCCTGTCTGTCCTCTGTGTGAGTTGAGAAACACCTTTTTCCCTGAGTGAACCTCGCTTTTCTTCTGTAACCTGACAGTTACTTCTTTAAGCTGTTGTAAGAAACTGAACATTAACAAGCTCTGCAAAAGCCCCGAAAGTCAGGAAGTCTACCATGGGATGCCTTGTCTGTAAATCCATTTTGTGGGCGAAGGATCAGAAATTCAATGTCATCCTCAATTACAGAGTGCGTTTGAGGCCAGAATGGGATACAGGAGACTTGGCTCAAAGAAATCTGAACCCAAACCTCACCAAACAAACAGACAAATAAAAAAAAGTTCAGAATGATAATGGCTATCTAACAAAACCCATAGCTTAACATGTTAGCATGTCAGAGTGCCAACACACCATCTCATCAGAACTGAGCACTTGAAGTTCAAGTTGCCTGCATGCATGCGAATGACTTCCTCTTGGGAAGCATCATGTTTGGTGTATGTCCCCATCATACCCTCCTGGTGACCCCGAGAGGGCGTGGCAGGCACCTGTTCTTCAGAGGGAGAAGGAACTGGAACAGAGGCGTTGTGGCTCATAATGAATCAGCCACTGAGGGAAATGCAGAATTATCACCATTCTCAAACTCCCATTATAGCATTCTGTTGGGCCTGCCTGATGACATTAGTGCAACTGGAAGATGTAAAATTAGAGCTAGCCTAAGCTGTTTCTGATTGACTGCCCTAGTCAGCACTCTTCTAGTCTCTCATTTTTCAAAATAAATAACACAAGCATTGTGCCGGAGAGTTCCCAGTGGGCGTAGCGTCAGATGATGCCAAAGGGTGTTTGGCAGGCATCCCTGCTGCTTCCTGAGTAGGCATGGGCTTTATATCGGTCCATGGCTTGTGTTTTATTAACATGGTGGAACTATGACTATCGAGAAGGCACAGGGTCCCAGCTCAGGAGCTCCTGTGCATATGCTCTGTCATAGTTTGTTTCACCTCTCTGACAAATGGAAAGGAAACCCCCAAGCAGGTAAATCAGTAGAGAATCCATGGTTTTCATTTTATCCCATTCTGAAACCATAAACATGAAAATGCCTTCATGCAGTTAGTGTATATAAAGAAGTGCTTTTATTATTTTCCTGAAGGACAACAAATAAAACAGAAGCATTTGGGTCTGGGAAGATGGCTCAGCTGGCAAAGTACTCGCTACACAAACGTGACACCCTGAGTTTTTATCATCAAGATACATATGAAAAAGCCAAGCATGGTGGTCCATGCTTATAATCCAACCTCTGGAAAGGCAGAGCCTGGGCCATCATCTGACAAGCTGGCTGGCCACCCAGCCTGGGCCAATTCATAAGGTTCAGGTTCAGAGAGAGATATTATCTCAAAAAATAAGATGGAACATCATTGAGGATGACACTTACCATCAACCACTTGCCTCCACAGGCAAGCACATATATGTGCAAACACACAGAAACAAGGACACATGTGCGCGGGTGCACACACACACACACACACACATACACACACACACACACACACACACACACACACACACACACTAAAACAAAATGCAGACAGAAGCCTAGGTCGCTGGCTCTTGGAGGAATGTGTCTCATCACTGGAATCTGAACAAGGAAGCCATACTCATTAAAGAGAAAGATGAAGAGGGAAGCAGAGGAGGAAGAAACAGAAAACAGTTTCCAAGAGTCAACATTCCTCCAGTCTTGGAAACTGGGAGCAGACACTAAGGAGCCGCACACCCACACATGACTGAGGGGTTAGCTTCCATCAGGATTGTCTCTGAGAGATTGCTCTATACAGGCTAATCATCACTCACCTCCCAGCCTCCCAGTTCCAAGACTAAGCCCAGTTCATTTATTCATGCTTTGCTCCTATCGATTCCTCCTTCCACCCACTTATCCTCTCCAGAAATAATTTATTCACTGTTGTCCAAGAAGAATCCTTTTTCATATTTATCTGCACTTTGGGAGAACAGCACCGAGTACTAGGCACTGACTAGTTTCCTCCCAGCACATTTAACACCTGTCAACAAATGATGCTGGAAAGCTACACACATGTTCTTCCTGAGGGGCAACTGTCTCCTGGCTCAACCTTTGCACATCAAACACTCCATGAAGAAAGAGGCCAGCTGGTGTGTGGGAGTCTCCCCAGGACCCCCGTGCTACAGCTGCTCAAAACAAAAGCTCCCGATGGTGGATGGTGCTCCAGGCCAGGTTTAGGCCAGTGGGAGCTTTCTCAGACTATTTTTAGTGTTTTCACAGGAGAACAGCCTCCCTCTTTTGAGTAAGTAGAGACAAGGTGGATGCACAATGCAGTGATAATTGATGTTAAATTCTATGCAATTTCACCTTGCTGTCACATCCTACCTGGAGCTACAGACATTTCAAGTTTCTTACTGTGAATCATGTCTGTCTAGAGTGATGGATGGATCTTGATTTTTGAACAGACTCTCTGTGGGAATCACACACCCTTCACTCAAGGCCCTTTGGGTTCTTTGGGCTAACTCCTGTCTCTTCCTTGTACTGTGTGTGTTTTCTTTTCTTTTTTTAAAGTATATATATATATATATATATATATATTTATAATTTTTTCTTATTTTACATATCAATCCCAGTTCCCTCTCCCTTCCTCCATCCTTCCCTCCCTCTCTCCCTCCCTCTCCCACCCCCACCCCTCAGCACTCCACAGGGAGTGATATCTTCCAGGAGGGATCAACAAAATCTGTCAAGTCATTTGGAGTAGGGACTAGGCCCTCCCTTCTGCCTCTAGGCTAAGGGGGTATCCTTCCATGGGGAATGTGCTCCAAAAGTCCTTTGGTGCACCACAGATACATCCTGGTTTCATTGTCAGAGAGAGGTCTCTCAGACTGCCCAGGCCTTCTAACTGAGACCCACGTTCATGGTGCCTGAGTCGGTCCAATGTTGGTTTAGTAGCTATCAGTCTGGGTGTTCATGAGCTCCCCCTAGTTCAGGTCAGCTATCTCTGTGGGTTTCTGTAGCCTGGTCTTGACCCCTTTTCTTATCACTCCTCCCTCTCCGCAACTGGATTCTGTGAGTTCAGCTCAGTGTTTAGTTATGGGTGCCTGCTTCTGTTTCCATCAGCTACTAGAGATGAGGATTATTTGGTGTTTTGGTGACTAGTTTCTTGAGTTCTTTGTATATTTTAGAGATTAGCCCTCTTTCAGATGTAGGATTGGTGAAGAACTTTTCCCAGTCTGTGGGCTGCCATTTGGTCTTGTCAACTCTGTCCTTTGCCTTACAGAAGCGTCTCAGTAAGATTTATTTATTTATTATGTATACAGTGTTCTCTGCACGTGTGTCTGTAGGCCAGACAAGGGTACCAGATCTCTTTAGAGATGGTTGTGAGCCACTATGTGGTTGCTGGAAAGTGAACTCAGGACCTTTGGGAAAGCAGGCAGTGTTCTTAACTACTGAGCCACCTCTCCAACCCACTATGTGTGAGATGATTTATGTATTATACATTTTTTGAGTGTTCATTTCTGTGAATTTGGCTAATACACATATTCTCTGTTATCACCACAGGAGAACTTAGGGGCTGGGGAGAAGGCTTAGATGCCAAAGTGTTTGCTGCACAAGCTCGAGGAGCTGAGATCAATGCCCAGCAACTCAGTAAAAAGCCATGTTCATCAGTAGTTCACACCTGTAATCCCAGAGCTGGTGAGGTAGAGACAGGAGTAGTGGCCTGGTTGACCAGGCACTACCCAAATCAGTGAAACCCTGTCTCAAAATAAGGTGTAGAGGGACTGAAGAGGATACTTGACATTGACTGCTGGCCTCCGTACAGGTGTGCAAACAGATGCACAGCTCCCCCATGTGAACACACACGCACACACACACACACACACACACACACACACAGAGAGAGAGAGAGAGAGAGAGAGAGAGAGAGAGAGAGAGAGAGAGAGAGAGTCACATCCCTCCCCAAATGGTCCTCTCCTCTCCTTGTAGTCAAAGCATAACTACTCTATGCAGCCCATTTGCCCACAACTCTGTGGTTTCTGTCCTTGTAGCTTTGCCTTTTTCAGAGTGTCACACAGTATGAATTTAGTATGCTGCCTTTTACGTCTGGATCTTTCAACCCATGGCAGAGTTATGGATGGGTCTTTCTCTCCCCTGGCTGACTTGAATTTAATTATATAGGTGTGCTACATGCATGTTCCCAGCTCAGGCATTTGGGTCTATACTTTTGAGGGTGCCTTAAATGAAATTGCTACAAATACTTTATGCATATATGATTTGGTGTGGGACTCAGGTTTTGGCTTACTTGATGAACACAAAGAAATGTGGTCACAGAGTCACATGAATATTTAGGTTTATAAAAAATTGCCAAACTGGTTACCATAGTAGCCATGTCATTGGTGATGCTATCTGCAGTGCATGCAGCTGCATCATTGGGCTATCTGCAGTGTATTCTAGTTTCAGTTCTATTACTGGAACAGACACATTTATGCCTTCCCTTCCCTTGGCTTCCCTTCTCTTCCCTTCCCTTTCCTTCCATTCCCTTCCCTTCCCTTGCCTTGTGTTCCGTTCCCTTCCCTTCCCTTGCCTTGCCTTCTCTTGCTTTCCCTCTCCTTCCCTTCCCCTCCCTTCCCTCTTTTCCCCTTCTCTCCCCTCCCCTCTCCTTTCCCTTCTTTCTAACTCCATAATAAAGGCACTGTTTCTTTGTGCATCTTTTTTATTTATTCTATCATGTTCTTGTTTATTTCATGTCTTGCTTTCTTATTAAAATTGTAGAATTTTGTATAATTGATCAAGTGCTTTTTAAGATTTTCTCTTTTTATTTATGCATTCCATGTGTGTGCAGCTGCCCTTAGAGAGGTCAGCTGGAGTCACAGGCAGTTGTGACCTGCTTCATGTGGGTCCTCAAAAATGGACTCAGGGCCTCTGTAGGAGCAGTAAGATGGATTAACTACTGAGCCATTTGTCCAGCCCACATATGTATTTCTTATTTATTTATGTACAGCTTTATCATGAATAAATTTTTAATTTGCAACAGATCACTTCCTAAACTAGTGTCTATACTGGTTAGTTTTTATCTGTTTGACACAAGTTAGAATCATCAGGGAGGAGGGAGCCTCAATTGATGAATTGCCTCCATCATAGTGACATGTAGACATGTCAGTGAGACAGTGTCTTGATTAATGATTGATATAGGAGGGCCCAGCTCACTGTGAGTGGCATCATCTGTGATGGCTATTCCTAGTTCTCAACTTGACTACATTTAGTATTAATTAAACCAGAAAAATGGAAGTCACATTAGTAAAGGGTGTGATGTTAGAAGGTCCACTTCTAATCCAGATCTTAAGGTGGGAAGACACACCTTTAATTTGGGCCACACCTTCTGCTGGAAACCTATATAAGTTCATGGAAGAAGGGAGCTTTTGTTCTTTGCCTGCTTGCCTTCACCTTGCTAGCATATCCATTCCTTCGTTGACATTAGAGCCCACTTCTTCAGGGTTCCAGGTTATACTGAAGTCATCCAGCCATATGAACTGAGCAACTACTGGATTCTTGGACTTTCTATTCATAGCCAGCCTTTGTCAGATAGCCAGACCATAGCCTGTAAGTCATTCTAATAAGTCCCTTCTCTTTTTATAGAGAGATTTATTCTACAAGTTCTGTTATACTAGAGAACCCTGTCTAATAGGAAAGGCAGACCAAAACTGTACAAAAAAGCAAACTGGTCAAGCCAATGGGAGCAAGAACCATATTCTTCCATGGTTTCTGCCTCTGCTCCTTGATTTCCTGCCCCAGCTACCCTCAATGATGAACTATAACCTTTAAGCCAAGGAAACCCTTTCTGTCCCAAGTTGCATTTAGTTATGGTGTGTATCACAGCAACGGAAGTGATCTAAGACTACATCTGTATGGTGAATTATGTATCACTCTACTTAATAATGTTGAACTAGCTTTGAGTTCCTAAGGTAATCTCAATTTGGATGGAATGTGCTACCCTTTTATGTAGTATTTATTTGTTTGCTGGCAATTTTAAAACTTTGTATCTGTGCTCATGAGGGCTGTTGGTCTGCTCATTTCTTTTCTTATAAATGTATTTGCCTTCATCTCAGAGTGATGTCCAGGAGAAAAATGAGTTGTGATTTCTTCCTCACCCTTCCACATCTCTCCTTCCTCTCTCCCATGACATTGGGATTATGTCTTCCTTAGATGTGGGACCTTAGTAGCCTTTATTAATTCAGCTGTTTGGGCATGGAGTTTTCTATAATTTTTTTTTTAACTAAAAGTGTAATATACACGATGTCGTAAATAGTCAACTTGACACAAAATAAAAATCATCTGGGAACAGGGAATCTCAACTGAGAAGTTGCCATATTGTCCATTTGACATCTCTGAAGACATTTCTGTGATTGCTAATTGATGTAGAAAGGCCCAGCCCACTGTGGGCAAAGCTATCCCTACTTAGATGGGCCTGGGCTATATAAGAAAGACTGCAGAGTAAGCTAGGGGAGGAAGCCAGTAAACAGCATCTTTCTATGGTTGCATTTCTAATCTTGAGTTTCTGCTTTGCCATTTCTTAATGATAGACAGTAACCTCTGAGCCAAATAAACCCTTTCTTCCCCAAGCTGCTTTTGATCAGACTTTTTTTTTTTTTTTTTTTTTTTTTTTTTTTTGTCACAGTGGTGGGGAAACACATTAATCTACTCAATTTCTTTCATAAAGTGGTCCTATTGCATGCTTCTCACCTTGGATAGCTTATCTTTAAAGGAGTTTTTCATTCTCATCTACATTGTTTAATTTATTGGCGCAAGTGTATTGTGGCTTACATTGTCTCAGTAGATTCACTGAAATATTAACACCAGTAACTCATTTGTAGCTTGATTTGAAAATAGGGTCCTTGGCTATGCAGCTAGTTAAACATGAGCCCAACCTGCAGGATGGTGGACCCTAATCCAATATGACTAGCCCTTACAAAAGAGGGGACCTAAGCACACATACACACAGAGAAACTGTGGAAGGAAGGTCAATGTTCAGCTTCCATCATTTAAGGAACTACCAGGAAGCAGGAGAGAGGCCTGGGGTAGCCTTCACCATTCAACCTCTGAGAATTTGTATCTTTTAAGCTGCATTGGGCTTTGTTTAACTTGGAGGCATGGAGTCTGTCTCCACCCCCCCTCCCCCCCCACTTTCTCCTTTATCAGTTTTAGCTCCTTCATTTAATAGAATGCAGGCTCTACTCTGGAACAGGCATGGCCAAAGCTGTCCTTTTTTAGTGTTGCTCGATGTTTGCCCACCCCCAACTTTCCTTAGGAAATTCTGCCTCACCTAAAGGGAAATTTTTCTCTTATTCCTTTTGGGGGATGGGCACTTGCCAGTAAAATCCTTCCCTCTTGCTCTGTTGTAATATGACCTTTTTGAAATAAAGGATGATGTCTGCATTTGGGGGGGTCATAATTTTGCATACTATATCATATATCAAAATAAGAGCCTGATAACTGTCACCTAGGATACAAATCTGTTTCTTGTAAGAATCTCTTCGTTCCATCCTTTCTACTATATTTCCTTTCTCTTCTCTCCCTCCCCCTTTCTTCTTCTCTTTGTCCTTCCTCTTAGTCTCCCTTTCCTTCTATCTCTGGTTCCTCTCCGTTTCTCTCCCCACCTCTCCCTTCTTTTTTCATTCTTTTTTTTCATTTTCTTCCTTTTTAACAATTTAAGAAACAGAACCAACTACATGAAAGGAATGGTGTAAACCTTTCTTGAATGTATAAAGCCACAGAAGAGGAGATGCCTCTTTAGGGACTGTGTTCTACCTTATTCATTAAAGGCTAAGAAATTGCTGTTGGTGCCATTAGTAGACTTTCTATCATATGGTACCTTTCCTTATTTAAAAAAATTATTTACTTATTTTATTTTCTACATATGGATGTTTTGCCTGAATGTATGTGTGTGGATCATGTGCATGCTTAGTGCCACAGAAGCCAAAAAAGAACATCAGATTCCCTGGAAGTGGAGTTAGGGATGATTAGGAACTACCATGTGGGTGCTGGGAATTAAACCCACCCTGGTCTTCTGCAAGAGCAAGTGCTCTTTACAACTGAGCCACTTCTCCAGTCCCAAGTGCTTTTATTTCATTCATACTATCACAGCATCTCAGAATTTAGCACAGCTGATTCCATGATGAAAGTGCCATTTGGGTCATAAAACTCAGCACATAGGCAGTACAACCTGCCAAAGCTAAAGCAAAGACCTAATCCATCAAAGTCTGTAGCTCTGAGAAAGTCTCTACATGCACTAACCTTGCTTTTGCCTCTATAGTTCTGCTTCTGGCTAACTGTTCTTGTTAACTGAAATATGTCAACCCAGAACATGGGTTTTGTGCTTAAAAGCTCACCTTGAAAAAGGCTCAGTACCACATAGGGACTCCAAACACCAAGTGTAGTCTCCTGCTGGCTAACAAAGACTTTCTATTGGCTTAAATCCATGTCTGAGAGCAGTATTCTCTGGTGAATACTGACTTCATAAGATAGACAAGAGGCATTTCATAACTGATAGATGAGTGGGCTTCAAGGACAAAATAAATACGTTAATTCATCATGCTACAGCCATTTCTTTCTTTCTTTCTTTCTTTTTTTTTTTAAGTCTAAAGCACCCTTCTCTGAGGTGACCAGTGTGACTCACACACTTGGCCTAGGCCTTGAACACTATGAATGTGTGCAACATGTTGATCAACAATGACCAAAGCTCACAGAGGCTGAGAAGACAAAGCATTTTCAAAGTAGCTTCATTTAGAATGGTTTGAATGAAATGGTATCCCCGCTTCTGGGCCACACATGGAAAACCATTCCTGTGTTTCATGTGGGATAGAGCATCATACAATTTCACCCTCTCTTCTGAAGCTTCAGAGGCTGTAATTCTGGACCTGGCAGGGTTTCAGTGGGAGCTGACTTTCTAAGAAGGGATTTTTTTTTAAAGTTTTATTTATATTTTCTGCACTGCACTGTGAAGTCTCCTGGATGCTTTGTCTCTCAAAGGCAGGATTAGAGTGCAGTCAGCAAAGGCTGCAATTCTACACTTAAAAACATTTCATCAAGATTAATGTCTCCAGTTACCTGGCATCTCTATGGAAGCCTCCACTGGATATTCTCAAAGAACATGAAGCCCCACTGTGGCATAAAGAGGTCAATTTTTAAAGCTATTATCTGCCTGAGATCAATCACTGTGCATGGAAGGCAACATTATAATAAACACAAGGAAGGGGCCCTTAGTGTTTGTTTGTTTTGACAATAAGATCTCAAGTCAGATAGAACTAATCCTGTTTAGGAAGCATCAAAGCAGAGTTCTGCTGCTTTCTTGGCTTTCACCCAGTTAGCCATTGACAACCAAAAGAAAGTACTCCTCTCCCTCATTCTCCACCCCACACCCCCAGTCCTGCATCTGCATCCATGCTGCATGGATATCTGCCCACAGCCAGGGCAAGTACATTTACAGTTAATGCTGCTTCTTATACTGAACATTTTCTGACTTATAATCTGACTCTTCCATAAAGTTTTCCAAAAACATGTGCTGAGGGCTACCATCACAGAAGCAAGCTTACCTAATGGGACATCCCTAAGATGCAGCAGATTGCTGAAGACAGTGGTTTGAGTGCAAATGATTGCCCTTTCAACAGTAGAGACCCAAGATTATTTTCTGGTTGCTAGCTTTTTAATTTCTCCCTTGGTTGTCCTCAAGCTAGTTTTGTGTAGAGTAGAGTGTCTTTGAATGCTAGGATTACAGGTGTGTACATGTACCACCATGACCAGTTAAGTGAGGCTTGGTTCTACCTGCCTCTGACTCTCAAGTGTTAGGATTAAAGGTGTGCATTGCCACACCTCAATATAAGGATACTTTTATATTGAAAAATTATCTGTGTGAAAAGACAAGACTAAAGTCTAGAATAAACCATGTGGATATTTCATTTCTATGTGGATATTTAAGTTACTAAATTAAATATATTTTGGACTACATACATGTGAAAAAGAAATTCTCAGTTGTGATTGCCCTTCTGTCAGATTTTGTTAGTAATGAGGAACACTCTTCCTGGGGACATGTGAGTCAACATCTATCTACTCATCCCAGATAGGAAACCCACACAAAACCAAAGTATGCATACTACCAAAGTCCAACTTGGTGAACCAATGAGTTTTGTTAAAGTTTCTTACAGGAGCAGAAATGACTCAAAGACAGCTGCAACATCAAAGCCCAGACCAGCATTAGTGACAGCTCATGAATACTGGAAGCCTAGTACTGACTGAAAGACTTGAGGCAGCTTGGAGAATGTCTCTTTCAGGAAGCTCTTCTGGTCTGAGCCTTTTCCAAGCACCCAGTTGGGCTGAGAATGTCTCTCAGCAGTCCTTACTGCTTTTATTAGCTTTGAAAGGAGGCAACCCAGTACATCTGCTTAGTTTCAGGGGTTTCCTGAAATTACTGAGTTGTTTACTTCCCCAGTTTTAAGGAATATCCATTTAGATCATCCTGTGTCTCAACAGGCTCCTGAAATATGAAATTCGTTACCCTCTTCAGAACATTTTGAGTCACAAATAGTTTTCCTGAAGGATGGAAGTGATCAACTCAGAGGAAGCTGCAGAGTAGTTTGGAAGACAGACCAGAATGGTGAAGTTTAATTCAGAATTGAGTTCTTTCAGGCCTGTTGGGGTTATGCATGAGGGATATTAGGCAGCAGCTACTGAAGGGCAGAGGTAGACAGTGAATGCTTCAGACCAGTGGTTCTCAGCAGTGGGGAGGTGGTGATTTTTTTTTTTTGGTCCTGTATGGAACATTCTGGAATATTTGTAAACTTGATGGTGTTAGTGGCAGAGAAAGTTGCTGCCAGCTTCTACTGGTAGACTCTTTATGTGCTAAGCATATTACTCTAGGTGAGGCTGGTGATGGTAGAGATAGATAAAGCCAGGGAAACGGGACAAGTCTTTTAGCAGTTATAACCAGCAGCTCCCTGTGGAGAACAGGGATGCCACAGAAAACCCCAAGCTCTGGGGGGGGGGGCAGGCAGACAAACATGGAGAAGCACCTTAACTGTGATCTTCTGGACAAGAATGGGTAAGGCAGGATATGTGGTTTAGGACTGTGTTTACATGTGGCACCCCTGTTGGAGTTACAGTGACTATGACTGATATAGACTGTGGTATAGGCTATGTAAAGGCTGTAGCTTGTCGTGAGTGGGCCAAATTGGGGACCTCTGAGGGGGCACCCTACAGACTAGAAACACAATTCTTGGGATTCTGAGGAGACAGTTGGGTTATAAAGGACAATTGGGTTGAGGAAACAGGCTTCTAGGACATGTTCTTGGGTGCTATTCATCTCCTTCTCCTTAGTCTTTGTGTCACATCTGCTTCAGTCTCTCCCACTGATGCTTCCATAACACTCTGTTGTAGGCTCCTACTGACACCACTGTGATTGGTCCAGATGCACAGAACCCAGCAACTACAGACTAAATGCTCTGAAACTGAGAGCCAAAAATAGACTTCCCCTCCTTTAAGTTGATTTTCTCTGGTTTTTGATAACAAAATTTCAACTCATACATCCAGGAAATACCTGGGTGTGTCTGTGAAGTGCTTCAGGAAGCAACTGGAATGTGCAAAGGCCCAGCCTGAAAGTGGGCAGCACCCTCTGTATTAGGCAGCCTTTACCTTAGGGCATCAGACGCTAAGCATTTCTGTCCTTGAACATGAATTTTTAATTGTCATTCTCTGAGGCTCTTCAGGCCTCCAGACTTGGGCTGAGCTGCCTAATGGACCACTGTTGTTTGGAGGCTTCCAGTTTCTTGGGCTCAGCAGTTATTAGGTTCACCCACTCTATAGCCCGAAAAAGGTCAGAGTGGAACTACTCAGCTTCTAATTATGGGAGCCAAGCTAATAAATCCTATTATAATTATATTGTAATTTTTCCATTGGTTCTGTTCCTCTGGAGACCCTAATACAAAATGAGTATGGTTAGAATAACATGATAAACGATTCACTCTTGAGTTTTGAAGTCACATGTTCTCCCAACTTTTATTTTTGTTATTTATTGTGATCCACAGAGCTTAGAAATAAAAACCAGTGTTTGTGTGTTGAAAGTTCCAGTAAGTTTCTCTGGTTTGTGTATATCAAATGAGAAATGCTATGTAAAACACTCAGCAGGGATCTGGTGGCAGGTTGATGCTCAATAAATCTCTATTTCTGTCCCCCAATTTTTTCTTTGCCCTTCAATAATTACAACAATGAAAAGGAGTTAAATTCATCTAGCAGAAAGGGAATTTGATTACCTTTGTTTAAACCCCAAGTAGAATGAAAAAAGAAATCAAAACACAAAATTTCATCAAATAGCCACATGTATTAATCAGAGTTCTCTAGAGATACACACACACACACACACACACACACACACACACACACACAGAGAGAGAGAGAGAGACAGAGAGACAGAGACAGAGACAGAGAGACAGAGACAGAGAGAGAGAGAGGATTGATTAGAGTGGCATACAGGATGGATGTGGTACAACTATTTCGACAAAAGTTCAAGAGTCCAATAGTTGCTTGGTCCATGAGGCTGGATGTCTCAATGGCCTCACACCAAAATACTGAAGAAATAAGTTCTAATGCCAGTGAAGGAATAAACTTGCCATCGAGAGTGAGGGCAAGCAAGCAAAGAGTAAAAGCTTCCTTCTTCCATTTCCTTCTATAAGCCATCACCAGAAGGTGTGGCCCAGATTTAGTGTGTGTGTCTTCCCACCTCAAGTGATCCAACCAAGAAAGACCCCTCAAGGGTGTGCCCAGCTGCTTGAGCTTTAGTTAGTTCCAGATATTGTCAAGTTGACAACCAAGAACAGCCATCAGGCTGTGAAGATGTAAAGTCTGTTTACTGGTAAAAACTATCACATTGCATAATGTTCCTTGTTGAACTATGGTAAAATTTGACCTTTTACCTCAAATGAGTGACTTGACTCATGAAATCATGCAATCTTCTATTGAAAAGTTTGGAATCCAGATTATTGTAGGTGTCGGGACAATTGTGTGATGCCCCAGCTTTTCCTGCTCTGTCACCTGGTGACTCTGCTGCCCTGAGACTTATGCTCACATAGGATTTGCAGTTCCTGGTTAGGCTCTCTGCTCTCACTAGAATCCTGGTTATGTCTTTTCCTTCCAGCTTCTTTCTCATCCCCCTAAGACAGGGTCTCCCTGTATTTCCCTGGCTGGCCTGAACTCACTATACAGATCAGGGTGGCATCAAACTCTCAGGATCCACCTGCCTCTATCTCTGGAGTGTTGAGATTCAGGGCCTGGGCCACCCTGCTGGGCTTCTACAGACTTTTTAGCACTCTGTACTCCCCCTAATTTTCTTCCTTGCAAATAGTTATCTTTTTGCACTGTCCTGTGTGTGTGTGTGTGTGTGTGTGTGTGTGGTGGGTGTTTCCCTTGTCTCCTGTATAATTTTTAATTTTCAGACTGCTCCTTAGTGAACAGCAATCATTGAATACCCTCAGTCTCCTTGTGATTGGAAGCAACTCTCTGGCATGGTGTGGTGTGTTAGCCAGCTAGCTCCTGTAAGCATGAATCTGGATATTCTTGGTTGCTTTCTTGTCATACAGTTTCTTCCTGATACTGCCCAATAGGCAAAAGGTTGGTTTTCTGATGCTGAAGGAAGAAGGGAGGCAGGTGTGATGGTGCACTTCTCTGAATCTAGCACTTATGAGAAGAGGCAGGAGAATCTCTGTGAGTTCCAGGCCAGCCTTGTCTATGTAGTAAGTCCCAGGACAGCCAGAGCTATTTTGAGAGACCCTGTCTCAAATAAATAAATAAATAATAAATAATAGTAAAATAAGAGCACATGTGGTTTCCTGGTACTGTCTACTTGACACCATCATTTTCTCAAGAACCTGGAACACTTTTTAAAACTGGGGTTTTTCAGTTCAAGATGTCCAGAAACGTGACTTTTTAAGCTATTGGTAAGCACTTCTGGGTGGACAATCCACATGGCAGGACTCTCTCCCTCCCTCCCTCCCTCCCTCCCTCCCTCCCTCCCTCTCTCTCTCTCTCTCTCTCTCTCTCTCTCTCTCTCTCTCACACACACACACACACACACACACACACACACACACACTCAGGGTAGGGTAGACAGGGAAGGAGAGAGAAATATCATATTGTCAGAAAGAAGTGAGAGCAGGAAAGAGCAGGTTGGTTCTTTCAGAACTATCTAGCTCCCCGAGGAAATGAATGAATCCATTTCTGAGGCCTAACCCACTGTGCAAGAGCAACATTAATCTTTTCACACAGGAATTGCCCTCTCCCACCCCTTAGAGGGTCCCCCTCCAGCACTACTGCAATGGGCACCAGGTTTCCCCACATGAATCTTTGGAGAACAAACCATATCTGACTCACAGCAAGCGTCCCATCACATATTGGCCCCTAGCCACCTCCAGCCTTCAAAGGCTGAGTTACTTAGTTCTCAGATGTGTCCCTTCTTGTCTCCTGTAGCTGTTATTAGAACGCCTGAAGCACTTCCTCACTCTGCTGACGGCGAAACTTCTCTTTCAGTCCCAGCCTGAGAATTTCTCCATGGAGCCTTCTCTGAGTTCCCAGATCTTGACTGTGCTGTGACTCATGACCATGAGACACTCACTCCCTTTCAGCCACAGAGTTCAGGAACCCTTTGCCCACTGACTGATGACAGGCTTTTAACACTGGCCAAAGCCAGCTCATATTTTATTATATTAATAAATACCAATGATCATTCCAAATAACCCTAATAATTACTGAAACTGAAGACAGGTAAGGCTCCTCTCCACACATCTCTTGGATGAAACAAGAGCTGTTGTCTTTTTTGCAGCTGATTCTCAAAATTGTCTTGCAGGTTGATATAATGTTTGTTTAGTTCTGACCACATGTTTTCAAACTGGATTGTAGCCTCTCTTTTGAACTAGGAATGTGGTAACAGGACAAACTCATATCCTTAGGACAATGTCCATGGAAACCAGAGCATTGATTTTTCACAATTCTTCAGAGCAGATGAGAATAAGTTGATAGTTGTCTTTTGGTCTTGGATATTAGCCATACAACTTACCCTAGGACAGCATGGTGAAACATTGAAAAGCAAACATATTTATTTGAAATTAATGGAAGTTGAGAAAATGTTGGCTGGTTGCATCAGCCTTTTCATCATCGAATAGCTCACATTTGTTCAGTTTAAAATTTCATTTTTAAATTATATTTATTTGTATGTATGTATGTACGTACATACGTATGTATGTATGTATGTATGTATGTATGTATGTGTTTTGCCCAAGATAACTTGTGAGTCTGTTCTCTCCTGTTCCCATGTGGGTTTCAAGGACTCAAACTCTCTACAGCAGGCTGGGAAACAAGTGCTGCCAGACCTATCCAGGTCTTCAGTGTGTGAGGTTTGTGAGGGTAATAACTAAGACCCCTACCTGTACAACAGGACATTTGCTGACATGTTGCGTAGCCGCACAGGGCAGGGATTAGGGATTATTTCCTCTATCATTTTTTTTTAATTGCTGTTTTAGTTGTTAATTAAAGGAGAGGAATCTAGGAAGCTCCCTCCACCCCCTTTGTGTCAACAACCTCAAGTGCCTTCAGTAAGTTCAACCAGGAAGCTCCAGGAAAAGAAGAATCCAGGCTGTTCTGCCCAGGCAGCCTTTGGACTGCAACTTTCAGTCCTTTGGGATATCAGTAACTGGCACAGTTCCTGGGCAATTGCTGGGATGTGCTGGATTAGAAGAGAGTGAATGAATGGACACCCAGGGCTCAGAAAGCCTAAACAATCAGTGGAGCTTGATAGTTTAAGTAAAGGGAAGATAGAAACCAGATTCAAGGATCTAGTTTTATGGGGTGTTAAGGAAGCCTTGAGTGAATGTGTTTTACTGACAAGTGCCAGTGTCTCCAACCCATGGAAATCTGCAAAGCCTTCTTTCAGGTGAGCCTCAGAGGCATGACAAAGCCTTCCTCTGGTCCAAGTACAAGTATGGATAATAGCTCTGTATTTGTAAAAACTATCCATCATGACTTCCCCCTCCAAAATCAAGCCAGAGAAGCAAGTCACGTCAGTAAGTAACATTTATTTCTCTGGGGATCTGCTTCAGTTCCTGCCTCCAGGTTCCTACCAGAGCTCCTGATCTGGCTTCTCTTGGTGATGGACTACAAGCTGCAAAGCAAATAAACCCTTTCCTCCTCAAGTTGCTTTTGGTCCCAGTGTTTATCAGAGCAACAGAAAGCATACTAGAACATGGTATAGCTCAGAAATAGTTAATCCCATTGAAAAATAAAAACTGTGTAAGAACAGGAATAATACTGGATGGCGTAAAATGAAAATAATAAAATATTTACCTTCTCCAGTTCCTTCAATTTTTTATTTCTATCCCATAAGAGTAATTAACATTGAAATCATGTGACTTTTCTTGAAACCAAATGCTTTTCATGGGATTCATCCATCTCTGTGTCAGAAATGTGTATGTTTAGTTGTTTGAATACTTAGTTTTTCCTGGAGTATTAATGGCTTCATATAGTTTCATCTATATTTTTTAGTATCCTAATATTAATTCTTATCATATATTAATGCATTCACATTTGTATACCATGCATATGGCATGGTAGTCTGTCCAAGCTACCCATGTGAGCCTTTTTCTGTAGATATTTATGCACTGTTTCAACATTTGAATTTTACACAATTGCTTTGTCCTTGTCTGTTTTGCTCTTGGCAAACACCAACTTCCTCAAACCTATTGTGCACATGACAGTAGACGAGATTGCTTCAAAATAACATGATTAGACATTTATAGATGAAGCTGGTACATAGCATCTTGCGGTGACTCATTGCAAGTCCAGTCCACTAGACACAGAACAAGCATTTCCTGGTATAGCTGATGGCTTTAGTGAGAAGAAAGATAGAGCTTTCCACAAGGAAACATCATCTTCCACAGGGGACAGGAGAAGTTTCAACTATGAGGGAAGAGATGCAGGGAAGGAACATGCTGACAGCTGCACAAAAGGCTGGCATCACATTTTCTCAAAAGTATCCATGTTGATTTGTTTTTAACAGATGTCTAGTAGTTGAAGAACACTCCTTGTTCTTCAGGTTGTTGGAAGTGTGTGCGCAATTTTAATTCTAAACTGCTTTGGTTACTTGGCCATTGCTTGGCACCATGGAGGTTGACAGCATAGACTTGATAAAAATGGGGAGGGTTTATTGATGGGGACCCTGCAGCCATTGCCAGTCACTTTGCAATAGGAGAGGGCTGATATTCCTATGGAGGTGGATGAATACCATGATAAATACTGGCATGAAAGAGAGCAACCCTAGTCTTATGGACTCATAGATTAACTGCTCTATCCTTACCCATCTCAGCAATACTATGATTTATGATTTAAAATTTTGTATTCCTTGAAGTTTTCATGACTTCATTGAGTTTTCATCTATGTGTTTTAGTTCTTCGAATGCTAATTCTTTTCACGTATTAAAATGTAACTTGGATAATAGATAACATATAGTCATTTATATTCACATATTTTCTTATATTTCGAGTCTTGTTCTTAGGCATTAGATGTAGATGTGGCTACAGTGAAAACCAGATATTTTCATAATGTTTAATGGAGGTAGAAATATCATTTACTATGTAGAACTTTAAAATAATCATCTTAATGGACAAGAGATAAAGGTAAGATTTTTCTTTTCAGTTTTAACAACTTTTTCATATGTACTGACATCAGCTTGTAAGTCATAAGGAAAATAACCATTAATCAGAGTAGCACATAAAAGCTGACCTCGAAATTAAAAGTAAAAATCAGGGCTGGGTATAGTAGCTCCCACCTTTAATGCCATCTTTCAGGAGACAAAGGCAGGTAGATCTCTGTGAGTTTAAGGCTAGCCTGGTCTATACTGTGAGTTCCAGGCCAGCAAAAGATACATAGCAAGACCCTATCTCAAAGGAAAAAAGAGATTAGTTTTCTAACTTAATGACACATCATTCTCTCATAATGTAAGCTGAGGACACTAACATGACTGCTGGTGTGATGTGCCTGTTAAAGGGACGTTCCTTGTCTTAAATGACATTACTAGCGAGTTTAGTTTGCTCTGTTGTCTTTTATTTAGTTGTTTGTTGTAACTGAATCACTTTCACCCCGCTCTAAACTCACTCTTGTTCTCTTGAGAATGTGCCATTGTTGTTGTGTTTTTCAAGATAGGATTTCTCTGTGTAGCCCCAGCTGTTCTGGAACTCTCTCTGTAGACCAGGCTTGTCTAGAACTCAGAGATCTGCCTATCTCTGCCTCTAAACTTCTGGGACTAAAGGCATGTGCCACCATGTCTGGT
Organism: Phodopus roborovskii; assembly: GCF_943737965.1. Classification (NCBI taxonomy): domain Eukaryota; kingdom Metazoa; phylum Chordata; class Mammalia; order Rodentia; family Cricetidae; genus Phodopus; species Phodopus roborovskii. Next base: position 501,602 of record NW_026126433.1, read on the forward strand.
TTAAAGTTTTGTTTTGTTTTTTTCCCACAACTTTTACTTCAGAAATGGAATACATTTTAAATAATTGTGCATTTATAAAAGGGCTGAATTGTGAACCTTTGTAAAAGTACATTTTTTTTTATTCTGAAAACATCACATTTTCAAAGCTATACCAAGAAAAAATATTATACAACTTCCTTATAGAAAGCAAGTACAAGGCTTACTTTTAGCAGAAATCTTAACATATTACAATGTTCAGTCTGTATGGAAAGTAAAACAGGTGAGCAACTCTTCAGGATACAGAATCATTTCTTTGGCTGATATTAAATCTCAGATAAGAAGAATTCCCAGTAAGAATTGCATGCACTTCTGAAAGCATAATTTTTTGCATTTGGGCTGTAAACATCTGACAAAAACAGGAGTTTAGTTTGTTCTTGGGGCAAGAATATAACAATTCATAGAAGGTGATGTTCTGCAAAGTCGGATCTTTATCACATGAAGAATTACTGCTTTCTCACTGTGTACTGCGCCGGACAGCTGTACGTTTCAGCGGAGTGTTTGTTCCATCATAACTTTCTTGTCTCATCTTCAAAGAAGTTCCCAAGTAGAATTCAAAATTCAAATGGTGAAATTCTCTCTCAAATCTCCACAGGAGACAGAATCTGTGTGGTGATTCCAGGTAGGAGGTAATCAGAGTGAGGAGGGAGGGGCGGCAGTTGGTTTTGGTATCCTCCAAGGACAGTCTACAGGAAGAATGTGAATGTACCTTCCTTTGTCTCTTTTTGACAAATTGCAGATGGTAGTCAGTTGTTGTTGCCATGGTTTCCTGTATGCATTACAGCTTTGGTAGAGTCTGAGCCAGACACCTACCAATTTCTGTGCCAGTTCCAATGTCTGAAACTACAAATAGATTACAAAACAAATTTACTTCAGTGGGAAGACACTTCCTACCCTGTGTCATTGTACCCAGATGCAAGCTGCTTGGGGTTAGTTGAGTCTTCAGTTCAATTGTAAAATGATTGGATCCCAGGATCTTTCTGTCTTTTGATCTTTCTAGATACACTGGGGTTGGATGGTTGGTGTCCTGCAAGCCACCGCTACCTCATGAGTTAGGAAGATGTTTCCGGTCATTTACAAGGATTTCATTCCACTTTGTTTTAAAGAACAGAATAAGGACATGTGCAAGTTTCTAAACAAATCAATGATGAGTATGGGTGAGGAGCTATAAATCATGCTCAGACAAATCAAGTTCATTTTTTGAGGTGACATTAATTCTTCAAGCATTGTCTCGACATCAATGGGTGATGTTCAGAAGGCAATGACTCGAGGCAGTCAGGGGAGGGACATCTGTGCAGATGTCAGTGTGCCCTGACCCTTTCATCTCACTGGCATGCAAAGCACCCATAACATAAACTTGGAAAATGTTCATCCCAGTGTGATTTCATATAGACAGAAAACACTTGCATGTCCCAGGCCATTTTACATACAGAAAAACATAGCTGTAAAGGGTTACTTCCTGTGAACATTTATCTCCTGTTCTGGAAAATCAAATCATGTGATGATACAGAACAAAGCTGTTGATGCCAACAGCTGTAAGTGATAATTAATGGTGTTAGTTGAATCCTTAAATTATATTCCAAGCATTATTTTTACATGTTTTTTGTCATGTTCTTTCTCTCCTTTTTAAAACAAGTTATACATACATTATATTATAATAATGTCTCCGTGTAATCAATGTAAGTATGGTGTGTGAAAGTATTCAGGAAGAAGGCCAGAAAATGCCATCCAAACTGAAATGTAGAAAAATGTTAGTCTAAGACTACATGGCAATTTCTAATTACTCCTTCTTCCCCTTCATCCCAGAGGCTGAACTAAGTTCAGATTATTAAAATGATTTTAGTCCTCATTTCAGAGAACCCATTTTCAAGTTTAAGATAAAGATTCTTATTTTCCTCAAATTAGTCTATAACATTGAAATAAAGAGAAATGCGGCTGGAAGTATTAAGGAGTGAATGTCCTTCTTTCCTAATGTGTGAACTACAAATCTGTTCAACAACAAAAAAGTCATTTGGGATCCATAATGAGTGTGTCATTCTATCATCCTAATTATCACAGATGTTTTAAAGGAGGAGACAATCGATAATGGAAGTGGTTTTTACATGCTCACACATAAGACAATATCAAAGCAGCCTTCTCCATGCACAGATAAGGGAACACTAAAGGGATGAGAAACTCCAGTTTGCTGTGCTCCATTCTCAAAGCTGGTTTGTGCATGAGTCAGGTGTCCATTTTCAGTTTTTCACTAGATAAACATTTTCTGAACAGTCTGAACATGCCAGGTCCTGGTTTGAGTTCTGGGAATAAGTGATAATCACCAAGTGTGAGAAAGTTCTCTGTCATCTCATGGAGTCTAGAATCTTCTGAGAGAGTGACACCTCTAAAACATGCTAATGAGAGTTCAGAGGAAAATTAAGCATAAAGGAGATGCATGTGTTTTCTTTACATGAGACACGGTCAATTTTATTGGAAGATCTCACTGAGAATGACCTTTGAGAAGCTCTTGAATTGCTGAGGAATAAGGCACGCCAGCGCCTGCTTCCAAATAGTCTTCCTGGAGAGGTCAGGCAAGGAGCTCTGTGCACAGGCTGCAGGAAAGACTTCTGGGAGCAGTGGTGGGAGGTGAAGGCAGAAAGATTCCAGGGAGCCCCCAAAGCAATGGTGGCCTGTTTCAGCTTACAAAAGACTTAGCCGTTGAAGGTATGCAGCCAGTGGTGGCTTGTAGGGCAGGTTGGCAGGAAGAGAGAAATCTTTCTAAGTCTATTTTGAAAACGGAATTGAACCAAATATGAAAATGTCTTGTAATTTTCTTTGGGTGACCTGCTGTTACAACTGTAACTGAAGAAGCATGCAAAATGAAGAATTAATATTTGGGGGCAGAAAAGGAATGCTGGACTGGGTCTTACCAGGCCTGTATCCTAGCAACCAACAAGGCTTTAGCTGAGTGACCCTGAATTATGTCTTTCACAACTCAAGCTTTATTGGCAAATGGTATTGGTTAGAGGAGTACCATGCACCCCTCTACTGCTTTGTAAATAAAGTTTTATTGAAACAAAAGACAATCCAGTTGTTTGAGTATTATCTCTGGCTATCTTTGCATCACATCAGCCAAGGTCACCCAGAGACTGGCTAGCAGAGAAGATGTTCCTTGACACTTGTCTTAGGAGTGGAATGAAGAGTGTAACCGGGTAGAGTTTGACAGAATCTGGAGTTAATCTCTTTTTAACCAGATTAAGCAGGTCAGGGCATGCAGCTAGACTAAAGTAGGGGGGAACGCCAGTGGTCCTACATCCTGAGAATCCGTGGGAGAACATACTCCTGCATTTACTACATCAATAGAGAAAGGCCTGATCTTAATACACACATTTTCACCATTTACTATACTAGTCATTCATTTATTGATTGGTTTGTGGGTTCACTTGCTCTTTCAATCTTAACTCATTTGTGTATGAGCATAGGCTTATTGAAATGTGAATAGCATATCGAAATGTGAAGAGTATAATTATTTTAGCTTTTATTACTTTTATTTGTATTTTATCATTTTTATTAAAGTGAAGGAAATTACATGCAAAAGTATATATTTAAAAAAAAAAGACAAAAGTGAACATACACTCTTTGTTCTTGGATCTTACCCTGATTTAGATCTGTAAAAGGCATAAAGCCAAGATGGAAGAGTCAGAAGATGCAAGTCAGAAGATTAGCATTTGGTGGTTGATGGCTTTGGTCTGTTTGAGGGACTGTGCCTACACTTCATGAAGAAAAGCAAATAAAGGGTGAAAAGAAGGTGGAAACAACAAAGACAACTTTTATAGCACTGCCTTCCATACTTCTAAATATCCCTAAGGCTCAATGGGAGACCACTAGAGTCTAAATACCCTTAGGGCTCCCTAAAGACCCTGGGAGTCCTTTGCCATATGGTTCATTTCTTCTCTTTGCAGGTCTCTCAAATCTCCACTTATGTGAGTTCTGGATAATATCTTAATCTTTTATTTATTAAATTGTGAATTTCTCTTTCCACTTTGTGCAATACATCTAAGTAAGAGGGCATCCTTTACTGCATTTAAGAAAACAAACAAAACTTCAATAAAAAAACAAACAAAATGAGAATATTTTTTTCTGTGGCCTATTGGAGTCAATAATGAGCAATTGTGAGCAAATAGTCCCTTCGTTCTGACTCAAGCATGTATGTTCGGGAACTAGCAGGAAGCCAGCTATCAAGTTCCTGTTTCTACATGATTAGGGAACTAAAGGGAGGTGGATGAAGCCAGGGGCCTTGGAGGATGTGAGCAAGTGGCAAGACAGCAAAAGACTTGTCCATAAAAGAAATAAAAATTAAAGCCAACTATGAAAACTAAACAAGCAGAGCTCTGACTTCTGTTGACTTAAATCAAGGTGGAATGGCAACTCACAAATATCCATGATCATCTTTTAGGGTCTGGTTTTACTAATACAGTAATTTATAATAATGTTGGGTTCTTTATTTTCTTCATTCAGTAATTCTATATTCTAGAGGGGCTAGTGTAGAATCCTCAAGAGATCAGCAATCATTCTCACCAGCAGAATATAATATCATCAAAAGTGTTTATCCAGAATGATGAATCACTATGAGTTGCAGGGCTCCTAAATCCAAAGTGTAAATCCCCAAACTGCGTTCCTAACACTGCTTTGGCCAACTCTGTATTGTCTGTGCTATTCATAGTTACATCTTTGTTGATTCAAAAACCTTTTGGGTTGGATCAAAAAGGATGTTCTAAGTTGCAGATTGCCCATGAGGTGATTTCCACTCAGGGTTCCCAGGATGCTCTAAACTAACTAACAGATGCTCTGAAAAGACCCTGAAGGAATGAACCTTGCTAAGGTTTACCTATGCTCATCAAATTTTCTTGTGTCAAAAGTCACAGTGAGATTTTTGGGTTTCAGGATGTTTGTGGGAGTGAGTTTTGTAGTCAGATATGCAGATGGTGTTGGCCCCTAAGAAGTATTCTGTTATCTACTTTTTGTAAGCAGGTATTTAGCCTACAGTTTTCTGAATCTCTGCTGACATTAATAAGATTTCTTTCATAATTCACCAGGTCTCCAATTTAGATGATTCTGAGATCTACTTGTGCCTCTTGCTGCCATTTCTAACTTTATTTTCTACATCAAAGACACCAACGGCACACAGCCTCTTGGGCATAAATGGTGTGTATATATGTGTGTGTTCTCCTTAGATTTCTTCTCCCTCACTCTTATTTTATTATGAGAAATGACTCCAATAGTCTGGAAGAATCTGCATTCACTGCAATGGTTACTGTTCCAGAATCCTTTATTTATTCACTTGATAATGAAAATTTCATCTTTCATTCTGTCTTCATACAAACAATAGAGCTGATTTCATCCTCAGTCGTCTGGTTTTCTTACATATATACCCTTTCCTTGATAACCACCCTGCAGACATGTACTCTCGACAGCCTCACCTCTGCAGTGTCAGATGACAATTCTGATGGTGTCCCACTTTCTGTCTCCTGATGATAAATTTTCTAACAGTTGGCAGACTGTTAGGGTTTCTTTTCACTATGAATGGAGCCCTTTTCTCAGTGGGTTTACTGTCAGTGGTTCTGGAATTCAAGGAACCTCACAACTTCCCTCACTGCTCAGTTACCTCTCTTCTACTTGTCTCCTCCAGAATCTTGGTCGCCGTCACTCCCACAAGCATCCTCGCATCCCTAGTCTCTATCCCTTCAGTCTCAATCTATTGACATCTAGTCTTGAGAAATGCATCTCACTTGATTTCTCAAGTCATTGATGTAGACCTTAGCAGAAACTGCCCTTCAAGTTTCCTGTGATTTGCTTTTGAAATCGAAGTCAGTTTTTATTCTATATAGAAATTCCTTTAGCCAGCATCTGACTCATTTTATGCTCCCCCACATTCCCTACCCAAGTTCTCCCTCTCTCTCCCCGTTGCTGCCCTTTGCAGTCGTTCGTCCGTAGTTCACTAAGATCAAGTACCGTGCATCACACTAGAGTACGTCTGTTGAGATTGGAGCTCAACCAACTTCTTTGTACTTTGTCAGTTGTTCCCCAAAAGTATTGCCAGAGAGATACAGAGAGAGACAGTGAGAGACTGAGACAGTGAAGGACAGAGAGAGAAAGAGAGAGACAAAGAGAGAAAGAGAGACAGTGAGAGACAGAAAGAGAGAGACAAAGCCAGAGAGAGAGAACAAAAGAAACCTCCCATTTCTAGTTTCTGATTTCTTTCTTCTTCCTGACTGTGTCTTGTAAGGAGTATGTTTTTTCCTCCTGCCGCCGGTCTTGTCCCGCTGCCACGCCAGCCCCAATTAACACACAGAGACTCTGTATTTGTTATAATGCTGTTGGCCAGGTACTAGTTTCTTATCGGCTAGCTCTGTCTTAATTTATTAACCCATTTCTGTGTATTTCCACGTGGTCTTACGTGGTCTTCTTACCGGGGAAAGGGGCCAGCGACTTGTCTCCCAGTCTCTCCATCTTGACTCCTCCTTACTACTTCCTCTTTCCTCCTCGTCCCCTAGTCCCGCCTGTCTTGCTTTCCTATTGGCCAACAGTGCTTTATTCATTAACCAGTATGAGAAACATATACAGAATGACATCTCCCATCAGTGTCTCCTCCCTCAATAACTCCTGGCAACAGGTGTTTTAACCCCATCAGCAGCTGAATTCTGGTTGCCAGCATAGGCCAGCTTTATCCCCAGGCCTCAGGCACTCCAGCTCCAGCCTCTGACTTCACCTCCCTCCTGAGTGGCCTGTTTCATCATAGCCCATCCTCCAGCTTAAGGGGATATCACCAGCAAGTTGGGCCTCAGGGAACTGAGCTGCAGTTCTGTAGGAGCCACCTCAGAATTCTCTTCTGTCTTTTTTAGGTCATTAGTGACAATGATTTATGCAACATTTACTGATCTTCAGTTTAAATTCTCTCTGATTAAGTAATTGATGTGATTTCTGCCTCCTAACTGGATCCAGGGGATCTCCTTCCCTCACTGAGTCTGGAAGCTGGTGGTTGGAAGAGAACTGATACCCTTCTCACTGGCTGATGCTATATGCACAGGAGCTGGCCACCCCACCTTCCATCCCTCACAGGAGAAAAATTTCAGCTTCCAGTGTCCCAGACCCATCTCAGCATCTGTCAAGATGCTGTGCTCCTGAGGTTTATCCAGGAGCCCCATGAAGTGTGTGAGGTTGGTCAGCCTGCACAGGGGAGGAGCACTTCGTCGTTCACTGTCTGACTGTACTGCAGAGCTTGGTGTTTCTCTGCAGCATAGAGGATCTAGGTCAGCTAGACAAGGAAAGTGCAAATAATCTCAGATACCACAGGAAGGTACCTGCAACATGGTGGCCCACCCCAAGCCTCAAGCTTCTTCCTTTCTTTGGGATAAAGTCAGTATGAGGTAGGACTCTGGGAGGTGACTAAGTCATGCAAACAATGTGCTCTTGAAAAGACTCCAGAGAGATCCCAGAGGTGTTCCCTGCCCCTGTCTCCTGTGTGTGTTTAGTGACATTCTAGCATGTTAGGAAGCAGCCCCTGGCTGCCAGTCTAATAGCTCCTTGGTTATGGACTTTTACAAACCTGTGAGGAGTTGTATAAATTTCTGCTGTTTGTAAACTGCCTTGCCCAGAGCATTTGGATACAGGAGTCAAATGGACTTGGATGTAACAGTAGCTGCATGGTTTTTGATTGTTTGTTGTTTGTTTATATGTTTGTTTTGTTTGATATAGGGTCTCATTCTGCAGCCCAGGCTATTTTGGAACTTAATATGTATGTAGCTGAAGTTAGCTCTGAACTCACAATAGTCCTTCTGCTTCTGTCTTCTGACTGTTGGAATACTAGGTGTGAGTCATCTCTGCACAACATTGCTGGCTTTCAGGGGACAGAAAAGCATAAATGTATTTCTTTTAGGTGTCATAATGTGGTACCTCTGATAGTCATCTGGTTTTGGAAACTGAGGCTTATAAAGAATATGTTCATCCCGACCAGCATCTTCTAGCTGCTGAGCAGAGACCTTCATCTCATCCTCAGCCAGGTTCAAGCCTGGCCCTTTCTCACCACCCAGGCTGTCTACCACCACACTCACCCTTTTCCTACTTCTAATCACATTGTCAAATACCCTAGGATTTTATAAAGATGTAGGACTACTTCCTCACCTCACAGCTGTTTACTGTGATTAAAGTAGGTGTAGCTTTACAAACTAAAAAATAAAAGTGACTTTTTTTTTTTCAGTGTAGGCAGGATTTTACATTTGGTAACAATCATATTAAATATGTATATATTTGGAGATGGGGTCTTACTCTATAGTTTTTGTTGCCCTGGTACTCACTTGTATGACAGGATGCCCTTAAACTCACAGAAACTGTCCTGACTCTATTGATAGTGCCTCAATGACAGGCTTCAGCCGACACATAGACTAATATTTGCACTGTGTGTGTAGTCTAGTGGGTCTAACCTTTAAACAGTGCATCCCTACAACCTTGTGACCCACAAAGTTCATGTTCAAGAACCACATGATTAAGTTACAAGAAAAGTCATTGAAAAATATCGTGGAAAAAAGGATCGGGGAAGATAGGCTGAATAGATGTTTATTCAGGGAGAAATAACTTACAACAGAGACAGATGAATGCCAGCAGGTTCCAGTCCCAAGGATGCCCCTGGATGCTCTCTGTCTCCATCCAGGAAGCCAGAAAGAGCTCTCCGGGTTTCCGACCCCAGACCTAGTTGCTCCATGGCACATCTGCCCCTGTCCCCATCCCCAATGGGTGTGGTCAGTGCAACAGGTACAGGCGGGCAGATATCTCACTACAGAAAAACTTCCATAACATTTTAAATTAGTTTACATTTGTGTTAGGTGCACTCATAGTCTGCCAGTTGCTGGATGGACATGTCTGTTCAAAGCTCTTTTCCAGGCAATAATTCATTACTTTATATGGCAGCTACAGGAGGAAACTGTTATGGCCATATTTTCATTTTCACAGGGAAAAATGTTAGGATTCTGTCTCAGTTATATTCTGTTGCTGCAATGAAACACCATGACCCAAAACAAGTTGGAGAGGAAAGGGTTTATTCGGCTTACACTTCCACATTATAGTCTATCGCTGAAAGAAGTCAGGACAGGAACTCAAGAAAGGCAGGGACCTGGAGGCAGGAGCTGATGCAGAGGCCATGGAGGGTGCACATTTAGTATGTATGGCCTGTGTGTGTAAACAGGTGTGTGTGTGTGTGTGTGTGTGTGTGTGTGTGTGTGTGGGTAGTGTGTGTAGGCCATGGGTTGATGACAGGTGTCTTCCTCTATTGCCCTCCACCTTAATGTATTTGTTTCTCACTGTTCTAGCTTAGGCATGCCGGCCAGTAAGATCAGAGATCCTCCTTTCTCCAGTTCCTTGCACTGCAGTTGCTGACAAATACCTCCATGCCAGCTTTCTACACAGGTGCTGGGATTAATCTTAGGTCTTTGTGCTTGCACAACAAGCACTGTATCTACTAAGCAGCCTCTCCTGCCTATTTTTCACACCTTTGAAAATGTATTTTCATCTAAAATGTATTTGGTGCTAACTGCACCATCAGTTATTTTGAGCATAGTAAGGCTCACCGACCCCTACTCTTCCGTTTCAAAGCTTACAACTTTGCTTATGAATGAAAAATAAAACAAGCATTAATTGTATAATTTTTGTTATAGTCTCTCAAATATACAAATACATAATGGCCTTGAAGATTGTGTAGTATTGCATTTAGAACATAATATTACAGGCGAAGTTAATTCTAAAATATTTTTTGAAGGGCTGGTGGTGTAACTCAGTAGTTTAGTGCTTCTTAGAAGGCACAGCAGGCTGAGTTTGAGCTCATCTCCCCCACTTTATCATGATGCTTCTTATACGGTGTTCTGCACCTAGCTAGTTTATCACTTAAGATGGTCAGTGTTCTTTTCTGACATAAAGTATTAGTCCTTCAATGTTGCTGTGAATCTTGCTTTAGTTCACCATGTTATAATCACATGTGCAATTTTCTAAACTCTCTAAAACATACACCCCTGTATCATAAAGAGTGGGCAATCTGAAAGGGTGGAGATGGTATAGTTCTGGTATTCAATCCAAATTTGTGTTAAGCATTATTTTTTATTTTATGTGTATGTCTGTGTGTTTGAGTGCTTATATGGTTATCATATTCACGCGGTGATCACAGAGGCTAGAAGAGGGTGTTACATCCCCTGGAACTTCAGTTGCAGGCAGTTGTGAGCTGCATGGGAGTGCTGGGAACTAAATGCAGCCCCTTTGCAAGAGCCACAAGTGCTCTTCAACACTGAACCATGCCCTTCCTTCTCAGAATTTTGGATTTTTATTTCTCCAGTCCCTTTCCTTCTAAAAGCTTTGAATTGTCATTTCTCCAAAAAGGCCATTTTGGATAATTTAATTAAAGCAGAGTTCATCACTGGTGGAGGGCATAGCACATTCAATTAGCTCTTGGCAAGAACATTTAATAAAACATGTCCCTGAGAAAGTGACTTTGTGATTTAACGGGAATAAGAAGTAGACAGTTCTAACTCCATGAAACGTTCTGGTCAATACTGAAAAAAATCAATGGACAAGGAGTCAACCTGGAAACAAGGAGTTGAGAGGGCTGGTCTTTCCCTTCAATGACTGGGCCTGCTCAATGAGTCATGAGATCTACTATTAGTGGTTCCATTAACTCCAATTGTATTTCTTAATTGCCCTGAGAAGTATTAAAATCCATTGCAACCAATCACCCAGCCTTTGCTTTCTATTCTCTGAGATGATGCTGGAAATGCAGACTCAGAGGGACCTTTGTCTTCAGTGTAATAGTTAACATGAGCACTACACATTCAGAGTTTTCATGACAGATATTATATAATTTAACACCTGATTTTGCTTTTGTGGTATCTCTGACAGTAAAATTAGTTCTGCTCTGTAGAACAGCTGAGGCTAGTGTATCTCTAACCCAAATTCACATGGGTATATTGTTGAGCTGAAATGCCAACATTCCATGGCTGTATGCCCAAGAAATGCGCCCTGATATATAAGGTCAGGTCCTTAACTGTCATTGTAGACACCAATAAGAAGATTAAGGATAGATTTGCCTTTGAAATAGGCATTGCACAAATGTAAAGGTAAATGGTGAACTTTATGATAATACTTTGACAGCATAAATTTTCATGGTATTAAATATCAAGTAAAGATTCCAGTACATGCTGAGAGAAATTGGAAAATAATAAATGTAAGGGCTTTATAGTTTAGTATTGAACTAGTTCAGGGTTCTCTACAGGAACAGGACAAATTGGACAGATAAATATGTCAAAAAGCAATATATTAGCCCAGAAGGGGAAGGTGTGAGCAACAGAGTGACCTTATTGTGTTAATGGTGTGTTTGCTCCATCAGGACCTCCCTACAGTAAAACCTGTGACATTTTAACTTTAAATGTTGTAGTTTACACAATAGACATTTGTGAAGATAGCACTATCTGATAACTTAGGTGTTTCTTGAAAAATTTATGGTCCAGAGAACTTGCTGCTCTTTCAGAGAACCTGGATTGCATTCATGACACCCATGTTGGGCAGCTCACAGCTTCCTGTAACTCCAGTTCCAGAGGATCTAATACCTTCTTTTGTGTTGTTGGATTTCCTTTTACTCCAGCCATGCTAAAACACCTAAATGTTGTTGGTTATTTTTCAACTCTTTTCTTTTTACTCTTTTGGGAGGCCTGACATCTAGCTCCCAAATAAATTACAGACACAGAGGCTTATTATTACTTATACGTGCCTGTCCTTAGCTTGACTTATTTCTAGCCAGCTTTTCTTTCTCTTCCTTCCTTCCTTCCTTCCTTCCTTCCTTCCTTCCTTCTTTCCTTTCTTTCTTTCTTATTTTACATATCAATCCCAGTTCCCTCTACCTTCCATCCTCCCACACCCCCCCAACACCCCCATCCCATTCCCCATCTATTCCCCAGGAGGGTGAGGCCTTCCACAAGGGATCATCAACAAAATCTGTCATTTGGGGTAGGACTAGGCCCTCCCTCCGGTCTCTAGGCTAAGGGAGTATCCCTCCCTGGGGAATGTGCTCCCGAAGTCCTTTCGTGCACCAGGGATACATCCTGGTTCCACTGTCAGAGGTCCCATAGACTGCGCAGGCCTTCTAACTGAGACCCACGTTCAGGGGGTCTGGGTCAGTCCTTTGCTGGTTTCCCAGCTATCAGACTGTGGTATATATGAGCTCCCCCTTGTTCAGGTCAGCTGTTTCTGTGGGTTTCTCCAGCCTGGTCTTGAACTCTTTGCTCATCACTCCTCCCTTTCCAGGAGTTTGGCTCATTGTTTAACTGTGGATGTCTGCTTCTGTTTCCATCAACTACTGGATGAGGGCTCTAGGATGGCATATAAGGTAGTCATCAATATCATTATCAGGTAAGGGCGTTTAAGGTAGCCTCTCCACTATTGCTCAGATTTTTAGTTGAGGTGATCCTTGTAAGTCTCTGGACATTTCCCTAGTGCCATATTTCTCTTCAAACCTATAATGGCTCCCTCTATTATGATGTCTCTTTTCTTGCTCCTCTCTATTCCTTCTCTGACTCAATCTTTCTGCTCCCTCATGTTCTCCTCTCCACTCCTCTTCTCCCCTTCTCTTTCTCCTAACTCCCTCTCCACTCACTGCCCCCCTCCCAATTTGCTCAGAAGATCTTGTCCTTTTCCCCTTCTCCAGGGTACCATGTATGTCCCTCTTAGGGTCCTCCTTGTATCCTAGCTTCTCTTGCGGTGTGAATTGTAGCTAGCTAGCTTATCTTAACTGAAACTATCCCATCTACCTTTTGCCTCTGGGTTGTCATCTTTCTCTTTGTATCCCTTTCTTTATTGCTTTCTCTGTGGCTGGGTGGCTGCCCCTTCTTTTCTCACTCCTTGATCTCTCTTGTTCTTCCTCCCAGAATTGTCCTTCTATTTATTCTCTCTGCCTGCCAGTCCCCACATAGCCTTTCTCCTGCCTTGTTATTGGCGATTCAGTTCCTTATTAGAAATCAGGTGTTTTAGACAGGCAAAGTGACACAGTTTCATAGAGTTAAACAAGTGCAACATAAGAGAATGTAACACATCTTTGCATCATTAAACAAATGTTTCATGGCATAAACAAACATTAAAACAATATTCTACAACACTTCTGGCCTCCAAGGACACCTGCACTCACATGTGCACATGACTACATATACACACATACACACATAATTACAAATAAAAACAGGGGCCAGAGAGATGGTTCAGTGATTAAGAGTGATTACTGCTCTTCCAGAAGACCTGGGTTTTGCTAATTAATTACAAATGGGGGATAGCCCTATGACTCAGACCTTAAATCCTCATTATTTTCCTTATGAGGGAGGGCTGGAACCAGAGGCTGAGGTTCCTGACCTGTGCTCAGAGGTCTTTGTGAAAGAGTCACCTTGGCCTTACACAGAAGTGGGCTCCATTAAACTCAGCTAAATGTCCTTTGCATTTGGGTTTATTTGTTTGTATTTTACATTATACTGTCTTATGATAAAGAGACACTTGGTAAGATCTTAAAACAGGAAGGTTGTTGGTTCGAAGAGCTATTTGCAACAGATAGAGATGGTGGGGAGCATGTTTAGTTAAGGCTTGGCTCGAAGCCACACCAAACCTGTCTGCCTATATTCTTGTTTTAATAAAGGAGGAATTCCAGTATTGTCTAGAGACCTTTTCATTACACAGCCCATAAATGTGGTTTTCATCATTATGAGCAAACATTGTTATTACACTTTGGACATCAGGATGAAGAGCCATCATGTAGGATCATTCTGGAAAGATGTAGAGAAAACCCCAAAACCTTTTGTGTATGGTGGGACAGATTCACAGTACCCTGAAAAGGAGCCTGGTAGAGTCATCTGATCTCTATGTGGGTCCACCAAGCCAAGGAATATGATAAATGTTGGAAAACTGCTTGTATTCTGCAAAAGTTATGTGTAATGAGATTTTTTTTTTTGGCATTTGCTGATGCTTTTATAATCCCTCTTACCTTAAAAAAATTTGGGTTAAAACATCAAAAAGATTTTTCTGTATTAAAAATTAATTTTTATTTGTATGTCTGTGTGTGTGCCTTTATGCGTTTATACATACCATGTGTGTAGAGATGCCTATAGAGATCAGAAGAGGGTGTAGGATCTCACGGGACTGGAGTCTCAGGCTATTGTGAACCACTGGATGGTGTACTGGGAACTGAGCCCAGGTCCTCTGCAAAAGCAGCAAACACTCTTATCAGTGGGGCCATTTGCACAGCCCCAGATTTTCTGTCTTTGCTTAATAGGAGTCTACAGAATAATTAGATTAAATAATATAAAACCACCACAGTATATAGTTACCTGAATAATTTCACATATTTATAAAACTTGGTACTAGAACTCAGCTTCTTATCTTTAAAATTATGGTATAATTTACATATAGCAAAATTCTCCCTTTTTAGTGAATAGTTCATTGAATTTTGGTAAATATACATAGTCATACATCAGTAAAGAATCAATATATTCTGCATGCATGTCTTGATCGTCAAACCCTCTGGCCCTAGCATTGTGCAGTTTATTGCTGTAGCTTTTGGCTTTCCAGAGCATCCTGTCAATGCTAGTCTATGGTAGGCATCCGTGTGTGTCTGCGCATGGGATGTGCCCACGGCATTTTGTGTGTTAGTGGTCTTCCATTTCCTCTCGGCTGAACAATGCTGGGTTACAGGGTTCTGCCACAGTGGATATACACATTGCATGATTGTGTAGTTCTGATCCAGATGCCTGGAACGTTCACACACAGAATTTTACATGGAGCCATTGCCTTGCTTGTCCTCACACAGCAATTATCTGGCATCATAAGTGCAGACAGCAGCCTGGGCAACATAAGCACGGGGAGAAGTGTTAAGGAGATAGTTGTGAGCATATAGACCTCCTATAAGTACCTCAGGACATCCCAGCAGCCCTCAGACTGTCCTGCCAGACTGGAGTTCTGTAACATCAAAGGCTTTCATCCCCAGACATGGTTACCCTGTGTCCTTGCAGGAAGCATAGGGATTACACGCATGACTTACCAGTTTCTGTTTGTAAGTGTGAGTGTATAAACCCCACACAAATACTAGCTGATGAAAGTGTGCAGGGATTGGTTCTTCATTGTTACTTTATAGTTACTGAGTTTTCATTTAAAGGACTTCTTCATGAAGAGGTTTCTTTCCAAGGTAGCATGAGGATGTGAGCGCAACAGTGATTTTGATGAGTTGAAACAAAGTGCTGACCTCACCCTTGACTGATACATGGAATGAATTAGGAGAATCAGAGAGAGAGAGAGAGAGAGAGAGAGCACACATATTACACAGGTTGTTAAGAGAGCCATAGCAGGAACAATTTTGGATGGAGACCAGCTTTGAAAGAAAGGAGAGGGTGTGCTTAGAACCATGTGACAAGAAGGAGCTTGTCCTGGTGAATAGTTGGCTTTGGTTTAGAAAAGTTGTTGGACTGGGTGTACACACACACACACACACACACACACACACACACACACACACACACACACTGTAGCTCTGCTGACTAGCAGAGACTCCCTTGCAGGTTAAGGCCTGGTAGATGTGGACCAGGTAGAGAAGGGGCAGGGTTAATACACTGGCCAGGCAGCCCAATGTTAAAATAACATTTTAGGACTTGCTGGGGAGACAGTTTGATTGGTAAAATTTGATGCTACATAAAAGGCAAGACATGGAGCTCAAAAGGTGGAGACAGGAGGATTCCTGGTACTCATTGGCCAGTCGGCCAGTATAATGGTTGAATTAGAGCTCACGTGAGGGAGCATGTCTCACAAAATGAGGCATATAGCTCCCAAGATGCCCAATCTTCTTCTACTGCTGACTTCCACCTGCATTCATACACATGTGCTCATGCACGCCCACACATGTGCCAGTGAATAAATACATAAACACAATAGATACTGGAGTCAAGGTTCTGTTAAAACTAAACAAAAACCACCTTCCACTTAGAAATCCACTCCCAATGAAAGTTGCTATGGAGCTGCAGAAATACTGATAACTCAAGCTGGGCTCAGAGTCTCAGAGCCATAACCAACCATGCTGTTTCTAGGCAATGACCACCAAGATATGGGGGCAGAGCTTCCTAGTCACCCAATGGCTGGAGGATGATTGACATGCCTGTCTCACAGAGATGTGCCTTCTAGAAAGGAAGAAGTGAGAAGACAAAAGGAACCTCCCAAAGAAGCTGTATTGAAACCATGCCTCTGATGGGAAACACACGTCTTTAGCCATCCCAGAAGACTCTGGGGACAGTGCTCCACCAGACCCCGAAACATCCCCTGCTCTCACGAGGTCTGCAAATTTAGCTTTTAAAAGATGCATTTCCGCCACAACAGCACAACTCCCAAGATGGAGACAGAGTCCAAAATGAGCTAGATCTGCCTTTGGCTTTCCTCTGTATTTCTCTCATCCTGACCACAGCTTACCAAAAACTTTTGGAAGGATCCTTTAAAACTTGTACTGGAACCATCAACTATACATCTGGGACTAAAGTAAAATTCACATGATGTAATTCCTCTCGGATCATGGAGCTAAGCATTAAAATATGAAAGTCAAGTTTATACTTAAAAGACCCAAGTCTCAGAACTCTTTAAAAGCAACAACAACCACAATAAAACAAGACAAAACAAACAAATAAAAAAGACTTAAGCTTGGTTGTGCTGCTAAAACTTCTGACTCACAGAGGTCATGAGTAGCTATTAGAGTTAATGGCTGCTGGAGGAAGAGAGTCAGAGTTCTCTTCAGGATGTGGTCACTGAGATGCTTTCCTTGCTTCAGTGGAAGGGGTCACACCCATGCACATACAGGCAGCACTAATGACTCGGTGGGTTTAAAATGGACAGATGGCACAGGGGGCTGGGAGGAAAAGTGGTGGTGGGATAGGGGAAATAAGAGAGAAGGCAATGCGGGTAGAATTGATCCAAACACATTATATATAGGTTAGAATAGTTAATAAAGTGGTTTTTAATACATGAAGGATTTCAGAATGAGTTCCATTTCCCCTTTAGTAAAATACTGAAGTAATAACAGAGCTACGTGGGAGAAATACAGGAACCCTATTTATTTCTCAAGGTCTTGTTTTCTCATTATCACTAGTGCAGAGGGGGCTGTAGTTCTTATTGTTACAATGGTTTTTTCACTTTGCTTTTACATTTCCTGTTTGTTTGTTTGGAGACAGGATACTATAATTAACTTAGAATTCCCTATGTAGCCAAGTATGACCTTGATCCTCCTGCCTCCACCCTCTAAGTTCCTTGCCACAGGTCTGCAGCCTGACAACTGGCTGTCTTGGAGTTTCAATTTTTTGGAGCCCATGTTTGCCTCTGGCTCAGCTGTGGTGTCACTATGGTTACAGAGTTAGGTTGTAGTACCTGGGCCTTCGGCTCTGCACAGGCCTCCACTGTGCATCACACTGCAACTCATAAACTATAACTTGTGTGACTGGAAGCTTCATTTCTAGGACACAGTTATTTACTGCCCTTTAACTCCATCTTTGAATTTGAACACCTGTAATAGACAGTGTCGTCTTCTTTCTTCCAGCATTGTAACAGACCTGTGCTTAGAAGGATTTCTGTATGGATTCACCTAATGCCTGATATGAACACCAAGGACCAAGGGCATAGCTCCATAGCAAGCTTCCAGAAGCCCCTGCAGGAAGGAAGTGTCATTCCACCCACACATTTCCTTAGACACTTGTGAGAACATCTCATTGTGATATTGTAGCTCAACAAGCTTATTTCTGATTGTGTTTTGATTGTCTGTTTTAAACAGAAATGTGTGGGGGCTCTATGGAGCATGTTAGTTACTTTCCTCAACACTGTGATCAAATATCTGATGAGAAGAAGTCACTTAAGGAAGGAAAGGTTGAGGGACAATCTCTCACAGTGGAGCGGGAGCAGAGTGGGAGCATGAGGCTGATGCTCACATCTGGGTGCATCTGGTGCTGCCTGGCTTTATCTTTTTACTCTTTTCATCCTGTCCAGACCTCCAACCAATGGGGGCTTCCACCCTTGTGCAGGATGGGTGTTCTTCCCTGGGTTAAAACTTTCTGGGAACACCCTCACAGATACACCCAGAGACCCTTTAACACCCCCCCCCCCTTAGTCCAATTGGGTCGACAATGAAGAGGAAGCATAATGCAGACAAGGTATTGCAAAAAGTTACTAGTCTGGAGAGAACAAGAATTCACCTTTAAATATTACAATGTTGACTTTAAAAATAGACTTTTTGCTAGAAATCTTTCAAGTCTTTGGGGAACCTGTGTGTAAATGAATCAGAGAACCTCTGTCAGCTAGTACAAAACAATGAGTACTGTAATTCTTTCTACTTAATAGGAACACCTGTGGTGGCCCAGCCACTCAAATGCCTCACCATGTATAGCACATCGCTGCAGCTGCACATGTAATTTTGGACGGTAGATCTCTGGATTCATTTACCCTGCTCAGCTGACAGTCATGGGCCCAGGTTAGTGACTCCTGGTTCCCAGCAGCCACCGGCTCCACTCTTTGAGGAAGCAGAAAGCTTCAGACACTTTATGCCAGGTGACTTACTCGGCACTGTCACTGTGACAGGATGCCTGACACAGCAATCTGAGAGGAAGAAATGTTAATTCCCCTCATGGTGTCAGAGGGGTCCATCTTCATGGAGGGTGTGGTGGAGCCAGTCACTTCACAGTGACAGATAGGTGGAGGAGGGTCTATGTTCTTCACTTCCTTCATCTTAAAAAAAAAAGTGTTGACAATGACAACGTCACCATGAGTGAGCTGTGTTTAGGAGATCCCCATATTATCACATTCTTAGACTTTCTTTAACCAAAAAAACTCTGGCTTCAACAACCAAGAGCTAAGATTGATGATTAACCAATATATCCTATTTGGATGAAGAAGTTTATTACTATTATAGATCTAGAGAATAAAGAGACAAGAGTCTGAGAGAAAAACTTTTCTTGACCTCAAACACTTCTCTGTTTGTTTAATTTTCCTATAATATAGGCAAGCGCGGAGTGTTACTGTACCAAAGAAGAGAAGTCACTGCCTGCAAAGGCCCCTCACTACGAAAGGAAAAGGATATGGCAGAAAAACTTCCACAAATTCTGTCATCAGTAAGTTTAGAAGACCTGCTGTCAAGAGTGAAATTTCAATTCCCAATTAGATTAGAAAAACGTTATCTGTGTAAATAAGGTGCATCATGAACCCCGTAGTCCAACAATGCTGTTCAGTAAAATTGTCTAGAGTTAACCTTCCTACAGCACTAAATGGCCTGAAAGTAAGCAAGCCCCCTCAGAGTGTACGTAATTTCTGTTTAAATGTTTCTCTCCCCTCTCATTTCTTAGCTCCACAGCATGATGCAAAGTTCTGCTTGCTCGGGTTTCTAAGGTTTCCAACAGCAGCCAAGTCAGCAGCAGCCCTTGATAGGAGAGTGCTTATCTTTCCCCCCACACTGGCCAAGCAGGCACGGTTTTCATCTCATTTGCTGTGGTTGCAAAATAAAAATCGAGCTCTAAACAAAGTCGTCAGACATTTCATCTGAGCCAGGCTACTTTTGCTCTCCCTGAAAACACCCTGCCTCTTCATCAAGGCAATGAGCAGCAGAGAGTCCAACCTTCCACCTGAATCTCCTCGATGCTGCTCCCGCCTCCAGGGGGTGAGCTTATCCCGTGGGACCACGCAGTAACTTCTCTCCTAAGCTCCATTGATGAGAAACCTTAGAAGTCATTTTTTACCGCACACCTTCTAATGACCTCATTTGCATACTTGGATGCCGACCTCATCACAGACATCATGTCAAATGCTTGCAGTTTTAGAAATTGAACATTTTCGCCTGGGGATGGAGTTCAGTTGGTAGAGTGCTTGCCTGGAATATAAGAAGACCGGGCTTGATTCATCCCCAGCACCACATAAAATTGGACATAGTGACACATAGCTTTAATCCCAGTATTCAGGATGTGGAAGCCAGAGGACCAGGAGTTCAAGGTCATCTTTGGCTACATAGTGAATTCAAGGTCAGCCTAAGATACATGAAACTCAGTCTCAAAAAAAAAAAAAAAAAAGGAAGGAATTGAAGATGGTTTACATGGTTTATTTTATTTTTTTCTACTCTGTTTGCTTTTAAGTTTTAACAAATTTTAAAAAAAATAAAACAGAACACTCATTCTTTCCTAATTGCAGGTAATTTTAATGATTTAAGTTGCTATATCATAATTAACACTTGTTAATTCTTGGTGCTGTGCAATATTATTTTTCATTTTTCCTTATCATCACCATTTGGGTATATATTTGGCAACCTAAGCTGATACATTATCATTTTATCAAATCAAGTTAATTCAGACTATGTAAGACACTGATCTTTATAAAGATCTCTAAAACACATCTGTGTGCAATAATTGCTAGAGTAATATTCCTGTAATACATTGTACTGTCAACTTTTTCTGCCCATGTAGTGTGTTCAGATATGTGTGTGTACATATATGTGTGTATACATGTATATATACACATATATATGTGTATATATAGTGCTTTTGCATTGATTTTCCAATTTAGTTCTGGCAGTAAGTGCAGAGGGGTTTATAGTTCCGTTCTCCATGGAAAGGATGCCTGGAGTGGTCAGGGAACATTCTAGAATTGCCTGAAACAATTCTAGGTGCAGGAAACAGTCAATAAATGCCAGAGGTGGGAATGAAACTCACCATATTAAAATGCAGCCCAGTGTCCTCTTGCCATAAGGGATCCTCTCACTTTCTCCCTGAGGTTAGTGGAGGCTTGAAAGTGACATCTTGACTTCAGACATAGGTGAGTAACTAGGGCTTCTGGGCCCACTTAGAAGCAGTGTCATCTCCCAGCATGTCTCAGAGGAGACACCGGATCTATGGGAGGAGAGGGAATCTATACCAGTCTTACACCGAGTAAGCAATCAGTGTCTGTGTGCTGAATGAATACATTACGGCTGCACACAGTTGCACACACAGCTGCACATGGCTGTACATGGATGCACACAGTTGCACATAGCTGAATACAGCTGTGCATGGCTGCACACAGCCGCACATGTCTGATGAACGAATACATCACAGCTGCACATGGATGTACCTGGCTTTACATGGCTGTACACATCTGCACACAGGTCTACTAAATGAGTACATCACAGCTGCATACAACTGTACACATCTGCACATAGCTGCGCACAGTTGCACAGGTCTGCTGAATGAATAAATCACAGCTGCACGCAGCTGCACATCACTACACACTCAAAAAGAACCCTTGACTCAGATTTAAATTCCCAATACATCTGTGATTCCCTCATGGATGACTCTTCCCAACTCTCATGCTTACCAAGTTGGTGCTGCATGGCACCATGACACATTTCTAATGTGCAGGGCCTGATTTTTGCCTAGAGGCTGAAGGTGTTCTGCTTTTTAGAGTAAGCTGTTTGTGCGTACATACACTAAACATCTCTGTTAGGAGCCTATCTATGAAAAACATCTCATGTTGCTTTTGCAGCCTTTATGCCTGAGTTGTTACTCAGAGAAACAGCACCTGAAAGGGAAAACTGATAGAAAACCATGACATTTTAAAGTTCACTTATTAGTCAATAACAAGCTTGCAGAATTGCTCCTACATTTGGAATGGCTTAAGTAAACAGATTAAGCACAATATATGGAAAGTGTTGGATAGGATTTCTACCTAAGTGTAATGTATCTGAAGCCTGGTTGCCTGATGGACAAGTACAAAGACAGTAGGGACTGATTTTTAGATTTTTATTCCTGGGAACAAAGCAGGGATCTATGCCATGAGTGGAAAACTCCAGGAACCTGGCTAAAAATTTAGTCTTAATTTATGCAAGAAAAAACCCAACAAGTTTGATTAGGTGTCTTCCCATCTGCATATGGCCAAATATCATCACCCTTTTGACCTCAAAGCTTTACTCCTCAGCATCCGTGCAAAGACTAGTGTACACACCCTGGTGCTTTAATTGCCATTTGTATTTAGACACCACCAGCAAGCAGATTTTGAGTGCTAGCCTCCTACCAGGTGTCAAGCCCATTTTCCCATGTCATCAAGAATAATCAAGAGTTTGATATTTTTGATAACAACTTATCCAAATGTGAGGTCATTGCTTGGAATTTTCAGTTCTCAATATCAGCTCCATTGCAGGAAGGGGGAAAAATCGTTAACTGGCACTCTGCCCTACATTATCCAAGAATGTGAAGGTCAGATTCTCTATTGAGCATCTGCCTTCCTCTTGCAAGGCAGCCAGGCCCTCAAAGAGGGGTGTGCTAGCAGCAATAGCCTGCATTTACAGAAAATGCATTTTCAGTGAGTGCTGCCTGGATAGGTAATGGGATCGATAGCTGGGCTCTGTGAATACACTAAGCCCTAAGCAACTAATGACCATCCCAGGCCTGTCTCAATCAAACAGAACAAGGGAAGTGTCCTGACATCCAAAAGGTATTCTTAGACTTCAGTCTTTTCCTTACAAAGAGTAAAAGGCAGGAAGTGGAGGGAGGCTTGAGAGAGGGTTCTGTGTGTTTCCTTTATCCCCACAATCCTGACACTGAAAATTCTGTAAGATTTTTTCCTAATTGCACCTGAAGAATTAGCCCATATATATATAAATTGGTCAGGTTCATGATTTATTTTCTAATTAAAAGCATCATTTGATCCTCTCAGTGCTCAAACATCACATCAACCAACCTTTCTTCACATGTTTACCCAGACACAGGGTACCTGTCGTGTGGGTCGCTTAACCCTGCCGTCTCGCTATGCCCCATGCCCTGGAAGTTCCTATGTAGATCAGACTGTCCTCAAATTTCAGAGATCCACCTGCCTCTGCCTCCTCAGTGCTAGAATTACAGTCATGGGTCACCACACCCAGTTCCCTTCCTTTTTGAAGGACATAGAATCTGGCTTGTAGCATTCTTCAGCCTGAACCATTTACATGTGTCGGTCAAGGGTGAGGTCAGCACTTTGTTTCAGCTCATCAAAATCACTGTTGTGCTCACATCCTCATGCTACCTTGGAAAGAAACCTCTTCATGAAGAAGTCCTTTAAATGAAAACTCAGTAACTATAAAGTAACAATGAAGAACCAATCCCTGCACACTTTCATCAGCTAGTATTTGTGTGGGGTTTATACACTCACACTTACAAACAGAAACTGGTAAGTCATGCGTGTAATCCCTATGCTTCCTGCAAGGACACAGGGTAACCATGTCTGGGGATGAAAGCCTTTGATGTTACAGAACTCGAGTCTGGCAGGACAGTCTGAGGGCTGCTTGGATGTCCTGAGGTACTTACAGGAGGTCTATATGCTCACAACTATCTCCTTAACACTTCTCCCCGTGCTTATGTTGCCCAGGCTGCTGTCTGCACTTATGATGCCAGATAATTGCTGTGTGAGGACAAGCAAGGCAATGGCTCCATGTAAAATTCTGTGTGTGAACGTTCCAGGCATCTGGATCAGAACTACACAATCATGCAATGTGTATATCCACTGTGGCAGAACCCTGTAACCCAGCATTGTTCAGCCGAGAGGAAATGGAAGACCACTAACACACAAAATGCCGTGGGCACATCCCATGCGCAGACACACACGGATGCCTACCATAGACTAGCATTGACAGGATGCTCTGGAAAGCCAAAAGCTACAGCAATAAACTGCACAATGGATGCTAGGGCCAGAGGGTTTGACGATCAAGACATGCATGCAGAATATATTGATTCTTTACTGATGTATGACTATGTATATTTACCAAAATTCAATGA
Source organism: Phodopus roborovskii (assembly GCF_943737965.1). Taxonomy (NCBI): domain Eukaryota; kingdom Metazoa; phylum Chordata; class Mammalia; order Rodentia; family Cricetidae; genus Phodopus; species Phodopus roborovskii. The sequence goes on from NW_026126433.1 coordinate 525,463, forward strand.
ACTATTCACTAAAAAGGGAGAATTTTGCTATATGTAAATTATATCATAATTTTAAAGATAAGAAGCTGGGTTTCAATTACCAAGTTTTATAAATATGTGAAATTATCTAGGTAATAACTTTTTTCTAGTGTGCCAATAGAAAATCTTATAAATCTTATAAATCTGCATCTTGTCTTTTCTAAGAACTTGAAGAAAATGATTCTCCATCTATTCTGACATCATATTCCTGTGTTATCAGTGGTCTAGGAAGTGTAACTGATCCTTGTCTAGGTACTATGTCTGCTCCTTGTCTAGATACTTTGTGTTCCCCTTTTCTAGGTACTGTGTGTTCTCTTTATCTAGGTACTGAGGCTGTTCCTCAAGAACTCACATTTTACATGATGGAAATACTAAAAAATACATTCAGTTCTCCTGAGAACTATGTCACCAAGGTACAAACAAACCTTGTTGCTAAACAAGCGAAGCCCAGTAACTTCCCACAGGAGGAGAGATCATGACTGAATGCTCAGTTGTGACACTGGACATTCATAGGTTAGAACTTGGTTAGCAGTGAGGACCAGGTATGTGAACTTTGGCAATGGATTCCAAGTACCTGAGCCCCATTTCCTCCTTAGAAAAATAAAGAGTAATCACAGAGAACTAGATTTGTCTGAATGTATATGAGATCATGTGTCCAAGGTCTGCCATTTGGCATGTATTAAACACTGTGGCTATTTTGCACAGAGGTCAGAACCCAGCATGGGATTGTGCAACATTAGATGCTAGGACCAGAGGGTTTGACAATATAAATATTGTCAAATATTTATAATATAAATATAATATAACATAATATATATTATATATAATATATATAATATAATATAATATAAATATAAATATAAATAAGATTCTTTACTGATATATGACTATGTATATTTACATCTATTGGCTCATAATTTGAATGTTTGGTCTCAGGTGGTAGCACTACCTCCGAAGGCTCTGGAATCATTAAGAAAAGAGATTTAGCTAGAAAAATTAGGTCTTGGTGTCCATGGTTCTTTGGGGTCTCTTGCTCCTCACCACTGACTCATCCCTATGAGACGCCGGGTTAAACTCTCTCTCCCTTAAGCTGCTGTGTGGGGTATTTTGTCACAGTGCTTCAACCATGGCTAATTGCTTGGCCTTGACACTCCAGTCCCTATGCATGTGTCTTTGGATAGTCTGCATTTTTGTACTGCCATTTTCTCCATCGAGAAGAAGGTAATACAGTCTGACCAGCTCTGTTTTAGATCACATTGGTATTAGATTACACTGAGAGAGGGAAAACAGTATCAGTCCCACCAGGATGCTAATAGGCAAAGAGACATTGAAGTCATGTCCACCAAGACCCTGGCTGAATGTTCCCACTGCTTTCCCTTCTTTTTACAACTCAGACTAGATCAAAGTAACAGGATCCTCCGAGTTACTGGAAAAGAAGAGGGTGTTTGTTCTGATTATTGATTCCCTCAATCATTCTGGCTCCTGGTTTTAAAATGTTTGTGAGTAGAATGTCTGGGTCTGTATTTCAGAAAGAAGTCTGTTGCCCTCAGAGACACACACATTCAAACAGGAAGTGTGTCCTTTGGCCTTGAAATAAATAGGGCTAGAGATGATCCACCACTGGCAGCTGCTAAAGAGATGCAGACATGGTTTTCTTGCCACACAGGTCACAGAGGAGCTGGCTATCCCTCCTGCTGGAGCCACCCCCATTTTCAGTTTGCAGATACTGCATGCCATGGCCCCACAGTCCCCCATAGGGCCTTGCGAAGCACATTTCCTCACCAATTACACTAGTAACTTTTATTCCTTCTGGGAAAGTTCCAGGTCTTGTTTTTGCATGCTCTTTATTAACAAAGCTTGTAGAAGGAATGAAACCTCCTTTCCTATCTCAGACATTTCTGGCCTTCAAGGATGGGAAAGAATAGAGCAGTATAAAGGCTGGCTTCCAGCAAGAATTCAACTTTAGTAAATGCTTGATCTATATAGAAGACAAAGAACAAAGGAAGCAGCCATCTTCCTCTGCATAGGGCATTGGGTTGCTTCTGTTGCCTTGTTCTCCTGCTACTAGGTTTTGTTTTGTTCTGTTCTCCCTGAGACTTCTGAGAGCCACAGTGGACAAGTTGTACCTGGTTATAGGACTTTCAAATGACTGCCTCTGTTTAAGGGGAGACTCTCAGCTTTTAAGAAAGATGGCAGTAATATACTAATTTTGAACATGTTGATTTGGGGAGCAAATTCACTGGAAAGCTTATTTTAAAATTGTAGCTACTTAGAGAAACTGTTTAATTGTAACCCACAGTATTCCTAGCAAGGAGAGATGCTGCAATATTTCAATTACTTTACCAAAATTCACACCAACCTGGAAACCAAAAAGATTATCTTCTCCAAGTTCTAAGAGAAGACTTTAGCCTCAAGGCTGCAACTCTTTCCTGGGGCTGCTTCTTTTCTCCTAGAATTTAGTTTCCAAAAATCTTTGTAAACTCAGTTATTTATGTTGTTGACACAAAAAGATTCCATATCACTTTTGATTACCCACATGCTAATACATAGAGCTAATACTCTAGAGCCCAGAGCCACAGCAGGACAGCTCCAAGCACCCCACTTTGGCTCCCTGGGACCTGTATTCTCCTCTGTATCTGAAGATCTTGCCCATATTCAGTTTGTTTAGGGCAGGTTGTTTTCCACATGTCAGAATTTTCTCCACATGTGGTTGTCGGATACCCAAACTCAAGACTATTTGAGAAGAGTCACCATGAAAGTGAGAACAATACTCCATGGATGCAAAACCAAGGTTGCTTCTTAGGGAATAATAACTTGGCAAAAAGTTGAACACAGAAGAAAAGAATTTAACTGTACATACATTGTAATAAAAAAAATCAGTTCAAATAAAGTAATTTTGAACAAATTACTTTTGTTAGGTGTAAGTAGATAATGCAATTAATTGTAAGTTAGATCTCTGCTAAAAATCAGGATAGAAAAGCATCTGATATAAACACAGGTGCAAAGAATCTAATACAAACACATATGTACAAACCTGTGCATGTATAGATTCACCCACTTTTTATTTAATTGTTTTCTATAAAATACTGTAATGATAGCTGGATGGTAGTGGCACAAGCCTTTAATCCCAGCACTTGGGAGGCAGAGGCAGATGGATCTCTGTGAGTTTGAGCCAGCCTGGTCTACAGAGTGAGTTCCAGGACAGCCAGAGCTATTTCACAAAGAAACCCTGTCTCAAAAAAAAAAAAAAAAAAAGTACTGTACTAATTTGTTTATTTTTGAGACAAGGTGTCACTGCATAGTCCTGGCTGTCTTGGAAATCATTATGTAGACCAGGCTGGGCTCAAAGTAACAGGATGTTCCTGCCTCTGCCTCCTGAGTACTGGAATTAAAAGCATATGTCCCATCCCCAAGTCAGAGATGTTTTGATCTGGCGGGGGAGTTGTGTCACTTATAACCAGCGTCTCATTTTTTATTTGGAATCCAGAAAGTTTTTAAGGTAATAATTTATAACAATCTATACCCGTTTGTATGGACTCCACCTCCAACAGCTCCGAACTTCAGTGGGCGCAGGAGTCTCTTTTCAGGAACTGAATTGTTGAATGTTATGAACCTTCTTTTCTTTCATATTAAAAAATGATTAGAAATAAAAAAATTGGAATGTTTATTTCCAGAAGGCACCAACTAAAACATATTAAGCCCTGACTGAATGGAAACCTTGAAATCTCACTAATGTAGGTGTGTAGTGATAGCATCCTGGATTCCACGCTGGATGGCATAAAGACAATTACAAAGCAATGCATTCAGCAGAACCTGGGGTCCAGAGGACAGGCTGGAGAGAACAAGAAGGAATCACAGGTTTCTTTTTATTCCAGAGTTCATCCATGGAGACATGGAGAGGACCACAGCCCACTGTTTTGGGCTATGGGTACATTAGTTAGCAGACTGAAAGCTGATATTAATGGAGAAACACTGAAATATTACTCGTAGGAACAAGGAAAATAAACACAGCATTAAATAAATTAGGGCTGTGAGTTTTGTCCTAACAGGCTCCTCTGCCCTCAGACAAACTCAGCTGATTTACTAACACAAAAATGCATGGTTCTGGCAGACTGCTGCTCCCTTCGGTAATGCTGCAGAGGGGAGCTGGAGGGGCCTTTTGCAACAGGTGATGGGGCTTCTATGCCATCAAGAGTAAATGTGGGAACAAAATGGAGGGAGACATTAGCTGCTTTCTCTGTAACTTCTCCCCAGCCATCCTGAGAGCCACTGAACGTTTTTCAGCTCTGAGAAGCTAGGCTCTGAAACTGAGACCATGGGTTTGTTCAGGGGGTATTCAAAGAAACAGCAAAAGACAAAAACCAAGGACACCGGAGAAATCTGGACACAGCTTGGGTGGACAACTTGTGTACACCTTCAGGGAGTGAAATTGTGTCAAGTGTGGAGTCTGCCTGTTCCTGGAGAAAAGCTATTGACAGGCTCCACTGTGAAGAAGAGCTGCTGTCATGGCTAACAGAAAATTCAAGGCAGCAGATGAGCAAAACAGTACAGAGATGTCTACAGCAATGATAATGGGGATGTTGATATTTCCTGCTACAAGGGTCACTAGACTGGGGTGTGAGATTCCAGCTACCAGGCCTTCCTAGCCTCCCACCATCCATGGGCCGCTAGGATAGTAGAAAAGAAGTGTGTAAGCCCCACTAAGACTGGGACTCCAGTGCTGCACATTTTGTGAGCCATAACCCAGCCTGGGATGATGTAATTGCCTTCCCGACACCCACACTCCTTCAAGTTGCTTGACTAATTCATTGGTTCACCAAGCTAGACTGAGAGTAATCTCTTTGGTCTATGAGTACCACATCTGAATGATGTATGTACATATCTCTTTAGCCCCCCTCCTTTAGCAAGGGTGTCTTTTGACAGGAGAAGAGCTGGAAACATTTATAGGATAGTCATTCTTATTGAGCTGCTTTATGTTTCTCGGGTGAAATGAACTGATTTCATGTCTTATAAAGCAAGCCCCTTTGCAAAAGTAAGCCTCCCTCCTTTCCACAAAGCATGCTTTAGAGAAAGTCTAATTGCACAAACAAAAATTTGAAGGGAAAAGTAAGTTGTTAGCATCATTTCTGCAAGACTAAGTAGGGGGGTTGGCACTCTTCTAGACAGCTTCAGCAGCAGCTATTTAGTGGAGGGATGGGTGAGGTTTTATTTAGAATATCTTAGATTTGAAACCTCAACACTGAAGCCACATGGCAGTCTCTTATCACAGCTACCACTCACGCTATTATGGAAGAAGCCTGAGAGCCATTTTTCCCCATGCATTTTAAAAAATGCCCACAGTGACATTCAGTGATGTTTAGTCATCTCAACACAATCCTAAGTCTCTTTGGCTGAAATGCCTTTTGAAGGCCAGTCATGCCAGGTTGTCTAAATAGAGTCCCCAGGGCCCCAGCTTCTTTCTTCAAGAATATGAACTTGGTATCAGTCCCAGGGATGTCTCTATAATCCAGAGCTATAACAAATGTCTTTCAATACACACACACACACACACACACACACACACACACAGAGAGAGAGAGAGAGAGAGAGAGAGAGAGAGAGAGAGAGAGAGAGAGAGAGAGACTTGTCTGCAGGAGGCCTAAGGGACAGAGCACACAGGAATGAGCTGTGCTGCTTGTACAGACCTAAGCTGTTAGGAGGTGCTGAGCCTCACTGGACAGCAGGGTCAACTCCTGCTTCCACACTTGTTGTTGCCCTCCAGCCCACCACCCCATACTTAGCACATGGTCTTCTTCTACAAGTGTGATGTTACTATGCAAATAAACTAAAGTTGTGTTTAACTCACAACTGAAGAGTTGTGAACCTGGACAATGACCTCAGACAGCTCTGTGGCCAAGACTTAGGAGAAGCTCCTGAAAGCCCTGGCCTGTCTCCTCTCCTGTTTCATGCACATTTCTTCCTCCTCTGTCTTGGGTGAGGGCTGTAACTATTCCTCACAGGTCACAGTGCACGTCCTCTCAGGTGACCACACTTAGTGGTTTCCCAGCGTTGTCTAACGTACCTTCTTCTGCTAATTATTTCTTCATATAATTAAATATTTTTAACAATGGGACTTTTGGTGGCTTGTCCCTAGTCTCTGTCACTGTAGGGAATCTTGTGTCCTTTTCATCACTCACCATTACCCTCCTGTCTTAGCACAAACTTCCGTTAACCATAAGATGTCTTTTCTCTTAATGGGTGGTATGGCAGTCGTTATGTGTTTCAAGTTCCAGCAGTAGACTCTATGTAGTTAGTGTAAATGCATCAAGGTGGGGAAACTGGAACATTTGGAGTTGACCAATGGCAGGCACAGGATTATTTTCTCAGGAATCACCAGAAGAATGGACTGGAGAGATGGCAAGCAGTTTGGAGCACATTCTGTTTTTGCAGAGATTTGGTATTTGTCCTGCTGGGTTTCCATTTTGCTTTGGTACATTTCTTCCTTTTGGTCTGTATGTTGGAAACTGTAATTTGTCTTGAATTTTACAGGGGGTTCCAGGTAAGAGATTTCCTTCATCTTAAAAGAACTTTACATTTTGGGGATTTTGAATAGCTTTGAGACCATGAAAGACTTTTGTAATTGGACTAAGTGCATTCTGCATTATGATATGGCCACAAGCCTGCAAGGGCCAGGGAATGGAAAGTGTTGGTTTGAATGAGGACTGTCCCCCATAGACTTAGGTCCTTGAACACTCTGTCATTGGCTGGTGGCTCTGTTTGGGGAAGGCTACAGAACCTTCAGAAAGTGAATACTTGTTGGAGGAAGTAGATCACTAGGGGCAAACCCTGAGGTTTATAGCCTCACTCCACTTCTTGTTCATTTCTATGCTTCTCTGTGTGGTTGAAAATGTGATATCTCAGTTCCATGTTATGGCTGCTTGCTGCCACACCTCCTCTGCCATTTTGGACTCTCCTTCTGGAATCAAAAACCAAAATAAACTCTTCTTCCTGTAAGTTACTTTTGGTTGCTTTTTAAATTTATCATGACAACTGTGACTAAATAACCAACAGAATGATTTAAAGAAAGAAAAGGGTTATTGGGCTTATAGCTGAAGAGGACTCAGTCATGGCCCCTAGAAGAACAACGTTGTGGCAGCAGTTGTAGCTTATTCTTTGGCAAAAAGGAAGCAGAGATCATGGCAGGAAGTGAGTGGAGGGGGGATAAGATAGTCCCAGACCCACCCCCAGTGATCTACTTCCTCTGGCTAGTGCCTACTTCCCCAAGTTTCTACAACCTTCCGAAATAGCACCACTGGCTTGAAGTTAAGCTTTTAAAACATAAGCCTGAAATGACTTTTTATATTCAAATTATAACAGATAATTATGACAGTGTAAATCAGTTCCAGGTAAGAAATGCAGAGGGAATTGGGAATATGATACCTGGCCATCTAACCAAGACAATTTCAAACTAGATAGGGTTTTTGACTCGTTTTAAGGATTTTATTACTATAAGCATTTAATTCCAGTAACTTGTTTGTACTGTGCCACACAACAGTGGTGTAAAAACATTCTTTGTTTGAGACATTAGATCTAATTTGAAAACCAAATGAGAATTTTTCAATTAAAACCAAACAGTTCAAGAAATAACTAAGTTTAGTAAATTAATCATTTGGAAGCCTGTCTGGCTTACAAGGCTCTGGTTTTCTATAAAGTGACCCAGATCCAGATTTATCAGTTAAGAACGTAACAAACATTATACAGAAAGATCCAAAACCCAATGGTGGGCTTGATATAAAGAAGGGGTAAAGGCAGAATGTGCTCATTTTAAGGGTGATGAAACATTAAAACCTGGGGCACACCATTTTTTTTAGGACTCTTTCTTATGCTCATGAGAACATTAACATGTTCCATCCTGACCCTTGGAGAATGTGGGAGGAGCTGCCTTTGGAAGTGGGATACCCTCTAAAGCCCAGGTGCTAAGCTCCCAACTTGGAGCTACTGGAGTAGTGAAAAGGAATTGTGAGACAACATAGGTCATGAGGGTATGTGATTAAGAGAACAGTGGGACCTGGCATGCATCGGTCTCTGTTTCTCATCTGTTGGGAGGATAGGAGCCTCCTGTACTAAAGCACTGTGGTGGGAGCCAAGGCCACTAAGCTCTATCTCACACTTGCCTTCCTGGAGCCTCTGATTACTAAGGTGAGTAATAGATGCTTCCTTTTGGTCACAGTGACTCCGAATCCTGTGGTGCTACTTCTCAGCAATCTCCACTGGCAGAGTCTAACATGCTGGGGTGGGGACCAACATTGCAAAGCAGGAAATCTTCTCAAAGCCTCTCTCCAAATGTGTGGTACATTACTGGATTTTTGTGTGTTATCTCTCAAATTCAAACAAACATCTTCCCAACAAGTCTTTGTGCCAATTTTGATGAAACATTTTATGCTACAGGGAAGCTGAAGTATCTGTCTTGTTAGCAAATACTTATTAGAACAAATGTTTCAGATCCAATGTGGATTATTCTCAAGAAATTGATGTTTATGGCGCATCACCAGGCAGGCATCATTGGTCATCCCTACCTTTTCCCCAGTACCTGGTTGTGATCTAGAACCAACTGATAGTCCTGATTCCTAAATTTCAGGGGCATGGGGCACTGTGGAGATGAGATGATGCTGACTGTCCTTTCTGATCTTGTTCTTTGTATCCCATCGACCTTAGGGCTGCAGAATGGCTGTCATATGGAGGGGCACCCTACTCTAAAGCTCACTGTGTACCCACCATCTGCTTCCTGTTAGATGTTGTACTCCATCAAATTATGTTCCAGTTAGTGATCGTTAGTGTGGGTGCATCCTGGAAGACTTTGTGCTTCCCTGAAGGATTAGAGATGTTTTCTGGGTGGAATGGCAGAGTTGCTGAAGTAGATCACAATGGTGGGAAATAGACGTGGAGATCTGCACCCACAGGGGTTCTATCCACATGGCTGGCCAGATGCACCTCAGCAAATGGGCACGATGACTTCTTGATTTAGTGTCAAGGCAGTCTAGGCTCTGAGAACGTTGCTTTATGACACCAAGGGATCAGGTGTTGCGTTCCGTGGGCTGGGTTAGGGGTATCCATTGTCCTCCCACTAAAAATTAGGCTAATTCTCTCTGAGCCATGGGGAGGGACATGTGCCATGATGTCCGAGTGGCTGTGTTAACACAGTCAGCTTCACTGTAGGGGATCCCTGTGTGAATGCATGTGTTGTTCCACAGGCCCCAAATAGATCAAGTATAAACTATTTTTATTTTATTTAACACACCATGTTATAAATTGTGTGTTAAAGACTGACTCAAATTTGTCAGAAGACTGCTCTATCAATTTATCAGTTCTACAAAATATGGCTAAAGACTAAATATTCAGTATTCATCAGTCAGTAAATATACCCAAAGCTCCCCAAAGCAGCAAGGTACTTAATGTGGCTGCAGCACGTGCTTGCTGAGTTTGTGTGGTTAGAAGAATTGTTTTTAATATATCAATTTTCATTACATTTTATTTAGTGTGTGTGCGTGTGTGTGTGTGTGTGTGTGTGTGTGTGTGTGTGTGTGTGCGTGTGTGTGTATGGTGGGTGGGGGTGCACATGTGCTGGATACACACATAGAGGGTTCTTTCCTTCCAACTGTGGGTGGCAGAGATTTTTGGTCATGCCTTTTTTGCTGAGCCATCTCATCCATACCTAAAACAAATGTTCAAATATGTGTAACTGTCCCCTCCCACAGCCACCCCTCTCTGTCTCTCTCTGTCTCTCTGTCTCTCTCTCTGCCCCCTCTCCTATTCTTCCTTTTTCTTCTTGATTTTCTTTTCCAAGACAGTGTCTTATGTAGCCAATACTGGTTTGAACTTCTCTTCCCCCCTTCTGGTGGAATTAAAGTGTGCAACCCACACTAGCTCTCAAATATGTCTTTTGAAAGAAAGTGATATATTTACCCCAAATTACAGTCTATTTCACTTTTAAGAAGTAAAGGGAATTTTGTATTTTTGGTCTACCTGCTGTTCATCAGGAACTCCCTGCTGCCAGTCTGGGCCCTATAATCCCCCTGGGCCCAGACCTGGTGCCTCCCCTGTCCTTTCTTCAATGGTCCCCTCTGTTTCAAACACTCATAATGATATCTTCCTGCAGGTTGGATTGGGAGTTTGGTTCATCAAGATATTTGTGGACAACAATCTTGTCTTACAGAGTTCCTAATGCTTGTTAAAGTTTTAGCCGACATTTGATCTGTGATGCTTGTCTGTATCCATCAATCTATTCCCTTCTCAGTGACTCAATCCTGCCGGGCCCACAGTTGGATATTGTGTGCATTTTCATCTGTCAGTGAAGAGGATTCATCCTTCTCTTGCATTTTATTTTTTACTTTTTATTGGCAGGAAGATGTAATATACCCATTTATTATTGGAAAATTAGTTCAGTTTGTAGAATGTATTCTAAATTCCATTTAAAGGGTTGAGATATTAAAACTCCATTCAACCATTTTAGTCTTTAAAACTGATGACACCTAAATAGCATGGAATATATGTATATATATATGGAAATAATTTAAACCTCGTCACCCAAATACATTTAATAAACGCTAAGAGATTGACAATAAATTTGTTGACTATGGCCCCTTACATACATTGTTTGATGGGGCATAATGAATATTCCAGAATTATTTCATAGGGGAAGCTAAACTTATTAATAACAAAAATATCTGAACAAAATTTAAGCTATGCAAAAAAGAGGCACTTAGTAAAGGAAGAGTCACTTGGAAATCAATGTTTATTTCTCAGAAAACATAACAGCAGCAGGGTTTCTGTGTGTGTCCACTCAGGAGACTTTCTCCTGTGGTCTACAGAGTAACTCAGCAGTGCTGGTGCAGGGGCTGGCTAGTCAAATTAGAGCCGAGGATAGACAAATGCAGGCTGTTTGCAGCCAGCAGGCTGCGGATCCATGAATTCTTCCTTAACATTGAGAGCTTTGATCCTATCACGGTTTCCCTTCTACTTCAGAGTCCTCCTAGGCAGGATTTGGGCTTAAATTCTCCATTAACAACTTTCTGGCCCATGTTCCCGCAACAGGACACCCTGTATCTTCACTCTCACTCGACACCATGTAATATTCACCTGATTCTCGGGTTATAATAGGTCAATCTGTTCTGAGTATTGTTTCTCCTTAAATGTAGGTATTATTCCAGATTTCTGCTGACAACCAACAGAAATTCAACCCATTGGCTTCAGTAGGAAAAGGGGAGACTGTATTGGATTTGACAACTAGACCACAGAATGAACACCATGGCTGAGCCCAGCTTCCCTGGGTGCATCCTGTTTCCAACTGTGTGACCACTGGCCTCTTAGGTTGGAGTGGAGCCCGTGCATTCCTCTACAAGAAGCCAAGTCACCATCTTCTAGCATCCCTTAAGTACCCGAACTTCTCTAGAGGCACCGGCTGTCCCCAGTGTTAGGAACTAGCGGCCTGCTGACCCCGTCCCCAACGATGGGCAGGACGCTCATGTCCATTTCATGGCTACATCAGGCTTTACCTGGCTGTCAGAGGACTCAGTTACACATGCGCAAGCCCCCCTTTTTTAAAGCAAGCGTGCCAAGCATGCCCCCTCTCTTGTTCTTTCTCTCTGCTCTCTCTCTCTCTCTCTCTCTCATTCTCTCCCCTGCTTTCGATTGGCCACCAGCTACTGCCCTTTCTCTCCCTTCCCTCAATAAACTCCACATGGGTTCTGAGTCTCGTGTTTGTGTTTCTTAGGCAAAAGCTGCAGCAAAAGAACAACACCCAACACAAGGATGAAAGCTATTACCTGACAGCAGAGCGAGTCTGGGGCATGCTTGCTTACCTGTCATGCTGCCCTTTAAGTTGTGGTTGGCCTTCCTTTTCTAACTGAACTGAAATTCACAAACCTTAACACTGGCCTTCTGAAGGTGACAGTTCAGGTCACCTTATGAAATCACTGTTTACAGAATTGTAGGATGTAAAGTTAGCTAATTCCAGATCATAACAGCATCCCTGGAACATAGCTTCCAAATGCTGACCCCTCCCATTTCCCCCTTCCCGAACTCCAAAGTTTCAACAGCTTGCTGAATGTGAAGTGGGACTTACAGTGTCCTGCCACAGAGCCCCAGCCCATCCACACTCAATCAGTGGGGGAGCTCTTATTGTCTTGATCTTGTTTCCACTTTACAATTATGAGTAATTCACCATGAATGCTTGTGCTCCTATCACAATGTTTTTCTGCCTTGAGGGAACTTAAACATTTTCATTTTTCTTAATTGTGTACGAAGATATCAAACTGTTGAGTCAGATGTATACTTTATGTACAACTTTTTGAGGAATGACCAAATGTAATAAATCTCATCTTAGCCCCCTGAACTATTTTACCTCTACACAAGCAAAATGTGAATATTTCAGTTTCTTTACACTATCAATAACATCTGTATCTAACCATCTTTTTATTCTAGCTATCATTGTGGGTCTGAAGGGACCATTTCATTGTGCTTTTTGTCTGCATTTCCCCATAGTTAATAATTTTTTAATGAGCTTATTAGCCATTGTATATACAATGTGGAGAAATATCTCTCCTAATTTCTTTGCCTTTCGTGGTGGGTTATTTTATTTTTATTATTGATCTGTAAGTACACTTTATATATCTTGGACATCAGTCTCTTGTTGGATAGATAGCTGTCTTACAAGTATCTTCCCATTATTCTACACATTGTCTTAATGATGTTTTTTGTTTTTGAAGCAGCCCAAGCTGGCCTTGAACTCCTGATGCTCCTGCCTCTGCCTCCCAAATGCTGGGATTACATGCCTGCACCACCATGCTCAGGTTTGTACCCTTTGAATCATAGGAGTTGGCTTTTGTTGTTGTTGTTGTTTTGGATCCTTTGGCTGTTGCAGGGACCCTCCACTCAGAGTGTCTGGACTTATCTTGGCTTGTTTCTAGCCACTTTTTTTTTTTTTTAAGTTAAATTATTCCATCTATCTTCTGCCTCTGGACTTCACTCTTTCTCTATTCTATATACCTTCTTTTATTTCTTACTCCATGGCTTGCTGTGTAGCTGTATAGTTGGGTGGCTGGCCCTATGTCCTCTCCTCTTTTTCTTACTCCTTAATCACACTTTCTTCTCCTTCTACTTATTCTATCTGCCTGCCATCCCCTCCTATCCTTTCTCCTTCCAAGCTACTGGCTAGTCAGCTCTTTATTAGGCCAATCAATTAAACAAATCTGACATAAAACAATGAAATGCATCTTTGCATCATTGAAGAAATATTCCATAGCATGAACAAATGTACACATCTTCAATTAATATCCCACAACACAAGAGTTTCTAATTTTTGTAAGACCCTCTTAGCTGGCTGTCTTTCCTTTTCTTTCTTGTTGGTATCTTATCTCAATACTTATTGCCCAGTCTAAGTCCACCAAGACTCGTGGTTGCTTCCCATGAGCTTTGGGGCTTAGCTTTATATCTGTGTTTCCGGTCCACTGAAAATGACTTTCAAACATGCCATGTGACAAGGGAGGTTCAACAGTTTGAGGTGGGCACCTGGTTCTCTAGTGTCACTGTTGTGAGATTGTCCTTTCTCCCTGCAGTCCTTGTGTCTACAATGGTTACTGCCCGATTGTTGTGACCAAGGCAACTTATAGAAGAAAGAGATTTTTGGGGCTTTGGGTCCATAAAGTTGAAGTCCTTGATGGAGGTGGAGTGGAGGCAACAGAAGGCAGGCAGCAGAGAACTCACATCTCCAATGGAAAACAGCAGGCAGAGAGAGCTAATTCAAAATGCTGTGTCTTTGGACACTTCAAAGCCCACTGGTAATCACATACTCCTCCAGAAAGACCATGCCCCCTAATCCTCCCCAAACAGCCACCAACTGGGAATTAGGTATTCAAATGGCCAATGCCTATGAAGACATCTCATTCAAACTACCACAACTGTCAGCTTGACACTTGGGAGCCATTTAGATTAAGATGAACCTCTGAGGCATCTGTGAAGAATCATCTTGATCCTTGGTGGATCAAGATTGTGAATGTCCCCTGAGCAGGAGATCCCAGACAGTGTAGAATGAAGAGGGTGAGCTGAACTCCAGCATGGGTGCACTTTGTTGTTGTTGTTGTTTTCTGACTGTGGATTCAGCTGTTCCCAGCTCTTTGGATTTTTCACCATGATAGACTGCATGAGCTGTAAACCATTTGTCAGCTCTGTTGCATTGGGCAGTGTGTTTTATTATAGCTGAGAAAGGAACTAAGACAATGTTCTTGTCCAAGAGCACCTCTAACCTCCATCTATAGGCCTGTCCATCTGTCTGTCTTCCTGACCATACTATTCATAGCTCTGTAGTACATTCAGAAATCATAGTAAGCAAGGAAATACTATTTTTAAAATCTTATTCCCCATTTTTAGGATTGTTTTTATATTCTGTGTCTTTTGTCTTTTCCTCTAAACTTTAGGATCTCTGTAACAAGTAAGTTTTCCACCAGCCTGGTCTCACTGAGGCGCCAGCCCCAATTAAGACACTGAGACTCTGTATTTGATATAATGCTGTTGGCCAGGTATTAGTTTCTTATCGGCTAGCTCTATTTCTATTAATCTAAGTATTTCCACATGGTCTCATCTTACTGGAGAGTGGGCCCAGACCTCTGTTTTCTCTAGTCTCTCCATGCTGACTCCTCCTTACTACTTCCTCTCTCCTCCTTGTCTCCTAGTCCTGCCTGTCTTGCTTTCCTATTGGCCAACAGTGCTTTATTCATTAACCAGTAAAAGAAACATATTTACAGAATGACACCCCCCATCAGATCTCTTGCTCATTTTTGTAAAAACAAAATGCCCTGAGGTTTGATAGATGTTTCCTTCATTGAGCCCAAAGACTGATTTCATTCCTGTAGCCACCCCCCAAACAATCTTATTACATTCAACTTGCATTTAAAACACCTGCTTTTTCTGCTAATGGTGGATACAGTTTTCCGGGTACAAGTTCTGAACTACTTAAGTTTATTTCTAACTATTTTATCTTCTTTTGAAGCTATTATCAGTGATATAATTAGATTAACTTAATCTTTGGATTCTTTATTAGATATAGAAATAAAATGGAATTTTTTATTTTATATTTTTCTACTATGCTGAATTCATTTATGTTGTTCTTTAATTTACCAGCTCTTTTTTTTAGAAATGTTAATGTGGTTTTCTTCTCAAAAAAATATGTTGGATTTTGATAATGCACTTTTGGATGTTGACAGGGATAATTGAAGGGGTTTGTGTTTTCCCTTGTGAATGTGGTGACTAATTGATAATTTATTATTTTTTTTATTGTTGTTTTGTTTTTTGCCTTATTCTTACATTACTAGCTAAAATCTTGGTAGTCACAGAGCATAGTCCTTAATGTTGCTGGATTAATGTTGTCAGGTGTTATGTATCTATATTCATAAAAATATAGATCTGCAGCTTTCTATTCTTATTGATGTATGTGCTACTTAGCTTGACTATCAACTTGACCTGTAAAAGAAAGCCTCAGTTGAGAATTATCTATAATGTTGGTCTGTTAGCATGTCTATGGAGAAGTTGTCTTGAACCCAGCCCATTATGGGTATTACTATTCCCTAGGCAGGGCCTCCTGAACAGCTTAAGAAAGGAAAACACTAGCTGAGATCAAGCAAGCAAGCATCCTTGAGTTTATTCCCTCTCTCTCTTCTCTCTCTCTCTCTCTGCTCTTGAGTGTGAGTGTTATGCCTTAATTTCTTGCATTGACTTCCCTACAATAATGGACTGTGACACAGAATTGTAAACCAACTAAGGCCTTTCTTTCTAGGTTGGTTTTTGGTCAAAATATTTTACCACAGCCACTAGAACAGTGTGTTTGTCTGGTTTTTGTGCTAGAATTATACTATGTTCATAGACAGAATCAGAAAATGTTCCCTCCTCCTTTTTTAAAAATAAATTATAGAGGAAGGATTATGTTTCATTTTTTTATAGTTTTCTTAAGGATCCATCTATGAAATCTTCTGATTCAGACTTGTATGTATATCTGTGTTCTTTCTTCTTTTGTGTATGTGTATGTATATGTGAGTGGTATGTGTTGTGTGTGTTTTGCATATGTAAATGCATGAGCTCATATTCATGTGAAGGCCAGAAGTTGATGTCTGAAATCTTCTTAATCATTACATCATTCTTCTACCTCATTCTTTAGGACAGGATCTCTTAGTCAAGACCAGAGATCCCTGAATGGGCTTGTCTAGATAGACAGCTGATTCCAAGGATCTCCTCACATCTACATTCTGAGACTAGGATTTCAAGCAGCCCACACTATGTGCTTCTGAAGATCTAGACTCTGGTCCTCTTACTTGCATAGCAAGCACTTTAACCACCTAACCATCTTCCAGCCCCTATATGGGGTTGTTTATGGAAAAGGAGATTAAAAAAAACAAAACAAAACAAAAAACACCACGGATAGATGTGTGCTGAAATGAAATAGACACCCCCAAATTCATGTCCTAGAGATGTAAAGATGCAAACCCAACAGATATTTATAGAGGAATCATAGAAACCCATGACCATTATCACTTGACCTAGAAAATCTAAGGACAGCATTTTATTTGGGTTTCTTTTTGCAGCTTCTATTTGTTTGCTGATAGTCTTAATTCAGTAAGGCATTATTTTTGTATTTCTCTTTACATACACTTTTCCTACTTCTTACATATACTTTGCTTAAAATAGATGGATAATTTGTCAGTCCAGTGTCTTCCTGTCCTCAGGTAAGGCTTCTGTCAGCTTCTTGTCACTTTTTCTGTGTGTGAGCCATGCTTTCTCATTTCTTTGAATGCTTGAGACCTTTGGTGGCTACTCTGAGCATAGGCTTCCCTACTGTTCTTTTCATTTGCTGTTGCAGGTGCCTGTTGTCATGGCTACTGGTTTAATGTCTTTCCTGAGCTCACTTTCCCATCTTTGTTCTATAGTCTCAGTCCTGAAGTCATTCAGTAGATAACTCAATGGCCAGCAAGTAGTGGCACAGTGATTTCGCTAAAGCCTTGAATCATCCTGAGTGGCTCTTTGCATGTTGGGGCATGGTGTACACACCCAGTCACTGTGTTCAACTCTGCCTTGACCTTCAGTTTTTTCTCAGTGTAGTCTTGAGTGGGCCAGGCTGAGTGCTTTGAGCCTCCTTTATCTTCCCCCAGGACATGCACAGCCTCTGCAGACTTCCAGCCCTGAGCCCTCCCACGGACTTCATTCCACAGATTTCTTTCTTTCATGAAGGTCTTCAGCCAGCATATAATTTATCCCTGTCATTACCATCACATCTAGCAGTTGCAATAACAAATGACTGATGCTGATTATTTCAACAAATGCTACCAGATAAAAGGTCAAAACTGAGCAAGCTTGGATCCAGGTCAATTGTTGGCAAGCTCTCAATGAGATCACCTAAGGACCTTCTGGGTGGTCAGCTAATGACAGTTTGCTGGGAATGAGTTTTTGAATGTTCCTTCTTTTATTCTTTCCCTCCAGTGGCTGCTGTTTCTTACCATGATCAAGGGCTATTTGCTTTCAAGATTATCTCCCAAATACGGAGAGGGGAAATAAAGTAAGGTAAAGTGCTAATAGGTAGTACATTGTAGTTTCTAATTTTACAATCACTTAATAGACATACTTTAACACAGCTGCAAGCATTTTGTTGATACACAACCATGCAAATATTAATTTTGGACAGTATTTGTGATGAGTTATCATTAATTTTTAATATGACATAACCTAGAATCACTTGAGAAAAGAGTTTCAATAAGGGATTATAGACATTGTGTTGGCCTACAGGCATGTCTGTGGGGGGGTTATCTTAATTCATTTGATTGACATGTGGATACCCAGCCCACTGTGGGCAGTAGCATTCCCTAGGCAGGAGATTCTGAACTATTTAAGAGTAGATAATTGAAGCTTACTACAAACATGTATGTGTTCATTTATCTCTGCTTTTGATTGTGGATATGATGTGACTAACTTTTTGAAATCCCTGCTTTGAATTACCCAGTGATGGACTTTGAATTGTAAGCTAAATACATTCTTTCCTGAGCTATCAGACTTTTTATCAGGGTATTTCCATAATGTCAACAGAAATGAAATTAGGACAGTAGTCTTGTTTCTTTTATTGATTACAGATATCCTGTAATCAATAAAGGTTCTTATTCTGTACTTCACACTGATTAATGTTGTATATTATAACTGATTGTTTCCCTGTGTACTTATAGCCATGAGTATCTTAACTGTATGTTTCTTTGTTCTTAGATACTGATCTCAGGTGTGTATGTATGTATGTATGTATATATATATATATGTATGTATGTATGTATGTATAGTCTCACTGCCCTAAAACTCACTACATAGAGCAGGCTGGCTTCAAATTCAGAGATCCACCTTCTAACTGCTTCTTCCTTCCAGTACTGAGATTAAAGTCATGCATCACTTAGTTGGCCATATGCACTTTCAAAAAGCCAGTCCCTAATTCAGAAGTTCCCCAGACCAGTTGGACTGACAGAGTCTGAATCCTCCTATCTGATACAAAGACTAGTGTGAAACCCAGAAGCCTTTTGATTGTCCCAATCAGGTGACTGGAGGGAAGATGTAGGGTGAGTCAGTAAATTCCACATAGACCACACAAAAGTCACAGAGTAAGGGACCCTAAGTGGATATGGTACCTGCATCCACGGTGATCCTGGTCTAAGAATAGGCATTCACAGAAAACATGTCATTGTCCAAGAAGACAATATCAATAGAGAACACAAACCCTCCTCTGGCCCTGATTCTTTCATCATACACATTCCACAATTCTTGTTATAACTCACTTTGCAAACCCAAACTACACAAGAATTTCACAAGCCACTGGCTCATCATATCTGTATCACTTTGGTTCCAGGGCTTCTGATGGCCAATGATGTTACAAAATAACAAGGAGAATGGCATCAGAGCCACTATGAAGTGCACACATGTGATTCTTCCTGGGTAATGGAAATGATGCCAAGTGCCACCCTACATAAATACATTAACAATCAAGCCAGATCTTTTGTTATTGTTTAGAAATTCTGATAAAAATTATACTCAGAATTAATCAAGTTTCTATTTTATTTCTGAACGTTATCATAATTTCTAAGCTTAGATGGTAATTGTATATTTTTAAATTTTATTTTGCTTTTAGGGAAAGGTTTTTTACTCAATGAATGGATTTTGATGAAAATGGCTTTCAGAAATAATTGTAAAAGTTAGATTCTTATGCATAATCATAAGCCAGCCTTTTAAATTTTAATGTAGGCTTTCCTTCAACCCATCTGCTTAGTTCAAAATGCTACTCACAATCCAAACAACAGTTCTATTAATTAAAGCAGGACAATGTTCTTAACATAAGCAATGAATGCAGAAGTATTCTAAACAAAACACAGAGTGGTATCTTATGTCCTTTGTGGCCTAGCCCTATTTAGGCTAAGGGCAGAATTTAAAATGCTTGGATATCCAAAAACAGCAATGAAGGAATCATTCCAAGTCCCCCTTTCCTGTGTATAAATAAATATTTCATGAATTTTGGAGTGTCAGAAATTCAGTCTCATTCCATATCCTGTCCTTTTGAGCCACTGCCTGTGCAAGCTCAGAAGCCACAGGAACACAGGGCAGACAAGTGAGGCACTGTGTATGGCACCTGCTGTGTAGCTCACCACCCCTCCTACCAGAACAGGCGGGTCTCAATAGGTTCAACCAAACAAACTGTCATGCTTATGGATTATTTTCAAAGTTAGTCATGGTCTTGCCATATATGTTGTTATTCATTCAATTCAAGAGTGGCTCTGGAATCACCCTGAAACTCTAGCCCTCATCACCTGAACCTATTCACAAGCCGAGACTTCTTTACAGCCCACACATACATCTCTGAGCATGACAGGAAACATCCCCATGCTCTGGGATGAAATCTGACTTCTTAAATGTGCAAATGTTGCACTAAGTTTTAGCCCAAGAGTGTGAAGGAGAATTAAAAACTTCTCAACTCTCAACACTGGGTTACTTCCTCTTAGGGTACTCAGAAAAACTCGCATTTACAGTCTTGTGTTGAGTTGATAAACGATTACACTGTGAAGCATTACTGCTTTTGTAGCTAGTTAAGATATTTGACATCTGAGGCACAATGACGTATGCCAGTAATTCCAGCATTCAGGAGACTGTGCGAGGAGGTCATGAGTGTCTCTGAGGAAGGTTAAAACACTGAACAAGTTCTTGGTGCCACAAATATGTGAAAGAGTCAGGAGGGGATTATTCCATTATAGCTGACTAAGAAGGTCACTGAGAAGTGGTAATAGTCATATTTCTGTTAGTTTGTCATTTCTTTACAGAACCAATTTGGCCACTCATGCCATTTGTTAATGTTTTTCATTATATGAAGAAAGTCCATGTGTACAATACACAAGCAGAGGGCATGTACATTAGCTTTCTGTTGTTGTGGTGAAATAGCACAGCCATGAAGCAAGGTAGGGAAGAAGGAAAGGCATCGCAGCAGGCAGGGAAGGCGGGGGAAGAGGGGGAGGTGAGGAGTGGGGAAGGGAGGGTTGGGGAGGGAGGGTAGGTGGGGGCGGGAGGCAGGGCTGGCGGGCAGGCAGGGAAGGCAGAGGACAGGCATGGTAGGAGGAGAAGAAAGCAGTAAGATTGCATTCCATCTGCACATAAGCAGCAGAGAGAGAGAACAGGGCCATGTTATAAACCCTCAAAGTCCACCCCCAGTGATGTACTTCCTCCAGCATGGCTGTGCCTCCTAGATGTTCTACAGTCTTCCCAAATAGCACCACCAGCTGGGGACCACATATTTAAATACACGAGCATTAAAAGCATTTCATGAAGAAAATGCAGAAATGTTAGCCAAAATAATACACGCACTGACACAGGGGCTGGTGAGATAAAGGCCACTGTGAGTTTTATAAAAAGTTTATTTACTTGTCTTCAGCACAGTTGAACACTACACAAGATCTTACAAAGGGAAAAGTCTAAAGGACTCATATGTGACCCCTCACAGGGAAAGCACATGTTGTATAGACACCTCCTTCAAGTGGGTGGAGGTTTCTGATGCTCAGGAGGTAGCAAAGCCTCACACGTCTATAAAGGCAGAGCTTCTCCCCAGCTTTGCAGAGCAGTAAGAAGAGCAGAGAGCTGCTGAGGTATAGCCTGTGAGAGTCATTGCCTGTGCCAGTGATGCAGCTGCTTCTGGAGTTAGCCATGCTGCAGCGAGTAGGCTCTCACTCATTCTCCTGTTAGTCGGGGCCTTCGTTTGCTGTATCCTCCCTTTCTGAAATGTGTAGGTGGTGTGTGTGTGTGTGTGTGTGTGTGTGTGTGTGTGTGTGTGTGTGTGTGCAGTAAATCTTCCCAGGAAAATTCTGGCATACACATTGTGGTGCCTGAACAAATGCAAACTTTTCTGATGATGCCATGTGGCTCAGAGTTCCAATGTGAAATTAAAAAATAATTTTGAAAATTTCATATACGTCATCCCCACCTCTCTACCTCTCCCACTCTAGCTCCTCCTACATTTCCCCCACCTCTCTCAAACTCATTACTTAGACTCTCTCTCTCTCTCTTTCTCTCTCTCCTTAGACCAAATCAATAAGTTGCTCTGTATATGCATGTGCTTATGGTTGAACACTTAGGATTGGGCTCTCATCCCTAAAGAAAACTAGGATTCCCTCTCTTTGCACGAGTTAGCTGCATAGACCTTCATCTAGGTGTGGGACCTTGTACACATTGCCCCCATCCTTGTTGACATGTTGACTGGTGTTATCTTTGCAGGCCTTATTTAGACAGCTTCCCTGTTGTATACAGAAGACACCATCCAGCAGCATATGTTCCAGTCCTCTGACTCCCCTCCACCCTTCATTTAGGATCCCTGAGCCCTAAGTAGAGAGACTGTTATAGGTTTGGGTCTGGGCATCACACTGTGTTTCATTTCTGTATTTGACCATTTGTAGCTCTCTGTAATATCCCCCACCTATTATAGATAGACTGCAGATAGATGTTTCTTTGTAGAAGAGAGAACTACAGTCACCAAAAGACAATATGTGTAGGATTCCCAGCTGGGCCTGGCAGGAAGGGTGGTCAAAGAATTCATGACTTTCAAGATAGACTTAAAATTTCTCCATCCTGTAACAGTTTGTTAATTATTTTAGCAAGAAAATTTGCTGGAATCTTTTTACACATTTTGTACCTTTAGTCTAGTCAGTTAGTTCATATATATATATATATGATTCCCCCCCAGGGCACCATGTGAAATAATTCAAAATCACTCAAAAAATTTTATAGGACAATTTTGATTATAAACAAGTGAAACTTTAGAGCAAAAATAAAATGTTTATCACCTAAGGACTTTGTTCAGATAGGAAGAGCCTCTGAATGTTTAATAAATGAATTCTGAATTTAAAACAATAGATATTTCTAGACATTTGTATCTTCAGGACCTCAAGTACTTAGCTAAGTTTCTGTGCCATAATGAACACAAAAAGCCAAAAAGCAAGTACTGAGCTACCCCAGTTCTGGGCATCTATCTACCCCGAGTTAATCTCTCAGGTTCTGTCATCAAAGTTTTTCTGAAAACCTAATGTCTTTGGTACCATTTGGAATTATAACTATATTTTCAACTTGTTAATGAAAACAATAAATTCACTCCAAATACAAAAAATTATTTCCTCTCCATTTCATTAGTAACTGCCCTGGAATTTTGGTCACCAGCTTTTATATGGGAGCTATGCTCACCCAGCACCATCTGTGCCACGTCTATGACCCAAGACAGTTTTTATTGTTCCCACTGAATAGAGATATGAGAATGGTAGCTTGCAGATTCTGGAGGAAGCCCTGTGGAATGGAGCACAAATACAGACACAGATCCTGGTGTGAGAATTCAGCCCTAGATCAACTAACCTGCATCCTAACTCTCTCTTTTATCCCCATCTCCATCTCTTAAAATGGCCTTCCAGACAAAAACCTAACATGACTTCAGGCCATTGGAAAGCACTGGCCATGTCTCAGGAGCCCTGGGGTGGGGCTAGGGGCTCATGTCACACCAGCAGAGGCCATACTGCAAAGTTCTGTCTGGCAGAGAGCAAGCTTTGCTGGGATTTTACCCAGGTAGCTATAGACTCAGGGGTGAGCAGAGTTCCAGAAGCTATTGGAGAAGCCCAGAGGAATCTTCCTGTTTGTGGTGTGGATTGTGTTTTCTGGTTCCCCTTGAGGGCTGGGGTGTCTTTCCAACATTCCAAACTTTTCCCCAGTCTCCTCTCCTGGGCAGGATTGCATCTTGGGAAATGTTGACTGGTCACAGTTGACTCCCTGCGCTGTGGTGCTGTGGTGGGTTTTCTTCCCTCTTTGCTGGGGGCTATGCTAATTACACATTCTGCTGCTTCTTAATTAAATTCTTAATCTCCATGGGCTTTTATAACAGAAAGGCTTTAGTTCTAGGCTGCAGGAAAGAAAGAATGTAAGAGCAGCAAATTGCACACAAAATGAAACCATTCATAATTGTTTAAAAGGGAAAGCTGGCGTCTGCTCATTCCATTTATTCTGCTATCTACAGAATTTCTCATTGAAGGCAAGAATAATCCCCAAGCTCAGCATCTTGGGAAATGCAATCTTATATAATACCCAGTCCATAAATCTGCAAAATCAGAGAGGTCAGCCATGTCTGAATGCCCGTATGCAGGCAGAAATATGACACTGGGGAGAATGTCTGAGGCTGCCCCACATAGAAACAGTCCCTTAAGCCTTCGTGTTTCACAGACATTTGTCCATCCTTCCCTATTTCCCTGAGAATTTTTTCACCCCAGTTCACAGAGGAAGGAACCCAAACACTCAGCACACTGAAGTTCATACAGCACTCAGCACTCAGCATAAGAGCAGTCCAGTTCCTAAGCCTAGGATGGAGTCCCCTGTGTCCCAGCTCTTCATTTCCCCACTCTATGACCTCCTGGATGGCAACTGCATTGAAGCCAGCATCTATGTTCATGTGTTGTGGTTCTTTTCAGACTTAACTGCCATGTGAAATTTGCTGTCCCTTCTTCACTAGAGGCCTTGTCTCTGTTAGGGTTTCAGCATTTAACCCCTCAAATATTTTATCCACACTTGGATCCTGGAGCCATACTTCCTTCCCCCTCATCCACCCTTACAACCACCCACCTCTCTACTGCCTGCAAACTGCTCCACACATGCAAGGAACTCTTCTGAACACACAAAGAGGCCAAGGCTCAGCCACTGCAAATGTAATTTGACCTTGTAAGTTTGCTGTCCACAAGTCCACAGTCCAATAGGCAAACCAAGATGTTTATTTTAATAATCCGGATTTTTAATTATCCATTAATCCTGTGGATATTTATTGAGCAGTTATACATGTTTCTGTGCTAGACACAAACTTACCAGGTGCTCACTTGGTCTTTCCTTCTGCTAAGTGACATGTGAGCAAGAGTTACCCAATAGAGGCAGAAATCAGTCCTGAGGCGGTAGGCCTTGAGGTTCAAAGCCTGCCTGCACTACACAGTCAGACCCTGTCTTAGAAAAAGCATAAAATCTCTCTCTGTTTTTGTCTCTGTCTCTCTCTCCTTCGCTCCCTCCCTCTCTTTCTCCCTCTTCCTGCTGGAGGTATAAGGAAGTCAGGGCCTCATGAATGCTAGGCAACAATTCTACCATTCAGCTACATTCCTAGGCTTTGAATGCTAAATGCTTATGAATACAGTTAATCAAATTCATTCACTAAAAAAAAAATCTAACCATATTTGAAAGTTGAACATGTTTTAGTAGTTGACACTTTTAGAAAGTAATCGATGGTTCTCTTGGATTAAGAAATACATTATAACATTACTGACATAAAACATCTTACCTGTCTCATTTTGTCTCCCTCCCTTGTCCCTTTGTTCTTCCTTAGTTTTGTCTGCCTTTTTAAAGCTGTGACCAATTAGACTACAAACTCATAAGGAAAGCAAGGCTTCTTTGGGCCATACAGAACAGAATTGGTGCAATAATCACATATTAGAAAAGGCACACTTGCCTTGTGTGTGTTCGAACAGAACTGCATGGTCAGCTTTCCTACATAGTCACACTTCTTTTGTCCAGCCTGAGAAAACAAAACCTGATTTCTGCTTTATAGTCCCCCAAATTCCACATTTATTTTTAAAAAACATTGTCGGGACTTCTTCCTCTATACACTCGGTTTGTGTACAGGAACAGGGACAAAACCAAATTGATCATCTAAGCCCAAAAGAAAGACTTCTACAGAATTTCTATATGAACCCAATTGTCCTTTCTTCTTTAGTCTCATGTGTGGAGTGGAGCAGTGCAAATGTTCAGAAAACTCTTTTAAAGCTTAAGCCTAAGAGAACTGAACAAAGCAAACGTGGCGGAGCTTTTGCCAGACCAGCTGTGTACATCTGCTCTTGAGCATGGCTCATTTCTCTGGGCTGGGAATCACATCCATATTTTTCGCAGGGAACACTGGCCATTTGTCCTGGGAACAGACTCTGCCGGTTAAAGCTAAACAGAGCCGACTGGTTCCCGTGAGAGGAACATGATGGTTCTAAGACAAAGAAAAGCTGAGCTCATTCTCAGAGGGGATGAACTAGAAGCCAATCCAATGTATCACATGCAAGACTTTTCATATAAGGCTTGTTAATGTCAAAACATTACAGTGTATCCTTTTTTTATTTTTATTTTTATTTTTTTAGTTTAAAAAGAACATATTTAGGGCATTAAAGATAATATACAACATTTGGCAATATATCCTGGCAAGCTATATTATAGATAAAAGTACTTTTATAATCCCAAGTTTTAATTAAAAACTTGTTTTTGCTAAATTTATTGGACAAATTCTAAATTTTAAAATCATATATGGGTTAGAATTAGGTTCCAAAGCATAGACATAGAATGAACAAAACAGTAACTGAGAAACCTAAGCAGTAGAGTGCACATGTGCACAAGACTAGACATTGACCATAGTCAGTGGTAACTGACCTAGGGTTGATATGGCTGCCCCTGCTCAGGGCCTTAGGAGCTCCACTCCAAACTTCAAGTGTAAAATAAGTCTCTGGAATATAGAATCAAAGCCTAGTACAGACAACACAGACAGAAACAGCAAGAAATTAAATCCCCCCTCCCCAACCAGGGAACATGCAAATATTATGATGTCATTTGCATATGATTAACATAGTCACAATCATATTTGCATATGCAAGACTGTTCTTTCTATTTACAAGGCATTTTTTCACATCTATAGTTCTTATTGCAGCTGCCCCTTTTGTACTCCTTAGAGTGAGTAGACTGCCACAATCATAATCATTTTCCCTATTCTTGGAATCTCTGTGGCTTCTGATTTCTGTATAAGTAAATACAAATAATTTCTTCTGGGAGAGGAGATTTTTTTGCTTATTGATTCCAAAAGGATGAATCTTAAGAAACAAGGTAGCTAAAACAAAGTATAAGTACATTTTTAAAGTTTTTGGAACATACCACACCTGCACCTTTTCACAGAGAATACAAGGTCAGAGACAGAGGCCAGACAGGGCTGTGTACAGGGAAACTGAGATAAAAACAGTGGCCAGGGGTACAGTTCAGTGGTAAAGGGTTTGTGGCTTAGTGTTCTACTGCCATGAAAGGACAGCATGACCACAGCAATTCTTACAAAGGAAAGCATTTAATTGGGGCTGGCTTACAGGTTTCAGTGGTTTAGTTCATTATCAGCATGGTGGAAACTTGGTAGCATACAGGCAGACAGTGCTAGAGTTGCTGAGAGTTCTATACCCAGATCTGAAGGCAGCAGGAAGAGAAAGACACTGGGCTTGGCTTGTGCATTTGAAATCCCAAAGCCCATATCCGGTAACACACTTCCTCCAGAAAGGCCAGGGCCACCTCCCAATCCCTGTCAAGTAGTGGAACTCCCTAAGGACCAAGCACTCAAATCCACAAGCCTATGGGGGCCTTTCAGATTTATTAGCCTAATTCAAACCACCATAGTTTGTAGGCAGGCTTGAAAACAAGAATGCCCCCCAAAGACTCGTGTTTAAATAATTGGCCCCCAGTTGGTGATGCTCTAGGGTAAGATTATGAAATCTTAAAGAGACTAAGTCTTACTGGAGGAAATATGTCACAGATAATGGGCTTTGAGATTTTAGGACCTGGTCTCACTTCCTGTTCTGTCTCTACTCTTGGAGTCAATAGGCTTGTGGAATCTGCCATCATGCTATTCCTGACAGACTCTACTACTCTGAAACAGGAAGTCATAACAAAGCATTCTTCCTTAAATTGCCTTTGTCATAGTAGCTTACAGCAACAGGAAAGTAATGAATACATTTTGCCTAGCAAGCACAAGGCCCTGCATTCCACCCTGAGATTTGTCAAAGGCTTCTCCTCAAGGTGATGAGTGCTGAATCATTGCACCTTGAAGGGAATTAGCTGGAATGGGTGTGTCAGCTGACCCAGGATGGTGCTGTGCTTGTATTTCTCTGACTGCTCTGTGTATTGGTTCACTTAGTGACTTATTGCACCTCCTGAGAAGAAAACGGCACAACAGTATTTAATATCCATTTCCAATCTGAGTGGTTTTATAGTTGCTGCAAACATCTGTGTGTGTGTGTGTGTGTGTGTGTGTGTGTGTGTGTGTGTGTGTGTGTATGTATATATATCACATCTAGATTTTTTCTTTGTTTAGTATTTAATTTATCATGACTTTTATTGCTTCATAACTTTCAGAAACTCATTATCTATACATTTAGTTGTTTGTTTATTTTTATTTTACTTTATCTTATTATAAACTCTCTTATGTGGTTTGGAAGAAAATGGCCCCTAAATTTGAAAGCAAATGGCCTCCAAAGGGAGTAGCACTAATGGAGGTGTGACTTTGATGGAGTAGGTGTGGCCTTGCTGGAGGAAATGTTTTACTGTGAGGGTGGGCTCTGAGGTCTCTGTTGTTCAAGCTATGCCCAATAAGACAGATCACTTCCTGTTGCCTGTGAGATCAAGACGTAGCTCGTTCTGCACTCTCAGCTTCTCCAGCACCACGTCTGCCTGCACACCACCATGCCCTGCCTTGACAATAATGGACTAAATCTCTGAATTGTAAACAAGCTCCAATTGAACATTTTCCTTTATAAGAGTAGTTGTGGTCATAGTGTCTCTTCACAGCAATAGAAACCTTAAGTAAGACACCCAGCATGGCCTTGGATTTGTGATCCTCCTGTCTGAGCCTTCCTTGTATTGAGGTTACAGTCACATACCAGATCTTTCTGCCATGTTTTCCCTCAGACTGTTAATACTTATTCTTTGACTTTATTGACATAGCATCTCATGTAGCCCAGGCTGTCCTTGAATCTCCAAATTCTCCCGCTTCCACTTTCTGTAGGTGTGCACACACAGTGTTTATGGGATGCTGGGGATCAAGCCCAGGGCTTTGTGCATGCTAGATAAGTACCCAACCAGACTGAGTTACAAATCTAATTTTTCCATGGTATTTTTTGAAAATATGAAATTTATTCGATGGTATATGGCGTGGATTAAATTGTATTTCATATTGTTGCTGGATTAACCTAGCTTCCTTTAGAAAATAATTTTAATTTTCCCATCCATGGTTGGATGTGTTCATTGTGCATCAAGATGGTTTTATATTTAAGGGCACAAGGTGTTTGTAATTGCATGGCTGTTTGTGACATGACTACTCACATATAAAGACCCCACTTTTAGTTGGTAATTCTCAAAACCAATGTTCTACTACTGTGAAGAGAAACCATAACCACAGTGTCATGTAAAAGAAAGAATTTAATTGAAGTTCAGTCCATTATCATCATTGCAGGAAGCATGGTAGCACATGGGCACACATGAGAGTTCTACATCTAGATCCACAGGCAGCAGAAAAAAAGAGACAATGGTCCCAGCTTAGGCATTGGGAACCCCTACATTGCTCTGCCCCCAATGACAGACCTCTTCCAATAAGGTCATACCTCCTAATTCCTTTCAAATAGTGCCACTCCCTAATGACCAAACATTCAAACCTATGAGCCTATGGGGGCCATTCTTATTCAAATGCAACAGTAATGTTTAATTCAAGGTGATTCATTGTTCAGTCTTCCTTCATCTGACAAGTATTTTTTGTATATTTATTTATTTTTTATTTTACTTGTCGATCCCAGTTCCCCCTTCCTTCTTCCTTCTCTTCCTCCCTCCCTCCTTCCCTTTTATCCTCTCTGCCCCCTCACATGCACCCTGACCACCCTCCCCTCCATTCCCCCACCCAAATTCCACATGTAGGGCAATGCCATCCAGGTGGGGTCATGTAGATGTGTCAAGTCATTTGAAGTAGGGACTAGGGCTCTTCTCCTGTCTCTAGGTTAAGGCAGTTATCCCTCCATGGGGGTGTGTGTCCACAAGGTCCTTTTGTGCACCAGGGATACATCCTGGTTCCACATCTGACAAGTATTAACTGATCATCTGCTTTGTACATCATACAGGTTATGTAATGGGCACAAACTATGCATGGCTTCAGACTGACAGTTTAGCACTATAGATGAAGTTTACAAGAACATGACCATTTTCACACCAATTTCCATTGTTGGTTTCCATGAAAATATGTCAAAGTGGCAAAATTTTGATCTTGTTTTGTACTCAATGGGCAAGAATGGAACTAGCATGTACAAAATGGGGATTTTCAGTTCATCAGTAAGTGACATTTTGACCAGTTTAGGACACACACTTGGGAGATGGACTTATTCCTTATCATGTCTCTTAGCAATTGTGGCCCTTCTGCCAGTCATAGTAGACATCTTCAGCACAAGAGGGTTGCTTTATAAAATCCTGGTTTTCCTTCCTTGTCATAATTCCTTTGCATCTAATGCCCTGGAGTTCACCTACTTTGCTTTTGCCTGCCTTTCTGCTCACAAATGGAAACCCCTATAAATGACTTCACATAGGCCATCTGGAAGGCAAGAACTTTGGGGTGAAGTTGTTATGCAAAGTGAAAAATGAAAAATCCCATGTCTCCAAGCAGATAGGTAGCTCCTAGTACAAACATTCCTGGAAACTTTTCTGTTTTCACACTTTCTATCCTGTAAGAGCTGTATTGGCAGTTTGATATCCAGAGGGTATTTTTGTGAATTTTACTGGATATAACACTATAGTATTGGTCCTCCCATTATACCAGAGAATGGCAGTTTTCCAAAATCAAACAATAACAGACATTGTAGACAAATCAAGACTCTTTTTTATTCCTATCACCTGGATAGAATACACACTTGTTCATGTGAATGACCTCTACATAAACACAAAAAGGTCAAAACTTGTCATTTGTGTCAACCTCAAAACACTTGTTTGGATTTTATTAATTCCATTTTCAGTGAGGTGTTTTTGGAGGATGCATTTGATGACTTATAAAGTCATTATAAATGTGAAAATGACATAGGTCTTGCAGGCAATTAATATTTCAATATTTGACTTGGAATTAAAAAGGATTGCTTTGGATTCTGTCTCTTCAGTAATGGACACCTGTTATGTTCACTATATGGCTGTGGTCTTTGAATATAGGTAGCTGTTAAGTCACCACAGCACTGCTTTTTTTTTTTGCAAAAATAAGGTATTGTTAGCCATGGATGATGGGGAAACAGGAGAAAGGATGACCGTTTCTGGAGGCTTTCCATGGGCGAGGAATGTCTGCATTGCACATGTGTTAGCCCTTTAACTACAAAAGCCAACCTTTTGGGGACTAAACTGTTCTGTGTTCCTATGAGTTTGTCCACTGTTCAGTCCCACAGACACCAAGGTAAAAGCCACATTATACTGAAATCATGAGGATTTCTTTTATGTTTCAATGTTTGTCTTTCCTCAAACTATTCTTAACTTTCACATAAATTAATTTAATCTGAAAGCTGAAGTTCAGAAAATAAATTCTTAAATGTTTTAAAATCACCAGCTGGCCCCTCTGTCAACTGAAATTTTTTCCTCTAAGAATGACACTATATTTTCTCAAGAGCCTGAGATAAGACAGGAAGATTGGCCTTTCTTCTCTTTCCTTTCTTTCTTCCTCCCTTTCTTTCTTTCTTTCTTTCTTTTTTAAGTAATTCTTGCGTTTCTATTATATAAACTATTAGGTTTGCCTCTTGTACAATTTCAAATGCATTGCCATTTAGCTATTGAGATAGCTCCAATCAGTCTCCATCAGATAAGGGAGATGGACTTTTCAAGACATGTAGTGTCTATCATCTGTCTGTGGATGAATGTGTATATGAGTCTGTGTGTGCATAAGCCTGTGTGTGTCATATATGTGTCTGTGTATGTATATATGTGTATGCATGTGTCAATGTATGTATGTTTATTTTCATGTCTGTGTGTATATGTGTGTATGTATGTAAATTTGTGTGTGTGGGTTCTTGCACGAATGTCTTTCTTAATAAATGTTTTAGCTACCTTTCTTGGTTGTTAACAGATACCTAACCAAAAGCAGCTGAAGGGAGAGAATGTCCTGGCTCATATTAGGAGAAGTGGGATCCATCGTGGTGGGGATGGAGTGGCAACTGCAGTTTATGTCTGGGTAGCAGGCATTTGAGGCTGCTAGGACCAGAAATGGGGCAGCAAGCATTGCTGGGCTATAACCCTCAGGGCTCATTCCCTAGTGACCTACTTCTTTCAGCTATTACCCACCTCATAAATGTGCCATCACATCCAAAACCAGTCCCACCAGCTGAGGACTGAGTGTCCAAACATAAAAGCCCACACAGGCCACTTAACATCTAGACCACAACACAACATTGTTTCCTTCCTTCTTTTCTTTCTCCCTTCCTCTCTCTTTCCCTCCCTCTTTTCCTCCCTCTCTTCACTCCTTCCTTTGTTTCTTTCAACACATATAGGCGTTTCACTTTTGTATGTCTGTGCACCACTATATGTCTGATGACCATTAAAGTCAAAAGAGGGCATCAGATCCCCTGGAACTGGACTTACAGATGATTGTAAGTCACCATGTGGATTCTGGGAGCCAGGTCCTCTGCAAGAACATGCAGTGCTCCTAACACCAAGCCATCTGTCCAGCTCCTACTTTAATCTTTTGAAGTGTTCTCATAGGTATTGTGCATGAGCAAGAGGAAGAAACTGAGCCTCTGCTCACACCCCGGAGTGTCATGATATTATAGTGAACTTTCATCCACCAAATGCAGAAAGGATGTAGGCAGTTTCTTCTCTGTACCCAGACGAAGGATCTGAGCCAAAGCTGCTATGTATTCTTTGAAACTTCTCAGGCAGTCTGTCTGGGGCCAGTGGTAAGATTCCAGGGCTTAGCAAAGAAGATAGATGTCCCTCAAGAACTTATGCTGGAGTGGGCTTGGTCCTGCTGCCACTTGTGCTATACAAAGCCCCAGGCTCATTTGCTGTAAACACTACCTCCCAGTTGAGGTAGGAGACATAGATTCCTGTTTAGACAGATGTGGACAGAGAAAGGCAAAGGACCAATCTGAGGTCCAGCTGTGTGATATCAGGAATATTGCCTTCTCCCAAAGGCTGTGTTGGTCTGACTAATCTGCTCTTTGATGCCCTTTACTGGCTGAGGCCGAGTTCTGTGTTAATGGGACCAGAGATTGGGAACTGATGGTTGATTTCACAAAGATGCAGAGAGGGTTTGATGATCATGCACCAGCTATCCAGATGTTAAGGCTGTCTTGATGAGATGGTTTAAGATCCTTCTTCATGGAATAATTTGAAAAGGTGACCAGCGTGCAGTCATTGGTTGATTTCACAAAGATGCAGAGAGGGTTTGATGATCATGCACCAGCTATCCAGATGTTAAGGCTGTCTTGATGAGATGGTTTAAGATCCTTCTTCATGGAATAATTTGAAAAGGTGACCAGCGTGCAGTCATGCATAGTGTCATTTCCCTTACTAGAGAAAAATAAAATGTTTCCCCCATGTCAGACACATGTAAGATTTTTTTCTTTAGGAATTCTTCTAGAACCTATAGTTTGTCTCTTTCAATTTACTTTAAGGGTTTCCGTTTTAAAGAACGTATGATGCAGTATGAGTAATTTCTTTGTTCTCTACTCTGAGTAGGAATATAAAATATTTCTTTAGTGTCTACCCATATTCTTAGGATAGTTTCTTGAATCCCAATATTAATGTTTTGCTTTCTTAAGGCCAGAGATCTGGGTTGGGATAATGTATATATTCTATATCAGAATCTCTCAAATACATTTAAAGTACTGTTCCCTGAGCATTATGCATAAGACACTTAGTACTGATCACTGAACACAGACAGGGAATACACAGTGTCTTGCACTAGGAGATCTTGGAGGCAGGCTGCTAGGGTTTAAAGCCCAGCTCCCAGGTTGGGCATCTGTGTGATCTCAAGAAAGCCAAAGTATACCTGACCCTTTGATGCAGGTTGATGAGAAACAACTTGCCAGACTTGTAGTGAGGAGACAGTGACTGTGGTGGGTAAAACAGCTCAGGGATTTAAACACAGCAAATACACATATGTTTGTTTGACACTGTTAATTAAAAAATTCATCACCTTACAATCACTAATGGCCTCATATTATAATATCATTAAAATATAGAGGACTGGCTGGTTACATAGCACAATGGTAGAGCACCTGCAAACCACACATAAGGTCTCAACTCACACACATACACACACACATACACACACATACACACACACACACAAACCACAGGGAGAAAAGTGATCCCGAGACTGAGCTGAAATACCATATTTTGCCCTTACTTTCTGAACCCCATTTCCAAAGGAGCACATGGCAATAGATAAGAAAAAGATTAAAGTGGGCTGTGAGGAACCATTTGAGTTTTCGCTATCACTGAATTGTGCCTGCATCTTAAATTGGCCTCTAAGTCCAGCTAAAACCCCGGAGCCTTTGCTGGGCTTTTGATCAACTTGGAGTCTAATCCTTTCCATTTCAGATGGATTTGCTCTCAGAATAAACTGTTAAATTAAAGAAGACAACTCAATCTTTACTGAATGCCAGTGCATGGGCTTTTCTTTCCTTTTTGTAATTTCTGAGAATTCTTGCACCAGAGTATCTTTCCTGAATTTGTGAAAAAAATTAAAAATCATAAAAAATGTAAGAATGATGAGCATTAGCTATGTTAATTAGCCTGATGGACTTTTATATAACTAAAGATGATGCTGGCATTCTAAGCTGCCTGAGCTACACTAGTAAAATCTGTGTTTAAAAAAAATTAATAAAATTTTAAAACACTCCACTGTAGCTCATAAACATATAATTATTAAATACATAATTATTATTGGCCCATTTATAAGTGACACAGAAATAAGCAAAAAGAAAAAGAAAAAAAAGGACAGAAAAAAATTTACCATGCTTTTATACGATTAATTTGTAAATTTCTGTTGTCTTTTCTATAAAAACTTGGCAATGCACAGAAGAGAAAAAACCATTTTCCTGACCAGAGCCTTCTACATAAATAATATATTGTTCTTTTCCTGTCCTCCCCACCAGAGTTAAACAATAGAAACTTGGAAAGGAAATGATGTCAGTCCCCTGTTGACAGAGTCACACTACTCTGGAGGAAACGGCACACTGCAGAGGATTCTGCAGCCTGTCATGGAGGCCCCAGAAGCTCTTGACAGTTTTGCAACGTGAAGTATAATTGCATTATGGCCCATGTCAATCATAGCTTTTTATACATACCTATATCTCAATACATATCCTTCAACAAAGACAAGTACAAATTCCAAAGAAAAAGCAAAAAATAGTTCTGATGTTAAAAACTGTTTTGATTATATCTTGATCTAAAGCCTTTCCAGGCCCTTCATTCTGGGGAGAGGAGCTCTGGCTGAGTTTACGAATGACCGTGGGAAAAAGAGGGCGTTTATCAACTTGAACGTGCTGAAACATGGCCGGGGGGGGGGGGGACAAGTAGGCCCAGCACATGAAATAATATAAGGAATTCCGAGGAGGATCTCAGATCTGTCTGGAGAAAATCTGCAGGGTCACAATTCTGCATGTGGCAAATCCATCCATCTGCTACTCAGGGAAGTCATTTCTTGCTCCTCCCATGGCTATTTTAGTGGTTGCTAACTGGTGTTCTGGCTCAAGGAACTATTTTATCAGCCTTAAAAATCTAATCAACTATCTTCATAGACCTTGCATGAATAATGGGGGCCTCCTCCAAAGTGTCTTCACAATGAAAATCACTTTAAAGAGTAAACATGGTCATGGGCCATCTATAATCTTCTTCTTTTTTACCTTTCTTTTTTGTTTATTCTTTGTGTCTTTCAAATCATGCATCTCAATTCCATTCATCTCCCTGCCCTTCATGTCTGCCTTCTGCCTTTTCACCCTCCCCACCAAAATAAAATGAAGTAAAATTTTGGAAAAGAAAAAGATAAAATTCTCATCACGGAAGCTGTAGTGTGACACAGTAAGTTACACAGTATATTCTTTAGTCCATATATCTTTATTTACAAGTGCTCATTGCAAAGAGTCATTGGTCTGGTTCGAGGCCTCTGGTTTCTGCTACACTATGGATGCTGGGCCCTCACTGGAACTCCTTTGGGAGTTCCTGCTGTTTCCCTGTGTCATGGAGATCCTGTAGCTTTGGGTCTGCAGGACCGGTCCCTCCGCGTGCTCCACAAGATCATAGAAGGGGTAGATGTTGGGGTGGGCCAACTTATAACCCAGGTTGTGGGCCTGGGTAGTTACAGGGTTGACCAGTCTGCCATCTCTCCCCTACCCCTACCCTCAACACCAAGGTGATCTCTTCATCATTGCCCCACCTAGTTATCCCTGCAGAGCAAAGAGCAAGGTACAGGGCTGGTTCCCTGCTTTCATGCCCTCAGGGCTGGTTCGCCTACACCATCAGAGCCAGCTCTATTGTATTGCCTAGCTAGGCAAGGTGAAGGGGCCCTCCGGAGAGGGCTGGGGCAGCTCTCACACTCACATTCTCAGGGCCAGCTCATCCACATCCTTCCAGCAGAGTCAGCTCTGCTGTGTTGCCCAGGCAAGGTGCAGGTCCTGCTCTCCTGGGTGCTGCAGCTGGTAGCAGGGAGCTGCTCCCTTACCCACTGCAGATGACTGGAGCCACTGACATCAATAGACCATGGCTGCAACAGCCCTGGCCCAGACATCACTATGGCCCTGGGCGACAATCATGCCACCCACCTCAGCCCACTCCTCACCACTTTCATCTCTTCAGATACGCCTCTGTCCACAGGACATGAACCATCCTGTGTGTGTCTCCCATACCATACCATACACGTGCTCACCGTTATAGTACCCACAGCCTGGCGCAGCGGCTGGGGTTTCCTCCTTGGCATCTGTCTTGAACCCTGCATATGGGTCTTCTTGTCCCACTCAGCCCAGAATGGTGCTGAGCAGGGCCATGCTTCCTCCTCAATGCCCCCATCAGTGTCTCCTAAACTATTTTTATTATTTAGTTTTTAAAAACATTTTTACTGATTTTCTGGGAAATTCACATCATGCATCCCGATCACATTCATTTCTCAGTCCTTCCCTAACCCTGTGGCCTCTCCCCACCCCATAAGAAAAAAAGCAAAAATAGAAATAAGAATAAAGAACCAAAAAAAAAAAAAAAAAGAACAAGTAAAAACAAATCAAGTCCACTTTGATATCTATCCATCTGTCTATCTCCCTCTGGAGCATGGTCAAACTCTCAGTGGCCTGCCCCTTAAATAGAACTGAGTCTTCTCCTCCTGCATCCTCTCCAGAACCATCACTTGTGGAGAGCTACACTTCAGCATCCCCATCACACTATCTAAGAGTTCTCTTCCATGGCTCCCTGACTAAGCTGTGACTTCGGGGTATGGGAAATTAAGGATTGTCACAGAAACTTTCCGTGTCCCTCCCTGTCAACTGTGTACCTACAGTTATTGATATCATAGCAAAAGTAGCCTCCTTGTGCTTCAGAGTCAGCAAGAGCACAATCATGGCTGTCACACAGTTTCTGGTGACAGCACAGACCACAAACAGAGCCCGCGTAAACTGGACTTGGTGCTACATGCCTGTGGAGGCAGAAGGATCAGGAATTCATGGTCTCCTCTAAAAGGCCAGCCAGGTCTATGTGAGTAAACTTCTCTCAAAATAAAAACTGAAACAGAACAAAAACAGGCCCAGCTCACAAGTGAAGGTACCTAATGTGACTGCTTGAGTTGATTTTCCGGGACACACATGACACAAGAGAACCTGTTTCTGCATACACACACACACACACACACACACACACACACACACACACACACACAAAGACACACACAGAGGATAAAGAAATAAATGCAGGAAAAAAGGAAGGAAGAAACAAAGAACAGAAAGGAAAGAGAAGAAAAAAGAAATATAAAAATACAAACTTCAAAAAAGACAGGAAGGAATGAGGGAAGAAAAAGAAGAAAGAAAGGCCCAGACTCTGCAAGGTTTCAATCTGAGTATCCATGAGTAGAAGCCATCCCACCCCTCCCCCAGCTGGGGGAACTACTCAAAGATAAATAAATTACAAAAGAACTAAGTTCATCAATAAATAATCCATCAGTGGAGCCTAGTTGAAGAAAGTAGGCCTCTGGGGGTATACCTTTGAAGAGTATTTCTTTTTCAGGAGCCGCTCCTCTCCAGATGTTTTCTGCTATCGTGAGGTGAGCAGCCCCCTGTGCCATATGCTACATGTTCCCACTACCACAACGTTTTCATTCACCTCAGGCCCTAAGCAACAGAATAAACTCAGCCTGCACTGAATCCACTGAATCGTGGGCTACCGCAGATTCTTTGTCACAAGCAGTGTGAACAAATGTATAACCGGACAGGCTATTGTACATTTTGGGAATAAATTCAATGCATTTTCCATTAAACTACTTTCCTCTGCTCTCCTTACATCTTTGCTATATCAATTAATAATTATCTAGTTAAAGCACTACATAATGAGATTAAAAAATAAATCCCACCCTAGGTGTTTGCCTCAGTTATTCCTGTTAAACTTCAAAACAGTGAGCGGAGGCATACCTCACATAGTATCAGCAACATTGCACAAGATGGTAATGGAGGGCTCTGAGGCCATTATGCAGGGAAATAACCGCATTGCACCATGGTCTGCATTCTGAGCATCAGTACTGACTCCATGTGGTTTTGATTGTTTCACAGGGAATTATCTCCCATTACCCAGGAGCCCCTGCCCTGAATTCTTAAGACAGATTCCTGCATCAGAACTTCTAACTGCCTTAGCTATCTGCACAGATTAAGGAATAGAAGAGAGGTATTTCACCTAGAACTTTTTTTCTGGGGGTGGGGCTGGAGAAGGGGGCAGCCTCCAAACTATTTAAAAATAGTTCTTGAAGAATTTAAATTTAATTTCATAATAACACGTGGAAGTCTGAAAATATAAGTGGTGTAATTTGGTTGTTTAATTAATTAAGGGAGGAAGGAAGGAAGAAGGGAGAGAAGAAAATAATAATATAATCAACAACCCAAGACTCCACTTGAACCTGCAGTAAATCCGTGATGACTGCCTCTGCCTCAATGATTTCAAATGAGAGGCATCAACGCACTCTATTATTTGAACTAATTAGAGTAACACAGAGAGATCACCTGCTATGGTACTATACAGACTACATCATACACAGCCAAAAGACATTTGCCTTTCTTAATTATTTTTGTTTCAGAGACCCTGAGAGTGTAGAGATTCTCCCTGAGAGCAATAGGACTCAGGAGATCAGTCATGTGTTTTGCAGATCTTACCAGAAGCTTTAGCAACTGCCTGGTGGTCATGTGAGCCAAGGGAGAGGGTAATGATTTTTTCAAGATAAACCTTTCAATTTTAAAATAAAGCTCCACAGTGTGTGTGTGTGTGTGTGTGTGTGTGTGTACACACCTGTGTATGATGGGGGGTCTGGATATAGGTGTCAGTCTAGACTGGAATACTCAGAAACACAGGAAAGCTCCCCCAGGAAGGAGGGAAGTGAGTCTGGGGTAGGCTAGCCTGGATCTTACTTCATCACCCCCTGTGGATTTCACTGTGGCACACTTGTGAACATTTTCATACTGTTTATATTTTAGTCGGTGCTCTAAAATAGCTGTTGAAGGGTTGAGTTCTAGCACATCAGATTATGTTTCAAGCAAACCAGTCTTCTAGAATCTGGGGCAAACCTGTGTACTTTGCAAGGCATCACCCAAGGCAAGACAGTTTGCCAATGACATTCCTCACAACATTAAAAAAAAAAAAATAGTCAAAACTTTCCTTATGTTCAGTTTCTGTAAGTTCCCGTAATCCACTTTTCAAATCTATGCACAGACACTGGAAGCTGGAAGCCGTTAATCAGTGGATTTCAACTAAGTAGCTAATAGGGTCAAAAACTATATGCCTTTTTTTTTTTTTTTTGCTATATCTTGGCTGGGGTTGAGGCTCAAGCTCAGGAAGTATCCTAGAGCAGAGGATGGGATCTGGAATAGACTGTGACTTGGACTATGGTGCAGAAGAGAGGCAAGACACATCGGGGAAACAGCCTCCTGCAATGAGTCAGCAAGGGCCCAACTGTAGCAAACACTGCTGTGAGGAGGAGAGGCCAGCAAGTGTCTTCGGTAAAGGTGGTGGAAAAACCAACCTGGGAAGTAAGGTGTGTCAAAGGCTGTGGAGCAGGATAGGAAGGGCAGCGGAGTTAAGAGGTAGGAGCTGCAGAGGGCAGGGTGGGTTTAAGGACACAGTGCTGGGACACCAAGCACAGACAATGCAATCACAAGAACACAGACTTCAGGCTGCAGAGTGCCAGGCTGGGTCTGTACCACCAGCTGACTATAAGGAACGGGAATGATCTCTGGAAGATCTTCCAACCGTGCTCAGGTGGTACCTGGTAGAATACAAGTTGGAGTATGGTCTAAAGACCAACCCAAGACCAGGGGGCCAGGGAGGTGTGGAGTTCAGGCCTCTGTCTCATGTGAAGGTGCCTCTCCTTGCTGTCTCTGGAGCCATGGAATGTGTGTTTTTCTGGAGGGCACAGCCCCAGACAGACGTGACTGCTGCCTCTTTCTCCCCACATTTTCTGACCTTGAATTTGTGCCCACATCTTGAAGGGAAGCACATGTCTGGCATTGCTCTTCATTACTTTCAAAGAAGGGATTGCAAAGCAGTTGAAAGTAGGGCAAGCCTGAAACCACTGAGCATCTCCAAGCTGAGACCTGCCCCAGTGAGATTTTGGAGACGCCTTTTCAGTCGCCTTTGTATTTGAGTTCTGATTAAGATCGTGGGTTGTAAAGTTTATTGTATTTAAGGGTGATTCTTTTTACACCTTTTGAAATCCAATTTTTTTTGTAGAATGAGCTAGCTTGTGTCAGGTGCAGAGAAACTTTTAAGATAAAGTTTTATTACAGTTTTTCAGTCTTCCTAGAAACAGCTTTTTCCAACCCAACAGTTACTTCCTGTTTGCCTTGGAAGCCTGTCCCAGTGTGGTTCTGGGATCATTCTAAACAGTGTACAGAGGCACAAGAAGCCCTTTTCACAAGATGTCAAACATCAGAGGAACTGGGGTTCCGTGTTTGCTTTAAAGAGGAAGGAAGATACCTGTGTGCTTAATGTGGTCTCTTCAAGTGGCTGGAGTAACAAGAGTAAATGATGATGCTGTTTACTTTGAAAAATACAGTTAACAGTACTATAGATGTCCCTTAAAGCAACAGACACCTTCAAATGGTAAGGAAGGCTCCTTGAGGGAGCCTACAGGAGTATTCTCTGACATTAGCCTTGTCTCCTTTCTGCTTTGGATCATACTAAAAATCTCATTTAGAGTCAGCTTCATGTGAAGGTCATTCTCTCAAGACTGCACTATTACACATCTGAAAGACCCATGCTAGTCAGGCAAGGAGGCTCATGTCTTTAATCCAAATGCCCAGGAGACAGAAGGCAGGAAGACTGTTGTGACTGCAAGGCCAGCCTAGGCCAGAGAGTAAGACTTTGGGTCAAAAGGACAAAATCATAAGCAGGCATCAATCGAAGTACCAGAGTTGAGCATTTGTAGTGAATCTGTAAAATATTATGTAAAGAAACTCCAACCAAAGAGGCAGAGCAGACTTAAATTAGAAAGGGCTGATGGAATTAAGGCTCATTCAAACATTTTATTTTCTTGAAATCACTCAGTATTAGCACTTAAAATGTAGAACCTGTGGCTAAGTGATAGGATGTTACCTGCTTCATTTTTTGCTGTTTTACCTGAGGTACCATGTGCCTTAAGTACGTGGAGGGCACTCACCCTGGTGCCTAAGGAACACCACTTTGCCCAGGAGGCTCCTATCTGTGGAGGAAGGGTAGAATAATGAGGCATCATTCTGGATCTACTTCTGTGACATGTGACAATATCTGAATTCCAAAATGTAGTTATTTCAAGTAGTTCTCCAAAGTGAAACTCAGTCTTTAGGGTGGATTTCTTTGCATTAAGGGGTTATCCATTATCCAAAGGCTACATCCCTTCTGGAATAATTGAATTGCTCAGGTAATGTCCCAGTAATGTCACCCTGACTTTCTTCCATGACCCCAAGGATTCTTGTTGGGAAATTTAAGTAGTTGTCCCTTACAGCTCTCTTCTTCCCCACCCATGTGTAGAACTCCGGTGCTCTCAAGGTTGATCAAACAAAGTTGTTCTCAGAACTTTCCGGTGTGCAGTGCCCATGCCTTGACCCCAGGTGTGGGTGGTGTATGATTTCCTCCTATGCTTAGCCCATCCCTTGGCTTGGGTATATAAGCCCATTACTCTCTGTAATAAATGGCGGTGGCAGCAGCTTCTGCTTCACTTCTCATGGTGGCCTGTTAGTGTTTCAATCCCGACACCCTCCACCAGCTCGGTCCTTTGGTAGAATGGACATGGCAAGTGGAGGTCCCCCCAAAATTTGGAAAGTGAGGAATCGTGATCGGGTCACTCTGTAGCCGGCAGAAGTGTATTAGGGTAAGGAAGATACATACAAAAGAGAGTAGCTGGGTGTGATTTCACACACCTTTAATTCTAGTACTAGGGAGACAGACGCGGGCAGATCTCTGTGATTTCAGAGTGAATCTGGTGTACAGAGTAGTTTCAGGGCAGCCAAAGCTACAAAGAGAAACCCTATCTCAAAAAATGAAAAAATAAAAGTAAAAGAAATGGAGTAACAAAAAAGCACATGAAGATGGAAAGCACACAAAGGTTGTGGATACTGTATGCTATTGCGTTGTCTTTAAATTACTCAATTTCTAAGGAAGGAATGATTGCTACAATACACTTGATTATGAATGCTGCTGAATTAATTCAATTTATATATTTTAAAAATGCTTTGACTTCAAAATTTAAGTCTAAGGACAGGTTATTGGGGAAAAGGATTTCTATTTTTGTTTCTACAGAAAGAGAAAAGCTGTAGATTCCTTCCAAACTAACATGGTTTGATCAAGCAAGACCCACTGAAGCAGTGTCCCAGGTGATCCAACATTCAAAACAGCGGGGACAAGGCAACCAGGATTTCTGCATCTTCTTAGGATCCCCATGACAGTGCCCCCTTCCAGCAGGAAGCAGTTTGGAAAGAACAACACCCAAGCTCCCAAATATGGTTTACAGAGAAAAGTGACTGAAAAGGGGTTTTAGAGATTCATCAACAATTGTCTTACTATCATTCTGTTTGTGTGACTCCTGGAAATGTTAATGCTTCTGATCGAATCTTACCTTTGTCAATTTCACTACCCAGTTGAGCCACACTATTAAGGTGATTAATGTCACTCGTGTGGATCCTGTTA
This sequence comes from Phodopus roborovskii, assembly GCF_943737965.1. Lineage (NCBI taxonomy): Eukaryota > Metazoa > Chordata > Mammalia > Rodentia > Cricetidae > Phodopus > Phodopus roborovskii. Next base: position 568,210 of record NW_026126433.1, read on the forward strand.
AAGCTAGTGATTGGTGAAATTTCATGTTCCATGTGGGGGAACGGGTACAGCACTGGTCGGGGTCTATTGCGGTATCCCTACTCAGGGTCCTGGGTATTGGTGACTGCATCAGGATTCCACAATCAGTACAATAGACAGGCAAATGTCACCCAACAGGCATTCACGGCCTTGGCAGTGTAACCTGAATCAGCCTAGGTATGGCTACAGATGCTGGAGAAGTGATAACCAAAGATGGGCAACTCCTAGCGGGATCAATGCTGCCTAAGACAGGGAATGATGAGAGCATTTCCCCGTGATGGGTAAGATATTTGTTCCCAAGGTGACCTAAGACAGGGATGGCTTCATTTAAAAAATAAAAAGGGAGGAACTGTTGGGAAATTTAAGTACTTGTCCCTTACAGCTCTCTTCCTCCCCACCCAGCTGTAGAACCTCCATGTTCTCAAGGTTGATCAAACAAGGTTGTTCTCAGAACTTTCCGGTATGCTGTTCCTGTACCTTGACCCTAGGTGTGGGTAGTGCATGACTTCCTCCTGTGCTTAGCCCATCCCCTGGCTTGGGTATATAAGCCCCCCATTACTCTCTGTAATAAATGGCAGTGGCATCAGCTTCTTCACTTCTCCTGGTGGTCTGTTAATTGTTTCAATCCCAAAACCCTCCACCAGCTTGGTACTCTGGCCATGTGGGCGCAGCAGATTCTGGATTTATGTTGCCCTCTAAGCTGACTCCTGCAAGATGTTTGTCAGTGGCCCCATGCCACTGCAAAGCAAGGTGAAGGCTTACCCTGAGTTAACTTTATCATATATTGGCCTTACTTCGTTTCTGCTCCAATTAAATGCAACCTAAGAAGGTAAGGAATTAACTAGAGTATAGTCTATTGCCATGTCCAGCCTGGCTCCTGGAAACCTGACTGAGGGGTAAGGAAGGAATGAAGAAAGGTCAGACAGGGACACAGATACAGAAAGCTGGGGTCAGGTGGGCTGTGGATGCCACGATGGGAACCAACTAAGGGGCAACTTGCAACATCCCCAACAGCAGCCTGTTTGTGTTCGTTATACACAGCACAGGGGAGGGGTTGGCTAGTCTGTGGGGGATTGTAGCCTCAGCAGTCACAGGCTTTAAACATCCCAGGAGAAGGCAGCTAAAGTTGTTTGTTTTTGCACACACTGGTCACTTGTTCATGCATGCACCCATACATGCACACACTGTCCACATGCATCATAGACCAGACAAAGGAAAGGCTTCTCATCCCTCTGAACCTCACCACAAGGAAGGCTTTGTTGCTCCAATGGGTCTGAGGCATTGGGACTTGACATGGCTATGTTCATGTCAATAATACACATTCACTCAAGGTTTCACCTGCTTCCCCCAGTCCATCACTTTGGAGAAATCAAGGTAGGAACTTAAAATCCTCTGTCCACAGATAAAGAGCAGAGAAAGAATCAACTCAGAAATCCTGCTCTCTCCATTCTAACACAGTTACTGGGCCCAGCCTAGATAATGTACCCAATCACAATCAGGATGGGGCTCCCAACTTTGGTCAATCAAGATAATCCTCCACACACATGTCCACAGGCAGCATGGTCTAGAAAGTTCCTTACTGGAGGTTTCTAAGTTATGTCTAGTTATCAATAAAGACTGACCACCACAAGTAGTTGGGATATTATTTTGATATTTTGATAGATACCAGTCACATTTTTTGTTCTCATGAAACAAGATATATAGCCAGAGAGAGTGCAGAAAGGGACACAAGATGATCACACCCACTGCCATCATTTAATAGATGAAAACAACGACAACAACAACAATAAAAAAAAATGGAATCCCCACAAATGTCTAAACTATTTGCTTGGATTTGGGTTGCCGTGTTATGAAGAATCCACCTCCCTATGTAGATAGCCACTGTGTTTGTGTTCTCCCTGGGGGGCTCAATTAAAGGGAGGGAAATGTAAACAAGTCTCTGTGTGCAATTACCATATTTAATCCTAAATAAATGTGTAGAAGAATATGCATTCTTCTTAGTCAAATAATGAGTTATTTTTGTTTCCTGCTAAGCAGAATTGAATTTAACTTTTCTTAGGCATTGAAGCTTATGCAACCAGGAGTCTTAAAGGAAAATAAAAATAAATTCACACTTTAGATATTAGCTTTATGCAAATGTGTATTTAGAATAAAAGAAAAACAGCAAATTGCAAGATCTTTTCCTCCAATGTTGCATATACAATAAGGAGAAAAAACACGATAATTTCAGTAATTCTTTGTATCTTTGTAGTGTAGCAATAATTTTGTCATATTTTCTGCAAAGCCAATTTAGTGTTTGCTAAAGCATAGTTGAACAAGATTTTTTTGATAGTTTAGAAAACTTTTTTTTTTTTTTTTTTTTTTTTAGCTATACTGATTGCTCAGATGTTAAACAGGACTCTGCCAAGCATATGGGGGGAAACTTCCTGTCAATATCTTTTGGGGTAAGGGAAGATGGCTCTGTAAGGAAATTTTTGTTTGCCATGTGAGTCCATGGGCCTGAGTCTGGATCCCAAGTTCCAAAGTATAACAGCAAGGTATAGTGTTTCATACCTATGACCCTAAGCAAGAAGGTGGAGACAGCTGGCTCTCTAGCCAGCCAGTCTAGCCTCCTGGGCAAGTTTCAGGTCAAGAAAAGACCTGTCTCCAAAACCAAGGTGGATGGGTTGGAGTGGAAAGAGATGTCAGTCTTTGCCTATTACCTGACATTGTCAGGTAATAGCTTCCGTGAAATATATAGTGACATTTCTAATCTGCCTGCCACATCTCAGGGTTTTCTCATTGTTTGGACAAATTGACTGTTGTCCTAAATATGCTTCACATATCTTATGATACATGTGCTGTATTATGGAAGCTCTTTAAGGAGTGTTTGTTTGCCAGTCAGAGGACAACTTGCAAGAATTCCTTGTTTCTTTTCAACAAGCAGGTCGTGGGTATCAAACCCACATTATCAGTCTTGGTGGCAAGCACTTTTACCCACTGAGGCATCTTACCAGCCCCGAGTAAAGTGTTATTTCTTTGGCATGTTCCTCATTCAAAGAACACAGGGCACGATAGATAAGTACTAATTGCTCAGTTTTCTCACTTGTAATTTTATTTTAGTATACCCCCTTCCCCAAACCTCTGTGTTAACTAGTTTTATGTTAGCTTGGCACAAGTTAGAGTCATTGGGAAGAGGGAACTTCAACTGAAAAATTGACCCCACCTATTGGCATGTGGTGCATTTCTTTGATTGATGGGGGATATTTTACCCTTGGGTAGATGGCCCTAGTGCTGTAAGAAAGCATACTGAAGCAAGCCTTGGAGAGCAAGCCAGTAATCAGCACCCAGGTTCCTGCCCCTAAGTCCTGGTTTTTTTTTTTTTTTTTTTTTTTTTTGAGTTCCTTCCCTGACTTCCCTCAGGGATGGTCAGTTACCTGGAAGTGTAAGCTGAAATAAACCATTTCCTTCCCAAATTGCTTTGGTCATGAAGTTTTATCAACAATCAAAACACATTCATTCTAGCATTGCTCTGCCAGACACTGTCCACTTTAGTAAATAGACCTTATGACAGCTAGCATGTCTGGTGTGTGTGGTATATAGGGTTGTTATTCTGGGCATGTGTGTGTGTTTGCAGAGGTCAGAGGTCAATGTCAGGTATCTTCTATAAGACTGACTGGATAATGAGCCAGGGATCCTTCTGCTCCCACCCCTCCCCCACCTCCTGTAATGGAGTTGCAAGCCTCTACTGTTCATTGTTGGGCTTTAAAAGGATTGTGGGTTCCAAATGATCCACATCCATGCAACAAAGACATCTGTTCAACTATGTTCATAGCAGCACTATCTGTAATAGCAAGAACTTGGAAGCAACCTAGATGCCCCTCAATTGAATGGTTAATGAAGATGTGGCACATCTACACAATGGAATACTACCCTGCAGAAAAAAATAATGGTATCTTGAAATTTGCAGGCAAGTGGATGGCACTTGAAGAAACCATCCTGAATGAGGTAACCCAGTCACAAAAAGAGGAACACAGTATGTATTCACTCATATATGGATTTTAGACCTAGAGCAAAGGATCACCAGCCTATAATTCACACCATCAGAGGAACTAGGATACAAGGTGTATCCTAAGAGATTCATATAAAGTCCCTCACAGAACCGGGAAGGGACAAGTGCCCCAGAGCACAGGGGAAGTGGGGGGGGCAGCGAATGGAGAGAGAAGTAGGAGAAAACGAGGGGGAGGAAAGGAAAACACGTGTGACCAGGAAGATTGAGCCCGGTTAGGAATAGAAGACAGGAAAGACACACACACACACACAAAGAGAGAGAGAGAGAGAACATAAAAGAGGGAGCCAATATTGGTTTGAAGATAAAATTGAACACAAAGAAAGGTCTAGAGAACTACAAGACTGCTGCCAACTAACAATTTGTGCTTCCGTGCAAAGGCTACCATAAATGCCCTTCCTGGAGAGTGAGATCAACAACTAACTTATCTATGGAGCCCTCAACTAATGCCTGTTGGAAACAGGAACAAACACCCATACATAAACACTGAGTCGAACTAGAACCCAGATGCAGATGGAGAGGACAAGGCGGCAGAAACACATAGAGACAGCTTACCTGAACAAGGAGGAGCTAATGGGCCACCAGACTGATAGCTGGGAAGCCAGCATGGGACTGACTCAGGCCCCCCTGAATATGGGTCTCAGCCAGAAGGACTGAGCAGTCTAAGGGACCTCAGACAGTGGAGCCAGGATGTATCCCTGGTGCACAAAAGGACCTTGCGAACACATCCCCCATGGAGGGATAATTGCCTTAACCTAGAGACAGGAGAGAAGCCCTAGTCCCTACTTCACATGACCTGTCAGATCTACATGACTCCAAATGGATGGCATTCCCCTACATATGGAATTAGGGTGGGGTATGGTAGGGGAGGGTGGTTAGAGTGCATGTGAGAGGGCAGAGAGGGTAAAAGGGAGGGAAGGAGGGAGGGAGGAAGGGAGAGAGAATTGGGATCGACATGTAAAATAATATATTAAATTTAAAAAAATGCTTTGACTCCAAAATTTAAGTTCAAGGACAAGTTACTAGGGAAAAGGATTTCTATTTTTGTTTCCACGGAAAATGAAAAGCTGTGGATTCCTTCCAGACTAATGTAGTTTGATCAAGCCAGACCACCTGAAACAGAGTACCAGGTGATCCTACATTCAAAACAGCTGGACAAAGCAGCCTTACAGACTTCAGCCAGGATTTCTGCACCCCTTACCAGCAGGAAGTAGTTTGGAAAGAACGACGCCCAAATTCCCAAATATTGTCTATAAATGTTTGTTTTCATTTAAATGGACTTGGATATATGTATGTATGTATGTATGTATGTATGTATATGTATATATATATATATATATATATACATATATATAATATGGGTTCTGGGTTTCTGGCCTCAGGTCCCTCTCATGCTTGTATCACAGGTAACTATCACCTGAGCCATCTTCTCAGCTTGTTGGTTTTATTTGATGTTATTTTGTTCTTATTGGTTTGTTTTATGTGAATTTAAGTTTAATTCAAGTGTTGGGTTTCATCATAGCATCTTCACACATAAGTGTCATGATACTTTATTCTCAATACTTTCCTCTCTGCCCTCTCCCATATTGGTTGGTTCCCTTCCTTCCCTATTAGTACAGCCCTCTGCTTGCTCATCAAATATATTCTCTCACCCTTTTCCTGCCTCCTTCAGCAGCCCTTCCTCCTTTTACTTGGCCCTCTCTATAGTTTCATAACCTACACACATTCACACACAGGCACACTGACACATACATACACTCGCGCGCGCACACACACATAACCATGCACGTACACACTCATTCACACATGAATAAACAATACATTCACATGTGTAATACCCACCCATGCACACACACTCACTTGCACACCCATGCACACACACAAGTGAATACATACACACACACAAACACACACACATACTATATTTTAAATCCAAGTCCAGCATATAAGAGAAAACATGGAATCTGCCTTTCCAAATCTGGCTCAGTTCTCTTAAATCCACACAGCTTAAAAAACAAAAACAAAAAACAAAAACCAATGTATTATTTTATTAGCTTCACTAGTGGAGTCACTGGTAAAGTCACGGTGTATTGCATTCACTGTGTAGTGGTGGTGGGTTTCTTAAGGACAATTTCTTTCTTTCAAACACATCAGCTTCTTTCACCATATTTGTCCTGTGCTTTCCTCCCTCCCCTTCTTCCCCTCCCCTCCTGCTGGCCCTCTTCCTTCCCCTCTGTTTCATGTCATAGATAAACCAAGCATCCACAAATGAGAGAAAGCACAAGTATTGTCTTTCTTAGTCTGAATTATTTTGTTTATTTTTAAAAGCATTTTTGCTTTGTTTTTGAGGAACAGGCTAGGCTCAAGGTCAAAGCACAGATCCCCCTGCCTCAGCATTCCTCAGTCCTCATGCTGGGTTTGCAGCATATGGAAATCTGCAGTGCAAGGAAGGATAGCGGCTTTGAGGTCAAACATGTTATGCTCTGAATTAACCCGATATAGCCAAGGCCCATCATTAGTTAAAATCTTCTTGGACAGGAATACTCTAAGAGGCCAGGCTTCCATCATGTCCTGGACCATTTCTACTGGGCAAGGGCCAAAGAAAGGAGGGAATGTAGTCATGTGACTTCTTCCTGACCCAGGTACTGAGTAATCCTTCTTCACAAGTCTTTCCTGGGTAACCTGTATAGTATCCTCCTCAGCAGGTTAAGCTGACAGAGTAGACTCTCTGCCTTGCCCTGACCCCACCCCTCTTCCTGTCTCTATCTAGTTCTCTGTCTTTTTATTTTGAGAAGGGAGAGAATTGAATGAAGATTAAAAGAGTAAGGTCTTGGCACAGTGGAGAGGCATTTAGGAGATTCTATTTTATTTTGCTTGCCAAATTCTGGCCCTTAAAACAAGGAGAAGCATCCCTGCTCTGCCAGCCTCAGCCCCCATTGGTTGCCAAGGGTGATGTAACATCAAAAACAAACAGGGACTCAGTGGGGCGCAGGGTGGCTGTCACCACCTCAATCTTCTTTCCATGCCACGTTTGCAAACATGCCGTGCACCCCCAGACAAGAGCAGATGCCCCAGGCACACACTTCGAGCCTGGCACCCTCATCATGTCCAGAAGGGGATCTAGCCAAAGTCAGCACAGACATGGAACAGGCTGCAGTGGGGTGGCGGAAGGGGTGGCTCGCTGAAACTGAGCAGGGCAGATGGCTAAACAATGTGAACTCACAGTACACATTTTGGAGACTATCAGACACGAGGGGTCACAATTTGTTACTGCAAAAGAGAATTGGCTTAACGGGCTGTAGGGAGGCAGTCAGTGGATGCTGCAGTCTTTGTTTCCTGACATTCTCGCTGGTATGCAATTGGGGGATTTAGCCCCAGAAGGCAATGTGTTCATAAAGGGCGGTTTTGTTGGACATCAGGGGCCTTGTGGCTGCAGCAGGCAGAATTCTTGCCATGGCCCTTGAGGACTGAAGACCATGAGTTCTTTAGACTTTCCCTCCTGCCAGTTTCTTCAATTCAGAAGTCAAAAGCAGAGGCGCAAGCATACTCCAGTGGCACATTTTTTTCTCTGCCTTGTTGAGGTCAGCAGAGAAATCCTTAGTAAGGACTCCTGGAGTGGCACAGCAGGGTACAGCTATGGCATTTCCCTTCGGAATCATCTTGCACCTCCTCCTCCAATTGCATTTGGAGCCTAAATGTGCAGCACTGGGACCTGGGAGCCTGGGGACCCCAGAGGTAGCATATCAGTCTTGTTGAAGCCCACTTAACATTCTGCACATTTGGGGTGGGTGTTGATGCTTGTCATGGATGCACTGAAGACAGAGGCATCATCTCCACCCTCAGCATCCTGCAGTGGATACTCCAAGATGGTGGTGGATGACCCACATGTGTGCCTGTGACCAAGAAGGGGGGGGGGGGAGGCTGGAACAGTGATTTCAACGACTAAGCAAAGGGAATCCAGCACTCTGCCCCACAGTCTTTCAGTTATTTGGGGTAAAGTTTTGTCTCTAAATAATTTTTCAACAATAATTCACTGAAAATATGTTGTAGGAAAAGCTCTGTCCCTGGGCGCTGACCTGTGGCAAATAGAATAGATGGATATATCTTTCAAAGAGGCACAATTCCAACCTAGGACTGAGAAGGGTTTGGTCTTTTGGTCAGTGAAAGCAGCAGCTCCTCCAGAGGATGAAATGGAACATGCTTTCTGGATTCATCTCTGAGTGTGAAGGTGTGTATGTGTATGTGTGCATATGTGTGTGTATGTGTACATGTGTGTATGAATATATGTGAATATGTTTATTATGTTTTTTATGTTTTATTTTTATTATATGTGTGCATATGTGTGTGTATGGGTATATGTGTACATGTGTATGGATATGTGTACATGAATGTATTTTTTGTGAGTATGATTGTATTTGGGGGGGAAGAGTTTGGGGTTCAGAGATAAAACTTACCTTATTCATAACAAACACACACAAGGGCAAGCAAAGTAGAAGAGTCTGGCCCTGGCCTTGAGAAGGATGGGACAAAGTGACCTGTGGAGGATGAAATAACTAACAGCTATGTGAAGTTCAAACATGCCTTTGAGAACGTTACCTACCTTTTTAGAAAAAGAGTGAAAGACAAACCACTTTACACTGTTACTGAGTCCAACTTATCTGTTCCTTATGTGAGGAAGCCAGGCAGGCAGCCTGCACCCCAGCTTCACCTCTAGGACTCCCTTCTTACAGAGATAAGCAAAGGGCCAAGGAACAGCAGAAATGCTTGATGCTGTAACCATTGCTCTCAGGAGATCAGTGACTCTGCCTGCATTATTTCCCTTCACTATCACAACTTACACACAGAGAAATAGTTTTCCTGTTTCAGTGGGGACAAAATGTTTCTGTGCAATTAGTCAACATGGAATTTTCTTTCTCCCTGGAGACATGATAAATTAAATACTTGCCTTAGAAAGTATTTCTGTGTCAAGATAATTTGTATTTAGAAGGTACTTTAATGACATTTTTTAGAAGTACAACCAATCAACTTCAGCTAGATAGATTTTAAACAGGACTGACCATGCTACATTTCTGTCTCTTGGTCTGCAAATTTATTCCACAGGAGCCTGGGTTGTTGATGTTATTCTGTTTTTTCATTTCCTGTTTGTTGAGTGAGTATTGTTGAAAGATAATGATGTTGAGTTCCTAGAAACTCTTGAGTTTCCCCTTTTGCTTCCATTGTGTGCCCCATGGATCCTGGTACTCAATACAACAACTGGTCTCAGAGCCTCATGTAGCCCAGGCTGGCCACAAACTTACTATGTAGCTGAGGACGATACTGAACTCCTGATCCTCCAGTCTATATGTACTGGATACTGGGATTACATTTGTGTGCCACCAAGCCTGGTTTATACAATGATAGAGATCAAACACCCACCAATGCTAGACAAACACATCACCCACTTAGCTGCTTGCCCAAAACTGATGCAGTATTTCAAGTTAACGAATGGAGTAATTGCCCTCAGGCTGACCTGAATACCAGATGACTAGATCTGCAGAACTAAAGGGCATTCTAAACGAAGATTTCCTGGGTCTCCATCTTTACCCCAACCAAACATCACACATGAATCTTAGTTGGAAAAAATCTAACCAATTCTACAGCAATGTAGAAAATGCATCATTTACAAATGCTGGAGCTATGCCATTTCTGTAAATGGAAATTTGATAAGTGGGCATGAATTAAGGTCCAACATGGTTGTGGGACTTCAGACTTGACTACTGAGAAATCAAGAAGTCATGTATGAGAGCAGAGAAAACAGGGAGTGATGAAGCAAGGATGCTTGAGAAGGGGTGAACTTGCCACCTCCAGGAGGAAGTCTTTTCCTTTTGGCTTTCCTTTTCTCTGGAAGTTTAGACTTCAGGTGTCTTTGGTCCACTGGAGTTTGTGTAAGGATGGCCAGCTGGAGCAGTTTCAGGTGATAGAGCCTGAAGGTTCAAGGTGAATGTAAGTTTTTGGTTTTCTTATTGGGAAAGTTTTTAAATAAACCAGTTGTGGTGAAATAGCATTATAAATCTAGATGACTGATTTTCTCAAAGGGAGATGTAGCAAAACCAGCAAAAGTTGACAATTGGTTTCCTCTACTGCATCTTCGTGGCCTGAGCTTGCATCACATTGAGTTTACTGAGTGAAATGGACCCAAAGTCAACTGAGTAGTTGGCTGTTACATAGGAAAAATGGTATTCCATCATTTCAGTGAACAGATTGTTACTACACAGCCGTTTCTGGTTTATAATGCAACTGGATATTAAGTTTTAAAATGTTGCTAAAACCAAAAGTAGATAGGAAACTTTATACTCCAAGGGTATATTGCTTTCTTGTGCAAATGTGTGGTCTCTCTCCCCAGGGGAGCTCTCTCTCCTTGTTGTTTAGTATTTGCTTGAAGGGGGCAGGTTAGGTTCTGTGTAACTAAATGGAGCACAGAAACCACCTTTGTGAGGATCTGGTCAGAGAAGGAAAAAGGAGGCATGCCTCTGATGGACCAAGTCCTGTCATGTATGCATCCTTCATTGTCTCTCTGAACCCTTCCTCCCCAAAGCTCTTACTGACTTAAAACTCACTCGATAGAGATTTGAGACAGAGCTTTCCTTTTTCTTCTTCGGTGCTAACTTTGAAAAACCCTGTCTCTGTACACCTGTCCCTCTAGTTTTCAGGAGAGAAGTGAGTGCTCTTTCTGAAGCACTGAAGCCAGCCCTGTGGAGTGCTGACCAATGGACAAAGAAGGCTGTAGTTTCTGTCTCTGCTGTCACTGCCACTTAACTTCACATCAGTGTGTTCATTTTAGTAAACCCGGTGCTATGCAGGCTGTCAGAGAGAGATGTCACCAATAGTCTTGAATCATTCAAGCTGTAAAGACATGCCAGGCAAGTTGTGCTCTCTAGTGTAATAGTGGCATTATTGTTGTGTGTGGGGGTAACCAACTGTTTTATGGTTATAATTGAGGCCTGCTCCATGGCTGGGAATTGATGTTTTGTTCCATAATCCAAGAGTCCATGCCTGGGAAGGCTACATGAGCCTTAAGGAGGGAACTTATTACCTTTGTTATGCTAAATGCTCATGTTGTACACTGACTTCTAAATACTCATGTTTATACCTACAGACTAGTGCCTCATCAGAGAAGCTTCTTACTGGAGTAGGCAGTGGCAACTGCAGAAATGTTTACATAACCAGATTGCTGGAAAAAGTGCTTGTCCCTAAGTGGGACAGCTATAGCTCGCTCCTTCTTTATGGCTCAGAGAAGATAGCAGAAACAGCATCAGGGAAGAAGGCAGGAGTCAGAGGGTGAGGAGATGTAGCCAAAGACATTTGGATGTGACAAACAATACTAATGACCCCACTGGGTCCGTACTCATCTATTCAAGACTTGCAGAGAGACTGCCCTCCCACCACTCATCAAGGATCAGGAGGAGCCCAGGAGGGACTATTGTCAGTTAAGGATTGTTAGGAGGAAGGCTGTCATTTTCTTCAATGTTGTTGTAGCTTATACATTGCCCATTCTCCAGCAAGTAACCCCATACCCTAGTTGGGGAAAGAAATTCTAGTTAAACTCAGTGAGTCACACATAAAACCAATATTGAAGGAAGGAGGGGTATTTGCTGGGGACAAAGGGTTCTGAGGGAGAGGGAGGAGTATGATAGGGAGAGATAGGGGTAAAACGATGAAATTCATTATACACACACACACACACACACACACACACACACACACACACACACACAAACTGTTAAACAACCGTTAAAACATTAAGGCGATTTTAAAAAAAAAAAAAAAAAAGCTTAAATTTAGGGCAAACACCCCAAACATTTCTCAAAAGATACACAGTGATTAACAATGTATAAAAGATGTTCAACATCCTCAAGGGCCATTTAAGTCAAAACCACAAGGGGAGATCACATCACTCCCACTAGCATCACAACAAAGGCAGGTGAGGATATGGAGGAGCAACGGGTCTTACCCGCTGTGCATGGGAGGTTAACACAGCCATTCCATACAGCAATGAGGAGGCTTTCTCAGGAGCAGGCAGAACCACCATGTATGTGATGGAGTAGCCACCACTCAGCCTGAACAAAGGAAATGTGGACAGAGTAGGAACACAATACCTGTGCCTGCTCAGTTCCCTCAGCACTCACGACAGCCAGCAGTCAGCACACACCATCAAGTTCGGCTTCCACAGACAAATTTCTAAAGGATACGTGACATAAACACAGAAAGGGTATAGAAAGAATGAATGTGGGATGAAATATCTCCAAATAAGTGTGACAGAGCCCAAAGTTGTAAACACACAAGAGGATAGGTTTTTGTCTTCCATGGAGGGTTGTGCCTCAGAAAAATCAAAACCCTTTGCTCAACACCATCTTATCAGCAGCTGGATGGACTGAGACAAAAATAGCATCATCAATGTTAAACCTCACACACACAGGAATGTACACACATGCATGCATGCACATACACATGCATACACCTGCACACAAACATACACATACATGTATGCATACATGAGGACATGTGCACACACATAGTTAAAGATAGTAATAAATGAACTCTAGTGTCTGAAGCATTAGCGCCATCCCTGCTCTTTGACTAAAGCAGCATTGTCTCATATGGGCTGTGCCATTTTCCAATCTATTTTCAGAGCAGAATACAACTTAAGTGCACCCTGTTTCAAGGATGTCATCTGATTACTTTGAGTTAAGATTTTTGGTTTTTGGAGACAGGATCTCACATAGCCCAGGCTAGTTTCAAACTCACTTGCTGAGATTGGCTTTGAACTCCCAATCTTCTAGCTTATACCTGCCAAGGCCTGCACCACCACCACCCCTGGTTTAATCAAACTTGTATTGGGTGATAAGGTTCCTCTTAGGAACAAGTCTTTGTGTGAAGAATCTTGGAAACCACAGGCAGCATTTGCATTTCTATGGTGACACAATAGGGTATGGTGACATTTATATTTCATGAATGCACATGATTGTTGCTGCAAATAAGACAGGCAGACAAGGATGCCCTCTTACACTCTTCAGTGTGTTCCTCTAGCCAAAGGAACTGCAGGCTCTAATTTAGCCCAGCACCCAGAAAGTGACCATGTTTGCAGTTAAAGCTGCTCCACATGGAGTTAGTTGAGACAAGGCCTCCTTTCGGTATGGTGACATGAAGAAGGGTCCTTGGAGGTCAGCCTTGGACATGTACGGCTTCAGGACAAGGGAAGTCAGGGGTTGCCAGCAAGTCAGCAAAAGCTGGGGAGAAAGGAGAGATCCCTCATGGGCTTCAGGGTGAGTACAGCTCACTGATTGCAGGCTTCCAGGGTCTGGAATTACAGAGCAGTGAATTTCTGTGGTTTAAGAGCCCACGTTTGTGACAGGCTTTGCTATGTCAGCCCTAGAAAGTTAATCTATGCATTCCAGGCTCGCCCTCACTGGCTGCTAGGGGGGGTATTATAACCAAAAGTTCTCACACGTCTGTCAGGTATTTCCTAGTGTTGTTCAGATTTTACAGATTAAGGAGCTGAGAGCCAGAGAGATAGCCAACTGACCCAAGCCTGCGTGCCTAGAATGTGACAGGCTCTCATGAGTTGTTTTTGATTTGTTCCCACGGGGCACAGCCTTCATTAGTACAACTTTGAAGATGAGGAAATGGAGAGCACAGGGGTGGAATGGACCTCCCCTTATCTTTTTGAAGCTAAATGCATTCATTTCCTGTGGCCTTTTTCTGGAGGTCATTGATCCACATATTTTCTTTGTTACCTTTTGCCTTGTCTGATTAGACTACACACAGCTCATTTACAGAGCTCCAAACCAAGCAGGAAACCTCGTATAACTGTGACCCACTGGATGGACTTTAACTGCCAGCCCCTTCCAAGTCAGGTCTTAAAGAATGCATGAGCTTCTGTTTACTTTTAAAAATGATACTCTTTTACAATATAATAATAACCACCGTTAATTAGTCACTACTAGTTTTTAGATATACTAGGCCCCTGCAAAATGTTAAACTTACCAAGAGATGTAGAAGATAAAAATTACTATTGCATTACTTTTAATATAAGAAAAAGTTGGAACTTGAATTTCAGTCCTCCACAAAAGCTCTTTGGATGGAAAATATGAGAATGGGTGGGTGAATGGAGAGTGAAGGGTGCATCACCTCATACATCACACAGGAAACAGCGGGGTTTTCTTGGAGCCAAACACAGAGAAGCTGAACCACTCCACTCCTTTCTGGATGCTGCTGCTGTCCCAATCTCACCTGCTTTTCCCATAGCATCATTAGCTAGACTTGCTGGAGACCTTCTCTGATGAGGTTTTGTGGCAGGGTTTATGGAAAGCCAGCTGTCTCTGTTGATGCTTATGAGATGAAGCTAGTGTGGTAGGCCATTTTCTGTAAAAGTCAAATGAAAGAGAAAATATAGCTAGGTGTGTCCCACAGAGCAATAGGGACATATTTTTCAGAAAATACATACTGGCTATACGTGAATAGAATGAGGTAAAATGTGTGTTTCACTACGATGGTGAGAAAAGACAGTATGTACTATGTACAACCACCTCTGCTAATGGGACCCTGGGAAAGCTATCTAGTATTTGGTTCTCCTCTGGCATAAAGCCTCAAGATCACCTCTAAGAACAAGGCAACTTGAATCCCTATATGTATGTAAAATAAGAACTGCAGATATTTCCAGTATCTTGTTCCCATCCAGCACACTGGCTGAATTTGGCTTCTGAGTAAGGGAGTTCCTTACAGAGAAGAGATTCACAGGCTGCTTGACACCCTCGGCCCAGAGGCAGACTCCTTGAATGTTGAGTTCTTCACATGGGCAGCTCTCAAATAGAAGTCACCTAAAGAATTATATGAGCCTTGTTAAAAGTCCAGAAGTCTGGGCTAGTTTAAGGTAAGGCCCAACATGTGAAATTTCAAATGTTTACCAATTGTACTAGCTCTCTATATTATAAATTTAATGGTTGCTGGCAAAGTATCTTAGTCACTCGGCCGAGGCCTGAGAAACAGTACCCGGAGAAGCAAATAGTCAAGGGATACAGGAAAAAGAAATACAAAGCAAGTACAGCAGTGAGATTCACTCAGTGAAGCACTGTGTTAGCCTGCTCAGATCCTGACTTCCATTCCCTGGCACATAAATCAGACGTGGAAAGGATCTGTGAGCCCAGGCTTGGGACATAAAGTCAGGAAGATCACAACTCCAAGGTTGTGATCCTCCACTACATAGCTAGTTTGAGGCCAGCCTAAGCTACCAGAGACCCTGTATTAAAAAGGAAAGAAAAGATATTTCCTTTTTGACAGATTCAGAAACTCAACTCTAAAGACAGCTAATTTTAAATTCTCTTTAATATTTGATGCCAAAACACAGAAAAGTAAGACGTGAGACATTCAAGTCTGTAGGGTTGCAATTCCTCCTTGTGAAACAGTGGGAATCGATTGATGGTGAAGTGGAAGTTAATTTTAGCACCCTCTAGAAACACATTCTCCTTGGAGGGGCTATCAGTCCGGATGTGTCCCCTGAGCTCTCAAGCTCATGTGCGTTTGTCTAACTGGGTTAGACTGCCGAAGCTTGCTTCTAATTCTCCATACTATGAGATTTCATAATTTTAGGAATTGGGGCATATAAAGACTTCTGGAATTGTGCATTTTAGCAGAGATTTTTCTGTTGATTACACAGTGGGACAGCGACCACAGATGTTGGGCTCTTAATTCCCCTAATTTGGGCTCCTTCTGAAACTCATGGTTAGTTCAGCTGTGTGTCCCTCCGTTAATAAAGATATTTCAAGGTTCTAAGAATGAACACATCACAAGCCTCCTCCTCCTTTCCCCATCCCTCCTCCCCATTGTCCTCTAAGCAGCCCATGGCTGCCTTCTCTCTCTGCAAGAGTATATTCTGTAAAGGAAGCATGGGGACTGCAAGCCTGCTTTAGTTACTAATTAGTTGTGTGTTCTTCCTCAGACTTTAAAGACAGCAAGCCTTCATTCTGATATCTGAACTCTAAATGAAGTGCTGAGAATATGTAATCTTCAGACGAGGAACTAACAGTTGTATTTTGGAAAATTACATTTGACTCTTCTAAGCGGTTGCCTCTCTGTCAAGTTGTCTGAAGAAAAGATCACAAACCATACAACAAGTAAGGAAAATTGATAGTTTGGTGGTGGGATGAGCAGCTGATTTTGTCATGATGGGTGCTGGGCAGACCAGTACTTGGTGCAAAATTGTACTCTCTCAGTGTTTACTTTTTTTCACAATGAGTGAAATCTGCTGTTAGAATATGCTTCCTATATGTGCCACATATATTAACAATTAAATCTCTCAGATGTCTCAATGACTCATATTTGTAATTCTTGAGGATGCGCTAAGAGATGCTCTTCTCTGACCCAGCATGACTTTTATTCCGTTGGCTGAGCTTTGTACTTACACATAATCTGAAACATCCCATGGTGATTTGGGGGCATGTCAAACTCATCGCAGCTGCAAACAGCTGGCATTTCGGCAGATCCCAATGGCACTCGAGAGTGCCGTCATCATTGAACTGAAATATGATTTAATTGTGAACTTCACTTCAGAGTCTTGTGATATTGGAGACAAAATGAGAAATAATGCAATAGGACACGGCCTACTCCCTCTTCCTGTTCAAGAAATTTCAGCAACCTGGAAGTTTCATTAACCTGTATGTCTCCCAGGTGTGTGTCTGTGGCATAGGCACAGCCCTTGGGTTAGATGAACTAAATCACATGTTGTTTGTCAACTCTAGTGTTTTATTGTCTGTGAGAGGCAGACAGGTTCTGGGCTCTATTGTGTGGACAGCTGCAGCCCTACCACATCAAAGACTAAGAGAACAGTCTAGGCTTGACATCTTGAAAGAGACACCTGTGATGCAGGGGAGTCGGCAGCTGTGCACAGGGATGGCAGTGGTGTCCTCTGAAGAGGCTGATCCGTAGACAAGGCCATAACAGGCTCAAGGAACCGGTCTGTGAGCGGGTGCTAGGAATGTGCCACACTAGTAAGAGCACAGCCCAACAGGCAGTAGCCAGAGCTGGAGGGCAGGGAAATGGAAGGTGGCAGAATGGAGGGTGGGGGAAATGGTGGAGGATATCACTGAGGGATTTGTTTATACTTTAGGACATACTTGAAATTCCTGCAGGCTTTAGGAATAGAATATGGAACACTGTGAAGTGAGACTTATGAAAAGGCAAAATCTGGGGCCACCGTGCAAATATCCCCTCTATGCACAGGAAGTTGTAATATTCATTACAAATTTTTTAAAATTTTGGAATGGACAAAATGACTGGTTGTTAAACAGAGCCTTGACTAAGGCTAAAACTCCTTTTTTTCCTGTGTGTGTGGTTGTTTTGTTTATGATACTTGGAATGGAATCCGAGGCACTCTGCAGGGTGGGCACACACTCTACCACTCAGAGACATTCACAGCCCCCCTTTTCCTTTTTATTTATCAGCTTTTTACTTTAACAAGTTATGTGTGTGGGTATTTTGCCTGCATGTATGTCTGAATCACATGTGTGTAATGACCATGAGTGCTAGAAGAGAGTGTCAGAATCCCTGGAAGTAGTTATAAACCATGTTCTCTGCCATGTGGGTGCTGGAATTAAACATGGGTCCCCTGGAAGAGCAGCCAGTGCTCTTAACCACTGAGCCAGTGGTTTTACCTTTACCTTTCACTTTGAAGTCTTGCTAGCCTACCCAGGCTGGCCTTGACTTAGCTCAGACAGGCCTTGCTTCCTTTAGTTCTTAGTTCAAGTTCACAGCTCACAAGTTGTCCATACCAGACTGAGATTTTTTAAAAAATATACCTGATAGGACTGTGTGATGGTGGTACACACCTTTAATCCCAGCACTCAGGATGCAGAGGCAGGTGGATCTCTGTGAGTTCAAAGCCAGCCTAGTCTACAGAGTTAGTTCAAGGACAGGCTCTAAAGCAATACAGAGAAACAGAGAAACCTCCATATATATATATATATATATATATATATATATATATATATATATATATCACACACACACACACACACACACACACACACAATTGTAATAATTCAACTAAAACCAGTTCACATTTTCCTTGATCCAGCCATTTGCTATTGGTCAGATGTGTGCATTGCAAGACGACAAGATGTCAGAAATCCTTGACTATCAAACCATTCTGCTACCAAGGACATTTTAACATCTTCTGTCTAGGGAGGAAGAGTTGCTAGTAGTCTATGGCCTCTGTGGTTGTGTTGGTTAGTGTTTTGCCAGCTTGATACAAGCTAGGATCATTAGGAGAAAGGAACTTCAATTGATAAAATGCCCCCATCAGACCGTAAGTTGCTCTGGTGGGGGGGGGGTGCATTTCCTCCATTATAACTAATGTGGATGGACCCAGCCCATTGTGGACAGTGCCACTCCTGGGCAGGTGATCCTGGGAAGTATCAGAGAGCAGCCTGAGCAAGCCAGTAGGCAGCCTTCCTTCATGGACTCTGCTTTAGTTCCTGTCTCTAGGCTCCTACCTTATGTTCCTGCTTAAGCTATAAGCTGAAAGGATCCCTTTCCTCCCCAAGTTACTTTTGGTCATGGCAGCCATAGAAAGCAAACTAAGACAGGGAGTGAAGCTGAACCATGTCTGATTTTTCAAAGCACCTTACATATTTTCACTTACACTATCTATACTTGCAAGCAATCTGTTTGCAGAAGTATCTTGTTATATCTTGTCAATCAGAGCCATGGCTACTGTGAAACATGGCATCAATCTACATTGTCCTGTTTGATCTTTGCAACAATCTTGTAAGACAGGTGAGTCACAGTGCATGTTATTATCATTTAGAGCTGAGGATTTAGCAGCCCAGGGCCCCAAAGATGATGGGTACATGGTATATCATTGAGATATACCTCTAGCCCCTGTATTATTATTCTGATTATACAGTTGGAGATCAGAGAATTCTCTGAAATTTTCAAAGTTACCTCAAGTCAGTAATTTGTGGTATTGAACTCCAGGGGATATGGATAAGTGCTTCTGGCCACCCCTTTTTTCTGAAGGCTTGACAGGAAGGTGAGTTACTGTCACAGTTTCGATTGCTGTCATTCATTTTTGTTGACACTCATGCCAGTGCAGAGGGTGAAACTTTTTTTTTTTTGCATTGAGAAATCTAGAAATTGACCAAAGGCTTTTCAATGGACTCATTAGAGTGTTGTCTGTGCTAAGAAAACAAGAGAATGAGAAGTCAGTGGGTTATGTATAATAACCACTCAGTGCCCAGTAGTAGAGGCTCACCTCCCCCTAAATAGTACTCCCTCATCTCAGTAAACAGTGATCTCATTTTTCCCAACTTCTCAGATCAGCACTTGACCCTATAATTTCACACAACAGGACAAATCCATCAAAATCTGACCTGTTTTTCTACCTCCATCCACCACCTTGGTACAAGCTGATAACTGTTAAGGCAACCACCTCCATAGAAACCTGGCTTCACTGTGGCCTTGTTCAGTCTGCACTAACAGAGGAGCCATGGGGGTCATGTAAAAACAAGGGTCAGCTCCCACTTCGCCTTATGTGAAATCTTATAAGGACTTCCCATGCCCCACATGAAAGCCAGAGTCTTTAGCGTGTCCTAAGCTGTGGTTCAGCTTCCTCCCCTCACCCCAGTGTTCCAGCTACCTCTCTGCCCTTGTGTCTTGACTATTGAGCTTGGAACACACTATGTGTTCCACCCTAAGCCCCGTTTCTCTAGGAAGCTGTAGGGGGTCACAACTTGCCTTTGTCCCTTCAGATTTTTACTCAGATGTGATTTCAGTAGCAAGGCTTTCCTGTTCACTAACTAAAACCTTAAGCCAGGCACTCCTTAGCATTTACATGGTATACTACTTTTTACTTCTTCTATATTGTTTTATGTTTCACTCAATAGAATGTAGGCCCAGCATTTGACTCATCTCATGGTACGTATTTGTGTTAAGCAATTATTTCTTGAATGAAAAATTCATTGAATGGGGAATTGATTAATCTTTGATGAAGTCGTATCTTTTTGCTTAATCACTGAGGAAAGGCACCTGAGCATGCATCTGTTAACACTGTGCTGTCTGCCCTTCCATCTTTCTGCCTTCCTACTTCATGTCTGCCACATTACCCATCCATCTTCTCATAGCTTTTAAACAATGGTGGATTCCTGGTAACCAAACCTACAATGGCATTCCAGTGTTGGCTCTGAGCCAGTGTGACATTTCATTCATAAAGATTTGATTTGGCTAAATTTGCATGGCATTTAGACATTTGTACCAGGAAATGGAGATAGAAAGGATGTTTAAAAAATGATATTGGTCATGTTACCTGAAAGAGCTCATGATTAATTCTATGTTTAAATGTCTTTATTATATGCACAAATCTCCCTGGGAAGGTGATTAAAAGGCAGGTTCTGGTTCAGATGAGACTCTAGGTATCTAATAAGTTCTCAGACAATACCTGGACTAGTGGTCTAGACTCTATTGCACATGATATATTGTAGTGCAGTCCAATCTTTCTCCACTATAGCTGGAGAAGAGCCAGAGCCCTGCCTGGCTGTGGGTTGGTTCATGAAATTAACTCACTCATGTCCCTGCATTGGATTGGGACCTGCTATGGGCCACTCCTCCCCACTAAGAAACCAGGGGAATGGTCATTGTGTGTCTAATTTCACTCTCAGCTGAAGGGCTAAACTCAGTTCTGCAATCACGAGTCTGAACACTGACTTAGAAGCACAGAGGCTTCATGATCTTAGACTCATCAAATGTAGCAGTTGGTATCCAGGGCCCTAGGAAGCCCCCACATTCATTCTGTTTGGCATGTGCAGGTTGTTCCTCATGCCAGGGGGTTTCTTGGGTTGTACAGCAGCAGTGGGAAAGAAAAGCAAAGGAATGATGCCCTCTAAATCCATGTGAAAGTATTTTCAGTGGGGGCTAAAGTAGTAGCTGAGTGGCTAAAGTACTTTCTATGCCAGCAGGAAAACCTGACTTTGGATCCCTAGTATCCACATGGCGAAAAGGTCAGGCCTGGCAGGGGAACTGTGATCCCAGTACTGAGGAGAGGAAGATAAGAGGAATTCTGGGACTCACTGGCCAACAAGACTGCAACTGAGAGCTTCCAGGTCACAGAGAGACCTTTTC
The DNA here is from genome assembly GCF_943737965.1 of Phodopus roborovskii. Classification (NCBI taxonomy): domain Eukaryota; kingdom Metazoa; phylum Chordata; class Mammalia; order Rodentia; family Cricetidae; genus Phodopus; species Phodopus roborovskii. The sequence goes on from NW_026126433.1 coordinate 589,424, forward strand.
AAAAATAGCGAAGTGGAGAGTGACAAAGACAACTTCTGGCCTTCATATACAGAGGAGTTCATGCTCACACACATGTGTGCTTACACACATTACCATATACACATTAATACACACACAAATCACCACACATATACACACCAATGGACACACACATTAAAACACACACACACATTACCACATACTTACAGATCACCACATACACATTAACACACACATCATTACACACACTCATCACCATATATATATATATATATATATATATATATGCACACACACACACATATATATATATATATATATATATATATATATATATATCAATACACACACACACACACACCAGGGATTTTTAGTACTTAAGTGATTTCAAATGTAGTCTTTCTATATATGACTAGGTCCCATGGTCACTGGAAGAGAGAACAGAACACAAATGTTTGAGGCCAGTTTGGGAGTTTGTTGAGGACAGGAGGCAGGATAGCCTGGAGTTGAGGGACATATTCATAGATCATATATGCAGTAAGCTAAGCAAGATGTAGCTAATGTGAAACTGTTATACACTAAATTCTCTACAATGTCTGATCTTCCTAGTCAAGGCTAAGACACTGGGCACTCTGTTCTGTCTACACCTATATGGCTACCCTGAAGCACTGTACTCCACTCAAGTACAAGATTTTTTCTTTCTATTTCTATAAATAACTTGCTGCTTTATAAATTTCTTTGTATAGAGACAATAGCAGAGTGGACATATTGTAAATAATCATTGGGAGACACAGAAGGGCCATCAGGAATTCAAAGGCATCTTAAACCACACAAGTTCAAGATCAACCTAGACTATAGAAGACCCTATCTCAAGCACTGCCCCCTAATCTAAATATGGTCAGCTCCATGTAGGCAAGTTATGTCAATTATTTAAATAGGTTAAAATATTTGGATTGTTTAAGTACTGCTGCTTTTCTCTTTTAATATTCATATAAAACTCAGCATACTGAAACTAAGCACTTAGATTTTTAAAATACCTATCTTGTCTTGGATGTTTTCTGTATTTTCTGGTTAACCCTGAGGTTAACAGTGGAGGTTCTGAACTTTTCTATTTTCCAAATGACATTGAAATCCAGAGGAATTATACCAGTGCCAACCCAACAGTTCCAACCTGTCAGAGCAGGACTGAACATCTTCCCAGTCCCCCTTCCCATATAGAACTACCAGGTACCAACTATGCTTTGGCCTCTGGCCTAGCCACTGGGATGGACCTAGGCACAGTAGCTTCTCCACCTGCCCTCGGATGGAATTGTGTTAAGAAACGAAAAACTGGCAATCTGGTAAGCTCAGGGATAGCCAGAAAAACAAACAAGAAGGCTGGATGACTTGAGTCACCTTCAGAAGATTTCGATTTGGAATCCGTTTTTACAATAACCATTCCAGATGAGCAGAAGACAAGGTTTGAAATATGTAAGTGGGTTATCAGTTTTGCATAATGAATCACAGAGGAAGTATACAAATACCAAGGCCACCTCTAAATGAGCTAGGCATTACACAAAAGGGAGGGAAGGAAGAGGAGGAAGGAGGGAAGGAGGAGGGAGAGGTGACAGTGGAGGTTCGAGCAACTCAGAGGATGAACACAAACATGCTCAGGGGCCCTCTGGCCTCTGGCTGGGAACCCTGTGCATAGATAGGTTCGTAGAAACAGGATGTGACTGATGCAGAGCACTGATTGAGCAGGGGAGAGTCTGAGAGGGTTCACCAAAGCCCCTGGGAAAGGTCAGGAAGTAGAGAGGCCAAGGAATTAGAAGCATTTGATAGCTCAGAGGAACCCTGGTGATGGGGGAGCAGTTTAAAGGTCCACTCACAAAACAGGCTGCAGGAGCCTGGCTGTGACCCAGAAGCTAAGGGAGTGCTAAGCCCTTCATCAGCAAAGCTGGATTTTATGGCTGAGCCCAGACAGAAGACATCATCATAGGATGAAAGATGATGGGTCAGACTCCTAGAAGGAAATAAACAAGCAAGCAAGCAAACAAACAAACACTTCCAGGAGCTAGGGTTCTTAAGAAGTTTACCAACAACCACCAGTCAAAATGAATTAGAAAGAGCATTTTTTAATAGACCTCATGCATGTGGGGTCGCACACAACTGTACAAGATGGTGACAGCATTGAGACATGTAAGGTCCTTTTAAACACCTCCCACCCTACAGCTAAGGGTTTGAGTTGATGGTATTTGCTTCAGTTTTTCAGGGCTGGGATTAAGATGAGGACTTGAAATTTGGAGAACTGGCCCCGCCCCCTTGCTTATCACTGCCTCAAGACAAGGCAGAAGAGCTCACCCCTGTGTGAAGACAGCAGAGAGTTGTCTAACCCTGTGACTACCCAGGTCCAGAACCAGGTTATGAACTGACCTACTCCAATATCCACCCCATCTGTGATCTGCTGGAGCACATGAAGGGACTGGTCCTGCAGACCCAAAGCTGCAGAGTCTCTATGACACAGGGTAACAGCAGGATATCCAAGAGGAGTCCCAGTGAGGACCCAGTATGGATGGTATAGCAGAGAACAGAGGCCTTGAACCAGACCAATGACTCTCTTGCAATGAACATTTGCAAGTAAAGGTATATGAATAAAAGCATTTACTTCGTGACTCACTGTGTCACCCTACAGCTTCTGTTATGATCCTGAAGAAGTTCAACAAAAGGCCACCATCCATGTATGCAATCAGCAAAAGCATTATTTTCTTGAGAATGAAAGTACCAGCATGGCAGGGTTAAGCATGGAACACAAAAGCAAATGGTGAATGGGGCAACCCCCAAGAAAAGCTTTTTTTATAGAACAAAGGAATTCTAAAAGCAGTGTGATCATTCTATCTAGGACTGGTTTCACTAGTGGCATTTATTTTAGTTCGTTTCTAATTGGTTAGGGCAAACAGGGGTTGGCTAAGGCTATAACATTCACATTCTTGACCAAGTCCCAGGCTTTGTCCTTATTTGGTTATTGCCTTAAAGTAATGGAGGTTTAACCCAGACTTACTATGTGTAGTTCTTCAAGTCCTAACTGACAGGGGTGTTATTGGTTGGTTGACCTTTGTTTCTTGTCTTCCTCAGAAACTGTCTTGTTTAGTTTCAAGAGGCAGGAATTAGTTCTTAACTGAGTTATTAGGTGCTTGTCATGATATTTTCCTGGCTTTCTCACTTCTGTGACAAGATTGATTTTTTTCCCCTTCTTTCTTTTTTTCTCTTAAGTTTTGTTTTATTTTATTTTGGTGAGGGAAGTTGCAAGGGCAGAGGGTGGGATATGAAAAGACAGGAACTGGATGAGATGGAGGTGCTTGATGTGAAAGACACAAAGCATAAATAAAAAGAAGAAAAAGATATGAGCTTTGATTTCTGTATCTAAATACAGAAGACACCCTGCAGCCAATGAATGATGAAGTCTACCGGAACTGGTCCCGACGAGACTATCCTCCTAGCTGCTTGTAAATCATTTCAATTCCTTTTCAGTTTGTAAAAACACAGGATTCATAAAGCAAGTGTTATAACCACTTCACTGTGATTGGCAGATTTTGTAGGTGAGACTTTTTTTTTTATGTCACTGGAGTCCAGATTCTGCATTCAAAGCAAAGAGAACATGCAACCTCAACAAAGTTCCAGAACACTGAAAAGAAAAAGGCATCTTGCCAAGAGAACTGGCCAGTCCCCATGAAAAGTTATATCTGGATGTTCTGCAGGAAGACACACTTGAGATTCTCATGCTTGCTTCACTAACCAGACAGATTTGATGCATTGTACAAGGACACAGGATATGGCATAAACATTGTTATAAATCAAGCTAAGACCCTTGTTTTGGCCAATGTTATTTTTATTTGTTTGTTTTTAACCAAACTGAATTTATGTGTGATGGCTGATACTATCAACTTGATAGGTTCTAGAACAGTGATTCTCAACCTTCTTAATGCTGCAACCCTTTAATACAGTTCCTCATGTTATGGTGACTCCCAACAATACAATTATTTTGTTGCTACTTCATAACTGTGATTTTGCTACTGTTATGAATTGTAATGCAAACATCTGTATTTTTCAAGGCTCTTAGGTGACACCTGTGAAAGGCTCATTCCACCCCCAAGGGGACTTCTGTTATGATAAGGCATGAAGGTTGGGGACAGCAGTGGATCCCATGACAGATGAGGGATGACTATGCCGGGCAGACAAGAGTTCGAGTGGAAAATTTTATTGTGGGAAAGGGAAGGAAGTGGAGGAAGGAAAGGGAAAGTGGAGAACGGAGAAAGAAAGGGAGAGAGGGGAGGAGATAGGGAGAGGAAGAGAGAGAGAGAGAGAATCCCTATCTGTGCCTTCAGAGGAATGGTGGGGAAAGAGAGCAGAAGTGGGTGGAGTCTTCCTCTTAAAGGGGCCTTTGAACCTGCACACAGACATAGTGACAGAGTAGCTGTAGGAACCTGGGCTGCCCAGAGTACTGCCTGAGTTCATCCTGCCAGGTGACAGGGGGCAGACCAGCATAATGCCTGAATCCTAACAATCTTACCTTTGTTTATTATTTAAAAGGTGAGGAGTTAGGGGGTGGCAGGTTAGGAAATTAAGGTGTCAAGTTCTCAGGACTACATTTGCTGACCTGGGAGGGAGGGTTGCTGTCCACCATCTTTGGAGATCTGAGAAAGCTGGGGTGCTGCCACCTCTTGGGGTAGCTGGTTATTTCATTGCAGTTCAGGCTGTATGGATTTCTCTGGTGCCTCTTAGTCATGACAAGATGTTGGTAGATCAGAGGACAAGGTTAAGTAAGTTTAGGGAAAAAAAAAAATCTTTCTTAGGTCCTGGAACTTCAGGGGATGAGGATTGTAAGATGAGGGAGGAGTACCTGAGGAGTCCCAAGATGAGGGAAGGGAAGTCCTGGGACCAGGGAAAGATTGAATATTTATCTGGAATGAATCTGACCTGTTTGGGTGGGTCCAATTCTGCTCCCTGGAACTTACAAGAATTCTTTGTGAAAAGATAAATTTTAGACACATTCACATTTTTACTGTTTATTATAATCGGTACTGAAATTTGTATTATAGAAATGGTAGTATACTCATGTCAGAAATGATTTTGGTTGAAAGAATAAACACTCTTCCTTCTGTTTGGAAAACTGACAGATATTTTTAGCACAATGAAAAGCATCTTAGGCCTGAGCCTGCAGTTATAATCCTATAGTGGCATAGTATGGTATTTAGTACTCTGTCAGAATTGGATTCTCTAACCTACCACACCAACTCCTCACCTTTTTAATAATAATAATAATAATAATAATAATAATAATAATAAGAAGAAGAAGAAGAAGAAGAAGAAGAAGAAGTGATGTCGTAATCTAGGCAAACCTGGCTCCACCCCTTGGGATCCTGGCACAGTATGCTACCCCTCTGCCCATGGCAGGCTTATATACCCTGGCCCTTTAAGAAGAAGAGTCCACCCACTTTCCACTTTCCTCTGTCATCTCTCTGAGGAGGCCTCTTTTCTGTCTCTCTCTTTCTGTGTCTCTCTCTCTTCTCTCTTCCCTTCCCTTATTTTCTTACCTCCTCCCGCCCCAATAAATTTTCAGTATAAGTCATGTCTGCAGGCCTCTGTTTCCCACCCACTCCGTACCTTACCTGACACTGTCCCAGCCTTCTGCTGTTGAACCTGCCAAGCCCCCCCCCCCCACACACACACTCATGTGTTCCCTCTCACCTGAACGCGGGCATTTTGAGGCTCACAGTGACCCTGGATGACCCTTTACAGCTGCCCATTTTCCATCTACCCAGCTGCTGGATTGGTTCAATGATTGGTGAGTCGATTCTCCTTTTTGCCTATCACCTCCAGTAAATTTCCCACAAACAAGGTCTAGCACCGCCCTCATTGGGCAATGCCCTCATCTCTTTCAGCTTCTTGCCTTTGGCAGTAACATATTACTGCATATTACTGCCTTCTCTTGGACTCTGTGTCCTTCGGGCTTCTTAGCCCCAGCCCTCGTCTCATTTTTCCGCTGATGAGCCATAAAAGGGATCTGTGCCAGGATTTTGATCCTTGGTTTAATAACCAATGGATCTCTCTGCCTCACCCATGGGAAACAAGCTGACAAAAGTATATCCCAAAATTTCACGGTGCCGCGCCCACGCGGCCAGAGTACCGAGCTTGGCAGAGGATGTCAGGATTGAAACACTTAACAGACCACCATGAGAAGTGAAGAGGAAACTGCTGCCTCTGCTGTTTATTACAGAGAGTCATGGGCTTATATACCCAAGCCAGGGGATGGGCTAAACACTGGAGGAAATCATGCACCACCCACACCTGGGGTGAATGCACGGGCACTGCACACCGGAAAGCTATGAGAACAGTCTTGTTTGATCAACCTTGAGAGCATGGGAGTTCTACAGCTGGGTGGGGAGGAAGAGAGCTTTAAGGGACAAGTACTTAAATTTCCCAACATCATGGGACATTTCTAAGTTCTGCCAGTGGACAGGTAAATGGAGCCATTTTTACCAAGGGCAAACACATGGACAAGCAGTGCTTCTTGGCTAAGGGGGACCATGTGATTACCACCATTTTGCTTGAGGTCAAAAGAGATGTTTAACTGCCATTTTTATTAAGAACAAGGCTGTCCAGATGATCTAGCCACAGGCCCACCCACCCTACATCCTGCCAGGTGACAGGAGCCAGGCAAGCATAATGCCTGAATCCTAACAGTTTCCACCCACAGGTTGAGAACAACTGTTCTAGAGTCACCTCTGGACATTCCTGTGAGGAAACATATAGATTAGGTTAATTCAGATGGGAAGATCCATCTTAGTTACAGGTAGCATAGCCCATGGGCTGAAGTCCTAGACCAAATAGAAAGACTGAGTGGCACATTCCTTTGCTTTTTGATGGCCATGCACAGTGTTAGCTGTTGCATACTGCAACCATGCCTTCCCTCAGCTGTGGGCTACAATAAGGCCCTCCCTCCCATAAGTTCCCTCAGGCTCCTTGCTGCAGCAACAGAACAAGGAAGTAACACAGTATTTGCTTAGCAGGTAGGAGGCTTTGGTTACAACTTACAAAATGAGCTAGCTAGAGTGGCATAAACAGTAGGGACACTTGCATTGTAGGATGATGGACAGGTTATCACTGAGCCCTGACTCTGTGATTTCTTCACCATTTCACCATCAGGTCTTGTCCTTTGGGATGAGAGGAGCTTTCACAGGGCTCACATTGTTTGTTGTTGCTGGGGAGGCTGGAAACTCTAGGAAGTGGTTAGGAGGTAGGTCACTGGCTATTCCTTAGATAGCCTCTTTTTTCCTGGTACCTTCCTTCCTGTCATTCTCTCTCTCCTTCCTGGCAACCACTCCATCACGCACTTCCTGATGCTACGGAACACAGACAACTGAATAAGTGATCACAGACCCAAGCCTGTGAAACATCAGGCAGAATCACTCCCTGTTCCTTTAAGATTGCCTCCAGCCTCTGTCAGAGTGATAAAGAGGTGCTGATATGATCTGCATTATGGTAACTGGGGACTCCTCTGTGAATCACAGGCAGGCACAGACTGACTTCTCTGGGTCTCCGTTTCTATTAGCAATGAAAGCTTCTCTCTGAATGCCTTCCAACCCCTTGCCCAGTGGGCATGACTGGTTTCATGTCTGGTCCTTTTTCGTTTGTTGCAAGCTTCCTTAGTGGGATGCATGGCATTTCAGACTCTAAAACACAATGGGAGCTCTTCAATGCAAGAGTCAGGTGAGTCAGGGGCTGAGGCAGGTAAGCAGCCAAAATCATCACAATTAGGTTTATGCAGAGGGAAAATTAGATCTCCCCTTGTTAAAACTTGTGTTAATGGAGCCCAGTCTTTTGTTTCATCCCTTGATATATACCTAACCTTATAGCTTGTCTGCATCTTTACCAGCTATATTCATATTTTTTTTTTGGTTTCACCCTCAGGCAGCCTCAGTGACCACAAATTTTATTTCAAGGTCTGATAATTTTAAGCTGTGTTCATGTCTATGTGTACCTCTACCCAAACTGACGAAAGCACTGTGCTGTGGGATTTCATATCCCACTGAAAGCTGAGAATGGGCTGTGGACTGAGCAGCTCATGCACGCACGCGCGCACACACACACACACACACACACACACACACACACACACACACACACGCACGATAACATGGCACAGACAGGGACAATGTTACAGGCCAGAACTCTGAGCTGCTTCCTGGAAGAGGACACAGGAGGAGAGAAGAGGTCCCGTATGGACTTCTCTGCCCAACAGGCTAACTCGGGGCCCCGTTGGGTGTTCTGCTGGAGTCTCTCCAGTCCCACATGAGCTAATGGTGTCTGGGTGATGCCCCTGCACCCATGTGGGAAGCTGCTGCTTTTACTCCAGGAAACTCTCCACCACCACAGCAGCCACCCTCTGCTTTGGAGAGCATGTAACACCACATGAGTATCCCCATCAAGTGTTTGTTCCCGTCCCTGTCCTGTTTTGTTTTGGTGTCAGTTTAACACAAACTATCATCATCTGAGAAGAGGGAACCACAACTGAGTACAAACGCGTATCAGATTGTCCTGAGGGCAAGCCTATGAGGCATTTTCTTCATAAGTGATTGATGTGGGAGGGCCCAGCTTATTGTGATTAGTTATCCTCCCAGCAACTGATCCTGGGCTTTATAAGAAAGCAGGCTGAGCAAGTCATGAGGAGCAAGCCAGTAAGCAGCACTCTTCCATAGCCTTTGTATAGTTGCTGCTCTGGCATCCCCTGCAATGCAGAACTGTAAGCTGAAATAAACCCTTTCCTCCCCAACTTGCTTTTGGCCATGGTATTTCATCTCAGCAATCAAAATGAAACAAAGCAAAACAAACAAACAAAAATCCCTAAGTGTTTTCCAGTTATTTTACACTGTAGGAGTTTGGGTGTCATCCCCCAACTGAGTGATGAGAGCAATTAACTCTCATAGTCAAAACAAGTTTCCTGTCATCTCCACCCTTCCCATCCATGAACTTTATCGTGTAGCAAACACAATTTTTTTTTTTTTTGGATGAGTATAAGCCATAGAAAAGCTACAGTTAAGAAAACATTCTATAGAATAACGCACTGCCACACTCCATCTGAGGATTTCGGTGGGGAGAGCAGTATGAGTTTGGAAGCCAGGGTAATGGTGATCTCATCAAGGACAGCTTACAGAAGATCCTCTGTCAGCTCACAGTCCCTGTTTGAACTGTTAGGTTTCAGGGCCATCAACAGCATCTTTCTAATCTGAACTTTGTCACTATTTACTCTGCCAATCAGCAAGGTGATTTCATTTAAAGATTTTAAACCGACATAGCAGATGAGATCAGTGTTTTAAAAATATTTGTAGGCAAAGTGGCAAATGTAGTGAGGAGAGCTGGAACAAATGCATAAAAGCCACTGCAGGAGCTTGGCAGGAATCGTTCCTCTGGAAACAGAAGCGGCTGGGTTCAGGAGAGCAAAGTGGTGACACACACAGATGCATCAGTGACACACTGGATATGAAAAATAGAGCTAGAGTGAGGTGTCTGCAGAGGCACTTTCTCCATTTCTGGAAGCAGGGCTGTTGATGTGTCCTTCTCCTGGAAAGGATACATATAGGAAGGTCGCATGTCCTTCCTTTTTGGGGCCTGCCCTCTGCAGAGCATGCTACAATTGCCTAGGTGGCCATCACCTCTCTTACCAAAGAGGAAGGCTGCTTATTGTTGCTTTGGTTTTAACCTGAAAGATGGGGAATTCAACAGTCCTGCTGAGGGACATGCCATGCTGATGACCGTGCTCCCTGACAAACACTTATCAGGGCTGTGTGGGTGGTATGTGTTAGCTACAAAGCTAGTGACCTCCCAGTGCATTCTTTTTGCTTTGCAGGGCCACTGAATTCAACAGTAAAGCCTCACTGATCTAGTTTCTTTCTCTCCCCTTTTGTCAAGTGTTTTCAACCCAGAATTTTAGATACACACAGTCTTGGGCTCTTCTTATTCAGCTCCTCACATACCCCCCACAATATAGATAATATGTTCTTCCATGACCCTCGGTTTTTCCCTTGTTTCCATCAGTTCTGAAAACAGAACAGTCTCTAAATTACTTGAGCAGTTTCCTCACCCTTTCATCCCAGTTAACATCCGGTCTTTCACCCTCTTGATTACCTGCTTCAACTAATCCCTGGATAGTCTAATCTTCCACTTGCAAGAAGCTTTAGACTCAGTATCTCTTTCCCTATCGTCCATTCCATTACCTTTATCTTCTTGGTCGTCCAACAGCATAGAATTAGTTTCACCTTACATTCCTTTCAAAGAGGTGGGTAACACAGTAGCCATTTTCACAGTTAGGAAGCAGCTATCCATTAAGGCTCACCAGAATATTTACAGGCCTCTGGGGGAAGGTTAGAATGCTTTCCTTTGGAACCTCATGCAGAAAAGCCTGTCTCAGAGATGATACAGATGGGCTGTCTCAGAGCTGTTTGCAGGAGACATTTTTGAACTGTCAACTATGTTCCCCACAGAACAATTCTTTACTCTGTCCTTGGGGAAAAACAAAAATACACATTTTTCCCCCTAGAATGTAATTTTTGTTTTGTTTTTAAGACAGAGTTTCCCTGTGTAGCCCTGGGTGTCCTGAAACTCACTCTGTAGGTCAGGCTGGCCTCAGGTTCATAGAGATCCACCTGCCTCTGCCTTCTGAGCACTGGGGGATTGGGAGATTGTATGTTTTGGGACAGGCTTCATTTTTTTTTTTTAATCTGTGCCACTTTAGAGTGTTCGTGAATTTTAGTTCAAATTCTTTTATTTCCAGTCTCTTCCTTGCCATTTTATACTTAAATAAAATTGCAAAGAGAGATATTTGTCCAAATGTTATGGCCATTCAATTGCAATACAATAAAATTCTCTCCCAGGAGGGAAGTGAAGCAGGGTAGGATGGTACCATTGTGAAGGTCTGGCCCGTACCCTGCCTTGTACAGCATGACAATGTGGATTAAGCAGCATAAATACATAACAGAACTCTTCAGAAACATTCCAGGCACAGCATACAGATATTTCTGTGAGGTGGGCAAACCAGCAGAATCTGCACTGGCCCTGTTGACCCAGTAAGGGCCTTTCAAGTGGTCAGGATGAAGCCTCTGTGGATCTTCCTCTGGAAGGCTCCCTCTTTCCTGTCACAGGGAAGCACATCCCGGAGTGGCATTTGTATTTCCTGGAGAAAAGCAAAGATTAGTTTCTCTGAGAAAAGAATGAAAGACTCTATGGGCAGAAATTCAAATGAGAGGGAAAGCTATGAAACAGATACAGGAAAAGGATGCTAAATTTAAGGGACAGAGCCATGTGTTTATTTTTCAAGGACTGGGAAAATATCTTTAATAGAGTAAATCCTTTCTAGTTATTTCCATGTCTTTGGTGCACAAATGACCTCGCCATGGGAGTTCACAGAATCTAGATTGAGTTCAAATACCTTTGATTTCTTGACTTCTCTTTTCATTTAGTTGTCCCTTTGAACAAGAGCCAGATGTTTCTGATGGTGTTACAAATATGTTTACCCATGTGGTAGATGAGGTATTGGAAACCTAGGCTCTGCCTATTGAACGAACAAGCTTGTACTGAAAGATTTAGTCTTTGGATCCTGTTGGAGCTCAAACAGATGAATAAAAACAACCCCCAATTGTAATTTTCTAACCTTGAGTCAATAAGCTTAAATATAGTCAGGGATGGCATTTTAAAAATTTATGCATTTTTAAAAATTCAAGTTGTCTTCAACTTTTTAAATATTCCAGACTAGATTCTGTGGGGAGAAGAGACCATGACTTTGAATTCCATGTCTCCAAGACACATTTTACAAACACTCATCATTAACTCATTGCCCTCTGTGGTATCCAGAATGCCTCTCCAGAGACCTAGGCCATTTGGAGAAACATCAAGGACCTAGAGCCTAGTGATACACTTAAAAGAAAAGATGACTTAAATGAGACTGATACCCTCTGTGTTCTCGAGACACTGTGTTCTCAGTCCCATATAACTGCTCTCTCCATCCAAGTCATTTTCCCTCTGTTTATCCAAACAAAATCAGCCAGGCATGATAAAGCATGTCTGTAATCACAGAAGAGGCAGCTGTATCTCTGTGAGTTTGAGGCCAGCATGGTCTACAGAGAAAGTTCCAGGACAGCCAAAGCTACACAGAGAAACCTTGTCTCAAAAATTAAAGGGAAAAAATTCTTGAAGAAATGAATTTATTGGGCCAAAAGAGTCACAGCTACCCAGTGATACTATTTAGTTTTCCTGCAGAGGAGTCAGGAGAAGTGGTGTGAATTATTCTCTGAATCATCCTGGTATGGCTGATCATCTCTAACTCTGCCTATCCTCAGATGTGATCACAGCTTCTCTTAAACTCTGAGTGCCTGGGGCAGACCTGTGGTCTCACAGTCTGGAAGGCTAATGAGGCATGAGAATCCCAAATTTTAGGTCAGGCTGGGATGTATAGTAAGACACTATCTCAAGAGAAAAATGCTGTTCTCCTGTCACCCAGGAGCCCATTTCTATATTCACACTATTTTCTGAAGTTCTTTTTGTCTACTACCCTTTCAAAATGATTGATATTAAACTACTTAGGGCTGTACCTAGAGGACACAGTGTTTATTGCTGTTTTGTTTGTAATTAAAGTGTGTGCTACACCTGGATAGTAATTAATGTTAGTGCTTGCCTTTATTCTGTATAGATATTGGTGCTAATATCTAATCAAATCTATTCTTCTCTTAATCAGTTTCCTTCCTGACTTGATAGCTTCAATTTTGTCATTCTCAGACATTAAAAAAATTAAACCTTACCCATGTTTACTTCTGTCTAATTTGTGATTTTTAAGAAATAGATGGGAGCACAGAATAGCAGTTAAAAGAACTGACTGGCACACACAAATGTGGATTTAAATACCCTATAATTTCAAATTGGGTGAGCATATTTGCTCATAGATGATGGTTGGGTATAATTTCTCCCTGTTCCTGTGAGAGAATTACAGGGCTAATATATGAAATGCTAGGTGCAGAATACCGTGGGGGCCTGGATTATTAAAGTTGTATTATAAGATAATCCATTTGAAAATGATTCATTTTTATTGTATTTGATTGTATGAATATATGTGTTGGGGGTGTCTGCACCCAAGGGCAGTTCCCACTGAAGCCATGGGCCTCAGTTCCCCTGGGAGCTGCAGTTCAGAGATTTTTGAGCTGCCCATTGTGGGTGCTATGAACTGAACTCTGAAATAGCAGAACAAGCTTTTAACCTCCAAGCCATTTCTCCAGACCCTAATTCACCACTTTCATCCCTCATATTTAGATTTTTTTTCATTCATCTAGAAGAGATAAACATTTCTATGTTAAGCTAGAAGCATCTTTCTTTAAATTGTTAATTGTCTGAGAGTTTCATACATTTATGTAATGAATTTTGTCATTTTCATTGAAACATCTTACTATTGGTAAAATTCTTTCTTGCCACATGGACCGGCAGGGCCCCCACACATTTCAGAAAAGAATCTCAGCTCCTGACTTCCACACCAGTGGGCTTTGCAGGCTTCTTTTATGCCCTCCCAATTTACCTTGTCACACACAATTCTCTACTTTCCTCAGTGGAATTAGCTCTTTGTCACTCTTGTGTGTGAGCAGGCATCACTTTGTTTTATTTGTTTTCTTCCTGGAATCTTCCATTTCCTCCCTTGAACTTGCTGAAATCATTTTAAGAGGCCCACATCAAGATATGCTCACTGGCTTTCTCCATGAAGCAATTTAGATATCCCTTTTTAGATCTAACTTGCAATGTATTTTCTGGATTGGAAAGTGAAACACATTATAATAATCTTATCTTATACATAGTTTTAAAAGTTTCAGAGTCTTCACAGAAAATCAGTTTATATTCTGAAAATGTTTATAATAAAGTATTTTAACTTAAAAAAAAGAATAGTCTTCCTGGTGGACTACTCAGTGCTTCTCCTCCTAGGCCAAGTTAACAGCTCCTTCCTTTGTCTCCAGGAGTATTCACAATGTTCTAGTGCTTAGAATTCAAGGGACATCACTGCCTCCCACTAGATCTCAGAAAGCTTGTTGGAAATCTTATGCTTGTCAGTCTTACCTCCCCAGTGTCAAACTAGAATGGAAACACACTTAATGGCAGCCACACTGTAGTGATATATTGCTTATGATTTATTAAAGCCATTGAAGATCAAAATAGCAAGGCAGCCATGCTAGTTAACCATTGAAGCCAGGCAGTGGTTGCACACACCTTTAATCCTAAGATTCTGGGAAACAAAAGCAGACAGATCTCTGTGAGTTCATGGCCACACAGGGCTAGGAGCCTGAATCAGTCTAAAAGAGCAACAGAGCTCCCACCTTTAATCTCAGCACTAGAGAGGTATAAAAGATAGGAACAGGGTCTTCGGTAGTCAGTCTAAGAGTCTTCAGCCACAATGAGGAGAGCATAGAAGTCTGAGTGAATCTGAGGAGCAGTGAAGTTGGGAACAGTCTGAGGATCACCCCTTTGGTCTAATATGAGATAGAGGTAAGATCTACTGGCATGGGTACTTTGCTTTTCTGATCTTCAGCTTGAAGCTTGACCCCCAATATCAGTCACTGGGCCTTTTATTTATCTTGCTACAGTACACCAAACACAGCATTCATGGTGTTGGTAATAATTCTTCCAAATTGAAAAATCTCCTCCAGGACTGTGAGTAAAGCTCATGGGACTCAGGAAGGAAACAACTCACAAGTCACAGGAAATTCATGAAACAAACAGATTCACAAGATCCTTCTCCCAAGTTATGGAAGCGGTAATAGCTGCTGTGAAAGAGAACAACAGCCAAGGGACATGGAGGAGACTCTGTGATGTGTTGAGTTGCCTGTAAGTCATTCAAGGAGCTCCACAGTAGGTGGCTTTTCAGTGATCCAGCTGTCTTGGAGTCACTTGTGCTCTGTAAGTGGTATATTCCTTGGTCCACCATGTTGGACTTAATGAAACCATTATGTTGTGCTCTTGTTGGTTCTGTATCTGGGACAAGCAAATGTTCATTCATTCATGCATCCTCAGGAAAATCCACGCAACTCTATCTCTTTTCCTATCCCTCTGCCACCTATCTTTCATAATAAATCTATATAATTTTCTCTACATAACTTGGCTCACTACATATGAAACTTTGGGATATTATGGTTGATTGCATCAGAAAAGCTGTAGAAAGCCAAGGACTTAACATTTTCAATAAATGTTGTACTAGATGAAATCCTTGAGTCATGGTGAGCTTTCATACATAGACTAAAAAGTGGCAAGTTGTGGTGGCACTGTGGACTGGCTACCTTGTGTTCTGATGGCTGCATCCTTCTATTTCTGCACACTGAGCTCTTTTGGAAACTCTGCTCTCTGGAAAATCCAGCTGCATTAACATTGGATGTAAAAATTATGGGGCTATGGAGAGTTGTGCCAAGGCTTGAGAAAGCCACTGAGACCAGAGAACTTGTGACAGAATGTCCGAGACCTTGCATGGAACTCCTGTGCAGGAAGCTGTGAAGGTGAAGCCCAAGTTGAATTGCAGATATTGAAGTCCCAGGAGCATGAGATGTCTACTGGAGAAAGCTGCATTGGAGCTAGCCCAAGAGAGAGGCCACACAAAGGTTAAAGGGCAAGGCTATAGATGTTATGGTAGAAAGCCTCAGATTTGGAGTTTGGTATATGCCCCTTTGAGTTTAGTCTCATCTTTCCTTTCTGCACTTTTAAGATTCTTCCATGAATCTCAAAAGAGGCAGCAGGCTTTAAGCAGTGTGGGAATCTAGGTTTATGAGGGTGTTTGAGGGTGGACTGAATGGCCAAGGGTGGGAGGTTACAAGCTTTGTTAAAACACAGACTGCTGGATGCCATCCTTGAGTCCTTCTATCTTTGTATTTCTAAAACGTTTGCAGGCACTGTCAGTGCCACAGACCCAGGGTCCCTGCTCTGAGACCCACTAAGAAGGGCTGAGTTTGGTGGGTTTATTTCTGTGGTTTGCTTCTACATCTTTAAGCAAGGCCTATTGCTTCATAGTTAGTGCAGAGTTTCAGGTGCAATCACACTTATAAAAGTCAGTCCTATACCTGAGATCACTTCCTCTCATTCCCTCTGAGGAAGTGGAACAGGGTTACACACATCGATCCTTCCTTTCCCCTTCTCCTTCAGTTCTAGACATTTCTACTAAACTGCTCATGTGTGAGTGTGTTGAAGGTTAAGAGTGCATGCTTCAGTGCTCGATTTGGCAGCACATATTCTAAAATTAGACTGATACAGAGAAGATTAACATGGCCCCTGCACAAGAGTGCATGCCTCAGAACCCAGAGCCAAAAAAAGGAATGACATACCTCAGATACTGAGCCCATTGGCCACTGCCAATGGCCTTTCTAGCCCAGACTGCCTGGTTGCAGTTTCAAATATTCCTTGTTCAAACACAGGCCTCCATTTCAAAGCAGGTCTGTGGCCCTGGCTGCTTTCGGCTTTATCTCCTCACGTGGCAGCCATCATGCTTAAGACCTTCCTCAGTCTGATGCTATCCCACCTCCCCCATCAAAGGCACAAAGGGACCCTGTCTCGGCTTTATTAGCAGCCTGTCAGCAGGCCTGTGCTTGGGAAAGCTTGGAGTTCGGCTCCACCAATCCCCCCACCCACCCAGCCAGGAATCTGACCATTAACAAAATGAATCGCACAAAAAGAGCTGGAACAATCTATGATGAGAGATTTCTCTTAATTTTAAGTGGATTCATTACGTGAATCAAAGACGAAATTGTGCAAATGGTTTCCTTTAATGTTAAAAGAAAATTCCAGTTTTGCTGGAGGACTCTGCCATCTAGATTATTGGATGGGGTGTCTATCTTTGACTTGTTTGCTCTTGACAATGAGGGGCTGTGTTCATGTGGACTTCACTTAGGTCGCAAGGTTGAGTCTGGAGTCATGACCAGGCACTGAGAGCCCTTGCCCCTCCATAATGTAAACCCACCAAAGGCCTGCTAGATCGGTAGCACTGGCTGGCATGGCATCTACCAGACTTCCCCAAGAGAAGCAAGAAAGTCAAGAGAAAGCCCTTTACTATCCTGGCACAGCACCTTGGAAATTTCTGGAAGCCAGGTGGGCTCTGTCTGCCACTTCTGGAGAGCTATTTCACTCCATGCTTGAAAAACTTAATTACTCCCAATTGGTTTCACTTTCTGAAAGCTTTTCTCCTCTGGTTTCTGGCAATCCTATCCCCACTCAGCAGCCGGGCAGGGGGCTGAATAAGTCTGGGATGTTGTCAGTGACAGATGAGGGGTTTCTGTGCCACTGACTGCACACCCTTCACTTTGACGCGCCGTTTCTTTCCATCAAAGAGGAAAACAAACCATGGAGAACACGAAGAGAAAAACCCTTTGTAGCTCATCTGACATGAGATGGGTCACCCGGGCCCCCGTCAGAGGCATGAGTAGTAGAAAATGAGACCAGGGAATTGGGATCACGTAAACCTTTGTGTCCACAACTGTGTAGCCAAGGCTTACCAGAGGAATTGTGGGTTGTGCGGCACCCACGTGAAAGCGATCTGCTTCATGTGGAAGAATGGGTTCTGCTCCCGTACGGTCAATACATCAGTCTGCACCACTCTCTCTGCTCAATTAGACAATAATAATCTTCTTCCTGACTGAGTGAGACGTGTGTGGCTCTGCCCCATGTCTCAAGTTATGCTCAGATGCTTCCGTGTCAATCAGGAGTTCAAACTCTCCTCTACACCCTTTCCAAAATGAGTCCCCGCTCCCCTCTAGGAGCTGGTACTCTCATCTACCTGGGCTACTTCACCAATTACAAGGCTCGAGTTCTTTTGGGCATTGTTGGAATAACATCCTCATCTTTTTCTCTCCCGCTGAAGTCTGATTTACTCTCCCTGACCCAGCTCCACAGACACAGCATGTTGGAGTCAAAGATGAAACAGCGAGAGGGGGAGGGTGAAGCAACAGGCAGCGAAGAACAGGTCCTCGGCTCTGTTTCCGGAGCCTCTGTGCCAGCATCATAGACCTATACCCCCGCCCCCTTTACTCTGCCACAAATCCAGGACCAGTTCTTAAAGTATAGCACAGATAAAAGTCTCCAGCAGCATCGGTGTGTAGGTCTGTGCCCTCCCATCCCAGTCAGTTACAAGGTTTTGATCCAGATTCTCAAACGCACAGCAGAGTGTCAACAGACAGGGAAACAGGAGGAAGACATGCAGCTAAAATCTCCTCTTTCCCCAGGATTGTGTCTCATTCTCTTTCCCAGGTGATTTCTTTTTCTTTCTTTCTTTATTTCTATAAAAGGGAAACAGCAGCAGCAGCATTTTTTTTTTTATCAAATTCTGCATAGATACAGACAACACTGTTTTCTCTGGGTAGAGAGAGGGAGAGAGAAAGGAAAAAGGAGAGAGAGAAAGACTTGGTGCTGTCTGAGCATCCCAGTACTACTCTGAGAGAATCCACATCTTTAGAGCTACCCTGGCACCCAGAGTTCCACCCCCAGGACCACATAATAAACCCAGGCTCAACGGTGTATGCTGTAGTCTTAGCCTTGGGGAGGCACAGATAGCCTACCCTCCTCTGGCAAGTTCAAAGCCAATGAGAGGCCTTGTCTCAAAAGCCAGGATGGATGCCACCTGAGAACAGCAGCAGCAGTAGCAACAACAACAACATCACACACACACACACACACACACACACACACACACACACACACACACACTACATAGAGATCCAGGACTACAGGCCCAAACCTAGGTCTCCCATTCAAATCCAGCTTGTCCTTTGAAATCCGTCCATCTCTTTTCCTCCTATCCACTTTGAGCAGGTTCCTTTTCGTTTATTAATAGAACAGGGCATCAGTATGAATACCACATTTTCATGTGATGTCTAACAGGAGAAAAAGCAAGAGGGTCACTGGCTCAGCCATATGGTGGCTGGGACACATGCTCCCCCAGGCGACACACGACAGGCAACACAAGAGCTGATTGCCAACGATCATGACTAACAGATTCAGGAAGGACGTGTGCATGCCTCTTTGCCATTTACAGAGGCCTAAGTGAAAAGTGACTCTGAATCATCAGGGGAAATTAATGGCATTTAAATCAATTCTTCTAAGATGTGAGCCAGGCATTCCTGGATGGCGGCTGGGGCTTTTGTGCCCCACAATAATTAGCCTGTAAACTTCTCTGATGAGGCCACAAATAGCTCACATGAATACGGTCTCAGTTCAATTTGGAACGAAATTACCACTTGCAGTCTGCTGGCTTCCGCCTGACACTGGCCTGTAGACAAGTGTCTTTGTTCACTGATCTATGTATTTGCTCATTCACTTGCTCTTCCGATCATGTGTTCACATAACGGGTCACACAGTGCACCTCACTAAGCCAAACCTTTCTTTGCTTGATAGGGATGAGATAGGACAGGGACAAGTCCATGATGGGCTCAAGCTGCATGGATGTTGTCAGATGAGTAGCACTGCGCTGCTGAGGGGCTAGGTGAGGCAGAGTTGCTGCATTACCTTCTTTGTGCTGTTTTGCCTTTTGAAAATAAAAGGAAATATTGAGGGTGAGTCAGTCAGTCCCATTTTGCCTTTAAAAAGTAGAATTTCGCTACCTGTCTTGATGAACTGCTGTAAGACAATTAGGGTACATATAATAATAACCAAATAACCTTATTTAAAAACAAGAATATTATACAACATGTAATGTCCTCACAGTCCAATGCTTTGTTCTTGTTTACAGCATTTTTCTAAGTCTTGTTTGTTCATTTATTTATCTGTTACCTATCAGGTTTGTGTGTGTGTGTGTGTGTGAGAGAGAGAGAGAGAGAGAGACAGAGAGACAGACAGACAGACAGACAGAGACACACACACACAGAGAGAGTTTATAGGCACTGTGTGTGTAGTGACAGGGGAGGGCAGATGAGGGCAGCAAATCCCCTGGAACTGAAGCTATAGACAGTTATGAGCTGCCCAATGTGGGTGCTGGGAATAGAACCAGGACTTTTGGAAGAGCAGAAAGTGCTGTTAGCTGCTGAGCCATCTCTCCAGCCCCACCTTTCAGAATTTTTAATTCTAAGTTTTCTAGAGTAGAGATTTGGGAGAAATTTTCAATAAAATGATTTTAAAACGTATTATTGAAAAATAGTGACATGGTATCTAGCTGCCTGCTTGTCCTGTTGTGCACGTGGCAATAGCTTTGCTCTCTCTTATAGCTCAGTTGTGTCTAAGAGCATCAGTTCAGGTTTCTACCCTGCTGTGCACACTTGTAGAAGTATTGTGTATAAATAAGAATGTGTTTGTCTGGGGGGGGGGTGTCAGTGGTTAGAGCACTTACCACTCTTCCAGAATTGTGTCCCCAGCATTGTTGCCTGGTGCCTCACAACTGCCAGTATCTCTGGTTCTAGGGAATCCAGTGCCCTCTTGTGGCCTCTGCAGGCATTGTACCACACGTGACATACATTCACATTGATATGCATAAACATAAATAATCCCACAAACAAAGTGTGGGATGAACTTAGAGTATAACACGAGGGTAGAGTGCCAACCTATCCTGCATGCCTCAAGTCCTGGGTTAGATTTCAGCACTGCTGAAACATGGTGATGTTTGCCTGTGATCCTCAGGAGGTGGAGGCCGAGGGGTCAGGAGTTCAAGGTCATTCTTGGTTACATGGCGTGTTTGAGGCCAGCTTGGGCTCTATGAGACCTTGAGTTTGTTTGTTTGTTTGTTCTGTTTATGGGGAAAGCATGTGGCTCCTGCAGCCTGTGCTCCCTGAAGCCTGTACTCCCTACAGCCTATGTCTCCCACAGCCATGCTCCCTGCAGCCTGCACTGTGTGTGGTCCTGGTGGAGCTTGGAGGCAGGTCAGAGGCCTGTAGAGAACAGCACACACTTCAGGGACCGAATCACATGGCCCAGCAACTGAGTCTAGATGTTTCAGCAAGTCATCACACCCTCACCTTCTCTCAGTGACAATTGGCAGTTGGGGAGGTCACTATAGTGGGAAGCAGAACCAGGCCTTCTGAGTCCACCCCTCCAGCCCCACAGGAGAAGCTGACAGCAGGAAGATGGACACTGCATTTCCACTCCTGTGAAAACCAGAACTGATGCACACATTCCTTAGTTTTTATTCTCCCTTTCCAACTACTTTAATTGGTTGTGATTTGATAATGTGGCAGAATATTGGTCACTTTGTTTTTATGAACTGATTTCAGGAGGAACATGGCTTAGTTTCCAGTTCAGTATTTAAGTCCTAAGAATCCAAGAATAATAAAGTAGTCCGTCACACACAAAACAAAACCACTAAACTAGGACCAATCATTTCATATCCTTGGAGAAATACATAGTCTTGTTGTTGTTGTTTTGTTTTGTTTTTTTTAAATAGTCCTTTAACCCTTACATTTATGCTCATTTTGGAATGTTGTGCACACACCTGCAACAGCTTGCATTTGGGTATCAGAGGACAGCATGACAGAGTCTCTTCCACCACTCAGAGTAGGGGATTGAACTGAGGCTGTTAGGTTTGTTGGCAAGCACCGTTACTCATGGAACCGCTTCACCAGAACCCAAAATAGATTTTGGCATTGAGTTCTAGATCAATTGAAAAGGACTAGAAATGCATAAGAAAGAAAGAAAACTTACCCATGATCCATTGTTGGAAACATGATTGCACTGGTGTGTGCAGTTAGGAGCAGATAGCATCTTGTGCCTGTGCACAGATTTATACTTATCTTCTGGAGTGCAGAGTCTGAGATGGATTACACCCATTAAGGTCGTGGCTGGGCTTCATGACTTCTGAGTATTAAGGATACAATCTATTCCTTGGCCTTTCTGACTTGGTCCAGAGGACACCTGCACTCTTAGGCTTATGGTACCTTCCATTTTCAGACCTAACAGAGCCCAGCTCAGTCGTTCTCACAGCAATTCTCTGACCTTGTTCATCAGGTGCCCTTGTCACCTCAGGCTTCCCCTCTTCCCATTATAAGACCCATGTGTCTACACTGGTCCACCTTTAAGAATGTGAACTCCTTATTATCCTAGGTTTTTCCACAGTCTAACTCTCCATCACCATGTGGTAGGCTTCGAAATGATCCCACAGACTCATGTATTTTACACTTGGTCCCACCTTGGTGGTGATGTTTTGGAAAGGTGTCAAACCTTTAGGAGATGGCTTTGGGCTGGCTACTTCTATCCACCCTCTGCTTCCTGACTGCAACGTGGCCACCCACCTCAGGCCTCTCTCTGCTGCTATGCTTTCCCATGATGGGTAGAGATTAATCCCCTGAACTTGAGCCTTAAGAAACCTTTCTTCCCTTAACTTGCATCTTCTCAGACACTCTGTCACAACAACAAGACAAACAGCCAATACAGCAGGTAAACTAGGACATTCATAATGTTTGTGGATTCAAACATAGACATGCTCTCGGGGGACATTATTCTGTCCACTACACACAGAGAATTAAGAAATGTGGGTGCAGTGAGCCATCTTGACAGCTGGGTGCTTAGGGCTTGAAGATCTTTATGCTATCACAGGTCACCATGGGGAGTTGAGCACATCTCTGGGAGTCCATTGTTAGCCTTGGAAATGGAGGAAAATGGCAGCAGCTTCCTCAAAGGATTATCTATGGGCTTCATTCTTGTGTTGTGAATTCTGTCACTTCTTCCTCCAGCTTCCTCTGTGACTCCCACCTGGCCTGTTCCTTTCCCACCTTGTGTCTGTTTCTTCTCGAAGATTATCTGTTTCCTCCGACTAGAGTTTCCTCTGCACACTTTGAGC
The DNA here is from genome assembly GCF_943737965.1 of Phodopus roborovskii. Lineage (NCBI taxonomy): Eukaryota > Metazoa > Chordata > Mammalia > Rodentia > Cricetidae > Phodopus > Phodopus roborovskii. The sequence continues at coordinate 612,195 of NW_026126433.1, forward strand.
AAGAGTGGTGGGTGACTCTTGGCCTGAGATTGTCCTTCAACACAGCTGATAGGCTCCCTGGGAGGCAGAGTAGGGGCAGGACATGGTTCTCACCTGGTCCAGTGGAGCAGGGCCCATACAGCGTGGGAGTGACCGACCCACTTTGCCAGCACTTTGGGATATTGGAAAAAGGGTGGAGAATTTTGTGGAACACAAAATCATGTTACCAATAAAAAGAATTCTGGCTTGTTTCATGCCTTAGAGATACATTAGAAACATGATTTTAAATTTTTCTGCTAAGATTCGACTGGAAGAATTCACAGGATTCTTTCAAGCTTGACATGAGACCAGATGACTTAGTGGATGTCTGAGTTTAGATAGGTCAAATGCTGTAAATATTTTAAAAATCTCTTGTTAGTTTCCATTGGCATTAATTTCTAGTAGGATCAAGGGTTTTTTTGTTTTTGCTGTTTTCTTTTTAAATTGGTTATACAAAGTTACTTTCCAAAACATTTACTTGTATGTCCATTCTCAACATTGACTTGGAAAGCACCCTACTCATTTGCATTTCCATGGCTGTTGAGAGTCTGCATTCTTGCATTTTCTATGAACTTTCCAAGAGATTTTAGCTCTGGAGTGTCATATTTTTACTCATCTTAGGACCTCTATTATGTCTTTGGAATCACTGTTGTGTACATGGCATTTTTCACTCCAAACCCCTCTGTATGTCTGTTCTGTTTTAGGCTGTGGTTCAGATTCTCCCTGTGAGGAAACTTTCTGTGAATTGAAAGGTTGAATAGAGAAAAGAAACAAGAGGCTGGAGGTGAGCATGGCCATGGGCTTCATAAGGAACCAGAGACTAGAGAGGCCAGAGGTGAGGGTGACCTTAGGTCTGGCAGTAGAAATTCTTTCAGGGGAAGCTTGAATCTAATCCCTTAGGAAGTCCGATGCTGGCGCATGGGGACAGTTTAGGCTCAGGGTAGCCTCACATCCTCAGCCTTTTCCTGACCCCTAGTGGCCACAGCTTTCCAACTTTCTCTATCACAGTTCCTGCTATGACCTAAAGCCAGGGGTTGAGACACCACATTCGCCTTCCTAACTCATTGAAGTTTTATGTGCACTATGCTCTGCGTATTAAAGCTTATTGCAACTTGAATAACCATAACTTCCCCCATTCCCACATGAACCAGTGAACACTTCATTCTCTTAGTATAAAACAAGGCATTTTCTATGACATGGTGGCTAGCACTGACTGCTGTCTTCCTTATTATTTTATCTCTCATTACTGGGGATTGAACCCAGGGCTCCACACATGTTAGCAAAACATTCGGACACTGAGTTACACCCAACCAGGTTGTACTCTGCTATAAACAGTTTTGTTAATGAGTAATTTATATATAAAATACACAGGGTCCAGTGAGCACCCACCAACTTAGAAGCGATTATTACCCTCCTAAGAAGTTCCATGTATCTGAACCATCACGATATCTCTCCCAGAATGCAGCTCTGGGCACTCCGCTTTGAATTGGCTTTGCACATGCCACTTAAACTACAGTCTATAAAATGTGCTCTACCATGACAGTTTACTTCACTTTCTACCATCTTTTCATTTCTCAGTAGTGTGGCAGGCTAATTCTGTTCAGAGCTGAGTAATATCCCACTGTGTAGACATACCGCACCTGTGTAGACATACCGCACCTTGACGACTCATTGGTTGTTTGATGAATGTTTGGCTGGACATATGTTTGTAGATTTTTTTCTGGGCACACACCCAAGGCCTGGATCATGTGATAACTCCATGTTTAATCATTGGAGGAGCTGCCAGACTGCCTGCCTGGACAGCTGGCCTGCTTAACATCCTCACCATGAGCTTAATACTCCCAAAGGAATGCCGTGCACCATAACTGCATCTAGTCTTTCCTATTTATAATAGATTTGCCCTTGAGCATTGATGCCATGATGGTTCTTATTACCTTCCCATCCCCCAGTCCTCTTCTTCTTTTCCCCTCTCTCCCTTCCTTCTTTCCTTGCTTCCTTCATGATGTTTTTTCAAGTTCTGATCATTTATTTGTTCCCCTTAAAGACTTATTTTTGACTGAACTCAGACTTTTGACTAGAAACAGACTCGGCAAAGACAGCATCTTTTGGCAATCCATTCCTGGGCTTCTTCTTTGACTTCCTTCATGCTCTTGGCCAAAAGTTTAGCATATTCTTCAGCCTCTGCCTTATTAGTGTGTTGTTTCTAGAAAGTAGCACATCAATGTTTGTGTTTCAGGATGCGTGGGGCAACAAGATGCGGTATCGTGGGCGCTTTGGTCCCAGGTTTTCTACTCTCGCTTGAAGGGCTTCCAGACCCTAACCTCTGAGGCACAGTAGTATCTGTCAGTTCAGAAATATCCTTCCTGCTTTTTATTTTTTTAACAATAAGCAAGTTCAGAATACTGAGATTGGCACCCACAATGAATCCATGAACAGAATTGTATTTTCTCTCTGCAGTTCTTGGTCTATAGTAAAACTGCCCTTTATTCAAGAGCAGCCACACTTTGCCCTGGGTCAAGACACCTTGCTTCAATGAAAAACCTTATCCCTACCACTGATTCAGACCTCATAAGCTTTTCCACTCTTCACCAGAGTATCAGCAGCTGCTTCTGTGACCATGTGCTTCTCATAAAACATACACAGCTTGCATTCATCATCCATAGAAACTTGAATTTCTGACAGACAGTGGCTGGGAGGGAGATATTCAGCTTCATCTAGACACAGCCACCCTCCTAAATGGTGCCATGACAAAAATATCTACTTCCTTTATTTTTGAGGCAGGGTCTCACTCTACAGCCCGGGGCTGGCCTCAATGCTCCAACCTCCTGCCTCAACTTCCTGATTGCTGCAATTACAATTGTATGGCATGAGCCTGGCTTTGCTTCTCCTTTCTGCGCTCCATCTAATCACCCAGGTTTGTTCTTTGTGCTGCGTTTTGATAGATGCCATTCATCGAATAAAAGCAGAAATTCCAGTTCCCAAAGGAAGCAAGACTTTGTGGTAGGATTGATCCTCACTCAGGTCACGTGTCACTGGGATGTGGCACACAGTCCTCCTCTGCAGCAGTTCTGTGTCTCAGAATCATTTCAGATAATCACTGCCCAACATTTTGTAGCATCTTGGTGACCTTTGTCCAAGTCGTTGCTCAATTTGGACAATTCCATATTGTAGTCAGATTGAACTGCCTAAATCAAAAGATGAATTTTTGCTCAAGTGGCAACTGATCCCTGCGGGTGTAATGATTTCCCAGCACTTATTAAGGCTTCCCTTAGAAACAAAATGTCCTCTATTGCAGCTAAATGAATCTATTGGTAAAGGTGTTTGCTGCTAAGCCTGATGACCTGAGTTCAATCCTCAAGACTTTCATAGTAGAAGAAGAGAACTGGTTTCTGCAAGTTGCCCTTTGACCTCCACATACAGTGTGGTAATCCTTACCACAAAAATAAATTTTTTTTTTTTAAAAAATGCCTTTGCAAATTGGATGAAGGATCTCAATATGAAATTATGACACACACAGTGACAAATGTCCTTAGAAGAGACTAGGGATACTGACACCCTGAGAAGAGAAAGCTACATATGGTTGCAAGTGTGTATCCACAAGGCCAGGAGAGTCTGTGGTCATTGGATGAATTCTCATTGCAGATATTATGGTTGGCATGAGAAGACCATCAGGAACAGCTTGGTTTCTTTTCCTCTGAGACCTATATCCGGAATGGCCAAGATCCTTCTAGAGAGTCACATAAGCCATAAGCAAAGCACACATCAACATGATAGAGTATGAGCATAGTGGGAGACATCAAAATGTGTATCTAGAAACTTCTCTGTGAGGAGATGACTCAGAGACTCAATAAAAAGAATCAGCCACCTGGTGAAAGTCAGAGACTGATGAGAATCTATAAGAGACACATGACTGAGGTCAGACTCTGGGGAGCCTTCTAGGATTGGATGAATAGCACAGGCATGTTCTGGGTGGAGTATTGGATACATAAAGCAGGGCATGACAGACTGGTTACAAATCTTAACCAATGAAACTGTACTTTCCTAAAATGGAAAAGTAGTGGAGAACAGTCCTAGCTTGCTTTCTGTTGTTGTGATTAAACCCCACAACTAAGAGCAACTTAGGGAGGTGTAGTGGGATATTCACTTTGTCTCCTTCTGTGGCATTGACCACACCCATTGGGAATTAGAGCCAGGGGCGGAAGTGACCTGTGGAAGGAGGTCTGAGGAGGAGCCTGAACGCTCTCTTGCTGGCGGGTCACGGAGAGGAGAGCATTCAGTGGAACTTGCTGGTGTTCATCTGTTTAGGTTGTAAGTCATTTCTCCCTGAATAAACATCTATTCGGCCTATTTGTTTATCCTGATCCTTATTTAACCGCAATAGGGAGGAAAGGGTTTATTTGGCTCGCACATCCTGGGTCACAATCCATCATGAAAAGAAGACAAGACAGGAACTCAAGGCAGAAAACTGGATTCAGGAACTGAAGTAGAGGCCACGGAGGAACACTGATTACTAGATTGTTCCTCAAAACTTCTTCTGCCTGCTTTCTTATATACGCCAGAGAGAGCTGCTCGGAGGTGACACCTCCCACAGTGAGCTGGGCCCTCCCACATTAATCATCAACTAAGAAATTGCTCCTAACTCAGGTTTTCTTTTCTTTTCTTTTTTTTTTTCTTCCTTTTTTCTTTTTTTCTAACTCAGGTTATCTTACAGGCCAGTCTAATGAAGACATTTTCTCAATTGAGCTTCCCTCTTCCCAGATGACTCCCGGTTGGGTCAAGTTGACAACATGCATCCAGGACATGGGGGATTAGAAGTGCAACTCAGAAGGCAAGCATGACAGTACACACTGCAAGATAAGAGTGTGAGGTCTTGAATTTGAGGGCGGCACAGCAAGGTCCTACATCAGACACAAGGCTTTGCTGTGGACATGTGAAGTTTCAGACATCTGTTGTACGTTTTGATACGGAGCTATGTGAGTCAAGTGTCAAAACAAGAGTCAAAGCTCATTAGGGTGACCAGGAATGGTCACCTGGAAATGAGTCTTCAGACGATGCTGAGACTAGATAAGTCCAGAAGAGATGAGAATGCTGGCTAATTGAAATTTAGGTTAATTATCCTTGTCTACTTTAAGCAATGCTGATAGAACCAAGAAGGAAGCACATTCGAGCTTACCCCTCATTCGAGCTTAGACACTGATGCCAGATCCTTCTCCCTTTCCAGGTACTATTAGAATTAAGCCTGTAAATCTTCCTCTGCTTGATCTTCCAGACAGTGTCAATTTTAAACTCAACTCTACTCGTGGGTAGAATGCACACGCCTCACTGCCTGTGGCACATGGAGGCTGGGGCTCCCAGATCACACACGTCATATAAGTCTGGTGGGACTAAGCAAGCCTGTAAGATGACACATCTCCTCCCACATCAGCCATCCTGGCCAGCATGGCATTCTGAGTTTAGGGTGAGCAAACAGAATCTTCTCTTGAATAGAGAAGTGTTTGGGTGGTCTTGTTGTTTTTGTTGTGTGTGTTAGGTCTTATTTTCCTTCCTTGGAAACAACTTGAATTTTTTAAGATTTAAGATTTACTTATTATGTATACAGTGTTCTGCCTGCATGTATGTCTGCATGCCAGAAGAGGACACCAGATCTCACTATAGATGATTGTGAGCCACCATGTAGTTGCTGGGAATTGAACTCAGGACTTCTGGAAGAACAGTCAGTGCTCTTAACCTCTGAGCCATCTCTCCAGCCTGACAACTTAAATTTTAAAAATTTTCCCTCTGAAAGTGCAGCTGATGTAGCAGCCAAGATTACATATTTAACTTTCATCATGGCTCTGAGATGACCACTCGTGCCTGTGGTGAGGTTTGCACACTGTTTCATGTCACCTTGGATCCCATTTTAGCCTTTTGTTCATTAAATCTCACTTATTATTATCATTATTACTATTATTATTATTACGGTTTACTCTATGTATTCGTGTGTGTGTGTGTGTGTGTGTGTGTGTGTGTGTGTGTGTGTGTGTGTGTGAAGAGGGTGTAAGATCCCCTGGAACTGGAGTTAGTGGCAGTTGTAAGCCACCCGACATGGGTGCTAGGAACAAAACTTGGCTCCCCTGCAAAAACACTAAGTGCTCTCTGTAGCCTCAAACCTCACATCTTTTGGGTATAATTTCACAGACTAAATTTGTCTGGTTCTATTTTAATCTTAGAACAGGTCTTACAATTGCATTTTAATTCATAACAGTTTAAGCAAGTTTTTATAGCAAGGCTAGCAAGCAGTTATGTCAAAACCACAGCTAGAATTAGAGTGCTACTCTTGAGACAGAAAATGAGAACCACATACCAGTTTAGAAAGCTCAGTTTCCTAATGCTAGCTGGAGAACCATCTACCCTGCATGTGCCTGTCTGCCTGAGGAGCAGTGGCTCCTGGGAAAGAGAACTTGGAAAAATAGTAAGCAAGATTACTGGAGGGATTTCCTGGAGACAGATAAGCTTTTGTCTTTGACCTTGTGTTTTCAGGGAGCACAGTATCTTTGATTTCTTTATTTAGTCAATGGTAAGGATGGAAGAAATGAAAGAGAAATGTAACATTAATGGAAATACTTTGTAAGAATGGAAGGGCAAAAGAAAAGGCTTTTAAACAAATTCTCCAGTTTTATTACTGGGTTTCATGTTCCAATCCACAAACTGTGTGTTGTGTTTGAAAATACAGTGTCAACTATTGGCTCATTGGGGGCACACGGTGCAGACTTTGGCTCCAAGTTACTCTGGGGCAGAGTGGGCTCAAAGCCAAGCTCCTGATCCAAGCACAACTGGAAACTCAGGGCTCAGGTTTTGTTGCAAAGGCCCATGCTGAGTGGGTTTAACTGCTGAAGCCTCTGCCCTGTAACCTTGACGACAAACAAACATCAGCAAGCCTGACCATCTCAGGCTCTTAATCAAGCAAGTAAAACTGTGTGGAAAGCAAAGGGAACCAGGGAGAAAGTATTCCCAGAAAGTGGCTTGCCTGGGACATTGAATCCCAAGCTTAGACGTCTTCTCTGGGACAAGCATGGGAATCCCAGAGTCTTCACCTGTAACAGGAAAAATAAATGACCCAGAGACTGTTATTTCAAGTTGCATATCAAAAAAGCAAACAGCTAGACATTAGTTTCTTACCTCTACCTCCAGCTGAATGGGCTGATCCTGTCTCCACAAGCTCTCACCAAGCCTCAGACTGTAACTTCTCATCTGGCTGGAGAATAAATGCCTCATATTGAGTACTGAAGACCCTGTCCCTATCTTTTATACCTCTCTAGTGCTGGGGTTAAAGGCATGTGATCTGTTACTCTTTTAGACTGATTCAATCTCAAGAATCCCTGGGTGGCCTTGAACTCACAGAGATCCATCTGCCTCTTAATCCTGAATCCTAGGATTAAACCTATGTACCACCACCTCCTAGTTTCTAGCTGCTGGGATTAAAGGTATGTGCCTTGCTTCTATGGCTTGTGGCTGACTTTGCTTTCTGAATCCCCAGGCAAGCTTTAATAAATCACAAATAATATATTACCACGTTCATCTACCCAAAGTGTCACACTTGGCTAGGAGCCTTTGAGGATACAGTGAGAGCCAGAGCTAAATGAAGTCCTCTAGAAGGAAAGGAAAGCCATTGCCTTGTGTGTGTGTGTGTGTGTGTGTGTGTGTGTGTGTGTGTGTGTGTGTGTGTGTAGCTCTGAAGAAAGACATTTATTATGAGACACATCAGCCAATATCAAAAGGATTTTGTATGGTAAGATAGCTTTATCCATATGTTTTTGCTATATGGAATCAAAATTTTTTGTTTTATAATTTAGTTCTTAACATCCTATAAAGAATTAAATTTTGTTATGGTATTCTTTTTCAAATGTTTACTTTAGTTGATTCTAAATCTAATTCTTATTATTTTGGTTAATATTTAAAAACCCATCAAGATGTGAACGAATTTGTTTTTCAACATACTAGGAAGCTTGTGTGACAGCCTGTGGGTGTGAAACCCATGCAACCCCTTCTCTCAGACTTTTCCAGAGGAATTAATTTTAAGGGTTTCTTCCAGTAATTACTGTTCTCCCATTATCTTGTAGTTATTTAAATTTTATTACTCAGAAATTACCCAGAAGATGACAGTGTGTAAGCTCATTCTGCCTGTGATACACCCACTGTAACTTTTAAAATTTTTGTTAGTGAAGATTCAGATAAAAAATAATTTCAAAGGAGGTTGCCATTTACCATTGTGATGTATCTGTTTCACTGAGACCTCTACTTATGAGGTGACAATTCAATGACCAAATTTCCTTTGAGTTAGAGCATGCCATGGCCACTCAAATATTATGTTTACATTTACCAATAATGATTTATATGAGTATATTTTTACAACAATGGAAAGATTTCTATTTTGTATTGACATATCCTATGCATAGTGAAAATTATATTTCATAGAACCAAAATTATTGTGCACAATTCTCTTAACTGGTATAAAAATATTAAGATATTCACTCTATCTTGAATAAAATGATACAACACAGTATGACAAGAGTCATATCAATTTAAACCAACAAAATTTTCCTTTGTAATTCCCACTTAATTACCTAAACTCAGTTGCCAACAGAATATTTCTTCTGTAAAATTATTCCAAGGGTGTGTTCCATTTTTTTTAAAGTTCAATATTGAAAACAAACAGCTGGGGAAAAAAGGGAGAAAAATATTTTTTAAAAGATAATCTTAGTTAACATAATGAAAATTGGAAATACTGTTTGGGTTTAGAGCACTCTTATGTGTGGATCTTAGAATGTTAGTGATTGTTCAAGGATTCTCTAAATGGCTTACAGTATGAAGCCACCAAGGCTCAAGTTCTAATACCATGACAAATGTCACTTTATAATTTGAAGAACCTCCATCTCAAAGACACATGCTTCTGAAATAGTATGAACAAAACCCACACTAGTCACATTTACTAGCCCAATATGTAAATGGAAACTCATGGTAGGGTTTGCTTGTCATTCGTGACTTCAGGAAGAGGGATGGCCATGCTTGTGATCCACATATTGCATCTGAAAATGGAAGGTGTTAGTTAATCTAGTCTTTGCTTTTCCTTCCTCTGGATGAAATTAGTCTGAGTTGAGGTGGAATGTAAGTCTCTATTATTGGGCAGATTTGTGACATGACAGTATGATGTGGTAGGAACCGACTGTCGCCAGTTGTCACAAAGGGAAATGATACTTTATTAATCCTGTCATTCATGTCTTCATCTGCTCATTAATTTCTGTTTTCCTTTCTCCCCCTCAAATACATAAAATAAAATTCACATATCAATAGAAACATTAGAGTAGGTAGACACTTCTCCTTTTCCTCCGTTGCTACTCTTTAGATGTGGCATAGCTTTCCTGCATGCCCTCTCCCTACTCCATCACTGTTTCTCCTCTCTCCTCCTTCTCTTCTTTCCTTTTTTTTTGAAATTAAATATGATCATATTGTTTTCTCACTCCAATCCCTCCCATATACCTCCCATTGCTCTTTCTCAAATTCATGGCCTTGTTTTCTTCTGTTGTTGGTGGTGTTCTTCTTTTTTAAGTTTTGTTAATTCTTTGTCGATTTCACTTCATGCATTATGATCTCACTTATCTCCCCATACCCTCACATCTGCTCTCTGCCCTTGCAGCCTCAGCCCCATCATGGGGGATGTCCTTCTGTATATATGTTTCTCTTATTGGTTGATGAATAAAACACTATTCGGCCAATAGAGGCAGGAAGATCAGTGGGACTAGGAGACAAGGAGAATTCTGAGAAAGGCAGGCAGAAAGAGGAAGAGATTCCATGTAGAGACTGGGAAGATAGGATACACCAAGCATTCTCTGGTAAGATAAGGCCATGTAGAAATACATAGATTAATAGTTATGGGTTAATAATTAAGATAGAGCTAGTCAGTAAGATGCCCTAGCCATCAGCCAACAGTTTTATAATTAATATGGTATCTATGTGTGTTCATTTGGGGCTGAAGCAGTGGGACCTGGTGTGATAAGAAACTCCAGCAATACCCTCAAACAAAACAAAATTTAAAAAAAAAAAGGGGGGGGGAGAGGGAAGGAGAAGAATCTTGTCCTGGAAGCTGTAGTGTGGTCCATTCATCTTACTTGCAAGTGTGCATTGCCAAGAGTCATTGGTCTGGCTCAAGCCCTCTGCCTTCTAATGCACCACCGACAATGGCCTCTCACTGGTGCTCCTCTTGGATAACCTGGCAGGTCCAGTTATCCCAAGGCCAGTGAAGGGTGTGGATGACTCCGCACAATATCATTCCAGTGACTCCCTGTGATAACATGAGCCATGAAAATCCTCACAGACCCCAGCTGCAGCAGGACCACAGACCCAGACATGGTCCTAAGCAGCAGCTCTGGCCCAGATATCACAATGGCCCTGGTGGCAATATAGGCCACTCAGATCAATACTCCCCCAGTGGCAGCCTGGCTCTCATGTATCAACATTGTCTCAGGTGGTTGATCAGATCTTTGTCATCTGCATGGCCCTTGGTGGTAACAGGAGCCACAGATTACAACTCAGATCCTGTCTGGGGTAGAGCCATGGACCCAGACATTACCTTTAGCAGCAGCTCTGGCCCAGATGACACTGTGGATATGGGTGACAGTGCAGACCACTCAGATCAGCACGGCCCTGGTGGCCACATGGCCCTTGGACACTCTCATGGCCACAAGTTTCAGCCCAGACCTAGGACATTTGTGTGGTCTTTGGTGGCATCCCAAAAGTCAAGGCAGACCTTAGCTGTGGTAGGACCATGGACCCAGACATGCTCATAGGCAGCAGCTGGGTACCAGATGGCTCTTGATGGCCTCAGGAGCTATGAACATCAACACAAACCCTTCAGTCATTTTAAACACACACACACACACACACACACACACACACACACACACACTAAATATATAAACATTACCCTATCAGTCCATATAATATTACTTGTATGTATGGTTTCAAGGCTGGCCACTTAGCATTGAATAACTAATTAGAGTGCTTTTTCCCTGGGGAAGACTGTATCTCCCACTGCCAGTATTCCTCAATTGCCTGTAATTCTTCTCTAGGTTTGGGTCCCTGTGAGATCTCCCCTTCCATGTTAACGTGTCCATTGTTGTTGTCCTTGTTCAGATCATGGTTAAGCAGTTATGTTGGTGGGACTTTAAGGGTGTCGGTTCTAGCATTTCTAGAAAATATTTCATAGTAAATTTCCTGTTCCTCTGGCCCTTACAGTCTTTCATCCCCTTCTTCTGAAGTGATCCCTGAGCCTTAGGTGAAGGAATTGTGTTGTAGATGTGTCATTTGGGATTGATCACCACATTATAACTTATTCTCTGTATTTTGAGCAGCTGTCCAGGCAAGGCTGGGATATTTTGCTACCAGTCCTTCTGGCATTTCTCAAAAGCTATGTTACTCACCCAACCATATGATGGGCTTACTGTATATGCTCTTTGGCTACTCCATGCCACAGAGCCACCACTGGACAGACCCAGAAGGACATGAAGCTCATTCAGAATCTTTTGCCATGAGAGATCATCTGTTGAAATTCTTTACACCTTGTTATTTCCTCCTAGACCCAATCTATGGAAATCTGCAAAAGGATGCCCCATCTGCTTCTCACCATGGTTCTGCCTAGAGACCTTGTAAGCCTTTGGAAATGAACAAAGAAACGAACAAAACATCACAGTATAATGTGATATTATTCAAGAAAATCAGCTCCAACTGGTCAATATTATGAATGCCAATTGTATTAATGGTATGTTTGTGTTATTACAATATCAAGAATATCTAGGTGTAAAATGTCATGAAAAATAAGCAGTATTTTAGGATATTTGTAGAAACCTTTAGTTGAAACAATATAACGTTGTGTTCTATAGGAAAATACCTCACATTATGTTTGAACTTGAGTTTGAATACTCCAATACTGAATAATTTAAATTTTCATAATTTTTTTTACCACTATATGCAGTTGTGGTGGGTTCATATTGGACATTCTAAACTCATACTTCTTACTTTACTGATGTTTTCTATCTACCTACAAGCACATACTTGTTTATACATTTGCACGTATGTAAATATACATATAAGTATAAGTGCATATACATACATACATACATACATACGTACATACATACATACATATATATCTCCCACACTTATACGCTTTCACCCCTGGTCAGTTCCTTATCTCATACATTATAAAATGCTCTATGAGGTCATTTCCATGTATTTACATATTTAATGACCAGTATCTACAGACAGAAATATTTCTGCAGTGAGAAGAACTGAGCAGTGTAAGAAAGAAGATGGAAATTAGATACCAAGACTCTTCACACCGATGAACCTTCTAAAAATGATTGTCATCTCAAGTTTCCATATGACAACTACATTTTGATTTTGAACACATATTGTTTTTAAGTAGAAAATTTCTACATGCCTATTTTCCAAATGGACAATGGACTCAGAAATTGTTAGGTACTGAGATCTCATTAGCTGGATTCTAGGGGTGAGGGGATGAAGTAGCTGCTGTATTGTTTGGTTTTATTGTCAGAATAAAATAAAAACTAATATTCGGTCACATCCATGTTTAGCAACACAATGTTCTTGGTAGTAAATAGTTAAATTTGTGTGAAGGTGATGAGTATAATGCAAGGCATATCCCAGCATCCCTAGTGTGAGGAGCCCCAAAGACTGCCATTTCAGAGTTGTGGTCATTGGAGGAACACAAATCCTACCTAATTGGGATAGAAAAGGAATTTGTGAGAAGGACCCTACATAGCTCTCCAAATCCCTGGAAAGTGACATATATTCATAAGTCATAAAGTCATTCTTGGGACTTATTCTCCAGCAGTCTCAAAGCCCTGCCCATATAAGTTCCCCACTGACTGTTGTGGGCACATATAGCACAGCTCTTCCATGAGTCACTGGCCCTGAATACAACCCCTAGGCAGTCACCACCCCACCAGGATGGAGAGGGGTCTTCTGAGCTGGCTGTCTGATGTCAGCTGCCTTTGAGTCAAAGTCTAGGGTGGTTGTGAGCTCCTGCCCAGCAGACAGACCCAGAAACTCTGCACAAGACTTGTTTCCCACAAGTTCCCAACTCGGGCTAACAGACCTGGTTTTATTCAGGATAACTTCCCATTTTTACAGGATGCTTGCCATTTGTGAGTAGGGGCACCAAACTCTAACATTTTGAAAAAGTCCCACACGGAATGGGTTCCTGCTCTGAGTACAGTTGGAGTTAGTCATTCCCATTTCACTGTAGGCAGGAAAGAGTCTCCAGGGAGGACAAGCAAGAGAGGATGACATTGCCACATTTGCTGGAGCTGTGTGGAAGATGGATACCAAGAAATAACACTGCAGGTAAGAGAAGCTGCCAAGTCTCCATGAGAGCTTTGGAAGTGGCATCACATCACGATGGAAGGATACAGTACAGGATCCTGTCTTAATGTTAGGATGGAGTAGACAAGGTTAAAGAGTAAAAGACAAGAATGGTAATGATAACCTGGAATCTGCAAGGTTAAGAAGACATAGGACTTAATATGATGCTGAGCTAGCTGGGATCTCAGTTGATAATGCATTTTCTGTGCAGGCACATGGACCTGAACTCAGTCCTCAAAACACATGCAAAAAAAAAAAAAAAAAAAAAAACTGGTCATGCTCTTGCACACTTGTAATCTTAGCACTGGGGAGACAGAGACAGAACTGTCCCTGGGCTTGCTGACTGGCTGGTCTATAGTATACTTGGCTAGCTCCAGGTGTAGATGAGAGACCTTGCCTCAAAAAGAAGGTGGAGAGTGACTGAGGAATGGCAACTGTGGTTGTCCTCTGGCCTCTACCTGCACACAAATGAAAAGGCACAATACACAAAGGCAATGAGATAAAGAAGTAACACAGAGTTGATGTACAGATGAGCTCCATAGTAGTTGTCAGGGAGTCAAATAGAAAAGCCACAATAGTTTAAGTGAGAAATTCTGACTAAAGTATAAAAGTCAATTTTAAGCTCAGTTCTTTTACTAACAACAGTTGTAAGGGGGACTGCAACCTGGAACCTCAGAATGTTCACCCCACACAGATAAGTTTTCTCTCTATCTTCCTATGTGAACACTTTTATCTTCAGTCACAAAAACTTCCAACTTGAAATAAGTCCCCCAAATAACCCCTCCTCCATTACCATTGCTCCTGTGCTCGATTCTGATTTTAGACAATACACAGTGCTTAGTAACTGTTTAGATATATTAGATATGTTTTGCTTGGTATTAAGAATATTTTAATAGTGATTAGAGATAATCTTGTTGTCTGCTAAGTAGTTGCAACGTGAGAAGTTTTAACTCACACAATATTCTCCTCCCTGTGTTTCATGATTAAAGAGAAAAAAGTCTCCAATGTTCACTTTCATGGTAAAATATAACTCTGAGAAACAAGAGAAAATGATTCAGAATTTGGATTTGCCATGGGAAAAGAAACTAATGCATCAACTTCCCTGGATACGTTGTTGGAATCTGAATATAAATACATACATGAACATCCTTCATTTGGAAGAGCCGAGCAGTCACATGCATTTCCACACAGATGTACTTCCTCCAGGAGAGTCAGAACACCTGGCTGATCAGCTTGAAAAAGGTCTTGAATGTTGCAAGTGCTGTTGGAACTGGACCTGCAGAACCCTCCAAGAGACTCTGAAATGTGTCTTTAACTATCCTTAGAAGCTCACTTTAATGGGACCTATTCAATAAGCTTGTAATATGATTGCTCAATGCTCAATGGGACTTCTCACTTTTTTTTGGACCAACTGTTGTTAGTAAAAGGCATATGCATGACATTAACATAAAACTGCACTTCTATAGAGCATACTCAAAATTCTGCAACAAGACCTATACCATGTATCTGCAGTCTCTAAGTTTTTAATACAGGCATGTGTGTTCATGATGCCCTCCCCCCCCTTCCCCACTGCAGAACACTTTCCTCATGTCACAGGGTATGAGTTCTCAAGCAAGCAGGAGAGAGAAACCTAAGCTTATTAAGGTTGGAACAAAAGCAGTGGATAGTTCTAGCCAAAATTTTTGTTTGGAGACACAGATTGGCTTGGGAATTTCCCAGCAAAATTTAATGATGATTCAACTAGTCTTTAAAACTAACCAACACTGAGGCCCCTTGGAGCAGGAAGTGAAGACTTAAACATACACACACACACACCAAGTGCATACACAGATATACATAGACATACACACAGACACACATAACACAAATACATATCATACATACACACACACACACACACACATAGGCACATATATACAGACACACACAGAGCAATATAAAAGCCTTTAATCTTTTGCTAATCTGTTTATGGCACCTCACTGCCAAGAGCCTTAATTACCGAAACTTTCAAGTTATTCCTAAAACTGAGAAAGATTCTCTACCGTGGAGGTGCCAGCTTCAAACAGACAATGGACTACACTTCAACCTGATGCATGGCTGTTGCCCACTTCACAACACAGACGTGGATACAGGGAATTCTCAGGAGACTCTAGGCCAGTGGAACTTCCTGGAGACAGATCCTGAATAAACAAGTCACATGTCTCTATTTTTCATGACTATGGAACTGTGGTGTGACTCATCCATGTGGTGTCAATTTGAATAATTGATTATAAACATCCCAATCCAGTCTGGTATATTCCAACTATTCAGTCTAATCAAGAATAATTTTGCCTGGAAAACAAAATACCAAGATCTGGTGACTGAGGGGCCTGGTGACGGGCACTTAACCCACCCCAGGCTTCAGCCAGGCTTCTTTCTAAGACTTAGTGGTAGGGTACATCTGAATTAATCCTTCCAGACAGCTGGTTAGATGGTGTGAGAGAGGGCCAAGACCATGCCAGGGGCCACATCAGGCCCACAGGCAGCGTGGGAATAGACATGAGAACAACCATGCAGTGGGGAGCTTGGCTTTCTCATAGATGTGGGAGCCACACACATGAGGCTGGACCTGTGGATCAGATACAGCGTGAGAGATATGCAACCTTATCCGAGGGGCCCTACAGAGCCTGGCAAGCTTTGTTTAGGAGACTCCTGGAGCAGCTGGGACACAGATGGCTGGGAGGGGTCAGATCAGCTGGCAGAGATCACAGGCAGTGGCTGGGAATGCTGATTTTGTAAGGAGGATTTTCATAAGACTGGGAGAGGGGAAGGATCCTATCTGAAAAATAGAAATAAGATGGCATTGCAGATGTGAGAGCAAGGAAAAAAAAAGCCACTCAGCTGAGAAGATTTGATTTCTCACAGTCTGGTTGATCGATGCATTCTACCTAAGAGAAATCTGTCCTCCAAGGTAAAGAGCCAGGCATAAATGTGTGCATGTGTGCATGCCTGCTGAGTCTGCACCAAGGCCTTTAGTGCTCTTAAGTTATTCTAAAACAGCGACAGTGTTCCAGGGGACACATGGATGGGGACATTGGAAATCAGATGTAGGGAGGTGTGTTGTGATCTGCTCAGTTTCTGGAAAACTAACTATAGAAATCACTTTGTATAAGTCAAGTGAACGAAGTCTTCCTTTTACTGAATATAAAGTTAGCTCTGCAGTGTGTTCCAAGCCCTTAATCATGGCCACCTCATACACTGTAGGAACTGTTATTATTTACATTTTACACAGAGACAGAGGATCAGAACACCACACAGGGAGTGGCAGAACTAGAATTTGATCTTTGACAAACAGGTTTTTGTTTTTTATTCAGGGTCTTTTGTAGCTCAGACTCCCTTTCAACTTATTATTTAACCAAGTGCTAGGATTATAGGCAGGGGCTGATATGCCCTTTATGTAGTGCTGGGGATTGAACTCAGGACTTTATGCATGCTAGGCAAATACTCAGCTGAGCCACACCCACAGCAGGAGCCTTGAGCGCCTTATTGTACAGTTCACCACTTCAGGAGGCTGCCTCCCATGCCAGTGTGCACTCTGCCCTCATGCAGTCTGTACTCTCTGTGGACTCTGGCTTTACATTACAGCGGAACTCAATGGCAGTCATACGTTATACAAGGATATTCTATGTTCTGAGAAACATTTTTCTAGCGTGTTCTGGATTTTTTTTTTAATTGTTCAGTTTGACAAGCCACAGACTATGGTTTTTGAGTGGAGCCCAGCCAGGGTCCAAAGCAGCAGACTTCTGCTCCCATTGTAAATCAGCTCAGTGACTATCAGACTGCCTTGGTCCCACCTACCTACAAGGGTTCACTTTGTTACTGGTCAATACACGCACCTCAATCATTTTGAGCATTTTACTTTAGTGACGTATTACTATTTAAATAAGCATCCCATTTTCCAACAAACTCAGGGCTATTATGCAGAAGCTCATCTTGTTTTGATAAAATACTCATTTTCAGCTAAAATACATGGTCAGACTTTTAAATAATTCCTAAATTAAAAAGCAAAATATGGCCGGGAGTTGGTGGCACACGCCTTTAATCCCAGCATTCGGGAGGCACAGGCAGGTGAATCTCTGTGAGTTCAAGGCCAGCCTGGTTTACAGAGCTAGTTCCAGAACAGGCTCCAAAGCTACACAGAGAAATCTTGTCTTGAAAAGAAAACAAACAAACAAGAGAGCAAAATATGGATCATTTTAACATCTGTAATCATCATCATTCTTGGCATTAGCAAAGTTGGACAGTGTTGGAACTTTGTCCTCAGCTGTGGTGCTGCTATGGGAACCGTTAGGAGCCGGGGCCTAGCTGGAGAAAGTAGGTGGTGGGGGTGCAGACCTAATGCGTGTAGCTCACTCCTGCTTCTGTATGTCTGCTGAGAAAGGCATCCTACCGGTGTTCCCACTGCTATGAACTCCAGGGTATCCCACTATGATGGATGGCATTCTCACACCATGAACCCCAGGAAATCCCCCTCCCAAGTTGTTTCTGTCTGATATCCTGTCCCAGTGACAAGAAGAGTGATGAACTTGGGGAGCCAGTCCAGAGTCACAGAAGTTCTCTAGAAATTCCAGAAACCCTTCTTCCAACAGCTGGGGGTCTGAAGAGGCATAAAATATCGACTGCATCAAGGCCTAAAGAGGGGCGCTCTATCTGCAGATGAGATGAGATAAGGGGGATCTTTCTGTATAGGTTTATCTGCTCATATTTTGTTCCCAGTGCAAACACACACACCTCCATCTCACGCATGTTTACAGTATTTAAGAAAAACAATTGCTAATATTTATTATTATGTGAACAGCATTTTATAAGTATTTTATAAACATTACTTTAAATTTTCCTTAAACCCTGGAAAACATATATGCCAACATGCCTCCCTCATAGCTACCAGAATCAGTCACACAGCTGGTAAGAAGTGGGAAATTTTCTAGATACTCAGCTCTTTCTTGTTGTTTACATTCACTATTTTGAAATCATGAAGAGATTTCCGTGAAATACCAAAGCAAAGGAGAACTCTTGCTTCTGGGAAGCGGCATGGAGCTGGAGATGCTTCTCCAGGAATCTCACTGCTTGAAATCGCAGTTGTGTTGCCTTTTCAATATAAAATGTGAACACAGGACTGAATTTATAACAGAACATTGAAATAGAATCTGCTCTTATTTTTCTTGAGATGTGCATTTGTCATAAGCAAAAGTGACACAATTATGAGGCAACCCAAGTCACTCTCATTCCTAGGGTGTTTCATCGAGTTTGGTTTTAGGCAAAATTAACGTTTTTTTCATTCCTTTCTTTTTCCATAAATTACCCAATGATGCGTCAGTTATTTAACATGACTAGTTTGAAGTTAGTGATGATGGATTTAATTCTGTCCCTCCACAGTCCACAGGAGATAAACTCAACTTTACAGCACAGGATGAGGTTCAAACCTACAGGTTTTTGATTTTAGGATGCAGCCAAAATAGAAATGCACTCAGGTGAAACCAGGCTTCAGATGTCACAAGGGCCACTTCCTGTCATGGCTGTCACAGTTCTGTCATGCCCATGTCAGTCATACAGCCAGGAAGGCCAAGTATGGGCTATTCTGGAGCAACCATCTCACTCCTATGTAATTTTTCAAGAGAAAAGAGAACATCTGTCCCTATGAAGATTGGCTCGTGAACACTCACAGGCACTTTCTCTGTAATGACCCTTGATTGCTTGAACAACCCCAAATGTTCCTCAGCAAATGAATAGATAAATGCATCCTATTACATGCCAGCCTTCTGATAGCACTCAACAATAAAACAAATGAACTGGGGAGACTTTGAAGTCAGAGCCCAGGGACATGTCAAATGAATTCATATAGGAAGCTCTGAGTAGTTAATGGTAGCAGAAGAAAGATAAGTACGCCTTTGGGGAAGGACAGCAGAGAATGGAGGCAGGGGACTGTGTAAGGAAGGTGAAGGGACCTTTTGGTGGCTTGCAGCCTTTGTAGTCTGTTATGGTGATGATGTATGGCCTGGTTATACAATTTAAATATGAGATATGAAATGTTTATATTGTGATTAAATAAAAATGTATGGTTTTAGGGCTAATTCAACAAAAACCAATGGCTGCAGCCAATAATTAAAACTCCATGTGCATGCATGTATGTGTGGGGTGTGGGAGTGAGGGGGTTGGAGAGGTGAGAGGGTGGGGAGTGCCTGCTTGTATGTGTGCATATGGTGCCTGTTTGTGTGCAAGTGGGTATTGTGAGAACAGGTACGGGTACATATGTGCATCTCTCATTGGCTATGCTGGCTGGTCAGGGAGCCCTAGGGAACCTCCTGAAGACGAGGATGTAATTATATCACTAGACCCAAGATAAATGATAAGTGGGTGTTTATTGGAGAACAATTACACAGAGAAATACAAAGAACTGCTGGAGCGCTTCCCTGCTCTTCCTACCAGATCCACTTATGCCAAGGAAAGCCACGCCTTAAGCTTCTCTTTTTCTGCTTCAGTCAGCCTGAAACCACACCCAAAAAAGTGTGGCCACCGTTATAGGTCCACAGACCAGCCTTCTGTCTCTGCCTCCTCAGTATTGGGATTATAAACAGGTTCCACTATACGCTGCTTTTTATCTAAGCATTCTTGGAGTTGGGCTTAGGTCCTCCTACTTTCACAGCAAGCACTTCCCCAACAGAGCTATTTCTCAGCCCCTGGACTTTTCACGACCAGGTTTAACTGCATGCCATCCCTGTAGCTGCGCAAGTGTGAGCACAGTGCTAATTAGCCAGTAGCTTTTAAACAAATTATTTTATCTTTGTTTTTTGTGTCTGAGTGGGGTGTGTGTGCGTGCGCGTGTGTGCATATGTGTGTGCACTTTCCTGGTATTCATGGAGGCCAGAAGATTGCAAAGGAACTGGATTTACAGGTGTCTGTGAGCATCCACGTGAGTCCTAGAAACAATCTGGGTCCTTGGCAGGAGCAGCTACTGTCTTGATGAGTGCACTTTAAATAATCCTTCCATGGATCCTTTGCACTTACTGACTGACAAGCACACCCAGTGCATCCGTGCTGTAAGTTGCCCATAAGAGCTTCTGAAAGGAGACATTTAGCAACCAATAAGGAGGGAGAGCTGCCTCTGCCATAAGACTATTCAATTATTGCTTTTTTTTTTTTCCATCCCAGAAAATCATTTCAAATTACTGCTAATTTCTAGAAATGAGCTTGCTGCACTTTGTTTCAGAGAGTTGGAAAGAAAGGGAAATTATTTCCCCATTCTCAAATTCCCTTACATCTCATCTGGGCAAGCAAAATGTTATCATCTTCTCACTAGGCAGGTTGGGAAATATCCCAGCATAAATGAGACTGCAAGCAGCTGGGGGGGGGGGGGGGGTGGGGAGTGGGTGGGTTAGGGCTCCCCCTAGTGGTGCCTTCCTGGTTGAAAGGGTTTTAAATGAGCGGCTCTCTGCTCCAATCACTGCTTTTATGGAAATTGTCTTGATAAAATTATAAAGTAAGAGCCTATCCCATTTAAGGTAATAGTTTACAAAATTGTGGGCTTCCATCCTTCTTCTACTTGTCCATTCTTATTAATATTGTTATTAATACTTGGTTTTATTTTATTTATGCCAATATAAAAAAGTGGAGCATCTTTTAATGGGGAACTATAGAGAGGTGTGCGGTCATGTTTTCTAAGGAGCCCATCGTTGACTCTATGTCATCTCTTTACATCTGCAGGAACACAAGGCAGAACAGAGTGAGTCCACTGTATAAATCACGCAGAGCAGCAGCAGCAGAGCAGCACGGGTCATGGACATCAGCTCCCTGTATCTATCTGTTCCTTTCCTGTTGCAAGACACTCAACCCCTTCAGCAGAGTTTTGAGTTTCTATTTGCATTTCTGAAGGGCTGACACTTGGTTTTGGTTCTAGTGAGCCCTTTGAAACTGTGTCCACAGGGTCCAGTTACCATGTCTCATGGACAACCATGCTGCTTCCCTGTGTGCTGGATGGTGGAAGAGAAGCTGTATCCTTGGGAGAAAGTCAGGCAGTGTGGAAAGTCATGAAGTAAAGTCTACCTCAGCAAAGCTCTTTGTCAATGGAGGTTAAGTAGAGCTTGTCCTTCAACTCTGAAACTCTCCAGAGCCTCTACCTGAGTGCCCATCTCCAAGGCCCTAGAGCCCACAAAAGCCCCACTCTCAATTCAATCCTCCCTCATCTCATTCACACTGTTTGGTCGTCTTTATCTACTAGATCACTCAGGCACATCTAGAACATTCTTGAGTACTCCAGATTCATGTAAATTCATCTTAAATGACATAGTTGGAATGTGTCTGGCTTGCCATTCATCTATGGGCATGAGAAAGACACTAGAATGTTTTTGAACCTAGCAACTGTCAAAGTTGACAGTGGCCAGTCTTAGAACAGTCCCCTACACTAGGCCTAGGAGACCAGACAAAACCAAAACAGAATCACTTTTGCCAAGGGCCACAGGATCCAAGACCCAGTTCCTCCTAGACACAGTTTCCTCACCTAAAAATGGCAGTAAAATTCCCTTGTTCAAGGTATTGTTAAGTTACTAGAAATGGAAAGAACCAGCTTACCATGGGTGGCACCATTGCCTAGGCAAGGAGTCTTGAGCTGTAGCAGTGGAGAAATTGAATGGGAAACAGGCAAACAACTGAGCATGTATGCCTTCGTTCTGACTCTGATTTTGACTAGATATAGAAGTAAGTGCCTTCCCCAAGCCAGAGTCTGGATTAACACCTTTCAGAAGCATGATGATACAGACCAAGAGCCAACATACATGCACTGGTATTTGCTGATATTTCTTAAGACAAAACAGAAAATTTTATACAGATACTAAGATAGCAGAAACATTGCAGGGCACACAGAGGCCAGGAATTGGCAATTAAGACTTCAGACATCACCTTCTAGCTTACTCCTCTGCCCCACCTTTGCCTGTCTCTCCATGTGTAGGCTGTGTCTGCTCCCTTGTGAGCCCAGGAAAGCAGTATGTACTTGTCCAACTTGTAATTGCTCGTAACTCTTAAATTCCTGAGAGCATCTGACAACTAGGCTTAGCTATCTTCAGAGAGCCCAGTAAGCTGTATTGAAAAAAAAGTCATTAAAAGAAACAAAATAGCCAGGACCATACTAATGCAACTAAGAGGACAGCTGTAGGGTTTCTGGAGCTTTCTCTCTACCCACCCATGTTGGACTTACTACACAGGCCACCTGCCTCAAGACTTCTCAAGCCACTGGAAGCCTCCAAGCATCTTTAGCTGATCATAACTATCTGAAAAATTCCTGTAGGCCTAGGGATTCAGCTAGTTGGTAGGATGCTTGCCTAGTGTGGCTGAAGCCCTGAGTTTGATATCCAGCATTGTGTAAACCAGAAGTGGTAGGCATACCACTGCAGTCTCAGCATTGGGAATGGGAGGTAGGAGTGATATGTAGATGGAGCTTAGTTATGATCCTGCTAGTGTGCCCAGAGTCTTAGGTTTGACCCTCAGCGATGCATGCAAAATGAAGAAAATATAACCAGAGAAATGTGGTGATACATTGTTTATGATCTAATAAAGCTTGTCTGGAGATCAGAATGCAAAGCTAGTCATAACCATAGAGGCCAGGCAGTGGTGGCACACACCTTTAATCCCAGGACTTAGGAGACAGAGGCAGCAGACAGATCTCTGTGAGTTCAAGGCCACCCAGGGGTGCATGAGAGTGAATAAAAGAGAAGCAGAGCTCATGCCTTTAATCCCAGCAATAGGGAACTATAGAAGACAGGATCAGGGCCTCAGACCAGGCTTTCATTCTTATGCAATTAGACACATTGAGGACAGGACCGCCCCAGCCTTGGGAGAGGTGAGAGCTTTGCATTCTGATATTCAGCTTGCACACCAATTTATTTCTTTTTTATTCCTTTTTACCTTTTAATATTAATATTCAGAATCTTTATTTTTGAATTTTAATATGTCTTTTTTCTATTTTTTAAATTAAAGTAGAAACAAGCTTTTTTTTTTTTTTACATGTCAATTCCAGTTCCCTCTCCCTCCTCTCTTCCCCTTCCCCCCACCAGCCCCCTATCCCATTCCCTTTCTGCTCCCCAGGAAGGGTGAGGCCTTTCATGGGGGGGTCTTCAAAGTCTGTCATATCATTTAGAGCAGGGCCTAGGCCCTCCCTCATGTGTCTAGGCTGAGAGAGTATCCCTCTATGTGGAATGGGCTCCCAAAGTTCATTTGTATACTAGGGATAAATACGGATCCACTAGCATAGGCCCCATAGACTGCCCATTTCTCCTAATTAACACCTACATTCAGGTGGTCTTATTCTGGTTTCCCAGCTATCAGTGGGGTCCATGAGCTTCCCCTTGTTCAGGTCAGCTGTTTCTGTGGGTATCTCCAGCCTGGTCTTGACCCCTTTGCTCATCACTTCTCCCTGTCTGCAAATGGATTCCAGGAGTTTGGCACAGTGTTTAGCTGTGGGTGTCTGATTCTGCTTCTATTAGCTACCAAATGAAGACTCTAGGATGGCATATAAGGTAGTATCAATCTCATTATCAGGGAAGGGCATTTAAGGTAGCCTCTCCACTACTGCTTTGATTCTTAGTTGGGGTCATCTTTGTAGATCTCTGGACATTTCCCTGGTGCCAGATTTCTCTTAAAACCTATACTGGCTCCCTCTATTATAGAATCTCTTTTCTTGCTCTCCTCTGTTCCCCTGACTCAATCTTCCTGCTCTCTCATGTCCTCCTCTCCCCTCCTCTTCCCTTTTCTCCTGACTCCATCTCACCTCTCTTTCTGCTCCCAATTTGCTCAGGAGGTCTTGTCCCTTTCCCCTTCTCCCGGAGATCCATTCTTTGGTTGAGGGGAATCTAGGTTGCTTCCAGGTTCTAGCTATTACAAATAATGCTGCTATGAACATAGTTGAACAGAAGTTTTTGTTGCATGGATGTTCATCTTTTGGGAATATGCCTACAATTGAAATTGTTGGATCTTGTGGTAGACTGATTCCCATTTTCCTGCGGAACTACCATACTTATTTCCAAAGTGACTGTACGAGTTTGCACTCCCACCAGCAGTGGAGGAGTGTTCCCCTTTCTCCACATCCTCTCCAGCACAAACTGTCATTGGCGTTTTTGATTTTAGACATTCTGACAGGAGTAAGATGGTATCTTAGATTTGTTTTGATTTGCATTTCTGTAGTGGTTAAAGATGTTGAGCACTTTCTTAAGGGTCCTTCAGCCATTTTAGATTCCTCTATTGAGAATTTTCTATTTAGTTCTGTACCCAACTTTTTAATTGGATTATTTGGTGTTTTGGTGACTAGCTCCTTGAGTTCTTTGTATATTTTGGGGATCAGCCCTCTGTCAGATGTGGGGTTGGTGAAGATCTTTTCCCAGTCTGTGGGCTGCTTCTCTGTCTTGTTGACTGTGTCCTTTGCCTTACAGAAGCTTCTCAGGTTCAGGAGGTCCATTTATTAATTGTCAATCTCAGTGTCTATGCTACTGGTGTTATGTTCAGGAAGTGGTCTCCTATTCCAATTTGTTCAAGGGTACCTCCCACGTTCTCTTCTACGAGGCTGAACACCTATTTCTGTCTCTGGGTTTTTATTATTTGTGCTACACAGAGACTTCATTTCTATAATGTCATTTTTTGATGGAACCCAGCTCTACTTCTTTAAATCATTATATGACACAAAGAACTTCAGTAGCCAAAATACTGACCCTACTATAGACTCGCTGTAACAATGTAAAGCAATACAAACAGGGCCTAGTGGGTAAGGGACTCACCATGCAAGCATGAGGATCTGAGTTCAGCATCTGTGCAAAAGGACAGACATGGCCACATGTGGGCCTGTAATCTCAGCTTTGGGAAACAGACAGGCTAGCCTTGCCAACTGATGAGTCTCTGGCTCTGTGGGAAACTCTGCCTCAGGAAACAAGGTGGGTGGGGGCTGGGGAGATGGCTTAGTGGTTAACATAATCCCTGTGCTGGAAGTTTCTCTCAGAAGTCCTGAGTTCACTTCCTAGCACCTATGTCAGGCAGCTCTAAACTGCCTGTTACTTCAGCAGCAGGAGACCCAGCACCCCCTTCTGACCTCCACAGGGACTGCCTCACACACACACACACACACACACACACACACACACACACACACACACACAGAGAGAGAGAGACACACACACATAATTATAAGGAGTAAGTTCCCCCCCCCACCTAGTCTTGTCCCACAGCCATACCACCCCCAATTAACACACTGAGACTCTGTATTGGATATAATGCTGTTGGCCAGGTACTAGTTTCTTATCAGCTAGCTCTGTCTTAAGTATTAACCCATTTCTGCTAATCTATGTATTTCCACATGGTCTCCTCTTATCCTCGGAGAGCCAGCTGGCGTCCAGCTCTCTCCAGACTCTCCATCTTGACTCCTCCTTCCTATTTCCTCTTTTCTCCTCGTTTCCTAGTCCTTCCTATCTTCCTTTCCTATTGGCCGACAGTGCTTTATTCATTAACCAGTATGAGAAACATATATACAGAATGACATCTCCCATCACATAATACATTTTTTATAGTATTTTTATTGATTATTTTGGGAATTTCACATCATGAATCATGAACACACTTCTCATTCCTCCCAGGTCCACCCCTCCTAGGAACCCCCAGCCATATAATAGAAGAAGAAAAAGAAAAAAGAAGTCCAATTTGTGTTATGCATGGTCAAACTCCAGTGGTCAGTCCCTTAAAGAAAACTGAGTCCTTCCCCACCCTGCCCCCTCCAGAATTCCTCAGTTGTGGAGAGCTACACTTCCTCATCCTTATCCCAGTTTTGGGTTGTGAGCCTAACCTTTAATAGCTGAGTCATCTCTCCAGCCCCCTTATCACAATTTTCAAGAGTTCTCTTTGACAGCTTTCTGTCTGGGCTGTCACTTCTTGGGGACACAGGAACCTTCTATGTCCCTCTTTTTCAGCTGTGAGTCTGGAATCAATACCACTGCAAAAAATAGCTTCCTTGTCCTTTACAGCCAGTGGGAGCACAGATCATTGACTCACACTCTGGTGAAAGCACAGCCTTCAGACATCAGCATGGCTGCAGGCAGCATCCCAGACAAAGGACACCCATGTGGCCTTCAGTGGTCACTCAGACCAGGGGCATCAACATGGCTGTCAGGTGCTGTAGGACCTGGGAGATCCACATAAACCTCTGCTTTCGACAGAGCCTGGGGCAGTGGACCATGAATACCAAAGTGGCCTCCAGGGGCAGCAAGGACCTTAGAGGTCATTTGAGGGGGTCCAGTCCAGAAAATGAACCAGTCTTCATCGTGGACATCCTGTCATTGCACAGAACCCGGGGCAATCACGGGCAGCATGTTGAGAGGCTATGTGAGCGCACAAGCTCCAGGCTGCCGAATACCACCTTGGGGGGTCTTACTGAGCAGCCACACATCCCCCATCCACTGCAGTCCTCTCTCTTACATCTATCACTGCCTTCTTGTCTGCAATTCTACCCCTCTTGCCATTGTTCCATTCATCCATCTTTCCCACCTCTCCATCTCATATTCATCCATCATAGTGGCATTGGAAACTGCAGTGTCACACATTATGTTTTTTGTTCGAACAGTTTTATATGCAAATATTCATTGCAACAAGTCATTGGTCTGGTACAAGGTTTCTGGCTTGTTCATAAATACTGGACCATTGCCAAGACTCATCTCAGATATTCTGCTGTTGTCCAGAACCAGGGTGATCATGTGACTAGGCAGGGTGTCTGGGGGCAGATTCCATCTGAATTCCAGGATGCCACATACCTCCCTGCCCTCTATGTCTGCAACCCTGAGGCTCACTGGCTCAACATTTGTAGGCTGCAGACAGCACCAATATCCTTGCTCTCTGTCTCCCAGCAGGGCAAGCAGCTCAGGCTGCAGCCCCAGTAGATGAATGCTGAGGGCCCAATAATAGGTCTGGCCCTATTCAGTAATGACATCTGGTTCTACAGAACCAGCTCCTCTGTTCACTCGAGCAGCTTGAAGATGGAGTAGATGCTGTGGTGGACTGACTCAAAGCGCTGGATCTCGGCCAGATGGCAGCAGAGTTGGTGAGTGCACACACACTCAGGCCTGTCTTCCAGGTGCCATGCATGGACTTCAATAAAAATAATAATAAAAAAAATTAAAAAGCAAGCAAGGAGACTGACATAGGAAGACTTCTGACACCCATCTGCAGCTTCCACAAGTACAGGAATAGGTACACACACCTGTGTACCACATACACACACCCCAAACTATACTAACAAAACAATCCAAAAGGGCCTGGCTCCTTCCTGGGTTCCATGTTACTTGAGTGAAAAAGCTATGAATATATGCAATCATAAAATAAACTTTGACACCCCCAGAAAGGCAATCGTTACTACTTAAATCAAACAGTTGATTCATACTTGGAGCAGACTAACTCTATTACAATAATTGCTTTGCCAAGCCCAGGGAGATTCCTAATGAGAGTCAGTAGGATCTTCTCCAGTCTCACTGGGACCCTACACTGAGGGTTTTTTTCACCTATGTATATTTTGTACTGTTCTTCAAGCAGGGAAAGGCCAGCTCTTATGTCTCTTTCTCTATGGCTTCCAACCATAAGCCTGTGAGTGTTCCAATTCACATTCGTTCATTTTTCTCATTGTCACATGAGTCTTCTGATAGCATTTCATCTCATGGGAAGCCTGAGCATCCAGTTTATTGAGAGACCTTTTTTATTAGTCTACATTTCTTTCTCATTCTTTATATAAACACATATTAGGTATGGAGGGGTGTATGTGAAAGCCAAACATCCATCTAGGCATTCTTCTTCAGAGCTGTCTCCCCCCCACCATGTCTCTTTGGAGACAGGATCTCTCACCATAACTAGGAGTTTGTCTAGGGGGACAGAGTGTTAGGATCTGTCTGTGTCCACTCCTCCAGCACAGAGATTGCATGTGTGTGCCCCTATGTCCCACAGTTTTACATGGCTGCTGGGAGTCCACGTCATATCCCTATGCTGTATATCAAGTGCTTTACCAGTTGAAATGTCACCCCAGCACTATAATATACGCTACTTGGCCGAAATAAGTGGTCTCGTTGTGACATTTTCATGCATGGACCATGTGCTTTATGTTTCTGCATCCTGGTTTCTGTCCCACCACCAGTATCTGGCTTTCAGGTGAAGTTGTGAGAGGCATGGCTCCATGCAGCCTCAGGGCTGTGGACCTTCCCTGCTCTGTCCTCTCCTGGGCCTCAGGGCTGTGGACTCCTCCTGCCCCCACCCCTGTCCTCTTCCCATGTGGACTGTTGTCCACCCCCTACTCCCTCTCAGCAGCTGTTCCTCATCTTCTGTCTTCCAGGACATTAAAATTTCTTCCAAAAGACATGTCTTCTCTTTGCCAAACACTCCATATGTAAAGCTGGAGAGCAACTCCTTGAGCCTCAGAGACTTCTGGTTTTAAGTTTTAAATATTGAATGAACAATGTCTCTTTTCTATTCATTTCCCCTTAAACAAATTGTTGTGAAGATTCCAGGCTTTTTTACACAGCTTCTCTCCCATTCCTTAAATCCAAGTCTTCCAAAACAGCTTTCTGAAACCTGACTCCTCTCGCAGAGCATAAAACTTCACAGTATCTACCCAAAATAACGAAGACAGCAGGTG
Source organism: Phodopus roborovskii (assembly GCF_943737965.1). Lineage (NCBI taxonomy): Eukaryota > Metazoa > Chordata > Mammalia > Rodentia > Cricetidae > Phodopus > Phodopus roborovskii. Next base: position 641,308 of record NW_026126433.1, read on the forward strand.
CTATTTTGCTCAAGAGATGTGAAACAATTCTGTGAAATCCAACACAGCTCTTTTCAAGAGCACCGGTGCCTTTCAGTTTCTCCATATGACCACTGGAGGGCGCCCATGTCCTCCACTTTTATTTCGGGAAATTTGGCTTTGTGTAGGGGAAGCCAGTGTGGTCCTTATAACTCTGTAAAATTAAAAAAAAAAAAAGTAATCATCACAAAGGTGGGACTCTCATGAGTGCATACCCAGCCCTGTGCCATGCTAAATGTTGCTTTTGACTGTAAACACATTATCAAATACATTACAACAAAGTGAATATATTTTGTATATCACAATAACGATAAGGTTAATGAGAAATAAAATACCACTCCACTCAATGTCTACACTCGATAAAATTTACAAAGAGGCTTTAGTGAGCTTAAATACCTTACGTCTGATGGGAAGTTCGGTAGCAGCTATGAAAGAATTTGCCAAAGTGGCAATCAGAGAAGAGAAAACTTCTGGCTGCATTGCCTCTCAGCAGGACTTCCCATTCTCCTCATTTACTGAATGAATTTCTTGGATTTTGGAAAGACAGCCTTCTTAAAGGTTAAATACTCCCCATGGAACATCCAGGTCATACCCAGAAACCACACCAAGATGAGTCACAATGGATTCTTCTGCAGGTTGACTTAAAGAGTGTGGACATTTCTGAAACTGCAAACATTGGTTCTACTGTTGTTTTGAGCAAAGTCCCTCCAGCTCTTCTTACTGCATAACTCTAGACATCACTGAGCTGTAGAAATGTATGCCAGTTCCCAGTGGAAACAGAACTGATTTTTTAAAATGTATGTTTTACATTTCAATTCCAATTCCCCTCCCTCCTCTCCTCTTGCTTCCCCTACTTTCCCCCACCCCACCTCCCATCTGCTCCCCTAGAAAGTCTACTAAGTCTGTCCCATGATCTCCTTGAGGCAGGAGCAAGGCACCCCTGCCCCAGCCCTCACCCCTGTGTCTAGGCTGAGCAAGGCATCTCTCCATATAGAACAGGCTCCACTAAGTCAGTTTGTGCATTAGAGTTAAATCTTGGACCCACTGCCAGTAGCCTCGTATATTGTCCCAGTCACACCATTATCACCTATAATAATAGAGTCTAGTTCGGTCTTATTCAGGTTCCCCGTTTGTTAGACTGGAACCACTAGCTCACTAGCTCAAGTCAGCTGATTCTGTGGGTTTCCCCATCATATTTATTCATATTATCACTCTTCCCTCACTTCAATTGTACTCCAGGAACTTGGCCCAATGGTTAGTTGTGGATTTCTGCATCTGCTTCTATCTGTTTCTGGAAGAGGGTTCTAGCTTCTCTGGGGTTGCTGATTATAGGCTGGGTATCTTCTGCTTTATGTCTGATATCCACTTATAAGTACATACTATATTTGTCTTTATGGGTTTAGAAAAACTGAACTGATTTAATCTAAATGTCTACACTCCTGTAATTTAAAACTGTGCACCGTGAAGGCTGAGGATTCTTGATTGCTGAAGTTATTAGCAGATTAGAAGATGGTGTCATCAAGAATGTGAACACATGGCCAACTCCTTTTAAACAAGGTCCAATTATATACAGGCTAAACGATGTGCTCATTAGGCAGCATATGGAATAATAGCTTTTTACATTAATTTTTAAAAGATTGATTCATTATGTAAACTATATTCTGCCTGCATGTATGCTTGCACATGAGAAGAGGGCACCAGATCTCATTATAGATGGTTGTGAGCCACCATGTGGTAGCTGGGAATTGAACTTGGGACCTTTGGAAGAGCAACCAGTACCCTTAACCTCTGAGCCATCTCTCCAGCTCCAATTTAATTTTTATTATGTTAATTTATTTTCTCTCTCTCTGTCGTGTGTGTGTGTGTGTGTGTGTGTGTGTGTGTGTGTGTATGTGTGTGTGTGTGTGTGTGTTCAGAGGACAACATGCCGGAGTTAGATCTCCCCTTCCACTATGCAGGCCCAAGATCAAATTCAAGTCATCAGGCTTGGCAGAAGCCATCTTTATTCCCTGAGCCAATCCAAGAATTCAGTTTTCACTCATTGAAGGAAATGACCACCTAGTTAACTTGGAAAAATAAAATCAGACTTTGTAACAAGAAGTCTAGACGCCACTGTCATGTAAAGCAGCCAGGCTGTCCCTTTAGCTGGCCCTGACCCCAGATCTTCTGCTGTCAGGGCCTGTGCATTAGAAGATGTGGTCATGTCAAAGAAAGCAAGAGGCTGGAGAGGCAGCACTGCACACCAGACGCAGTGGCACTGGTTTTGCTTAGAAAAGTCAGGACATGCACATACAGATACCAATGACACATGATGACAACCCACGCTCAGTGGGGGGATCCCAGTAAGGCAGGGGCCCAGGGGAATTGTCTTTAAGGCCCATTGTTCAGGCATCCCACTCACTAGTTCTCCTGCATATTAATAAAAACACTGTCTTCCTGCTGAAGACAGGGACACAGGAAAAGATACAGAAGCAGCTGTATTTTGTTGTTGTTGTTATTGTTGTTATATTTTGTAATGGAAAATTCAGCAAATACTAATCATTGCTATGGTAGCTTGGAAAGGCACCTGCTACCAAGCCTTAGGACCTGAGTTCAGTCCCTAGGACCTACATGTTGGAAGCAAAGAACTGACTCCCACAAGTTATCATCTGACCTCCACATGTACCTTGGCTGCCCCACTCAAACATATAAAATAAATAAGTGAATGTATTCCCAGGATGGAACAATCCAGTTGTCTTAACTATTGCTGTCCAGTTAGACAAGGTTTTAGGTATTTAGGTCTGTGTCCACTGTTTTCCAGCCTTGCTCTAACCAACCCTCTCAGGTCTTGGGTGTGATGGGAGTGTGAGAAGGAGCTTTCTCTCCTGAATGAGAATACACTGTGATGTCTGATGACACAGCTTCTAGAGAGAGGGTTTTTATTGCCTCCTCTCCCAGACGATCTCTGAGCTGGTACAAATCTCAAGACTGTTTAGGGACATCACTGAATTAAGCAGGGCAAGTGTAGCCAGTTCTAACTTGTTTTCTTTGATAATTTCTTTATTGGAGTTGAGAGGTTTTTGTTTGTTTTTTAAATAGATATTTTTTTATTTTAAAGACATTAAGTCCATCTTCCTTTAAAAAGGGATTTTTTTTCAATTTTATTTTTAAAGATTTATTTTTTATTTATGTGAACTGTTTGTTTGTGTGTGTGTATACCAGTGCCTGGTGTTTGTAGAGAGCAGAAGAGGATGTCTGGTTCCCTGGAGCTAGAGTTCCAGGCCTTTGAGAGCCACACACTGTCAGTCTGGAAACTGAACTCTTGTCTTCTGTGAGATCTGCCAGTCCTTAATCATGGAGCCAGATCTCCAGTCTTGGGAGTTTAGTTTTAATTTTCATAAACTTAGTCTTTGTTGCTCATTTACAGCGTTTGTATGAAACAAGACCAAGAAACTGACATTTAACACATCGGTATGAATCATCGTTTCTCTCCATCACAGAGCACCAGGGAATGTAGAAGCAAATACCTGCTCTTGATGGTTTAATAGAGAAATACAAAAGAGACGATTTTCATTCCTGCTTAACAAACACACAGCACAGTGACACGTCCCTGAATAGCTACACACAAAGGTGAGTTTGTATCCAAAATTGAGAGACAGCCTGTCCTTCACTCCTGACTATATTTGCAGAATGATGAAACCACTGAGCAACTGTTCCTCATCCCAGTTCATCACTGGCAACCTTCCTTTTAGACTTTAAAAATAAATGAAGAGGAAGTCAAAATAGAGTTCTTGTAGCACTCTCAAGGATCCCTTGTTCAAGGATGATGGCCATCTGACCATAGGACTCGCCAGCAGGGACTGGGCCTGTCTGCTATTTCCTGGAGTAGCTCGGTGCACAGCTCTCTCCTGGCACTAATGGAAGGACAGAGCTCATCAAATGAGGGGCAGAAAGAGAAGTTTGCCAACCAGTATCTGCTCCTACCTCATTCGTGACCCTCAGCACACTTTCCCTTTCTTGATCCCAATTCATGGTTTGTAACAGACACACTTCGTCTGACTGGCATCCTGCTTGTTTGTGGTTTCAAAATCCTGCCTTGACATATTTATTCCCAGCCTGCTTGTCCTCAGCCCACGTACAGTCCAAGCCTCCTCCTAATAGCACCTTTCATGCTGGCTGAGTTGGCCTCAATGCTCCTGAATTTCAGAGTCCGGGAACATAAAGGAACTGGTTCAGGGGCAGGATGGAGATGGTGAAGGAGTTAAGCAGGGCTCTTACTCGTTTTTTACAAGGTTCAGCTGCTGTGCTGTAACTCTTAGGTAGAAAAGTGCCCTTCTGGGGAGAGTATTCCAAGCAACCAGGGGACTTTTCGCCCAACAAAGCCTGGAGTATGCACTGAAAGAGATTCAGCTGAGGCGTCCATCCACAAGGCAGTGTCTGCTTTGGAGACTCAGACTAGTACAGGCTAGTGTTCTGAAGAGTTCACATTTGCAGTTTGAACTTGGGGATGAGCCCTTGGCACTATGCCGAGTGAGCAGGACTCTCTGCTTGCACACTGGCTGAATTGCTTCTTCTCAGTAAGAAAAACCAAATGAGACATCCTATTACCATCCAGACCCTAGGGAGCATCAACCCTGGTCAGTATGAGGGGGGGTGCTGTAGAATTGCCTGTGAGGCTTGCTGCACAGATTAAAGTAAGGATTGAACTAAGAAAAAGGTTGTAGAAATACATACATGACCAGATGTGCATGACTTTCATCTTTCAAGATAGTCTACATTTGTGAACATCTAACATAGTTTTTAGGACCTGACCATCTGGTGTGTGTATCAAGGGGCTGACAATCAGAGAACCTTTGACTGTCTTTGGGGCATGGACTCAGCTCTGTTCCTACTGCTTGACATGACCCACTTGGACTGCTGCATGTCCATTCATCCACTCATCCTTTTGGAGTCAGTCCTATACCCCATCTCCTCAGTTTTTCTCCTCTGTATCTTCATTCAAGCCCGTGGCCTGGGTGCAACCCTGCAATCCCTGGAAGCTCTGTGCACTTCCAGCATCAGCCATCACATCAATGAAGCAATTTTCTTTCCCATTACCTCTCACCCCTTAACAGTCCCTCCCCAACCCCAGAGAGCCTTCTAGCTCCACCATGTGCTTTCCCACTCTCGTGCTACATGTGAGCAAGTATCCTAGCCACACTGGAGCCTTCGCTGCCTCCCTACTGCTTCTCCTCCACAGGAGTGAGAAACAACACTGACAGTTACTAAACCTTGCCCAAGGCATGGTGCTTGGGCTGTCTATGACAAATGCCAAACACTCAGTGCAGAATTGTAATTTTGCTAGTCCAGTCCCTGAAGGTATTCTTGAGGTAACTATGGTGAGGCAGTCATGGCAAAACAACCTTTTCTACTATTTTCTCATTTTAAAATTAAGATTAAAAGCACAGTTTTTTACGCTTCATGAAATGTTTGTTTCACAACTCTTGGTTCATATGAAACGCAATTCCTATGGAACAAAACTGCATTAAAACATAAATCAATTTTTGCAGAAGCCTTTCAGGGGGTCTAATAAATCTATTCTAAGCCTCAATATGAATCTATCTTCCCATTAGGGATAAAGTTTATAAAACCAATAGAAAACTTGCCTTTGATTATAGTTACATTTAATGAAATCTTGTTAGATTTCATTGTCTTGCTTCCAGACAAAACCCCAGGAACCTTTTGAGCTTTTTTTTTTTTTTTTCCTATTTTAACTTTTGTAATGGAATTTGAAAAGCAAAACCATAAAATCTAACATAAAACAGGAAAACAGAGGCTATAAATCCCTCCCTTAACTTTCATCTTCATTAGAGAAACACTAGATCAAAAGTATGTCGCCACTTATACTGCGTGGATTGGGCACCACTATGCAGGCAACCATGGTGTGGGAAGTCTGCATCCCTCCCATTGGTCTCCACGTACAGCTGCTATCAGTGAGCATGAAGGATCCAATTTTACATACATCCTATTTTATTATTATTTTACAATGTTAAATGTCATGCTAATGTCTTACTTGCAACCTCAAACTGGAAAGGCTGCAGCCAAGTCTCAGGAATCTATTAGATCACTGGTGAAAAGACAATAGAAATCGTACTGTGTAACCTATTTTACAGATGAACATAACAGCTACAGGAATGAAGTGTATATCTTTTAACCTAGGAAACTGACAAGCCAGGTGTAGTGACTCATGCCTCTAATTTCAGTATCCACGAAGCTGAGACAGGAGGATAACCATTAGTTTGACAACATCCTTTGTTACCTAGTGAGTTTGAGGCTAGGTTGCACTACATGGCAAGATCTTGTCTTAAAAATAAAATGATTGAGTGAATAGTATGTATAGAGCCTGTAGAGGAAGTCGAGGTAAGAAAGACAAAGCTAGCAACAAATGAAAAGCTCAATGAGGATAGGAATGGCGACAACACTAAGTCTACATAGAAGACTTGAGCCAGTAAAGGGCCTTAAGGGGATAGAGAAACAAGAGATAGGGGCTGGGATACAAGAAGGCCCAAGCTAGTACACAAGAAAGACACGACAGTAGGTGTGGCCACATGGCCACATAGAGCATACCTCCTAAAAGAAGACTTGCTGAACCCTGATCCCCCCAGGAAATGCAGCTGACGAATTACACGACCAAGAAGCACACCACTGAGTACAAACATGGGCTGTGTATTTTCTGACTTCAGTGGGTGATTTTATTTCTTTGTAGGTTGTAAAATTCTTGCAACCATCAATTTTCCCCAATACTTCAAACACAGCAAAGAACTGGATGTAACCAGTGTGGTTAATCCTTCAGATGTCTCAAGTGTTTTCAAAGTCATGAAATTTCTTACCCTGGAGAGGAACACTCTGCACTTGGTGTTTAACTAGCATCAGAGAGCTTCCTGTAAGCGAAGAGTGATGTCCAAATACAGAGGAATTCATCTGTCAAGGAAATCCTGCATATACAAGTAAGGTGGGAAAGTCTTCATTGTTCTTTTAGGCGTTTCAGACAACATGAGAGAGCACAGTAGGGAGGGACCTTGTAAGTGTAAAGTATTTGGTAAAGTCTTCTAGTCCACAGTTTTTAGTATGCATGCAAGAACTCAACCGAAGAGAGTCTTTGCATACAGAAGCCATGTGAGAAAAAAAGCCTTTCACAGTTTTTAGTTCTGTTTAAAAAAAATATGAAGGCGTTCACATTGGAGAAGCCCTTTGCACATCAGACATGTGGGCAAGTTTTTATTTATTTCTTCTTGTTAAAGACATAAAAGGACTTATACTGGAGGAAACCTCATCAATGCATGACTTGTGGGAAAGCCTTCATTATTTATAGTCTTTTTATGACTTGAAATTCATCATACTGGCAAGAAATCCTGTATGTGTAAAGAACAAAAGCTTTCCTTTGTCCTTTTATTTTTATTTATTTATTTATTTATTTTTGCTTTAAAAAATATTAAAGTCTATATTCCTTGGTGAAAGTACAGCCACTTCTGCCTTCTTTACAATGTCATTCCGTTAGAATGACATTTTCCACCCTATCACTTTCATTCTGTGAGTGTCTTTGCTGGGATCATATTCCTGTGTCTTAGTGTTTAATACAGCCAATTTATCTTTGCACTTTGTATTATTATTATTAATAATAGGTTATGTCAGTCATTTCATTTACTTTCTTCTAATTTCTTTGAGTATTCTTTGGACATTCTCCCCTCTCTTTCCATCTCTGAAGTTGATAGCTACTGTATTGATAATGTTTTATTTCTCTACTTTTCTCTTATGTATGTATTCAATTACTGGGACTTACAGTTACGATGACTGTAACTTTTTTTCCTCTTCCATTTCTGGGTATAGGATTTTCTTAAGCATTTCTAAAAATAAGGTCCATCTGGTGCACAAGAATTCCCTCAGATTTAATTTCATTCATTCACCATTCTTAAAGGGTGGCCTTACTAGGCATAGTAATCTTGTTTGGAAGTTGTTTCTTTATATGTCTTTGTAGTACAACATGCTGGGTCCTGCTGGCTTGAAGGCTATCTGCTGGAACGTCTGCTATGAGAAGTCTAATGGACTTGTCTTAAAGTATAGCGTGATACTGTTCTTACAGACTTAATTATTTTTTCATCCTGTTCTTTTTACTGTTTAACTGTAATATATCGAAGTAAAAGTAATTTTCTGGACATGTCTGTTTGGAACCCTGCTGTACATAAATATCGATGTCTTCCTGAATACCAGGGCAATTTTTGTCCTTGTTTCATTGAGTAAGTTTTCTGTGGCCTTTATCTTCTATTTCTCCCCTTCAGGTAGGCTGTGCTATGGACGATTCCTCCTTTTATGGAGCCTGAAAGACACTGAACAATATTCTTTTTTTCTCTCATCTTGATTTGACCTATTGTTGAAGACTTACTGAGTTTTTAGTCTCAAGAGTCCCATTTTGTTGTTTCTGCATATCTCTTTTTTTGGACTTTGTCAATGTTTTAAATGATCTCTCTTTTGAATTCTTCATGAAGTATTTCATGCATTTCAATATCTTTGGATCTCTTATGGGGAAGCTGTGACCTCTGGAAGTATTCAGTAACCTTGTTTTGTACATTTCTCATGCCCCTGTGTTGAGATTGCACACCTGATGGAATAGATATCTTCACTACATTTAGGGGATTCCCCTGTTATTAAACAACTTTCTCCTGAGAATGGATTTTGAGGTATGGATTTTCTACACAATAGCTTTGTAGGGTAACTGTAACTTGTAAGTAATGAGTTTGGCAGAATGTGCATTATATTAGAATTCAAAAGGCTCTGTCTCTGTGGGTCACTCCAGAGTGGGGACAGAGTGACATCTATGCATCTACTCATCCAGTGGAAAGCAGCCCTTGTCCCCTGAGGATGGTCTCCTCTGACACTGACTGCATCAATACTGCTCAGAGGCCAATATAATTTTACCTCTGGCTAGACTATAGTACAAGCCTAGATACTTCATAGGAGGAGAGAGGGGCAGAAACTGCAACACTCCCTCTGTGGAGTTCATACCCAGTCTTGTCACTAATGTGTGACCAAGGAACAGAGCTGACTTATTTATGGTAGACATCTGCATAGGTGCGGTGGCAGAAGCAGTTTTGTTGTATTCTTCCCTGCTGCTACTCTGAGCATGCTCACCTAGAGCAGAATTCAGAAACACTTGTCCATAGCCTTTTCTCTTCCAGATTATTTTAGCTTTAGCCCCAGCTAAGCGTTGACTCGGGAGCAGGTCACAGCCCAGGGGAGGGCAAAATTTCTCTCAGCTGAGGTATTCCAGGGGTGGATGAGAGCAGTGGGAGGCTGCCTGGCATTTGGTGCAGTTTCTCACGAGTCCTGCTTATTGTGTGTACCAGAAACAAAGCACAGTAGTAGCTCCACCATTGGTCCAGATACTTCAGCCCACCTTTGTAGATTGGGTGAGTTGCCAGACCACAGAGTTTTGTCTCTACTCTGTTAGTGACAGCTTTCTACAGATGGTTAGTGACAGGAGTGTCAGACCACATGGATGACTGGCAATTCTGTCACACATGTAAAATCACAAGCAACCATCATTTGGTCTCAGAGGTGAGGCATTCCACGTCCCTGGTCCTTAAGGCCCTTCCCCCCCACACTGCCGCACATAGTCCCTATAGCATGACACTCCTAGTGGACTTGTGTCATTCTGTCTACTGAATCTATTGGTCTGGTCTGGTCCATGGGCTAGCTGTCCATTGAGCCATGCCCTGGAATGCTGGTGTGGTCTCAGAGATAAGAATATTATGGAAGATTATTAACTCTAGCACAGTCTGAACTCAGACCACATGTCTCTTTTATGATGGCCTCTAGCAACAGTATCCTGGGAGTTCACTGGAGATGGTGTAACTCAGTTTTAAAGACTGGGCTGCTGTGCTGTCTAAAATGCTATCATCGATTTAGGCTGCAAGTCTATAAAGGCTGTAACTTTCCAAAGATAGGATTTCAGGACCTGATATTCTCAACTCTCACCATGCCTCTGTGGAGAGGGGAGTCTGTTATCCTAGCTGCTGGGCTAGGTGACAGATGTCTAGGTATTTTGTTTATTTTATTTGCATTTGTCCAACTACTGTGGCTCTTAAAGGGAGTCCATTTTTCTCTAATTAATTTCAGGGTATTCCCATGATCCCTAGCCTAAGAATATAGCTACATACCTATTGCTTTGGCTCTTTGTAAAGTTAAGCTCTGAGAGTTCTAATTCAGAGATCTTTCCATTCCCCTAGATAGTTTATATATATTATATGCAATATAATTTAGCTAGTAAAACAGAAGAGATGTTTAAAGTGTGAACTGATTTAGAAGAAAGTGTATGTGTGCATACATTTCCTTAGTAGTACTTAAATATGTCACTTGAGTTTACTCACAAATCTCTGTTCGCTGTCATTTTAATGTGATTTAAAATATTGCAGAATTCATCCTAACATGTTAAACGAACCAAGAGCAGCACAAATCTACCTGCATCATAAACACTCCCATAAAGTCCTATTGTAGCTGTTAGGAACCATACACTCTGTCAAAAAGAAAGTCAATTAAATTTCCAGAGGTATGCAAGAAAGCCAAGGCTGCTCTTTTAAAATGTACTCACCCTGGACTAGTAGTGAGACTGTTGGCCACTTACCCTATTTTTCTCCATTCCTGTGATGTTTGGTGCAGAGAGTTATCAAATATGGATTCTGGGAACTTTTGAGGCAGTGCCATTCAGTAGTCAAATCTGGATTATTTTAGATGCCACCTCAATACAATGAGCTTTTAATTTTCTTCTGATGGTGCAGTAATATGACGAGATGGGACTGGTGTTTTTGAATTGAAGCAGAAATCAACAGAGCCTTTTGGAAAAACATCCTTTATTTTCAGCATTGTATAGAAGGGAGAAAGCTTGCTGGGCTCAGCAAATCTGATCAGTGTGGTTTTGCTTATTTTCAGGAGAGAGTAAAAAGCCCACAGTATGTTCTCATCATTCATTGGTTCCTAGAGGGAAATGGAAGCTGTCTTTGATCCTTAGCCCAGATATAAAACCCCATCCCTTAGCCAAGTTTAAGGTAAATTGCAAAAAAAAAAAAAAAAATGCTTGTATGAACCAAATTCTGATACTAGCACTCAGTAGATGTTGCTTGCCAAGCTGCCCACCTCTCCACAAGCTCATCCAGTGTAGACACAAATGCATCCTGGCCCCCCCCCCGCCCAGAGTGGGATGTAAAGTAGGAGGTAGACAGCCACTTGTCTTCATCTAAGAGTAAAATTCAGTATTTTTGAGTAAGAATATATGAGGAGATATGGGAGAGTATCAGTTGGAGAAATTAATAAAATACTAAATAAAGTGTGACATGAAACATTTGGGAGCAATATAAATTAAAGCACGACAGCTTGAGAAGTTTCTGGACAGTAAGATTTTATTGCCTGTTAATGTGGCAAAAAACTTTGTCTTCCTTAAACATCTATGGTGAGGAGGTTAGAGGATGGAAATGGCTTGTAGTATGACTTTCAAGTGAGTTTTAGATGTAGAACAAATTTTATATTTCATTAAAAACTCTGCCAGACACTATGGCCTATGGGCTGAATATGGATGCCCCAATGTTACAGAGAAACTTTGGGTGACTGTCCAGGCAGTAAGATGTCTCTGTCAATTCTAGAGTTTATATATTATTCTTCTAAACTCTTTGATGGAGTTGAAGACAGATAGTTATGCTAAAAGGTAAGTTATACATAAAACTTTAGACTCACAAAGATAAATGATAGAATATTCTTTAAATTTTGCCAAATGTTAGTGGACTAAATATTGTTAACTATTAAGAGGGAGAGATAGCCAATAAGAAGCCTGAGCCATTGGCCAAACAGTTTATACTATAAGCCTCTGTATGTTTGTTTGGGACAAAATGGCTGTGGGACCAGGTGTAACCGAAAGAAACTCTGTATACAGTCTTCTTCGTTATGCAGAATGAGAGAGAAAGGTGACACCAAGTGTTTTCATCTGACTGAGAGTGGAGAGGACCCAGGCTTTCAGGACAGTGGTAGAGCTTGGTGACAGAGGACACAAAGGACACATGGTAATATCATGTGGGGACAGAATATTAACTTCCAACCAACCATCTCCTCTTCTTAATTAAGATAAAGCCACCAAGGACACAAAAAGAATTTTATAAGTGTCTGCATTGTTTACCATGTCATGGTGCAGGTCAAAACAACCTGTACAAACTCAGAAAGGAATTTCTCAGGACAAAACAAGGATTTTTTTTTTCTTCTGGACACCCTCATTCAGACAACATGGCAGCCTACCAGGTGGGAAAAGATTTTTATCAACACCACATCTGATAGAGGACTAATATGCAAAATAGATAAAGAACTCAAGAAACTAGACGTAAAAAAGGAACAAATAATCCAGTTGTATCAGTTAGGGTTCTCTGAAGTAGCAGAATTTGTAGGCTAAATCTCTTTCTCTATATAAGAGAGAAATGGGATTTATTAGAATCACTTACAGGCTGCAGTCCAGTTAATCCAATAATGGCAAGCTATGAGCAAAAAATCCAAGAATCCACAAGTTTCTCAGTCCACAAAGGCTGGATGTTTCAATTGGTCTTCTGTAGATGCTCTAATTCCAAAGAAGTGGGCTCTAATGCCAGTGAAGGAAAGGACTTGCAAGCAAGAAGAAAGCAAGCAGGCAAAGTGCATAAGCTCCCTTTTTCCATGTCCATATATAGGTTTCCAGGAGAAGAAGTGGCTCAGGTTAAAGGGGAGTATTCGGGCCTCAAGATCTGAATTAAAGACATGTGTCTTCTTGCTTCAAATGTCTGGATTAGAAATAGATTCACCTACCCTAAGCAGAAAAAAAAATCTCTCACAGGTGTGCCCCCCCATTTCTGGATTGTAGTTCATTCTAGATAGTCAAATTGACAACCAAGAATAGCCATAATGCCAATTAAAAATGGGGTAGATATCTACAACAGGAAATTTTCAATAGAAGAACCTTAAGTGCAAAAAACACTTAAAGTAATAGTCAACATCTTTAGCTAACAGGGAAATACAAATCAAAACCACTTTGAGATTCCATCTTATACCTGTTAGAATGGCTAAGATCAATAACACAAGTGAAAGTTCATGCTGACAAGGGTGTGGAGCAAGGTGAATACTCTTCCACTACTGGTAGGAGTGCAAACTTGTACACTATGGAAATCAATATGGCAGTTCCTCAGAAAGTTGGGAATCCATCTACCTCAAGACTCAGCTATACCACTCTTAGTTATATACTCAAAGGTGCTTCATACTACTGCAGGCACTTGCTCAACCATGCTCATTGTAGCTTTGTTCATTGTAGCCAGAAACTGGAAACAACCCAGATGTCCAAAAAGAATGAATAAAGAACAGGTGGCACATTTAGACAATGGAATATTACTCAGCTGTTAAAAAATGACATCATGAAATTCTCAGGCAATGGACACACCTAGAAAAAAGTCATCCCTAGTGAGGTAACCCAGACACAGAAAGATAAATACAGTGTGTAGTCTCTTAAAACTAGATATTAGCCATTAAGTAAATTATAACAAAGCTACACTCTGTATACCCAGAGAGCTTAGGTAAAGGGGACAGCTCTAGTGGAAGAATGCATGGATATCCCTGGAAAGGAGAATAGAATAGACTGACTTGGGGCAGTTGGGAAAGGAATGGGGTGGTGGCAGGTGGGGGAGGAGATGGATGAAGGGAGAGTGTGGAGAGAGATGACTGGAATCGGTGTGTTGGGGGGGGACATTTGCAGAGTGGTGTGGAAACCTAGTGCGGTGAAAACTTCCTAGAATGTATGAAGATGATCTTGATGAGGATTCCTAGTAATGGAGGATAGCGAGTCTCAATTTGCCATCTCTTGTCACTAGGCAAGGCCTCCAGTGATGGGACTGGGTTGAATTCAATTGCATTATTGGCCACAGGGGTCCTATGAACATTTCTAAACAGCCATGTTTAGTCAAAAGGTTTCTCTTTGCAAACCTGAAGTGGGGTCCCATTGCTGAGGACAACACCCACACAACTCATTGAACATGGAGTTGAGCTGGTGCCCACATGTAGTCTTCACCCCTATGTACTAGTATCTGTGGAGGAAGAAGGCATTCTGCAGGCTACCAAAAGAGAGCCATGGACACCAAACCAGCCACAAAAATCTATGTCCTACAATCTGTTCTGCCTGCAAAATATGCTAGGGCAATGATGGCACAGAACTTGTGGGAGTTGCCAACCAATGTTTGATTTGACTTAAGGCCCACTCTATGAGAGGAAACTTAAGCCTGACACAGCTTCTGTAACCAACAACCAGAGACTAGATAGCCCAGAGATCTAGGGTAAAACCAAACTCTATGGGTCTGAAAAAAAATCAATAAATGGATCCTAATGATATTCTGCTGCACTCATAGATCGGTGCCTTGTACACTCAACATCAGAGAGGCTTTGCCTGGCTATAGATAGGAGAAAATGTAGAGACCCACAGCCAGACTTATGTATGTTGTAGAACATTTGTTCATACTGCAAAAAAAAAAAAAAATGTATCATTGCCAAGGTGTAGATGGAGTTTTCCTGTCCCTACAGCCCATTCCCAAATAATCACTCTGAGGTTTAATATTAATTACAAATGCTAGGTTAATAGCCCAGGCTTGTAACTAACTAGCTCTTACAAGTTAATCCATTTCTATTAATCTATGTGCTGCCCCAAGGCTCATGGCTTTTGCCTCTATCCAATTTTGTATGTCTGACTCATTGTCTGTCTGTCTGGTCACTCCTCTGACTCGGCCCTTCCTCATCCCATCATTCTCAGTTTGGCCTCCCTGCCTAACTTTATCCTGTTCAGCTATTGGTCAGCCAGCTTGTTTATTAAATCAATCATAGTGACACACATTTGCACAGTGTACAGAAGGATTATTCCAGAGCACTAAGGAATTTCTTTCTTTCTTTTTTAAGATTTTATTTATTTATTTACTTACTTACTTATTTATTATGCAGTGCTCTGCCTACATATATACCTGAACACCAGAAGAGGGCTCCAGCTCTCCTAATGGATGGTTGTGACCCACTATGTACTTGCTGGAAATTGAACTCAAGGCCTCTAGAAGAACAGCCAGAGTTCTTAACCTCTGAGCCATCTCTCCAGCCCACCAAGACACCTTCTGATTGGTTTAATAAAGAGCTGAATGTCCAATAGCTAGGTAGGAAGAGGTTATGTGGGACTTGTGGAGACAGAGAGAATTCTGCAAAGAAGAAAGGCAGAATTGCCTGCCAGACATGGAGAGGAAACAGGAAGTGCAAGATGGAAGAGAGGCAACACCATATGTCAGAACATAGATTTTAAAAAACTATGGCTTCATTTAAATTATAAGAGCTAGCTGAGACAAGCTTAAGCTAAAGGAACCCAGTGTAAGAGAGAAAAAAAGATTTTAAGAGCCAGAGGGAATGGAGGACACCAGGAGAACAAGACCCTCTGAATCAACTAAGTAAGATATAGGCTCACAGAGACTGAAATAGAAAGCACAGGCCTACAAGGGTCTGCGCCAGGTCCTCAGCATCTGTACTATAGCTTTCAGCTTAGTATTTTTATGGAAGTCCTGACCATGAGAAGAAAGGGGTCTCTGACTCTAATATCTGCTCTTTGGACTCTTTTCCTTCTAATGGGCTGCCTTGTCCAGCTTCAACATAATAGTTTTTAATTCATTATATATTTTATTTTGTCATGTTTAGTTGTTATCTCTTAGAAGTCTATTCCTTTCTAAGAAGATACAGAGAGGGAGTGGGGCTGAAGGGATGTAAGGTGGAACTGAGGGGAGGGAAGGAGGGAAAATTATAATTAAGATATATAAGAAAAGATCCATTTCAATAAAAGAAAATAAAGAACATTTCTGTTTCACTTGGGAGATATGTATTTCCTAGTCTCTCAAACTCAGCTATCTGAACTTGTTTGTTACCTTTTTTAAGAAGTGAATATTTCAAATATTTATAGTTAAAATATTGACCTTCTCATTGAATCATGTAAAAATTCTTGTTTTGCATAAAGAAACACGACAATCATTTACAAGATGCTTTTGCAACTATGAACAGAACACTCTTTCTCCTATGTTGCAAATTATTGACTTTTAAAATGTAGAAATGAGGTTACATGATATTTGAGATCTCTTCACACTATAAATTTGTATGACAGATGATACTATTTTGTAAACAAAAAAATAGTTTTTCAAAGGTGGAGGAAAAAGAATGCCTTTTCTGCCTCTTCCTATACAATCTCCTGCCTAGTATAAAACAAAACAGAACTCGGCAAGGAGGATTTGGTTGAGGCATTTTATATAGCTTTTGGAGCCATTCATCTTCACACAACATGATTTTGTATAATAAAGGCACTCCTAGTATTTGCAATTGTTAGACATGTCAGGAAAGAAACTTTACCTGTTCTTTCTGCCGAAGTGCTTTGAAGGGAAAGGCTGCTCAATGTTCACAGACATTTGTAGGTCAGGGAGAGGTGGGGACACATGGAGTTAGCTTTTCTCCATGAACTTGATTTTTCCCAGAGGAGCATTCCCTCCACTGAGAAACTCTGGCATTTCTCCTTGTTTATCTTGCCCTCATTCCCAAATTCCTGGAACAAGCAATGGACTGGTCCACTTAGGTCAGCCTGCGCTAATAAAGGTGGCCAAGACTCACCCAGTTCTGACCTAGCCCTGTGAAATATGTTGCCTTCTTCCTTCTAGAGCTTTCTATTATGTTATGTATTTGATGTGTTGCCTCCCCCATGGTAGTACACTGTACTTGTCTTGTGATGACTCTCCTAGAGAGTGGCAGTCTAGATAGGACTGCACCACACTCAAGAACTGGAAGGGAATCTGCCATAAAAACACTGTGAAGACATAGTTCACAAGTCATAGATGTAGGCATTATTATAATGTCTACTAAGATAAAGGTGATTCCCAAGGGGGACATCCTGTATACATCCATGGCCAGCTCCCATGGAGTCCCAACATGCCAGGGATAGGGTACAAGGCCACTCTTAACAAAAGAACTGAAGAGAAAATTATAAGTAAAGATGACAGAGAAAAGGAGACAGGTGTCCTTTTGAATCTTTTCCTTGAAATATTTGCATGGTATCTTTTGCCTTCCTACTGGCTGAGATGTAGTGGAAACCCAAAAAGTGTCATTAATCCTATAACCGCTTTGTTTGCATGGCAGAGATACCCATGCTCTTTGGCTCAACTGCCATCATCTGGACTGTTTCATGGAGTAAAGGCAATGCTTATCTGTTGTTTTTTTTTTCTAATTTAAAAATAGTTTTTATTTATTCATTGTGGATGATGAGGGTAGACTTTTTATTTTTGGCTACAGCATGTGTGGAAAGTCCTAGGATAACTTGTAGAAATCTCTTACCACTTGGGTCTCTAATCTCAAACATAGGTAGGTCATCAATCTTGACAGAAAGGGTCTTGATCTACTGAGCCATCTCATTTTGATAAGTCACTGCACATCAAATTAAAATAAGCCTTTCCAAAAGAAGGAAAATGAAAATGTAAGTATAAAGCAACTTGAGTGCAATTAATTGTCTTAGAGGCCAAACACCAGCTATAGAACCCTTAGCAGTTACTTCTTGAAGCACAGAGATCTCTAGGATAAGATGGTACTGTGATCACCATCAAATTTTATAAGATTTCTCCCTATGATGATAAGAGAAGCAAATGTCAAGAGAGTCTAAACACTGTCAAATTCATAGAAATTTCTGAGTATGTGGTATGTTGGCCAATAGTTTATGGCTTTTAAGAGACTATCAAAAGAGAATTGGAGAAGACAGAGAACAGTGTGAAGAAGAAAGAAAAGAAAAATAAGTTCTGATAGAGAAAACACATCGTCTGTATCCTGAAATCTAGGTACACTGATATGAGCCACCAACTATGAAACGTCATGATGCTGGAAAGCCAACTGTTGCTGAGCTGTAAATACAGTAAACTAACACTGAGATCCGAGGCTGAGAGAGAGCCTTTTACCTGGGCCATGTAGTGGTGGCAAGACCCAAGACCATGGAACCCTGCTCACAGTGAACTGGAGACTGAGCACTGCTCTTCAATCACTGTTGTTTCCTGTAGTCCCAAGGCAGCCATTATTAAATACAGAGGCACATAGATGGGACAGTACTTAAAAGGCATTTGGGCACATTTGGGATGCAAGACAGTTTGCAGATGAGTAGACCAGAGTCCATTAACCTTGAGGTCTTTGGACCTGCTGAGACATTTCAAGCCTGAACTACAAATATTTACAGTTAATCCTTCCTAAACAAACCTCTGATTCTCCAACCTACCCAAAGAACCAATATCAAAGTCAGTGGACAGATACAGTAGAATGGAAAACAAAACAAAACAACAAAACAAAACCTTTTGTGTAGCATAGAGGACAGGAGAACCAGAGATTGTTTTCAGACAGTAGAAACAATGCTAACCCCAAATCTTACTCTACTCCCTTTGAAATTGTTTCTTCCTAGGGACCCATTGGTAATATGGCCATGCTTCTCCTATTTGGTCCTTTCCACCTGGAATAGGCAGAAATCTGCCACTCAGCTACTGTTGAATAGGGGAGCTAAGGACTGCTGATTAACAGTCTCATTTTGTCCATTGTTTGATGCAGACCTGCACTCTGATTTTCTGACATCCTATTATAAAAGCTTTGTTCAGTGAAAATCTGAAGCAAACAGATAAGTATTATAGAGATGAATTAACAAAAAGAATAAATTGGCCTCAAAATCAGTGTGGGGCAATAAGCTACAGGACTTGTTCTGCTGTAGTAAGAAACAAACATAAGATAAGTGAAGAATCACTACTATGAGAAATTAACACAGGTAATCCATTATCCAAAAGTACAGAAACTATATGTAGCGGGACATGTGCTGCAAATACCAAGCCAATGAGAGGGAGAGCCATCCCACAGGAGGTCTTTAGACACTGTGATTTGATAATGTCACCTACAAAACTCACACCTCAGACCTGTGCAATCAAGTAAACAGGGAGAAAAAAATCATACAGTCCCTTGGGTTTAAGTAAGTTTATAATTTTGTATTGGGTGGCATCTGTAACTCTCTCTGTCCACACATGGCCCATGGCCTGGGACTGGACATGTTGAAATCTCAGAAAGAATCCAGCAGTCATGGGAGTAGCATCCTCCATCTCTCCATTCAGTGCAGTCCATTAACACTGCTCTTACCATCCTCCAAAGCCAGGGAAGTTCTCATGAAATGACTAGCCTAAGCCAGAAGAGGAAAACAGAGCCCTCAAATAAGACCAAGCTGAAAACACTCATCTCCAACAAAGCTAGGGTGATCAGAAACTCACCTCTAAATTACCAGTCCCTGTGAATTCAGGTCTCATCTGGAGGTCCAGCCCAAATTCAGCAAAGTAGAGGAGAAAGTAAGAATGAGCAAATGAAATATTTTGTCAAAATGAGCCAGCAAGCCAAATCCCAAAGCATTAAGAAGAAACAATGCTATACGTTGCTTGTGATGCCTGTCATTTTAATTACCCCTTGTAAAAATAATATATGGAACAAACTGATAATGAAATAGTTTATTTAAATTTTTTGTTTATTTTGTGTGTGTAAGAGAGAGTTAATGTCTGGCACAACACATTTGTGGAGTTCAGAGGACAACTGTGGGAAGTGTTTCTCTCCTTCTGCTATGTGGGGTCCAAGAATGGACCTCAGGATGTCAGATTGGGCATCAGACATGACACATTCACCTCCTGAACTGTCTTGCTCAGTGGCAACTGCAGTTTGGACCATATTTGACAATATGGCCACTTCAGTTTTTAAAGGCTATAATATATGCAATTCTGAATTTTACATTCATGTTTGTTCTTTAGTGGTTATCGTAGACAGTGAACTAAGATCATCTGACTAGGGGGCATAGGTGGTTGGGGCGTTAGATGCATCTTTATTTGTATGCAGGAATCTCACAGTTCCCATAGAGCCCATGTCCCCATAGATGCAGAATATCAATCAGCAAAGACTTCCAAGTTCTGATGGATTCCATGTTTCCGTATCCATTATGTCAGACCAGGAAGGATTTCAAGGTTCCCCTGTATCCATTTCCCTTTAGGTGCCTGATTTAGGATTAGCAAGGATCACACAGTTCCCATGCATTCTATGTTTCCATGGACACAAGATGTGGACTCAGGGAGGATCTCAAGAGTACCAGTGGCTTTGTTTCTGTGGATTCAGGATGTGGGGTCAGCAGAGGGCAGTAGAACACTGAAAATGAGAGCCGACTTCCTGTTCCTAGCTGGTACAAGTCATTTCTGTGCATCATTACCACACAGATGGGGGGGGGGGGAGGTAAATGGATACATACACGACACACAGGTCTTCACTGAGTAACCAGGCATTAGCTTTCGATTATTATATAATCATTTTGTATTGGTTTTCAAAACAGTACAGAGCTGCCAACAAAGACTGGTGGCAAGCTTGTGACTGGAATGAGGGGAGGACTTAGCCCTGTTTAAGTTGCTTGTATTATTAGAACTGCAATAGGGAAAAATGAAGGCCATTTTCATCAAATAGCCACACAGTTCCTACAAATATCTGAATAGAGTTTAAAGTTCAAAGCTAGATTCTTGTTAGAAACTTTCTGAAAAGTTAATTTCGTGTCATCTTTGAATAATTCATGAGAGGAAGGAAACATGTCTATGAATAATTCATGAGGAAAAGGAAGCGGGTTTAGGGTCACACCTCAGATTTTATTCACACTGCAAAGGCATTGCATGTAAGTTTAGGAGAAGGGGTGTTCATTTAGTTTTGTCTTTTGACTTTTTTTTTTTTTTTAAGTCAGGATCATGCTAGATGCAGCCCAGGCAGACCTCAAAATATTGGTTCTCCTGCCTTAGCCTTCTGAGGACTGAGATAACAGGCAAGCATTATCACACCTAACAAAAAGGCAAGTTTTGGGGGCCTTTTCTTTTTTTCAAATGTATGAGTATGTATTGTCTGTGTATGTGTATGTGTGGTGTATATGTATATGTCCATATGTGTTTGTAGTGGGTATATATATATATATATATATATATATATATATACATATATATATATGCTTCCATATGTGTGTGTGGTGTGTGTATATGGATGCTTCTGTGTGTGTGTGTGTGTGTATGTATGCATGTTTCCATATATGTGTGTTGTGTGTTTACACCTATGTATGTGTGATGTGTATATGCATGCTTCTGTATGTATGTGCATGTGGTGTGTGTGTGTGCTGTGTGTATGTGTGCTTCCATATGTGTGTGTGTTGTGTGTGTACACCTATGTGTGTGTGATGTGTATATGCATGCTTCTGTGTGTGTGTGTGTGCATGTGGCGTGTGTGTGTGTGTGTGTATGTATGCATGTTTCCATATATGTGTGTTGTGTGTTTACACCTATGTGTGTGATGTGTATATGCATATTTCTGTGTGTGTGTGTTGTGTGTTGTGTGTGTGTGTGTGTGTGTGTGTGAGAGAGAGAGAGAGAGAGAGAGAGAGAGAGAGAGAGAGAGAGAACACTCATGCGTGCATGTATGTTTGTAAGGTTAATGTCAGGAATCATCTGCAGTACCTCCACCCTTCTCTTTGAGGCAGTCTCTCAGTTGAACCCAGACCTCGCTGATGTTGCTAGCTTGACTAGCCAGCTTGCTCTACAGGTTCCTCCAGCTCTGTCTTCTGAGGCTGGAATCACAGTCAGACCACCCCATCCACTTGGCATTTATATGGGTTGTAGGGATTCAAACCCTTATTCTCTTGTTTATGCAGAAGCTCTTTAACTGATGAGGCATCTCTCCAGCCCCTTCGACAAAAAAAATTCTTTCTGTTCCTATCATATCCCTTCTTATGTATGGCGATCTATGGGGATATAGTTTACATGTAATACAACCTGTATTTTTTGAAAGGATACAATTTAATACATCTATTCACCCAAGTGAAGAACACCAGAATGAGCTGGAAAATACTTCCCAGAGTGCTCTTCTGTACCACTTTGCAGATGGATACATGGCTCTGCAAACTTACACAGTGAATTGCATAGAGCACCCTCTTTTGGATTGACTGCTGCTAAGCACATTTTTAATTTATGCATTTATTTATCCAATCATTATCATATACTGAAAGCTTCTTCCTGCTTATGGGTGATGGATGTTTTTATATAAATAAACCACAATTTGTCCACTCATCTACTGCTGATGAGGAAGGTAGTTTCCGTTTGGGGCTTTATGCATTAGAGTGGCAGGAACATTCATGCAGCATCATTTATTTTGATTGGCTGTGGATTTCTGCACATTTTCAGTAAGCATGTAGATGAAGTTTGCTAACTCTACCAGTGGGAGCCTGATTTTTTTTTTTTTTTTTTTTTTTTTTTTTTTTGGTAAGGATTTCTACAACCTTCCATTCCCACCAGCAAAGCATTAGCCTTCTGACCGCCTGGCATTCTCACAGACTTCTGATTTTGACAATTACTTTAATTTTTCCCATTCTAGAATGTGTTAGGACATTTCACTCTGTAACAAAGTCACAGTAATTGCATTATTCTTCTTGGATGGTGGTGCCCTGTCTTTTTGAATCATGTACATAATTCATAATTTTAAAAAATAATATGAGCTACTTTTTTGCTGTGTCATAAGGGTTCCTTGTGTATTTTGTACCCACCCACACGTATGTGCACAATGTAAACTCTTGTTATTTGTAAGTGTCCTGTATATATATATATATATATATATATATATATATATATATATATATATATTCCAGTCTGGTGGCATGGACTCTGTGTTCTTATGCATGTCTTTAAATGAAGAGAAATGAATGGCTTCCATGGAGTAAGGTTTATGAAGCTTTCCTTCTTTTCTGTTCTTTTAATTTGGTGGTTGACTCTAAAAGAAAAATCTTTCCTCATTCATTGTTTTGGATGTTTTCATCTGTATACTTTTAGAATAGCGGAGCTTGGCATGATGTCCTTAGAGCTGTTATTCACTTTAAGCTAATTTCAATATGAGCCAAGGAGTCAGAATGAGTCTTTTCCCCACTTGGATATCCAGTCCTTTTAGAACATTTCTAGAAGCCTATTTATCTCTTTTAATCATATTGGCTCCTTGTGAGCTGAGAGGGCTCCATCACAGACGCAAACAAAGAGGATGCCAGTGATCTTCGTTCTTGGTTTAACCTCACTAGCATGCTACCTTCATTGTGGGCTTTTATTGCCACAGTTCTTCTGAGGGGATCTTTCATAATGTCTGGAGACAGGTTTAGCTGTCATGGCTATAGGGTTTGGAGGAGGCTCCAGGTACTGGTGAGTACAGGAGGAAGCAACTGACCTACAGTGTTTGGGATGGTTCCCCATGGCAAAGGACTATGTAGCCCAGATACCAAGAGCACCCAGGCTGATAACTCATACTGCACAGTCTTACAAATCAGTCACCAGAGCACTAAAGCTGCTCATTTAAAAAGCATCTGGGTTATTCAGATTTACTGCTTTATCCGTTAGTCCATTTGTGGTTTTCTAAGGATGGAAAAACCAAACCCTGGTTAGTTTTGAACCGAAATGTTTTTTCAGTCTGTTGGCTGGCAGAGAAGAGCTGACATGTTTCTACTACTGGGTTTTTACACATAAGCAGCACACATTTCTCCATACAGAATAACATTTTCATCTTAGCCAAATAAATCTAGCTTGAAGTCTGCAATACTGTGTTAAATCACACTGAGTGTGCTACCCGAGCATACCGAGTATTCCACTGTTAAGGTGGCAACTATTTTTACATGATCTCAGTCATGAATTGTTACATTATTCATAAACTAAAATACACGCATCTGTACTGCTTGAGCATCACTCGACTATGTTAAGTTTACTTTTGTCTTAAAGCCTTTTAACATAATCTGTTTTCTGAGCACTCAGGGAATGGTTTCACTTTTCACCCTCTCCACTATTATTTCTTTACCTCACTGTGTTATACTGAGCTGAGAAGTGCCACATCTGTCTTACTGAGCTTAGAAGAAAGCGTTCCATCTTCTCCATTAAGTGCAATGGTATTTAAGTGTGTTTATGGATGGATTTTATTTAACTTACTATTCCTCCATCCATTGCTAGTGGAGAGATTTTTACCACCGATAGTTGCTAAACATAGGCAAATATTTATGCTCTATCAGTTGAAATGATCTTTATTTCTTTTATTCTAATATGATTAATTACATAGCCAGATTTTAAAATGCTAGCCAATCTATACATCTTGGGATACCCCTATTTAAACATGGTGTATTATGCTTTATGTACATTAGATTCAATATGGCCAGTGAGCCTTAGAGTTGTTTGACTCTGTCACAAATGTAAAGGAAGAGGATACCAGTCTATGACATTAATATGTAACGAGTTTAAAGAATTTTTGCCTATGTTATTTTTCCTCCTGAAGCACTTATTTTAATTTAACTGCTCAAAAAATTCCCTAATTTGTCCAACTTTAAGATATTGCCCAGCCAAACAAATACAGAGACCCGACATTACGCAAAGAGTGAGAGACCCTGGAACACTCAGCCCTAAACAGGATGTCCCCATCAAATCCCTCCCTTCAGGACTCAGGGAGCCCCTTGGGAAAGGATGCAGAAGGCATGTTAGAGCAAGTAGGGATGGATGACAGCAAGCAAAATAGGACCCTCTAAGTCAACATGAGCAAAGCTTTTATGAACTTCCAGAGATGAAGCAGCAAACACGGGGCCTGCACAGGTCTGCACCAGGTCCTTTGTGGACATGTTATGGCTTCTAGTTTAGTGTTCTTATGGGCTTCCTGAGCGTGTTAATGAGTGAGTCTCTGCTTCTTGTGCCTTCACTTGGGAGGGCTCTTTTCCTTATGTTTTATTTTGTTCAATCCCAATGTGCTAACTTTTGTTTTGGCCTTTATATTATTATTTCCTAGAAGCCTGTTTGTTTTTTAATGAGAGACAGAAAGAGAGTGGATCTGGATGAGAGGGAAGGTGGGGAGAAACTTGGAGGAGTAGAGGGAAGTGAAACCATAAGCTGGATGCATTATGTGAGATGAAATATATTTTCAATAAAAGGAAGAAAACGAAAATATTACCCAGCTGACAGCCTTACAGTGTATCCTGCAGATTCGTTCTTTCAGCTTGGATTTCTTTGCCAGCTATTTTCTTCTGAGATGTTTTATACCCAAATTGTTAATTTTTTTCTTTCCTTCTCAGTACATTGGTGGAACTGTCGAATTTCTTGTGGGTTTCCATTTTGATTTAGAGTAGGTCTTTGCAGAAGGATTGTTTTTGTTTGTTGTATTTAAGACAGAGTCTCACTATCTAGCCTAGGCTAACCTTAATCAGGCTGTGATCCTGTCTCAGCTACCCTTGTGCTGGGATCATAAGTATGAATCACCTTTCCCAGTTTGCATAGGGATTTTAACCAGAAACATCTATTTAGGGCAACAGCTGCTCCATGTTGGGGCTTCTACAGAGAGCACCACTCTGACAATAAGAACTTTGATCCTTTCCATGTGTCTGTGGCCTTTCAAAGTCATGGGTTAATCCTAGAACAACATGCCTACTAGCCTTCATGAATTCACCCACTATTTTGAAGTGTATATAGTGTTAGGGGATTGATATTCAACAATAGCTCTTCACTTTATTTTTTGGGACAAGGTTGCTCTCTGAGCCCAGGGATCACTGTCTGCCAAGTGGGAAGGGGACAAGTCTTCATGCTACCCCTCCCACAGTTGGGTTGTAGACATGTTTTCCTCTTGTGTGTGTATGTGATAGGCACTCGGTGGTTGGGCCATCTTATTGGCCCACGCATCTTTTACTTTCTGATAATGTTTTTTATCTGGTATTTCTAGAACTTGACCAAAGTATTTAGAAATGTTCAGTAGAAAAGTTTAAAATAGCATAACCAGACACCCTGGATCAGGCAGATCCACCTACATCTGTTGTATGTCAGGATTCTAGGGCATGTTCATCTTCCTTGGGACCTTGCTTTGCATAAGTCTACTCTTGTCAAATTCATCTATAATGTAAATGAAACATAATCCCTCAATGGTAGATTTAACCTTGTGTTTCCATTGAACAAGTAGATTCTTATTTGCCGCTAAGTGTGTAGCTTTCTTAAAACAGAGGTATGGAATTATAGAAATTTTCAGTATTTAAATGGTTTAAGAAAACTGACACAGAAACACATGTTCACTTCCCCTGAAGACTTTTACCACTTACTTTATATGTTTAGGGCTGACGACTACTTACTGTCTTTTGACCCAATCAGGCATTGTAATTTTAAACAAAACCATTAACGTTATTACCAGCCAATCAGCTTTATCATAGGGGTTTTGAAATGATTTAGGGATTGTAAAAGTTATGCTAGGAAACACTGTGGTAAGGAATGAAAACTATGTGATGCCACAGAAATGGGAAGTGTACAATAACCTTCATGACTGTCTATTGGTAATTACCTTTGGAAGTTGAGAGGGACATTGACATGTGGTTGAGCACCAGCCCCTGTAGATGTAGTTTCTGTCCCACGTGGTCCCACAACCACTTTGCCTCAAATAAACACACAAAGACTTACATTAATTATAAACTGTTTAGCCAATGGTTCAGGCTTCTTACTGACTAGCTCTCTCTTAATTATTAACCAATAACTATCTATGTATTTCTAAATAGCTTTATCTTACCAGAGAATGCCTGGCACATCCTATCTTCCCCATAGCTACATGGCATCTCCTGTGGCTCCTCTCTTCCTCCTCTCCCTAGCATTCTTCCTGTCTCATAACCCTGCCTATACTTCCTGCTTGGCTACTGGCCAATCAGTATTTTATTTATCAAACATATATACAGAAGGACATTCCCCCAAGCCCTTGCCTTGAAGTAACATCACTGGACAGTTTGGTTGCTGCCTTCTGCTTTTTAACAATGGGAATAGCTCTTTCTTCTTGTGGCCTTGGGTTTAGATTCATACTGATCCTCACCAAGCAGAGGCACACCAGCTTTCCTCTGGCAAGCATATGAAGCCGTAAGCTCTCTAGTCAGAGACACAAAAGACTTCTATTTTAGGTCTCGCTTCTTTTGGAGGGTTAGTTGTTCAATGTGGCAGAAATTCTCAAAACCCTAACTTATTTTAAAATATAGTTTGCTTGTTTGAAAGACTTATTGAAAATGTACCACCTGATGGAGTAGTCTAGGCAATTTTACTGTAATTTTATGCCAACTATAAGAGGAAAAAAAAGCACCTGTTTGCTTTTTCTTTTTTATCTACTCCAGAATAATGATGAAAACCTAAAGTTTAATTATAGTATTTCCTCTTGTTGATTTTCTTAGCAATTTGGGTCTCTGTTCAATATACTATAAACCTTATCATATAAGGCAAAGAATTGCTAAAATGCCCCTATAAAGTGTCTGTCATGTTTTTTCTGCTCATGCAGGGTTGGGTTAAATGCCTTTCCTGGGTTCTTACCTCACTTCCACTATTGTTTGCATCTGAGAGGATGACCGTTTTCTTTTAGACACAAGCAATACGTCCTAAAACAATTATGAATTTTGTAGTGAACTCTCCTAAGTTCCCAAAAGTGTAAAAAGAACACTTTCTGGAGCTCAGATGGTCATGGGCAGGACTACATCCTCTGCTCCTACTGATGAGTGCCCTGCCCCAGTTCTGCTTATTTTTGCATGGGAACAAATCTGTAAGAGTCTGTGGGAGTCAGTGAAGAGATATCAGTGTGTAGTGGGGGAGAGGGGAAGCAGAGAGAACCACCAAGAAGGCCAGCTTCAGAATCCAAAGAAGAGAGTGAAACCATCTACTGTGTACTATGAAACCACATACTATGGTTGATGGTTCCGAGAACCAACCAATGTTGAATATTTGGTATTATTAATTGTCTGTTTTATGACTTACAAACATAACAATTTGGCTCAATCAATAAAGCTTGTGCCTCTCAAGTGCAAGGGCTTAAGTCTGACCACCAGAACTCACATAAAAGTTCTAGGTTTTGTGAGCCATGTTTGTATCTTTGGTGCTGTGGAGACAGAGGCAGGAGGAGCTCTGGAGTTTGCTGGCCAGAGATTCCAGCCTAATTGATGATATGCAGGCAATGAGTCTCTATCTCGAAGGAGGTGGACAGTGTTCCTAAGAATGACATCCATGGTTGTTCTCTAGCCTCCATACATGTGCATGCACACACACATATAGAATGCCCCCACAGCATAAACACAAACATGCATGCACACATTTAGAAAATATTATCTGAATTATCAAGATTCCTAAAAATGATAATTTTTATAATTTTAGAATATTCATCCAGGAAAGCAAGGTGGCAGAAAACATTAGCAATTCATAGGTGTGTTCCCAGGAAAATGTTTTATCCGATGCTTCCATATCCATAATAAGCAGGAAAGACCCTCACTGCCTTTTCTTATGGAACATGCTTCCTGTTTCCACCCAGGTAGAAGCTGTGGAGAGATTGGACAGAGCCTGACCCACAGTTACTTACACACCATGTCAAGTGTGCATTGTGACCTTTTCCACAAACTGACAAGATAATGCATGTAGTCATGAACCTGAGGAAGAAATAGAGCATGCATTGACCTCCTGTCTTAGGAGGGTTCACCTCCAGCCTGATTCATGTCCAGTCCTGACAGTTTCTAAGTGGCTCAGGTGACTTTTGATCTATCTACCTACTTCTCCAATCCATTCTCTGCCAAGCACCCTCTTATTTAGTTCACCAGCACAGACAACTAACTTGCAACACACAAAATCCACAACACAGACATTCACACAAAAAGACACATGAGAAGCAAAAACAAAGTGCTGAGGGTAGCATGTTACTGACAAGAAGCTTTTGCCAAAGACTGCAGCATCAAGCCAACGTATCCTACCAACTACCATGCCACAACACAACAGCAACAAATACTGAATAACATACATTGTGTAATGTGAACTCAATGAAAACAAATCTGAAAGGTCCAGGAATCTCAGACAAGAGGTTAGGTGTAGAGAGTAGCTTGGAATTCACAGGTTAGCCTACCAAGCGAGGGCCTTCAAAACTACGTTAGTTATGAGAGAAAGAAACCTATGCTTGAATCTTAAATTGAAGCTGAGCTTACTGCTAGCTTAAACAAAACAAAAGAACTGCACTGGCCAAACGTAGCCTCGCCCAGTGTTGCAAACTGAATTTTCTGCTTAGGGAGAAATTGCTTCAGGTTGTATTTCTTCAAGAGTGACTGACGTCAGCTGTGGGATCACATTCTGTGTTGGTTACAGATGTGTTGTGTTCATTACAGCTGAGGACGAGACTGCTGTCATTTTAGAAACATCATTAATAATTTACAGAGATAGCAGGAGTTCAGTATCAGCAGCAGAAGCACGCTCCCTGAAGTCGGTCGACTGCCAGCTGGGTGACTTTCAATGTATGAGGTTATTCCTAATTGATTAGCCTTCAGGGACATGTTCACTGAGGCAAGTTGTCATTGCTCAATTAGATTTAAATCCAATTCTGAGCTTGGCTTCTTAACCATGGCTATAGAACAATCATTGCTTCATTAGACAGGTAGAAACCCAGTCCTGGTGGCTGTTTTCTTTCTCCATGGCAATAAAACAATATATCTTTTCTTGGCAGCCCATTCCTGAATATTCAATATCAAGAGCCCATCCTATCTTGTATTTTTCCAAGTTTTTGATAGTAATTGGTAAAAACAAGAAGGGCTGTAACCCTGGAAGAAAAATAGGAATCAGTGACAAGTTTGAGTAATTATTGTCTGTCAGTCTGTGACCTAAACACTTCCCATATATTATGGCCTGAAACTCTTACAACAGCATGCTCTCATATTACCATCTCCCTACTAGGGTTGATACCCTCCAACTGAGCAAAGTTAAGTTATTTGAACAAATTCTCACTGGTAGTAAAAGCAGCAACTTAGATTCCAGCCCAGATCTGTAAACAGGAACTCACAATAAAGGAGCATAATGTTCTTCTTTCTGTAACATCAACCACGTGCATAGTCTTTATCTCCAGCACTTCCTCCTCTAATCATTGCTGTGAAGAGAGAGGTATAGAAGCTATGTGATATTGTGTCTATGGACTATAAACTTGCCAGACACATTAGTCAAGTACTTCAACATAGCCATAATTTTTGATAAATGTTTTGTTTCAGGTTGTCTGTGCTTTATGTAGGACATACTTTAATTTTCTGTGAGTTATATACTATAAGGAAGCCCATTTTTAAGTGAGGCCCAAAGAAGATTGTTCAAGAGGAGCTAACTGTCCAGTGCTCATAATAGAATCTTTGGCCCTAATCATAGTGAGGACCAGTGTGATTTCTGTAGTTGAATGTTTTATGTCCAGAATCTAACATAATATGTACCCCAGGGTGGTACTGGATAATCTGACCATAGTCTATCCTCCACTGATAATGAATACATCTTTGTTTTTCTACTGACTCCTGAATATAGAGATAAGATGGTTATTATGATGAAAATGCAAATTGTTGAGTTGGAGGAGGACAGAGTCACTAAATTCTACAAAGTTTTATCTAAATAGACAATCAACAATTCCAAAAAGACAGAGATGCCAATAGGGTTTACTTTAGTTTGCCTACTTTACCACATTTTCATGGGAAATGAACAACTTTCCCTGTATAGCACATCTGGTTGTCCAGTGTTGTGCCAATGCCTTTCCAACATGGTGTCCCCACAGACCAGATCCTCCAGATGCTGCAGTGTGATGCATGCCATATCTTCTCTTAGAAACCCTCACTCTTTCATGCTTTTCTTCCCATCCAGAGCCTCTGTGTTAAAGGTAGTCCCACACATCTCTGGAGTCATTCTGAAAATGACTTAATTTTGTAGAGAAGTTTTAAACTCATGGAAAAACTGAGAAGAAGGGACAGAGATCTCCCACAGATTCCCACTTTCTACAGGCCCAGCCTCCCTCATGGTCAGAAGCTCCATAGAGCAACACTCTTGATTAGAATAATGAACCTACATTGACACATTGCTATCACCTGGCTAATAAAGAGCTGACTGATGAAAAGGGCAGAAGGAGATTAGGTGGAAAAACCAGACTAAGAATGATGGGAGGAAGAAGGGTAGAGGCTGGAGTCGCCAGCCAGATATAGAGGGAACAGGAGATGAATATGTCATGCTAATAAAGGTACCACCATGTGGAGGAGAGTGTAAATAAGGAATATGGGTTAACTTATAATGTAAGAGCTAGTTAGTAACAAGCCTGAGCTGTAAGGACTTGTAATTAATATAAGCCTCACTGTGTTTATTGGTGAGCTGCTGCGGGACAGGAAAACTCCACTTACAACCTTTTCAGCTTATTTATTACCCCCTCTTCCTCTCTCTGCTTTTTTACAGCATCCCTTATTTCCCCCTTTCCCACTGCCTCCTCCTCTTCTGCCCTTTACCCTCTTCCTCACTGTCTTCTGCTTCTAGTACTGGGCTGCAGACATAGCATATTTAATCCATCAAGTAAGTAAAAGCAACCAGGTATATATAATGTCAAATGTATAGCCTAGGACTACTATGTAACTACACCTAGAAGGTGCCAGTCATCTGCAATTAAGACCAGGTGGCTTGCATTGAAGGTAGTTGGGCTTTTGATAGGATTGGCTGGAGCATGAGAAGTCCAGAGGGAGTCTTGATGGGACTACTATGCCGTTGGTATTGTCTGCCTTCAGTAGTGCTGGTGAGGTGTTTGTATGTTTTCCGTATGCAACATGTGCATTTTTCTTAGTCTATCTCAGCCATAGGAGTTCTGACTTCCCAGCTCAGGCCAGCGTTCTTCCTTCTTGGCCTCTACTTCTCTTCCTCTCCCACGCCAAATCCATTCATTCTTTGTGTGTAAAGAAACAATGGCAGTCTTCAGAGAATTAACTGGACTGAATAGATTCTCATTAACTCTTCAGGACATTTTCATGTGGGCTTAATTTTGTCTGGACTCTTTCAGAGTATGTTCATTTGCTAAATGGTTCATTCTTTAAATCATTTTGGTCGTATTCCCAAGCAGACAAATCCACTTACACAACAATGAGCTTTTATTCATATTTTTATTGTTCCATAGAGCTCACTTTCTGCAAGCTGCCAAGTAATTCTTTCTACCACCATTCTTCCCTTCCTTCTTCCCTCCCTTCCTTCCTTCTTTCTATCTTTCTGTGTTTCTTTATTTCTCTTTTCTTTCTTATCTATCTATCTACTACATCTATCATTTATGTATCTATCATCTATCAATTATCTATGTATAAGTTATCAGCTATCTTTCATGTATAGATCATCTATCAACATCTATCAACATCTATCTACCTACCTATCTATATATCTATCATATAGCATCTATCAATATATATCCTCAGATCTTGGTACTATAATCTGGCAGTTTATAAGCACACAGTGCATAATTTTATAAAATAAAGATTTTTATCATTGCTTATACATTTTATTATATTTGTTTTGTTAGCTGATTGTAAGCATCACCGATCTCAAATAATTTATACCTTTGACAACATGTTTGTAGCTTTTTCATTATATACATCGTACATTTCCTATTTTTATATAAACGGAAGTTCCAACTTTCTTGCAAACATTGTTTGTACTTACATCTCACCTTTAGCTATCTCCTGCTGTATTTATATGCAGTTACATAACCTTGAAGATTAGAATATAACACTCTGACGTCCTACGGGCATCCCTTAACATGTAACAGAAAGCTCAGAGGCATAAAGATGTGTTCATGTCACACTAAGGAACAAAAGAAACTACTTTCTTTTGGATTAATTTGAGCCTAATTGGAATTCTCCACTTCTCTCCTTGGGTCTTCTGACTATCTGTAGTTTGTGGCTACTGGCCTGTCTATAACCTGTCTGTTGTGTGTCTCTGATCTATAAGACTGTTGTCTGTCCCTCTGCCCCTAAAAAAGGGATTTGCTTTGTATTTATTGAACAGCAATGAAAAAAAAATAACATGAGAAGGATTGAAGGCTTCTTTACAGAAATCGCTAAAGGGTTTTACAAGGGGAGAGGTCATTTTACTGGCCCCAGCTGACCTGGAAGCACTCAGTACTGTAGACAAACACTATCTGTACCTTGCTGCCAACACTTATGGCAAATATTTGTTGTATAAAGGTGCTCCCAATCTGTCGATTGCTTTTAGCAAATGCAGTGTATAAATTAATTAATCTGCCTCTTTCTAATGCATTACACAACCATTATCCCCATAGACTAACACTGTTTAGCAGATTTTGTAACAAGTATTCCTGTTGGGAACAGCAGCCTCTTTTACTCCTTCCTCTGGTTGCCTTTCCTCTTTAAGCATCTTTTAGTATTTTATTCACTATTTGCAAGTACCTGTTGTGAAACAGTTTTCCTCTGTTTTCTCAAGTCACAATTGACAAATAAAAAGAATGATCTATACATAATCCTTTAAACATGTTTATTTCCCCTACCAATCAGAAAGGTTGGTTGTCTTAAAGTTTAAATGGTGCTGCTATGAAAGGGAAGACACATGAGGGTACCTCAGCCCCTCCTTAAGATCGCAGACAGCCCAACAGCTTAAGGGCAGCTTCCCCAGCAAGCCTTGATACTGCTGGTGTTGATACAGGTGGCGTTAAAGGACAGCCAATAATAATTGGCCAGGTTTGCACCATTATTATTTCCCATTAGATAGCAAGAAAATTCATTTTTTGGATTGGAAATGCTGACAATGATAGTGCCTGACTGAGTGAGGCCCTAACGTTTCCTGCAGGCCAAATGCAATCACACATGGCAGGCAACCCCCACCCCGGATAGTTTGTCAGCAGGCTCAGAGATAGGCATTCAGAAAACTCAAGCCTTCATTTATTTGCACCAACCAGAAGGAATTATGATGGAGCCAAAGATCTTGGGAACTCTGAAAACTACGAGATCAGATCTCAAGTTACATTTCAGATAGGTTCACCTTGTGGGATTAAATAATTGGCAGTAATTCGAGGTTTGCATCAATGAAGGCTGTCCCACAGGCACCATGTGGCTGCCATTAGCAGTTTGTAGGGGATTTGGTAGAGATGTGTTCTGCATTCTCAGGGGCTGCTGGTGATGCAATTCAAAATACATGTGTCCAGGTCCAAGGTTGAGATTGTGCAACTTTTATAAATTAATATCTTCAAACTTTGCCCTGAAATGACAAAAAACTAATAAACAAACAAACATAAAACACCACTTCTAGTGTGGGAACATGTGGTTTCTTAAAGTTGAAATTAAATGAATTTGAATTTTATTATAGGACATATAATTGTGGCTGTTTAGGTAAGCATGGGATAGTAGCTACTTGTAGGTTTTGTTTAGTGCATCTTCAGTGCTTAGCAAAAGAGTCCCAGAAAGCATCTCTTGTCCACACAGATACCCTGCTAAGGAAGACTGGTCTGCACCTAGGAAGCCATCTCTTTCCTGACAGAGACTGACTTGCCACAATGTCACACTTGGTAGACATTTTCACCTACAAAGCTAATACTTGCTGTTTGTCAGATCCCTGCCTATAGGGAAAACTCACAAAAAGTCAAATTTTCATGATTGGCAGATGTTCTCTTCTAGCAAGGTGATCTATCCAGATCCTGATGGGAGGCAGATGCACAGTCAAGTAACTTGAGGCTAGCCTATTGATAAAGCCTATTTAGGAGAGTGTGGGGCAGGTGAAAGGGAATACTGAAATAGCTTGGAAATTGTTATAGGGAAGAAGAAACTTGATAGTCAACTCCCATAAGGAGGGAGGAAATGGTTTAAAAATTCAAAGAGAGGTGCAATAGAGACGGCTCCGTGGTTAAGAATGCTTATTGCTGTTGCAGAGGACCCCATTTAGTTCCCGGAATTTGCTCTTAGACACACACACACACACCTGTAACTCCAACATCAGGGGATGTTGGACACATACAGACACACAGAGATATACGTAATTTTTTAAATAAGTAAATAAATAATTTGTTTGTTTGTTTTGAATCCTGGCTGCAGTTTCTCCTCCCAGATCCTCCTTTCCATACCTCCTTTGTTATACCAATCTACTCCTCCTCTGTTTCTGCTTAGGAAAGGGTAGGTCTACCATGAGTATCGACAAAACAGGGCGTATCAAGTTGCAGTAAGACTAAGCACCTCCCCTTGTATTAAGGCTGCAAAAGGTATGGGGGGTAGGGTCCCAAGAGTCAATAAAAGAGTTAGAGACAGCCCCTATTCCCACTGTTAGAAATCTCACATCAAGAGCAACATACACAACTGTAACATGAATGCAGAGAGCCTAGCTCAGTCCCATAAAGGCTCCCTGGGTGTCGGTTCAGTCTCTGTGAGCCCCTGTGAGCCCAGGTTAGTTGATTCTGTGAGTTTTCTTGTGGTGTCCTTGAGCCCTCTGGCTCCTACAATCCTTTTTCCTCCTCTTCTGCAGGATTTCCTGAGCTCCGACTAATGTTTGGCTCTGGGTCTCTGCATCTGTTTCCAGCAGTTGCTGGTTGAAGCCTCTCTGATGACAATTGAGCTAGGCACCAATCTGGTCACAGGAGATGGCCAGATCAGGCCATAGATACACATAATTTTTAAAAGTTAAGTTATTTAAATTATTTTAAGCAGTAAGTAATATTTAGTACTACCTTTATTAATTGTTTTATAATTTTTAATAATAGATAAAATCATTTTATTATAATGAACAGATAAAAGCTTCACACAGCCGCTTCAAGGAAGTCACTGGAACACCTGCCAAACTCAATGTGTCTCAGCTGCCATTCTGAAGCCTGGCACTTTGGTTCGAGGGTTACCTTTATTATCAACTGTATTTTCATTCATTACCCACTACAAACAAATAAAACGCTATGGCAGACCTGAAACTAGGGAAAGTATCTTCCTATCTTCCTCATTCATGACTCATTTTGCATGCTGGGGAGGACACCAAACACTGATAGTGCCAGCACCCACTGACCTGTGGTCTGCCTACCTGGTGTATGTGCCTGGCAGAAACCCCCACCTGCCTCAGCTTGGCTTGTTCCTCACTGCTGACATGGCATCCGTGGTCTGCAATCCAGTTAGTTCATCTGCCCACCCATTCATCCACCCTGATGTGGGACCTGCCCTTCGCCCATGCAGCCTCCTCACCCGCACTCCAGAAATCCTCAGAGTTTGTCACTGAACGCTCTCAGAGATTTCTATGTATTTCCGTCAGCCTTCGGCCTCTGCTGCCAGTGAGGCCCCTTTGAGCTCCTTACAGTCTGCTGGGGACCTCTCTAACACTTTCAAGCCATTCTCTCAGCACACATCCCCAAATATAGAAATACATTGACTGTGTGGTATGTGATGCACAGGAGGAGAGGTAAAATTATTAACTAAGGTTGGAGCAAAAGAAACTGTGTTTGCAAATGGCCAGCTACCAAGCGAAATGGGACCTACTCGGAAAAGCCCAGTCATTGAGGTATGCTCCTTGTGAATTTGTTATTCAGGAAATCCTGATGCTGTGGAGAAACACAGGCATGTCCATCTGTCTGTCAGTGTGATCACAGTCTGTCATCCCTCCCCACATGTACTATAAGGAGCAGCAGAGTGGGCATCTGGGTAAGTGTCCCGAATAGGAGAACTGTGAAATGCTGATTCTCACTCTTTGTCTCCCGAGTAAGCCTCTCTGCCTGACCTTATACTGACGTGTGGAGAAAGGAAAGACAATGAAGCTTTGCCTCTTACCATTCTCACATGTCTTCATTCAGTTCTCTGACTGTTTCAATGTAGGGAAGTGTCCAAGAAAGATTCTGTCTGTGGAGAGGTGCTGTATGAATTCCTGTGGTGGGAGAGAGAACCTGGAATGTCCTTTCCTATTGCCACTTTCTCCAACCTCACTCCCACCCTCAGCCCCTTCACCCATTCCATCTGCAAAGGTTACAAAGCCACACCCATGGGGACAGCCAGAAACCCCAGGGTCTGGAGAATGACACAGGACAACCCTCTATTCTATGCCTCAAAAAAAAAAAAAAAAAAAAAAAAAAAAAAAAGAAAAGAAAAGAAAAGAAAAAAGAAAAAGAAAAGAAAAGAAAAGAAAAAAAAAAGATCAACTCTTGACAATGGGTTATAAGACAATTGTAGAAATTTGAACACCTGTGAGCTACTACACAATATTAGGGAAATCCTGCTTTTTGGGATGATAGTAGCATTGTAGCTAGGTATATAATTCAAGATGAAATGATATGTTGAGTGGAATTTGTTTTGAAATGACTTAGAATATAAGTTCCTGAACATTTATTACATGTTCATTCACCTGAGAAGTTGACAGAAGGCTTTGTGTTTTGTTTTGTTTTTCTCTTAAATTGTATACAGCACGTCTTTAATCCTAGCACTTGGGAAGCAGAGGCGGGCAGATCTTTGTGAGTTTGAGGCCAGCCTAGTTTACAGAGAGAGTTAGTTCCAGGACAGGCTCCAAAGCTACACAGAGAAACTGTGTCTCAAAAAAAAACACCCCAAAACTAAATTATGTGTATGTATGTATGTATGTATGTATGTATGTATGTATGTATGTATGTATATATAATATATTATATATTATCTGTGGGAGCACCTACATGTGAGTGCAGTTACCTGGGAGGCCAGAAGAGGGCCTTAGATCTCCTGGAGCTGGAACTTGAAGTAGTTGAGAGCTATCTTATGTGGGTGCTGTGTACCAAACTTGGGCCACTGCAAGAGCAGCAAGCACTCTTAACACTGAGCTATCTCTTTGGCCCTGGTTGCAATTTTTCATAATAAACTATTACAAGACAGAAGAAGAGTGAAATATTTTGACACCTTTCCCCTTTAAGCCTTATCTTTGCTCCTGTGCAATGAGTGTATTGTGAGAACCCAGAAACAATGGATCAGCCTCAGGCACACTTGGTAGCCCCATGGATTCCTGTATTCACTCTGAAGTTATGTGATAAATCACCCCAAGGTGAACATCATAGGGTAGTGCAGCCTGTGGTGATGTGGCTGAGCTGGTAGCCATTCTGTATCCTAAGGACCCAGGCATAGCTTATAATATGAAACCATAGCATCTCTTATAAAGGACCTAATGGGCCTCACTCAGATGAACGTCACTTTCCCATTGCTGTGTCCTGAGTTTTTAAAGGCTGTATATTCATGACCTGACTCTCACCCTGAACAATATTGGTTTGCCATGCAGCATGGCGTGTTTGGGTCACGGATGATGATGGTTTAATTTCCTTCTGCTACGATTTCAGAGTCAGCTCAGAACCTGAGCGGTGGCAGAGTCCAAGCCTCCTCCACGTTATTACTTTAACAGCCCCTTTCAGGCCTGCCTTCACCCACTGGTACCATATTTCCTTGTTTTTAAACTAGAAGTAAACATGATGGATTGCAGTCAGCGATCCCTCACCTTGGTTTTCACAAAGCTGCCCATACTGGATTTTACCCAAAGGTGTTTGAACAATAAGTGAGTGTCTCTGGTGCTTTGATGCAAAGTGGCTTCAGGAGCCTGGACCAGTTAATTTTAATGTCTGCTTGGGTTAGAGAGGGATGTGGAAGAATAAGCATGGAGTCTGTGGAGAAAACAATAATGGCTGTAAATTAAGTGGGATGGAATGCTAGAGCCAGACAAGGACACTGACACAAAGTATTTCAAAAAGCATAACCCTCTGCTGGTCATGGGACAGTGTCAGAGAACAGATCTGAAAAAGCGATAAATGATAGATTGGGAGTGTTATCCTTCTGGTCTGCCTGGCAAGTTCAGCTAATACACGGGTTAATGCATACCTCCGCCACAGGCTCCAGCCAATCTCTGCATGTGCTCACTCACCCACAGCTCCTAGTCCTTTTGAGAAACTTGGATAGGCAAGTGGACCTTCCCTTGTTCCTCACACACTCACACAGTGAATCCACTCACAGCAACGTTATCTTGTGAAGATTCAGTTATGTAGACATAAATATTTGTGTGTGGTGTGGTGTGTATATGCTGTGTATGTGGTATGTGTGTGTGCATGTGCACATGGTGTGTGTGTGTATGTGTGTGTGTGTGTGTGTGTGTGTGTGTGTGTCTGGTGTGTGCCTATGTGGTATGTGCCTATGTGGTGTATGTGTGTATGTAGTACGTGTGTATGTAGCATGTGTATGGTGTGTGTGGTGTGTGTATGTGGTATGCGGTGTGCTCTGTGGTGTGGTGTGCTGTGGTGTGTGTGGTGTGCCGTGGTGTGTGTGTGTGTGTGTGCGCGCGCATGCCTGTGTGTTTAGCATTTTAAGGTATTATTCAGCTCCATCAGTCCTACTGAGAGATTACCTATGATCCTGGTTTTCTAGACATGCTTGCCAAGCCTTCTATCCATCAGCATCTCCTCCCTCTGCACCCCTTTATCCTCCAGCATTTGAAAAAAATTAGCTCTATTTGTCTCATCAGGAAGAAAGGACTCTTTAAAGGCTTTGCTAGTTTTGTTTTGTTTGAATTATCAGTAGGTTCCCCCCTCCCCCAGCACTGTGTGTTTACACTTCCATGCATACTATCTTTTTAAATGTTTCAATTCCAGACATGGTGCACACAGAGTCTAAATGTCCCATTGAATGGTGAGAGGAAGAAGAGTGTCTTTAGTCCCCCCCCACTCCCAGGAAATGCTCTGCTGATTTGAACCCCAAGGCCCAAAAGTGCTCAGGAGCCTTTTGTAGGCAGAAGAAGACAGTTTGTTTTCTATCTTCACTTTTTAAATTTGTGAGCCTCAGCCTCCCACATGCCAGGATTACAAGGTGTTGGCCTTACACCTGGCTGACAGTTTGTGTTTTCTCCAAATTGGCCCCGAGTATCCGTGCTTCTGAGTCATTAATGTGTTGTATGAGGTGAGGTGAAACAAAGTCAAATCATGTTTCCAAACTTTTATTTATAAGTTTTTAATAAATGTCTTAGATT
Organism: Phodopus roborovskii; assembly: GCF_943737965.1. Classification (NCBI taxonomy): domain Eukaryota; kingdom Metazoa; phylum Chordata; class Mammalia; order Rodentia; family Cricetidae; genus Phodopus; species Phodopus roborovskii. Next base: position 681,198 of record NW_026126433.1, read on the forward strand.
CTTAATATTCAAAATGACACATGAAATGTGTAAAGCATAATCATAAAGGCATTGTGAGTAAACTAAAATATAAGCCTAACTCAAATAATTATGATTTAACTGAAATTGGAAATTAATCTAAGGCCTGCGCACAGGCATGTAGCTCATTGTTCAGAAAATTATGAGACTAGAGGATTCTTAGCAAGCAGGCTGCACTTGGTGAACATCTCTCTGTGGGGAGGTATGTCTGCTGAGGTCATTTCAAGGAAGATCGGTGTCAAGTCTAAGATTCTAGAGTTTTCAATAAATACACGAGGCTCTATTAAGCAGAATTCGCTCAAATTAATTAGCTCAAATTAAAAATAATCTATGAGACAAATAAGGTACAAGCCAGGCTCAGGGCTGTAATCCTAGAACTTGGAAAGCAGATGGAGCTTCGGAGTGAGGACAGCCTGGGCTACAGGGACCCCATTTAAAAACCCACACAAAGCACACTTGGTATGACATCTTCATATCTCACTGTAGCTCAGGCAGGTCTCAGGCTTGTGGAAATCTTCCTGCCTCAGTCTCACAAATGCTGGGATTACAAGTCTGTACCACCACACTTGGGATGAAGTGTCCCAAAAGATGATAAAAAATCTTTGACGAATGAGCATGCTCTTTGCATGCACAGGTCAGCATAGAATAGGCAGTGGCTTCTAAAACAGCAGGACACTTCCGCCAGTTGCTCTGCTGTTTGCGGAATGTCACAGGTCTGTCTTACGCAATTAGCATCAACACACAGCAAGATACATTTTACAGGTGTAGCAAGGAACATTTTCTGACCAAAGTGATTCTGTCTCTGAATATCAACATATCAACACCTCCCCTCATGCCTTTCCTTGGAAATGGAAGTGACTTCTGAAGAGCCCTTCAGTAGTTGAATGCAATACAACTTTTGAAGACAAACGAGATTACACATACAGGTAACCTTCCAGAGTGAAAGCCACCCCTCATCTACAGCCTCCACAGGATGAGTTTCCCAGCAAAGAGGCTGCACACAAAGTTTTCCAAAGAAAGTTGAAAACCCAAACAAGAAGTCTGTTTGTTGGCTAGCGATTTTCCAGATGGGTTGAGGCTGTGCTTTAAGACAACCTTCAGCAGGGTTTCAGAAAGGCTCAGTGCCACGAAAAGACAGCATTTCCAGCCAAATCTATTCTGAGGGTTGGAGGATATGCTATTCTCTTCATGGGATGAAACGCTTACAAATCCCAGTAACATAAGCAGTCTACAATAAATCTAAATCGGAGCGCAGAGCCATTGTGGGGCTGCTTTGCACATCGTTCTGAAGACTTCCGGAGAGTTAGACTGCATTTCCAGCCCACCTCATATCTCACACCATTAACATGTCTTAACTTGTTTTCAGCAAAAGGGTGTGTGACCACAAAGCCACCTGAGTGGCCCATTGGGGAACCCGGAGAAATCATGTGGTCATCAGTCCACTGACAAACGTGTGTCTGTGTGGAGCTGGGCCGAGCATCCCCAGGCCACTTCTTGCATCTCTGACTTAGGCTCTGAGGATGGAATGTGATTTATAGCCTTATAAATTTCATTGCTTCAGACATTCGGTTTTGTCTAATCACAGCTATGAAAGGAGTTCAGAAGTTCCCTCTCAGCTTTTCTTTTAACCAAACAAAGAGGGCATAAATAAAATCCCGGCTCAACCTTTCAAATGTCTGCTGTCCCAGAAGAACAAAATGGCCTGGCTTGAAATTAAAGAAAAATGCAATGTTGTTTTGATATGTTGCAAGATGGGTAATGAAAGGACTGTGTAAAATGGTGCGGGTGGTGTGACCGTGGAGGCCAAAGCAGAATTTCCAGAGCCTGCAATTTCCCATGGGTGCTGTTTTGAGCTCGGGAAAAGCTTTTGTAGATGTCTTGTAATTTTTAACTGGGAAAGAAAAGAAGTGAGAAAAAAATGTGTTTCCTGGGGCTCCAATTAGCAGGTGTGTTGCTGTCTTGTAGGCACCAAAGCCTGAATGATGTGATGTGATGTGTGTGTGTGTGTGTGTGTGTGTGTGTGTGTGTGTGTGTGTGTCCAGGGTTGCTGTGATTGGGGTGTGTGTGTGTGGGGTGTTTTCTGAGCTTCTGCTGTAACAATTACCCCACCCTCGGCAACCAGCCCCAGTGCTGCAGGAAATGAAGGGAATAGCTGAAAATGAGTGATGTGATTAGATACCTGTGATTGGTTTTCCTGACAGGAGTTTCCTGGCAACCTAGAGTTGACTTTAAAAGTCAGAAATCATTGGAATTTCCTTCCTGGGAAACCATAGTCTGGGTGAGTGGTGAGAGGTCTGTCTGCCCTCCAGCTGTGGCTGTGGAAGGTGTGCATAGGACATAGTGACCCTCCAGGGGAACTGGGGACTCTGTTGTCTGTTTGGTGAATATTCTGAAATGAGAAGGGCCTCCCACTTTGGGAAGACAACATGTCAATTTGCAGTAGTGAATAATGAAACCCAGCCTATGCTACTGGGGAACCCAGAACTTCACAGGTGCTAAGTGAGCACTGTGCTCCTGTCCCGGGGACAGCTTCAGGCCCATGACTTGTGTTCTGTGGTGCTTGAACAAAGGTTTTGTCCATGCCAGCCCACCCCTCTGCACTGGGCCTCATCCCAGCCCCTAAAGTGAATAATGAGCACAGGTTTTGCTATCTACAAATTTATTCAAATGAGCAACTTCTGTGTTTGGGTAGATCCTAGCAGTGCAGTCTCTTGATACTTCCTAAAGTGTATTTAACCAAAAAGAGGATACTAAATATGGCATTTCCCAAGCAGATTTTAGTATGCAAATACGCACATGTCATTTGAATTAAAATTAGTCACGAAGGCTGTGTAACAATGTAAATATCTGTGTGAAGCAATAGAGACCAAATGTGTTGAGATGTGTAGTACTTCCGAGACTGTGAGGGTTGAGCAAAGCTTGGCGCAACATGCACAGTTGCTTCCGTCTGCCTTCTGTATAGATTCTTTACAATCCATCCCTTTACATCCCTAGTCTTCACTTCATAAGTGCATTCATGGAACCTCGATTTTCCTTCTTTCTCCAGATTGCTGTGATCCTAAGTCAATAAAAATTACCTTAACAGACAGAACTAATGTGAATACCATAATGACACTTGAAGCAACCTAAGGGCCACCTCAGCACCACCACAGGTTGTGATTCATGCAATTACTTATCTTCCCAGGGGACACTTGGTGATGTCAGTAGGTTTCTGCAGGTCACAAGGACAAGTTGCGTGGAGAGCCTACATAATATAGCAGCAGTTGGGTACCACAGTTCAGAGTCCATCAATCCGTGCCCCACCATCTTCTAGCTGCAAGATACTCATTGTGGTCCTGGCTGAAGTTTTGTTTTGTTGTTGTTTGTTTGTTTGTTTAATACCTATCCCCCCTTTTTTTAACATTTATTTACTATGTATACAGTGTTCTGTCTGCATGTTTGCTTGCAGGCTAGAAGAGGGCACCAAATCTCATTATGAATGGTTGTGAGACAACATGTGGTTGCTGGGAATTAAACTCAGGACCTCTGGAAGAGCAGCCAGTGCTCTTAACATCTGAGCCATGTCTCCAGTCCCCTGGCTGAAGTGTTATGTTTCTCCAAAGGTTGGCTTCCTGAAAGGGGACAGATGGCCAGGAGAGTTGGAGAAGGTGACACTGTCTCACCATTCACTAGGATTCAAAGAGCATCTATTGTTGAGTTCAGAAAGCTCTTAAACGCACTAAGGGGACACAGAAGACACGACACACAACATGGAGTGTCCATTAGTTAATTCCCAGAAGCAGAGTTCCAGGGGAATGCCATGCTTGGCTAGGTCTCAGTGTGAGAGCTGGTTGTGACCAACTAACACAAGGGCATGTTTCTCGGAAGACATGAAGCACTGACATGAGACTTATATTAAAAAGAAAAGAGTCAGGATTGGGGGTGAAAACTCGAATTCTAATGGTCTCTTCACCTAGACCACACACTTCCTGGGGCTTCTGAGTTTCAAGCTGGTCTCCATGAGAATCATACAGGAAATGTTATTAAAGTACAGACCCTAGGGCTGGGGAACAGTTTGGTCAGTAAAGCACCTACCTCATGGGTATAAGGACCTGTGTTCAGATTCTCAGAAGCCACAGAAAAATTAATGCATGGCAGCAGGTGCCCACAGTTCCAGCAATGGCAAGATGCATGGTGGAGACCAGTGGATCCTTAGAAGCTTGTGGCTCAGGCCCACCCACAGAGAGATCCTGTCTCAAACAAGAGGCAGGCCGTGCATGAGGGTCAACACCAGAGATTGTCCTGTGACCTCCACAGATGCACAGCGCAGACAGTTGTGGATCTAGCCTTACATGCACCTACCTCCCCAACACATGTGTACCCACACAGGTACCCAAACCCATACCCCACCCTACACCACACACTGCAGACTCTGATCCCCACCCCAGAGATATGAAGTCAGAATTTTGGAGCAGTGGTTCAGGCATCCAGTTATAAAATCCAGTGAACCCAACTTAAAGTTGGGATTTGCCATCTTAAAGAATGGACCCTGGGTCTGGATAAGGGAAAGGGGGGAATGATAAGTTATGGGGAGAAACACACTTTAAAGTGAACAGATTAGAAGTCACCACAAGGGAAATCTGCAACAGGTTCATGCTTAAGTTAGGGACACTACAGGAGGAGCACTGTAAAGAAAGTCCTTCACAAGAGGAGCACTGTAAGCGGAGTCCACCACAGGAGGAACACTGTGAGGAAAGTCTATCACAGGAAGCATTGGTGTTTATGAAGATGAGCAATAGAACGAGTACTCAGCTCTATTTTCCTATTATTGTCTATAATAGTGAAGGACATTTGATTACTGAGTTGAGAAAACTCCTAAGTAGGCTCTGCAGAGCCTAAAGCTGCTGTCTTATGCGATAGCAGCTAGCCAGGATATTTTGTGTTCCACTGCCCTAGGAACAAAACACCTCAGGAGCCAGCATGTAAGAACACTAGATAAACCTCATCTTAGACATCAGCCTGCCCATTATGCCCCCTCAACCAGTAGCATAACAGACAGGCATCACTGTGTTTAGCTTGCAGCTGGAAGATGTTTCCAAATATAGAAAAGAGATCAGATAATCCCCCAAAGAAGTTTCGAGACTGTGTATGGGCTGTAGAGAACCCAGCCAAGCCATGCTCAAGGTCCCTGAGACAAATGTCTGTCTCATCTTAAGACCCCCGGCATTTACTGGAGCTTACAGCTCGCTGGACCAAGCTCTGGAGAACACTCCAGGGACCCACTGCTGGAAAGTAATCAAGATGCTTCCTCAAGTTTAAGGGCACTTATTGCGATTTCTTTCATTATTTATTAAAAATAAAACTCAGGGATAAATACTAAGGATAAAACCTGAGATAACCATAAGTGACACATCGCCACTGCCTCCCAAGATCCATTTTGGTTAGCTGAATGTGAGCCCTGCCTCTCGAACCAGCACCTGACTCCATTGAACATCACAACACAGACAAAATGTGTGGAACATCTATGTGACCCAAACTCACAAAATTCTTCCAAGCTGGAAAGTTTTCCTAGGTAAAGATGATCTCTTTCTCATCAAGACATTGTTCTGGTTTGCCTGAGTGGCATGTAACTTGGGGAGCATTCATACCTGACACGATCTGCATATCCCCAAATGGCCTTCATTTTGTCCTGTCTATCTGGAGGCGCCATTCTTTGTCCCCATGTGTATGGTTAATCGTTACTGTCAAATTAAATGATCCCAAAATCAACCAAGAAGCACACCCCTCGGTGTTTCTGTGAAGGCATTTGCATCAGGAATTAACTTTGGGGAAAAGATGCCCTTCCGAAGTGGGTGGCCCCTTCCAAGGCACGGTCCAATTAGGCAGAGGTCCAAGAGCAAAGCTGTGCTGCTTGCCTGCCTCTGCTTCTTGCTGGAGAACATCAAGACCCTTGCATCCCCTGTTATACTTCCTGACATCAGAACCCCAGCTTTGCTGACCTTCCAACTTGGACTAAAGTGAGCACATCTCTAGGATGCCTCCATGCACCTAATACCAGGCTAGGACTATAGGGGCCACCATTCTGTGAAGAGGGCAGCTTCCAAGCTTCCGAGCTCTTAGACTTCCTAGTGTGTAGACAGGCATTGGACCACCCAGGTCAATTTATCAATCTCCTTTGTACTATACCCTCATTCTATCTGTCCTGTTTCTGGAGAACCCTGACTGATATATTCTGTGTGTCTGAGTGAATGTACATTGCTGCCCTGAACTACAACCTTGTCTGTTAATACGAGGAATGTTCTGGCTGTGTCTCATCTCCAGGGCAAATGAATCTATGGAAGTCTGTGATGATCTGGGTTTAGGGTTCTACATTGGTGTGACTCTGGCCTCTGAAAAAGCATATTTTCTTCCTTGGATGTTGAATTATGAAATTATCAGTAGAACAATGGAAAGATTAAATAGAACTTAGAATATATAATGAGCTTCTATGACCAGGTTATGTTCAAGCTTCTCCTGTATGAATTAGCTTGCTGCTTCATGGAAAGGCAGGTGCCATATGTGAACCCTGGCCTGTGGTGCAGGAATCTTTGCTCTGTAGAATGCCCTTCTGGTCCTGCACCTCTGAAAAAAGGAAGGGCTGGCAGTTGCTCATCTCTTAACTCTATGCACAGGACAGGCTGTGCTTGAGCTGTGAGAGACAGGGAAATATATAGGTCACGATCACCCAGGTAGGAAAAAAACTGGAATAATGTAATGCTTGGAAGATAGGAGTGAAGCCCAAGACAGTGTTTGATATTGTAATGAACCAACCCAAGATATAATTGATATGTTAATAATCAAACCATGATCTGTGAGTCTCAATAGCACATACTTAAGTCCTAATTGAAAAATACAAACATTGGAACTTTGGAGATGGCCTCTAGGATGGCACCGCTGTGCTCCTGAGACATGGTTTCTCAAGCCTCTGTGCTGATACCCACTGGCAAGGGGACGTGGAGACTTGCTGTTGTGTGATTCTGACTTCAGTGGCCATCAAGTTTCTGGCATGGTTGCTGAGTTCACACATGCCTGCCTATCAGCACTAGCCAATGGCTGATGTCCACAAGGACATTCTGGGACCTCCAACAGTGCCACCCTCCAAGCCTATCACAGCTGAAGAACTTCATGGCAGATGTGAGTCAAGCTTGAATACTCTAGAAGCATCCTTACCTGAGAGGATTCCGTGCAACATTATCAACCCCACCAAATGTTCTCCACTAGGCAAGATGTCTGGTTACATAAAATTACCTTAATCTTTATAATAGCATGGCATTGTAAGGAATGTTTGTGTGAGGACAAACAAAGTTTATTCAAAAGGCAAATCTCACGTGGACATGTGGACATCCTAACTGTGAGTGCCTCACAACCCACCAATTGTGCTCTCCATAATAAGGGATGAAGGAGGAATACTCCAAATCCATATAGCTCCTACAAACCATAATCCTAATATAAGAAATCAAGTACTATGGCCTACAGGGATCAAGCCTGTTGAGATTAAATGATAGTCATATTTAAGTAAAATTTAAAAGCAAATTATAGGGAAATTTAAGTACTTGTCCCTTACAACTCTCTTCCTCCCCACCAGCTGTAGAACCTCCATGCTTTCAAGGTTGAGCAAACAAGGTTGTTCTCAGAACTTTCTGGTGCACAGTGCCGGTACCTTGACCCCAGGTGTGGGTGGCACATGACTTCCTCCTATGCTTAGCCCATCCCCTGGCTTGGGTATATAAGCCCATTACTCTATGTAATAGACAGCAGCTTCTTCTTCTTCACTTCTCGTGTTACTGTTAAGTGCTTCAATCCTGACACCCTCTGCCAGATTGGTACTCTGGTCACACGGGCATGGCAAGTGGAGGTTCCACCGAGATTTGAAAAGTGAGGAATCACGGATGGGGTCACTCTGTAGCCAGCAGGAGCGCATTGGGGTAAACAAGGTACCTACAACAATATGGGAATTGCTTTAGGTACCTTCTCCTTGTGGAGTTTAGTCAAAGATGCCTTACTATCAGACAAAGTTAAAGTGAAAAAACAACTAGAGACAAACAAAGAGGCTTTTAGAGAGATTCAAGAGGAGGAAAGTAGACAATCTGTAAACTCAAAACAAAAAGACATAGGAAAAGTAACAACTAGTCAGATCCCCAGTAAAGAGAATTGGCCTCTGGTTAAGAATAGCACTAGGGACTCTGAGGAATACTATTATAGGAATCCTAATCAGTTTGGGTTTGTCTCCCTTTTTTCAGAAATGTATATTTGTGACCTTATGTTTGCACAGATACCCTCCTCTTCATACTGAAGCAAGGTTTGGCCTTCAGTGGCACAGCCTCTTGGAATATATCAGACACATTTGATTAATTATTCTGCTGGGAAAAACTTCTTTGTCAACTCCTCCCATGTCTCCTACCCTCCTTTTTTTTTCTTTGATGTTTGGAACAGGTATGGGCAAGAGGACTCTTAATTGTTCTTCCAGAAATTGTTGGGTTCATGAAGATAACGCCATGGTGGTATGCATTCCTCTGGTAGTTCCATAGCCTGTTATAGATGATGGAAGGACTACAATGACTTTGTATCAACAAAAAGGGGACTTTGGAATTACTGCTGCAATTGTGGCCACCATTGCCATTTCTGCCACCACTGCCACTGTGGCAGGATTTGCCATTTCTCAAAATGTCCAGACCGCAGAGAAAGTTAGCCAAGCTTTGGGCCTCCAAAATAGTTTAAATACTCATATTCAATTAGGAATATTGATTTTAAATCAACAATTGGCTTTAGCTCAAAAACAGTTTGATTATTTATGGATTCATCAACAATTGTCTTACTATCATTCTGTTTGTGTGACTCCTGGAAAAGTTGTTAATGCTTCTGATGGAATGTTACCTTTGTCAATTTCACTACCCAGTTGAGCCACACTGTTAAGGTGATTAATGCCACTCATGTGGATCCTGTTAAAGCTAGTGATTGGTGAAATTTCATGTCCCATGTGGGGGAACGGGTACAGCACTGGTCGGAGTCTATTGTGTTATCCCTACTCAGGGTCCTGGGTATTGGTGCCTGCATTGGGATTCTGCAACCAGTACAATAGACAGGCAAGTATAACCTGACAGGCATTCATGGCCTTAGAAGTGTAACCTGAATCAGCCTAAGTATGGCTATAGATTCTGGAGAAGTGATAACCAATGATGGGCAACTCCTAGCGGGATCAATGCCGCCTAACAGGAAATGGTGAGAACATTTTCCCATGATGGGTAAGGTATTTGTTCCCCAGGTGACCTAAGACAGGGATGGCTTCATTTAAAAAATAAAAAGGGAGGAACTGTTGGGAAATTTAAGTACTTGTCCCTTACAGCTCTCTTCCTCCCCACCCAGCTGTAGAATTTCAGTGCTCTCAAGGTTGAGCAAACAAGGTTATTCTCAGAACTTTCCGGTGCGCAGTGCCTGTACCTGGACCCCAGGTGTGTGTGGCACATGACTTCCTCTTATGCTTAGCCCATCCCTGGCCTGGGTATACAAGCCCATTACTCTCTGTAATAAACAGCAGCTTTTTCTTTACTTCTCGTGGTCGTCTGTTAAATGCTTCAATCCTGACACCTTCCACCAGCTTGGTACTCAGGCCGCGCAGGTGCGGCAGCAAATAAAACATGAAAATCATTAATAAAAAGAGTCTGGCCTTCACATCCAATCAAATTCCCCTTATGTCTGTCCTCACACACTTCTGCTACCATGTTGGACTGCCCAGTGTGTGAGTCCCAAGCACCTGCCCACCGAAGCCATTCAATCATCTGGAAGCCACTGGCTTAAATTGATAGTGACCATTCCAACCTGCTTCAGTAGTCCCTTCACTTTTCTTTTAATTCTAAAAATCTTCTAGAATATTCTTCAGCATTGATGTATTGGATTAATAAGTCAGCACTTGGCAGTGGCATACCCTATGGTTGGCATTAGTAAGCACATAAAAATACTTGGTTTTGTGAGGTCAAAGTCAAATTAAACCCACAGATAAAGAACAAGCACAGTGGGGGTGTGCCAGGAAACCCATCAGATGGCTGTCCCTTTGTCTTCCATGGTCAGTTGTAAAAGGAAGCCAGGTAGCTGGGCCCCTAGTGCCTCCATCACAGGCTTTCTCTGGCGAAGTTTCCATTGAAATTTAAGTATTTTCCCCAATTCAAATACTGCTTTTGAGACTAAATTCCTGCTTAAGTGGACACATCAAAGAGGCCTCATGATGCAGAGGGAAAAGACCATTACATCACCCAGCTGGCTGCCCAGGCAGGAATCACATTGCCTTCCTTTCTCTTCTAAGACTTGGTCTAGCCCACTTAAAGCCCCAGAGACAGCCAGCCAGCCTCTTTCTGAGAGTGTTTATTCCACATTCAATAGTTTTTGCAATCAGAGGACTTTTCTTAAAGTTTCTTCCCATGGCCATTTAGTCATGGCTTGAACGGCTGCAAACTGTTCAGAGGTGATGGGTGTGGGAATGTTGTGATTCTGTGGTGCCTGTCACTGTGAAGGCTGTGAATACCCAACAGCTCACCTGTCCTCACCCATCACACACCATCCCTCTCACCCATCACCCACTGTGAGCAAGGATGTCATTTCCTTCACTACAGACAGCATGGAGAGCTGTTAACTTCAGTTCACAGAAACTGTCCTCTGAAACCTCCCCTGGCAGTCCTTTATAGCTCAAATAAATGAGGACACAATTAAAACCAAAACTTTTGGTGACTTATGAAAAATACAAATGTTAAAAAAAATGATTGCAAAGTATTGAGAGCAGACCATGTCCTACTCTAAGTGTATAAGATAGCAATTTTTCAGTATGTGCCTTTCCCTAGGATGAAGAATGATAAATGTATCCCTGGGCAGACCCAGAAACTGCACATCTGCGAGATACCATCCACCAAGCACAGACAGAGACAAAGCCACTTTGCAAGATTCTTTTTTTGAGAAAAATTGAAGTTGTGGGGGCATATTAAAATCATATCAGGGAAACAGACCCAAGAACTTATCAGTCATGTCAGACTGAAGGTGACATTGTAATTGCCTTGCCTGGACCTCGTAAAGTGATAGATGCCTCACACTGTGACAGCTCTGTCCCATATAAATCTATAATCTGACTCAGCTCTGCCCTGCACTGTTGATGCCCAGTCACTTAATTGGCTCATCTAGACCTGCATCTGGCCCTAGCTTGACCTTTCATCTCAGGCTTAGCTGAACTCAGTAGCAGTTCCCTCTCTCACTTGACCTGGACAGCATCAGCACCAGAGTGGTCCCAGCAGAGCCTCCTCCAGACATTGGTCTGGTTCGTTGTCTAACCAATACAGAATTTCTCAGCCCATTCTAGAATTTTTTGAACTCTGCTGCAGACTCTAACTTGTTTTGTTCTGTAACCTATGCATGTGTATATAGATATGCAGATATATTTACTGCAGATATGAGATATGAGTTCATATCAGTAACTAACTAGATTGGAAAAAAGGAGTTAACTGTTCTTGGCAAACCATCAAGGTAGAACTTTAGGACAAGTGGCTTTTATTGAAATATCTAAACCTTGTGAATTTATTGTTTTGTACAATCCCAGGTATATGTATATAGAATAAGTATAGAAATCAGATATTTGCTGATAATAAATCATCTGAAAATATTCTTTAATCAATTGCTAGGCATATAATTTTTAAAGGTGAAAGCAAGTTGAAAATTAACTAGATGTGTGTGCTTGTTCATTTTTTCACACAGAATTTACAGAATTAAAACTTGTGCTGGGGAGCAATAAAAGTGCTTCCTCCAAGTCTATAATGGCTTGAATGTAATCCCTGTAAACCACATAACAAAGCTAGAAAAGGTGGGATTCATCATGTCTAAGGTTTGATGGGAGATGTAGACATGAGGTTGGTCCCAAAGTCCATGGGCCAGCCACTAAGTCTGCAGCTCAACAGAAACAAGAGAGACCTAGCCTCAACAAAGTAAGAGGAGAGGAGAGCTTCATTTTGGAAGCTGCCCTCTCACCTCCCCATGAATGTTATACAATGCTCTTGTGCATAACACATAATAATATTTTTTAAAGAATTAAATCTTGACTATTTGATAGTTTGGGCCTGAACCATTTTAACACCTGAAAGACTTCGGGGTTGATATTTTGGTTTTGTAATTGTCAATGTTGAGACACTGCTTCATATAAACAAATAAATACCAAGTAGAAAATGTTGGAAGTGTGTCATTTCAGACATTGGAAAATCTGTCCTAGACCCAAGCCAAATCCATTAATTATATGAAAATCAAGTCAGTAGCTCAAGCATCAATCTTGAAAATCAAATGCAATCCAAATATGTTGATTCCATACATGATAGAGAGAACAGTAGGGAAGTACACAGTCTCTGTTCTCCATAATTACTAATTTTGTTTCTGTGAGAACAGAAAATCTTGCATGAATGGTGAAGACTCTGAAGCTCAGATCACAGCAATGCTTGGGGTCTGAGCCATAGAGCTCCAGTCAGCTTCACTGGCCCTAGGAGTCATGAGGACATGCATTGTGCAAATAAGATCTTATATACCTTCACAGCCAGAGCCCCAGTGGAGTCATGTGATATGACACAGGCCAGCACTGCCAGAAATACCCTAGAGTAAGTATGCCTTTGGCTTTGAACTAGTATTTTTTTATTGTGTGATCAGAAACCTTTTAGTGATGCCAATTTCTTGGGACCCCTAAATTCCGTGACCCTGCAGGAGAGGTTTTCAGCACAGGCTAAGATATCCACATGAGCTGTACCTAGTCTCATCCCCAGGTAAGAGGAGATGCTGTCTAACCCCTGTCTGTGCACATGGGCTGATTCTCGGTGAGTCACTGTGCCTTGCTATGGGAATCACAGAAGGGTGGCAGTGTTTCCTTCGTCACATTCTTCTGTCACATGTTCCTTCCCATGCTTCTTGTTCCTCCGTGTGACCCAAGGTATGCATTTCTGCAGCTTTTGCTGTCATATGTCTTAATTCCTCCTCTCTTCTTCACACCCCACGGGACACATTTACTGATGAAAACAATTAATTAGAATTAGATAAGCCAGAGCTTTACTGATAAGACTAAATCTTGTCTTTTTATGTTTCCAAGTTTGTGGCACTGATGATCAAAAGGTATACATTTGCAAGACAAGAGCTCCACCACAAAGCTCCACCCACAGCCCCCAGTCCCCTTTTTAAATATCTATCTACTTAATACCAAGAACCTAGATAACACATCAGTTCTGCTCCTTATGTGTTCTGCCACATCTGTGGATGGGCTTTAGTCATGTGCTGAGTGGAGGTGGGTGCTCTAGGTAGATACTTGGCTTGTAGAAAATCAACCTGGCTGCACACTGTTTGCTGTATTGTATGCATGAATACCTATCATAGAGACAGAGCAGCTGTTAGAACATGGCGCCTAGTGAAAGAAGATGGACAATCCTGGATGTGCCTTGAAAGAGACTAGGACTTTGCTCGAACTTTGGCCCCTCCCTGTGCCTCTGTCTTTGCTTCCTGGGCACCGTGACATGAACAAACATCTTTGTCCACGTGCTGCCACCATGACATCGGCCCAAGACAGCAGAACCCAACCAACAGGCACCAAAAGTTTGAAACCATGAGTCCAAAATAAAATCTCCCCATTGTAAGTTGATCACCTCGTGAGGTTTGTCACATGGTAGAAAGCAAGTTGATGCAGCCCTTTGCAACTTGCTTTGTAGCTTATTGTTAGTGTTCCCTTTCACATATGGCCCTTGTTTTTTAAAGTAAGACCACAACGTGGTGAACAATGACCATAAATGGAAGAGAATCGTAAGCATGTGATGTACAAAGTGTTATATTGATCTAATGCAATGAAGTTGGCAGGCTGGTGTGCTTAAAGTTTACATATATCCTTTCTGGAAAATGTAAAGTTTCCTTGGTAGAAAAGTCAACTGATAGAGAGCCCTAGTCAGCCTGAGGGACAGAGTGCTGACTGCACATATCCTTGAGGAAAGCTTAGGGAAGAAAGAATTTGATCACCATTGCTTCGCAGTCAGCAGCCCTCAGTCTAGCACTCTGGAAGTCCGTTTGTCTTGCACATTGTTAGGGAAAAGGTAGAAGCAGCTGTCTTGCTGCTTCATCTGGCATTCTACTTTACAAAGGACAAAGGACTGGCTGACTGCCCCCTCAGTAAATACTTCTGCCAGAGTTAACAGACTACAGAGCTTTACTGGACAAAGACAGTACACATTCAATTGTTTTATCAAAGTCCTCCCAAAGCGCCCCCTCTCCCCCCAAAAAAACAAAAAAATCATAGAGAATCCCTAGGTTAAAAAAAAAAAAAAAAAAAAAAAAAAAAGGATGTGTGATCTTTGGATTGAGTTTATTTGTTCAAATATTTTATGGAGGAGGGCAGTGTGCTGTGAAGTCGGTGCAGGGACCCACAGTTAAGCAAAGTTGAGATCTGGTTGTCACAGAGTACAGTGGAGACCATTTGTCCTTTTGAGTCATACAATACTGTGAAGCTGCAATTCTGTGGAATCCTCTCAGGGAGTGGAATACAGTCCATGGGCTAAGTGTTAGAAGCTGAGGCAACGCCCTGCATCTGAATCCTGCAGCACAGAATTTTGGAGACTAGGGTAAGGCTTTGCATTCTTATCATGAAATGTAAAAGCAGAAGTGGCTATTTTAAAACTGGGAAAACATTGTTAGGTTTTTATTTTGAGAAATTAATTCTGTTTGCAGAATGGGATAATAGGTCAGAGGTAGAAAAAACAAAGTTTTCATCTGTTTGTCTCCCTCCATCTGGTCTCCCTGTGTTTTGGTGCCCTGATGACAGATGGCCAAATCTGCAGGTGAGCCACAGAGAGGCTCCAACCGGCTCTAACCGGCTCCAACCGGCTCTACTAAAACTGCCGACTTCAGACTCATAAACCATATGAGTGCTTGTGCAAACAGGAGGGCCTTTGGAAGACTACTCAACTAATCCCACAGATACACTGTGATCTTCCCACTAGCATGGTCAGATGTTCCCCTCACCCTACTGCTCAGGAGCACTGCACACAGGGTTTACTTCTCCCTCCCTGCAGTACTGCTTTGCTCAGCCTTCTAGAACTGTCACCATTCTTCTTTCTTTTTTATGAGCTACAGTATCTCTTTGCCACACACTTCTCTCTCTACCCTTCTCTAGGAAATGGCATCTTCCATTGTGATATTTTTATAGCTCACCATGCCAGCAAATTCAACCTGAATTCCCTTCCTGACCTTTACAGCCAATTCCTTACTGCAATGCAACCATGCTGAAATACAGCTTAAATCTAGCTTCCATATTGCTCTGCTTTAGGCCACGATTTCAAAAGATGTGTGTGTGTGTGTGTGTGTGTGTGGTGTGTGTGTGTGTGTGTATGTGTGTGGTGCATATATGACTGTGTATGCATGTGTGTGTATCTGTATGTGTGTACATGTGTATAAGTGTGTGCATGTGTGGTGTGTGTGTGTTTATATGCATATGTGTGTGGTGTGTATATCTCTGTGTGTATGTATGTGTGTATGTGTGTGCATGTGTATATGTGTTGTGTGTATATGACTGTGTATGCATGTGTGTATATATATGTATGTGTGTACGTGTCTATAAGTGCATGTGTGTGTATATGTATGTGTGTATGTGTGTGTGTATGGTGTGTGTGTATATGTTCATATGTGTGTGTATATGTGTTATGTGTGTGTGTATGCATGTGTGTGATGTGTGTGTCTTTGTATATATCTGTGTGTGTGTGTATGCTCGTGTGTATGTGTGTGGTGTGTATGTTTGTGTGTGTGTGTATGCATAACTGAAGGTGCCTAAGGAGACTAGAAGAGGCTATCAGATCCCTTAGAACTGAGGTTACAGGCAGGTCTGAGTCATCTGACATACATAGATGCTGGGAACCAATCCCGAGTCCTCTGTAAGACTTAACTGTTGAGCCATTTCTCTAGTCCCTCACCATCATTTTTAGTTCCTCCCTTGCCGTCACCCATGATCTAGATTTTATCTTCAAAATAACATCTTAAAATATAAGCAAATTCATGTTACACATATCATATTTAAAATCTATTAGACTGCTTCAGAGTGAAATCCAAAATCCCAGTGCCTGTGTCTTTTGATTCTGCTTCTTTAACCCCATTGCAGCCTTTGTGGATTTCTTGTCATTTCTGAAAGGCCAAAAAGCCCACTGGGATTGTAGATAAAGTGCCCTCCGAGGAGGTGGCCCCTCAGCTAGAGGCTGCCTGGAACCTTTCTTCAAGTACATTTGTATGAACACCTTACTGAATGCTCTTAGAGAGGACTGAGCCTCCATCTCTGTGTTCTCGTTTTTTTTTTTTTTTTTTTTTTTTCTACATGAAATCTGTCCTGCTAGAATCTATACCTTGCATTGCAGATGTATTTGCTTATTAGTTTCTTATAGGCTTGCTTTCATGAAGACATGATACCAAACTATTTTTATTATTACTTGATGAAACAATATACCTTGCAGGCATTCAATAAAGTATCTTTGAATAAGTAAATGGAAAAAATTCACTTTATATTACAAATTACATTAAAAATAAACTGCTGAGGATTTGAATATTTGCATGCAGTGGTTACTCAAAAGATGATCAGTTTCTAGCAGTGATTACCTATTTATTATTATGTTTATCTCTCAACATTTCCATCTGTTGAAAAGAAAAAAAAGGGGGAACTTGGAGATGTTTGGCAATCTGCCACAGATTCCATAGACTAAAGGTGTGTGCAGCCTGTTTTGAGACACCTTCCACAAGGTCTTCTATAAACAATTTGGGATTGCAAACAGAGCTTAAAAGACTTTGCTATTCCAATTGTTACATAAAACACTTTTGGCACAGAAATCAGGTCCTGTCTTGTGGAATTTGATAGGGATTGACTCAGAGGAACTGCATGCATTAATCCTGCTGAAGGAGAAACTCGGGCTGTGAGCCTGAATGCACCTTTCACCTCCCCACTCTTTGCCTCTATAAGCCAGAAGTCTTAAAGCATCATCCAAAACTTGGGATGCTAATGATTAATTGTTTCTGTCCACAAAGAATTATCTACATGCTAAATGACACTGCTGACAGTCGTGGAATTCTGCTTCAGAGCATCTGGCTGTATGTGGAAGCTTTGTCTAAATTGTCTTAGTCTTGAGTCTTTAACACCGACCATACCTATAGCTTCCCCACTGCTCAAGGCCTAAATGATACATTTGCAGGCGAGTCTTCGGAAATTTTCAGATCTCTGCTTTTAAAATTATTCCTTAAAAGAGAAGGGAAAAGTTATTTATCCAGAAAGTACACACACACCCCTTGGGAGCAGCTGTTACTTCAATAATCTTGATCTTTGGTTTTCAGATTCTAAGGTGAATGCCATTAATTTTCTGAATATGTGATTGAGCCAGATTGCACAAGGATGGTGGGTTTTCTAAATATTTACTACCCAATAGATGATACATCAAGACAGGACAAGAAATGGGGGGACTCCCTGGCAGGAAAACCAGTCATTAAAAACGAAATCCACCTAAAGATTCAGTAACAGACATTGAATGAATTTAAAGTAATTCACTGTGGTGCTACCCTGGGCACTGAGTGTGTCAGTGTAGGGACTGTGTCAACAGTTTCACAGAAAATGATCAAGTATCATTCACTTGGCTAGTTCTTGATTGCTTCCTGGATGGCAAGGAGTTCATTAGACATTGGAAGTGGAGTGGTTAAGACAGAGCTGTCAACATAATAAAATGCTGACAGAAGTGTATCCAAGAGCAGATGTGATACACCTGGAGCTAGAAAAGGACTTGGTTCCTTCTTGACTTAAAAAGTATCAGGTGTAGTAGGTAAGGAAATAAACCTAAATCAAACTTCCTTGTCCAAGCTCCATCTCATTAATGCCTTTTATTAATTGTGTGCTTTGGGGTATGTCACTTAATGTCTCCTTGATACTTTATCAAGATGGAGATTGTATTGAAATCAAGCTCATTTGGTTGCTGTGAAGATTAAACTGTTTTATATGTATAAAGTATCTAGAAAAAATTAAGTGGTTATTACATATTATATTTCAAATAGCTTGGTCTCTCCCTGGTGACTGCATTCAACCAAGCATTTTTAATGAAACTATGTTGGAACTTTAGAATGCTTGAGGGTCACTGACAGTATTAAGAAGTTCTTGCCTTGTCTAGTGGCATATCCCTGGAATCCCAGCTCTCAGGAGGCAAAAGGGGGTACACCAGAATATTGAGTTGTTAGACTGGGTTCCATCTTGAGCCCAGGCCTCTGAGGTGTTCTTAATAAGATTAAATTGTATTTATGAGTTTTACCCAGAAATTTTACCTCTTAGAAGCCTCATGAACAAGAGACCTTACCATTCTGCTCTCCTGCCTCGCCATGTGTGAAGAGGGGTATGACAGATATGGGTACCTCTCAGTGTTGTGGTAAAGGATGAAGTCTTTGAAATGCTCTCCAGACATGGAGTTAATCAATAAGTGGTTAGCATCACTCCTGATGTGAAAACTGTTTTATGATAACAGAAGTGCTGGGTCTTTGAGTACTTTAGAATAGTTAGTTTAGATAACTTTAAAGTACAAGATAAACATAAATGATTATAAGAGTAAATCAATTAAGCATTTTTAGGTGAACAGCCCAGCTGGTATAACAGCAGACAGTCGGTGAGCAGTGTTCCATTTCTGGGCTGTCTCTTTGGGCATGAACCCTTTAACTTCATGCAGCACCTGCAGATAAGCCCCAAAGCCTTAACAAGCTTTGACCTGGGGTGAGCTAAAGCACCATGGAGAAGATAAACACAGGCAGAAGACAGCCTGGCTAAGGGCCAACATCCGTCCTAAGAGTCCAACCTCAGGAGACTGCATCTTTTTAATACTTAACTCCAAGTCACAGGAAGTTAGAATGTCCAGAGTCTCCCAGAGATTTGTTCTAACTTCTGAAAGTGCTAAATACTAAAAGGGAGGTCTAAGTCTGAAGAGATGCCTACGTGATGTGGTCTCTTCAGCAGAGTTTCTAGAAAGTTTCCTTCTTACCTTGGTGTTTATAACAGCAATGAACACTTACCTATCTTCTGCCCTACTGTTCTGCTCCTTTTAAACATATTGAATTCTTGTTAACAGCCACCACGTCCCAGGACACACTGGCAATCTCCATCTGTCAGACAGACAGACAGACCTGATAGACCTGGCTGGGTCTGTGCTCCCTGTCAAGTTAGAGAAGATGACAGGACCTCCCTACAGTGAGTGAATTAGCTGAAATTTACTAAGCTTATTTGATAGCATCATGATACAGAATGGGAGAGGCAGAAGATGATGACATCATATAGAATGGGAGGGGACAGAAGATGAAGGCACATTCATCCTTTAACAGGGTGTTTGCACTCCATGTTATAGAAAGAGATCCGCACACATTGGCATAGTTTGCTTGTTCTGAGTTAACAACCAACCTAGATGTAACGTACGTGGTATAATGACAAGAATTCAAAACTTGAAAGCCTTTGGAGGAAGTAAACTCCTGCTATACAGAAAGGAACAATACTGAAGAAAAAGTACAGGAGACATTGAGACAAACATTAGCACCAATAATCTCAGAGATAAAGCTGACCACATAATCAGAGGCTAAGACAAAACTTTAGATTCATAAATGGCCTTGGTTCATAGTCCTATAAGACGCTAGTTAGATGCTAGTTAGATCTGTTGGGGTATTAAACAAGTCTCTCTTCCCAGATTGCCTGATGTCTGAATAAACCACAGTCTGGAGGCCAATTCCTGTTTTTGCCATTTGGCTCTTGTAGTGACAAGACAAGTGAACTGTTATATTCTGATTACTATCAATCTCAGCCAAGCTGGACATTTGGAGGGAACAGCCTGGCTCAGATTCTACAAGCAGAACAGTTTCTGAGATGCAGTACAAATGTTGCAAAATTGCATTTCCTCCCTTAAAATACGATTATTTGGATTTTCACTAGAGACTTTAGCAAGGAAATTCTCCCCCAAATTCAACCTGATTTATACTTTATTTTATTTCCATTTTTTACTAGTCAAGGATGACCTTGAAGTCCTGATCCTTCTGTCTCCACCTCCTGAATCCCACGATTATAGGCAAGCACCCTTATGGCTAGTTTACATGTTAGAGATGGAACCTGGCCTTTGTACAGGTTAATTCTGTGAATGTGCTCTGTGCTCTATGGACTGAGTGAGACCCATCAGGCCTCTTTACTGTTGTCGAGCTGACAGTGGTTGTGAACTAATTGTGTTAATTCAGGGCAAAAAATGAAATTGCTTGTGTCTTTAAAAATGACTGCATGAAGCTGTGTAAGGACTTGCCAATCCTTAGCTATAGTTTTCCTGATAGTGCTTATGAAGGAACAGCTGACTCTGTGAAGGAGCCTGCAGAAGTCAATTTTTAAAAGTACTAAGCTTAGAAATAACTATGACCATTTCTTTGAAACTTTGTCTCAACAGAATTTTCCATATTATTGTACAAAAGTGATTTTTAGGTGAATATGATTTTCTATCTTAATGTTGTATTATACCTTGAATTCCATATGACAGAGTCCAGGACACTTTCTTTCAGTGATGGCCTTTGCACACAGAAAGGCTTAGGGAGTGTTCTCTGAACTCTATAAAATAACCCTTTCATCCATATCTCCAGGTAAGAAGAAATTAATGATGTTTTGAATAAACACCCAAAATAGCATTGCATAAAAAATCCAAGTGGGCAACTGAAATCCATTTTCAACACTGTTCTTGATTTAGTTTTGCTTTGCTTTTCAAACTGAGGCAAAACATAGGTTCTTTCCAAAAAGGGCTCAGGAAAGACTCTGTATCTTCCTCAGGGTGTCTTCCTCAAGGTTCTATATACAGGGTCCATTGATCATTTTGAGCATCTAGAGAATGCTTCCCTAGCCCATGGTGATTTGGACCAGAGAGACTGAGGCCAGCATTGGAACATGAGTCATCTGATGGGCCTCAAGTCAAGATGGTATCCCAGGAGGTAAAATCCTTATCTTGTCAAATTGTAGATGCCTGGGGATTTTGAGTTAATGCTTTAAGTTATTGTTTTTCTTTTTTGTTTTCCTGCTTCTATAGAAATTAGACCATTATTTAAAATAACTGGTTTCTTTTTGTTATTATTATTATTATAGATGTTTTTAAATTGTTTTGGAAAATACTATTGATTACATTCTTCTTGATCAAAGATCGATGTTCTTAGTTCCCTTGATCTGAAATCCGTGGTGGAGACCATTTCTCCATGGAGAGAGCAATGAAGTATTTGTGTAATAACCTGCCATCAGCTTCAAGTTACTACAATTATGTTTCTATGTTCCTTGAAGTCTCACATTGAAATCAGAGTTATTGGGACAGAAAAGCTTCTTAATTCTTCAGGCAGATCTGAGACGTTATGCAATAAGCATCTGTAATAAATGTTGGGAAGGAAGCTATGCTTGGGTATTAGCATAAATGAGACATGTTGGCACCATGGAGACATTTGGTAAGAAACAAACATTGGTTGACAGCAGCTCCTTTAACTTCCATGACATTTATCTCCATGAGATCTGCAAGCAAACATAAAACTTAAAATCAGTACAGAATCCCCAGTTTCTGCATATTCTACTGTGGGTATGTTCATCATGACAGGGAGAATGAGGCAGTGGTTGCAACACATCCACCGCTAGGAAACAGAGGATGAGTGATGGTGTTTAGCTCAAGTTCTCCTTTGTATAGCTCAGAACCCAAGCCCAGCAAACAGTGTACCCACTTTTAGAGTGACTCTTCCTACATCAATGAATCTAATGTAGATGATTGCTCACAGGTGTGCCCAGAGGTCAAACTAATAAGAAAACAATCAGAGTTATGCTCAGAGGTTAGTCTACTGGGCAATTGTAGGTCCTATCAAGTTAATGATCAATAATTAGCATCATACTCTATTATTTACATTGCCCTCTTAGTTTCATTTTTCACCTATGATTTTATTTATCTCTTTGAACATATTTAATGTGTTTGACTAAAAGTCTTGGTGTATACTTAGTTCCACGGTTAAGTCTCTTCAAGAATGATTTTTAGCGATTTCTTTTTCCCTGTGAAGAGACTGGACTTTCTTTTTGTTGTTATATACCTAATGACTCTTCATGGAAAGCACACATTCCGGTTGCTGATGAGATAGCTGGCATTTAAGAGCACTTACTGCTCTTGCAAAGGACCCAGGTTCAGTTCCCAGAACCCACATAACATGACTCACAACTACCTATAACACCACCCCAGGAGACTCAGCATTCTCCTCTAGCCTCCTCTAGCGTCTTCGTGTCCGCACACATGCACACACTCACACACACATAAATAAAAGGAATCTTTACAAAAACTAGGCATTTTGAATTTTGGAGTGTGACAACTCTGGAAGTCAGATGTTCTTCACACATCACCCATCTTCTCCAAGTTGCCTGTGCTTTGTTGTTGCTGCTGTTGTCATCCTTGTTCATTTAATGACTTTCTTAGACAATTTATAGCCTGTATTCTTTGTGTTGTGTGGTCATAGACAGCCACGTTCCGTTAGTCCAGTGAGATGCTAGTGTTTTAAATGAGGATTTTTAGGCGCAGATTTTTAAGCACATTTTCTCAGCCTTTGCACACTACCTGCTTGAGGAGCTACTTTCAACCACATGCTCCTCATGCAGGTGCAAAAAGTGAAAGCCTGGCCTCACTCAGAAACTCCACAGTGTCTCATGGAAGCAGCCAAGATACCCCCCACCAATATTTTCTATTGGGATTGAGGACACACACACACACACACACACACACACACACACACACACACTCAAAACCCAATGACTTAAAACAGAAATTTATTGTTTCTCCTGAGCTCATTAGTCAGCCTAGCAGCAGTGCTCATCTGAGCTGGCCTCCATGGATACAGCTGGGCTCTCTGGGGTGTCCTTAGGAAGCTGGGTTGACTGGCAGATAGAGTCCCTGGTCAGGGAACCATGGCTATACTCCAGAGGATTTGTAGTTCTTCCCAAGGCTTGCTTAAACCTGTTGGGGAGGAAGGCAGAGCAAGAAGAAGAGAGAGGGAAACAGGATAGAGACAGAGACAGAAGGATACCAGAAAGTTAGCCTGGGTCGAAAGAGGCCACATAGCCACTCTCCCACGCTCCTGCAGCAGAAGACAGCCTAGTCTGTGTCTGGAATGTCCTGCACAGAGGAGCATCAGAGAGAACTGTGCTGTGCTTGGTGCATAGTGCAGCCACTTTGAAATCCAGCAACCACCCGAACTTGAGAAGGTTACCTCCTGAGCCTGCCAAGTCCCTTGTATCTATGTTGACTGTCAGCAATGCACTTGTTGCTAATATCCAGAGACATTCTGGAAGATTTTTAATTGCCTATAAAAGACACTGGGAAACTCAGACTGGAGCATCAATCAATACTGCTTGCTCTTTTTCTACAACTACATAAAATTGTGTGATTGCATAGTCTCTTGGAAATGGCTGTTTGGGTGTTAATTTCCAATTTCTCAGTATCAAAAGACCAACAGGCTTTCTTTAAGAGTAAAATATTCTGAGTTTCTGATAATTCAGTCTGCCAGTTTTTGCTCTGGTGCATTCCATGTGGACAGACAACGCCAGCAGGCTTGAGCAGGTGTTATTTATGAAAGCTAGCAGGATTAATCCTTTGGAGTTTAACTAACACAAGCCATATTCTGTACTAAGTCAGCTCCGTGTCAGCTCCTAAAAACTATTCATCTTAAGCAAACCATATGCTGTTGCTAGGAGAATCCAAATAATAACCACAGTCAGTGAACAAAGTGTCGCAACCTTCTGGTGAACAGCTCCCTGACACTCTGCTTCTTCCATGAACTGAGAATGTCACATTTATACAAAGAGCATTTGCGGAGGTGTTGGCACAGGAGTTGTGGAGTAAGGAAAGATGCTCACTGCTTACGATGGGTCACAACAGCATTGCTGGCCCTGACTTGTTTATACTTTCTAAAGTTTAGAGGTAAAGTGGATTATAATAGGATTTAAAATGTTTGTTTGTTTGCATGTTTAACTGATATTGAAATTTTTACATACTTGGGGGCTGAAGAGATGGTCCAGCAGTTCTTGAAAAGGTCCAGAGTTCGGTTCCCAGCACATGCCTCAGGATGCTAACAACTGCCTGTAACCCCAGCTCCAGAGACTCTGACATCTCTGGCTTGTACGGATGCCTGCACTCACATGTACATACCAATATGCATGGGCACACACACACACACACACACACACACACACACACACACACACACACACCATAGCCTTGAAAACAAAATAAATCACTTTTCAAAGCATCAACATACCTAGTGGATAAATAAAGCCCACAGTGTGACTGAGAGACTGACAGGACATGTAAACGACAGACTTTGTCTTCAGTACGTGGCATGCAGGCTATCTCATACTGCTTAAGCCAGAGGAAGCTTTGCAACATCGTTGTACTCAACACAAAGTCCCCTGGGTAAAGGCTAAGCCATTGGACTGCCATCAAGAACAGAATTTTTTTTTTTTTAACACTGATCCTTGTCCTGGCCAAGCTAAGGTTTCAATTATATCCCAAGACTTAAGGGAAGGAGGACGGGTCAGTAAAAACATGATGCTTCTACCAAAAGCAGCTGGGTAAGTGAATGAATGAGGAGAAGGGGAGCTCCCAAGTTTATGGAATTCCATTATTAATTTGATTATACAAATAAACTCGCTACAATTGATATTTTCCATACACTAATTACTCCTCTATGTGTTTCTGCCAAATAACTAAATGGTCTCCTGACTTTAACAATGCTGTTATTCATAGTCTTGGCCTAATCAGAAGCTATTGTGTTTCCCTGTTAAAGCTATGCAGATTGTTTACAGTCACCCTAGCAGACATGGTTTCCACTATTTAAAAAATTGTTCTACACTTTGATTTTCCCTAGTGTCTTATCCTTTCTGTTGATGTATAGTTGTCAGGGTTGAACTACAAAGAGGCCAGGAAACCATGAAAAATGGGATGTGTACACGATAAATAGCCGACTATAATGGAGGATCTGTTCACCAGATCCATCCTTCCACACGGCTGCTTCGATTTCCTTAGCAAATAAGTGTCATTTTCTTACTGTAAACCATCTTGAAACTTGGGTCTGGGTGGCCATGGTTGTGGATAGTGGCTCCACAAAAGAGAGCATAGTAGCCATCGACTTCATCTCTTTTCTTCAGGTCTCCTGGCAGCCTCTCAGGTTCCAGCCACATGCTCATCTAACATGGTATCTGAGCCTTAAGGGGAGGCACAAGCACCCACTATTTAATGTGACTGAACAAAGCTACACCCTTGACTGAACAACTACATTATTCAGATCACCTGCAAAAGTCTAAAAATTTTTATTTGTAATAGAATGCTATAGATTTTAAGACTGGGGCTAATCATTAGAGTGCTTACTGCTCTTCCAATAGACCAGATTCAGCTTCAGCATCCATTCTGGCTAGCACACAACCTCTTGAGATAGTGAAGATCTTGTCAACCTTGTGTCTGACCTCACTAAAAAGGCAAAAGAAGGTGGGGAGGCAAATTCAGAACAGTGAAATGTGTAGCTTTTCTAAAGATTTAAGTACCGGTCCTTCTGGAGAAGTCCTTAACCAGCCACTCTTAAGTGTGAACTACCCCTTTCCTGAATCTCCCTCCCAGTCCTCAGTCTCCCTCTCCCTCCCTTCAGTCTCTTTTCCCTCTTTTCCTCCCTCCTTTCTCTCTTCCCTTCCTCCCTCCTCCCTCCCTCTTCCTTAAGACCCATGCTCAAACCAATGTTAAAATATCTTCTTATTAAGCTCCAAACACTGCTTCATAGAGACTCTGAAAGACTTTTCTGTTTTGTAGTAAAAAATCCTGGCTTCCCAGGAGTGGAGATCTCTGCACAAACTCCAGAGACTGGAGCCCAGAAGCATGGAGCTGTGTCTCTGGCCCCTGTTGTGGCTGATGAGGCTTGGCTTAGTTTGTAATGGGCTTTACAGTAGAGAACTTCAGCAGAAAGAAATCATATAATACACATAAGACACTTTAAATAATAAGAGAACAGTAAATATTTGTATTGCTATGGCAATAAAAGCTTAATACTGTTGGTTTTGCATTAAGAAAAAAAACTAGCTTTGCTGTCATATAAATTCTGGTGAGTCTTCTATACAAGAAAAAGACAGTGTTAAACTTAGACTAAGTTGGATTTATTTATTTATTAATCATTGCGCTGCCATTTTTTTTTTTGAAACCTTAAAGTAAGACGAAGGAAAAAATGCAGCAGGTTTCCTATATAACATTCCACAGTGGCTTCACTTCTCTGCTTCTGTCTGTTACCTGAAACTCTTCATCCGAAAGGGAATCTAGTTTAAACGTTAAAGCTATTGAATGGCCCAACTTACAAAATAAAAGTTAGAAACCTCAGCCTGTATTTGATAGAAGTTCATGAACCTTGGCAAAACTCTTGGTGACCTGTGCAATTGTCAGGCTGATTTGGAACCAAAGCCAGGTGAGACTCACAGTTTGCAGTGAAGGCTTTACAGAGCTCTACAAATAACCACAATTTATGCAGCCAGAAGTATCTGATCCCTGCCTGTTGCTGAAAGTTCTGATTTTCTCAGCACACGAATGTGATTTCTGTGTTTGACAGCTGGAATTCTGTAGTTTTCAGCCTAAATTACTTTTACATATTTTGAAAGTTTATCCCAGGGACACATACATTTTTTTGTTTTTCTTTTAAATATTTACTGATCTTTTACTTACGTGTGTGTGTGTGTGTGTGTGTGTGTGTGTGTATGTGTCTGTGTCTGTGTGACTGTATACCTTGTGTGTATAGAGATCCCCAGAGGCCAGAAGGGGACACTGGGACCTCTGGAAAAGCAGCAGGAACTCTTAACCTCTGCGCTTTCTCTCCAGCCACAACTAATATATTCTAACTTAATAAACATATTTTTCTGATATAATTTTTTGATGATCACTACAAATTAATTCCTTTAACAAGAGGAGAAAATTAAATGAGAGTTTCTTCCTTTGAATGAGTTGTAAATAAAGGTAAAAGTTTTGGTATTCAGTTTTCAACTTTACAAGTGAGATTTAGTCCCTGTTTATGTTTAGC
Organism: Phodopus roborovskii; assembly: GCF_943737965.1. NCBI lineage: Eukaryota > Metazoa > Chordata > Mammalia > Rodentia > Cricetidae > Phodopus > Phodopus roborovskii. The sequence continues at coordinate 708,345 of NW_026126433.1, forward strand.
CTATGTTTATAGGTCCCATTCAGGGTAAGTTCTTACATTTTTTTTTTAAATCACAATGACTGTAATTTTAGACATTCTTGGGGGGGGTTATTTGGTTTTAGTTTTGAGATGAGGTCTGGCCATGTAGCTCTATAGCCATGCCTGAACTAGAAATTGCTTATAGCCCAGGGTACCCTCAGGTCACGGTGTCCCTCCTGCCAGTACATCCTCTCTCGCACTGGGCCTACAAGCATAGGCCACCATACTTGATCCAAATTTTGTTCACTTCCTGCCTTTTTTATTTTTTTTAAAAAATATTTATCTTATTTATATGTATATGTGGTGATTATGTCTATGTTAGTGTATTGCACGCGTGTGTAAGGATCAGTGAAGGCCAGAAGAGGGTGTTACCTGGACCTGGAGTTAGAGGTATTTGTGAGTCATCCATATGGTGCTGGCAACTGCACTCTGCCCAGCTCATGACTGAGGACTCTCAACCACTAAGCTTCTCTCCAGACATATATTTTCATTTTTGATGAATATCATACCAATCACATGACAAATTTTCTCTTCTTACTTTAGCACATGGAAAAGAGAAATAGCCACACATGTATCATGGCACAATTTTGATTGGTGCCATAGTACTGTGAAGCACATTTTTCTATAGTTTATCAGTAAGAACCAGGACAAACACTCTGAGAACATACATTTCGTAGTTGTATCAGGTGAGCACCAAATTTTTCATGGGTTATAAAAAGCATCCTTTTCTGGGTGATGGGGATGGAAAGAAGAGGTTTGAGCAATTTAACAGCTGCTAAGCATGTGCTTCTCCTGATGTAAATGCACAGAGGATCACAAAAGGCCTTGAGAGGTTAGTGGCATAATGCATATGCAAAACAAAAGAGACAAATTGAGTAAGGTCTAAAGCTGGGAGGGTAACCACAGAATTCCTGCTCTTAAGCATCTGCCAGGGGGTGGCTCCTTCCTCTGGGCATAACACGGATGCCCCCACCAGGGAGCAGAGATGGTTGTACGGATCTGCAGCCTCACAGCCTTGGTTATGAAACAAGAATCAGAGAGGTAGGGAAAGGCATGGGAAATGTAATGGGCTGTTAACACTAGCTGTAGAAGGAGAAATAATTTGACCTGCCAGAACTTATTTAAAATTCTGGACATTACTCTCTCCTTCCAGCTCAAAATGGTCCTGGGAGATGCTACACTATGTGACTGAAGGTAGGACTCCATAATGCAACTTGGGACAAGTGGTCATAAAACGTGCTGGGGAAACTGTTCAGCCATGAGGCTGTTTTTGAGTTACCTGAGTTCCTTTAGGGCACCTCTCACCTATGACTCTACGAGTGACCTAAAAATTCTCCTGGCTCATGAAGCTGAACATGGATGGAATTGTTCCTCTGGTCATTCATAGGTGCCCTGCCTAAAGAAACAGACATTTATCCCCACTGCTGGGAGAGGCCACATGAGTGCCTGAAGTTCTGTCATCTAAAGTGTCCTGTGTCCACACACTTTAAATGACACTTTAAAAAATGCTGGTTAAAGAAGTACAGAGACAGACTACATTCACATGTAGTCCGGATGTGAAGCCCAAGGAACTTTCAGAAGTGAACACTTGACTTGCTGTCATGCTGAAAACCATGACAGAAACACAGGTTTCCAGAGCTCTCAAAAAGAATTTCCCCTGCTTTTCCTAGCTCACCTTGTTTCCAGGAGGAAGCCCCTGCCTCTCTTTCACAGTATACATTACTTTTGTCCGGTTCCAGATGTGCACCAGGAAGTCACAGCACGTGAGCTCTCTGCATCTGACTTTAGTCCTTGACCCTCTGAGGACTGAGTTTTGGAGACTGGAATGCAATGGCTTTCTTGTATTTGAGCACAGTTCTTCAACAGCCCTTCCAGGCTACCATGGATGGACAGGCCTGACCTCAGAGACCTATTTTTATATGGCTGCCCACAGAATAGAACTGCTGTCCCCTAAGGCAAGCATGGAGTTGGAGTAGGGATTCTGCTTTGAATATCAGAAAAGTGGTTTTTATCAAGGCACCAACAGTGGGTGTGTCTTGTCTGCCCCCCCCAGTTGACTCAGGGTTCTAAGTGTAGCTGGAAGCACTTGTTGTGATTTTGCTCTTATCTCCTTTTCCTGCTCATTTTCGCCATTGCTGCCTCATCTGTTTCACAGGTTCATTGGTCATTTGCCTGTTTTTATTAGGCTGTCTGCCTCTTTACACAAACATCTGGAGGTTTTCCTAAGATGTGAATGAATCCTTTGACTGAGCTACAATTTACGAACACCTCCTTCCTTCATGTGGTTTGTTGACTCACTCTATGAAAGTTGTTTTCTGAAAAGTGAAAGTATTTCATTTTTTAACGTCATCTAAATGATCAATATTTTCTTAGGGTGAAATCTTTTCTCATCTTGAGTGTTTATTTAGCTCATACAAAACAATGAATGATGTCATGATGTATTTATTAAGCATGGAAATAGCTATTATGTGACTGTGTTAGATAATTAGTAAAGATAATGAAAAGTCTTTGGGAAGAGAGACAAAGTCCACACTGCTTTACATTGAGCAGTGGTGGTGGCTGGGATGAAGCCAACCAGGAGAGAGAGACTTACACCAGGGAACAGAGGCCACCACTTATGCCAGATAAAGAAGGCTACTGAGGAAGCATTAGCAGGAATTGTAGAGGAAAGGGTGAATCCAAAAGAAGTTCAAACAATTTAACTCACAGGGTTTGGTGGCTAAGTGTAGTAGTTGCTGTAACGAGATAACCAACCAAAGCAACATATGGGAAGAATAACTTAGTCTGCTCTTGGTTTTGCAAGGATACAACCCATTGTTGAAGAGATGGTTTGGTCCCTGTTCAGAACAAGAAAGCATCAAATGCTAGCACATAGCTCTCTCTCTCTCTCTCTCTCGCTCTCTCTCTCTCTCTCTCCCTCTCTCTCTCTGTCTCTCTCTACGTACATGCATGCATACATACATACATACATACATGCATACATACATACATACACACACACACACACATTCTGTATTCGGCCCTGGACCTCGCTAGGGCTTCTGGGTAGTGTGACAAGCCTCATTTCTTGTGTTCATTCATTCACAGGTGCTGTCGTAAACCACCCTGTCCTAAACAGTCAAGAATGTGACCTTTTGCCTACTCACTGATAGGGGGCAGAATCTAGGGAGAGTTAGGCTAAATTTTTCTATCCTTACAGTGCAACCAGTAGGAAGAGTCTTTGTTCCTCAAATAAATCTCTCTGCATGTTTTGCGGACATGAAGATGGAGGTTTCTGTTCCACCTGGTCCCTCAGCCGATTTGCCCCCAAATAAACACACAGATGCTATGCTAATTATAAAACTATTGGCTGATGGCTAGCACTTCTTACTGGCCAGTTCTCTCTTAATTATTAACCCATTTCTATTAACCTAAGTATTTCCACTTGATCTTAGCTTACTGGAGAATGTCCCACCTATGCTTTCTGCCTGGCTATTGGCCAAACAGTGTTTCATTCACCAAACGATAAGAGGAACAAATATACAGAAGGACATCCTCCATCACAGACATGCCTTGTCTGCATGGGACTCTGACTTCCCTCTCTGCCCAAGACACTAACCTTCACATCCTGTGTGGTAGGGGTGCGATGGGACAACCATGTCTGAAATAAAAGGAGAATTGAGCTTTATTCCACTGTGTGTTTTGGAGCTTCTACACAGGTCAAAATTTGACATCTTTTCACCCGATATCCCTATGTAGGGGTACTTACATTATTCAGAACCCCCTTGCTCCTTTCTTTGTGATTTTCCATGCATTCAGATGATATTTGTTTTTGATGCAGTAAGGAATTTGTATTTATTTCTGAGACCTTCCAGATCCCTTGTCTTCTTTTAAAGATGATGTTCCTTCTAGAATGACCCAGAGCTCACCAGCACTGGCTTTGCTCGTGTGCCAATACCAGTCAAAGCTGTGACAGGTTTGTGTTAGTTTGGATGAATTAACACACTGAAATGGCAAGAAGCATAAGTCATTAGTGAAATAAGTCACCAGTGAAGAAATGAGTCAGTCAGCATGGGGTTTGTGTCATGAGCAGGGAGTGACACAAGAGTCCCATGCAGGCAAGGGGGTTTCAAGGTCTATACAAATTTAAAGAACAGAGAGTCCCTGGGGAGGGGGCTGGACAGAACAATGTTGCCAAAAGCCACATGGAGACATATTGACTCAGAGGCCACAGGCCTTAGAAGAGCTAGGGACATTATCCAGGCAGTGCAGATTGGCCAAAGTCCCCTAGTACACAATGGCAACCAGGGTAGGCTAATCATTGAGCCTCAAACACTGTCAGGCCCCAGAGGCTGGTCACTGTCATGAACCACAAAGGAAGTCTGAGCAGGCTCAGGTAGGTGGGTCCTAGAAGTGACAGCTAAGCGGTGTCCCCAAGAAATGAGCTCTCCACCATTTCACAACTTCCCTATTAGTGCTAGAAGTGAATGCCTTTATTGTTTCTTTAGTCTTTCTGCTAACTTTATACATACCCATTTAAAAATATCAAGGGGGAGAGAAATTAGAAAAAGGCATGATCTAGGTTGTTATTTTGAGCATAAACAACCACAGAATTCCAGGTACACATTCCACAAGTTTTGCAAACTCAACACATCCTCTTCAAAGCACATGAGCTCATCTTAGCTGAGAGTGCTGTGTAAGAGCCCATCCCAACACCCAGAAAGCTTGTGTTTTCTTCTGCTCTCATACCGCAGTGTGGTGGTTAATTATGGACCTGACAAGGTTTAGAATCAACTGGCTTTGAGTGACTCAAGTTTTATTTGAGAGAACTGAGGTTCCCCTGAGGAAAGAGCCAATCAGAACAACACTGGGAAAAAAAAAAAAAAACACATGGGGACACACTCAAGCAGAGACCGCAGACCTTGGAGCACTAGGGGACGTTATCCAGGCAATGCAATGTAGAACCTTCCTGTGGTTGATTTAAAAACAAAATCTGTCTTGTTTTATTTTACTGAGATAGGGAGCCCTGTAGCTCAGTATGGCAATGACTCAGGATGACTTTGAACTACTAACCCTTGGATCTCTGGAGTGCAGGGATTACAGGCATGCACCACCATTCCTGGTTTATACAGTACTGGAGACAGATCCCAGGGAGGCATGCAAGATGAGCTCTCTACCATCTTAGCCAGGTCCCTCTCCCTTTGCTGTGGCATTGAAAGCAGGAGGTCAGGGCTACTGCAGACACATGTGCAGCCTTGCCTGGCTCAGCCCAGAGCTGCTCATTCACCAGCTCCAGCAAAGGGGAGTCCCTAGCCTGTCTGCTCAGCAGCTTTGCCAGGGGGAGCAGCTCACACCTCCAAGGATCCTGATACCTTTCTATAGGGCCCATATTCAGTGGTGCAGGGACAAAGCTATCACAACTGCCTAATGAGAGACATTATACACACTTGGGCCCATCAATCTGGCAATTATTGTCTTTTCCTGCTTCCTTCTCCTAACGTTTGTGTTTTTAACTTCAGTGTTGTGTTGATCTGTTTCAAGGGACAGAAACCAGAGCTTGGGAACAGGAATTCTATCTAACACTTCTGGCTCTCCAGAGGAAGCATTTCAGCCAGAGCTTTCCCTATGGGTCTTAGAACAGTGCCAACACCACACCACCAGCTGCCTCAGTTTCCCAAGGGGGTCCTTAGTAATTCTGTGTGGGTGGAAGGAAATAACTGCCTTCTCACTCTAGCTCAGAACTTCTGCACAAGCTGGATGGAAAGGCAGAGGTGAGGGGACCCAGGGGCTGGATCAGGAGGAGGAAGAGTGAGAGACAGAAACAGTCCATGATCCAAAGAGTCCAGTTGATGTTTGGTTTGGCCTTTAGAAATGGAAGTCTGCAACAGGAAATGTCAGCTTATAAAACTCCTGTGTGGTGCTATCTGTTGACAGCCATGAGACCCTCTGGCAAGAATCCCGAGATCACCCGAGGGAGAGAAAACAAAACGAGCCAATATGAACATCTAGATATACCTCCAAGACTTACTGGGCTGGCTAGCTTGGCAGGCTGGTACGAGAATTAATCTGATTGTTTTGGCACTGGTAGACAGTGCAGGAGGAAGGCCCCTACCTCTGACACCAGCTCTGAAATCCGCAGTCCTGCTGCAGGCTGGTGGCTGGCGGTATGGATGAGAAGCACGTAGCCTGTGCTTGAAGACTGAAGAGTTCAGCAAAAGAAAACAACCACAGCAAGCTTCAGGGGCTGCTGTAAATGCAGAAAGAGAGATGTTTCTTGCTGGAGCCAGAGAGGAGCTAACCCTGAACCTGTGGCTGTCAGCATGGTGTCTCCAAGAAGGCCCATTTGCCATGCCAGCCACACTGTGAATGCGCTATCATTCCTCAGCATTAGGGCTGCTCCTAGCTAGACCCCTGACCTGTGAGGAGACAGCCTACTTTCTAAAGGGCTGGGTCTTCTCTACCACTTCCTGGCACTGTTAGAATTTTAGCTTCCTCTTTGTGTGTGGAAGACCACTCGTCCTAGTCACAGTGTACCATGATGATTCATCAGCCCCTCTGAAGATACAGCTCCCGGCTTTTGCGTCTTGGCTCACATGGTACAGCTTCACAGTGTCTAGAGCCTTTGCTGCTCTTGAAGCCAACAACAAGCTATGAAGTAGAGAAAAGAGAACAGTTGGATTTGACTGAGATGTTTTTGGATGTCTCTATGGATAGGTGGCTTTAATTGTCAACTTGACACACCTAGAATCTGCTGGGAAGAGTCTCTGTGAGGGATTGTCTAGATCAGGGTAGCCTATGGCCCTGACTTGGAGGATTGTCTTAATTGTTGCTGTGGATTTCCCTGTAGTGATGAACTGTAGCCTAGACCTCTGATGTAAAATAAACCCTCCCTTTCCTGAACTGTTTTCTCTCAGACTATTTTTACCACAACAACAGAAACCAAACTAAGATACCACACACCACACACACACAAGCTTCCTCTCATATAGCAAACTATATGGATGGACAGCACCAGAAGTGTCAGACTCAGCAGTCCTGCCTGAGGAGCAGACTTCACCCCCAGCGTTTCTCACAGCCTCCACTGTCCTTTTTGGACTCTGCCCATTTGATCAGACCATCCCAGAGAAGCCAGGCCATGCATACATTCCATAAGCCTACCAAAATCTTCTAGAAGCAGATAGAAGAATGTGTGGGTATCTGTAAGGAAGATTTGAGGTTTCAGTTCTACCCCACAAACCTGTGGAACTTCCTTTGACCCACTGAGTCAAGTGAACGGTGCCAACTGGAGAAATCCTTACACAGGCATCATTCCACTGGGGCTTTGTCATTGCTTCAGAAGATCTCCGGGATCCCAACTGCCCTCAGCAATGCCATCTTCCCCTCTATGGGCCCTTCTACTTTAGCCAGGCTGGCAGTCAGCTTTATTGGGGTTATAGTCATGGATTATAATTTTACACAAATAAATACACTTCCTTGTTTGCACTTATATGCAGTGTTCTTCCAGTCTCTACCACTGATCCTGGACTCTGAAGAGCTATTTGTAGATTAATTTCTATTATAGGCTCAAAAGAGCCAAGTTCAAAACTAGCAAAGAACTTGATTTGATCCTAAATTATCATTTATAACACCGGAGGAAATGAGCCCATCAAATAACTGTGATCCACAATGCCTAAGCACAAAATGAAAATGAAAAATGGACCTAACAACTGGAAACATAGTGGGCTGAGGGAGATGGATCCAATAAGTTTAGATGGATCCAACAGGTTTAGATGACTGTGATGGGTACATTCAAAAGGGGAATTCACGCTTGATTTACACAGACTCTGGGAGAGGATGCAGATCAAGCAGAAGAAAAGCCACATGAATACCAGACCAGGAAGCTGACAGGGTCACCATGCATAAATGGCAGAAAACAGAATCATGCTCTGCTCCAGCGAGTGTCACAGCAAAGGAAAGATGTATTCTCATCTCTTCCAGAGGAGCTGTTGCCTTGGGAGCTCTGTCCCTGACTTTCTGAGGCCCTGACTCCCATTACAGGTAGTAAGGTCTGTGTGACTGCAGGCTGGAATGGTGTCTACCCTGCAAGCTCCAGGACTGAGCACCACCACAGCACTGGGCAGCAGGGAGCGGACCTCAGCACTGGGCTGCAGGGAGGGAACCTCAGCACTGGGCTGCAGGGAGGGAACCTCAGCACTGGGCTGCAGGGAGGACAGTCAACACTCCTCCTTTCCCTGGAAGGGTGCACGAACAGCCAGCTTCCTTGCTTGGTGACACCATAGAAACTGAAATGGTTGACTGGCCACTTATGATGTATAGACAGCATTTCTTTTGATCCAATACCATTCCTCATTTCAAAGTGTCTTTTGAGCAGGGCTTGGTCTGCAAAAAGGATGCGGGGGGGGGATGTGTGTCTGTGTTGGAAGAGACTGTATAGGGGTCAACCTTTCTCTCTCATCCTGTCTGTGGACCTATGTAGGACTTTCTTAAAAGAGAGTCAGAGGGTATTGTTTTTCTTCCTCAAACATCAATCCACTATGAATTGTATAGAAAACCAGTTGCAAAAGAGGAGCTGAGAAGGAAGACAAAGGAAGGAACAGAAAGATGCTGTGTTTCTTTGTTGGTGGTGGGTTTTTTTTTAATTATTTTCATTTTGGCAGCAAGTTCCATGTACTAAAACATGGAACAGGATTATTTCTTAGGGTTTGAAAGAAAGGTCACTTTCCACGTTGAAATATGACTTAGCCTGCTCTTTCTTAAGATGTCTTTACAATCTTAGTTGCAGTGCATCATCTGAGTGTAAAAACCCCAAGCTTTTTTCTGTGGAAATTCTGAGACATCACACAGCACATAAAAGCAATAAACCCTTAAAAATTAAACCCACACATACTAGTGAAAGGGATTTCCCTATGCCAGTTATAAGTTCAGCAGAAAGGAAATGATGTGGCTGATATTTACAAATAATCCATGATTTGATAGCACTCAAGTACTAAAGATTAATTAGAATATGTCTTAATCTGTTTTTTCTTTTCTTAGAAATTGAAAATTGACTAAATGATTACTATATAAAATATACCCTTTCAAATGAACTTTTACTTGTAAAATGACACTTACCCCTATAAATACCTTTCTAGTTTCTTACCTTTGAAAGTAATCACTGGCCCACAATTCCAATAGAAGCCCCCTGCTCCTTTAGAGGGCACGCAAGCCTCCAGAACCTCAGATAAGACCCCTAACCTTGGAGTGCCCCAACTCCCTCCGTGCCTGTCCAGCCTACCCACAACTGCCCGTCCTCTGCTTGCCAGCATATCCTGACCCACAATGCTAGCAGAAGCCCCCTGCTCCACCAGAGGCCATTCTGGCCACCAGAGACTCATATTCCCAGCTCAAAGGGCCAGAATATATGTTCAACAAAATCATAGAAGAAAATTTTCCTAAACTAAAAAGGACATGTCTATAAAGGTAAAAGAAGCTTACAGAACACAAAATAGGTTAGACCAGAAAAGAAAGTATCCTTACCACATAATAACTGAAACACTAAACATACTGAGGAAAAAAAAAAAAAAGAACAAAAGAAACAAAGGGAAAAAAGCCAGCTAACATATAAAAGCAGACTTATTAGAATTACATCAATAGAGACTCTAGATGCCAGAAGGGCCTGAATAAATGTCCTAAAGACTCTAAGAGAACATAGATGCCATCCCAGACTACTATACCCAGCAAAACTTTCAATCTCCAAGGTTGAAAAAAAATAAGATATTCCACAATAAAATACAATTTAAACTATTTTTATCAATAAATCCAAACGTATGGGGCATATGAAAAGCAGTGCTAAGAGGAAATTTCACAGCTCTAAGTTCCTACATAAAGAAATTGAAGAGATCTCATACTAGCAACTTACCAGCACACCTGAAAGATCTAGAACAAAAAGAAGTAATCATAGCCAAAAAAAGTAGACACCAAGAAATAAATTCAGGACTGGAACCAATAAAATAGAAACAAAGAGAATAATACGAAGAATAATGAAACAAAAAGTTGGTTCTTTGAGAAAATCAACAAGATAGGCAAACCCTTATACAAACTAACAAAAGGACACAGAGAGATTATCCAAATTAACAAAATCTGAAACTAAAAAGAGGACATAACAAAAGATACTGAGGAAATCCAGAAAATCATTAGATTATACTGTATACTGTATACTGAAATACTGTACTTAACAAAATTAGAAAATCTAAAAGAAATGAATTTTCTTGATAGATACCACTTACCAAAATTAAATCAAGATCAGATAAACCCTTTAAGTGGATCTATAACTCCTAAGGAAATAGAAGCAGTCATTAAAAATCTCCCAACCAAAAAATGCCAAGGGCAAGACAGTTTTAGCACAGAAGTCTATCAGATTCAAAGAGCTAATGCCAATAATTCTCAAATTATTCCTCAAAAACAGAAACAAAAGAAACACTTCCAAATTCAGTTTATGAAGTCACACTCACCCTGTTACCTAAACCACAAAAAGATTCAAGAAAGAAAGAAAAATTACAGATCAATTTCCCTCATGAACACAAATGTAAAACTACTCAATAAAATACTTACAAATATAATCCAAGAACACATCAAAGGATTACCCACCATGATCAAGTAGACCATTCCATAGATGCAGGGATAGTTCAACATAAAAAATTAGTTAATATAATCTACCATATAAACAATTTGAAAGAAAAAAACACATGATCATCTCATTAGATTCTGAAAAAAGCCTTTGACAAAATCTAATACCCTTTCATGATAAAAGTTTTGGAGAGCTTAGGAATAAAAGGGATATACATAAATGTAATAAAGGCAATTTACAGCAAGCCTATAGTAAAAATCAACTACATAGAAAGAAACTCAAAGTAATTCCACCAAAATCAGGGACAAGACAAGGCTATCACCTCTCTCCAAATCTGTTCAAAATATTACTTGAAGTTCTAGCTAGGGCATAAGACAATTGAAGGAGATCAAGGAGATATGAATTAGAAAGGAAGAAGTAAAAATATCATTATTTGCAGATGACATGATAATATACATAAGCAATCCCAAAAACTCTACCAGGGCACTCCTTCCTCTGATAAGCACTTTTAGTAAAGTGTCTGGATACAAAATTAACTAAAGAAAAAATCAGTAGCCCTCTTATACAGACATGATAAATGGGCTGAGAAAGAAATCAGGGAAATAGCACTCTTCACAACAGCCACAAATAACATAAAATATCTTAATGTAACTCTAATGAAGCAAGTGAAACACACACACATGAGAAAAATTTCCAGTCTTTGAAGAAAATAAATTATGAAGATATCAGAATATGGATATATCTTCCATGTTTATTATGGATCAGTAGGATTAATGGAGTAAAAATGGCAGTCCTACCAAAAGCCATCTACAAATTCAACTAAATGCCCATCAAAATTCCAACAAAATTCTTTACAGACCTTGAAAGAACAATGCTCAACTTTGTATAAAAAAAAGCGAAAAACTCAGTATAGCTAAAACAATAAAATAAATGAATAAAAGAAATGCTGGAGGTATCACTATCCCTGATTTCAAGCTCTACTACGGAGCTATAGCAAAAAAAAAAAAAAAAAAAAAAAAAAAATACCTGCATGATATTGGCATAAAAATTGCAGTTTGATCAATGGAATCAAATAGAAAACCCAGACATAAATCCATATACTCCACATACCTATGAACACCTGTTTTTGAAAAAGAAGCCAGAAATACACATGAGAGAGAGAGAGAGTGAGACAGAGAGAGAGCTTCTTCAACAAATGATGCTGGTCTAACTAGATGTCAGCATATAAGAAAATACAAATAGATTTATATCTATCACCAGGCACAAAGCTCAAGTCCAAGTGGATCAAAGACCTCATCATAAAACCAGAAACATTGAGCCTAACAGAATAGAAAGTAGGAAGTGGCCTTGAATGCATTGGCACAGGAGATGGCTTCCTGAATAGCACAGACACTAAGATCAACAATCAATCAATGGGATCTCATGAAGCTGAAAAGCTTCAATAAAGCAAAAGACACTGTCAACTTGACAAAAAGGCCACATACAGAATGGGAAAGAGATTTTCACCAACTTCACATCTGACAGAAGGCTAATATCCAAAATATATAAAGAACTCTAGAAACTAGATATAAAAAAAATCCCAAATAACCCAATTTAAAAATAAGGTACAGATCTAAACAGAGAATTCTCAATAGAAGAATCTCAAATGGCTGAGAAACACTTAAAAAATTGCAACATCCTTAGCCATTAGGGAAATGCAAATTGAAACTACTCTGAGAATCCAAATACACTTGTCAGAATGAATAAGCTCAATAAGACAAGTGGCAGTTCATAATGGTGCAGATGTGGAGAAAGGGAAGCCTCCTCCATTGCTGGTGGCAGTGCAAACTCATGTAGCCACTATGGCAATCAGTATATCAATTCCTCAGAAAACTGGGAATCAGTGTACCTCAAGACGCAGGCACACTACTCGTGGACATATGCCCATAGCACACTCCATCCTATAAGAAGGACACTTGCTCAACAGAAAAACAAATAAAGAACATGTGGTATATTTATACAATGGAGTGTTACTCGGGTATTAAAAAAGAAAAAAGTGACATCATGAAATTTGCAGTTAGATGGATGGCACTAAAAAAAAAAAAAAAAAAAAAGTCATTCAGAATCATGTAACTCAGACCCAGAAAGAGAAACACGATGTGTGCTCATGTGTAAGTGGATATTGCTTTTAAGTAAAAGATAATCATATTATAATCCACAGACCCAGAGAGGGTAAGTAACAAGAAGGGCTCAAGATAGAATGCATGGATCTCTCTGGCAAGAAAAAATAGACTAGATTTTGTGGATGGAATGGGGGCAGCTGGGGACAGAAACAGGGACAATCAGGGTGGGAGGAATGGTGGGAAAGAATGCTGAGAAAGATGCCTGGAATTTGGGGTGTAGGGGTCCTTAAGAGGGCAATGTGAAAACCTAGTGCAGTGGAAACTTAGAGAGAGGGCCACCCTGACCTTAGAGAGGCGAACATGGAAAATCCCACCTCTACAGATGAGCACCATGGCAAGGTTTGGGCGGAGTGACCTTACCTAATTGCCCCTCACATAGTCACAGGCTCCCAAATAGATAAGAGCCTGAGGAGACAAAGGCTAGAAGCTAGGCCTGAAGACGACATGGAAAAGTTGAGAAATGGTCTACTTTCAGATGCAGTTGGAGGGTTTGCTGAGACACCAGACTTAACAAGTATTATTTGAAAGTTTTGATACTAATGGGATCAAAACGAGTTTATATTATGATTATTGATCCCCAGCATTGATTAAAAATGAAGGTGCTACTTAGAAAGAAATCTACCTTACTTCAAATTTAATATACTCATGCTGGCAGAGAAAATGAAATTTTAACACAATTTTATTGTGTCTATGGTTACCATACTTACGTAAAATTTTCTGTTAGGCAGAAAATTATCAAACCTAATTCCACCAGATGAAGAAGTGGTTCCTTTTATGGCTGTCCATATTGCTCACATGAAATTTTGTTAGGCTGGTGTTTCGTGGTTGCAAAAGGAATTGGGTTCATGTTAATCCTTGCCATCTTGTTATAAACTAGAGTCATCATGAAAGAGGGAACCTTGGCTGGGGAACTGCCTCCATCAGACTGGCCTACAAGCAGTTCCATGGGGCATTTTCTTGATTGGTGAGTGGTGTGACAGGGCTAAGCCCACTGTAAGTGATGCCACCCCTGGGCAGGTGGTCTTGGGTTGAATAAGAAAGCAGGCTGAACAAGCCAAGGAAAGCAAATCAGCTCCTCCATGCTCCCTGCTTCAGTTCCTGCCTCCAGGTTCCTGCCTCAAGTTTCACTTCTCTTCATATAAGCAGAGGCCATTTCCTTCCCAAATTGTTTTTTGGTCATGGTGTCATCACAGCAAAATGATGCAAACCAGCACATCTACTTTTTGTAATTTTTTTAGTTTTCTCAGGTAAAACTAACACCACATAATCATCTTTGTTTCTCTGACCCTGAATGGGGCATCACTCAGTCCTCTGGGATGACCCTGCTGCTGCTGCTGCTCACAGCCACACCAGAGTCAGGGCACAGGCTGCTGTAAAAGTCACCGTCTGGAACAGTAGACTGAATCAATGTGATGCTTAGACACAAAATGCAAGTTTCCTGAACTGTCCATCCTCAAGTCTGCACCAATGCTGAGGGCTCTGCTCACTGTGGACATGGTGAGACCTAGAAGGCAATGGCAAAGGAGCTGCAGCAGACACAGCCTCACTCCTTGAATTCCCAGGAGTCTTCCGAAGCCCTAAGAAGGGTCTGAGGCCCTGTGAAGCCAGAGAGCAAACCTCCCACTGCCAGGAAAGAGCCAGAAGTGAGAAAGATCTCCTGGGAGACTTGAACCCCAATATTCACCTTCCCCACCACTTCCCATGTGTTTTCATTGTCACATTTCAAGTGTCCATTGACCTCAAACATAAACCTAAAGGAAGTAAAACTCCTATCACAGCTCTGATACTGATGCTCTCATGAGCAGTGCTTCCAACACAGGTGCATGGTATGTTGTTTCCAATAACTGCCCTTCTGGAAAGTTCTCAGCACACAGCTAAAGTATTGAATGTGAGAGTCAATCCTGAGCTATAAAGGGGAGAGGGTAATCTACAGCAATCATTTCCTGCCTATGTCTGCATATGAACCTTCCAGAGCTGTAGCTTATTAAGCAACATTAAATTAGTAGTTTTCTTTTTTCCTTTTTTTTGGTTTCTCAAGACAGAATTTCTCTTTGTGGCTTTGGAGCCTGTGCTGGACCTCCCTCTGTAGACCAGGGTGGCCTTGAACTCACAGAGATCCACCTGTCTCTGCCTCCCAAGTGTTAGGCTTAAAGGCATGCGCTAACACTGCTCAGCAGCAACTTTCTCACCACAGAGAAAATGTTCACATATTTACAACCTAGGATTTAAGGCTTGAGGAGGGAAGATGCTGTCTGTCCATCTGTCTGTCTGTCTGCCTGTCAGTCTGTCCGTACCACAGAGGCAAAGGAGGAGGTTTCCAGGACACATGGCTCAAGGCTGGGAGATTTGAAAGTGCTTGCAAGTAAAAAATGGAAGTTAAGGAGACATCACATCCAAACAATCTCATTCCGAAGAAAATGGAAATGATGATAAAGGGGACTCATGTTAGAGAATATCAACACACAACACAAGAGAGAAAAGATCTCCCGTGTGTCCGCTTTTTTGAATCAATCTCAGACATTTCGGTTGTATTTATCTAATAGTACACTCCAAATAGTTTTCAGGACACAGCAGGTTTCCTGGGGTCTCCATTTTTCGTTAGCTGGTCAACTAGTGTACTACCATAGCTGGGATGCTCCAAACCCTACAGAAGTTTGTTTCTATCCTTTTATATCTTGGCAAAGACATTTTAGGTACAAGACTTAGACTCCTCAGGATAGGATGGCTATTGGAATAATCTGTGTTATTTGCCAGCCTATAGCCTGGACATTTAATATGTGCTTCTTGCTTGATGTTGTTCTTGTTGGTTGTATTTCTTTTTGTGTATGTTAATTCCCTTTCTTTCTTGATAATTGTTCTTACTGTATATAGTTTTGTTTAGAACCTTCTTGTTTAGATAAAAGGGAGAAGTATAGTGGGTGTTTGCCCCACCCATGACTTTGGGCTATCTGGCCTGATAAAGGCAGAGCTTCCTGTCTGCTGACATGACCCCTTTAAAGGAAAGAGGGGGAAGTCACTGTCTCTTGTATGATGGGGAGATATCAGACTGCTGGTTCCACTCACCTCCTGGAAGAACAGAAGACCATGGCGGCTATTTACCTTGTTAATATCTGTGAGTGTTTTCCAATAAATCTTTGATACCCATTTGAACAGGCTCTCATGGATTCACCTACAACTGTATCCTTGGAAACCCACACCAAAGACTGCATAACAGCACCAGAGTGACAGAGCACAGGGAAACCCTGACTGGCCTGCAGTGTTGGCCAGAGCTCTCTGTTGGCTCCGTGGTGGCCCTGCTCTTTAGTTCTGTGGCTGGACACCCAGAGGTTCTAAGAGGAACTAGAACCATCTACTTCTCCCAGCTTTACAGCTCTACGAAGCTTGACACGAGTGACAACATTCCTGTCAACCTTCTGATGATCCCAGTAGCAAGCCCAAGCTAATGGTGTTTAACATGGCACAGTTACGTGATTCTTGGATGCCCAGCTGCCTGATACTATGTTATCATTATACTCATTTACATACAGATCTCACAGAAATCATGCTACGTGCACTGTAATGAGCCACTGTCCAAGTGTTGGGTTCCTTCTGTGCCTTGGCCTTCTTAGAAAAGACTACCTGACCCAAACTGGCATCCAGCTTGCAGCTCATAGGCCAGTAACTGCCCTTTCAATCCATTTATGTACTTACTGTTATTTCTATTATGGGGGAGGGGGCATTGGTGTGGAGGTCAGAGCCCAACTCTCAAGGGTCAATCTCTCCTTCTACCACTGGACCCTGGGATTGTACTCACTGCCTGGTTTGGCTGCTGAGCTATCTCTCTGGCCACCCTTCCCATTTCTGTCTTCTGTTTTAGGGCACAGAGAGGAAGTCCTTCCCCCTACTATTGACAGGTCTCAGTAGTGATCAGTCGTCATTGTTCTAAGAGAGTGAAGATTGGGGTTGAGTTTTTACTCTGTGCAAAGACTACTGTCCACTACAGAGTGACTTTCAAATGCACAGAAACATCACAATAAATATTTTTTTAAAAAAAAAAAAAAAAAAAAAAGCTCTTTAGTATGAGAATCTTGGGCTTAACAAAGCATAAAACATTGTAATATAAAAAGAATAGGCATTCCTAGCATTTAAAATATGGGAAATTACAACTAAAGAGATAGAGACATCTTGTGCTACAGACAATGCATTGAAGAGAAATAAAATCAACCTCACTGACCATGCGTCTCAAAGCCAGTGGCTTCTCCCACAGAAATCAACTTCTATTCAGAACTTCTAAATACTCAGAAGTATTTAGAAGAAAAATCTGTTTTGAATGGTAATCCCTTCATTTTCCTCTTCATTACTTTAAACAAATGAATTTCTAAGGAAATACCAAGCCAATTGGTTATAGTTTGGTGACTTATAAACTGGCTACTTTTAAAAAACCATAGTTTTTCTGGATGAATGGATCCTTTATGACTATGATGGGATGTTGAAGACCCTACATTTAGACACTAGAGGCAAAGTTTTCAGAGTACTCCACCTTCTAACAATGCCATAGACATGTCCTTCTCTTCCAAGGCCCAGCATCCAGCCCAGCAGGCCCTGCTTGCTTTTACGATATCAAATTGTCTGCAGGGAACCTAGGTAGGAGGACTCAGCCTCAGAGGAGATCAAAGACACAGACAAAGGGGTACTCCCTACATCACCAGGAAGCAAGGGCTCCCTTGGCATGCTTTGGTTTCATAGATAAAATAATTTCAAAATGGACTCAGAACTGAACTTGGGACATGTATTGGAGCTGGCAAGGAGAACAACAACAGAAGGGGTAAACTGGAGCTCTTGGCAGCTTCCAGAGGAGGGGGCTGGAGCAGGGTCAGAGGCACATTCCCTGCCAATGACACCTCGGAGACAAAGTGACTATGCAGGCAAATTGGGTACCCAAGGCCATTGTTCTCTGCCTTTCTCACTGAAGGGTAAAATAGCGTGCCATCCTCCCAGGGTAATATGGACCTTGGGCATGAAAACAGGAAGCTCCCCATTTGGGCCAATCAAGGAGGATACTTATCTTGTTTGGGCTAGCTAGGTACTGGGATTTGAACATTGGTCCTCATGATTGTCTGCTGTGCTGTCTTGAGGTTATTCGTTTTCTAGGAGGGAGGTAGTTGTTCTATGGCAGTTTGTACATGAAGATATGAAAGCCCAGAGGGATCAAGTAACTTGTCTAAAGTTACACAGCTTTAGCTGTAAAGACAGCAATAATGTAATTCCAATGGTGGATTTCCAAAGCAGATCTCAAACAGTCACCTGCTAGCTCCTCTGAGAAAGTTGTGGTCAATGGAGAGCCCAGTTTCGGCAGAGAGCTAACACCAGGCTTCCCCCAGTCCTCATGCCCCAGTCCCCAAACCCCAGTCTCCATGTTCTAGTTCCCCATGTCCCAGCCCCCGTGCTCCAGCCCATAGGCTCCAGCCCAAGCCCTAGCCCTTAAGTACAAGGCTGGCTGTGATCACAACTAACCCCAACCCTATTCAGCCAATGAAATGACAGCTAGAAAGAGACGTTTAATTAATTTACAGCTAGACGATTCTTGAGGACATGTGTTCTCATTCAGCTTTTCTTTCTTTAACAATATTACAATAAAAAAAAATCACACAATTCAGGAATTTCTCCCTACCCCACCCAGGTCATACACCCTCCACCCCACCCTGCCTTCAAGAGACTGATTTTTTTCTTAATAAATAAAAATAAACTGTATTTTAAACTTGCAGGAGTTTGCTGTATTCCCATTTCGGGGTTTTTCACTGTATTTGCCTATTGCTGCTCTGCTCTCTTTGTTTTTAGGAAACAATATATATGATATTAAAGGCATACTTACTGTTTTCAGGACCTAGACACTCCGCTATAGAAAAAAAAAAACAAAAAACAAAACAAACCAAACAAACAAACAAACCCCCCCCCCCAGATTGATAGCATTCTATCCCTGTAGGCACAGAAACCCCCCTAATTTGAGCTTTCTAAAAGTCTTCCCTGCAGATTCCTTTTGAAGTTTGTAGTTCAGATTTCCCATGCGGCAGTACACTGGTGTTACACCCCCACACCCTCAGGTCCCCGTCATTATCTCTACTGTGCTTGGATGGGCTCCACACACAGCACTCCAAGGACCATGACTGGGTTGAATGGAACTTCTGTCGCTTGGCAGGCATAGGAAGACCCTGTGAAACCTGATTGCTGTCAAGGAAGCCAGCGGTGATTTTGTTTCACTTTTTAATGAATAAAAGCAGGGTTGAAACCCATCCAAAGATAGCATGTTTGCCTTTTGAAGGAAGAAAAATGGAAGCAAAGGGGTGTTTTCCTCTCTCCTGGCGATGGAGTGCATCGAGGTGTGGAGGATTTAGCTGGGTCCAGGCACTCCAGGAAGCCTGTCTGGGGCTTTGGGTAGCTTTTGTTTGCTTCTGACCTGATGCACCCGGCAGCTGGAGAAAACCAGATTCACCCTCACGATTTTAAAAGAAAACTTCTAGATATATGAACACTTTCGAAGGCAAAAGATAGACTAGGTCCCGAAATGTTAGGGAAAATATCTAACTATTTTTAACACGTTTCTCCATTGTTTTGTTTCTTTCTTTCAAAAATCAGCAAGAAATAAAGTGTCTCTGGTACTGACCGACCACTCAGAATTCTACCCTCCTGAATGTGATCCATGCACATCGTTTTTTGTTCTTGTTCTTATTGCCTGACCTCCATCTATGGTTACTGCCTTACCTCCATCTATGGTGAAGAGGACATGTTGCCTTCACTACTAACCTTAAAGTCATCGAGATGTTCCTGTGGCTTGGGAAATATCCTGAGTCCCATTCTCAGAACTCAGGTGAAATGAATTGTTCCAAGCTCAGGGAAGGTAGAATCCAGTAGATCCCTAGGGCTTGCCTATTGGTGGCTCACAACCATCTATAATGGGATCTGATGTCCTCTTTTGACATAAGGCATACATGCAGATGGAGTGCTCATATACATTTTAAAAAATGGACATTGTCTTAAGAGTGAGACTCAAAGGTTGTCCTATGGTTTCCTAAGTACCTGCACACACTCCTCAAGCATGCAGGTGCACAAAAACACACAACAATCAACTTGGTTGTTACCAGGAGCAGCAGGCACAATGTATCACAAGCTATCTTTGGAGAGGAGACAAAGCTGGGCCAGAAAATACCCTCTCAAGGCTGGTGTTTCATGGAGACTTCAGCCGTGTGTCCTCAGCCTTGTCTCTTGGAACTCAAGCACAAGTCTCTGCAAGAAGGAACTGGAAATATTGCTTCCTGAAGACTGAAGAAGCAGCAACAATCAGTGCTGAAACTGGCTGCACCTCTGCTCATAGGGACCACCAGGAGGCTCTAAAGCCAACAAGCTCTGAGGTAAAGCCAGAAACAGCTTAGAAGGCTGTCACCATTGCTTCTGGGTTTTGCTAGACTCTACCTTGTAGGCCTCACATTGTCATTGTGGCCAGCTCTTCGGGGACCCCTGTCTAAGAGACACCCATGCAGGTTTCAGCCTCCAACATGTTCAATGATCAGTTCTGAGGTACTGTTCCGAGCTTACAGTTACTTTCTCTTCATTGTCATCTAGAACACAGAAAAAAGTATGCTTTTCATGAAGTCAAACAGCCACATCTCCATCTTCAAGATGAAGTGTAGTGGTCTTTAGACACCGCTGCTTAAACTACCTCTCAGACAGTCTAATTACTATGCACTGTGGGATATAACATCTCCAAAGGATTTTCCATGTACTATAACCTAAGAAGGGCCAGTTAAGTAGATTGAAAAGAGCAGTTCATTATTAGTTAATATATTAAAGATGCTAGCAAAGGTTTGTTTCATATAGAAAGATAGTTGAATCTTGTCTTATAATCTGATAGCCTAGTCTTCATTTTCTAGTTGGAGAGCTAGGATTATTTACATTTTGGGTTATTATTGAGCACAGCTTTCTTTTGCTCCCCTCCCCTGTTATTGTATACTGTTAGGTTCTTTGCATTCTTTCCTGTTCATGTTAGGATTTGACCAATTTATTGTGTTGAACATGATCTAGCCTTTTTGTTGCTGTTGTTGTTTTCCCAGATAGGGTTTCTCTGTGTGGTCCTGCCTGGCTATCCTGAAACTCACTCTGTAAACCAGGTTGGCCTCCAACTCATGGAGATCTGCCTGCCTCTGCCCGCATAGTGCTGGAATTAAAGGTGTGCACCACTACCACCTGGCAGTCTTTTGTAGGAATCCTTTGTTCATCTATTCTTTCCATGATTTTTTCTTTCATATGCTCTTGTAATTGAGGCTTTTTTCCACTTCCATGTGTAAGACATTTGCACGTACGCATGTGAGTGTGTGTGTGTGTGTGTGTGTGTGTGTGTGTGTGTTTTAATGGAAAAGTAAAATCTTAAACATTATTTCAGCTCAAATTTTTAACTGTTAACTCCTTTCTAACAAAGTTATGTTGCCTAAGATTGAAAAAAATGATGCATGGGTCAGAACACAGAACAAGTCCAGTGAGATGGCAAATGCCTATAATTCTACCACTTGACAGGTAGAGACAAAAGGACCAGGAGTCTGAGACTAGCTTGACTACATAGCAACTTCATGGCCAGCTTCAATACATAATCTCAAAAATGCCAAGAAAGTATAGGACCATGATTGGAAAAGACAATAGTTCACAGATGATAAATAAAGTATATAAGGTATTAAATGTTATCAAAACTTTTAATGAAAATATAATTCTTACAAATTTTACTCAGAAGTTTACTCTCTGGAGTAGGTTAATCAACTATCGTGCTTTCAAAATACTTTAAGAAAGTGAAATTTAGAAGCTAGCTATGGGAGTAAAAAGAATTTTCTGGATTCTAAATAAGATAACTATCATTTATATTTATCCAGTAGAGTTAAAAGCAACACATTGACAGAGAAAATAATATAAAATTACTACTATCTTTTCTTTCCCAGAAGAAGCATCCCTTAGATTCCCTTAGATGGCTAGGGGAGTGAGAGATTGTGATTTATAGTTTCTTTCCATGGCCAGTGATAACACTAACACCACTGGGGAAACAGAAAACATCCAAAGACTTGATAATTTATACTTTGTGGAAATAATAAAATATCCACACACCCAAATTAAAGAAATGCAATGAATGGCTGCGGACAGATTAAATAAGAAAGTCGCATAAAAAGGCACATAAAATTCAAATACCAATCATCAGGTGGTAATGTTGCATGTCTTTCATCCCAGCACTATGGAGGCAGAGGCAGGTGGATGGATCTCTATTTAACATTAGTCTAGTCTACAGAGCAAGTTCTATGACAGCCAGAGCTGTAACACAGAGAAACCCTGTCTCGAAAAAAAAAAAAAAAAAAAAAAAAAAACAAATACCAGACATAACACAGGAAGTAAATGCTAAAGTCAACTACAGAAAACATGAGTTTAACAACGAAGAAACTTATACATTCCAGAATTTACAACACTAAGTCATTTGTATTGATGCTTGTTTTTGTCTGTAGTATAGTGTTAACAGCCCTTTCCCGCTAAAATTTGACCAATCTTCTAAGCAAAATGAATCGATATCTTTACAAAATTCAATATTTTCACATGTGAACAATTTAGTAATATTTCCAATTAAAGCTTGTGTGGCCTTATGCTGTTGTGTCTTTGTACATGCAATATTTCCATTTTACTAGCTCCTCTCTGTTCTCTTGCCAGGGATTTTGCTGGCACCATTAAACATTTTCTTCCCAGTCTGCCCGTGGCTGCAGGCTGTGCCCTGCTGATGGCTTCCCCACCCTCCATTTCTGCTTCCTTCAAATGTGCCTACAACACTTTAAGTGATCTCATTAAATTCCCTTAATTTAACCTTACTTAATATTCCATAGTTTCCTGCTAGAACTGTGGTGTGGATATGGAGTTTGCATATCATTTCTGATAGAGGGAATGATGCTGAGGCCAGTGAAGTGTTTTTCTAAAGGTCTACAATAAATAACGGAAAAGGAAATCCAGTGTCAGACATGCTGCCTCATGAGGTGGTGGTCTAAGACCGACCAGAAGTTGATACCAGGCCCTTGCAAGTGTTTGTGTAGCGGAGCACAGCTTTTGCACAAGATTTTCAAATAAGCAATGCCCCTTCAGATGCCCTCTGGATGGCATGAAGGACTCTTGGCTATCCTGCATAGCAAGTCACATCACAAGGTCTTGAAAATTTTAAGAGGTAGATTTAGTACAAGAGGCAGATACCAGCAATCACATAATTCAAAATAAAAACTTCAGTGAGAATGTCTGTCCATGGAGGAAAGATTCCAAAAGGTTAGAGCCTGTCAGCACTCTTTCCAACTCCCCTAAATCCAGAGAGCAATGGCCCAAATCTTAGTGTGTGCTTGCTGCACAGGGGAGCATGTGGCTGTGGACGAGCAGCCCCCCTCCCACCACCCTGAACAAGATTTGGCTAGTTTTCTGGAAAGTAACAATAAATTTGCCAAACTTAATCCGAACTTGCTGGACTCTGCTGAGCCTTTCATCCATAATGAATGTGAAGTCTTCGCCCTGGTGGTAAGGCACACGTGTCTTCATCTTGCTTTTCTTGTGGTTTGATGAGAAAAACCGCAGACATTCATAAGTGTGCAGGAAATTCAATGGGGCCTTTAGAAGGTTCTCATTTTGTTTGGCATATAGACCCTGAAGCCTGGAAGAAGACAAAAACCAAAATTTCAAAGGATGTTCAATGCTGTGATTTCACAAGATGCGAAAGCCATTGAATCAGTTCAACTAAGTCAAACCAGCAGGAATGCAGTCCTCGTTATAGCCCTGTGGGGACTTGTACCTGGTACCCAACTTCTTTACTCTACATGGTATGTAGTCGATTCAGTGGTATACATAACAATAATAAGTAAGTCCTAATCACCTTATAATGGCATATAAATCAGCACATAGACAGTTGGTGTTTCCTCATAAAAAAAGAACATTTTCAATTCAGATACACTATTTTATTCTCTAAAACAGTTCATTCATTCTCAGGGTGTAGCTTTCAAAAGTTGCAGAGAATTCTAAAGAGAAAAATGTTACCCTGTGCTCTGAGTGATTCTCATGGCACATAACTCCAATGTGTGGTATTAAAGGATCTTCTAGAGATATGATGGCTAGTGTTCTTGTAACAAGCATCCACTGTGTGGATAGGTAGATATTTATTGACATTTATTTACTGGATTTTATTTTAGTGAAATGGTAATATGGTCCATTATGTGCTTTGTTTTTCACTAAAACCCATCTTAGCATCTCCAATGTCATTGCATATTATTTCATTCATACTTTCGATTCATTCATAAACAATGGATGGTGATAATGATATCTCGTGTTTCAAACTGAAGTGATGCTTTAACCAATTCACCTCTTAAGGGTATTGTTATAAAATGCACAGTACATTAAGGACAGCAAAACAACCTTATCTCTACCCTGTTTGGGTAAATTTAAGAGTTTTTCATTTCAAAGGAGAATGAGTAGAAATTTAGCCAAACCAGGCAAAGGTGACTGTACATGTGTGACATGAAGTACACTCTTGTCAGAAGAGCGAAAGGAGGGACAGTCAGGAAGGTGGTTGGTAAAGCCACAGCAAAGTTCTCAGAAGTGTTTTCATTGAGTCATCCCTAAGTCAACAGAAGGACTGTTAAAAGAGAAGAGCATGGGGAGATCAGTCAGACAATAAAATAACTACAGCGGTCAAGGTTTGCATGCATGAGTGCATACTTTTAAATAGTTTGAAAAGAGTGGCCTCCTGGTTACAGAGAACAAAAGTCAGAGTCCTAGCAAGAGGTTTCTGCCTGGCAGTGACCTGGGAAAGGAGGTGAGAAGACACTGACTCATTTAATACCAAACCCAGCAAACACCAAGACAACTCATCAGAGAGAGAGAGCTGGGAGCAAGCAGAAGAGAGCTTTTGCATAAATGGGTCTCTTGGTCCAAGCTGAAATAAGCAGAGGTGGTATTTCCCAGAGACACAGGAGCTCACTAATCAATTGCTCTCGTGGGCTTTTGTCCCTCCATCTTATTAAAACCATTTCAAGAAATATTTGTTTGACTCTTGAGTTATGAAATGTCTTATGCCATTTATTATTTTTATTGTTCTCATTTCCATGCTGTGTCTTTTTATTGTTTCCAACCGTTGAATCCTGCCACATACTCTACTGTTTCTGAAGGCTGTGTGCTGTTATAGTTTCAGAAGCTAACCAAACATAAAAGGCTTTGACTTAGAATGTTGGGACCTTCTGAAAAATAATTTCAACAATATGGGAGGGGCTGAGCTCACAGTTTCAAGTCACAACAGACAGGTACCACAGTCTCTCAGCCACCATTGGAATAGAGCACCTGCCACACAGACACTCGGCCACACCAGTGTCTACTACAGTAACAGCGGCCATGGACGTCTTATGTGGGAGCATTACATATGGTGGAAAGATGTGTGTTTTGCCTGGGCCATTGCAGTGCCTTAAATGTGCAATACCTGCCACTGGCTTTGTATTTTAATGCTTGGTCTTCCACCAGTGGTAGCATTGTGGGAAGTTGTGGAACTTTTAGGAGGTGGAGCTTCATTGGAGGAAGTAGAGGGTGAGCCCTGTGCTCTGAAAGCCTGGGCTCAGTTCTGTATAATCTCCTGGCTCTGGATGCAACTGGTTTCTTTCAGCTCCTGCCGCCATGCCTTTCTTGTGAGCCAAAGGAAACCCTTCCTCCCTACGTTTTTGTCAGATGTGTAGCCATCTTGTCCTGGAGCCAAGTAAACCTGAGGCCATGTAAAACTTCATTAATGATGCTCAAATACAGCATCAAGAACAACAGGGAAAATTAACCACATGCTAGCCTCTACTAATTATTCGCCTATCCCATATAAAAGGCATCAGACTGGGCAGCAAGCCCCTTTACCCACTGAGCCATCCAGACAGCTCATATCTTCAAGATTTTATGAATGGAGAAACTGAGCCCTAAAGATAACAGTATCTTATACAAGGTTTCATGCTAATTAGATAAGCCCAGACTTGACCTCAGCTTTCCCACCTCTTCAGACTCTTAACTTCTCTCTCTCTCTCTCTTTTCCTTTTGTTTTTCTTTCTTTCTTATCCCCACATGCTTTGGGAAGCCAGCCCAGCCAAACAGACCCTCTGACAACGTAGAGAGGTCAGAGTGTGAGATGTGTTTTTTTTTCTATGGCCCACTTCTCTCAAGCCACTGTTTGCAAATTATTGCACAAGGTGCCCTGATATTCCCCTGTTGCAGCAATGGCAAAGTCTAGCTAGATCCGGTTCCTATAATAACAGCCAAGGATCAGAAACTGAGGGTGCTGGAGAATAAGTGGTTTGGGGACTGTGTGCTTTGGCAGGGTGCTGTAGTGTGTGCGAGCCAAATAGACATGAACGTTCTAAACAAACATGACTTCATGTTGCAGTAGAGGAGGAAATAGGTGCAGCCATGTTCCATTCAGTTAGTGATTTTAGAAAAGGAGCCTTTGTGGGTGCGAGCTGGGCGTTTGTTCTGAGGGGCAGCAGTGATGACAGGAGCCACAGAGCCACTTCAGGCACTACCCTTCTTTGGTTTTCTTCAAATGATAGGGATGTTTAATAAGTTATATGTCTCAGGCAATCCCGTACATATAAAAGAAGTCAGTTAGAGTAGCCTGTGAACAGGTCCTCCATCACAGCTGGGTTATGACATACATATATGAAGGTTGAATTTCACTGATATCCTTCATGAGAGATCTCTGTAGGCTAGAAGCTACCAAGGTGAAAATGGCAATTTTTATGCCAAAGTTCATGGAGAAAAAAATGAACAGGGGCTGGAAGAATGGCTCAGTGATTAAGAACACTTGCTGTTCTTGCAGAAGACAAGCATTCCCTTCTCATCACACAGTTCACAACCATCTGTAACTCCAGATCCAGGGGATCCAACACCTTCTTTTAGCTTCCAGTGACACCCATACTCATGTGTGTGGGCATGTGGCATGTGGGCACACGCACACACGCACACACACAAATTAAGACTATTTTTTTATTGAAAATACATTCTTCTCTCATATTATACATTCCAACCAATTTCCCCTCCCTCTACTCTTCCTAGCTCACTCCACACACATCCTTTCTCCTGGATCTACTTCCCCTCCAACTCCCTTCAGGAAAGAGTAGGCCTCCAAAAGATAACAACCAAACATGATACAACAAAACAAGGCAAAAGCCCTCACACCAAGGCTGGACAAGGCAACCAAACATGAGGAAAAGAGTTCCAAGAGTAGGCAAATGAGTCAAAGACACATCTGCTCCCATAGTTATAAGCCCAACAAAAATACCAAGTTAACAGTCACAACATATACACAGAGGACCTGGTGCAGACCTCTGTAGGCCCTATGAAGGCTGTTGTAGTCTCTGTGAGCCCATATGAGCCTATCAGCCCTGCTTAGCTGATGTAGTGGGCCTTGTCCTTCTGGTGTCCTCCATCCCCTCTGACTCTTACAATCTTTCCTCTTCTCCTGGGGGGTTCCCTGGACACGGAGGTAAGGGGGTCGATGGAGACCTCCAATTTAGAATCTCTTTCTGTATGTCTGGCTGTAGGTCTCTGCTCCCATTCCTATCTGCTTCCAGGAGTCTTTCTGATAACAACTGGACAAGTCACTGATCAATGAGTATAGCAGACTATCATTAGGAATAATTTCATTGATTTATTTTTACTTATTTAACCAGTCATGTTTGTTTCTACCCTAGGACTCTGGGCTGTCCAGTCTCTGGTTCTGACCACCCAGGCAATGTAGGGCATGGGCTCCCTCTTGTGGAGTGGGCATCAAGTTAAACCAGACATTGCTTGGCCATGCCCACAAGTTCTGCCCCATCATCAATTGTCCCAGCACATCTTGCAGGCAGGACAGAATGTAGGTTTTGTGGTGGATTAGTGTCCATATTTCTCTTCCAGGAGCTTTCAGAGTACCTTCCCACACCAAGGAGACTAGAACATAGGGGTGTAGGCTCCTAAAAGACACTAGCTCAACCTTTCCACATTTAATGAGCTATGTGGATGTTGTCCTCAGGATTGGGGCCCTACCGCCAGATTTTAGAAAGTGACTCTCTTCCTAACATCAGTCTGGGTTGTTTGGGGATCTCCACAAACACCCTCAGCCAACAACTCAATTGGATGTGACTCAGTCACACCTCTGGGAAGCGTTGCCTGGCTACAAAGGGTGGCTAGTGGAAAATCTGTATCCTCCATTACTAGCACTCTCACTAAAGTCACCCTGATGAATTCCAGGAAGTTCCCATTGAAGCTTAAGTTTCCAGACCACTTTACAAATGCCCCCCAATCCCAACTGCCTTTCCCTTCATCCCATCTCCTCCACTCCACCTGATCCTTCCCTGTTCTCTTCCTACCCAATTACAGTCCCAATGTAGAATCTATTTTATTTTCCCTTCCCCAGGAGACCATGCATCTTTCAGAGCCATCCTCTATCCTAACCTTTCTGGGGCTAAGGATTGTAGCATGGTTATCATTTACTTAACAGCCAATATCTACATATAAGTGAGTACATACCATATTTGTCTTTCTGGGTCTGGATTACCTCACTCAGGATGACTTTTTTCTAGTTCCATCCACTTGCCTGTAAATTTCATGTCATTTTTTAAAACAACTAATATTCCAATGTGTAAATGTACCACATTTTCTTTATTAATTCTTCAGTTGAGGGACATCTAGGTTGTTTTCATTTTCTGACTATTATGAATAAAGCTGCAATGAACATGGTTGAACAAGTATCCTACTGGTAGGATTGAGGGTCCTTTGGGTATATGGGCAGGAATGGTTTAGCTAGGACTTGATGAAGGTTGACTAACAAAATTCTGAGGAACCATTATGTTGATTTTCACCAACAATGGAGGAGTGTTCCCTCGCTCCATATCCTAGACAGCATGAGCTGTTACTTCTGTTATTAATCTTAGTCATTCTGACATGTATAAGATAGAATCTGAGTCAATTTGATTTGCATGTCCCTGATAGCTAAGGATGTTGAACATTTCTTTAAGTGTGTGTGTGTGCGCGCGCGTGCGTGCATGCGTGTGTGTGTGTGTGTGTGTGTGTGTGTGTGTGTGTGTGTGTGTGGCTGTGTTTCACCTTTTGGCCACTTGCGATTCCTCTATTGAGAAATCTCTGTTTAGATTTGTACCCCAGTTTTAATTGAGTTGTTTGGCTTTTTGATATCTAGTTTCTTAAGGTCTTTACATATTTTGGATATTAATCCTCTATCAGATGTGGGGTTGGTGAAAACCTTTTCCCATTCTGTAGGTCTCTGTTATGTCTTATTGACAGTGTCCTTTGCCTTACAGTAGCTTTTCAGTTTCATGCAGACCCACTCATTAATTGTTGATCTAAGTGCCCGTGGTTTCAGTGTTCTGTTCAGGAAGTTGTCTTTGGTGCCAATGTGTTCAAGGACATTCCTCACTTTCTCTTCTATTAGGTCCAGTGTATCTGGCTTTATATTGATATCTTTGGTCTATTTGGAGTTTTGTGGAGGGTGACACTATGGACCTATTTACATTGTTCTACAGTTTGACCAGCACCATTTGTTGAAGATGCTGTCATTTTTTTCAATGTGTATTTCTGGCTTATTTATAAAAAACCAGGTTGCCATAGGTATGTGGATTTATGTCTGAGTCTTGTATTTGACTCTGTTGATCAATGTGTCTGTTTTATGCTAATTCCATGTGGCTTTTATTATTACAGATCAATAGTACAACTTGAAAACAAGGAAAGTGACACCTCCAGCATGTCTTTTATTGATCAGGATTGTTTTAGTTATTCTGTTCTGTTTGTTTGTTTGCTTGCTTGCTTTTTCACATGAAGTTGAGAATTTCCATTCTAGGTCTGCAAAGAATTGTGCTGGGGTTTTGATTGGGATTGCACTGAATCTGTATATTTGCTTTTGGTAAAATGGCCAGTTTCACAATGTAATCTTACTGATCCATGAGCATGGCAGATCTTTCCAGCCTCTGATAGCTTCTTCAATGTCTTTATTCAAAGACATGAAGCTTTTATCATACAAGTTTTTCACTTGCTCAGGCAGAATACCCCCAAGATATTTTCTTATTACTTGAGGCTATTGTGAATGGTGTTGTTTCCCTGATTTCTTTCTAGGGTTCATTTGCCATTTGTACATAGGAGGGCTACTTATTTATTTATTTTAAGTTTATGTTGTATTGACCCACTTTGCTAAAATTGTTTGTCAGCTCTAGGAGTTCCCTGATGAAATTTTTAGGATCACTTATAAAAACTATGTATCATTTGCAAATAAGGATATTTTGACTTCTCCCTTTCTAATTTGTATCCCTTAGATGTCTTTCAATTGTCTTATTGCTCTAGCTAAAACTTCAAGTCCTATACTGAATAACTATAGAGAGAGTGAACAACCTTAATTGTTCCTGATTTTAGAGGAACTGCTTTGAGTTTCTCTATATTTAATTTGATGTTGGCTATAGATTTTCTGTAAGTTGCCTTTATTATATTCAGATACATTCCTTGTATCTCTAATCTCTACAGAATTTTATCATGAAGGGGATTGGATTTTGTCAGAGCCTTTTTCTTTTTTTCATCTAATGAGATAATCATTTCAATTTGTTTATATGGTAGATTGCATTTAGTGATTTTCATATATTGAACTACCCCTGCATCTCTGGGATGAAGTCTACTTGATCAAGGTGGATCTTTTTGATGTGTTCTTGGATTTAGTTTGCAAGTATTTTATTATATTTTTTTCATTTCTGTTCATAAAAGAAATTAGTCTGTAATTCTCTCTTTTTGTTGAGTCCTTGTGTGGTTTGGGTATCAGGGTAAATGTGGCCTCATAAAATGAACTGAACAAAGTTCCTTCTATTTCTACTTCGTGGAATAATTTGAGGAGTATTGGTGTTAGCTCTTCTTTGAAAGTCTGGTAGAATTCTGTGTTAAAACCACCTGGCCCTGGAATTTTTGGTTGAGAGATTTTTAATGCCTGCTTTCATTAGGGATTTATATCTATTTAGATTGTAAAACTAAATTTTTTACAGACAAAAGTAAACAAGACAAATCATTGAAATAAGGGAGCACTCCCATTTTAGTCACTA
Organism: Phodopus roborovskii; assembly: GCF_943737965.1. NCBI lineage: Eukaryota > Metazoa > Chordata > Mammalia > Rodentia > Cricetidae > Phodopus > Phodopus roborovskii. The sequence goes on from NW_026126433.1 coordinate 739,223, forward strand.
TAAACATCTAATGTTTAAAAATGGGGGTTAACAATAGGGGAGCTTGCCACCTGCAAGAATGTGTTAAGCTGAAAGAGTGAAGACAGAAGATCAGACACTCAGGTCTAACTATGTCCAAAGTAAATTCATTTACAAAAGGATATAAGCTCTCCTGAGCATACTGGGAGTGGGGGGGCAGTGAGTGGAGAGGGGGCTAGGAGAAAGAGAAGGGGAGGAGAACATGTGGGACTAGGAAGATTGAGTCAGAGGACAAATAGACAAGAGCACGCACACACACACACACACACACACACACACAGAGAGAGAGAGAGAGAGAGAGAGAGAGAGAGAGAGAGACTATAATAGAGGGAGCCATTATAGGTTTGAAGAGAAAACTGACTATAGAGAAGTATCCAGAGACCTACAAGGATGACCCCAACTGACAATCTGAGCAACAGTGGAAAGGCTTAAATGCCCTTCCCTGATAATGAGATTGGTAACTAACTTATATGCCATCATAGAGCCCTCATCTAGTAGCTGATGGAAACAGAAGCTGAACTGGAATTCAGTTGCAGAGAGGGAGGGGTGATAAGGAAAGGGGTCAATATCAGGCTACAGAAACCCAGAGACAGCTGATCTGAACAAGGGGGAGCTAATGGACCCCCCAGACTGATACCTGGGAAACAAGCTTTGGACTGCCTCAAACACTCTGAACATGGGTCTCAGAAGGCTTGGGCAGTGTAGGGGACCTCTGACAGTGGAACCAGGATGTATCCCTGGTGCACAAAAGAGATACTCCCTTAGCCTAGAGGCAGGAGGGAGGGCCTAGTTCCTACTCCAAATGACTTGACAGATTTTGATGATCCCTTCTGGAAGGCATCACCCTCCCTGTGGAGTGTGTGGGGGGGAGATAAGATGAGAGGGGGATCCGGAGGCATGGGAGGGAGGGAGAGGGAACTGTGATCCATATGTAAAATAAGAAAAAATAATAAACATATAAAAATAAATAAATAAAAGAAAGAAAAACAGCTAGTCCCAAACTCCCTTCCATGCACCTTGTCCCAGCAGCCCACAGATGTAATTTGACATACAATTGTGTCTCCTTAGAAATTCAACTGTACCTGCTTGAAAGATGCCAATAATAATCTGGAGAGGGCATGGCTGGGTGTGGTGGTTCATGCCTTTAATTCCAGTACTTAGGAGGCAGAGGTATGGGAAACTGTGGGTTTGAGACCACTGCTTCCATGGCAACCACCACCACCAACAAGAAGAACAAAATGGTGGGGGATGAAGTAGGTGTACTCACTGCCTCATGATGTTCATAGCACTCACAACTTTCTACCCTTTGATGTAGTGAGATAGTCCTTCTGTGGCACTGACCATGCCCATTGGGGGTGGAGCCATGGGCGGAAGTGACCTGGGGAAGGAGGTCTGAGAGAGCTGGGAAAAGCTCTCTTGCTGGAGTGACTCAGACAGAAGAGCATCAAGTTGAATTTGCTGGTGTTCATCTGTCTAGGTTGTAAGTTATTTCTCCCTGAATAAACATCTATTCGGCCTATTTGTTTATCCTGATCCTTATTTAACCGCGATACTTTGATATTACAGCTACCATATCACTACAAAGACCATATCTTAAGGAAAGATAAAGTATAAAAATACACCTGAGTAGCCTGATCTGGTGACGCAGGTCTTTAATCCCAGCTCCTTCAAAAGCTGATTGCAGGTTCAAAACCTGCTGGGACTACAGAGTGAGTTCAAGACCTAGACTGGGCAATTTAGTGAGACCATGTTTTAAATAATGTTGAAGGACAGGACTGACATCCAAGGCCATGTTCTGACTTGCATAGATGTGCCTGTTCTTATACAAACGAGTGCATATACATATACACACACAAGCATATGCTTCACACAAAGATCTACAAATAGAACCACTTATTAATACTGAAACAGGACTTTAGTGGGGCTTTTTACAATAAACCTTTCTGCTATACACCCTAAGCAATTGCATTTGTAACAGTACAATTAATAGGTTTTGTTGTCATTGTTGTTGGGGGAGTAATAAATCTAGAAACAAACTACTAAAACTGCTATAATTCTGCCATTGCAAAAACAACAAATTCTCTGATGTTATTCTCACAGATAATTCTCCACAGATCTCTGTATCTAGGTTCCAAGGTTGATTCTCAGGTGTTTAGCTCCTGTCTGTTGAATGTGGGTGCTGGGGAGAATTTTCATGACACCCCATTTACTGAAACTAAAACTGTTATCTAAAATATAGAATTTATATTTTAGACTGTTCAGTGTATTTACTTTTATAATTTCTGCATTTATTTTCACTTCAGTTTTCTTTTAACTGATTCATAAAATGTGTGTTTACTCAGAGAATACTATGTGGTGTTCTGATGCATATTTACAGCTTGTTAAACATTTCTATCACCCCAAATAATTCTTGTTTTCTTGTTTCTTTAGCCAAAATCCATCAAAATCATTTATTCTAGCTTTTTGAAACACAGGTTCTGTGAGCTAAGAGGCAGGTTTCTGGTTTGGTTTTTGTTTGTTTGTTTGTTTGTTTTTTAAGACTGTGGAGAACACCAACACCTGTTCCCTTCAGTGTTTGCTTCCACCAAGAGCTTCCTGCCAGGAGATGCAGGTATCCTGGAGCTCTACAGTAGACATTGAGAGAGAGCAGCCTGATACAATGGGGAGGAGATTAAGTTCCCCTAGAATAAACTATGTTTAAATAAACACTACTAGTGTGAGTTTAGTCAATGAGATTTGCAAATCCACTGGAGGAATTGTCCCACTACCAAGACCTTTAAAGCCTGCTGCTTAGGTCCTTTGTGTTCCAGCCCTGGGCTTTCTGAGATCACTACAGGTTCCATGTTCAGTCCTACTAGGAGGTGTCCCAGCATTAGGGAGGACTTCAACCAAATGTGCATTTCTTTATTCCTGGACACTGGCATATTCCACCATAACAGAGGTGACCAGCAGCTAAGCAGCAGTGCATGGACCCTAGATCCAAACATGCATGTACTGCCAGAAATGGTTAGAGTTACCTTTCTGAAATGACCAATGTACTACCACTGCACATGTCACTACTGTGTAGGCTCCACTGTTAAACACATTTGCCACAGTATTGCCAAGAGCCCTCCTTCTTTAGTGGGGAGCTCTAAGCACTGGCTCTGGGGTGAGACTAGAGAATGAACTGTGGCTTTTCCACTGATGTGAATGATCTCCGTACTCATCCTTCTGTAGCTAACCAAAAAGCAGCATAGGAAGGACTTTGGTTGACTTATAATTCCTGGTTGCAATCCATTATCTTGAGGAAGTCAGTGTAGGAGTTCAGGCATCACAACCACAGAGAAGAATCAGGAGACAATTAGCACGTGAACATTTGCTTACTTGCTTTTGCATTCTATAGTGTCCTAGAGCCCTGCGTAGGCAATGGTGACACCAACATTCAGAGTCCATCTTCCCACCTGCACTAACAATCAAGACAATTCCCACTTCCCATAAAACCAATGACTTTTATCAGAAACAAGTTGAAAACAATCAGTGGATAATGAGCAATATCAAATTCACTGGACATAGGCATCTTGAAAAGCATGAGTGTGGATATATATACATATACATATACACCTACACACACACACACACACACACACACACATACACACATGTATGTATATGCTGAGTCTCCAGTCTGGCTTCAGTGTGACCCCAGAAACATGTCTATATGATGTATCCCAGACTAGGAAGTTAAGAAAACAGCAAACAGTTTACAAAAGGAGTGAAATGACTTCATCAAGGAATCATTCTATACATTTCAAGGAAGAATTATAGAAATATACTATGATATCCTGCAACAAAAATAAGGGAGGCATGTTTCCAGCATGAATTTCCATCAGTAGTGAGTTTCCCTTTAAGTGGGAATGGGTTCTCTTGCTAAAGTCAAAGGTGGGATTGACCAGTAAGTCCCTGCCCCCACTCCACCTACTGTGTAGGTCTAAAGCACTGCCATGTGGTTTTTCCATCATTCTGTGGAAAGCTAAAGCCTTTTGCTTTGATTAAAAGTGCTTTTCCAAGTCTGTTTGTACACAGGATTTAGGCACCAAATCTCCGACGCTGTGCTAACAGGTGTGGCAGGATTTCCATTTGCCAATTAACCATGCAGTTTTCACCCTGACCTCTTTCTTACAGGGTTTGATCTTCCCCTAGTGAAGAGCAACTGTGAAACAAACACAGTAACAAACACAGTGGTTAGTCAATCCTAACTCATCACCTTCTGTTTAAGTCCCCATGCCAACTCAGTGCATTCATTAGGCACCTTGAGACAGACATCACACCCCCTCCCTCTGTGATTACCCAAAGTGACCACTAAAGGTCACTCTTACTCCATTTTCTCAACACAATTTTGTAACCTGGGCTCAGGTATGGTAAACATCAGGAAACCCTCATTTACAGAGGCAGTGCAGGCAGGCAGCAGGCAGCAAGGCTGTTAGTTTGCACAGTAATCCCCACCCACCTGAGCCCATGATACCTAAAGCACACATGACCTCTCTTCATTAATACTTTCCCAGCAAAGTTATCAAGGTTCATAAAAACTTTATTTCCAAGGGAATATAGTACAGATGTGAAAGCCAGCAGTTCTGCCCAGGCCCAGGTTTTCAAAAGGAAAATAAGTCATTTTTAGGAAACATTCAAACCTTTACTGATGCAATAAATTATAACTGTCCCCATTTGAAGAGAAAGGAAGGAAGTTTGAAAATGGTACTTGCCAAGAATCTGGAGCCTAAATCATCTGTAAAGGATGGCTGTGTACAGGACCTACTTCCTTTCTGCGTGTAAGCGTGGGAGACACAAGCAGGGCTAAGATTGGAAAGTTTTGATTTCTTTCTTTTTTTTAAGGAACAGGACACATGTTTTTCTGCATAATTTGTGGGCAACTGAAGTTAAATAGTTGATAGATACGTTTAATGTCACTAGTAATAAAAGTTAAAAAATAACCACTCCAGCAATTGTCATTTGCAAAAGAAAAAATTAAAATCAGAAAATGGAAATTCTTAAGATTCTAGGAAAACAAAGCCATGCCTTGCTGTTCTGCAAACATATGCAGAGACAACCCGGGTGGGAAATGTCTGCTTTGGGGGCTACCTCTTTACATATGAGGATTTACACTAAGGAAACATCCATTTGTTCCAGAAATATCTACAATGAAATAAAGTACAACAAACAGACAGCTGTATCACAATCCAAAAGCTTAATATTGACAGGATAGGTAAGTATTCTGTACCTATGACTGTGGTAATTTATTTTCAAAACATAGAAAATTCAAATTCCATCTTGTAAGTACTTCTTGGGTTTCATATTTTTACTCTGATGTGTATTTTGTGCATTCTTCCACCACCAAAACAGAAAAGTCCATTTGAGAGTTAGAACTGGAAAAACAATTAGCTTTGCATCCTTTCTCATAACTTGCGTGAATTGTTTGCAACACACTTGTGTGTCATATGAATAAAAGCATTAAACAGAATAATCTTATGATTTCCCCCCAAAATGTAACATTTACAATCCTAATTTGCCTGTGAAGTTCTCAAATTGACAGGACACACAGCAGAAGACAGTGTCCCACATACTCACATGTGTGTTTACTATTTCTGCACCCAAGCAGTAGGTGTGAGGAATCTGTTCTAATTTGTTGTGGTGAATTAATGAAGCTGATTGACCCAAACAACCAAGGAAAGCTTGCATCCTACAGGACTTCTCAGAGCAAGTATGAGGAAAGTCTGGGGAATCCATCAAGTAGTCTTTCTCACTGAAAGAAGTCAGTGGTTCTGGGAACATGATTCAATGGCTAAAACATGAGCTACGTGTGCAGGGAGACCTGAGTGACTTCAGATTCCGGGAACCCATGTAAAAAGCTGCAACCCATAGGCAGCCTAGGCAAGGGGTGAGCTCTAAGTTCTTTGAGAAACTCTATCTCCAAGCGTGAGTTTCTCACACACATGAAGTCTACAAGAACCAGAGCTTGAAACATCGGCCAATAGATGGGCACCCATCATCTGTATCTCAGAGTAGCATCTGTGACTGAGAACTTCCAGTTTTTAGTTTTAATCTTTCGCTATACCTGTTAGGGTATCTTCTTAGTTTTCACTCCGATTCTACCTTTCTCTGTACATCTATCCACGTCACTATGTAATTCTAAAACATATTGTGTATTAGCATGTGGGGAGAAATATTTGGCAGGAATGAATGACAGGCTTCTGGATTGGACTGGATGGGATGTCAAAAGCGGATTTGTGCCAGTCTGAGACAAATCAGGAAGGGTGAGGAACTGGAATCGATTCTTCCAATAAGAACAATCAGGAAAGCTCATGCTTGCCTAAGTTGCCTACTGGCCAACAGACACACACACACACAGACTCTCTTTCCCACACTTCCTCACACTTCTCCCCTTAGTGAGGCTCCAAGTTCCTTCAAAGCCTTGAACACCACACTTCTGCTATGATGGTCTTGGCTTCTTCTACACTATAATCCAGTTCTTTCCAATGTCTTTGTTGTTTGCTTGTTTTTAAGCTTATAGAAGTTTCTTTTTGTCTTTGATATTGGTAAATATCACTAAAATGTGTTCAGATACAAGTTTTTCCCCATTCTTCCTTTGTTGCCCTGGACCCTCTAACCTGACATGTCTGTCCCTTTGTTAAGGCACTGAGTCTTTATTATTTTCCCTCTTGTCAATATTTTCATATCCTTCTTCCTGGTAATTAAATTAATGACTTTGTGCTATGTTCTTTTTTCAGACATTGCTTAACTCCTCCTTCAGATTTCTGTTCACTTAGCCTTTGTTGATTCTTTCCAGAATGTTCCCCACCCAATATGGAAAGTCTGTATATATGGGTTACTTTCCCAACCTATTCTGTACGTGGCTGGTTACATTTCAGGCATGATGCCCCTACTTGGTTTTTCTAATGGGTTGCATGTTTATGCAGTTTGTCTAAGTTTTATATATTATTATGCTCACTGTATAAAATTATTTGTGTTTTTGTACTGTCCCCTCTACTTCAGTGGAACAGAAATTTCAATTGAAACATTCATAATCTTTGACCACCTCTCCCCTGTCCTTGGTGTCTGTTTCCCATGTTCTCTGAGGTTACTGAACAGTGTGTGGAGACATGTTTCAGGGGTCCTGCAATCCCTATTGACTTATCATGTTAATGGAAATTGTGATTCAAGCCTCCCATCTACTGTTTCTGCTTTGTTTCCCAGATAGAGACCATATGTCTCAACCACAGAACAATAAATTTAGAATTTAATAATAAACAGATAAGTAAGATTATCTTATACTTGGAAATTAAAAGAAAAACTTTGCCAAATGACTCATGAGTTAGGATAAAATACAAATGGACACCGGAAAAGAACTAGAAGTATAAGATAATGCACTACACTTCAAGACACACAATAGCACATAAGCCACCCTTTAAGGGATGGTTTTCCTTTTTGAGATGAGATAACTCTGTATAGCTCTGGATGGCCTGGAGCTTACTATGTAGACCAGCGGACCTTGAACTCAGAGATCCTCAGGCCTCTGTCTCCCAAGTGCTGGCATTAAAAGCAGTACCACTATGCCTGGCTTTTACTCTTATAAGCAAATCTGTCATAAATTAAGATAAACATGTTCGTGTTTTGTCTAATTTTAAAAAATTAGAAAATGAAAAGTAAAATATATCTTAATAAAGCATAAGGGAACAGAAAACAAAAATGATAGCAAAAGTCATAAACTTGTAAAAATGAATAAATAAACAACAGAGTAACAAGAATATAGTAAATCAACAAACTCAAAACTTGGCTCTTTGAAACAAAACGTAATGTTCGACATGACTGATTGAAGAAAAAGGAAAACATCATAAACACAAATAACAAACATGATACAACTAAAGATAAGGTAGAAATTTTAAAAAAAGGAAATAATCTCCACAAATACTTCAGTCCAAAGAACTATAAACCAGAGTCAAGAAAACATAAAAGCCTCGATAGTTCTGGAAAGCACCAGAAGCACTAAGGGCTTGAACTTGCAGCTCAATAAAAATACCAGAGTAATCCATTAGGTACCATCTTATTGTGACATCTTTAACATCTGAAAGACAAATGACGTGAAAGTCCACATGGCTGAGAATCAAATCAGTCATTCACTGCCATTATAAATTATATTTGGTGTCATGTGACTAAGCTTACTTATTTGATCAGTTCCAAGTCTCTTCAGGCAACCCATGTCCAAATGCTCCTTACACTTGGAACATTACCACATTGGTAGCTGATTTACCACAAACTGTGCCTCTAAAGACTGAAACAAACCTGAGTGTGCTTGTATGGGATCATCAACAAACACTTTGGAAAACATGAGAAAATATGCATCAAGGACCAATGCAACCAATTGTTGCTTCTGTGGCCAGCGGAAGGCATTCAGTCAGAAAGACTGCCACAGTTGCTCCACACCTACAACCCCATCCAAACCTCGCATCAAATAAGCAGTCGGCATCTCTCAGTTAGGTCTATATTGTGAACGGGTCCTCTAGCCCTCAAAATGGTCACATCACATTCTATGCACTGTCAACTCTATAAATATGTGAGCATGCGTAGCTTTTGCCCAAATTCCATCTGTCCTTCAAATTCACAGCCTCATGAACAAATGCAATACATAAATAAGCACTGATTTGATTTGCTTCAATGTTGTTTTGATAACACAATAGTGATAACCAGTAAAGTCTTTATTTTTGGTATATGAACATGTTCCTATGTGTACATGTGTCTGCATGGGTATTTATACATGAGTGTGGAGGCCTGAGTATCTTCTTCCAGCATCTTCTATTTTTTTTTTTTTTTAAACAATGCTTCTCACTAAACTTGGGGCTTGATGTCTAGCTAGACTAGCTACCAGTGAATGTTGGTATCCTTCTGTCTCTGCTTTCCCAGCAATGATTTACAGATACACATCAAAGTACTTGGCTCTTACATGAGTGCTAGAGCTGAGTTCAGCTTCTGCAAGCACTTTACCAACTGCACCATCTTCCTAGCTCTCACTAGGTCTTTAGAGACATTCATTAGACCTCAATCGTGCCAACAGACAGGCATTTTTCTCGCTCCCTTTACCATGTGAGGAAATTAGACACTGGCCTTTGTTATAAATCATTAGATCTTTTGTGGCAATATTTGATCAATTTTTTTAGTTAATCTGCATATTCTCTTCTTTCTCTTTTGTTTGACTGTTTGTCTGAACTCTAGTCTCACATGTTTTTGTTTTTCCCTGCATTGTCTTGTGTTGAACGTATAAGAGAGTTAGCTTCCCTGGGAAGGGGAGACATGTTGGCGGATCATTAATCTTAGCAGGAAGCAATGATGAAAGGCTCCAAACAAAGGCCCCTAATAGGGTAGAAAATCAAATCCATTGGGAGTTTGGGATTTGCCTTGAAATTCCAAAAGAAGACACTGGGAACAATCTAACTGCAAAAGACATGAGGTTACAATGACCACAGAGAATTTTAAACAGAAATGTGGCAGAGGTTTCCTCTGGCCACTGACCACAGTAGCCACTGGCCTCATGAAACAAACCCTAAGGAGAAGGACCTTTCCAAGAACAGAGATGATTCATTCATGCTTCTGCTGTAACTGTGCCACCAATAGACCTGAGATACCTTTAGTTATAGCTGCATTCTGAGTCACCTAGTGACACTTACTAATGTACAGACTATTAAATGATATGTCCCATTGAAGATTTGATGAGGAGGAAATGCATAAAACAAGATAAAATTACCATAAGTGAAACTCAACAGAAGCTAGATTTCTGCAACCTGAGAATTTCAAGGGAGAAGTTAACAACCATGGCAGAAAGCTGGAGAGTTGTGGTCTTCTGCAGCTTTGGTTAATGAAAGAAGGAACTGCAACTTTTTGAACATCTAGACTAGAAGAAAATTCATGACTGTCCTGTAGAACATGGTCATAGCTGTATACATACAATAACAATTATTCACCCATCCACACACACCCATCTATGTAAGTATACAGGCTTTGTCCTCTGTTCTTGGCATGACACTTCCTGAGAGGCAGTGCTTCTATTGAGCCTATGGCAAGTGATAGTCAGCAAGATGGCTGACTCCAGAGAAGGGAGGAGAGCTGGGGTTTGAGCTCTCTCTGATCCAATAATCCTCTTAATTGTAGCTATCTAGGAAGCCTCAATGCAGCTGCTCAGTGAAGCTGTCTGGTGGCTTTCCAGACCTCCTCCAGGAGATCCCAGGAGCCTGGAACCTCCACATCTGTCTTCACACCTCTTCCCCCTTGCTAATGCCTGAATCAAGTGACTCCAAACAAAACCATGATTTTAAGTTTAAGGGTTCCCCCAATTGTGTGAGTTGCTAGAAAGTCATCAGATCTGAAGGTAGAATGCTGAGATCCCTTGATCAAGAAAGCCAGAAAGAAGCACAAGCAGGTTAAAGACCTGGGGTTTCCAACTGGCATTTGGAGGGGCAGTCCCTTTAATTTGTTATGTCCAGCTCCAAAGTAGTGTATGGACTAAAGAGACTGAAGAACAAGAGCTCTTAAAGCCACTTAATTAGTCAATGACAGTCTGTGAACACACACCTGAAAGTTGGCCACCCAGTGTCACCACTTAAGCCAGGTTCTAACCCACCCCCTCTTTTCTAGGTCACAGAAACCATGCTCTTGTAAACTTAGCATCAACCCACTCTTGCTCACCAAACCCAACTAATCCCAAACCATTTGTTATATTTACTGTGATTTCTTCATATTGGTTAAATAAAGATGAAGGAAGCAAGGAAATGCCTTAATACTTACTATGAAATCCCTCTTAAGTGACTTATACAGATTCTCTTCACATAGCTAAAAAGCAGCAGATCTCAGCTGGTCCGGACCTACAAGATGAGCTTAGAAAAGGGTATAATCACAGCACACAAGGACATTTCCTTCAAACTTATAGAAACAAATGAAATCTCCAAGTAAAACATCAGCAAGTGCACTTTAACTGGGGACAGTGTGAGCTGAGGCCAAGTCCAGTTCGTCTCTGCTGTGTAAATGAAGCCCTAACTCACCATTAGCCATTTGCATCAAATCAACAAATGGTGATGGTTAAGTCTTTGATTTTTAAAATGTCCTTATAAGTTGTAAATAGATGCAACTTTTTAACATTGATTAAAAGGAAGGAAACTTACCACAGATGCGATGGCCAAGGGGAACTTCAGAAGCATTCTGCATTAAGTCGAGACTTAGTGCTAGAGCATTCTCTAGAGAAACTCCAGAGAAAATGCAGGAAAAGACCATTGTTATTAACTAGAATGAAAAAGAGAAAATTGAACCCTTTAACTGGCAGAAACTAAAAAAACTATAGGTAATTACTAGGATTGATGAGAAAATTTGAAAAGTGGGTGGATACAAGGTGTATTCTAAGAGAGTCATATAAAGTCCCTCACAAAAGGGGGAAGGGATAAATCCCCCAGAGCACAGGGGAAGTTGGGGGGCAGTGAATGGAGAGAGCTGTAGGAGAAAGAGAAGGGGAGGAGAGGAAAGCACGTGCGACCAGGAAGATTGAGTCAGGGTAGGAATAGAAGACAGGAGAGAGAGAGAGAGAGAGAGAGAGAGAGAGAGAGAGAGAGAGAGAGAGAGAGAGAGAGAGAATATAAAAGAGGGAGCCATTATTGGTTTGAAAAGAAAACTGAACCTAAAGAAAGGTCTAGAGACCTACAAGACTGCCGCCAACTAACAATTTGAGCAACCATGGAAAGGCTACCAATAATGCCCTTCCCAGATGGTGAGATCAACAACTAACTTATCCACCATCATGGAGCCCTCATCTAGTACCTGTTGGAAACAGAAGCAAACACCCATACCTAAACACTGAGTCGAACTAGGATCCAGATGCAGAGGGAGAGGACAAGACCAGGTTGCAGAAACACATAGAGACAGCTGACCTGAACAAGGAGGAGCTAACAGGCCCCCAGTCTGATAGCTGGAAATGCAGCATGGGATGGACTCAGACCCCCTGAATATGGGTCTCAGCTAGAAGGATTGAGCAGTCTAAGGGACCTCAGACAGTGGAACCAGGATGTATTCCTGGTGCACAAAAGGACCTTGTGGACACATCCCCCATGGAGGAATACGGCCTTAACCTAGACACAGGAGAGAAGTCCTAGTCCCTACTTCAAATGACTTGACAGATTTACTTGACCCCACCTGGATGGCATTGCACTACATGTGGAATTGGGGTGAGGGGCTGGGAGGGGAGGGTGGTCAGGGTGCATGTAAGGGAGGAGGGAGAGGGGGATAAGAGGAAGGGAGGGAGAGGGAACTGGGATCGACATGTAAAATAATAATAATAAAAAACTCAAAAAAAAAAAAGACTAATAAAATACATTCATACATACTGGTTATAACTGGAAAGATCATGTATAAATAAGTTTGCAATTTTTAAAAATATAGCTCAAAATGAGTAGAATAACATTCCAGTAATTAAAAACAACCAAAACAATACTTGCAATCCATTCTCTAAGTTGTTTGTTCAAATCGGGTATTTTTAGTACTTTCAATCACACAAATTGAAACTAGGAAGAGAAATTATTTGAAAAACAAGTTATATCAATGAAAATTTGAAGTAATATATAACTTTATTAAGATATATATTTAAGTAATAGCCCATTCATATTTAATATGTATAGCAAGTCTTTCATTAATATTGTCTTTGATTTTATGTGATTGTGCTTATAAGTCCAGTGATGCCTTGATCCACTTCAATAAAGTCAAACCTTTCTGTTTGTCTGTCTCTGTGTCTGTCTATCTGTCTAACTATCTATCCATCCATCATCTATCTCTGTGTCTCTCTGCCTCTGTTTGTATTTCTGTCTCTTGATCTATCCAGGTGTTTCTGTCGTTTCTGTGTCTCTTTATCTCTCCCTCCACACCCCTGTCTTTCTCCCCTTGCCCCCAGCTCCCTGAAGGCTCCTTGTTCTGTCATTGCTTGGTGACCTCTGCTGAACCTGGGAAGCATCCCCCAGGCAGACAGCCAGGGTGGGAGTACATGGGAGTCATTCTATATGTTTCTTTTCTTCCAAGGCATAGCTTGGAGTTATCTGTGATGCAATGCTCAAAGACAGTTAATTCATATACTTTCTGCCAATTTACAGTTATTTGCTCAGTTGTAAGCAGATCTTTGGGAATAAGTTAACAGTAATGCCTTCATTTTTGACTTTTTCTAACTTTTTACATACTGAATTTATAGGAAAAAAAGTATAACCTAAAATGTGGAGATGTTTAAGGTAGGTGTGTGTGTGTGTGTGTGTGTGTCTGTGTCGGTGTGTGTGTGTGTGTCTGTGTGTGTATAAGATGCCAGAGGGAAAGAGGCTGAGTTGGTCCAAGTGTGCTGAACAGCAGGACAATCCTATAAATTTTGTTTCAGGATTTTTGCCAATTAACTGGAGAATATTGGATCCTGAAAACTGGAAGAGAAGTCCCACATGAAGATTGTGATTTTGGAATTATTGACATAAAGTCTTATGTGGAGATCTTAGGGTGACTGGGGCCACCTCATTAGATGCAGGACAATGAGGAGCCCTGTCTGGAAGACAGCACTAAGGATACAGTGTTTTACTTTAGCTGCAAGAGGAGCCAAAGGAAGGACCAAGGACAGATGGGGGTAGGGTGTGTCCTTTCTCAGGATACAAAGAAGCAACAGTCAGAGGATCCATGAGAAGCTGTTCCGTGTAGGTTAAGGAAATAGTGATTGGAGAAAATAGTGAATAGGTGTTATACATGTCAGCTTTGACATCAAGGAGGAGGGAAAGGATCTGGACTTTATACTTTCATGCCAGGCTTGAGTGCATTCACACCCTGATGTCAAATGTTCAAGGGAAGCCTCCTGTCAGAAAGGACAGCAATGCTCAATGGCAGTCTTGGTCTAATACACAAGACAAACAACATTTTTAACATTCAACACAAAGGAGACATTTTCATAGTTTTGGAATTAAACAGCAACACGATCCTCCTTTCATGCCTCTTATTTGCCCTCCCCAGCTGAGCCTGAAGTTTGGTCCTAGGCTGGTACATTTTCCTGTGTGTGTATCCTCTCTTGAATCCTCTCTTTGGGTTAAGCCTCTGTCCAGAGAGAGGCCAAGGTTAAGCTGGACCAGAGACATTATAAAAGAAGAGTGTGATGCTGCTGCCAAACTCAGCCTCAACTCTTGAAAAACGTCTTTCTCTCTGCTCTCTTTCCACAGCTACTCAAATGCCATCAAGCTGGTTACACTGTGACTGTTCAAGACAGCCACATCAAGCATTCACAGACTCTTCCTCCTCCCCAAAAGCTGTCAGAGGAACCACAGCTGTTCATACAAGTTGCTCCTGCTTTGGAACACAAAACATAACATGGAGTAAGAATAAAGTGTATGAGCATGTACATGCCAGTTAATGAGGAAGTCATAGGACAACTTACAGGATTCCCTCTTTCCACCTTGTAGACCCCAAAGAGGCCCTCAGGTCACCAGTTGTTGAAGCAGTTTTTTTTTTTTTTTTAACCCAAAGAGCCAACTCATGGTCCAAGATATGAGTTAGGGGACATTTTTGCTCAAACCACCATGCCATTCTATGACCATCGTGGGAGCTATCAGACATTCTAGGGGCGAAAAGTTATTGGTGCAACTGCTCCCCATTTTCCTGCCCATGACCCTTGACCCATACTGTACAGGTAAGCCTTATGAACACATTGGTTTCCCCCAGAGTAAACTTGGGCAGAGTAAACATGTTGGTTTGTAAATGGTACCTTATGAAGAAGAGATAGAGTTTGTTTATATCTCCCCAGGGAAGGAATTTTCACACACCAACCTAATTGCATTCAAATGACACAAGCGTTCACTAGAAATTAAGAGATACATTTTGCACCTGATGTTGCTAGCGGTGAACAGAATAATAGAACAGCAAGGATTAGCTGATATAAGAGAGAGGAGAAAGGGGGTATAAAGCACTTTGGGGACTCTCAAAGGCACATCAAGTCCAGACAACAGCAGTTGCTTACCAGCTAAAACCTATGATCTCCCTAGCCACAGGCTTTTCACTGACTGTAGAGTATTAAGCGTGAATTCCCTTCTATGGATAGGCATTGACATTGATTCCAAACAGAAAACAGTAGGTGGCTCCCATAAAAAACATGCACTGATTGCAGTGTTGGACTTGCTTTGTTAGCCAGTCGGTATCTCTACACACAGGGCCCATGGCTTAAGAAGACTGCAGACAAAGTTCTCCTGCAGCCTGTACAACACCTCATGGCACTATAAGGGCTATCCAGCAGGAAAGAAGGTTCCAGACCATTTTGAATTTAATTTCAGAGTTTACTCAATATTGAAGGCAACAAATTAACCTATTGTCTCATAGACATGGATAGAAGAAGTTTAATTACACACAGGAAAAGAGTGAGCAATAATATTATCAAGTGTGCCCTAGTTCCTCTAACTCCCACCTGCAGGATGGCAGAAAGGACCCAGGACACAAGAGGAAGTTAAAGTGCAGAGAACCCAAAGGTTTATACTGATTGGTAGGTATGGCTCCCTTAACTGTGACAGGAGAAATCATACTTATTGTCATAGATAACACAGCTGCCAGCTGTTCCAAAGGGAGAGACTATCTCATCTGCCAAGCTTGTAAGCAAATACCATATCCTCATTCTGGAGAATTCTTTTGTAATGATTTTCTTTCTCTTCATCCTTTGAAAGAGAGTTTATGCCAAGCACAATTGACACCTGAGCTGTGAGATAAGACACAGGACTCCCACAGATGAGTTGCATGGCACCCATTAAGAGTCATCTCCAGATAACAAGAAGATGAGTTGTGCTTCCTGTGAGTGAGGAACTTCAGGTGGAAATGGCTTCTTGATTTCTTTTTTTTTTTAATTTTATTTAATTTTATATAACAGTCCAATTAAATGAAAACAAACATTTATACACAAAATTTGGGAATTTGGGCGTCGTTCTTTCCAAACTACTTCCTGCTGGTAAGGGGCGCTGTCTTGGGGGATTCAAAGACGATTCAGATATCCTGGCTGTAGTCTGTAGGGCTGTTTTGTCCAGCTGTTTTGAATGTAGGATCAGCTTGTACTCTGTTTCAGGCAGTCTGTTGTGATCAAACCACATTAGTCTGGAAGGAATCCACATCGTTTCATTTTCTGTGGAAACAAAAATAGAAATCCTTTTCCCCAGTAACTTGTCCTTCAACTTAAATTTTGGAGTCAAACCATTTTTTTTTTTTAGTTTAATATATTATTTTACATGTCGATCCCAGTTCCCTCTCCCTCCCTCCCCCCTCCCTACCTCCCCCCCAGCCCTCCCTCCCTTTTTCCCTCCCTTTTTACCCTCTCTGCCCTCTCACATGCACTCTAAACACCCTCCCCTCCCATCCCCCCCACCCCAATTCCATATGTAGGGGAGTGCCATCCAGTTGGGGTCATGTAGATCTGACAGGTCCTGTGAAGGAGGGACTAGAGCTTCTCTCCTGTCTCTAGATTAAGGCAGTTATCCCTCCATGGGGGATATGTTCGCAAAGTTCTTTTGTGAACCAGGGATACATCCTGGCTCCACTGTCTGAGGTCTCTTTGACTGCTCAGTCCTTCCGGCTGAGACCCATAATCAGGGGGCCCTGAGTCAGTCCCATGCTGGCTTCCCAGCTATCAGTCTAGTGGCCGTTAGCTCCTCTTTGTTCAGGTAAGCTGTCTCTATGTGTTTCTGCAGCATGGTCTTGTCCTCTCCATCTGCACCTGGGTTCTAGTTCGACTCAGTGTTTATGTATGGGTGTTTGATCCTGTTTTCAACAGGCATTAGTTGAGGGCTCCATGGAGAAGTTAGTTGTTGATCCCACTCTCCGGGAAGGGCATTTATGATAGCCTTTCCACATAAGCTCAACTTGTTAGTTGGGAGCAGTCTTATAGTTCTCTCAACCTTTCTTTGTGTTCAGTTTTATCTTCAAACCAATATTGGCTCCCTCTTTTATGTTCTCTCTCTCTGTCTCTGTCTCTGTGTCGTGTCTGTCCCCCCCCCCCTCTCTCCTCTCTCTCTCTCTCTCTCTTTCCTATCTTCTATTCCTAACCAGGCTCAATATTCCTGGTCACACATGTTTTCCTTTCCTCCCCCTCATTTTCTCCTACTTCTCTCTCCATTCGCTGTCCTCCCCCACTTCACCTGAGCTCTGGGGGACTTGTCCCTTCCCAGTTCTGTGAGGGACTTTATATGAATCTCTTAGAATACACCTTGTAACCTAGTTCATCTGGTGATGTGAATTATAGGCTGGTGATCATTTGATCTAGGTCTAAAATCCATCTATGAGTGAGTACTTACTGTGTTCCTCTTTTTGTGACTGGGTTACCTCATTCAGGATGGTTTCTTCAAGTGCCATCCACTTGCCTGCGAATTTCAAGATACCATTATTTTTTTTCTGCAGAGTAGTATTCCATTGTGTAGATGTGCCACATCTTCATTAACCGTTCTTCAATTGAGGGGCATCTAGGTTGCTTCCAGGTTCTTGCTATTACAAATAGTGCTGCTATGAACGTAGTTGAACAGATGTCTTTGTTGCATGGATGTGAATCCTTTGGGTATATGCCTAAGAGGGGGATTGCCGGGTCCTGTGGTAAACTAATTCCCATTTTCCTGAGGAACCGCCATACTGATCTCCAAAATGGCTGTATGAGTTTGCACTCCCACCAGCAGTGGAGGAGTGTTCCACTTTCTCCACATCCTCTCCAACATAAGTCATCACTGGTGTTTCTAATTTTAGCCATTCTGGCAGGGGTAAGATGGTATCTCAAAGTTGTTTTGATTTGCATTTCCCTGATAGCTAAGGATGTGGAGCATTTTCTTAAGTGTCTTTCAGCCTTTTTGATTTCCTCCATTGAGAATTCTTTCTTCAGTTCTGTACCCCATTTTTTAATAGGGTTATTTGGTGTTTTGTTGACTAGTTTCTTGAGTTCTTTGTATATTTTGGAAATCAGCCCTTTGTCGAATATAGGATTGGTGAAAATTTTTTCCCAGTCTGTGGGCTGCCGTTTGGTCTTGTCGACTGTGTCCTTTGCCTTACAGAAGCTTCTAAGTTTGAAGCGGTCCCATTTATTAATTGTTTCTTTCAGTGTCTGTGCCCCTGGAGTTATATTCAAGAAGAGGTCTCCTATACCAATTTGTTCAAGAGTACCTCCTATTTTCTCTTCTAAGAGGTTCAATGTGGCTGGATTGATGTTGAGGTCTTTGATCCATTTGGACTTGAGTTTTGTGCATGGCGACAGACATGGGTCTATCTGCAGTCTTCTACACACCCTCATCCAATTGTGCCAGCACCATTTGTTGAAGATGCTGTCCTTGCCCCATTGTATAATTTTAGCTGTTTTGTCGAAAATCAGGTGTTCATAGGTGCTTAGATTAATATCAGGATTTTCAATTCGATTCCATTGGTCTGCCTGTCTATTTTTATGCCAATACCAGGCTGTTTTCAGAACTATAGCTCTGTAGTAGAGCTTAAAGTCAGAAATGGTGATGCCTCCTGAAGTTCTTTTATTGTATAGGGTTGTTTTGGCTATCCTGGGTCTTTTGTTTTTCCATATAAAGTTGATTATTATCCTTTCAAGGTCGGTGAAGAATTGTGGTGGGATTTTAATGGGGATTGCATTGAATCTGTAGATTGCTTTTGGTAAGATTGCCATTTTTACTATGTTAATCCTACCTAACCAAGAGCATGGGAGATCTTTCCATTTTCTGGTATCTTCTTTAATTTCTTTCCTTAGAGTCACAAAATTCTTATTATATAGGTCTTTTACTTGTTTGGTAAGTGTTACACCAAGGTACTTTATGTTGCTTGTAAAGGGTGATGTTTCTCTCATTTCTTTCTCTGCCTCTTTGTCGTCTGAAAAAATTAGGGCTACTGATTATTTTTGAGTTTATCTTGTATCCTGCCAGTTTGCTGAAGGTGTTTATCAGCTGTAGGAGTTCCCTGGTAGAGTTTATTGGGTCGCTTATGTAAACTATCATATCATCTGCAAATAGAGACAGTTTGACTTCTTCCTTTCCAATTTGGATGCCCTTGATCTCCTTTTGTTGTCTTATAGCATTAGCTAGAACTTCTAGTACGATATTGAAGAGATAAGGAGAGAGAGGACAGCCTTGTCTTGTTCCTGATTTTAGAGGAATTGGCTTAAGTTTCTCTCCATTCAGTTTGATGTTGGCAGTTGGTTTGCTGTATATTGCCCTTATTATGTTTAGGTATCCCTGACCTCTCCAAGACCTTTATCATGAAAGGGTGTTGAATTTTGTCGAAGGCTTTTTCTGCATCTAGGGAGATAATCATATGGTTTTTCTTTTTCTGTTTGTTTATATGGTGGACCACGTTGATAGATTTTCGTATGTTAAACCATCCCTGCATTCCAGGTATGAAGCCTACTTGGTCATGGTGGATGATTTCTCTGATGTATTCTTGAATTCGGTTTGCCAGTATTTTATTGAGTATTTTTGCATCGATGTTCATCAGGGATATTGGTGTGTAGTTTTCTTTCTTAGTTGTGTCTTTGTGAGGTTTGGGTACCAAAGTTATTGTGGTCTCATAAAAAGAGTTTGGCAATGAACCTTCTGTTTCTATCTTGTGGAACAGTTTGAGGAGTAGTGGTATTAGTTCTTCCTTGAATGTCTGGTAGAATTCTGCGCTGAATCCATCTGGCCCTGGACTTTTTTTGGTTGGAAGGCTTTCGATGACTTCTTCTATTTCATTGCGGGTTATAGGTCTATTTAAGTTGTTTGTCTGTTCTTGATTTAATTTTGGTAAGTGATAGTTATCCAGAAACTTGTCCATTTCCTTTGAATTTTCAATTTTTGTGGAATACAGGTTTTCAAAGTATGACCTGAAAATTGTCTGGATTTCCTCTGTGTCTGTTGTTATGTTCCCCATTTCGTTTCTGATTTTGTTAATTTGCATGTTCTGTCTCTGCTTTTTTCGTTAATTTGGATAAAGGTTTGTCTATCTTGTTGATTTTCTCAAAAAACCAACTCTTTGTTGCATTGATTTTTTGTATTGTTTTCCTGGTTTCTATTTTGTTGATTTCAGCCCTCAAGTTGGTTATTTCCTGGTGTCTACTTCTGCGGGGTGAATTTGCTTCTCTCTGTTCTAACATTTTCAGTTGGGCTGTTAATTCTCTTATGTGACTATCCTCTGTTTTCTTCATATGGGCACTTAGTGCAATGAACTTCCCTCGTAGCACTGCTTTCAAGGTGTCCCATAAGTTCAGGTATGTTATATTCTCATTCTCGTTGAATATTAGAAAGTCTTTAATTTCTTTCTTTATTTCTTCTTTGACCCAGGAGTGGTGCAATTGCACATTGTTCAGTTTCCATGAGTTTGCAGGTTTTCTGCTATTTGTGTTGTTGTTGAATTCCAAGTTTAAAGCATGGTGGTCCTATAAGATACAGGGGACTATTCCTATTCTTTTGTATCTGTTGAGGTTTGTTATGTCACCTAGTATGTGGTCGATTTTAGAGAAGGTTCCATGTGGAGCAGAGAAGAAGGTATATTCTTTTGTCTTTGGATGGAATGTTCTATAGATGTCTGTTAACCCCAGTTGAGACATAACTTCTGTTAATTCTTTTGTTTCTTTGTTGAGTTTCTGATTTGTGGTCCTGTCTAGTGTTGAGAGTGGTGTATTGAAGTCTCCCACTATAAGTGTGTGAGGTTTTATATGAGCTTTGAGTTTTAGTAGTGTTTCATTTACGAATGTGGGCGACTTTGTATTAGGGGCATAGATGTTCAGAACTGAGACTTTGTGTTGATGGATTTCTCCTGCGATGAATATGAAATGACTGTCTTCATCTCTTTTGACTAATTTTGGTTTGAAGTCTAACTTTTTAGATATTAGGATAGCTACGCCTGCTTGCTTCTTATTTCCATTTGATTGGAAAATCTTTTCCCAACCCTTTACCCTGAGGTAATGTCTATCTTTGAAGCTAAGATGTGTTTCTTGTATGCAGCAGAAGGATGGATTCTGTCTTCGTATCCATTCTGTTAGCCTGTGTCTTTTTATAGGTGAGTTAAGACCATTAATGTTAAGGGTGAGTAAGGACCATTGATAGTTGATGCTTGTTTGATTTAGGTTTGTTGGCAGTGGTATTGTGAATATATTAGTTCTGCTTCACCCTTGGTTTCTGGTGTAGTTGGATTATCTCTTGCCTACATTTTTGTGGGCGTAGTTACCTTCCTTGGGTTGGAGTTTTCCTTCTAATACTTTCTGTAGGGCTGGATTTGTAGATACATATTGGGAAAAATCTGGTTTTGTCATTAAATATCTTGTTCTCTCAGTCTATATTGATTGAGAGTTTTGCTAGATATAGTAGCCTAGGCTGGCATCCGTGTTCTCTTAATACTTTTAGAACATCTATCCAGGACCTTCTGGCCTTGAGGGTTTCCATGGAGAAGTCAGGTGTAATTTTGATAGGTCTGCCTTTATATGTTACCTGTCCTTTTTTCCTTTGCTGCTCTTAATATTCTTTCTTTATTCTGTATGCTAGGTGTTTTGATTATTATATGTCGAGGAGTCTTTTTTCTTTGATCCAGCCTATTTGGGGTTCGGTATGCTTCTTGTACTTTCATGGGCATGTCCTTCTTCAGATTTGGAAAGTTTTCCTCGATAATTTTGTTGAATATGTTTTCGGCACCTTTGAGTTGGGCTTCCTCACCTTCATCTATGCCTGTTATTCTTAGGTTTGGCCTTTTCATGGTGTCCCACATTTCCTGGATGTTTTGTGTTAAGGATTTGTTGGATTTATGATTTTCTTTGGTCGATGAATCTATTTCTTCTAGTTTATCTTCTGTGCCTGAGATTCTCTCTTCCATCTCTTGAGTTCTATTGGTTATGCTTGTGTCCATCGTTGCCGATTTTTTGCCCAGCTTTTCAATTTCCAGCATGCCTTCCGTTTGTGTTGCCTTTATTTTCTCAATTTCAGTTTTCAAGTCTTGAACCGTTTCCTTCACCTGGTTAATTGTTTTTTCTTGGCTTTCTGTACTTTCCTTAAGGAATTTGTTCATTTCTTCCAATTTTTTGTTTGTTTTTTCCTCCATTTCTTTAAGGGATTTTCTCACATCTTCTTTGAGGGCCTCTATCATTTTTATGATGGTAATTTTTAAGTTGTACCCTTCTGCTTCCTCTGCTTTGTTGTTATGTTCCATTCTAGTTGGTGTAGATTCCCTAGATTCTGGTGGTGTCATGTTTGTCTTTCTGTTGTTAGGTGTTCTCTTGTATTGCCTTCTTCCCATAGCTTCTTCCAGTAGGTGTTGGTGGTATCTCCCCCTCTCTCTATGGTACTTCCCCAATGGGCTTATGTGGGTCTGAATTCAATATCTGTAGCTCTGTGTGGTCCGAGCTCTCTAGGAGGTTTCTCCGCCGACAGGGATCCAGGGATGGGGTCAAGGATGAGGATCCAGAAGAAGATGCCAGCAGGTATTCACAGTGGACCTCTGGCCAATAGCTCTGGCCAATAGCTGGCGGAAGAGGACGAGGGCTAAGCTGGAACTTGAGAAGGTTTTGCAGGGTAGTGGGATCTCACTGGAAACTGGCACTCTCCAGCTGAGACCTCGTTTTTTTGGCAGAGGCCAGGATTTGGGGGTCAAGGATCTTGCCCGCAGGAACTCCAAGTGGACCTGCAGAGATAGGTGGATCTCTGGGAGGGGCCTGGGACTCCAGCAGAGGACTGGAGGCGGGGTCAGAGACCAAGCCGGTGGAAATTATGGGTGGTCCAGAGTGGATAATCAGGTCTCCTTTGTTCAGAGTTGCTCTGAGAAGTCTCTGAAGTAGGGTGGACTGTTGGCTCCACCCTTTGTCCCAGTGCTCAACCAGAGCGGCAGGACCATGGGTGGAGTAGGGCACAGGGTAGGGGAGGGGTAGGCTGGCGGTGGGGATGGGTGGGGGTGTATCAGAGCTCCAAGGGTGCTCTCAATGGGGACTGGAGACAGGAGCATCAGGATCAGGGGCCAACCCAGGGAGTTCAGGCGGGGGAGGGGGGAAAAGAGGTTGTAGGAGACAGACAGCCCTGATTAGGCCCAGACTCACCTCTGGCCAATAGCAGGCGGAAGAGGACAAGGGCTGAGCTGGAACTTGAGGTTTTGCAGGGTAGTCGGATCTCACTGGAAACTCCTGACTTTGATTTCTTAAGGTTCATGGCTATGTAGGTTAAAAAAAAAAAAAAAAAGTCAGATGTGCTGCCTCTTTGAAATTTCCTCCGAGTTGGAAAGAAGGAAGCAGGAGTGGAAGACTCAAGGCAAATAGGAAAATGTAAGATGTAACATTGGTAAACAAGAAGGGTTTGAAAGAGCAGAGGGTCCTTGTTAGATCCAGAAGGGACTCAGACTTCTTAAACTCGAAAAGGAGTCCAAATATCTGGAAGTGGGCTCTGGTGGTGAGATAAAAGCCAGCAGCCCTCAGGCACTTGTGAAATGTGCTCACATCTGGCAAAAGGAGTCATTCCCCTTACCTCTGGCAGAGGAGATGTGGCTACCTGTGGCGCCTATTAGCATATCAAAGCCCGTGCTGGCCTCCTAGACTTTCACAGCTCTTCCTCTACCCTACCCACAGCTACTCAAGACACATTCTGACACAGTTTCCCCCCCTCCACTCCTCTCACCTCTCCCCAGTGTCTCCTCTCCTCCATCTCCTTTCAGAAAAGAGCAGGCCTCCAAGAGACAACCGAACATGACAAAACAAGATGCAGTAAGACAAGGGAAAAGCCCTCATATCGATGCTGGACACAGCAACTGTTGTTCTTTTGCTATAATTATTGTCTAAGAAACACAAACATGAGACTCAGAGCCCACGTGGAGTTTATTGACAGAGGGGAGAGAAGGGGTGGTAGCTGGTGGACAACTGAAAGCAGGAGAGAGAGAGGGGAGCAAGAGAGAAAGAGGGGAAAGAGAGAGAAGGGGGGAAGAGAGCAAGGGAGAGAGAGAGAGAAAGAGAGAGAGAGGTGTGCTTGACAGGCTTACAGGCTTGCTTTAAAAGGGAAACTTGCACATGCATAACTGAGTCCCCTGCGCAGCCAGGTAGAGTTCGAGCAGCCAGGTAAGTGGTGACTTAGAGAAGACATGGCCATGAGCACCCCCCCCCATCATCAGGGGCGGGGTCAGCAGACCACTGGGTTCCAACAGCAACCAAAAAGGAAGAGCAGGTAATGGAGTCAGAAATAAACCCACTGTTAAAAACAGCAAGCCTGCAGCTATAACATGCAAGCAGAGGAACTGGTGTAGCCCCCTGTAGGCCCCGTGCTTGCCACTTCAGAATCTGTGAGCCCATATGAGCCCTGCTTAGTTGAGTCGGTGGCCCATGTCTCTTGTCCTCCATCCCCTATAAGTCCTATAATATCTATCCCCCCTCTTCTGTATGGTTCTTCAAGCTCTAAGGGGAGGAAGCCAATGAAGTCCTCCAACTTAGACTCTCTCCCCATAATTTATGCCTATGGTTCTCTGATTTTCATATATTGAACCCTCCCTGCATCTCTGAGATGAAGCTTACTAGATTGTGGTAGATGATCTTCTTGATGAGTTCTGAGATTCACTTTGCAAATATTTTATTGAGTATATTTACATCTATGCTCATAAGGGAAATTGGTCTGTAATTTTCTTTCTTTGTTGGGTCTTTATATGGTTTTGAGTATCAAGGTAACAGTGGCCTCATAAAACGAATTTGGCAAACGTTCCTTCCATTCCTATTTTGTGGAATAGTTTGAGGAGTATGGGTGTTAACGCATCTTTGAAAGTCTGATAGAATTCTGCAATAAACTGACCCTGGTTTTTTGTTGTTGTTGGGAGAATTTAGCAACTGCTTCTATTTCCTAGGGCATTATAGGTCTATTTAAATTGTTTACCTTGATTTAACTTTCATAAGTGGTCCTTACCGCTATTCATCCTGCAGGCCATGTTCAGTCTGCTTCTTCCTCTTTCTGCTCTTCACTTTTCCAGATGCCTCTGGATATTTTCTCTCTTATGCTCAATAAATCCTTCACTATCATCATGGAGCAGTCATGTAGGCAGTTTCTTTACTGCATGCCCTTGCAGTCACGTGAGTAGGCAGTACAGTCTTAAACTAACTAAGACTTAATACAGTAAGTACAGTCACTCAAACCAGAAAATAGTTGTATGTTGAGCAAGCTAAAGATTAAAGCAAAGAAAAGGTTCTTTTAAAATGTAATCCCCAGGTTTC
The DNA here is from genome assembly GCF_943737965.1 of Phodopus roborovskii. Lineage (NCBI taxonomy): Eukaryota > Metazoa > Chordata > Mammalia > Rodentia > Cricetidae > Phodopus > Phodopus roborovskii. The sequence goes on from NW_026126433.1 coordinate 764,457, forward strand.
CTGGAAGTCCTTACTGGAGACTCATTCCAGTGATCTGGGACTCATATTTTTTTCCTCTTAGAACCGTCTTGCATGATTTCAATTAGAGCACCTGTGAAACACCCTCAGGGAGACATTCCACATCCTCCCAACTTAAAAGTTCTTTTGCAAGGCTCTGTGCTGAAATCATTTCCAATGCTCTGTTTTAAAGAATAATCTAGTCACTTTGTTTTCCCACAGGAACAATAGAGCCACATCTTAATAAATACACGGATACATTTCATGTGTTAAGAATCCAGGATTTGGAATGACTCAGAATTAACTGTGATTCCCAGGTATGGCCTTTACTGGCTGTATTGTATAAGTGGGAGAAGTTAGATTCTGTACATTATTTGCTTTCTTCATCTATAAAAATGATTGATAAGAATACATGTAGAGAAGGGAAAGACATGAGTAACATTTGGTTTTAGTTAACTGGGTTGAAGTGTAAAGGGTTCTGGCAAATGAGGAAATAAACCATATTAACACTGCTATCCTTTTAATATTAGTTGACACACCTTCATTATACCAGCAACATAGTTCCCCTTTTCACTGAAATCTAAATATTAGATGTTGGTCTCCAAGTAACATGAAGTCATTTTTGAAGTTATGAGGCATACTGACTGGCTCTGCCAATTTGGAACACCGTGTTCAAATTTATAACTTCAGTTAAATCAGTTAATCAAGTCAACATAGTTGATGATTAATAAGAGCCTGCTTCTGCTCCTAAGTTATTGGAATAAATACACTGGGAAGTTGGTGACCTGCTCTTGAAGAATGTAAAATGCTTCATGGGATGTCATCTCAGGATGTTTGCACTAGAGCAATAGCAATCCCCTGGGAAAGGGGGATTCATGCCTACTTGTAGACTCAGCAAGAACCCTCATTTGGTTTGCTTTAAGTTGCTCCCTAAAGATCAGAGTCAGAGCTCATCTTCAGCCTGAGAGGGCTGAATCAAAGTCACTGTTACCTTGGCCTGTTGAGAATGACCTCATCACTGTTTTGATGGTCAGACATTTGAGTTGATCTTAGAGAAAAGACCACAGAGGGTTTGCAGAAGAAAAACTGTGAAAGCTGGAAAGGCCATCAGGAATTTGGGGAAAACTATATAGGAAGCTAGTGAATTTCTGTAGAGATGGAAGGCACATGAGTGGTGAGGAAGTAGGTTTGAGGCTCTAGCTGGATCAAGAGGTAATGGGAAGTACAAGGATGACTGCAACAGCAAACCCATGAACAGGTCAGGGATTGTTTAATATGTAACAGCAAGCCCCAAACAGGTCAGGGTTTGTTTAATATGACTGACAACAAATCATATGAAACACAAAGCACCAAACTGTTCAGGCAAAATCAGGAAGTGGAAAGTAGACATAGGCAGCTGATAAGACCAATCAGATGTGCAAAACAGAAGGTGACCCCAAGAAAGGCCAATCTCCAGGACATAGCTAATTGTATTCATAAACTCTAAGCAGCTATGGTTGCTGGCCCAAAACTTAAACAGTCATTATGGAGAAGGTCATGAGCACCCATCCCCAACTGAGGAACCAATTACAGTTGATGGCTGCTGGGGGAGGGAGTCATCTTTCTTTAAAGGTTGGCTCCTGGTAAATAGTAAGCACCAGTGGCTTGCCCCACACCCAAGAGTTCATGGGCAGCACAAACTGACATCAGAGAGAGAGAGAGAGAGAGAGAGAGAGAGAGAGAGAGAGAGAGAGAGAAAGAGAGAACGAGAGAGAGTTGAGAGAAAGAATAAAGTTGGGAGTGAATGGGAGATGGAATGAATCTGGGAGGAGTTAGGGGACAAGTGGATAGCATAAGCAAAATACATCACATAAAATTCTGAAAGAATTAATGAAAAAAAAAGTCAGCTCAAGCATTTGGCTAGAACAGATTGAGTTTTACAATCTACAATTATGTAGAATTCACTGTGTTCTGGGTAAAGTGCTGACATTTTTGTTGTTGTTGTTGCTCTTAGAGTGTATATTATTGGCTTTGCATGTCCCCACAGCTTCTGTCAACTATTCAATTGTGCCCTTACCACAAAGAAGAGCAAGTCATAAGGCCTGCAATTCCATTTCAATTAAACTTTATTTAAAAAAACCAGGTGGCTGTGGACAGGTCTGTATTCCAGGAGATTTGGCTTCTGTGAAGGGTACCATAAAAACAAACTATCCAAACCATAGCGGGGTGATGTGAGGGAAAAAATGACATAATAAAAGACATGGGGAAATATAGACTCAGATGTAAGAACTTAGCCAGTAGTATGTGGGCCACACCCTAAACTCAGGACCTAGCTTTAGGAGGAGGAAGTGGTCACTGTGAGTGGTGTTTTTTAACATTGCTAATGTCACGCTACTAGGATGTGATTCAAAGAGTCCAATCACATTTAAGTCACTTTCTGATAATCCCAGAGAACGTTTTCAGAGTAGTATAAATTGTGAATCCTATCTGTCTTGAATGGCTTCAATAAGAGAATAATCCTCTCTGTGTTTACTTTATATTATCCGAATTCACAAAGATGATGAAAAATGGTCGCCACTGAGAAGTGAGGAAACACTGAGACAGATGGTCCACAGCTCTTGAGAGTCATGTGACAGTTACATCAAGTCACAGAGATGCCATGAGAAATTTCCCATAGAAATAGTACTGTTGATTATTTTATATAAACCCATAAGAAGTTTAATTAAGAAATATTTCATATATTTGAGGTTTTTTTTTAAACTACTCTTCCAACTTCTTATTTTTCAGGAAGAAAACAGGGCTCAGCAGTCTATAACTGAGGAGAAAAGTTCTTGGAACAATACACTATAAAAAATAAAATTCCAACTGGACAACAAAAAGAGAGGCTCTGGAGCCATAATCAAAGCTGGCTGGAATTTAGTGGGTTTTCCTTTGAAGAAGGAAGAAGGATATTCAGAATTTCATTGAATGTATGGAATGCCTAAGAGATAACAGGCTATCTCCTGTTTGTGATAATGTTTTCATGGACCCCAAAACAAGACACACTCAGCAAAATATAAGTTGGGTTGCTTCATGTTCCAAACCTTTTAAAAGGAGAAAGGAAAAGAAACAAAAAGGAAAGAAGGGAAAAAGAACATTATTCACCAAGGTTGATTTAACCACAACTCCCATTGGCTTCTGTGGGAGTTTTGCCATGGCTAAAGACCACAAATAAGATCCATGCTTCTTGTAATATAGAGGCTGCCCTGATATTGTGGAAAGACTGCTGAACCTCAGGGTGAAAGAAAACACTTTCTTGTCACTGGAGACAGCTCCAAGTTGACTTCCATTAAAATGTAACCTGAACCCGGGATGTGGACTATTAGAATGTGGTTAAATAATGGACAAAGGTTACTTTACCCTAAGAGGACTCTTCCAGAACAGGGATGTGTCTAGAGGGAACCCCAGGGGTGCTGACTTCGTTCCATGCTGACTCTCATTTGACTTCTCTTCTTTGGCAAATCGCCTCATGTTTTCCTGCATCCTAGTCCCTAGTCTAGCTTCAGAGCCATAGCCTTCCCAATGCTGGTTTCCAGTTCCCCCCATCCTTTCTGCAGGCTCTACCTGTTCTGTCTGTCGTCTCCATTCTAGAGGTTTCCATACCCGCTTCTTTCTCCAGTCCATGCTCCCTAAAGTTTCTCAGTTAATTCCCATCTGTTTTCACCAAAGCCATTTCTTAGTTTTAAAATTATTTTTTGGTTTTTAATTCTTCAAAGGTAAAAGCCCATTCACTGCCTATCCAGTCACCTGACAAAGAATGCTGTGAGGGAAGTCAGCTGCTAGTGATGCCAAAGGGTTGAACCTGTAGTGCTTCAGCCACTCTGACTGGGTCTCAGGGGGAATAATACACCAGAGAGCAATTGGTTAGATCCCCGGCCTCACTTCTTTTTATTTCATTATCAAAGCAGTATCTCCTCTGTTTGCCCCAAACCCTCTGGTGTTTGTTTCTCTGCATGACCACAGCCAGGTCACATGGGGACATTTGGTATTATCTAGTCCTGAGTGGAAAGCCCTGTTTCCTGTTTTCTGTTGCAGTGTTTTAAGGCACCTTGCCATTCTCACTCAAGTGGGTCTTCATTCCTCATTATGACTGTCAGGGATAATGGATTGGGGCTGTGAGATGCCACCAATACATTGTATCCTCCACAACTTAAAGTTGAGAAAATTGAAGTGTGAGCTGCAGAGTTAAAGACAGAGACTACAGAATTGGTGCCTCAACTCTGAACCTAATTTCTCTCACTATGGATTTTATTAATATTCTTTCCCATTATTCCCTTGAACTATTGACCCAGGTGGTGTGTTTCTATGTTGAATTTTTAGCTAAACCAGAGAAATTGATCCCAGTGATTCTGCCAAGAATTCTGTGGTGTTTAAAGAATATTCTGGGCTATCTCTAGTCAACAAACCAGCAACACAAATTTGGGTGATTTCTTGGCACTATTAATTGTTTAAACTACTCAAGTGACAAAGACAGAAGTTATAAGTCTTCAAGAGGAAACCCTGGGTTCAAGACAATTTCAGATACATAGAGAGTTCCAGCCTGGACCCTATGTCAAGAAAGGAGAGTCAAAAAAAAAATCATGAATAGCACTTGACCTATAGAATGCATGTCTATTAAGTTGAATTTATAATAATATAAAACTACTTGAGAATGCCCTACATGGTTAAGAAAAGTACACAGGTAAGAATAGTCTTCTATCAGGCCATCCATCACCTTGTGGGTCTATCCTGGGTTAAATACTTCTAGCTAGACCCAAAGCCATGCTGTCTTCCTCCTCCAGTTCCCTCTGCTATAGGTACCCTAAGGCTACCTATCACAGTCCTGAGGTCTTGAGATTCCAGTTCACTCTGGACTACCCGGAACTGCCCTGGACTACCCTGAACTACCCTGGACTGCCTTGGAGTGCCTTGGACTACCTTGAAAAGCCTTGGACTGTCCTGGACTTCCCTGAACTGCCTTGGCCTGCCTTGGAAAAACATTCTGTCCTAAAGTGGACCCTCTGCTATACTGCAGAATGGAAGCTGACACTGATCACAGACTTCCTATATGAGTTTAAATTCATAGCCCTCAATGAGACAAACCTACATGGGGCCTCTAGGTAACCAAGTGTGTATACATTTTTTCCCTCCCTTACTTATGGTATTCAAGACTTCCTGGTTCAAAACATTTCAAAATTGTTCCTTGTTCTATCATTTTTAACTTTTACATTTTTTTCCCTAAGCATAACTCAACTAAAAGAATGATTGGCTCAGTGTGTAGGCTAATCAGTTCTGATTGTGAACACAGAGCAGAATTTTAACAGCTTGTTTGAAGTTGATATTTTACTTTTGCATTTTTAATCGACTCTCATGTATGACACATAGGAGAGATTACCTTAATCCTCACCTGATTAAAAAGGAACAACTCATCTCATGGGGACTTCCTAAAACTGGGGTCCAGAACATTGGTACTTTTCAGTTTTGGAGCCACAAACATTGTAGCATGTAAAATAGATTTTGTATTCACTGAGTTAAAGAATTGTTACATTTGTAAATAAGTTAATACATTTATAAAATGAATGGTATTGTGTTAGTTACTACTGACCATACCATATATGGCCATTCAACCTGAGAGTAACTGTCATATACAGTTCCTTATGTGTATATGCACACATACATGGTGTGTACCTGTCCCTGTGGGTGTATGCATCTGTGCCCATGCACATGGAGGGCATTGGTTGATATCTTGTGTTACGATTAGTTTTCCTGCCAGCCTGGTCCCACATCTCCCATCAATCTTGCGTCTTCTTCAATTGATCTTCACCTTATCATTTGAGAAAGGGCCTCTCACAGAACTTAGAGCTCATCAGTCAGGCTCAGCTAGCTGGACGGTGAGTTCCATGCACCCTCCTACCTTTGCCTATCCCAGTATGAGAACACAGGATTTTACACAGATTCTGGGAATTCAAACTCCGACTCCCATGCTTACACAGCAAACACCATCTCCAGGGGGCTAACAAGCCAGCCCTGTGTATATCCTTTTAAGTCCTCCACGTCTGAAATGCCACAGTTGAATAAAACATGAATTCCTTAAACCCTCAGCTAAATTCAGTAGCCAGTGTGAGCATTTGAAAAATAATAGTAATAAAAAATAACAACAACAACAACAAAAAAGAGACACCCTAGAACACATTGATGCATCAGAAACCAATTGGAATCTGTGATGTTTCCGCTCATGCTGGTGTTTTCCACCAACAGGTAAGAGTGAGATTTTGACACACTTAATGTAACAGGGGGTGTTAATCTTATAATCACCCTGTCAGCACTTTCTGTGGCTGTGTTAATGGCCACCTTTCAGCCACTCAAAATGCTTGCCAACAGAAATAATCCAGAATCCAGCCAAGCAGAAGTCATACAGCTCCTTGTCTCTCTTCATTTTTAAAGCAATGAAGTGGTTTTAAGGACCAGCCTTAGACACGGAGGTGGTTTGCCTCTGTGTTATACTTCTGAGAAGCTTACTTCTTGGTCCGAGTCTTAATTTTCACAGGAAGGAAAAAAATGTCATTATGACCTAAAGCTAATCCATCCTTTCCTTCAACCAGACCCAAAGCCATAACTGTTTGCACAGATCTAACAAACACCAATGAATTGATGCATTCAAAAACAGCATAGCTGCTAAGTCAGACACTTGGGTTAGTGCGCACTGAACAGGAAAATGGACCCTACCTCACAGAGAACGTAGAACTGTCAAAGGAAATTATGATTGTGTGTCTTATGTTCCGGCAGAGGGCAGAGTGTGAGATGGAGTGCTGCTGTGGGCACTGCCCCTGACCTTGCTTCTCTGAACTGACTTCACTTCACACTTGAGGTTTCTTCCCTCCCTGAAATATGAAGACATCCCAGTGTCTAAAGACCACATCATCTGTTTATTTTTCCCTTCCAGCTCGCCTAAGCTCTTCACAAGCCACTCTCTCTGCTTAGAACTCAAATTAGTATGTACCCTAGTTACATTTCTGTTGCTTACAAAAAATACCTTGACAAAAAGGAACTTAGGGGACACAGAGTTGAATCTGGCTCCCAATCCCAAGTTACAGTTCACTATTGAAAAACAGTCACATCAGCAGAGGCCTGAGAGAGCTTCTACAGTTAAGAACAGGGTATAATGAATGCATGGATGCATGCATGCTGAGCGCTCAAATTGCTTTCTCTATCCTCATGTGGTCCCACAGCACCATACCAGAGGTTGTTGCCACCCACTTTTAAGCTAGATCTTCCACATCAATGAGTAATCAAGACAGTCCCCAACAGACATGTCCACAGGCCAACCTGATCCAGACAGTTCAGTTCACATTGACACTCTATCAGGTAGTCCCAGTCAGTGTCAAATTGACAATTAAAAGTAACCATCCCAGTGGGGTTTTTCTATTCTGTTTTATTTTGCTTGGCTCTATCTGTTTATAATACATGTGTCAAGAAATGTGTCAAAACACATCAGAATTTACCCCCAGATAAAACACTCCATCTTGGAGGGATGCTCATTAAGACTTAGGATATTCTAAGGGGAGTGGTGGTGATGAAATATTCCATACTTTGAAAAGCTGCTTAAATTAATAAATCAAACAACTCAAAAGCCCCGGGAAGTCTCTGAATCTGACCAGTGAATTGACCCTTCGCCTCTATCCCCCCAAAGTCATATAAGCATTAAGGACTGATGAGAGACATTCCCAGAACAGTGGAGCTGCCTGGAAGAGACACTCTCCAATCTGTTGAGGTTGTGCAGTGATTTCAGGGCTCCAGTTTTCACGAGCTATTGTCATGTTAGTATAGCTCTGGGTAATGTAACTGCCAGAGTTATTTTTGCTTCTGTAATTAACCCCTCACCCACACTTCTGTAATAAAAAAAAAAAAAAAAAAAAAAAAAAAAAAAAAAATCATTGGTCCACCAAGACAGAATTTGGAGGTATTGTTATTCTGGTCTGACATTAGTTACCTGTCTGTGGTGAGTTAAACTTGTTCACATCTTCCCAGAGATGGTGTTACACAATGTGTGTTATCTGATACACTATTTCTTGCTGAAATATCAGGGTCCTTAAACATCACAAATGCTCCTTCCTAATGGAACACCTGTTCATTGTTCCATATTATCATATCCATAAACATGAGTACAGGAATCAAATTGATAGCTGAGTTTTTGCTTTTTATTTCACATTAGTGCACATGCCTTTCCCATCTCTTTTGTGCTATTTAATAAAAATAGATGTCCCTACAGCAGTCTGTGGGTAGTATTGATCAGAAGCAGCAAGATTCTCTGAAGCGCCTTGACTGATTGATAAATCTTAAGGATAAATCTGTCACCATTCTCTTTTTAACCCTAGTATCTTTGGGTGGTTGGTGTTTCATTTTTCTTAATGGTAGACTACAAATGAAAAAAATGTTTTTCCAAGAAATAAAACTCAAAGGCATTCACAATTTCCTCTTCTGATTGAAAATTAACTGCAAAGCCTTCCCCTGGTTTTGGCAGTAAAGCACAGACAATAATGAACCACCAAGAATAGAAACCCCTTCCTCTGGTACACATGTTTTTCTGAGAGAAGATCCCTTTCTATATGGCCATTTAAAAGATGGTGAGACTCCAATTTGAAACTACATAAGTTCGTTTTGAGAATGAATGTCAGTTCAATTCACCTTCTTTAAGTTGTATCTTGTTTAGACATAGAAGTTAGCAGTAGAAGGGAGTAAAGCATTGAATTATGCCAGAAATATAGCTAAACTTCTCATTAAAAGCAAATGTGGTTGTTTAAAAACAAATAAACTAAGTCTTGTAGTCTGAGTTGGTTGAAGGACTTGTCCATCTAACACAGGAGAATTTTAGTGAGGTTCTGGTGTGTATAAATAATGCAGCTTTAGTCACTTTTATGTTTTTATTTTATTATTCACTTATTTGTATGTGTGTGTGGAAGAGTGTGTGCTACTGAGCACCTATGGAGTTCAGAACCAATCTCTCTTTCCACCATACAGGACCTGGAAATCAAACCCAGGCTATCAGGCTTGGCAAATGGCAAGCTGAGCCATTTTGCTGGCCCATGTTAGCCATTTTCAAAGATTAATTGCTTTTATGCAAAAGAATATTCAAATGGACTACTTTACAAATCTTTAATGTCAAGGACTTGAGATCAGATTAGTGAGAATTCTGTCCCTTGATCTATAGCAGACTCTATTTTCAGCATCTCATGGACTGTAGTGTTCCAAAAGGAAAGCAATCCAGTTGTGAAAAGGGATGCTATTTGTGTTGGCACCAATCAGCAATAGAGCACTACTGTTTATTAGGCTGGATCAAAACCAACAAATGTAGCACTGGGAATAGTTCATATATGACACAGGCTTTCTTCAGAAATCCTCTGTATTAAAGTACTGAGGGTCAGGACACAGCATTCCTAGACCCACTGTTAAGGAGTCAGCAAGGCCCCTTTATGATGTATGTCTTGTTTCAAACACAACATCCTTAATCTTCAGTGTTAGTCTATAAATCTAACAAGAATGTGTATGTGAGAATGACATAGAAAATTTCAGATTTCTTTTTCTTTTCTATCTCAGTTTTAAACTCCATTATATATTTTAATTTGTATTTCTATTATTCCAAATAGGGTGATGAATAACCTGATTCTTTTCATATTTTTTTTTTTTTGAGACAGGGTTTCTCTGTGGCTTTGGAAGCTGTCCTGGCGCTAGCTCTTGTAGACCAGGCTGGCCTCAAACTCACAGAGATCCACCTGCCTCTGCCTCCCAAGTGCTGGGATTAAAGGTGTGCTCTACCAATGCTCGGCTCTATTCTTATCAAGTCAAAATGCACTAAAATCAAATTACTGGCATGGTCTTTGTCTTCCTAGCCTATCCATCATTTTCTCATCCTCAGAACATGGAGAAACACTAGTTTACAACCATTTTGTCTTGTCCTTGCTGCTGGATGATCCATCATTCCCACCATTTCACATTCAGAATTCAGAATTCAAGGACATCAGATGTCTGTTTCACCACTGTTTTGTTCTGAATCCAGTGCCCCCTCTTATCCACATGGGTCACATCCCAAGACTCCAGGAGGGGACACCTAAAATCATAAATAATCTCTAGCCCCATAAACACTGTTTTTCCAGTTAATTTATTTGTCATAGTAAACATGCAACAAAAAATAAATAGACAACTTATAGCTATATAAAGTGATAGGAACATTATATCTCAAAATATCACATGATACTGTAGCCACCAGGAACCTCAGCCTATAACTTTTTTCTTTCCTTCTTAGGTTAACAGATTCACTTCTAGCAAGGCCTTTATAGCTTTCTTTTTCAATCAGAATTTGAGGCATCACTGCTGATATCTTTTGTGGCCATTATTAAGGAAAACAAGTGTAGTGGGTACACAGAGACTCTGATAGCTGATCTGATAGCCAAGATGACACTGAGTAGTGGTGTGGTATGGTGTATGCCACAAGAATACACTAGGCAAAAGGATGTTTCATGTTCCAGGAAAGACAGAGCCAGGTGACACAAGATTCATCCTGCCACTTAGAATGACATACAACTTAAAATGTATAGATTATTTATGTCTAAATTTTCAGTGTAATATCTCAAACCACTGTTAGGCCACAAGCAGCTCAAAACACAGAACTCAAAATCATGGGTAAAGGGAGATACTGTAGATGTAAAACACATGTAAAATAATCCTACTGGATGTTAAATCATAAAATATAAACTTTAATTACAGCTTAAGCATCTCTGATAGGAAAGCCTGAGATCTGAAATGTTCAGAACACTAAAACTTTTCATGGGCTAACATGATATAAAAAGTACAAAATCCCACACTGTAAAACTTGGTTTCCTGTACTATACTAAATAACTAAAAATATTATGTTACCTTCAGCCTGTGTGAATGAGATCTGTATTAAACATGTAAATTTTGTGTCTAGACAGGGTTCCATCCATGAAATAACTCATCATGTCTAAATACTCCGAACTTTAAGGAAACCTCTAAAGTTTGAAAAACTGGTTTCCAAGCATTTCAGATAAAAGAGACTAAACGTGGGCCAACAAATCAATGTGCAGCTTTTTTCCTTAGGAGTAGCTAGGACACAAGGAAGGAGAATTACAAGGAATGGTGAATTCATCATGCCAGTGATGTTGTCCACAGGCAAAGTAGAAAGACTAGACTACCCCCAGAGAACTGGCAGGTGGGAAGGAGGGCTGACGATGAATAGCCTCTGAATACCCCAGAATTGCAGGGGCCAAGGGTCTCTGGGCAGCAAGGGCTTAGGGATCTGACTCTGGGGTGGATACAGCCCAGCCCACTCCCTTGGCCTCACTTCACACCACTCAGACTTCAAAGCCATTGCTTTCACCGCTGCGGTGTGGCACAGAAGGCATGTCTAATGGTCTGAGAGCGGCTTGGGAGGCAGGAGGGTAGGCGTGTCCTTGAGCTTCGTGTGCTGTGTTCTGCCCAAATGACTTCTCAAAAAGTGAGCTACCAAACTGTGACCAAAATGTGAAGATCTATTCCTTACCATGTAAGTACTATAGTTTTTCCAGAGGGAAAGAGGTGTGCGCAGGCACAGGGCCACTGGATAAGTGGAGAAGACGGGATGTGTATGGGGGGTGGGGAAGAGTATGCTATTGCAATGTTCTCAAACCAAGCAAATACATGAATGTAAAAGCTCTATTTGCTGCAAAGAGCTAATGATTTAGGAGTTTGAGATTGAAGGCAGTGGAGATTGGTGTTAAGTCCTTACCAAGACTGATGACAGTGTACTCATTAAAGCCTTAGTGGAGATCTGTAGCCTTTGGGCGGTGTTCAGCATCCACAGCTCTGTCCCTTACACCCGGTTTAAAGAAACACTCTTGGTTTCTTTTTATCATTAAGTAAACTCTACTAATTAGCAGTTACCTCTCACGTTTGCCAGACATGGCTTGGCATTCAGTCTAGTTAAACATGGGACAGATTCAGAATAAACTTGAATCAAATTCCTTTATGGTCATTTATGAAATATGCCAGATGGAAATAGGAAGACAAAATAAATTTTAAAAAGATCAAAATCTCTACAAACATATCAAAAATAATGTTTAAAACTCGAGAACACTTAGGAAAGAAATGATAATGAAAACTGAGAAATTTTATGCAAAATGTAATTTAATGGGCAAATGATGTCATTAGCTAGTTTATCATCCTATAAACTATTAAAATCAACAACAATGCAACTGGGTTTTTTACACCCAGAAAACACAACAGGAGAGATGACTTAGTGGTTAGAAGCACTGTCTGCTCTTGCAGAGGACCTCAGTTCAGTTACCAGCACCCACATGGTGGCTCACAACCACCTGTAACTCAGTTCTAGGGACTGGGTGCTCTCTTCTTGCTTCTACTGATAATTACACATATTTGGCCTGCATGCAGTCAGATACACACAAGTATACATAAGTAAAAATGTATTGTTTTGAAAAATGTAATCTTTCATCCTGTTCTGATTCACCTAAACAAGCAAACAAACAAAAATAATGTCCCAGGTATCAGATAAAATACATCAAGAGGAAATAAAACTGACCCCTGAAAATACTAACTTCACATGAAAAGACTGGCATGGTTGACCTCGGCTGTCACTGATGTGATTTAGAATCACAGTAGGCACTGACCTCTGGGTTTGTAGATCCTCAGTTTTTAGGCAGCATTAACTAAGCTGGGAAAGCCCACACTAGATATGGGTGGCAGCAAGTCAGGGGCTGCCAACCTGAGCTGAATGAAAAGGGGAAAGCAACTGAACAATGATGTTTGCTGTTGCCAGTGTCCTGAGTGTGGACGACATGTGACCAGCTGCCCCTTGCTCCTGCTGCCTCCCCCATCATGCTGGACCGTACACCCTCAAACCATAAGCTAAAACAACCCCTTCTTTTCTTGAATTGTTTTTGTCAGGGCTTTGTCACTGCAATGAGAAAAGTGACTAGCACCAAGACTTTTGTAAAACCATGTGCAGAGCATCTGAGTTGTGAAACATGAAATGATGAAAAGTGGCCTCAGCTCTAAAAATCAAAGTCCACTCCAAGGGGGACATGGATGATGGGAGCAGAAACCAACAATGGAACAAGACAAGCCCAGGCATGCTTAGGTTGTACAAGCATGTTAGGAGCTGAGTAGGAAGCTGAGGGTACCTGTCAGGTAACAGTTTAGCAGCAAGGTGAGTTTACCAAGGAAGGCAAAGTCAGGGAGATATCATGTCTGGGGCTAACGGGCCTAGAGGAGTCAGTCTTCACTACAATGAGAGGACATTGTATTGTTCACTTATTTTCATTGCAATTTGATTTGCAACTGTGTGCATATGTGTGCAGAGACCAAAAGTGTGTCACATCCCATGGAACTGTAGTGGTAGACACTCATGAGCTGCTCTGTGTGGATGCTGGGAATAGAACCCCAGTGTTCTACAAGAACAGTACATCATCTTAACTGCAAACATTTCTCTAACTTAAAAATTACCCAGAACATTTACCTGGGTTGACCAAGCCACATCAAGAATGACAGAAAATCATACTGATAAGACAGGGACATGCCATAGGAAACCTTGAAGCTTAGGGGGGGGGTAGGAGGGTTGACATATTTGTACTTCAATGAGACTCAGCAGAATGATAGGTAAGAAAATACAGAAAACCATGACTAGGATTTACATAAAACAAATGTGTATCTTTGTTTCTTTGACATGATAAAAGTCAGTGGGTTTTAAATTGAAACCAATATCAAGTAAATCATACAGACAAGAAAATGTCTTGCCAAGATGTAGAAAGCATTTTCTTTTATCAACAGTATAATTAAAACAACAAATATTGAGTTACTTGAATTTAAATTTGTGTTCTCTTTTATTTCTATGGTGTGTGTGTGTGTGTGTGTGTGTGTGTGTGTGTGTGTGTGTGAGCGCACGCACATGCAGTACCCATAAAGGATAAAAGAGGGCATTGGCTCCCCTGAAACTGCAAATACAGGAAGTTATCAGCTGCCTAATGTGGGTGTTAGGAACTGAGTTTAGGTCCTATGCAAGAGCAGCAAGCACCCTTAACCAATGAACTTAAGTTGTTTTTTTGTTGTTTTGTGTTTTTTGCTGTTGTTTTTTGCTTGTTTTTGTTTTATTTTATATAAAGGGTGTTGCTTAATGAAGTAACTGAGTGTAATTATCACTCAAATCAAATATGCTCAACAGTCATCAATTATCTTTTGACCTCCAGACGCAGGCCCTCTCCTTTGAAGCCAGTTAGAGCAGGTGCTGTTCACACTATATTGTTGTATATGTTTTAACATCAGAGCAGACACTGCCATTGCTCACTTCACTCTTCAAATTCTGCTGTTAGGAGTGAGGAGAAGAGACAAGGAAGCAAGATAGCGGCCCAATAGACAAACAGCTTCAACACCTTTACTGCTTGGAGCATGGAAACACAAGGAAGCTATATATGAGGGTGATTTCACCTTTAGAACAGATGTGTTCAACAGGAAACAAATCTACAGAGAACTCTTGGGGACCATAGGCATGACTTTTGGGAGAAGCATGCTTCATATCAACATTTATTATCCCTTCATGATGAAAATATTCCCCATCTTTTCTTTTGATTTCTTGGACTGTATGGTGAATGGGTTATTTCTAGTCACTCACTGAAAGAGTTCACTGAGATACTTTGTTTCTGACTACATCCTAGTACCCACTGACCATCTGCCCCTGCCACTCTCTCCCACTACTCTTTGAGACTTGGTAACATTCTACAACTGGCTTTTAAAAGGGGAATGCCTTGGGCAATTGAAGGCTGTGTCCCTGCTTACTCTGCTGGCAGTACTTGTCTCTAGGTTACCAGAAGACTAGATGGAAATGGTTTCAACAAGATTCAATTGATACAGTGTCAGCAGGATTTGGTCATGGAGCACTTATGTTCTTCATGGTTGTAATTTTTAAAAGTCTTTTGTTAGTGTGGGACAATCACATTAAGCTAACACAAAATGGTTAGGTCATTGTCATCTCACCATTTCTGAGACTTTGGAGCTTCAAGTCCCACATTAATTATAAAACAATAATTTGACATGACTGGAGTTGAACTGATGTTCTTACTGTACATCACTAGGAACTGTTCCTTCCTTAACAATTTTGATGTTCATTATCCAACCTTTAAACATCCCCACATTTCCCTTCCCCAATCTCCTTGTCATGCATGCTGTGAAGATACAGTGTGCTGTCCTTCTGGGGATGACTCATTTCGCTTAAGAAAATGCCTTTAGGTCCTATGCACTCACTGCTCCAGCATCTCAGGCTCTACAGCAGAGAGTAGCAGACTGGTGGCTCCAGAGTTTTGTTTTTCCACTCACCTCCAGCTTAGCACCCCTAAACTCCATGCTCACTCTGTACTGGTGAGGTCTGCTCCTGTCCTCTAATGGTGGAGGGTGAATATGTACTTCCCTACCTCACTCCAACCCTCTGCTACCCACATCTTTTGCTTGTTAGCAGCCAGACATCCTGCTCTCTGTAACTGCCTCCCCAGGTCCTTACTGAGGCCCGAGGCTCCTTGACCTGGTGTTGCTCCCTCTTCTCAGGCCCAAGTAGTTCAGTTTTGTTTTGTTTAGATTTTTAAGCCCCTATCCCCAGAAGGATAATGCCATGGGTTTTCTAACAGCAGCTATCCTGTCCACTGGACTTCAGATGCATGAGGGCTGTGGGCTTGTACTGACAGGGGAAAATGTCCTTTTTTTATCCAAATTGCCATTTGGAAGAGACATTTGCTTAACCTCCATTTACCAGGGACCCAGAGCTGTGATCACTTTCCACTTATTACCCTGTCTCTCTTCTTTTCTCCTTGTGCTTCCCAGGTATCCTTTCATTTCTTCTGGAGACTTCTGAAGCTCTTCCTCTCTTTGGACTAGTCATTTCTCATATTCTGGGTCTTTCCTTCACTGGATTACACAAGGACAGCCTCTAGTTGTACTTCTTACCCGGAAATCAAAATGCTATGACTCTTCTGAGTAGTGCTGGGTGATGGAGAGTCAGGGCTAAGAGCACACACTACTTTTGCAGAGGACCCTAGCTCAGCTCCCAGAACCCAAAGCAGGTGGTTTCTAATCACCTGCCACTCCAGCTTCAGAGGCTCCACTGGCCTCCTCTCCCTCATGTGCCACACATGCAGGTGGGTACAATAACTGCCATGCAAGTATTCCCACACACACATAAAATAAAAATGAGCAAATCTTTAAAATAAATATAGAAATGCTTGTTGAAATATAGGAAATTACATGTTTTTCTTCACAGGATGAGTTTAAATTGAATTTTAGGTAGGGATTTTATAGAAACAAGACCAAGTGTGGATTAACTGTTGAAGTTAAGAGAGGCATGCACTTCCCACCTCTACCCCATAAGTACTTCTCCATGAAGAATTCTGCCCCCAACTTCATGGAACTGTGTAGACAGCATTATAAAACTACTCTGTTGCGTGAGAGTCCCGGGAATAACTGTGGACACATGGGCCTGCCACTCAGTGTGTCAGGCATCCTCCCCAGGCTACATGCCCAGAGGTATGCTTATCACCCTGGAGCCTGAACCTGCAGTAACTGCCTTTTGAGGATCCTTCAACCTTACCCACACTACTCTAATTCTACAAATTTTCTTTCTTGGGGTGAGGATCTGTCCCTAAACTGGGTGTCAGTCATTTATACATCCTCTTGCTCTGCTCTATTCTCTCATTATAAATCCTTCAATGGGCAATCCTATTCAAATTAAATACCAGTAATATTTAAAAACCTGTAAACAAGGGTTTTAGGAAGGAGCTGGGCCATCCACTGAGCCTGCTGCAGTGCTGATTAACTAATTAGAACTTCAGTAATTGTGGGGGGGTTGGAATGTTGCAGGTCTAGAACATAATTGCAGCTCATCTTGGGCTGTATTTAGACTCCTAAAAGCCATTCCTTGCCCAGCTGTGTGACTGACAGGTAAAACTATTCAGAATGTATTAAATTAACAAAATCCTGGTTTCCCCTAACTAGAAGGCAGAGACTACCAGAAGATAGCATCTTAGGCCTACAGTTGAGAGTTCTCTGCTTTGCTTCAACCCACCTACTTAATGTTTCCACAGAGGAATTCCAAAGTGCCTTCACATGATTTTCTTTGTTCTGTACTATAACTACTTCACTAAGCTGTTACCATGTTCGATCATAGAATTTAGGATAACCTAAATCTGTTCCCAGGCCGTTGTCACTCATATTCAGATCCAGAATCAATTATATCTTAGCCCTTTTGAGGCGAGAGTTGTGGTTTTGTGTTTATGCCCTTGTGTTAGACTCTGAAGTTTTACCTCTTACATGAATACAGAACCACTCATATCCAGATGCAGCTACTTAAAATATTTCAAGGCTCTAGGAAGTTCATAAACAGGCTCTTTATATTATTCAGCTTTTTGTTGCTATAATAAATACCCCAACAGTTAAAGTTAACAACAGATCTGGAAGTTGAAAGCTGTGTGCTTTTATGACATAAGTTTAGGCTGGCATTCTCTTTTCTGTCACATGGTGGTAGACTGCAAAGATGAAGCCTGTAGGAGAATGAACTAGAGAGAGACTTACATCCATCTGGCCTATCAACTTCTGCTCAAACTTTGCCAATGGGTCTCACATAGACTCCTTCAAACTTAAGGGCAGTACTTTCCCATGTTGAAGGTGTCACACAATTTCCAAAGGCCACAGGGCATGGTCTCAACACAGGAACCTTTGAGAAACACACAATATACAAGCCAGGACATTCTTCGGCAGACCTGGTGCTGTAAGCACAAAGCTTGGAAATACACAAATACACAGAAATGGCTCATAACTGAGAACTAGAATACAAGCATGGTTTACTATCAAAGAAGTTAAACAGATCCCATTTCAACAGTCTCAAAGACCTAATGTTTGAAATATTTTAAATAGATTTTCCCCCTACATAGAGCAGCATCCATTGTTATGACCGGAGTCAAGCATTCTAAAACATATTCATAAATGTTTTCATAAAATGTGTATAATTTTATTTTCATGCAACTTGCAGGAATCTAGTTATCTTCAAATAGGAAGCATATCTTCCCTGTGTTGTTTACATAGAAGGTATTGCTCAGAATATTTTAAAAATTGGACAAGTTTGCTGCAGTTCACATAAAGATGGCTAAGAAATCTATCCAAATAGCAGTGGCTTGTATTTGAATTTTAGCCTAAATTATTAAAACCTCAAGCCACAAAATCCCCCCAGGAAATCTTGCTTAAGAATTGTTCTCACTGAGGATTGGATCAGAAAGGAAGTTCAAGCTGGAGCTGACTCTGAAACATCAAAAACCAAGAGGCCAAGTCTCCTTCAGATGTGTGTTCATAACCTCTCTTAGAGGCAATGGAAATTATATGTGAGGAGTTGAGGAGAACATAACCCGAGTAAGCAAATTAAGAAATGCCAAAAACAACCAAGTTTTATGCTTCAAATATCTGGCTTATACAATAGTCATTTAAACAAATAATTTTATGTAGTATGTCAAGAAAATCCATTTATCTGTGATAGTGTTTCTGTGACAAGTTGGAAAGAAGACTTAAAAAGGACTCCAACTGTATTTCCATTCTGGTTTTGACCAGAGGAAAAAACAACTAGAGTGAGCTTTTGTTTTTTAAGAAGTTGTTGTTTATGTTTCTGTAAACCAATAGGACTGCCACAACAGAGCCTAATGGGAAATTTTTCCACTTGCTTGATAGCATGGGATGCTGAACAGTGTTGGCATGGAAGGAACTTCTGAATCAGCCACATTGTAGACATAGGCTCTATCATTACAAGAGGAGATCACGTTCTAGAATATTCTTCAAGATATATTTGTTAGAAAATATATTGCTTTAGGAGAGGTAGGGAAGGACAGATGCACACAGAGGTATTATTGTAGAGGAAGTGGGTAGGGAGCCCTGCCAAAAGAGAAAACATCACTCACTAGATCCAAACCACAGAGGCTTACTAAATAGAAATTTAAATGAGAAGGAAAACAGGATGCTGATCTGGGACACATTCTTGGACACATACTTCCAAAACCACATGAAAGTTGTGCCAGCCAGATGGAGAAACAATACAACAGAAAGCCTGACAATAAAGCAAGGAGTGGGCTGGGCAGCTTTGTATAGTGTGGATCACAGACAGCAGCCCATGCTGAGAGAGATGCAGGGCATGTCCTCATGTCTGCATTTTCTCAAAATGGAAGAAGTTAAAGGCAATCTGGATTTAGGCAACAGCTTTGGAACACTGCTCTCTAAACTCCAGTCATCTATTTTAAGCCAAAGTGGAAACTTTCTTAGTCCAGTTCTTCATGATCAGATGAGCTGCAGGATGGGAAACAGACAAATGTTTGGTACATGTTGTGCCTAAACATTGAGAACTTAGAAATGAGTGACAGTTCCTGATGCTATGCCTTGGACACTCTGATCTGAAGATGAGTAGTAGTTCCTTGCCCTGTACCTGAATATTGTGAGCATGGTGATAAGTGGTGGTTCCTCATATTGTATCTGAATATCATGAATCTGGAAATGAATGATGGTTCCTCTTATTGTTCCTGAACAACATATCTAGAGATAAATGATGGCTTCTTGTGTTGTATCTTAACCCTGAACCTTCTATAAATGATTTTCAAAAAAAAAAAATGCGTAACTCAACTACAATTTTATTTGACAAAATAATATTTAGTTTCTGAAATGTTCCTTCTTTTATAGAAGGCAGAGATAGTTTTGAATGCCTTTCCAAAGTTCGTATTCTGAAGATGAAACACTGATACAGACACAACATGTTATAACCAACAGGAGAACTCTGCATGATATGGGAAAACTGGAATCAAGATGAGCTTTCATGAAAAATCGTAATAAGTCAACAATATCAGATGAAGTTCACAGAACATGCAGGTGACGGTATGAGAGAGTAAGCTCACGGAGTCGATATGGGGGAGATTACAAATAAGTCATTCATAAGGAACATAGCATGTCAACAAAGAGTTGTACAATAATAAAATATCCAATTGAGCAGAGATCAAATCATACAGATACTGGCTGAAAAACTCCGACTTGCACCCTGCAAAAAATTGGGGTGCACACAAAGGATGTTAAATGAGACATAAAAGGGCTCCATTTCCGCTTTTGAATGTTTGTCTGGAAGGAGGTGGAAAATGGAGATAAGTACCCAGCACTTCACCCTGAGGAGGTTAAAGCTAAACTTCAACTTGACAGACGTATACTTCAGCCTTGGGTATTCTGAAGGGATTTTTTTTAAAAATAAAAAATCTTGCATTAAAAAAAAAATCACTAAAGCTCCAATTTCCCATCATAACCATCTTTAAGATCCTTCTCTTTCTTCCAAGGATGTCTTTTATATGGAGTTGAGAGGAGGTGCCCCAGTCACTTGCATACTGACTTCTAGCCTGGCCGGGCCTTTGATAGAGAAGGAGTCTCAGTATGTGCCTCCACCCAAGGATACAGACAGAGTGGTTTAGGTTTTGTTCTGCTGTTGATACTTCTCAATAGCGTCTATCACGCATGGACCTGGCTCAGGGAGCGGCATTCGGGATAGATGCTTCTCATGCATACCTCACCCACATCTGGCCCTGCAGCAGTACTGGGAAAGTGCTGTGATGGACTTCCTTCATTTGTTGTTCTCTATTGCAAACAGAAAATTAAATAGAAAATGTCTTGTTGCTTTCCTAATAAGATGAATACTCAAGAATAGCAGTGGGGCTAAAAGTTCTAGAACGTTCTTTCCTTCCAACCAAGCTTGGCTTAGAAAACTTGGTCTTGCTGAGTACTCACCCCAGTCTGTTATCCCACAGTCAACCATCCTGGACCATTGCATCCCAGCTTCTGCAAGTCCAGTTCTCAAAGGCAAACAGATCACTCCAGAAGCAAGAGAGAGTCCTGCTCAGAAACATTCAACTCTTTTCAAATTATTTATCATCTATTCATGAGAGGAATTTGTCATGTTTTTACACATAACAATCTAAGTAATGTGGACAGGAGGAAACTGAGGTTATGTAAGAGAGGGCCAGGTGGAAGGTGGACTTGCCTGAAACACGCCTGAAGTATAAAATCCAAGCACAATTAAAAGGATTTGTCTCAAATGAAGACCTGGCCCCTCGGCTGCAGTACAAGTACAAAATTAAAAGCATAAATCACTGTTGGGCTGCTTTCTGACAATCCAAATTTCCAAATGATTTTAAAAAGAACTTTGTAATTGTTATACACTATAAACAATGAGTAAATTTCCATGTTAAAAAAAATGGGACTGATGTGTCAAAAGATTTTAAAGAAATGAAGACATAACCAACAGAGCCCTGCAATGTATAACAGTGTTCCTTTAATGGGGGATGTCCTTGCCATCAGGAAATTGCTCTTCCCATTATCCTCCTTCAAACAAGTCCAAGCCATATTATCAGGAAAACAGTAATTCCATATACTTGCAACACCAACACAGTGTTTTATTGGTTTTGCTCAGATTTGCACATCAGCCAGACCAAAGTCACACAAGTAGACTGCTTCCCACATGAGCTGGCATGTGTTTTAACCAGAATGGATGCCTTGTCTTGTATTTTCTTTCACTGTTTCCTTTTATATGTTTCCTTTAATGCTTTTCTTTTGTTCAACTTGAAAGATGAAATATGACATCCAGATTTTAGATCATTAGCTCATCCAACAGGAAATACAAATTCCTGTTTCAAATAGGGCATCTGTCTGTTCTCAGGAATGTTAAATAATAACAATAGCAGTACTCCTGAGGAGCTTAGGGTCGGAAATGAAAACCACCAGGGTTTTGGAACACTTGGGAGGACACTCCAGGCAGAATGTAATTAAGTAGTCGGAATTTGTGGTTTGGGCCACCAGGGTTAAAAATATTGCCTCCTGAGACAATGCCTTAGATTTTTTTCAAAGATCAAAAATACTGGCATATTTTTTAGGATGATCAGAGTAACCCCTCCTACTCCTAGGCATAGCCATCATCAACATTTATTCTTTGTGTCCTACAGTAAGCTTCAATCTTTGTGCAGAAGCCAGAGAGCAGAGAATAGTAATTGTTCCTGGAACCAAGGGAAGACAAATCTTTTTCTCACCCTTTCCATTCACTTATGCTCCATTTCTAGAGTAGCCATGTTTCCACATGGAAGATATTACTGATGGCAAGATAAAGGAATAGCAATGCAGAAGGAATTTTGTTGGTGAACTACTTACCTATCACAATTGCACTTGCTGCTTCTCCTATACCATATCAACAAAAAAATACAGTTAGTAACTGGAGATGTGACTCAGTGGTAAAGCACTTGGGTAATATGCACATCACCTTGGGTTCAATACCCAGAAACACACACACACACACACACACACACACACACACATACACACACACACACACACACCACTGTTAGAGAGAGTTCTGCCTAGTACCTAGTGCACACAGAGATAACATAAAGTGAAGCAGAACTCCTTTCCTGCTCTGTGATTGTCACAGAACTAATCCTAACATGTCACTTTATGCCAAAGTTTAAATGATGATGTCCCAAGTTAGCCAGATTCTAATCTTTGCACATTTTGATGAATGAGTATTTGACAATTAGGCTAAGTTGGGGAACCTAAAATGCAGAGGTCTTCCTAGATTATCTGGTTAGACCAAGAGTTTACAACAGAGCTTCTTATAATAGAGATGAAGGGTGAGATGATTGGGATCATTGGGCAGGAAGTCAAGGGAAGCAACTGTGGACTACATGAAGCTTTAGGTTTGATCCTCAGCACCGCCTAGGGATAGGGTGCTATAGTACACACTCACAGGAGATGGATCTGGGGGTGGGAGAGTTCAAGGATATACACTGCTACATAGAGTTCTCATATTATAAAATGGACACATGTATCAGTTCAGGTCTTTCTGGTATGAGGAAGTACTAAAGATATCATTATGGAGAGAGACCTCAAAGGAATGACATTGTCATTGTTCTTGACACAGAGTGAGATGCTGAATCAGAGAGTAATGCATTATGGAAGAGAACTCAATACCTCAGCAATGAGCACTGAACAAAACTGATCTAAGCAGCTTGTGTCAGGTTGGAGATATCATCCCTGCTTAATTAAGAAGTTACAGAGATTTCAAAAAGTAGAGAGCCTTGTCTAGACAAGACAGGATCGTATTACTCAGACCTGGTGGGTTCTGATCAATCCAAAGCACCTGAGAACTTGAAGAGTTAATTGACCAACTAGTACATCCTTAATTCCCCTTTCTTACCTAATAACAAAAAGGGAGTGAATTGGATGAAATTACTCATGATTTATATTGATCACTGTTTGCATATCTGGTACCTAATTCTTCCCATAGTATCATTAATTTAGTATTATAACAAAATATGAATTCTCCTAAGACAGCTGTCATATTTTTACAACCTCTGGCACCAACATTCTTACACACCCATTACCTCAATGAACAGGAGATGGTTGGAGTTCTCTCACTGTGAAAATCTGATACTGGCTGTGGAATCATATCTTAATCTCTCAGTAGTAATTGATGAAGCTTAGAAGTATGCATGTCATACCATAGGTACCAAAACTATCAAGAGAAATAAATGGAGAAAAGCACTTTCTATTTTCACTGGAGAGAAACAGTGTGGTCTGTGAATTCATCTCTTAAATGTAATTTAACAATAGCATGGGATTTGCACTAAAAATATAAATTTGAGTAGAAGCATTAAAATCTTTTCAGAATAATTTGTTCTCAGAAGTCATCTGCTGTGATGTCATCACTGTGTAGAGTGAAAGCTGAAGAGACATGACATGTAGCAGGTAGACAACTGAGCTTGACATGCAGAGGATAGAATGCTCTGGGTGGGATGCAGTGAGTAGCATCCAGCAGATGACATGTAGGTAATGTGTAGTAGGTAGCATGTAGGAAGTAGCATGTAGTGGGTAGCATATAGGAGGTAGCATGCAGTGAATGGCATGCAATGGGTGGCCTCAAGTCACCTCACTAGCCAATCAGTATCTCATGTTAAGGTTTTGGTTAATATTTTGAAGCAATCTTCTTTATTTTGCGTAGTTCATTTGACAAATTAAATACCAGTCATTGACAACATAGATCCCTTCATGTGTTTAAAATTGTTAAAGCAAACAAATAAACACAAATGAGTATGGAGTCAAAGGGTATGTATTGTTGATACAGGGTTAAGGTAAGTAGCCGTGGGTGTGGGTGACACTGAATGACATGCCAGGAACAAAGACAAGACAGATGTCACAGAAAGGATGTGGTAGTAACAAGAAAGACAATGATGAAATTGACATTGTTTTAGTTGTGATTTCAGAGTGAGAAGCAGCATGGACAGGTAAGTCTGCATGGCAAGAGTGGAGATGTCCACTTCTCTATATGACAGTATTATCCTTTCCCATCTCAACAACATGGTGATAACAGACCACAGTGGTTAAGTATGTACGCCAGCTTTACTGGAGTGAGGGATGCCTACATTGTTAGTAGGAACTCTGAGAGAGTGATGTGTGAATACAAGTATCATTCAAGTCAGTAGACTTAGTAAAAAAAAAATCTCTAGTCTGCACAGTGGGCATTATACAATCTATTGTGGACCCCTACTGAACAAAAGGCAGAGGAAGGCTTTTTCTTTTCATCCCTATTGTCCAATGTTGGGTCCTTTGAGTTTCAGACTCTGGGACATATATCTTCCAGAGCTTCTCTGCCTTTTTAAGTAACGATGTTGTATTATGAAACTCTTTAGTCATCATAGTCACATGCACATTTTCCATTATAAATGTGTCTACATTTCTACCTGTCTATTCGCCCGTCTACCCATCTGTAGTGTTGGAACAAGAATGGGCCCCATAGACTCATAGATTTGAATACTTAGTCGCCAGGGAGTGGCACTATTTGAAAGGGTTGAAAGGATTAGGAGGTGTGGCCTTGTTGGAGGATGTGTGTCACTGGTGGTAGGCTTTGAGATTTCAAAAGCCCATCCCAAGCAAGCCCTGAACCCATCTCTCCATCCCTCCTCTCTCTCTCTCTCTCTCTCTCTCTCTCTCTCTCTCTCTCTTTACTTATGAATCATGTGTAACTCTCAGCTACTGCTATACTATCTGCTTGCATTCTGCCATGATCCCTGCCATGATGATGATGGACAAAGTCTCTGAAACTGTAAGCAAACACCTAATTAAATGCTTTCTCCTATAATAGTTGCTTTGATCATGGTGTCACTTCACAGCAATAGAACAGCAACTAAGACACCATCCATTCATCCATCCATTCATCTAGTACTACTCATCTAGTAACATACCCATCTTCCTACCCATCCACTAACCTGTCTATTTATCTACCTTTCTCCCATTAATCTGTCCATCCAGTTATCCAGTCAACCCACACATCCATACATCTATCTATATCCTATTGGTTCTGTGTTTTAGGAGAATGATAGTCACATTTTTAACAAAAATAATACCAAATTTGGCAACACAATAAAAATAGCGTTTTCCCAGTCACCAAGTCAAAGTTTTTATATGTGCATATTCAATATATTTAACAAATCTCAGGACTAAGTTAGGGTATATGTGGTAACTCATTATAACTAATTCCTTGGAAAAAGTAAACACAAATTTATACATTTCCATGAATGCTGTAGGTTAGTACAGTCCCCCATGGAAATCAGTATTGTATTCCTAGAATTAAACAATAAAATTAGATCTACCATATTGTTAGGAACTAGCAGCCAGCTGACCCCCAACCCCGACGAAGGGCAGGACGCTCATGGCCTTGTCATCACTACATCAGCCTTACCTGGCAGCTCAAGCTTTACCTGGCTGCCAGAGGACTCAGTTATGCATGTGCAAGCCCCCCTTTTAAAGCAAATGCACCAAGTGCACCTCTCTCTCTTGCTCCCTCTCTTGCCCTCTCTTGACCCCTCTTGCTCTCTCTCTGCCCCCCTGCTTTTTCTCTCTCTTCTGCTTTCGGTTGGCCACCAGCTACCCCCTCTTTCTCTCCCTTCTCTCAATAAACTCCACGTGGGCGCTGAGTCTCGTGTTTGTGTTTTATAGGCATTAGTTGCATCAAAAGAACAACATTGGTGCTGTGACTCGGATCAGGCCCTCCTCGAGTACTCGGTGGCTGCCTATTGTTGGATGGCCCATTTCTGGGTCTACATACAAAGGAACTGAAGTCAGGATCTCTAAGTATCTGCCTGTATTAGTCAGAAGTCTATAATGTAATACAACAGATAGAATGAATATGTGTGTATGCGAGTGCAAGCATTCATGCATGTGTGCAGTTTATTAAAGTGGGGTACAGGCTATGGTCTGACTGGTTCCAGCAGAACTGCCAAGAGTCTGATACTGTTTAAGTTCACAAGGCTGGAAGTCTCAGCAGTTCCAATTTGGTGCTGGAATCCCAGGGAATTCCTAGAGAGATGCTGCTCTTCAGTGTTATATTGGAATCACTAACACGAGGGTTCTAATACTAGGGGAGGGATGCCTGAGAGATTGGATAGATGAACTTGAAATCAGAAATGAAGACAAGCAGACAAAATAGCAAAATTTCCTTCTTCCCTGGCCTTTTGTATGGGCTAGCAGCAGAAGGTGTGGTTCAAATTTAGGGAGGGTTTCCCCAGCTCAGATGATTCAATCAAGAAAACCCCTAATGTGTGCCCACTACTTGGGTTTCAGTTGATGCCACATGTAGCCAAGTTGACAACCTCATTAGCCATTACACTAACTGTCCATTTTTCATTCTGTGCCTAAATTTCATGTTTTCTGTTACTACTTCAAAATATAGCAGACCGAATAATTTATAAATAGGAGAACTTTGTTAGACTCATGATTCTGAAGGATGATAACTCCATTAACATGGAACTGACATCTGGGAAAGGTCTTTATCTGCACTTGAACATGGCTGGAGGGCCTGCAGGAGTAGAGCATGGCAGAAGGACCTGCAGTGACATACAAGAAATGAGGGAATGAACCCACCTTTTCTCTAGGAAGCTGCTCCTGAATCACTGCTTAACCCACCTGCAAGAGTGAGGCCTCCTGATGCACTGGGGCACTAATACTCTTGCAATAAATTCTAAACTTCCTTCCAGAGAGTTCTAGGGGTAGCACTCAACCTGTGTTTCACTTTGAAATTGCAATGTTGTGAATTGATGATCAGATTAGTTATTTCAGAGAGTGGCAAGGCAGAGTCCACAGGCCACTGTCTTTATAGGAAACACGTGGATTTAAATAGACATAACAAAGATTGGCTTTCAGCTGGATCCATCAAAAATAAATATCAGAAATTGTTGTTCCCTGACATCTCAACTATTGGTGGTGGTGATGAGGAGGGAGAGTTGGAAGTAAGGTAAGCCTGTTACAAATTGAGACCTTGTCTCAGAAAAAGCAGACAAAAAGAGAAATGGAGTGAGTGGGTAGGGAGGAAAGTGGGGGAAAGAAAGTGAAAGAAATGGGAAGAAAGGAGAGGGAGAAGGGAAAAGAGGAAGGCAAGAGAGAGAAAGGGAACCGGAGGAAGATGGTGAAGGGAAAGGGGGAGGGGAGACGTGATGTGGGATGGAGAAGAAGAAGGAAGATGGGAGAGGGAGAAAGAGGGATGTGGGAAGGGACTGTGTAAGCTGTTTAAATCCTAAGAATTGAGTAATCTAATATAACTTGATATCAAAAGTGCAGAAAGAAGTTTCCAGGCATTGGTGGGGCACTCAAGAGGCAAAGGCAGATGGATTTCTGAGTTCAAGGCCAGCCTGGTCTACAGAGTGAGTCCCAGGACAGCTACACAGAGAAACCCTGTCTCAAAATAAAATAAAATAAAATAAAATAAATAAAAAGTGCAGGAAGCCGCTGGCCCATCTTCATCTTGAATGTCACTATAGTGTTTCATTCTCTATTTTTGTTGAGTAAACATTAATGATTAAGGTAAAGCATTCTGCATTCCTATGCCACTTCTACTCTTCTGTCTTCTGCAAGTCTGAGACTCCGTCTATCTGGTCAACCTCGGGCTGCTCTGGACCATATCACTGGAAGCCCGGAGCTGTGTGCCAAGAGCATGCTTTGTGTCTCCTCTCTGTCTAAGTAAAAATCTATAAACAGTGGGGGCTCTGCTCTCCACCTTCTCTCTTGGTGCCCTGCCTGCTAAATGAAGAAATTGAAGCATTTAATACAACACGTTTACAGAGAGTGTGTGTAGTGTGCCTGGTGCTGTGTTCCTTGTCAGCCAATCTCCAGAAACAGCCTGGGCAGAGGCACAGATGTAGGAAGTATTTGTCAGCGACGTTACAGTTCGTCAGCACATGTGCTTGGTGAACAGGGTGTGCTAAGTATTGTTGCTATTTCAGTAGTAGTTCTTCACCAGAAAATTGGGATTTTCTTTTTTTGGTGAGGTCTGGCCATTCATACTGACTGTCCAAATTAATGGCTTTGGAAGATTTTGCTTAATATTTCAGTCTTTCATGTTGCCGTAGTTATTTCACTGACCTCACTAGCTGCTCTTTCAAAAGATACTTCTTAGTACAGCTTGTTAGCACAGTGCTACCAGAGTTCAACTGCACAACAAACAGATATGCCATAGCATTGTTTGATTTTGAATATTCCATGAAGTGAGGCAAATGAAGCATGATTTCAGTCTACCCTCTCCTGTAACATTGCCCTTGTTTGTTCTTCCTTGAAGACTTCGAGTATCTGATTCATAGCTGGTTTCTTCTACTTTCTGTTGCTGTGGTAAACACTGATCAAAAGCAGCTTGGGGAGGAAAGAGTTTATTTGGCTTACAGGTTACAGTTCACCAGCTAGGACAGCCATGGCATGAATTCAGGATGGGAGCTTGAAACAGAAACCCTGGAGGAACACTGCATACTGGCTTGATCTCCCAGGCTTGCTCAGTTACTATATTATACAGCTAAAAGTTGTCTACTTAGGGAAGACCAGTCACAGTGAGCTGGGTCCTTCCATAACAAGCAGGAATCAAGAAGTTCCCTACACACGTGCACTCAGGCCAATCTCATGGAAGCAATTCTTCAATAGAAAAGCCCTCTTCCCAAATATATCTGGGTTGGTATAAAGTTGACACAAATAACTATGACCATAGCCAATCTAAATTCTGTATCATTTAGCCACTGCATGGCTTGTACATTTTTAAATGCCATCATTCTTTAGATAGTAATACTATGTACTTTAATATAACAGACAGTTCTTCCAAAAATCCTCTGCAAAGTCAAGAAGTTATGATGTCTGAAGGCACAGTCTTACCAGTTAATCATGGTAGAGTCAGAGCAACTCTGATTGTGTATGTTAACACTCCTGGACACCCTGTAGGCTATTCACAACTATACAGAATCTAATCTTTTAGATTAGCATCAAGCTGACATATGAATGCTAGAGTTAATCACAGGATTCCCTAAAGCTGTATCTCTCCTACACTTCCTTCCCTTCCCTGGAACAGAGCTGATGAACACTTCCAGTGTCCAGAACTGCTAGAAAAGGCCCACATCTCAAAATATTGATGATCCACTAGACTGAGGGTCACAGCACAGTTGTCTAATACATTCTTCCCATTTATAAACCAGATTCTCAATACCAACAAGAAAAGGAACTACATTGTTCCTTGGTATGCTTGGCATCTGGTGCCAGGACACCGTGTGGGTATATGTGTCATTTAGAGACTATTATAGCACACTTCATGGATGTCAGTAACCTTGGGAGTCTATATGAGACTTCGGGGCATACCAGGCATGTTGTGGATGTCAGTATCCTTGGGTGTCAGTCCCAGGATATCCCACTGATGTTAAAAATCTATGGATGCCCAAGTACTTTCTCAAATGATATCCCATTCCCATAAAGCCTACAAACATTTCCCTGTGTGTTTTCAGGTTGATCTGAGCACATAACTCAGCGGTAAAGCACTGTGTCTGGTGTGAGTGAGGCCCCTGATTGCCTTACACTGTGTTTTAGGAAATAATGAGGCTGTCTGTACATGTTCAGTACTGGTGCAAGGGTTTTCAAATATTTTCTATCCAAGTCTAGATAAATCACTGGTTGTAGAACCATGTATAAAGCAGGACAAACTGTTAACTCTTATTCAAAAAAGCATAATAAAGTATAACGTGTCCTTAAAACCTAAGATAAAAATGCCAGATCTAAAAACAGATTGGAGAAGGGAAAACTCACATGAGTGTTTTAGTGTGAACCAAAGCTAAAGGTCTTGCTGGGCGTGTTCTGTTCCTGAAAGTCATCTAAGAGAATACTTGTGCTGCTTCCTATCCTTAGAGAGCAGTGACTGCATTTCAGGACCTGTCGACAGGATCAAGGACATCATGACGAGTCTTGAATACTGCCTGTCTTCACCTAATAGAAAACAGAATTAGGAGATGCAGTTAAGAGCACTTGCTGCTATTCTAGGGTACCCAAGTCAGGTCCCCAGCTGCCGACAACCCTCTCTAACTTCAGCTTCAGAAGCCCTCTTCTGGCCCTCTATGGATACACACACACACACACACACACACACACACACACACACACACACACACACACACCACTTCTCTTCTCAGATACACATATACACATAAATAAAAATAAAAAAATTAAATATGAAAAAATATGCAATTAGGACACTTCATTTAGTTAGTAACCAAAGGGTTGGACTTAGAGCCAAAATATCTATTAAAAAGGCATTGCATCTTGAAATATTTAGAGCATATTTTTTCTATTGCTTTATGGAAAATCACTGGATGATTGTTGTACTGAAAGCAAACAAAAGCCACACATTGCTTATATTAAAAAGTATATGTGTTAGAAATATAATTAAATATGCATTTTCATTATTGTTTGTGTTAGAATATTATTAATAGATATGTCTTCCAATTTAA
Organism: Phodopus roborovskii; assembly: GCF_943737965.1. Lineage (NCBI taxonomy): Eukaryota > Metazoa > Chordata > Mammalia > Rodentia > Cricetidae > Phodopus > Phodopus roborovskii. The sequence continues at coordinate 795,347 of NW_026126433.1, forward strand.
TTATTATTGTAGTTCAATCACAAATATAACATTCTAGTTTTGTATTATTTTCAATACAGAATATTTATTAAAAGTCATTTTTCTTATTTTACATAATGACTCTCGAAAAAAATGCACAAAATCTCAACACAATGGGAAACTCTTAGCTTATTTAAGGGTATTTTTTTGCTTTTTACATTTCTTTATTATGTAGGGGACACATGTGCCATAGCACACATGTCAGAAGAGCTTGTAGGAGTGGCTTCTGTCCCAGCACAATGTGAGCTCTGAGATGTGTGAGTTCTGGGACTTGAACTCTAGTCGTCAGGCTTGGTGGCATTCTTCCTTACCTCTCCAGCTGTCTCAGTGAAGTTTGGCTTTATTGGATATAGCCAGAGCCCTCTACCCTCAGTTCAGTTGATTCTGTGAGATGTTTGAGGCTTTGGGCTTCTCATTACAAGGACTTCTGCAAAGGCATTTTATGCAATTTAATTATCTTTCTTTTAAGCAACTTTAAAGTTAGGTGCAATTTATGTTTAAACCCAGTGTGAGAAAAACCAGGTCAGCATAGAACTGAGTCCATATTACTGTCATGCCTTTGCCTCGGTTAGACATGCTGGCTGACCACCAGTAGCCAGAGTTCTGCAATCAAGGAATTGTCTATAAACAAAAAGAAATGTCTCCTTTACCATATGGCGCTTCTGTTTTTTGTAATTGACTTTCTCTCTGTTCTAATTTTGTTCTGCTTCTACCTTGGATCACATATAATCACATCCTGAGGTTGCAGGCTGTATTTACTCCATCCAGCATGGGAGCTAAGGATGCCTGGAGGCCTGGTTGAGCATCCCTCTGGAAGGAGAGGAAGAACAAACAGCACAAGCACAAACACAGCCTTTAGAGGGCCCCTAGAGGGTCTGTGGCTGTAGAGTCCCTCTAATGCCTGGATGGAGATGTATCCCGTGCTGACTCCGGGAAGGGTTTGCCTGTGACTAGAGTGTGGCACAGATCTGAACCAGGCCCCACCATGGTCAGGCTTGCCTTGAAACATGGGATCTGCCAACTGCCAATCATCCATAGACTTTTATTAAATTTAACTATTAAACAGACAGCTACCTTCTCTTCCTTTATAGTGCTTTTTTTCTTCCTTGTCTACTAACTTAATTTTCACCAAAAGATCTACCTGGAACACAGCAAAGAGAAACCAACCACTTTGAATCCTGTTCGAAGACCATGTGAAAAAGATTTGGTTTGTGGGGGAAAAATGGTTCTCTTTCTGGGAAATACATGACTTAAGGGAAAAAAAATCTACCATTTGAGGTTCTGAAATTGCCTTAAAAACTAAAACAGCCAATATTAAATGACAGTTCATAATATTTACTGCCTGGCAAACAAAAGCAAAGTCTTCCAGAGCAGACTATTTTGGGTACCATCTACAAACATTTTACTTGTATTTTTTCCCCCATCCAGAGACAAGAATTTGACTTTATGTATGTGTTATTTTCCAGAAATCTAGCAAAGGTGACATCACAGTGGCATTTCCATTGCACATACAGTGTGCAGAAGATCGCTGTTAACCACGAAGTCTTCTGAAAGTGGCTACGCAGCCTGGGACCACTGGTAAAGACACGTGGTTACGCCTGCATATATCCTTTTCTAATTAATAAAACCTCTTTTTCTTTTTCTTTTTTTTCTTCTCACAATGATTCCAGAGGAACCATGAAGAACACACCTTGGTAAAAAGGCTTCTACGGGGTTTGGAAAGATGGCTCAGCAGTTAAGTGCTTGGACTGCTCTTCCAGAGGACTAAGATTCCATTCCCAGCACCCACATGGCTACTTACAACCATCTGTAACACCAGTTCCAAGGGATCTGGTGCCCTCTTCTGGCCTCTACAGGCAATGCACTCATGTGGTACATATACAAGCAGTACACATAAAAATTAAAGAGGAGGGAGGGAGAAAAAAAATTTCAAATACTGACCAAAAGCAATTTGGGAGGTGAATAGTTTATTTGCCTTACAGGTTCCATGTAGTCCATCATTGAGGGAAGTCCAGGCAGGAACCTGAAGGCAGGAACGGAAGCAGAGACAATGGAGAAATGCCGCTTACTGGCTGCATCTCCAGGGATTGCTCAGCTACTTTTCTCATACACCCCAGGACCACCTACAGCAGACTGGACCTTCTTCCAACATCAAGCATTTGTGAAGAAAATGCCCTCATAGACAGTCACACAGGCTAATCTGATGGAGATAATTCCTCAGTTGAGGGTCCCTCTTCCCAGGTGACTCTAGTTTCTGTCAAGTTGACAAGAGCTACCCAGCACCATGTGGGAACACAGAAGTCTGTGCCAATCTCAGGCAACCATGTTATTCCTTGGAACTTCACAGATATCAGAGGCTAGGAAGTGGACAGAGGGAACACGCCCAACCATGTGTGAAGTTCTCGGGTGTACACAAATACAGAACTCTGTATCTTTTTTAAAAATGTATTTCTTTTATTTTTGAGATTATACCATAATTATGTCATTTCCCCTTTGTATCTTTTTGAGGCATCATTTTCTCTTCTTTTATTTTCTGCTTTTTTCTTTCCTCCCAGTTCCCCTAAGGAAAAACAATATATAAGACTATACAATTTGAAAACAGTCTTTTGACAATAATGTTTAAGTGAGTGCTATATATAACAGTATAATAAAGTCTCTTTTGTTTTGACCTAACTACAGATAAGAAAAACATCCCACACATTAAAAGTATTTTTCATCTGCTCAAAGTTCTAGGAAAGCTATTTACCCAAAGGCCACATGTCTCATCTTACAAGCCAGCAGAGTCACGGTCTCATGGCAGAGCACAGACCATCTGGAAGTGTGACTGCTCAGCACACTCCTTGATCCCCCTGGGGAGGGACAGTACTTCTGGTGGATGCTTGCCCTCTGCAGCTGCTAGCCCCATGCACTTCCCCATGGAATTCTGTAACTAACTGACTTTAATTCTTAGTCACTTCTCCACAGAGGAAGAACTGATAAACAAAAGAAAGATTCATATAGCTAGAACCTGCATGCTACCCACATGGGAACAGAAAATTAGAGGCCAGAGCAGTATTTCTGAAAGCACATAGAGATGACATCACATGGAAAGACAAGTCACATTGACCTAAAGTAACAGTTCCCCATGGCTTACAAGTCTGGGAGATAAACTATTCCACTAAGGAAAAAAGAATAAGAGGTGTGTTGACCATTCCTCACTCAGCTGACATGACTCATGATGGAAAACTAGCACAGGAAAGATGCTTTTAGATCAACCTGGGTTTCAGTGATTAATTCTTCTTCAAATAATTATCTATAGGCCAGGGACTCTTGACAAAACCAAACTGAATTCGTAATACACCGCAGGAGATTGTTAAACTGTTTAGACAACTGATACAAAATTTTAGAGAATCTAGTTGAAATTATGGAAATGTCTATTCTTTGTTTCTACAGTCCTTGCTGGTGAGTCATGGGGTGAGATCCTGGGATCTACAATTCTTTTGGCAGAACCTGTAATAAAGAGCAAAGAGGTTAGAAGTCAAAGGCCTAGAGAATTCTAGAACAGGTGCCCCTGGATGTCTTGCCTCTGACGAAATGAGGCTAACATGTAGTCCTTGTGTGGTCTGAGTGGTCTACAGGGATACCTGTTTTCGAGTTTATTTACCCCCAGGTTTCCAATGCTTAGACTCTACTAGTTGACTAAAATACAAGTTGATTTCCTAGTTTACATAACAGGAAAAAAAATGAGTTGTCCCAGGTTAGGAGCTGTCCTGGTTAGTGGTTCCATGCTTTAATATGTGAGCAGGAAAGTTGACTCATTAACCTGGAATAAGGAAGCGTGCAGGACACTGAGCATACTTCAGGAAGAAATAAACCCTGCCGTGTTAGCTGAGTGGGAAGGCTGCCCAGAACATGTCCCCTGCTATAAGATTAGTTTGAGAATTAGGGATTTATGGTGCTTATCCCTCTGGATGAGGCTTGGCAGAGTTCCCTGGGACTGCAGAAATAAACTGCTGGGAGTGAAAGAAAGCAAAGCCTGGGGCAGCTGGATGACAGGGTCTCCTGCCTCTGAGCCACATGGATGTCGAGTCTGAAGTCTAGCCAGGTGCAAGCCTGGGTAGAGAGTTTCTGCATAAGGACAAAGCGCCTGACCCATTGTGTGTCCTGGTGACCAGGCTGTAAAGACCATGGCCAGATTCACACTGGGAGTGTAAGTGGGACAAGGGTGGGATGGAGGCACCATCCACTCAGCCTCCTGCAGAGAGCTCCTTGATCCCTCATCTCTTAAGGTGCCTGTATCCACCAGATTCAAAACGAAGATGGAATGAGTTCATTAATAGCCATGGAGAAGATGGGCAGATTTAGAACTGACTACAGATATTCCTCCAGATAAACACATCAGCAGCATGAAGGCAACGGAGACAGATCTGAAGTGCTGGCAAGGAACGTCAACACTTCTTCAAAGATAAATCCATCAGAATTCACCTCCATCCAAAAATAAAATGAGCAACACAAGATTGTAGCACAGGAAAGTCGCTTCTGGGAGCTGCTGTGAGAGGGAGGGCCTAAATTAGGAGGAGGTTTTTCTTGTTATGGAAAATGAAGCAATTGTTAAAGTTGGCATAGAAATTCTCTGCATCATCCACAGATACCACATGGAATGTCTTAGCCTGCTCTTTGTGGACTGTTGTCCTTTACAGCAAGAGAAGAATCTATTTGAAATACATCACCACTGACCTAATTTTCTAGTATTTTAGTAGAATATACAGCTTACTGATGTTGCTCTTCTTCCCCTTCTATCCTTCCATCTCTGATGGGAGATGTCATTCTGTATATATGTTTCTCATACTGGCTAATGAATAAAGCACTGTTGGCCAATAGGAAAGGAAGATAGGAGGGACTAGGAGACAAGGAGGAAAGAGGAAGTAGTAAGGAGGAGTCAACATGGAGAGTCTGGAGAAAGCAGAACTGCCGTTCCTCCGCTCTTGGTAAGACCACGTGGAAATACATAGAAATGAGTTAATAATTAAGATAGAGCTAGCCGATAAGAAACTAGTAACTGGCCAACAGGATTATATCAAATACCGAGTCTCTATGCGTTATTTGGGGCTGGCGCGGCGGCAGGACAAGACCAGGCGGCAGGAGGAAAAACAGTAGGACTTACACATCTCTTTCTTCATTTTCTTTCCTTTCTTTCCTTGTTTTCACCATTTTTATTTCTCTTCCCAACTTTCCTCCTCTTTTCCTTCCCTGCCTTCTTCCTCCTATCCCTCTTCCTTCCTAAAAAAAACCTAGTAGATCTGAATAGCCTGAACTTCAAGGAATTCATTCAAAAGCATTTTGTACATTTTGTCCTGTGCATGTGTGTGGGCATGCAACTGCACATGCCTGTGAAGGTTAGAGGCCAACCTAGGGTGATATTTTGAACAAGAGATCCACCTTGGCTTTTGGTGACAAGGTCTTGTACTGTACTGGCCTAAAGCTCTCCAAGTAGGCTATGCTGGCTGCCTATCAGCCTAGAACTGTCCTCTCTCCACCTCCCAAATGCTGGGATCACAAATGCATGCTACCACACATGGATTTCTTTATGTGGCCTGGAGATATGGAACTCAGGCCCTCAACAAAGTCCTTGCACAGTAAGTGCTATATATTGACTGAGCCAGTTATTTCATCTCCCAGAGTCTATCTTTAGAAGCTAGTAAAAAAAGGAAACATAAACCCCCAAGGTCAGACTCCTGAGCATGAGTTGCTGCTGTGGCCCCAGCTCTTCTTCGAGCCACAGAAATATCAGTTGATGGCCACTTTCCTTAGTGAGTCTGAGCTAGGAAGACAATTTTTACATAGTCAACATAAGTGGGGGCTATGTCCACGTCTTCGAAGTATCATGCATGTTACTGAAGGAAATATCCATTGCATGTCTTTTTCATGTTTACTGTAGTGGTGTCTATGAAGATCTCTGTTGTCTGGATCACATCGCTTTGATGGGGTGTCATTTCTGGGAACAGTGTCTGTTAGAAGCATAGTCTGGTATGTTTAAGTGACATGTTTTTCCAGCTCAAGAATTATATGAGTTTAGCACGATGTGCTAGCAAACACCTGTGATCTTAGCACTTGTGAGGTTAGAGTGGGAGAGTGAGTTCCAGGCTAGACTGATCTACATACCAGGACCTTGTCTCAACAAAAAGGAGAGGAAGAATAGGAGGAAGAAGGGAGAAGAGGGAGTAGAGAAAAGGAGGAGGAAGAGAAGAGGGGGTAGGGAAAGGGAGTAGAAGAAGAGGAGGAGGAGGAAGGAGCTAACTTGAAATTACTCTGCATGGCATAGGTCTTGAGTATTGGATCCTGGTCCCCCACCAACTCAGCATGTGACTCCAGTGTGTTAGGTCCTATAAGCTCTCAGCATTGAATGTCAGAAACTATGGGCAGGCCTCAGTGTTTGAGGAAAAGGCCCATGGGCATGGCGATGACGGGATGACACAATTCAGACTGCCTTAATTGAAAGAAAGAAGTGAGCACAACATGAGTGTGAGCCATCCCCACACAACAGGCTAATAAAGGCAGACAAACCCATGTGGGCATCTCATCTTGAGCTCTACACCCATCCAGGGCTGCTACTGAATGCTACATAAATAAGAAAACATTTTCAATGTAAGACCTGTGTATGTGTGTTACTTACATGTATGTGTCTTACATGAATGGGTCATACTTATTCTAAAAACATACCCATGAGTCATTTGAAAGTCAGACTTAAATAATAATACTGATTTTCTTTTCATTTCCCAACATAGCAACCCCATGATGTAACATACTCGGCCATCATCCTCAGTCACTTGCCAATGCATCTTCCCTGGTCTTTACTCCTCTGTCCTAATCAGGTTGAATCCTTTCAAAGATATAAATGAGACTAATTTTTATTGAGGACTTATTAGCTGATTCCATCCCAAATTATTTTCTTCCATATTCAGAAAACCTGATGAAGCCAACACAAGGTTTACTCTGTTTGGCAAGCACAAAATGAAGACTAGGGGCTGGAAGGATGGCTCTGCACTCACTGCTCTGGCAGAGGATAGGAGTTTGGTTCACCACACTCTCATCCAGCACCTCACAAACACTGCTCCAAGGGACCTAACACCTCCCTTCTGCCTTCTGGCCATGTGCATCCACACACTGAGATACACTGATATACACACTGATACACACACAGAGAGACAATTTGCACACACACAAATGAAAATTTTTTTTAGATAAAGTTTAGCAAACATCATGTACAACCTTATATAAAGCAATTAGCAAGTGTGCCTTGATTACTTGATTGATTGATTGATTGACTGAGACTGGCTCTCCTATAGCCCAGGCTGACTCAATGTCTCCAACGGGGATGCTGAATTTCTTGTTCTCCTGCTTCTGCCTCAAGAGTGTAGGATTCCACTGGGGATCAAACTCAGGCCTTCATGTATGCTAGGCAAGCATTGTGCCCACTCAACTGCACTCCCTACCCCTGAGATGAGACCTCATTTAAGGCTATCCATGTGGTATGTATTTTATATTGTTATTATCTTAAGTTCATAAAACCCTAAATGGTACATGAGCAACAGTCTCACTTTTTTTTCCTTTCTATGAAAATGTATCTATACAAATCCTTGCCTGGAATATTGGCAAAAAGCCAAGGAGAAAATTCACCAGCCAACAACTGGACTGGAATGAATCACAGATGAAGTACATCTTAGCATTACATTCTCCAGAGGTGAAATTGCATGACTTTTCAATTATTTTTATACACAAATTATAAATAATTAAATGTGATATTAAACAATCCAGTTTCTGAAGAGTTTTCACTCCTGAGTTATACCAGTGCATCCAGAGAAGAGGGCAAGCACGGTAAGGGAGTGTTTCCTTAGGTCTCCTTTAGGCTCTGCCCAAGGCCAGCAACAAAAATGGAACAGCCCTACCCCCCAATCCCAAGTGCCCCCCCCACTCCAGATCCTCCAGGCCTGGTCTTTGTGCGGTGTTTTACTTCCCTTGTCTTTCCATCCGCCCGCCCACAGGCACTTCACTTGTAGAACAGCCTTGGAAGGAAGGGTAGGATGGGAACTTTGCCTGGGGAGCCCTGGTTCTTCCCAACAGGAATCTGGCCTGCATTCAACATAGACTCCAGCAGAGGCCTCTGCCTCACAGGAAATGTTCATTTCCCCATGGGTCGGTCACAGGCAGCCTGCTAAGGACCAGCTGAACAGCGGACAAAGGTGCTTGATCTTCCCTACCCCTTCATCTCATAGAATTTTCGCAAATAGAGACCACGTGGTTGTTTTTGGCATGAGCAAGAAGAAAATATGCACCAAAAGCACAGATGCAGTCAATTCATAGTTACTCATGAAACATACACGCTCAATCACTCCATGGTTAAGGATGCACGTTATGAAGTCAGAACAGATTTTTTTATTTTAGCCTGAGTTATTTTAATATCTGGAGTGTTATGAAAGTCATTGTTATTGGTCACAGTGTCCATCTCTGTTGTTGCTCTGTAGCCCTGTCACAGGAACAGATAGGGTATAGTCAGTTGGGTATTTAGCTGTTCTAGTGTCCGATGGGTACAAAGCTGAGAGGTGTTGCATGGAGGCAGCATGTACCGAAAACACCATTGCTCCGCAGAGAAAAGGGATCAAGAAAAAGTCGAAGCACCTGGGTTAGTGCTCAGGGTGCGCCAGACTTAGGTCTGGCAGGCCATGAACAACCCAGGATCAGCTACTGAGGAGAAAGCTGGGTCTTGGAGAAGTGGGTGCAATTATACTGCTTGCTTGTAGTGTGGTGTACACAGGCATTCCTGTGGCTGCTATAACTACTACAGACATTGCCTCTAGGACAGCGGGAATTTATTCTTCTGCATGATTGGAGGTTCACACTCTGAACACAGTTGTCACTGCACGGAGATCAAGGGTTTGGCAGGGTCCCACTATTTGCAGATTCCTTGGAGGAGGAAGAGGATCTTTTTTTCCTCTTTATCTTCAGGGATCTCTAACATTTCTTGACATGTAGCTACATTATTCCAATCTCCAAGGCCAGGAGGTTAGAGATGCACACTGCCCCACCCTAACACACCTTGTCCTCTGTAGACATGGCCTTCCCCACAACTTCGTGGGGACACTTGGTATAGCCTGTGTGTGTTTGCCAGGAATGACACAGTAAAATACCATCTTGCCAACTGTGTGGCTTACACGGGGACCCACACTGATGGCTTTGAAACGACCCTATTGCAGTCATTCAATCCTCCACCCTGTTTCTCTTATTTGTGTTTCCCCACCTTACTCTTGCTGGTCCGGGGATGTGTTTTCAGGGCTGCTTCAGTAGAAATGAGCCTCCAATTGTGCCTTCTAGGACATTACTCCCCTTTCCTCCAATGTCTTTGAGTGGGTTCCCAGGTACACTGTGCCACTGGCCTGACACACGTGCCTCCAATCGCCATCTGACTCTCATATTTTATCACTGTGGACTTCTGAAGAGCTGTGGATTATCTCTCACGTGTGGTGGTGAGACAGTGCTTATAAATATGCAAGGACTGGGCCTTCTCCTGTCTCTTTTTCCTCTGCTCCACTCAAGCTCCGGTCTTGGTGTTTCTTCTCTTGAGTCTCCTGACCAAGCTTTCGCCCCTTAGCCACCACTCTATGACCATGTTATGTATGGCCCACCATAACAGGGTTGTCTGGTCAGCTCTCCTGGGCCCCCAGTCCTAGTGCCCACCAAAGCAGGAAGCTCATTCAGAAAACTGGAAGTTCATTTGAGCGCTCCTTCTCACCCCAGTAACTGATGCTCCCACCAGCTTTTCGTTTTAGCCCAGATTCTGTCCTGCCTGCCTCTAGCAGTTGGTGTGGAGAACCTGCTGTGGAGTGGCCCACCCAGGAAACAAGAGATCTGGGAGGCTGACATACCAGATGCCAATGAACAAGTGAAAATAATCAAACACTGTCATTGTCATGGCAGCAAATTTAACTAATATCAATCCCTGCCTTCAGTATGCAAGCCTTACATCCCAAGCTCTTAAATGAGATATCAGTAATGGTTAAATCAGCAGTGGAGAGTCCAGTATTTAGCATGTATCAGGAATAGTCAGTCCAAGATCACATCTTATGGAAAGCTGTCTCTAGCTCTGAGAACTAGGGAGTTGTTCTGTTGTATAGCCTCAGATTCTTCCTACCAGGGGTTCCGGCTTCTTACCCTCCAAGGCTGTGTTCTAACCTGGATTAATATTTGCAACCCAGTCCCTTCCCTCCTCTCTATTTCAATTTTTCAATGGAAGTCTTTCCTCTTCTGTTTCGGATAGAAGACTACGTCATACTATGATAAAGTTTAAACAGGACACAAAGACATAGCCCTCAAAATGGTGCCCTCTGGGAATTATCAAGGAATCCCAGGGCTGGGCTGTCACCATCACCTGCAGCTCTCCAGACTGAAGTCTGAACGCCCTGACACGGAGACCTTCAAGCAGCTCTGGAATGTGGTCATTGGCATTTCTGGTATCTTTTAAATGTCAAGAGAGCAGAATTTCTCTTGTCTGTTGTCACTATAGGGCTGACAATTAAAGCCGTCTGCTCTCTGTTCCCTCTCCAGAGGGATCTTCCATTTTTCACCAACTTCCTGTTGCTGACAGCTGAGTTCCTCTGTCTCCCTGACACTGTGAGGTCACCTCCAGGCTCAGACCATTCAGTGAATGGATGACCCCTCCCCCACCCTGCCCAGGATGCCCTTTGCCCCAGGAGCTCTGAGCATTTGCCCACCTTGAGCAATGTTGACCAGGACAGGGATGTGATCCCAGTATCAGATCAGGGGCCTGGCGTCATTTAGGACATTTTTATGTAAGAGAAAGATATAAAGAATGGGAAAAAAAATAATAACAAGAGAGGAAGAGAACAGGGGGAAGGGAGGGGAGAATACAAAGGGAAAGAAAGGAGGAAAAGGGGAAGAGAAAGAAAGAAGAAAAAAGAGAAAACATAGAAAGGAAGAAAAAGGGAAGGATGGATGGAGGGGGAGAGAAGGAATTGGGAAAAGGGAGGAGGAAGCAGGGACAGGTGTTCACTCTGGCTCATCAGTAAGATGTTAGTGATCAAGCATCTTTCAGTCATTGTATGTCTTTATCACGGGTTTATCATAAAAGAGCTGTGGTGTTGTTCAGAGAAAGAGCAGAAGGAGTGTGCATTCCACGTTTACAGGCTCCATAGCATGCTGCAGTGAACTGGCTCAATAATCAGCTATCCGGGTTTTGCTGGCCTATGCAGGCCTGCTCTCTTACCCCTGACACAGCAACCACAGGATCCAACAACTGTAAAAAGCATTCTACTACCAACAAGAAAACCAATTTACATTTCAGGGCAGAATTTTCTCTCTGTCCAAAGCCAAGGCCAACAGATTTCAGATCCTTCACAATTTCACAATGTGGAATTTGAAAGATCCTATCAGCCCAATTGTAAGAACATTCTTGGGAATTAATTTCACATATTTCACTGATTCAAACACAATTTAAAATACCTTTCACATGTGTTAATAGGTTTTTTGTTTTTGTTTGTTTTATTTAGAAAACCAAAGCTGATGAAAAAAGGTTAATAAAAACCTCTTTTTGGTTTTGTGACTTACAAAATCAACATTTCAGGGCCCCAAACAGGTAAATCTGTATAGAGTTGACAAAATTTGGCTTACTTTTGGTACAGCAAATTATTCACCTGGGGAGCTGCCTTAGTTTGGGTTCTGGGGTAATGTAGATGGCACCTAAACCTTCAGTGACACTTGCAGAAAAGCTGTGTGGTCAGCCTGTGGGACTCATGAATGGTCAGCTCTCTCCATCTTGTTTCTGGCTTCATGAAGCAGTGTCCAGAGCACGAATATGTCTGAGGAATATGAAATAGAATCCATTCTTTACATCTGAAATCACAGCATCACTGAGGCTACCAAGCAGCTTCTGTCCCCAGAGCAGCCTGAAAGGCTGGGGGGGGGGGTCCTCTGCTGTCACAGACAGGAGCTGAAGGTATCTTTGCATCTTTGAGAAGTGAGGTCAGTGTAATTAAAATTCATTTCGAAACCCTTCCTCAGGAATACCAAACAACTCAATATGAACCCAACAAAGAAAATATTTCCTCTTTTCTTTTTACATCGTCAATTGATTCCATTTTTTTTTTTTTGCTATGAAACACATTTATTATCTTATCCAGTAACTATTTATGGAATCCTCACTTGTACCTAAAGGTCATAAAGTACATAAAATTCATTGAGGTTACAGCCTCTGGTTTGAACTATAGATTTCAATTGATTTCATTTTTAATTTTCTTCATTCACTATATTTTGATCATGCTTTCCTCTCCCTCAAGCCTCCCCACCTACTTTATTTTCTCTTTCTCTTTCAAAACAAAACAAAAACAAAAGAATCCCCACAAAATGGAAATCAAAACAAAAAGCAAAAGACAAAAAGTACCAAAATGAAACAAAAAGTCCACACACACACACACCAAAAAAAAAAAAAAAAAAAAAAAAAATCAATAGACTTTGTTTTGTGTTGCCCAACTACTCCTGAGTGTAGGGTCTGTCCTGAATGTGATTGATACACCCAGTGAAACTCCATTGCAAGAAATTGCTCTTTCTTTTGTTAGCAGATATAAATTGCAAATAGATTGTTTGTTAGAGGTGGGACCCTGAGTTCACTTCCCCCTTTTAGTGCTAGGACCCCTTCTGGCTCAAACCTGTGTAGGACTTACATGGGCATCTGATAGAGTTCTTTGCTCAGCCCACATCAGAGAAGTGTGTTCTTGCAGTAGATGGAAAGTAGCACAGAGACCTACAACTGTGCCAAATGAGAGACTTTGTAAAAGTCTAAATGGGAAGCCTTCATCAAAGCCCTCCCCTCAAGGTTCAGGGATCTACATAGAAGAGGGGTCAAAAAGATTGTGAGAGTTATAAGTGATGAATGGTTCCAGGAAAACAGTGTCTTCCAGATACCACAGAAGTGACGCATGAATGACCTCAAGAAAAACATGTTTTGTTTTGGTTTTTTTTTTTTTTTCAAGACAGAGTTTCTCTATGTAGCGCTGGCTATTCTGAACTCTCTCAGTAGACCAGTCTGGCCTTCGACTCACAGAGATCCACCAGACTCTGCCTCCCTAGTGCTGGAATTAAAGGCATATGCCACCACCACTAGACAAGAGAAACAATTCCTAAACATATCTACAAACATGCTTTTTCATGAAATGTACCTTTAAGGGTGCAGTGCTCTGACACCTCCATACACCCACCACATTGTGTTTCTGATGACACTGTAAAACCTACTCCAGGAAAGTCACAAATGCAAGACAGAGGAGCATGAAATCAGCTTCCAAACAGAAGAAAGGAAGAGAGAAGATGAAAAGGAGGGAAGGGAGAGGAGGGAGAGTTAGGGAAGGACTTTAGTGAGGAAGCCATAAAACAAAATGGGAGATCCATTTGCTGGAAGAGAAAACATCCAGGTGTCCACATAAATGAGAACAATCTCAAAGTGAAAGGGGCCTGCATGAGAAAAGATGGACTTGAAACAAAACTATATGATTATCTCAGTCCCCACTGGGGAGAAAAGATAGTGAAAAGTATGAGGATGACTGCCATGTGTCTATCTGACTTAACTCAATATAAAATAAGAAAGAGACTGAAATGGTATTGAGAATAGAGACAGGAGCCCTGAGAGGAGCTGATGGAGGACAGATAAAGCCAAGGAGTCACCGTAGAATCAAGGTCTCTCATCAGAAGTTTGGAAAAGACACCGCTGTAAATTGTTCCGCAAAACCCAAACAAAACAGATAGCAATGCCTGGGAGTAGTGCCATGGATGATGGGAAATCTCACCATCGGATAGTGAAATGATAATCACATGATGAATATGCTCCCCATAACTGGTCCTTGGCAATTGAGGATGAAAAAGACTCTCGGGCAGTTAACTTCCTTAACTCACAATGAGTACTTATCAAAATCAGCCAAAAATACAAATTAGGTATAAGAGTAAAATGTAAGTGATGTTTATGCCCCTGTATTGGCCTGGTTTTGATGATTCAATGGAAGTGCACATTATGTTTTGGAATCACAAAGCTCTGCATGGCAACAGCGCTTCTCTGCTCGGATTAGCTAGGATGGCAATGCAGTTCCAACAGCGCCTGCACAGCCCTTGAACTGTAATCTCCCTGAGTTTGGCTGACAGGAAACATGAAGTTGGGAGCTTATCTACTCATCTTAGAACATGATTTTAAAAGGGGGATCAAGCTGGGTCTGTTGACCTATACCTGTTGGAAGGTTAAGCCAGGAAGAACTTGGTGAGTTTGAAACCTGCCTGGATTTATTCGAGAAAAGCTCAGAAAGAGTTCATACTGCTGAAAAGTCCAATCTTTATTGTGGCAACATTAATATAAAAGCAGAGGCTGCCTGGCTACGCACAGAACACTATATGTACACTAATTACCTTTACTCTGTTCAAGAAGTTTCCAGAAGAAATTTCGAGCCAGAGTTTCGTAAGGGGATTTGAATCTCTTCACACCTTTTATGGGTTTGAAGTTCATGGATATCACTATTTCAGAATGAAATAAATGCTAACAGAAAAGGCAATGGTCTCATTGAAGGAGGTAGAAGCGGTGATGTTCACACTATTTGTTTTATACTTTTTTGCTTTCAAGTTTGCCTGCCTGGATTTTTCTTTTACTCCCCTGGGCAGCATTGTAGAAAACCTCATAGCTTACCCAGTCAGTTTCAAATATTGGCAAAGCCTGAGGTTCATATATTAAAAATTCCAAGCTGATATAAATCAAAACATCTATGATTCTGCAGAATGTGAGCCTGCCAAGCCAACAGCTCCAGGGGAGAGTGGAGGGGTGCAGCCTGTGTGTGTTTTGGACTCTGTCCTCTGTGAAATAAGCAGCTATAAGAGATTGCCCAGTTTGCAAGTGACTGTGTTGTGGGAAAAGCTGGAGATACTGTGAATTCAGGAGAGTAGGCACTTCTAAGCTAAAAGTATGGGAAACACTTGAAGGGGCCTATTCGCAACAATAAACAGTGCAAAACAAAAGTACTTCTCTTGCATTTTTGGTGGATGTAATATGTGAGGGAAGAATAGAAAATTTAGAAAAACAGAATAATAATGATAATAAAATACTTCCCCAGCGGAGCCCAGGGATACAAGAAGAGACGAGAGAAAGCATGTCTTCTCTTCCTCTTCCACTTGCTCTTTCTTCTCTGGGTGCTTTCCTACCCCTCTTCTTCCTGCAACTCTTCTCTCTCTTTCCTTCTTCCCGATCCTCTCCCCACTCCTCTGCCTCCTCCTCTCCTATGTTCTGCTTGAGGAAGGCTTAAGCAATGGTCCTTAAACTGAAAAAGAGAGATTGAAGGCCCAGCTCCAGGTGCATGGTTCACACATCATCTCTATACGATGAGTTCCATTACCATTGCACAGCTCCTGCACCAACTCAATCTGAGGCAGACTAGACCATCGCATCAGACACAACCAGCAAAAGAAGTCCACATGCTCAGTCACATCACAAAAACACATGCGGTATGAAAGGCCAAGACAGTATGTCCCAAGCACACTAGTCCTATTAAAAAAAAAATGTTCTCAAATAAGAATTACCTATATGAGCCTTGGAATACAGAATTTGAAAGAATGGTCATAAATGTGACCAAAGGATTCAAAGATTTTAATGAAGACACAACCAAACACTAAGTAAACTTGAAGATACTAACAATAAACATCTGAGTGATGTCTAAGAAAACACAAATGTACAGCTGAATGAGATAATGGAAACGATTTAGGATATGGAATCTGAATTCAGTAAAGAGAGAGAAATAATGAGGAGAACTCAAGCTGAAATGAAGATGAAATTGAAAAGTTGGGAAAGCCTTATAAGCAGAATGAATAAAGTAGAAAATAAAATATCAGGACTTGATGATCAAGTAGAGGAAACGGACCACTTATGCAAAGAATATGAAAAAAATTGAAAATATATCAAAAGAACATGCATTTTGAGATACCATGAAAAAACAAAATCTTCTAATTCTAGTCATAGGAGAAGGAGAAGAATCCAGATCTTCAGCGGGTTCATAGAAAAAAAATGTCTTCACATTAAAGAAAGACATACCCTTCCTTATAGAAGCACACAGAACACTGAGTAGATAGGAGTACATAAAAAGCTTCCCATTGCAAATTCATCATAAAAAAAAATGTACAGAATAAGGGAAGAGTACTTACAGCTACAAGAGAAAAAAATGTAAGTCATGTATAAAGGAAAAGCCATCAGAATGGCCACCTGACATGCTAGAAAATACCAGAACAATGAGCCTCAAGTGCTAAAGGACACAACTGCCAACCCAGACTATGGTACTCAGCTAAACTATCTGCCATAGATGATGAGAAGAAAAGTTTTTTTTTTGTTTGTTTGTTTTTTTTTTTTTTTTTTAACAGATCTTGCCTCAAGTTTATTTGTAAAAACAGCATAGGGCACAGGTCATCTGCAGATAGTGTGTAGATGTGTCACACCAGTCCATCTGTCTTCACAGTGGCAGAAACCATTTCTATGGGGCCTTGGCATCTTTGGGAGCCTGAGCTGGAGCTGCAGCCTGGGCCTTAGATGGAGCTGAGGCCTCTGCTTTGGTTTGAACCTTGGGCTTTGGTTGGCAGAGCCTATGACCCTTGGCCATGTAGTTAGTTTCTAATCTTCTTCCCAAGCTTGGGGTGAGCAATGAAAGCCAGACGGCCGGGACCCTTTGGCATCTTGGGTTTTACCACTTTGAGCTTCACAAGATCCTTGACGGCCTCTGCACGTGCACTCATTGCCTTGGCGTTGTTTGCCTGCATCTTCTTCAGGCCTTTCTTGTTGTGTTTCTTGGCAAAGCGCATGTTCCTCAGGAACTTGGGGTCAACCTCCTTAAGAGATTCGTATCTTTGCGATCCGGGTTTCTGGAAGCCATTTCTGTGCCATTTCTGGGACTGGTTGTGTGTGGTGTGGTTCTTGGACTTGGCTATGTCTGAACGGTATGCGGCAGCACCCGAAGCGCCTGGGACCGGAAGAGAAAGAGCGAAAAGAAAAGTTTGTCTGAGCTAAATGAACTAAAAGAATTAATGTCTACCAAAACAGACCTACAAAGAAAACTGGAAGCAATATTTTAGACTGAAAAGAAAAATATTATAGCCAGACAGACAACTATTGAAAGAAAAGAAAGTAAATATAATTAGACAAGCACAAAGTTGGACTAAAAGCACACAGAGGAAAAAAAAAAGGCAGCAACAAATACATATGCTTCATTGATAACTTTAAATACTAATGGCCTTAATTGTCCAATCAAAACACAGGAGTTAGTTGATGGATTAAGAAACATCTTTCATCCCAGCACTTGGGAGGCAGAGGCAGGTGGATCTCTGAGTTTGAACCCAGCCTGGTTTATAGAGTGAGTTCCAGGACAGCCCATAGATACACTGAAAAACCTTATCTCAAAAAACAAAACAAATGAAAGAAAGAAAGGAAGGAAGGAAGGAAGGAAGGAAGGAAGGAAGGAAGGAAGAAGAAAGGAAAAGAAGAAACACAATCCATTCTCCAGGAATATGCCCACTGATCAGGCCAGGGAAAGAGATAAGCTAATTGAAGACCTCCACCACTCCCTCTTCTCCAATCCCTCATCCCTAGCTCTGAACAGAGTACCTAATGAAGCTTTTCTACCCCAACTGCTCATATCTCTTGTGGATCCCCAGACTTTTCCCCTCCATTCAGCACTCAAGCCCTCAAGCCCAGCAGGCACTCTTGCTAACCCACAGGCCACTCCTACCAAGGAAGAGGCTGTAGGTCTTCCCCTTTCCTTTGTTCCTCCAGCTCCAACCCCAGTCTTATCCCCAGCACTGTAGCAGACCTTCCGGAGTGACCTCTCTTCACTGTCTTCTCCATTCCACAGAGATGAAATGAGCAGATCCTGGTAGACCACTCTGTTTTCCTCCCTCCTGTGAACCCATTCAGACCCCTAGCCTGTCCCTGTTCCTAAATGTTCGTTCCCAATATCCAGAAATACATTTATGTGGAAGCTCCAATGATCACATCTATTTTGAGAACTGAAATGTTATCTTGGTGGAGTTTCGTATCAGACAACACACAGGCATTACACTCCCCTAAAATCCAGAGAGGAGACTGAAACCAAAGGGGGGAAAAACCACCCAACAAAGATAAAACCAATTATCAACACCTAGACCTATAATCATCCCAATCAAGATGGTAGGATGCAAGTGTAAAAACACAATCAATAACATCTAGAACAATATATCTCCTCTAGAGCCAAGCAACCCTAGGACAGCAAGCCCTGAATATCCCAACACAACCACAGTATGAGAAAAAGACTTTAAAACCACATATATGAAGATGACAGAGGTCCTTAAAGAAGACATTAATAAATCCCTTAAAGATATCCAGAAAAACAGACAGTGAAAGGAAATGAGTAAGAATGTTCAATCTGGAACAAATGGAAATAGAATCAATAAGGAAAATCCAAACAGTGAAATTTGAAATAAACAGAATTTAGGATTTCAAACAGGAACTACAGAGACAAACTTCACCAACCGAATGCAAGAGATGGAAGAGAGAATCTCAGGTGTTGAAGATATAATAAAAGAAGTGGATATATTGCTCAAAGAAAATGTTAACTCTAAAGAACTCCTGACATAAAACATCTAGGAAATCAATGACACTAGGAAAAGATCAAATCTAAGAATAATAGGAGTAGAGGAAGAAAAAGAAACTCAGCTTAAAGCCCCAGAACATATTTTCAACAAAATTATAGAAGAAAAATTTCCTAACCTAAAGAAAGACATACCTATAAAACATAAGAAGCATACAGAACATCAAATAAAATGGACCAGAAAAGGAAGTCCTCTCTGCACATAATAATCAAAATATTAAACATACAGAACAAGAAAGAATATTAAAAGTTGCAAGGGGGAAAGGACAAGTAATAAACAAAGGCAGACCTATTAGGATTCCACCTGACTTCTCAATGGAAACTAAAAACAAGACGATCCTGGACAGATATGCTGCAGTCTCCAAGAGACCACAGATACCAGCCAAGACTACTAAACCCAGAAAAACTTTCAATAACCATAGATAGAGAAAATAAAATATTGTACAAAAAGCCAAATTTAAATAAAATTTATCTACAAACCCAGTCCTACAGAAGGTGCTAGAAGAAAACTCCAACCTGAGGAGGTTAACTACAACCATAGAAACACAGAGAATTAATATTTTCAGACCTGCAAAATCAAAAGAAGAGAAACACACACAGCACCACCAACAGCAACAACAAAATAACAGGGTTCACGATCATTGGTCAGTATTATCTCTCAATATCAATGGTTTCAAAATGACACAGACTTGAAGAATGGATGTGAAAACAGCATCCATCCTTCTGCTGCATCTGAAAATATCTCAGCATCAAGGATAGCTATTTCCTCAGGGTAAAGGGTTGGAAAAATAAACTCCAAGAAAATGTATATAAGAAGCAAGCCGGTAGAGCCATTTTAATATCTAACAAAATAGACTTCAAACCAAAGTAATTAAAAGAGATAGAGAAGGGTATTACATACTCATCATGAAAAATCCACCAAGATGGCATTCCAATTCCTAGCATCTATGTCCCAAACACAAAGGCACCCAAGTTTGTAAAAGAAACACTACTGCTGCTTAAATCACATATTGACCCTTACATATGGATAGTGGGAGATTTCAATACCACACTCTCACCAATGGGCAGGTCATCCAGATAAAAACTAAACAGAGAAATACTAGAGTTAACAGGTGTTGGAAATCAAATTGACCTAACAGATATTTATATCATCTAACATAGAACATCTAAATACAACAGAATATACCTTCTTCTCTGAACCTCGAGGAATTTTCTCCAAAATTGACCACATGCTCAACAGATACAAGAAATTTGATATCACTCCCTGCATTCTATCAGACCATCATAAAATAAAGCTGGATATCAACAAAAACAGAACAGCTTACAAACTCATGGACAACTCTGTGCTGTATGGTAAATGTGTCAAGAAAGAAATAAGAAATAAATTAAAGACTTTCTAGAATTGAATCAATATGATTGTACAACATACCCAAACTTATGAAAGCAGTTCTAAGAGGCAAGTTTATAGTTCTAACTACCTACATAGGAAAAACAAACAAAAAAACAAATACAACAACAAACAAACAAACAAAAAACCCAGAGAGATCTCATACTAGCAATTTAATAGCACACCTGAAAGCTTTAGAGCAAAAAGAAGAAATCATTTCCCAAAGGAGTAGATATCAAGAAATAGTCAGGGTTGAAATCAATAAAATAAGAACAAAGAGAACAATACAAAGAAATAATGAAACAGAGTTGATTCTTTGAGAAAATAAATAAAATGGACAAATCCTTGCCCAATTCACTAAAAGCAGAGGGAGAATATCCAAATTAACAAAATCACTAATGAAAAGAGACACCAAGGAAATCCATAGAATATATTATAACAAATTGGAAAATCTAAAAGAAATGGATAATTTTCTCAATAGATACCTATTTCCAAAGTGAAATCAGTATCAGATAAGCAACCTAATCAGATATATAACTCCTAGTGAAATAGAAGTAGTCATAAAAATCTCCCAATAAGATGAATCCCAGGTCCAGATGGTTTCAGCACAGAATTCTACCAGACTTTCAAAGAAGAGTTAACATCAATGCACCTCAAATCATTCTATAAAATAGAAACAGAAGGAGCATTGCCAAATTCATTTTATGAAGCTAAGTAACCCTGATATCCAAACCACATAGAGACCCAACAGAGAAAGAGAATTATTGAACAATTTCCCTTTATGAACATAAATGCAAAAATACTGAAAATATTTGCCAACAGAATCCAAGAACACAACAAAAAGATTATCCACCATGATTAAGTAACCTTCATCTCAGAGAGATTCATGGCTAATTCAATATATGAAAATCAGTCTATGTAATCCACTATATAAGCAAACAAAGATTTTAAAAACAAAAACATTTATTATATATTTCATTACATTCAGAAAAAGCCTTTGATAAACTCCAATACCCGTTCATGATAAAAGTCCTAGAGAGATTAGGGATATAAGATACATATCTAATCTGAATAAAAGCATTTTACAGCAAGCTCATAGCCAACATAGATTTAAATGGAGAGACACTCAAAGATATTACACTAAAATCAGGAACAAGACAAAGTTGTCCACTTTCTCCATAGCTATTCAATATTGTATTTGAAATCTTAGCTAGAGCAATAAGACAACTAATGGAGATCAAGTGGATACTAATTAGAAAGGAAGAAGTCAAAGTATCACTATTTGCAAAAGATATGATAGTATACATAAGTGGCCTTAAAAATTCCACCAGATGCAGTTAGACATCTTCACACAGTGTAAATATCCCCAAACAACCAGGGAACTTCTATAACTGACAAACACCTTCAGCAAAGCAGCTGGATACAAAATTAACTCACAAAATAAGTTATACTATAAACAAATGACAAATGAACTGAAAAAAAAATCAAGGAAGCAACACTTTACACAACAGCCTCAAACAGTATAAAATATCTAGGGTTAACTCTAATCAAGTAAATGAAAGAGTCACTTGATGAAAAAAAAAATCAAGTATTTGAAGAAAGAAATTGAAGAAGGTATCAGAAGATAGAAACATCTGCTGTGTTCTTAAATCAGTAGGATTAACCTAGTAAAAATGGTCATCCTACCAAACACCTAAGAGATGTTCAACATCCTTAGCCATAAGAGAAATGTGAATCAAGTTTATTAGATGATCAGGTGGGGAGGGGGGTTGAAGGAGGGAATGCAGGGAGAGACGGCTAGAATTGAGGGGTATTATATGGGTGGTGTGGAAATCTAGTGCAGTGGAAAGTTGTTGAAATATATGAGGATGACCCTAATGAAGTGTTCAAATAATGTGGAACACAGAACTCCTATTGGCTATCTCGTGTCACTAAGTAAAATGCCCGGTGCCAGGACTGGGTTTCATCCAACTGAGTTGTTAGCCAAAGAAATTCCCAAACAACCCAAGCTGTTGCCAAGACAATAGGCAACATTGCTCTTCAAAAGCTGATAGCATGTCCCCATTGCTAAAGAACATGGTGAGGTCAAGTGGGTACCTACACAGAACTTCATCCCTATGTTTTAGTGTCTTTGGTATAGGAGGGTACTCTGCAGGCTACCAAAAGAGAATCATAAATACCAACCCAGTCACAAAACCTCTGATCTACAATGCTGTCCGGACTAGAAAATAGGCAAGGGCAATGGTGGCACAAAGCCTGTAAGAGTAACTAACCAATGTTGTCACATTTAACTTAAGGCCCACTCCACAAGATGGAACCCATACCCAACACCACTTGGATGATCAAGACAAGAGACTAAATAACCAAGAGACCTATGGTAAAACCAAATACTAGTAGTTTTTTTTAAGTAACAATAAAATGACTCCTATGGCATTCTGCTATGCTCATAGATCAGTGACTTTTTCAGTCATCATCAGAGAAGTATCCCTGTGCAGCACATGGGAACTAATACAGAGAAAGACAACCACACACAAAGAGAGACCTTGGAACACACAGCTCTAAATAAGACATCCCTGTCAAATCGCTCCTCTCAGAGCTCAGGGAAGCCCATGGAAGAACAGGCAGAAACAGCATAGGAGCCAGAGGGAATTGAAGGACATCAGGAAAGTGGTATCTGACCCCTTCCTTCCTTCCTACCTTCCCTCCTTCCCTCCTTCCCTCCTTCCTTCTTCTTCTTGTTTTTTTTTTTTTTTTTTTTTTTTTGTGAGACTGGGTTTCTCTGTGTAAGAACCCCAGCTGTCCTAGACAAGGCCATCTTTGAACTCATAGAGATCTGCCTGCCTCTGCCTCCTGAGTTCTGGAATTAAAGATGTGAACTACCGTGCCTGGATCCCTGATTGTTCTATCTTCTCTTGCAATTCTTTTCTTTCTATTGGCTTGCCTTGTCCAACTTCAGTGCGGTAGTTTTTGTTCTAGCTTATTATATATATTTTTTGTTATGTTTTGTTGTTATCTCTTCAAAGCCTGTTTTTATCTAATGAGAGACAGAAGGGAATGAATCCAGATGGGAGGGGAATTGTAGAGGAACTTGGAAGAGAAAGGGAAGGAGAAACTGTAATCAGGATATATTGTATAAAAGGAATCTATTTTTAATAAAAGGGGACATAAAAAGAAAAATAAGATAGGAAAGGAGAACAAAAGAAAATCAGAAACAAAATCCATCTTTCTGTTGTCTGCAATAATCGAGGGAACTATTCATCAAGACATTACTAGCCTAAACTTACATGCACTAATTCTGGTACACCCAATTTCATAAACAATGTACTGCCATATGTATAGATACAAATGAACCCAAACCCAAGAATGGCCAGCAATTTTATAGCACTTTCTTCCACAGACAGGCTATATAGACAAAAAAACAAGCAGAGGAACATCAGAATTAAATGACATTATACATCAGATGGACTTAACAGATATCTATAGAATATTCTACCCAAACACCAAGGCATACACATTCCACAGTAGCATGTGGCCATCTCCCTAAAATAGATAACATCCTGGGACAGAAAATATTTTTTAAATAATTTACATTGTCTCCTATTTGACCACAACGTAAACAAATCTCTACTAAATATGCAAACCCTAGAGATTAAACAATTCTCTACTAAATGATGAGTAGGTCAAAGAACAAATAAAGAAAGAAATTTTAAAATTCTGGAAATTAAACAAAAATGAAAACTCAGCCCAACAGACCCCTGAGACACATCACAAGCAGTCCTATGAAGGAAATATAGAGCTCAAAGTGACCACATTAAAACAAATTCACAAGAACACAAACGAATAACTTAATGATGCAACTCAAGTATTTGGGAAAACAAAAATAAGCCATATCCAAATCTAATAAAGGGGGGGGATCAGAGCTAAAATTAATGAAAATGAAAAAGAACAAAAACCAAAAATCCAAGATCTGTTCTTTGAGAAGATAAACTATACTGAAAGTCCCTTTGCCCAATAAATCAAAAGAAAGAGAGGACACACAGTAACAGAATCAGAAATGAACACGGAAACATCACAACAAACACAGAAAAAAAGTCAAAATATTATAAGGGAATACTTTAAAAGCCTGTACTCTTATTAAGTTACAAAGTCTGAAAGAAATTGATAAATCTAGAACCATCCATACCAACAAAGTTAGGTCAAGGGAAGGTCAACAATATAAATGGTCCATAATAAATGAGGAGATCAAAACTATAACAAAAACTTTTGGCTAAAACATAATCCCATGTTAAGATGGATTGATAACAGAATTTTACCATATTCTCAAAAAAATCTGACAGCCTATTCTTCTTAAATTATTCATAAAAACAGAAACCTGAGGAATTCTTCCAAACTCCTTCTATGAGCCAGTGTCACTCTAATACCAAACCCAGATAAAGATACATCAAAAGGAAGAAAAGAAAAGAAAGAAAGAAGGAAGGAAGGAAAAAGGAAAGTATAGGCCAGTATTTATGATGGACATAGATGTAAAAATCTTTAATAAAATACTTGCAAACTGAACACAGGCAAATATCAAAAAATCTACCATGACCAAGTTGGCTTCATCCCAAAGATGCTGGGATAGCCCAACCTGTTTAAATCAATAAATGTAATAAATCATATAAATAGACTTAAAGACAAAAATCACACAATCATCTCAATAGATGGAGAAAAGGCCTTTCACAAAATCCAATATGCCAACATCATAAAAGTCCTAGAGAGAGTAGATGAGAGGAAGTATGTCACAACAAAGTAAAGGCTGTATATGACAAACCCACAGCCAACATCATCCTAAATAGAGAAATGTGTGCTAAGAATGCAGCCAAAACACCTGAGCTCAGAGTAGAGACTGGAGAACATTCTCAACTTGACTGTACCTGCAATTGATTTTGCTCCTACAAAAATAAAATGGTTTGATTACAGAAAAACAAAGACATTTCCTGCCATTATGTTTTAGAATGTAAGCTTTAAATTAGTGAATCTTCAGACAAACAAGAAAATCTGTCTCATTAGTAAGCAAATATTTTGTTTTGAGAAAAAAAATGGCAAAATTGTATGTATAGCAAAGAACTGTTTTAATATAAGCCTCCTTAGTAAATATTTGGTGTGTATACCTGCTTTATTATGTGCCTGGGATTGTGCAAAGATTCCCTGGGTGCAGACTGTTGAAAATCCCTAGGGTAAATTCACACTCCACAGACTCCCTGGACAGATACATCCTTTTTTTTTCATTTCCACATCAGCTCTGAGAATTGCAGCCAATGTTTTTCTCTGTTTCATCAGTCAGTAAGAAAGCAAGGACTAGATAAGAAGCTAAGTGATAGCTAGTAAGTCATAGATGAGCAGGGCCATGCTGCATGCCTGTCAGCGTTGCAGCCTGTGGGAAAAACTGAGCGAGTGTGTGCCACAGACACATGGCTGCTTTTGTTGTCTGGGTAGGAATTCTACAAGACACAACCTTTCCCCAGATGGTCGATGAAGACTGCAGTTTGCTTGGTCAAATATTTATAAATAAACTTCATTTGTTCTCTGAGAGAGCCTCAGGAATGACTATGTACCTGAAGATGACTTTGAACTGCTAATCCCCCTGCCTCTATCTTGCAAGAGCTACAGCATTCAGCATCATGCCTGGTTTGAATTATGCTAGAGGATCAATCTCTGTTCCATTCATGCTGGACAAGCAATCTAACAACAGAGTTCCATCCTCAGCTTTATTAAGAACCTATTCCCCTACTCTCTAAAACTTCCTAAAATTTATCATATTCCAATTAGGCATGCCTAAACCTCCTTTTCTAAGAACAAGCTCTTTACATCTTCTGGTATAGTCCACCTTCAGGAACAGTTTCAAGTCAAAGGTGAGATGAAGACATAGTCTGCTGTATGGATTTCAACACAACCACAAACACACTAAGAGACAGGATGGGGCAATCCAATGTTCATGCCTTGCTTGTACTAGCCTGAGAATGGTAGGGGACACCATGCAGTGGACTGATCATTTAAACTGATCTCAGATGAGATTGGATTGTCTGAAATGCTAATCTGTTTTTGGCCACATTCCTAACAATGCATAGTGCAATCATCTCTCAATTTGCATGCTGGTTCTGTTTCTGGATCACACAGAGCATACAAAAACCATGAAAGAATGTTGAGATTATTTTTATACCACGGTTAGATTGTAGGCTTGGA
The DNA here is from genome assembly GCF_943737965.1 of Phodopus roborovskii. Classification (NCBI taxonomy): domain Eukaryota; kingdom Metazoa; phylum Chordata; class Mammalia; order Rodentia; family Cricetidae; genus Phodopus; species Phodopus roborovskii. Next base: position 821,651 of record NW_026126433.1, read on the forward strand.
TAATTGTAAACAGATTTTCATGTACACTGATGTAAAAGACATTAAAAAATCATGAGAGGTCAAGGGCAGCATTGGAGTCACAAAGTAACCCCCATGTTACAGGACACGTCGTAAGTTATATTCCTTGATAAGAATTCCCCTGCAGTCCTGAAGCAGACCTGTCACATTCTTCCCATGCTACGCCTGGAAATCTCAGGTCCAGGAGGCCAGTGTGGGGTCTATCCAATTCCTGTGTCTAGCTCCATGTCTGGGGTCTCTGTCCAAATGAGTTGTCTGTGGTTTGATGGTTTGTGGAGCAACATGCAGTGTGTCTGTCTTCAATACACCCAATACCACACACTGGGTAAACAACAAACTGACAGGATGGGGATGAACTGGTGACTATAGCATCTGTGACCAAGCCAGCTAGGGACCTGAGAATCGATGTAAAGAAGCTGGTCAGGATAGCAATGCCTGTGAATTCAGTGCTGTGAGATCAGAGACCTCAATGAGAGATCCTGCCTCAAAATGTAGTGTGGAGAGTGGCAAAGGAAGACAACCACCATCAACCTATAGGTCCCACATGCCTGTGTAAACACACATGAACACTCCAGTCTTGCACTTCGTGGACTCTGTCCTCTCCTCTGCTCCCCAAACTGGCTGCTGGCTTGAGGACCACTGGCAATGCCTTTGAGTGGAAAGGTAGGGGACAGGGCCAATTCCATCTCTTGTAACAAACTGCTGCCTGCCTATATTTTGTTCTTCAGTTTGATAGCAATGGTCTGTCCCTGCTCCAGTTTGGGATGCAAAAGAGAATTTTCAACTGCATTTGGAGACCATTAAGAAGTTTAGACATGAGGTCCAGAAAAAAATAATTGCCCAGAAAAACTGCATTCCCTTGACTTAAGAGGGGAATAAGGTTGAGTGAGGTCATTGGGTGGATCCTGATCTCATGTGACCAACATCCTAATGAAAAGGAGGGGTTCCAATCATGAGCTGTGGGTAGGAAAGGCCGTCTAAGGACAGGAGGAAGATAGCAGTCTGTAAGCCAGGGAACCCAGACACCCTGACCCCTTGATCTTGGACAATCTGCCTTCAATAATATAAGAAAATTAGTTTTGGTTTTTAGCTACTTTGTTGCTGGTAATTTGTTATTTTAAAAAAATAATCTAAGTTTAATAGAAGAAAATAAGATAATAAATACATCTTTTAAAATGAAATTGATCTTTGGCTCTTAAATGTTCTGACTTTTGACCTCATATTTGTGTCTTGACAATTGTCCATGTAGGGATATTTCAATGACATGAAAATAGAGCTTCCCAGGCTTGACTCTGTGTTTTGTTAAAATAATATATAAGTTACATTTCACTCCATCATGCTAATGGCCTATGCCACTTTCAGAAGAGGCTGTTATTAACTATCTAAACTGCCATGGCAGGGGACAACCGTGGACAGCAACAGGAAACCATCAGACTGTGTGTGGTGGTTTCAATAAGAATATGGCTCCAACAGGCTCACATATCTGAATATTGGGTTCCCAGTCAGTGAAGTGTTTAGGAAGGATTAGGATGTGTAGCTTTGTTGGAGAAGCTGTGTAACTAGGCATGAGGATAAAGTTTCAAAAGCTCTGAGCCAGGCCCAGTCACACTGTCTCTCTCTATATATATCTATCTCTGTCTCTCTTCTCTCTCTGTCTCTCTCCCTCCTTCCTTTCCTCTCCTTCTCCCTCTCCCCCCCCCCTTCTCTCTTAAAAGTGCTTTAGTGCCACTCTGGGGTTTTTGCATTTCATTTAATGTCCCCAAAGGACTTTCAACAATACTAATTACTTGATGCTTTTAAGAATTTTTTTTAAAACAATTACCCAAAGATTTTAATTTGTCTTTACTGGGTATATCAGTTCGTATAACATGGTCTTTCATATTGCAAGAAATTAAAACTTATCCATAGGTAGGAAAATCATTGTTTTTACTTATTGGATTTGTGGAAATATCAAATAAGTTTGAAACAGATTGCTTAGGCACTTCACGTGACCCTCATCTCCCTCGGTGTCATACACCATCCTCTGGCTTACTAAGTGGATGCTGGCCAGCCAACTTGAGCTGGTTCCAGTGTTGCAAATGGTGTTTTGGAATGAAGACTCCTGTGTGGAAGGAATTCCAAGTTCAGGCCCTCCTGACTTCATTCTATTGCTCACTGACAAACTGCTCCGACCTTGATTCATGCTAAAACTATGCTCCAAAACTAGCCCCACATACATTTCAGAGCACGATGGAAATCTCTCAATGATGGGAAGCATGGGGCCATTATGACTGAAGGGATAAGCAAATGGACTCACTCTCAGCTTCCAAGTACAAAGGAAACACGAAAACCCCATGGTAGGAAATGCTCAGTTCACAGTTATAATGTTAGTCAATGGTTTGGAAAGTACAACTTCTTCCAGTGAGCGCACAGGGAAGCCTGTGGCAGCCTACACCTTGCTTCTCTCCTTGTCCATTTTTTCTAACTTGGAGAAAATTTACAAATGAAATTCTTTGCCCATGATATCCACTTCACGCACTCTTAAGAGCTGGCAGCAGAGAAGGGAAATGTATCCGAGAACATTCCTTCGCGTTGTACATTTCCATGGGAAGGAACATATGCAAATAAGAGCCACAGACAAAACATATCCTGGTGATATCATGATTTTACTGGAAACTTTCCAACACTGAAAACAATGTTTTCCCACCTCCTCCCCACCTCAGTGGGTGCAGCAGGCCAGGCGCAGCCAGCTGCTGTTTGTGCTGTTCACTGAAGCCCCGCCCTGTCTTTGCTGGTCTTATCCCTTAGCATATTTTCATAGTGCTAAAATCAGTTCCTCATGTCGTAGCCAGAGCTGGTGTCCTTTATTCTGTGACTTCCCTCTGATTACAATTTTCAAGAAGTTATTAAGAATAATAAACAAAGGCTTTAGAGCAAATGTTAGGAAGGAGTCCACATAGCCTCAATGGCCATCCGGAGAAAAAAACGGTAAGCAGGTGCAAGCTATTAGGGGGAAAATGAAGGCATCATTAAACTCATGAGGCAAACAAATTAAAACCAGTATGACTATCATCGTTTCATCCTGTACTAAAATCAAAACAAGGGAAGTCGAGAACGCCATACCCCTAACCTTCATCACTGACATGTCAAGCAGAAACTATTTTAGACAGTGCAGGTCTAAAATAAATGCAGTTATGACTCTTTCCTGAAGGAAAAATAACTCTGGCTGTACCCATCATTACTATGGTGGCTAGCAACAACAATAACAAAAACCTGTCACCAGTTCTGATCCAAATCTGCAAGACACATGGCAGAGTATATTCTTCTCATACAATTAGATCCCCAAAGGAGGGCCAGGTCTGGCTGTCCCACACTGCCTGTTGTCATAAAGGGAACTCAGCGCTTTGACTCAAACTGTGTAGGGTTCTTGGAGAAACAGATAACATCCAGATGCATACGATTGCTGAGTAATTTTTTGCATAAATAAAAACATTGTGTCTAGTATTTTTCTCCTCCATGTGACAAAACGCTGGAGAGAAATGATTTAGATGAGGTTTGTTTGTTTTGGCTTATAGCTCCCAAGGGCACAGCCCATTGGGTGGTGACTGGGTGTCCCTGTCCGTGGTTGCCACTTCTTGCAAAGGTTTTGTTCACAATTTGGCCATTAGGTAAATGTAGAGCCAGGGCCAGAACCAGAGACAGCTGTTGCTCCTAGGGGAGGGTCCTGCAGAGCCCTGCAGAGGGGCCCACTGTCCTGTGGCAGCTGCTAAAACTGCAGCAGAACGCAATGGGATACAGTGCAGGAGGCAAGTGTGTGCGAAAGAGATGCTACCCTTGGCATTTTCAAACATGTTTGAAGGAAGAATGGAAGGAAGGAGGAGAGAGGACGAGAGGAAGAAGCTTTTCTCAAATAACACGAACTGAAAAAAATAATCTGTCTCTAGTTTACCCTTCATGGGATTTTGAAACAATGACTGATATTTTCCTCGGGTTGTTTTCTGTTAAAATAGAAAGGGGGGGTGTCTTTGTTTTGTACTATTCTCACTGTGTTTTCCTCACGTTCACACCAAAGAGATTATTCACACTGCTCAGTGTGTGTAAACCTCTTCTTCCCCTCTTCCTGTGTTTGAGTAACCAGCGAAAGAGGTTATCCCTTCAAAACCATCCAGGAGGCCCACCTAACCACACAGCAGATTTCTGGCTAAAGAAACAAAAGCAGAGACATGGAAGTTCAAGAAAATTATTGTGATTTTAATCCTTTTAGACACATTTGTCAGGACTGAAGAGACATCTCAGCAATTAAGAAGACTGGCTGCTCTTCCAGAGGAGCAGGTTCAGCTCCCAGCACCCACATAACTCTTAACCATTCATAACTCCAGTTCCAGGGGGTCCAATGCCCTCTTTTGATCTCCTTAGGGACTGCATGCATGTGGTGCATAGAGATGCATTCAGGCAAATTACTCACAAATATAAAATAAATTAATTTTTTTAAAAATAAAAGACTCGCTTGTCATTGACTTGTTGAATAGACTCTTGACATGTTCATTTGCTCAGTGTTTCCTCCTCACTTCTACATGGACAATGAGTCCTATCTGGAGAGCTGAAAAAGAATGGTTATCTGTTCATCACACCAAAAGTGAAGTGTCCAATGATGAAGAGTGGAAGGCCTTGGTGAAATTTGGGGTTCATATACCAACCTTAGCTTATTTAAGGGATACTCTTAGATTTAATGGGTTTATATTTGTGTTGTATCTTTATTACTCTATATATGTGGTCGTAGCTATAACACAGATTTGGGCCAAAAAAGAAATTGGAACTTGTCTCTAGCAGCTATGTAAAACTGAGTAAGAAAGCAGTATTAAGGACAAAGACAGGGTCTCTCCCTCTTCCGCACACACACACCTTCTTTGCAAAAAAAAATAAAGATATAGAAAGCCAATGTGCCAATGCCTTAGTAACTTTGCTTATGATAAAACACCCCATATAAGCAATTTAAGGAAGAAGCGGTTTGCTTTGGCTCTTGAAGCATACTGATAAGTGGTATGTCATAAAAAGTGTGAAATACAATGAGGATATTTAAAACTTGGGTCATGGTTTTCTAAAACACTTGGAACAGAATATTCTTGCTGAATGACTTTATATTTTCTTTTTAAAAAAGAAGTGCCACTGAAAGAGTATTTTTAAAAAGTTCTGCATATAAAATATGTAATTCATAGGAACGCAGGTGGTAGAAACCATGTGGGTTGTGGTTTTTGAACCTGAAACTGTTATTAGCACATCAGTTTGATAAGGATCGTTGATCTTGGAACTAACTCAACAGAGATGACAGGAGACTGTAGATGCTGAAGGTCTCTTTAGCTAAAACATCCTGATTGTTAGTGCTTCTAAGGGTCCTGCATTTATTTAGTGTACAAAACAAAGAGTTTCATTATGCTATTTTCATATAAATGCATATTTACCTGCCTGCTCTCTTCTATATATCCCCACTTGCTGCTTCCACCCTCCCCCAACTAACCTCCTTCTGCTTTCAAGTGTATTTGTCCATGTGTATACTTAAATATACTTGAGTATGTATGAATTGAGATTACCCATCTTGATTTTGTTTTGCTTCCCTCATCATCCTCTCTTGTAGCCTCTCCCATCTATTTAGAGTTCTTTCTCCCCCTCTTCAGTGCCCTCTTTGTCTTTATCAGGGCAACCTTGGGCACTGTGAATGCAGCAGTAGTACTCAGGAATGTCACTGTGATGCACTTCTCTCAGATCCACTCAGACTCTGGAAGTGGTGTAGCTGGGTCATAAGGCAGAGCTACTTTCTTCTGGGAACTTTCATACTCCTTTCCATAGCAGCTGTATCAATAGTGAATAGGGTTCCCCTTTCTCCATATCTTCACTGGCATTTATGGTTTTTGTTGTTCCCTGATAAGAGCCATTCTGACTAGAGTGAGATGGAATCTGTGTTTCACAATTTACATTTCCCTGAAGGCTAAGGATATGGGACATTTTTTTTTCAAGCATTTATTGGTCTTCTATTGAAAATTTCAGTTAAATCAGTTGCTCCTTTACAATTGGAGGAATTGTTATATTTTTGTTGTTTAATTTATAGGCTTCTTTATAAACCATTGATTTTAACCATCTGTCATATGTATAGTTGGAAAGGACTTTCTACAGTTTCTAGACTAGTCTTCACTCTATTACTTGCTTCCTTTGCTATGAACTTTTATAATTTCAAGTTATCCCATTTGTCAATTCTTGGGATTCTTTTCTTTGCTATTTAGAGTCATTTTCAGTAAGTCTAACCTGTTTTTGCATTTTGAATTTGTTTTATCCCTCCCTTCTTTTTTATCTGCCAGTTGTTGCTTTATGTATTTCAAACTCTGCATAGAGTCTACAATAAGGAACTAAGGGGAGAGGAGAACTTCCCAAGGAAGGGTAAATAGAATTTATAATTAGCAAGACACAGTGGGGAGACAGGAGGGGAGTATTAAATGGGGGGGGGAACAGGAGAGTAAGAGGGGGGAACCTGGGGAGGGACAAGTAACACTAAAGGCCATTTGAGGAACTGTATGGAAACTTACTACAGTAGAAGCTTCTTAAAATGCACACATATATAAAAGAAATCTAAATAAACTCACCAAATAATGGGGGAGACAAAGCCACATAGAGTTCTTTATAGATGCTCAATATAACCATGTGTCATATGTATAGCTGGGAAGGAGTTTCTATAGTCTCTAGGTTGGCTCTTCATTTTGTCATTTGCTTCAGGTAACCACCAATCCAACTACAAACCCTGAGATCTACAATGGTGACCTGCTTGCATGATATGTCACTGCAATAGTGACACAAATGTTGTAGGAGTAAGCAACCACCCACTGCTTGGATTTAAGGCCTACCCCATAGGATGAAATCCATATCTTACACTACTTAGGTAATCAAGAACCTGAAAGTAGATAGGCCATAGACTGAAGGAAAAACCAAACCCCATTGTTATTCTGAGGGAACATAGCAATAAAATTATTCTTAAAGATATACTTCTATACCCATAGATCAATGTACTGTTCCGCCATCATTAGAGAAGCTTTCTACTATAATAGATGGGAGTTAACACAACTGAGCAGTGTGCAGGGTGAGAGGCTTTGGAGCATTCAGTCATAAAGAAGATGTCTTTATCAAACCCTCCCGTCAGGGATCAGGGAAATAAGCCAAAGAAAGGGTGAAAAGATCACAAGAGCCACAGGGGATGGATGACACCAAGAGAACAGAGGTCTTTCAGACACAACAGGACTGATCACATATGCACTTACAGAGACTGTGGCAGCACACACAAGGCCTTCACAGGTTCAAGCCAGACACAGGCCCAGTGCTGAAAGGAAGAAATAGAAATAGACAAGAGCTCCCAAGCCTAACCAAGAAGTTACTTTCAACTGACAACTGCTTGCAAAGGAAAAATTAATTTTCTCTGATGTAGTTACACTTAAGAGTAGACCTTAATGCCCAGCAGTAGATGCCCAATACAAAACAAACTCAATGGGATCTCTGGAGAATTTATACCTCATATTGCTCTGTTTGGGAATATTTTACCTTACTTGTCTTTTGCTTGCATATTACAGTTTCTGATTTTGTGTTTTTATGTGGTGTTTTTGTTTGTTTGTTTGTTTGTTTGTTTAGTTGGTTGGTTGGTTGGTTGATTGGGTTTGTGTGAGTGTGTGTGTATGTGTGCGTGTGTGTTTCTTGTGTCTTTTGTCCTTTTTGTTTTCTAAATGGAGATAGAAAGGAGCCATGGAGTTGGATGGGTAGGGATATGGAGAATATAAGAGAAAGGAAACCATAATTAGAGTATTACATTGTGTGAAAAAAGTTATTTTCAAGAAAAACAGAACATATACATCAAAATATAACCATGGTAATATATTCACTCTTGTGGTTGAGCTTATGTAGCCATTCTACTTAATTATTATTTTGGGGACTTTTATGTTCATCTATATGAATGTATGTATGTAGCATATTCATAGTTGAGTCTTGTAATTCATGTACATCTTTACTGCCTTTTAAAGTTTATATGTAGTGTGGTCATTAACATGGTTAGAATCGTGCTGGTTCCTCTTTCTTTTTCTTTTCCCATTAGTGTTGTTGCTGCTTACCCTTTGCTCTCCAATGTTAGAGTGGATTAGTCAATTATTATCAACATTCTCTTTAAAAATCTTTCTACTGCTTTTTTAGTAATTTTCCATTTTAAGTTGTTGCTCTTATAATCATAATATCCTTTGCTAAGGATTTATAAAATAGGTAGAGGAGCACTTGAAGACATATAAATATTTAAGAAACATGACAATGCAATATATATATGTATAAGTACATATATATAATATTGTATAAGACACATAATTTGTATACATGCAATAAACTGTACCATTTCATGCTTTGATTTTTCTTTTTTATAGATACAATGTATTTTAAAATAGGATTGTTCTCTGGGACAGTTTGTTCCCCTCTGGACTGGACACTTGTTTATTACATTCATGATTCTTCCAAACTCATTCACATTCAAACCCAAAGAGCTATAACATCCAAGCTCATGTGAGGTTAACTAACAGTGTAGTCACTCACTGAATTTGTTGAGTGAAATTAGTCATGTTGTATGTATGAAAATTTTAAGGCTATTGATTGGGAGAAATCCAAAGATCCAAACTAAGATGCCCCCTGGCACAGCCATTTTCTTTTCTAGCTTTCCCTCTGATTTTGCCAATACCATCTGGTGACCACCAGTGGGCCATCTTCATTCCAGAGATACAGAAGAGTTTACCAACGATGCCTCAACACAATTATATTGCATTGAATGTCTAATATTGCACATTAGTATTTAATGTTGCATATTAAAGAAATCCTAGTAACTTAAGTGCTTCCAAAAATTATCATGCATTTTAAAATTGTAACTTATTTTAAGCTTTGTTAAATACACTGCTAACATAGCAATGAATTTGTCTTTGGGAAAGAAGGGGCACACTGTTTCATGCTAGACATGGTGTGGATATCTATCCAGTTCGCCATTCTTTATTCTCTTAATTTTGATACTGTCTTCCTAACCCTTACAAAAACCTCATTTTATTTTTCTAAGCACTTGAGAAATACCTTCTGTTATTCTAGCATGAAGAGGTTAGCTAGTCCAGTCTCCATTCTGTCTCAGGAAACTAATTTGTCAGCTGTGGTGGGATGGAGCCTATGCTGAATGGTCAGTACAGGTGACTGCATCTAGACCCCTGGGACAGGACACAGATGGACTCTGCCATGTGTGAGTCATTTTAATGACGCCTGCAGCAAGCAGAGTGCATAGCAAAGGGCAGCAATGTCTCCCCCCATCTTCCCAGGAAAGTGCAATTAGTTCATTCTTAGAAGAGGTCTAGTTATTTATAACAGCCAGCAGTCAGCTCCTATCCAGATGTCCCGAGACCTGCTGTGCACTGGGAAGGCCTAGCTCACAGCATACTCTGTTCCCCATCCTGAAACCAAGGCATCAGGCTCTCTGTCACAAGACACCTTCAAAAGTGACAGCTATGCAACAGCTTCACAGAAGCATAGTTCAGCAGGTTGCTGAGAGGGTCCATCCTCAGTCCCTCCCTGGTGAAGGAACAAATCTAAACATACTCTCACACACAGGCCTAGCAGCCAAGCAAATGGCACATCTCCCATTTGCACACCTAGCCCGAGCTGCCCTGTCAGCAGGGTACTCAATCATACAGGTGTCTTCTGTTTGAAGCCTGCTTCCACGTCCAGTCAACACGTCTGACGAAACAGGCCAGATTGCACAGCCCCCTTGGACAGGAAGTACAACAAGACACATTTGGCTGTGCTGACTTAAGGCCTTCACTCAATACCTGCCCTCAGCCACAGGGCCCAAGCAAGCTGATGTCATTTGCAAGAAATTAAGGGCATTATTACTCACCTGTAATTAAAAAGACTGGTTTGATTTGGCATACAGCCTGGGGGACTATGAATACTTTGATTTTGCCACGTTATGAATTTTTCCACACACCAAATGGGTTCTAAGAGTGGGGCAATCTGATGCAGGGGCCTACCTGAGGTAAAATTTTCCTCAACCCATATTTACCTGCAGTTTTGTTTGTTTGCTCCGACTAGGTTTTTCTTCCCTTTGGAAAAGAATTCCCGTGGAATTAAAATATTGAAATTGTGAATCCACCACTGTAGGAAAGTCCTCATTAGAAGCTTCAGATGACTCAACAAGACAAAATCTGAGGAAGTTTATTACAGAGGCTGAGTTGTTTTTCTCACATGAACTACTCAGACTGGCATGGCAAGGGGTCCTATACATGAAAAGCACAGATGACAACAATAGCAGAGATAGTCATTAAATGGGTTTATGCATCCGGAGATCTGGAGGATAGATTACAAAAATTGCCAAGCAACTTTTTAAACAAATTCTTCAATCATGCTTTAATTATTCCAGGAAGAATTTGAAACAACTTGAATACACATTAAAGCACATTACTGTTAATTGGATGAGAAAAACAGTAGGAAAGGGAACAGAGAAGTAAGAAAGGTAAAGGAAGCCAAGATTGAGATATATAAAACAGATGTGCATGGAATCCCACCGTGTCTTCCAGAGATAAGCCACTTGGTGAGACCTGGCTTTCCTGGCAGCCAGTGGAAACATACCTAGACATCGGTGACATGTTACTGTTACTTTCAGTTGTCAACTTGACATGACACAGAAGGACCAGGGAAGAGGCTCACTGAGGGATTGCCAAAGAGAGTTGGCCTATGGGTGTGCCCATGAAGGACGTTTCCTACTTGGGATAACTGAGCTGAAGACAGAAGAGCCATTTAAAGTTTGGCCCCTGGATTGTGTAAGAGCTGAAGAAGTGAGCAGAGCAGGAGGCATGCATCCATTTCTCTCTGCTCTTGACTGTGGTTGCGATGGGACCCATCTCAAGTATCTGCTGCCTCAATTTCCCTGCAGCAATGGACCTGACCTGAAAGTGTGAGCACTAATAAACCCTTCTCCAACTAATTGTTTTTTGTCAGGATATTTTACCACAGCAACAGAAAGAACTTTAAGGCAGAATAGGGGAAAGTCCCAAATCCCAAATGTTAGAAAAGTTTAAACATTTTCAGAAACAATTTTTTTAAATTGCAGTTTTAGTCCTTGTGTGTGTTTGTTCTGATTCCCAAATGGACAGAAACAAACTCTTCCTCAAAGTTGTGGGCTGAGAGACAATACATTCGGACCACTCAGACCCCCACATTGTGATCAATCCCCACAATGACACAGTGCTATGCCCTTTCAGGTCACATCTCACAGTTCTGAGGGCCAGGAAGTCTGAGATCAAGACCCTAGAAGATAAAAGTCTGGCGAAGGAGAACTGATATCCTGGGTCATGGATGACAAGTATCTTTTTTGTTTTACCTATACATGGTAGAAGGAGAAAAGGCCACTAATTATATTTCCTAAAGTTTCTGCCCTCCTGACCTAGTCATTTGCCAAAGACTTCAAACATACAAATGGGGGTCAGGCCTGGAGAGATGGCTCAGCAGTAAGAACACAGACTCCTCCTCCAAATGACCTGGAGCACCCACATGGAAACTTACAAGCAACTATAGCTCCAATTTCAAGAGACTTAATACTCTCTTCAGGGTTCTGCAGGTACCAGGAATGCATTACATACATACATACATACATACATACATACATACACACACACACACATACACATAAAAAAAACTTTTTTTTTTAACTAAAACAAAAAGAAATGGGGGACAAATACATTTGGTCCCTAACAGCCTCATTGGTCTCTCTGAACAGCCTCTGTGGCCCTGATCACTTTGGTTTCTCTACACTAGCTTCTCTCACTCAGCAACAGAAACGCCAGCAAACCAGAAAGGCAAGAAAAAGAGCCACTGTGGTGCAGGCCATTGGGTGCTCTGGATAAGACTTGATATTTTTAAAATACTTTATTCTTTTCAGTAAGCCATCTAGTGAAATGGGTGTGGGGCCCAGACACCACCGACGACCTTCGCCTCAGCTTGTTTCCAAGAACTGGTGAGATGGAGAATATCACCTTGTCCTTCTGGATCCTGTCATTTGTACAGAGCATTCCAAGTATTAAAAGGGTGTAAATGTATTTATCTTCAGAACAAAGATGATTTCTCAGACTTCACTTCAATACTAGAATGAAGCAGCCTTTTATCCTCAACACACTGTGATGTAAATACAGTTTAGAAATAAGAAACCATCAATAAACAACCCTACCATTGCATATTGCTTAGTGCTTCCAGAAAATTTTTATTTTAAATCCAAGTGTATCCAAGTGGCATATTTTCAAATACTCATCAAATTACCAAAAAGATATTTGGCTTTAGGAATATGGCTTGATAGATATAGCAATGGTATCACCCTCACAGAAATGATGCCCTCAAGACCTTGAGTTAATCTGTGAAAACAGTGAGGAAACTTATCGTAGCTACAAGTAGAACCAGCCTGCCTTCCTTCCTTCCTTCCTTCCTTCCTTCCTTCCTTCCTTCCTCCCTTCCTTCCTTCCTTCCTTCCTTCCTTCCTTCCTTTCTTCCTGCTTTCCCCTTCCTCCTACCCTCCCAGGTCTTATTCTATAGCCCAGGCTTTGGCTTAACACTCACTATGTAATTCAAGCTGGCCGCACACTTGAGGCAGTCTTCATGCCTCAGCATCCCAAGTGCTAGATTCAGTCACAAATGACTCCATTTTTTGACGACTTTACTGGAACCATTTGCTGAAAACCAGATGGTCCAAGTCATTAGTGCCTTCGGCATCTCTGCTAAGGGCATTGGGAACTGGACGGGCACATTAACACGAGAGCTCTCAAGCAGAGCCCTCCACAGGCCCTCCACACAGCAAAGGAACAATGGCTGTGGATTCTTTTGTTGTTCTTCAGTGTCTCAAAATTTGTTGAGTCTTGTTGGCTCCTACCCTGAGGGACTTTGGTGACTTAATTAACTTATTGTTTGCAGACATGGAGTAAATTCAGTTCCAAATGTCAGTGTTCAGTGCCCTTTTAAACCTTCAATCAAAAGGTAAACCATATCTGGAATGAGCAATGGATGGTGAGTGGTGCAAATCAAATCAAATCCAAGGTGTAAAACAATAACAACAAAAGAAAAGCAGGCCCTTCACACTGCTTGTTTTACTAGACAGTCCTCTCAGGGAGTGCTGATGACTGTTAAACTATTAGAATGGCTGACAGTTGCACCATGATGTGTGGAGCACACAAAAATACATGCAATCCTGCAACTCAGTAGAGCCTGGGGCCCCAGCCAGGTTCACAGAGTTGGCCCCCTCTGTGAAGCTGGCTCCTCTGGGCTTCCCACAGAACCTGAGCTGCCCAGTCACAAGATGGAATCTCGAAGCTCTGAGACACTTCATGGTCCTGTAGTAACTGATCTATAATCCAGCCCTTTCCAGTTGAGTTGTTAGTAAACCCTCCCTGCCTTTTTGAAAGAAAACCTAATTTAAATGCTTTGATGATTGTTGATGAAATGGTGGATTTGGAACAACATGAAATGGTAGTAAGTGCCATTCTTGATGAGTCTGGACCTTGGGTGTTCAAGGTAAAGCTCTGCCTGTGCCTCCTCTTGGTGTCCATGACAGAGAAGACCAACACAAATGCCATCTCCTTCCCAGCGCTGGAATAGGAGGGCCTTCATTCCTTCATTCATGGCAAACATAGTGAACTCTGGTTCTACCCTTTAATGTCTGTGCTTTCAGACTCCAAATACTAAGGCTAACTCAAGGAGAGTCCCAGAGAGCCTTCTGAAGCCAGGTCTCCAGCTCAGTAAGATCTGAATTGTCCATGTCCCCACCTGAGGTCTCTACTGAAAATCTTAAGCCCACCTGTATTGGCAGGTCTGTGACATTAGTCATGCCCTCCTCTTCTTCCTGGGACTACCACCTCTGCAGAAATGGGGAAAAACAAAACAAACAAAACCCTCTCTTATAAAAATCTGCCACTTACACAAACTGCAGTAACCTTTCAAGGTGAAAATCCCTTGGGGTTATGGCTAAGTTCAAAATTAAACTACATATCCAGGAACACTCTACAGTATACATGGGCATGCTGAGTTACAGGTCTACAGAGAGTTCAAATAGAATGTCAGGCTTGAAGGACCTAACTCCACTCCTACCCAAACTTTTCCATGTCTTTGTTTGTCTGAATTTTATGCCACCTTCAATTTCACAATGAACCAGATTTCCCAGGTGGGGGTGATGGGATCTAATACAATTCTTTTCAAATGAGCCTAGCTCGAATGCTTGAGACCTGAATTTTTACCTTATAGTTGTTCAGATGAGAGAAGAAATACAAGGAGTTCTGTGGTGTCCCTTAGCTACTGACAAGGAGAGGATTCATGTATGAGCCACTGTGTATTTGTCTTTTCCAGAGTTTCAAAACAACTCAAAGCAAAGTGCACTGTAGATTTTACTCTCATGTGAAGCAACAATCAACCTCAAAAAAATTCATAGCCATCTCTTTGTTTTACAAAATCTAAGCCTTTCACGTGTCTCCATCTAATGTGATTTACAAGGGTGTCACAGAATGGCCCCTCCACACAAACACAGACAACTGGTTCCCATAACTGATGTCAACAACATAATAAAGTGGATAAAATGCTGCCTAGCGAGTACCCCCGCCCTGTACAAATTCCAGCACCCGCATAACAGCCAGGCAGGAATGGAGCCTTTTAGTACTCCTAGCACTCCCTGGCAATGTGGCCTGGAGAGTTCTGGATTCGTGGAGAACGCATGCCTACTTAATGCAGTGAAGAGTCTTTGAGAAGAACACTTGATGTCAAATTTGGGCCTCTACATGTACCCACACTCATGAAAATGAGTAAACACATGTCCATGCATGGCGCACACATATACAAAATGACACAGCCATTACTTTATGGGACTGGAGAACACTTTAGCTCTTGGAGAAGACCTGAATTCTGTTCCCAGGCCCATGTTAGGCAGCTCACAGCCACCTGCACCTGGAACCTTCCAGCACCAGGGGATCTGCCTTCATCTGGCTTCCTAGGACACCTGTTCACATGTGGCATGTAGACTGACTCACACACACACACACACACACACACATACACACATACACACACAGTATTTTTACAAGTCACTAGCAACATTTCTTGTTTGTTTTTGAATGGCTTGAAGTTATTTGGTTAAAACTGGAGACTTTTACAAACAGAGGCAATGAAAGGAAGTTAATTACCTTTAATAAGAGCATTTTATTCAAGCACCCAATGAAGGCCAAATATCAGTGTGGGTAGCAACATGTAGTCTTTCAAACCCCTCTGCATACCGTTTTTCTTCATGTCTGGTCTGGGCCAGCATCATGGCCTAAAGCTGGTGTTTTCATCCCAGCAGACACTTTTTTGTCTAAATTGTAGTCATCACAAAGTTCCTTTATTCCCCCTTCTCATATACAGCAACTTCCTTCAGAAGCCCCAAAGCATACATCCCCACACTGGAGGACATGCATGGCTTTAATAAATATTATCTTCCCTAGGCTATTCATGCTCGAGATTGCTCGAGACCCACTGACATGATTTGAGATAGCTCTGTAGGAGCAGCATCTGCAGCCAATGGAACCACAAAATCATAAAGCCCTGAGCTGAGGTGGGTGATAAGGTGAGTCACACGTGGGCTGCTCTGTAGGAAAGTATGACTTAAGACACTCTAAAGAGAGTGCTGCTCATGTATGTGCAACTGCCAAACCTCTGGTACCTCTACTTCTACCCCTCCTGGCTCACCAGCAGCACCCCACAGCTCAGCAGCCAAAGCAGTGGCCAAGCCCTCCAAGTGTTCAGCTGTAACAGCAATATTCTCCTTACACCTTGTGGATTAAGTGAACATACATGAAACACTGCCGAGCACACAGCATAACGACAGCCATTGTGTTCGCTATTCCCAGTCACATGATCAATTCTATTCAATGCAGACTTTATCTAATTTTTTTTTCAGTGAAAGTGCATGTGAGACATTAAGATCATGGAATGTTCTTTTAACAGAGTGACATTCTGAAACTTAAGACCCTTCCCTGGAGTTCAGAACAACTAGAGCTCATATATAATTGACCCTTGGCTAGTGTTGTTAACTGGTCTTCAAGAGATTTTGATAAAAATAAGGCTTTAAAATTGCAATGCTGCTTCAAGGTAAGACAAGCACTATGGCATTGTTGGAATCCATATTGAATGCATGATGAGTTAACCATGAGAGGAAAGTTACATAGGTTCCACTATCCTGATAATTGGAGAAACTTGGTTTCAATAGTAACAAACATCAGGACAGATGGAGCAGCGTCCGTGGTACAGCAGCTTCATGTCTGAGGCAGGGAGCTGCTGGGAGCACACTTTAACTTCTATAGCTTTACTCTATTCTGAACAGTTTTAAAGTATTAAATGTCAATGAACAATAAGGTATCTCCCTACCTTTGCTGTTAAACTTGTTTCATGGTGCATGAGTCAAAAAGACTGTATGTACCTTCTCATTTCTTTTCAAGTGAATGCTTTAACAATACGAAAACACTCTTGTAGAGATCCCTATGGTGAATGCCCCCATAGCTGTCATAATACACCCAGGCACTGAAATGAACTAGTATGGGTCTCCTGCTTTTATAAACAAGGACAGTGCTTGCAGTTTAGTGGCACTTGGTGATGGAAAACTGTGCTGAAACATCTGGTCAATGTTTTTCAGTTAGTGTAGCATTTTGTGGCACTTGTGTCTGTTAGGGTTTCTATTGCTGTGTTAAACCCCACAACCCAAAACACCTAGGAATCAAAGGTTGATTTGGCTTACAGCTTCTAGCCCTTCACTCAGAGAAGCCAGGGCAGGAACCTGGAGGCAGGAGCTGATGCAGAGGCTGTGGAGGAGTGCTGTTTACTGGCTTGCTCAGCCTGCTCTCTTACTCATCCCAGTACCACTTGCCCAGGGATGGCACCACCCACAATGGGCTGAGTCCTCTTGTATCAACAATAAATCAAGAAAATTACCTATAGGCAATTTGACAGAAATATTTTCTCAATTCAGGTCCTCTTCTCGGGTAACTCCAGCTTGTGTAAAGTTAACAGAAAAAAGAAAACAACCAAGACACATTCCTATGTGGTCAATAAAAGTAATTAATCAGGAGCTGAGATGATAGCTCCATGGTTAAAGTAATTGGCACACATGCATGAAGACTGGAGTTAAATCCCCAGGCCCCACATAAAGCTGGACACAGAATGGCTCTTGCATCTGTAACCCTAGAACTCCTACAATGAGCTGGGAAACAGAAACAAGAGAATCTTACAGAGCAGCTAGAAGTGACCAAGAAAGACCCAGTCTCAAAAACCATGAAAATTGAGAGCCTATACCCAAGTTTGTCGTCTAATCTCCACAAGCATGCTGTGACATGTGGGTACAGTGTACTCATACACGTAAATATGCACATTTATGCACATGGGCAGGCACACACACACACACACTCATGCATGTACAAACACATAAAGTTAATTAATTAAGGCATGCACCTCTCCATGTGTAACTGCTTAAACATCACTGTGAGGTTATATTACAACACAAAATCACAGAATATCAGTGTGTCTTGCCTTGCCTTCTGCTGTCTCTTATACCCAAGTTCAAACACTCCTCTACAGTTTCTGCCTCATGAGGAAGTGTCATACTGTGTTAATTGCATTTACAACTGAGAAAGAATATGACCAGACAGTAAACTTTAATATTAACTGCAAAGAAAACTTGAGCTCAATGTTTAGTATTTTATACCTCATTACACAATTGGTGTATTTTATGATATGCTCTCTATTTACTTAGTCGATGATAACTATAATTATCACTTACTAATTTTCCACTCCATAAACTTTTCATTACCATCTCCTATTCAATGGTGGTGAGGACAGAAACATCATGGAAAGGGGAAGGAAGAATTATCAACATGTCATACCTGGAGCTTGAGCCCTCTAGTCAGAACAGATATTTTATAAATAAAACATTTCTTTGGTTTCAAATGAAGAATCTCTTATAATTTAATAAAATTGTTCTGTGGTTTGGGTTTTTGTAGCTCAGGATGGAAACGAGGGCCTTGGACTGGCTAGGTATGATGGGTAATCTTGGTAGTGGACTTGACTGGACCTGGAATCAACTAGAATAGAAGCCTCTGGGGATCCTGTGAGGGAATTTCTTATTCAGATTTTTTGAATCAGGATGACCCACCCTAAATGTGGGTGGTGTTTTCTGGTGGCAGCCCGGACAAAAGGAGATCTTTACTTTTTGCTGGCAAGTCCATCCATCCTGGGACTAACGTATTCCTTTTCTGATAGCACAACCAGCTTCTGTGGGCTCTAATGAAGATTGAAGACCAGCAGCTCTCCCAGAATTCTCCTGGCCTTCAGTGCCACATTGGTGTCACTGAGATTTGTATACTGAGACAGTCCCAGATTTTTACATTCTCCAGTGTGACAGTTATTACTGGAATATCCCGACTGTAAGCCAATTAAATAAATTCCACATATAGGCATGTGCAGCCTATCCACTCTGTTCCTTTAAAGGACCCTGACTAATACAATAGGCTATCGTGATACACTGAGCCATAACCATAGAAAACTTCATTAAGTGTTTTGTAAGGAATATTAGAGGTAACAATGATTCTGTTGAAGAAACAATCATCAAATACCACCTGGCTTTGAAAGAGTGTTTTGAAGAGGAAAACTGTTTCACACAGAGAATGAATACAGAGCAGAGATGTGAATTCACCCCTGTTCTCATTTAAAAGCTCCCTCTCTCAGCCTCTTAACAGAAAGAAGTTCAGCCCATGAAACACACAGTCCTCAGTCATTGGTGCTGCAGCTGGGAGCTAACTAAATACTGACTGTATCTTGTCTTTTCTAGCAATTTCACACCAGCATGATCTAAATAATTCTTACTGGCATCCCCCCTACACACACATACCAAATGCCTATGATAGCTTCATAAAATAGATTTTAACAGAATAAGAATATCTACTAGGTCAAACTCAAGGTTATAGGATATTGTGAAGTTGAGCAAACCTGAGGCCTGGTTCCCTTTCTAGGGTTCCCTTTCTTCACCCTTTAAAGGGCCAGAAAATCCACACATCACAAAAGATGTGGAGATCTGATGACGACTTTGCCTCTTGTGAGCCGTGAAGACAGTTGTACTACCTACAAAAGACATGGAGATCTGATAAAGTCCTGTCTGCTTGTGAGCCATGAAGACAGTTGCATTGCCCAAAAGAAACATGGAGATCTGATGAAGTCTTGGCCTCTTATGAGTCTTGAAGACAGTTGCACTACCCACAAAAGCCATCATCATATCTTTTAAGATTGACTCTCACTTCTGTGTCTGATGTTATCTCTTGCTTAACTCTATGTCATCTTAATATAAAGCACTCAGTAGTCTATGACTTTGCAGCTGCTCTGTCTCTTCTCCACACACAGTTCTTAAGATTCAGTGCTCTCTCTGCTGTGTAGGTCCAAAATTGACTCAAAAGCAAATATGAACCCAAAGCTTTTTCATGCACTGAGTTACATGAAGCACCACTTTGTAGGTGTTTCTATTGTGACAAGAAGGTGTAATACAATGCAGAAAATTATGAGCAGATGTTTTAACTAAGAAATAGATCTTGGACCTCAAGGATCTCCAAGCCAAAGCTTTCCAACAATGAAATCCTCATCTAAAGATTTGACATATATTGCATATATTTTGAAAGTGTTTTTCACATTTCTAAGCATTGAAGTTTATCTTTGATGTATTAAACATCAACTAAGCATATATGAAAAGGGCTAGCCTAGGGCACAGATGAGTTGACAAGGGGGTGAGAGGAGAATAGGGAGGTGTTTCTCCCCCATACTCCTCCACTTCTCACAGGCCAGCTGGCAGTTCACATTGTGACTCAGCTTGATAGAATATTTCCCCAGCATGCAGACACTCCTGGAGTCTTAATCTCTTGCTGTCCCTTTGACTATAGCTGGTCATAAGGCTGATCTACATTTTATAGAACCAAGAAAAGTCCTTATTCCTGTAAGACCCGGAGACCCATTTACTGTAGGACCTTGCATGGACCCCCGAGGCAACTGGAGCAAGCCTGAAGATGTTGGTTGGAACTCCTTGCCCCAAACCTGTTATTGGTACTTCTCCTGTTCTGACAACACACACACCTCATAGGGAGAAGCTAAGCCTAAACATCCTGCAATTTTCCACTGTGCTGTAAGTCAGTATTTAAACCCATTCCATCTCCTCAGTAAACGTCATTTGGCATTCGGCGTTCCGACATTGCCATTGAATGAATGACCCCGTCTTGTCTCTTTATTTCAGTCTCTAGGCCTTCGCCTGATTCGTGGAACAGATCGTAGCGCAAGCGCTACACTGGGTTGTTACCCACTTGCACTCTCAAGCTTAGATTCCTCATCCAGAAAGTGACAAAGCCTACAGATACAGCTTTGAAAACTCTACCCAGTATTTTCATGTTGTGTGATGCAAAGATTCTGAGATTTAAAACAGCTACAATGTGTTAGCTTTGGGATGGCCACCTGCCAGAAATCTACACACCATCCATTTATATGTTTTTATGTTTCCTCATTTTAATAGTCACAGGGTATAGTTATATATGAAATTAAAAGTGGCTCAGAATGTTTAACTGTCTTTTATAAAAAATAAATCATAGGCAAGAGACCGAATTAAGCATATACTATTCAAACAATGGGATGAAATGCAATCCAATGCTGACTGCTCTGTCCACTCAAATCAAACTGCTCTAAACTTGTGACCGCTCTGGGCCTCGCATTAAGAAGAAGGCTGAGTCCCACAGTTGTGAGCTGCACATGGGATTTTCTTTGGAACATCTGGAAAACCCCAAAGTCAAAACACGTGCTTCAGCAGGACCATTTCAAAAGTATGTAACCCAAAGGAGCTGGCCCCCAAGCTGAGTCTCAGGAAGCTGGACCCCCCAGGAGTCCCAGCAAAGCTTCTGCCACAGTTCCCAATGGGACCTTTCAAGAAGGGAAAAAAGCAAACTAGCCACACAGCAGTAGGTATCTTTTAATATAGTTCAGATTTTACTCAGACAAAAATAACATCTGGGGTGCTGAACTCCTTCTGTGGAGATTTTGAACTTTTTGTTCCACAAAGTGATGGATTTATTCTTGAAATTTTGACAGACTTCATAGATGGATCATATTTCCTGGGGACCATACCTGGCCTAGAACATGAGAAAAACAAGTGTTCAAGTCCAGCCTGTTCCTAGGATCTTGAGTTTTCTGTTTGCAGAATACAGTCCACGTGATAAGGAGTCTACAGGCAAGGATTTTATCTTAGCCATGGGAAGAAACTAGAAAGAGGCTACCTAGAACCTTCTACAAATTATCTGTAAGAAAAATGGATTGAATAAATTGGAATTTAATAACTTAAATGCCACATGTTTCAGAGGAGCTATTTAGACTAGAAAATAATAAATTCCAGCTTAAGGATTAAAAACAAAAAAAAAAAATGAAACTGCAAGAATTAACATGAGCACAAAAGGAAACTGACAGACAAAACTAAAAACCAGGAAAAGACAGCACTCATGCAAGTAACTCAAGGGACATAGCAGAATTTAACCCACAATGTATAGATGATTGCATTGAATACAAGTAAAATGTATGGTATTCGAAGAGAAAAAATAAGCTAAAATAAAAAACAGATTCTTTATTAATGGTGTAAATAAAAAGAAAGGTGCGAAAAATTAAGATGCTTATACTGTGCTGGGGCTGCATTCACTGACAAGGCATAGTGAATGCAGAGAAGTGCTGGGATCCAGGGCGATGCAGACATCTTGTTTTAGTCACTTACTTTGCTTCTCACAGCTGGGATGACTAGAGATGCCTTCATGAATGAAGCAGATAATTTCCCAGTCAGCAAAAGAAATGTGCTGTATGCTTTGTCTAGGAAATGTTTGCTGTGGGCTGTGTGCTTTTCCAGCCTGCGTGCCTGAGATAGACAGGAACAATAGTGAGTCAAGTGAGCAGGGCAGCTCATGATTGGGCGGGACCTCAGCGAGCATGACCAAGTCTGCTCTGCACGCAGGCTCAGCATTGGCTTTAATTCCTTTAAGAACTGAGAATCCCACTAAGTGGCATAAAGAGATTAAAAGGAAGAGAAAGATTTTTCTGCCCTGAGTAGTTTTTACAGTCTAATTTGAGAGAAATAAGGACATATATTTTATAAATAGTACCTGATAGACAGCTGGGGACACAAGAGAGGGTACACAGAACAAATGAGGGTGCTTTGGGGAATTGTTAGTGGTGTTAAATATCCCCAAAGCCCACAGGTTAAAGGAGATGGGGTCTCCAGCCTATGATACTAGTGGGAGGTGGCAGGACTTTTTGGGGGGTGGGATCTTGTGCAGGGGATCTCATTTGGGTGTGCTCTCAAGAGTTTCCCTGGGTCTCCAGCCCTGTCCTCTGTCTTTGTGCCTGACTATGGAGACAGCAGCCATTGTGAATTGTCTGGCCAAAGGCTGCAAAGCCATGGGGCAAGGGACCACTGACTGACAATTCTGATGAGATTGGGCATGTTCAGAGTGGTATGGCCATAGACTACTGACAATTCTGAAACCATGAACTAGAATCTCGTCTCTTTTGGCAGTCACAGATAGGCATCCCCCCCCCCCGAACTAAAAGCAGCTGATATAGAAGCAGAAGAAAGACAAACAGGACATGTTGTGGTGAGGCTAAGTAAACAGATGAGTAGGCAGCAGAATCTAATGATGACAGCACGCACTAAGGTTCAACCTCTCTTCATAGATGAGGAATTGCATGTCCTATTAGAGCCTGCTTTGCTCAGATGGTGCACACAAGGGTATGATAGCAGAGTCTGGTCTTAGACGTGTTTCTGTTCCTGGGATAAAACACTGTGACATTACACCCAACGTCAAGGGCAGAGGAAAATGATTTAATGAATGCCTACTACTCAATTCACCTCCTCCAGGAGTCAAACCCAGGGAGCCTCCTACAGTGTGCTAGACTTACCATATCTGTGGGAACCCACAGAATTGACTCCATTCCATTTTGACTTAAGGTCAGAGAATCTTTACCTGCCCTTGCTTCTGCAAAGTGAAACAACAAAGATGTCTGGCCTAAGATGTAAATGCAACAGGATTCTTGTTGCTATATGTCCTGCCCAAACAACAGAACATTTGACTCGGGATATAGCTGCTTAATGTTTCAGATTCTGAAGAGGTAATTATCCTGTTTGTTTCTTGTGTCATTGGGAAGGATGTCTTTTGCCTTCTCCCCCTCTTTTAATGGGGTATAAAAACTTTGAACATTAAAACTTGGATGGATTCAGTATTTACTGAACACCCTTCCCACTCTGTCTCTTGTTTCTTCTTTGCTTCCTTCCTCAATTCCCACTCCCCTTTTCAGGTATGAATCCAGATTAGCTGGTGGGCCCAAACACATATCAATGAACATAAGACAGTTTGCAATAGATACAACCACCGGCCAACCCGGCCTAGACTAATGTATGAAATTATTACACCTTCCCCTAGAAAGTGACCTCATCTGGCCCAGTTCTGATCAACATTCCCCCATGCTCCTGGGATAGCTCTCTCTTGATTATTTAATCCTAATGCTCACTGAATTCTTTCAATGACATCAGGATCCCAAAGTTTGAGCTGCTGGTGCACTGTAATATCCATGAGGCCTGGTTGGTGCATACTTCATCCATCATAAAATAGAAAATTGAAATTTATGGTAGCAGTGAGTCTAATCTTGCTAGCTTCCTACAGAGGCTGAGGAAGAAGGAAAGAATAAAGGTGGTAAGCATCCTCAATGGAACTCAAATTGCTGTGATTCCGATTGTGGATGTCATGCTTTCTGGAAGTCTACCACATACAACCCTGAGCCTTGACTTAAACAGATGGATGAACTCCAGGCCCTTACATGATGGTGATAAGGGTTCAGTGAGCTGACAGCTCTCATGTGCTCTGCCCAGGGCTCCACTGAGGCAGCCACTCTGAGTGGGCTAAGAAAATTATCTCAAGGCTTACAGAAAACATGAACCTCCTTCCGGAGGCACTTTCAGTTTTCAAGATTTATAGCTCTAGCTTCGTTTATGAAAGTAGTTAATGTGAATCTGCAGCCCACAGCAATTAGCTGGAATCCAGAAGGGTTTCCAGGGAACCAATGAAGAAAGCCCCTACCCACATATGGCTCAGCCACACAGGTGGGCTAGACCATCGCTGCTTCACAACTCTGGCTCATCCTGAGTTGGAGATGTACTGAGAGGTGGTGTTGCTATCAGTTAAAACCATCAAACAGTTAAAGACCTGAATATTTTCTCCCTGACATTCTTAAAACTCTGTCAGAAGAGAACATTAGGAGAGAAGACTTTAACTCAGCCAGCAACTGCTGCTGGATCTATTGGTGTGTGGCAGAGACTACCCCTACTAGCAAATATCTGCACTCTGTTCCTTGGTGGGTAAAATTGATGACAGGTAGTTTCTCAGAAGGGACGTTTTTCTCTTTTTAAAAATTAATTTTAAATATTTTTATATTTGATTGTGAGGGGGGCAGGCATGTGTGTGTGTGTGTGCCGTGTCTCTCTCTGTCTCTCTCTGTCTCTGTCTCTGTCTCTCTCTGTCTCTCTCTCTCTCTGTGTGTGTGTGTGTGTGTGTGTGTGTGTGTGTGTGTATACCAGTGGAGTATCAGAGCTCCTGGAGCTGGAATTGCAGGCACTGTGAACCAACGGTGAGCCCTCTGGAGGAGTAGTAAACACTCTCACCATCTCTCCAGCCCCCTTCATCAACTTTGTGTGTGTGCACATGTGTGTGAGCACATGTAAATACCAGATGTTGATGTGGGTTATCTTCCTTTGTTTCTTTCCAGCCATGTTTTTTTAGAGAGGGTGTATAATTAAACTTGCAACTCACCAATTCATGGGAATTTCCTGACCCCTGTCTCTGGATTTAAGATATGCCTCACAATACTTAACATTTTTACATGGGTTCTGAATTTTGAACTCTGGTCCTCATATCCACAGGACAAAGCTCTTCTCACTGAGCCATCTGCCCAGGCCCCAGCAGGGAACATTTTCTTATCTTAGTCCTAAAAGTTCAGTAGGCCCAATGTAAGACAGTACTAAGTTGCTATTATACTCAACCACTAAGACCCTGGGTGTACAGTAAAACAGTTAGCATGGCGTTGCTAATGGAAGGTTAGACTAGAAAAAGTCCCCACCCAGTCACAGCCATAGCTCAACAAGTACCACACACACCCTCTGTGGAGCAAGGCATGGAGAGGTCACAACAATGTGATGGGTACTCAGAGGCCTGTCATGTGTTAGTAACAAGTGTGGTCCCATGGTCTTTTAGAAAAACCCAAAGCTACAATTCTTGCAGAAATCTTAAAGATGTGCACAAATTTCATTGTTTCCAGACCAGTGAGGTTCAGACAGAGTTTGGATAAATATCCAGTGTCTAGGCTTATTTGACAACTGCCCCCAGGCCTTGTTATGTTGCTAATGACTAGCATCACAATGCTTGTGGGATGCCATCTGCAGTAGGAGGATTTCTGATCAGGGAGGAAAGTTGCTGGGTCTTCCTTAACCAATGCAGCCCCCACACCAGAAGCTCAGCTCTTCGGGCTTTCAGAAGATGCAGGTGGACACCTGTCAGAAGCAATCACCATGGTGGAAAGAGAGGGCTTCTGATTTTAGTTGGAGAAGATGCTTGTGTAAAGGGAAATCCTCCATGAGAACATTGTGGATCAATGTCAGTATAAATGGTACAAGCCAGTGTCTGCAGACTAATAAAAGCACACAGCCTGTTCTCCTTAGTAGACCCTGTCGCCATGCAAATGCTCAGGAAAAGGTCAAGGCACTGGAGGGGCAGCTTTACTGTCCCACTAATTCAGCTTTATGGCCCATTTGCTGAACCCACCCTGGGTCCTACCAGGTGTGTTTACTATTTGTTCTCACCTTTATTAGTGACAGTTCTGACAGTTCCCCTCACCAAATGGAATCGTGTTTTTAGGCAGAAGTAACTGTTCAATCTTCCATTCACTGCTCCTAAGAAGCCAGTTTCTATGTGATCCCCCAGACTCACTAACAGCCAGTCCCAGCTCTATA
This sequence comes from Phodopus roborovskii, assembly GCF_943737965.1. Lineage (NCBI taxonomy): Eukaryota > Metazoa > Chordata > Mammalia > Rodentia > Cricetidae > Phodopus > Phodopus roborovskii. The sequence goes on from NW_026126433.1 coordinate 847,800, forward strand.
AATGAAGGTGACACAGGAATGTTACTGTGTCAGAGGGGCTACGTGTGGGCTGGCCTGCTGTTGAGGAATCCCATCTTGACGCCCTTTTCTCCTCCTCCTCTTTCTCCTTTTATTTTTAACTGGAGCACATTGCTTATTTATGGAAATAAAGTTCTAGCTGTGTTTTTTTATGGAGAATCACTTGATTTAAGTGTAATCTTCAAAGAGAAGGTAGGTTTTTTCAAACACTTTGTCAGTGTAGGTGAAGAAACAATTGACTTCCATGATGCCTTGATGTTTTCTTTCCAGGGCACAAGGTCTCTGTCCTGCACACAACAGTCATTTGTTCTGTTTCCTTGTTCTGCTGAAGACCTCCTAAAGGATCCATACCCTGTCACCACGCTGCAGCCACAGAATTCATATAAGACTGATCCCATTTAAAACCTACTGAAAACAGTATCTTTCTAGTGACACCATTTTCCAGTCTTGGTACAGAATATGGACTTTTTAAAAAGGAATTAGAATTCCTTTGCTATGGTAGCATAGATAGGGCTTTGAGTTGTGTGCTTAATTCCCTGGCCCCACTGCACCTAAAGCTAACAGGACTCAGGGCCCTCATGTAAGACATCCCAGTGTGCATCTATACACAGAAGTTTGAGGTTAAAACTGGCATCCTCAAAGCACGTTAGACCAAGTCAAGATGATGAGATGGAATCGCAGTTTGAGTTAAGGAGGAAACAGACTCTGCTTTACCGAGGGCTTGCAGTGACCTTGTGGGAAGGCATTTATGTCACAAGGGGAAGGAGACATACCCCAGAATGCTCCATTTATATGAGCCAATAAATGTCAGTTTGTTCTTAAGCCCATTCTGTGATGTGCAGTGGCAGCTGATAAACTTCTGTGTTTCTGGGCTTTCCACTGAAATATCTGTTCCGTCTTTGTTGTCCCAACTACACTGCTGATAATAGAAGCCATACAAGAGGTCAAGGCTATACACCCAGCAAGTGCATGGCCCCCAGCAGGAGACTCTCCACCACGACACAAGCTTGTCAGCATGGATTTCAGAAGACATGCTTTTTAAAACCGTGACAAGAACAGCCTTGAAATTTGTCTTACTGTATTCCTTGGGGATTGGAAGAACTCTTTCATTTAGCCATTTAATGCTGTGCACATTGGTGTCAATGGACCCAAGCGGGAGACAATGCTTCAACTTCCACTTTCCAATACCGTTCTCCTTAGACAAAACCACTAAGAGTGGAACCAGGTTGGTTGTGCCTGGATTTCAGGTTTTCCCCTCAATAAATCACCATTACTGATCTAGCATGACCAGTGGGCTGTCACTGACCATTTTATATGTATTAAGATGGAAATGAAGGTCATTTAGAATTAATGTCCTGCTATAAATGATAAATGGGAGCTGGGGTGAGCTGCAGGGTTCAAAGTACTTTGGGCAAAGCCAAATTCAAAATGACCTGACTGACAAGACTGAACAGCAGACGAAGGAAAACAGATAAAAGATGAGAATGTTTTTCCCATCGCTATGCAGCCCATGAATGGAACCTCGAGACTCCGTGGGCTCCCTGCCCTTCCTCGGGGTGGTCCCAATTGTGAAACTGTTTAAGCCTGGGGGCTTCAGCTCTTTAGTAAAGGAGTCCTGAGCCCTGAGCTGTCATCTCTACTCATTACTCATGTGCTTGACTTCAGAATCCCTAGCTGGGTAAGTTAACCCAGCTTTAATTACAGGGAGACCACAAGAGAGGCCTTCACCACTCAGCTTCCTGCAGAGAACGCCATGACCCCCAGGAATGGCTATTAGACAGGCAGTAGCTCTAGCTCCTAATATCTTCCATATTAAATTAGCTTAAAGCTCTCTGGGTGCTTCTTTTGAACTGTGTTGACCTCAGTTTACATATGCAGAGAGTCAGTCTGCTTTTCCCACTCCCTTGAGGCTGTCTCATCAGGCTGTGTTGGGCCATTGGTAAGATCCAAATCAGAGCTGCATCCATACATCCTGTCTCTCCTAATACTACGGACATGCTTTTACAGGTGTGACACAGGCATGAGGTCAGAAAAAGAAAATATTAGGTTTTAGTAATTAAAACACACATAAGAGACTTTTTTTTGTAGATTTCTATGTGTTATTCTTTTGTTTTATTTGTGTGTTTTTTCTATGTGTACGTATATACACCCCATGCATGCAGTGTCCACAGAGGCCAGAAGAGGGTGACAAGTCCTCTGGGATTGGAATTACAAGTGGCTGTTGCTAGGCCCCAAGGAAACTCAGGAAAAATGGCTGTGGTGACTAAGAACATCTCAAGCAGATGCTGGTTGGTTACCAGGTTCTCTAAGCTTTGCAAGTACCTGTTACAGAGTCTGGGCTCCTCTCAGCTCTTCTCCCCACTCCTACCCCAACCCTAAATCTCTCCAGCTTCTTTTCCCCATATAACCCAGCCGTTTTGGCCATATGTTGGTTTCTTGGTTCTCTTCCTTCTCCTGGTCCCCTCACTTGTCCCCACACTTTCTCATCCATCTTTCTCTCCTCTCATGGCCTGGGCTATTCTGCTAGCCACGATCAGTCTGGACCCTTCCAGACGCCTCTGGCTGTTCTCTCACTCACATCTACAATAAACCTTCCCCTCAGCCACACCTAGAAGCAGCCTTGTCTTAATTTTCATTCCATTATTAATCAAACCGTGGGTGCTTGAAACCAAACATAGGCCCTCTGCAAAAGCAGAAAGTGCTTTTAAACTCTGATCCATCTCTCCAACCCACTAATTATAAATTTAATATGGAACTTATTTTCCTAATTCTAATGAAATATCCCCCAGCTTTTCACTAAAATAGCTATGTTCCTAGAAAATTAATACTATATAATCAAACCAATCATCAAAACCTAGGACTAGGAATCACACAAGTGCCAGATTGTAATCCTAGTAAGATGGCTATAATTAGGTTGAAATGTTAAATAATATGGCCGGTAGAGTAGGCAAGGAAAGAACTAGGCACCAGGGCCCGGTCTTTCTGGCAGGCTTTACTACACCCATGCACATTCATGTTCCTACCATGTTTTAATGTACCTTCAGAGATAAGTTCTTGACCTTTCTGTGCCTACAGCTGGTAATGGATAGGCAGTGTTGTCTCTGCATCTGCCCTCATAATGGAGTCAAATGTTGCTTATTAAATGGTGTGACCTGGACAAGGCACAGCCTGAAGAACCTTTTACGCAGTCCAGGGTGCAAGCAGAGCACAGCCTCCATGGCCTCCATGGCCATGAATTTAGAGGTTAAGACAAGATGCTTGTTACCTCACATTTCTGTGGCCTGACAGGGATGATGTGGAACTAAGGTCAAGGAGTCATTAAGGCTGTGTGTCTTTCCCGGGGCTTTGTCATATCCAACACCTAGCAGCCACCTGTCCACCATGGCATAAGAACATGCCATAACTCTGAGCCTCCCCTGCACTTACACCTCTTTGAGTGCAGCTATGAAATGCTCTCTAATTAAGGACTTGTAAGATTGCAAGAATGCATGTGAGCAGCCCCCGGACATCTTCTGGCCCCCATACCTCAGCCTCGATAGTCCTTAACCTCCTCACACATGCCAGCTCTGTGTAGCTTCCTTCTCCCATGTACAGGAACATGCAGACTCTGGAGGGGATAATGTTATATGTTAGGGGATAGGGGAGCAGAAAGACCTGCCTCTTCCTTTAAATTTCATAATGTATAGTTTATTACATACTCAAGGTTTGAAAATGATACATTCTCCAAACAGGACATTCCATATGCCCTCAATGCTGTATTTCCAGTTCTAGAATGTATAGGTGTGTTAGCCATGTTGGAAATAAATTATGTAGAAGGCTACTCACAGCAATTGTTTTTAAATCAAAGGATTGTCAAGAACCTAAACATGCATTAATTAGACCATGAAATAAATTGCACCTGAATGTAAAAATGGAGTCCTATGTAGTCACTTAAAAAGAATGAAGAAAATAGTATGCACTTATAAGCAAAAGTAACAATCTACAGTGTCAAAGGTTAATAATAAACAAGGCACAAAGGAATTGGGTGGGCACACTCACATGCTCACATCATAGTGCACAAAACGTTCTCACTTACCTCCACAAGGGCTCACAAGAAACCAAGCACTGGCAAGACTCTGGAAGGAGGAACCAGAACCAAAGACAGACATAGAGAGTGGATATGGTATGTTATCCATAAAAGTTTTAAGATAAATGCTCAGCTTAGTGTTCATAACAAAATCTATCAATCACTGCAATACCCATATCTCAAAATACATAACTAGCTACATGTAAGAAGCAGATGAAGTCCTGAATGAGTGTGTGTTGCTAAAACATGAGTATGGCCATGTTAAGGACCCCAGTGCCTCAGGACCATGAGAATGCTAAAGCCTTCCCTGCATCAGGCACGGGAATGGGCAAAGCCTTCCTTTGGTTCAGGAACAAGTATTTGCCAACAATTGACCAGTGTGTGCAAAAACTACAGCTGCCTTCTCCCAGATAACAGCAATCTGAGACTGATCCCTACAGAGGCTCCCAGGACGACCAGCTAAGACCACCTCGATTGGCTGCATACCACAAATCTCCTTGATTCAAATGTGTTAAAGAAACAAACCGAGTTTCCAAGTTTCCTAGTCTCTTGATGCCCTCTGCACAGCCCACCCAATCCCAGTTTGTCTCTCATTTCTTTCTCTCATCACTCTGGTCAGGTCAGTATGTGAAACCATGCAGAACTTGGCAGTTACAAAAAAAGAATACTAATATACTAAATATACAGACTTTAAGAGGTGATTTTAAAAACAGAACAAGTAGAATTCAAGGTTAATATCCATAATCAACAATAGAAGTTATTTCCCATAGTTAAAATATGTAATTCTGGAGGCTGGAGTAATGACTAACAGCTAAGATCACTGGCTATTCTGCCAGAGGACCTGAGAGCAGTTCCCAGTACCCACATGGTACCTCACACCATCTGTAATTTCAGTTCCAGGGGATTCAGTGACTGGTTTTAGACTTCTATGGGCACCAAGCAAACATTTGCACAGGCATACATGCAGGCAATACAGCTATTCATATAAAATAATATATTGTTTAAAAGATGTAACTCTCAAAAATACTGTGAATGAGAAGCATACATTGAGTCAGAGAACTTTCTTTATGTGGGGAAGCAGCATAGCTGAGTGTTCCGTGGTCCCAGATGTACACTAGTATTCATGTGCCTTTATGAATCACATATCTTTATCCGCAAGACAAAAAGGGTTTAAGGATGATCTGATTGATTTGCCACACACAGGCCGGGATACAGCAGAATCAACTCATACATAAACTTAGAAAACTCTATACATCTTAGAAAACTTATACATCTATAACTATACACACATACACACACACATACACACACACATACACACACACATACACACACACATACACACACACATACACACACACATACACACACACATACACACACACACAAAGAGTGTATATATATGTATATGTATACACACACACACATATATATACATATATGCTCTTGTTTGCTAAACTTAAAAAAATCTGAAAAATGTATTTCCTCCACATACTGTATCACACACTGAGGATGCTTTCTTTCGTGCTCTCTGCATGTGGTGATGTGCAGAGACAAAGGTCTCTGGTTTGCTCACTACCTCCTACGGGACCTTACATTTTGAAAGAACATCTCCTCTGGCTTTCGACTAAGATCGAGTGTGGTTTTAAAAGACTTTAGTTACACATATATTCCTCAGAAAGGAAAAAGGAAATAGATACAGCATAGGTCCTAAGTTGACATTATCCATTAACAAACAGAGTGTAATCTTAAGCATGAGTTCACTAAGGGTGGAATGAAGGTCACCCATGAACAATGACAATGTAATGTTAAGTGTGATTTCACTAAGGACATGACCTTGGAATTCACTGAGGCACAGACTGAGAACATGGATATAGGAAAGAAAAGTCACCTTGGGTAAGAGACACAACAGGGGATGCCTGGGCCCTTTTTGGTCACAATGGAGAGAAAACAAACCCCAAACCCAAACCAAGGAGGCTAGAAAATGAGTGACAGGGCCTGAATGGTCAAAGACCAATGCCACAGTCTAAAAAACAAAGATGCCTCATAATTAAATAAGAAAGTGAACATGAGCCTGCTTTGAGGGTGTAAGCCTTTAATGCAGGAGCCAGAGGGTGGTGGGTTTTGATGAATTCAAGGCCAACCCAGTGAAACCCTATTTCAAAAATAAATAAATGTAAATTAACATTCAATTGCAAATATTTTTAAAGCAATGATATGCTATCTTCAGCGAAAGAACACCACAAAAATATGAAAATTCAAGGAAATATTGGCAAATGCACACACATACAGTGGAATTTTACTCTGCCTGAAACATGAAAGGAACAGGATTGTGGGTGGAGCTGAAAAGGGTTATCTTAACCAAGGTAACCCAGGCCAAGACACCCAGGTACCACCTGCTGTCTGTCTCACATAGGTGGGGCCAGGCCTTTAACCATGAAGTGTGTATATCTAGGTGTGAGAACTATGGGAACTAGAAAGGATCTCAAGAGACTGGAAAAAAGAGGATTTGGGGATGGGGGCAGGTCATACCAGAAGAGTATAGAAGGGATAATGTTGTGCCAGGAAGTATAGGAAGCAAAAAGGGGTTGGAGAGGAGGAGAAAGGTAGAAGGGCAATCAACCAAAATGAAATATTGATGAAAACCCCTTAGAAAAATTTAAGAAAAACAAAAATGCAGTACTGATGAGTGATGTATGAAAAAGGGAACCCTCTTCTGGTGCCAAACAAAATTAGTCCAACCACTTTGGAAATCAGCTAAATCTACATGTGATCCTCTATACCACTTCTGGGCTCTAAGTCCATATGGGGCTGTGGGCTCTGTAGACAGGTAAGAACAGAGAACTTCATAACCTCAGGATAGGAGAATGGGAACACACTAACCTCCATTTGACGGGCTTTTTACATGGTTTTTGCTGCCAACAATAGGCAGTAAGTTCCTATCCTTCCATCATTGTTGTCCACAGAGGTACATTTCTGTTTCTCTGAGACTTCTTGCCCCCGATAGCTCTTTCTGTACCGATTCATTACAGCAGGAGTTGAGCCACCCATTCTTACTCTAGTCAATTAACATTTACAAAAACAGACCCAACCAACCCCTGCTACAGAAGGAGTGCACAGGCACCACTGGACCAATGGAAAATGGAAGGAAGGGCACCACCGTGTTGGGCACTCTAGAGCCACATAAAATCCCAAACCTCCTGTGAGTGGGTAGGCTCGCAGCTCCCCCCAAGATGTCTGGAATACTTACCAATAAACTTTCACTTTGCCCTCGGCCATACTTTCTGTCTTTTTAGTCTTTAACTGACAAAGAACCCATATACTAGTCAGTAAAAATATATCACACAATATATCACAGCATCCATGCTTACTGCAGCTCTGTCCACAAGATCATGGATGCTGAAGCAAATAGTTCCTCTCTGAAGAAACTCCAAGTCCAAGCTCGAAGGAAAGATGGTAAAAGCTCACGACTCCCTTAGCCTCCATTTGAGGTCTCAAACAAGACTTCTCTCAGATTTTTCCCCTCCCTCTCATTTTCGTTCTAGGCAATGGGGACAACCCAGAGTCTTTCACCTTCCATCACGCATGTCCTGACTCCACATGGGCTGATGGAGGTAAACTGACCGGGGGAGGAAGTTATTGCAACATTTGAGTTTGTCTTGGAAAGTCTGAACTTGGCCATTCACACCTGGGAGCTCAGTAATTTTAGTAAGTAAACTCCATTGTCCTCTTTTATCACAGTAAGATTAGTTGACTAGAAGTCCCAAGTATCTAATAAACATTGAATACTGCTGATATTTCAGATAAAAATCATAGTAGTTTTCACATGTCATCCTATCTAGCTCTCAATAACATTTAAGTTCCTTTGACAGTTATCATGATCTACACTGTGCTACACTGACAGTGAATGTGGAATCCAAACTTTACCTGGACCTTTCTTACTTGAGGCAAAGATGGATCCACTGACATTTCTTAAGGAGTATTGCTTTTCTACCTGTGTTCTTTCTTCTTATCTGTGTTATTTTTTCCCATGTAAGCTTTATCTCCTCTTATCCGCAGGGCTCTCTAGTGGTGCTCCAAATCTCTAGTGGATGCTTGGAAGCACAGATGGTGCAAGACTGCACTATGTTGTGTTCCTTCCCAAACACACATGTATATATAATATAGCTCAATTTTCAAATTAGACCCAGTAGAGAATGGCAACAATAATGAATAGGCCAATCATAGCACATTCTATAGTGAAAGCTATTCTCTCTCTCTCTCTCTCTCTCTCTCTCTCTCTCTCTCTTCATCTCCTCTCTCAAAGCATCTTTTAAGCATTAATATTTATAAACTACAGCTAAATAACAGCACTTGAAAACACAGGAAACAAGGTCTCAGATAAGGGCACTGCTGGATCCATGTGTAATTCTTCTGTTTATGGTCCTCTGATCTGTTTCCTCTCCTTCTATGGGCGTGTATCTTGGTCCTCATCCTCTATTTAACAGTCCTCCTTTAACTCTCAGCTGTCACTAAGCTATATCTCCAATCTTGGCAAAGGGCTCCTCTAGGTTACATGCTTTGTGTTCCATGGGAAAATAATTTTGCAGGCATTTCTAATGTATTTTATATGTGTTTCTAAATGGAAAACTGTAATTATCCTTTTCACATGGTATTTCTGTCAGTAATGGTTTATGGGATGGGTAGTTGTTGTTGCCACAGGGTCTTATACTGTATCAGTAGTTGACCTGTCTGTATGTAGTCCAGGCCTCAAACTTGTGATAATCCTTCTGCTTCAGCTTCTTGAATTCTAGGAATTGATATGTGAATCACTATGTCCAGCTTTGGTCAACAGTATTTTATTATTTTCTCCTGTCCTAGGTTTTTATGACTATATTTTTGAAGAGACATAGTCTTCAACCTTTGTTGTCCAGGGATTGCTACTCACTTTCTTTGTCCAGAAACTACGATGCATCCTTTACAAATATGCAAAGTCTCAAAATGCCTCTAGGGTGTCCAGGAAAGGAGTAGACAACGGATGGGATAGATGTAGAAGGCTGACTGGGTGGGTGGATCAATGGAATAGAAGAAAACTCAGCTGATGGGTTGATGAACTACATGGATGCATGGGATAGATGGGAGTGAACACAGATGGGTGAATAGGTAGGTGGTTGAGTGATGGATGGGTGAGTGTGTAGATGTGTAGATGTGGACATGTAGGAATATAGATGGGTGAATAAGGGGGTGGTGAATGGGTAGGGTAGACTGGATGTATGTATGTATGTATGGATGGGTGGGTGGGTGGGTGGGTGGATGGGTGGATGGATGGATAGATGGATGGATGGGGGGGACAATGGAATCAGCATATGTAAACTGCTGAATATTTTCAACTATCAAATTACTCATAATAAACTAATAGCTACAAACATTGGGACCAATTAACAAGGTATTATTAGATTTTCTTTCCATTCCATTAGTCAATTATTAGGCCCAGGAATTATTGTGAAGCATGGTAGACAATGTATGGAGCCACAGGGTGGGTTTTGGTGTGGTGTACACATGAAGCTGCCTCACTGTAGCAACTGACCTTATGAATACAACTAACAATAAATATTTACATGGAACTCTGAGTAATTTGGCCTTATAAACAATTCCTTTCACATTTGGAAGAAATGTTTCCTCCATTACAGAGACAGAATCTTTTTATTTATTTATTTTTTTAAGGGTTGCTTTGAAAACTCTTTCCTTAGCAGCTTGGTGCAGGTGTTAACAGGAAAGAGAGTGTTGCTGGGGGCAATGCTCTAACAAGAGAGGGTGTAACAGGACTCTTGGCAAAATATGGTCCCCATCTAGAGACAGGAAGAGGGAGATGAATCATCAAAACCACAGGGGAGAGACTTGGATAATGCGCTGAGAGATGGCCTCACCCTCCCTGGGCAGCCAGCTGAAGGCTGTGCACTGTGCTGCACACAAAAATGCAGGCAGCTTCTGCTGAAATAATCCTGGTGCTAAACTTCAGTAAAGTCAGCAAGTGATGTTACAAATTTCCATCCATTTAGAGCAACAACTGAAAGCAATTGACATTTTAGAAAAACCATATGTAGTTGTGAAATGGTACATCGGGGGATTGCACATCTAAAGCCACGTTAATTACATTTGGTGCGGTTTTCTCAGGAAGCTGGGATGGGAAGGATTCTAAGTACATTTTAAAATAGACATTTATATTTTTGAAATTAAAAAAAATAATAGCGAGTTCCTTAGTGTTTCTAATAAATGCAGGTGTGATGCAACTAGTACACCTGTTAAAGCTGGAATTATTTCACTTTTGTTTTTGAAAATGCCAATTTCTACAATACTGCAGTAGATACAAGACTAGAATATATGCCATAGATATGCAATTCTGAATCATCACTCCTGTCCATCCCCACACTTAGAATCAGTCATTTTCTGGTTTAATCATTTTACTAACTCAAAAAGAAGAAATAGAAAGGGAGAGAAAAGAAGCAAGCAAACCAGGGGGAAGGGGCTCTCTGAAATAATAACCACCCCATCCTCAAATACAGATACAGAAAGAGCTTGGGGGGGTGAAACTAAGGTTTAAGGGAAATCCCAAAGGACATCAGGGACTTGGAAAGGGCAGGAGCACAGTCAGGACGGTTCCTGTGCACTGTGTGATCCCAGTGCACCCATTTGCTTATACCTAGCAGAGGGTAGTTTGTTATTTGGGGCCACCATTTCCTCACAAGTCCCAGGAGATTAAAGCATACTTGAGACTAAGACACAGACGTCTATGAGACCTACCTGCTCCTTCACTCAGTTCCCAGATGGAAGGGCCTCTGGCTGCAGGAGACCATTTCCCAGGACATCGAGAACGAACAATGGGGTTAGTAAACCAAATGATTATTAAACCTGAATGGACTGAATGTATGTCCGAACCAAATTAAATATTACATTGTATTTGGGCATAAGAAAATTTCAAAATGTGGTTTGAACATTTAGAGAAACAAGTTCATTCTTACACTCCATTTTAAAATTGCTGCAGCTTGACTCTCACAGCAAAATAAGCCCTGAGTTGTAGGAAAGAAAACAAGCTTTTATGATATATGTCAGAACAGCCCTCCCCAAATGCCTTTCCTTTTCCAAAGGAAAGTTTTTTCATAGATTCTGTTGAGTGCTTGGCAATTTTTTCTTTCAAACTGGGAATAAGATACTTCCTCAAAAATAAATAAATAAATAAATTTAACTTTTAATGGGATTCTTGGTTCTAAACAAACAATTGCAAATGTGTTTGATAGCTTACTGTAAGCCCTATTCCTCCCCCCCCCCCAAACATAAACCTGATGAGGTATCTCTTCTGGGAACTATGAACGAGATAAGAGAATTTATGTTAGCTTAGAATTTCTGTATCATTCTCTTCCTGCATCTTTTCTATTACAACCATACACTGGAGAACTGGCTTCTCAACAGGGCTATTTTTAATGAGCCCAACAAAAGCTTCCACAGTGGGGATCAGATACCTAAAACATTAAACAAAAGCCTGTTGACACACACAAAAAGAACCAGACAACTGCTAGTGATTTTCCTACAATTTCCGTGTTTTTATCGTATTCCCCCAGGGGTTGTTCTGCTTTTCCTACTCTGGACTGGGGGCGGCTTTGACAAGCAGATCCTTGGCAGCCCAGTCAGTGAAGCCTCCCAGGCAAGCAGAAGAGTCCTCTCTCGGGCCCCTTCCAGGAAGGGTTCCTCTGTGTGTAACAGGAAGCCCTCCCAAGGTGATCTGTCTCCATGGCTGTGGTGGGAGCTGGAAATAAAATAAAGTTCCGTAAGGCAATGATAGATAGCACTGAACTGTCTCCTTATCTCTGTCCAGGACTCTGTCCAGGAGTCTTGTCAGATCCATAGCAGTGTTCTCCTGTATGCAGCTGGAAGTCAGCCACACAGTGAACACCAGGCTATCCCAGTTTAGCAGATAGCCACAATCTCAGGCTTCTAAATACAGACTTTTATGGTCAGCCTCTTGTCTTCAAAATAATTCCCTTTCCTTCTGCCATGCCAAGAGTTCTTTTTCCTTTTTCTATTGTGGTACATCAACCGCTTCCCTATGTGGATAAGGCCTGGATTAGATTGTGCAATACCTATGAAGAAGCGGTGAAAAGTTCCCATACAGTTAGTTACCTGGATGTGGACTAGATAGTCATCTATACACCGTTTTCATTGTTGGGCTGATAGGACAAATCACCATTTTAAGACGCTGAACATTATGGAAGAAAAGAAAAATTCCAATTAAAACTGTGAGGATCAATCTGAGGAAAACCAGGAGAGTGTTTGCCACCCAGCCATGAAGACCTGAGTTGAAGGCCCAGAACCCGCATAAAAAGCTAGGCCTGGCAGTATGCTCTTATAATCCCCCAAACAGTGGGAAGACAGAGGTAGGAGAATCCATGGGCTCACTGACCAAACAGCCTAGCCAGCTGGAAAAGTCCCAGGTCCCAACGAGGGACCTTGTCCCTCACACTAGGTGAGCTGTGCCTGAGAAAGGACACCAGAGGTAGACTTCTGGTCTCCATGCATGCATGTGTGTGCACACATGGGTGTGCACACACTCACACCTACCTCAGAGTGTGATACTGGCTGTACCACCCTTATAATTCACCAGAAACACAGAATTAATAGTGTCCTGAGCTATAGCCATGAGCTGAGTAATACAAGTTTTTCCTACAACTTTTATGGCTCCTGTTTGCAAGTCTGTGGGTTATAGTCATGTTAATGACAAACACTTGCTGCTCCAGAGAAACTGCACATTAATGAAAGCCCACACAGCCTGGGGCTGCTGCTTTGAAGTCTCACTAAACATGTAATATCAGCTTGTGAAGCATTAGACAAGGAAATGAGCTGGATAAGGGCTTCAGTGTAATAGCGCTAAATTGATTATTTCCTTCCTCAAATAAACTCTCCAGGCAGCCCTGTGCACTTACTTCCGGAGACTCGCTGCACCCAGGGCCTTATCACAAGGAAATGAGAAGCAAGAAGCCAGACTACTGTGATAAGGCACATTCACCAGATACAAACACAGTTGTGAGGGTCAGTCTTAACGAACCCGTGATCTCTGGAGTCTACCACCCGTTAATTAATTATTCATTAATCACATACTAAGACGAGAAGGAGAACAATGCCTTCTAAGTTGCTGCATTAAACAGTCTAGCACAGAAACCCCCAGGGAATATTCATAGGAGGCAGACTCAACCCTGAGCATGTCATAATGTGTGAAACATCATGGCTTACAGGTCATAGGGAAAGCTACAGAAAGCAAATACCCACTTCAGACTATAGCAAGAACTGCAGTCGCATGCACACACATCTTCTGCTTAAAACCAAGGCCCAAACTCACATCTTCCTTTGATAATTTTTCAATTTAGAAACTTGATTCCCATCAAACACCTGCAATGTTGAAATTGCTAAAGAAGTGGAAGACAATACCAAAAGATCAGCATAGGTGATGTCTCCCCAGGTGGGAACTCAACAGCTCCGGAAACAAGATTCACCAATGTTGTGATTACAACAGCAAACTAGACTTCCTCTGCAGAGCATAGACACTATCAATAGAGCAAGAGATGGTCTAAAGAACGGGAGAAAAGCTTAACTGGCTGTTTGACAGAACATGTATACAGGATACAGAAAAACTCAAAAAATAAATAGCAAAAGAATAGCCAATGTTTTCATAAATGTGTAGGCTATATAGAATCTCCTAAAGGGCAATAATTCTTCCTGAGCGTGCCCTCCCTTCCAAGACTAGGGACATGAGGGCAGAGCAATGAGAGCCTGGGAAGGAATCTTTGAGAAGGGAACAACTTAAATTCTTTTCACACAAGAGTGCTGAAGTCCTGATCTGTCACCAACCCCTGAGAACGAAACTTTTTCCTTGTTCATTTGCTAACAAGACTTGATTTGAGAAACTGAGGAAGCTTGGGGGCAAGGCTTAGATAATGAAACTAATTACAATAGTTGCTGTTGGATAAAAACTTTAATTAGAAACAGAGATATAGCATGTGTTTCCCATCCTTCTGTTGTTGTTATAACCAGCATCAAACATGAGAAAATTAAGAAGTAGAAACTTGTACTCTGAGGGACAAGAATGAAATTCTTGGTGTGTGAGACAGTAAAGGCATCATCAGCATTTTGAAGAGCTTTCCACTTCCATTATCCAAGTTTATCTTGTGGGGCAGACATCCCTAATTCTTCACTTGTCTAAATAATCTAATTTTGACTATATTTTTATTTGAGATCATTACAAGTCAAAGGAATTAGCTGGATCGTCTTTCCTGCCATGTTATTGCAAGAGCCAAAGTTAACTTGTAGCCCCACCTGTTCAAAGACAAGATAATATCCTGGGACGGTAGGAGTCATAGTTCTCAGGAAATAACAAGCCATGTGTTTTCACCCCCTAAACAAGTGTGATTGACCCATCAGCAGTGAACATACTTGACCACATGGGGGGTGGGGAATTTCCAATGGGAAATGCACTGAATTCTGGGTTTTACCTTTTTTAAGCCCTGGCAAAACATGTCTCGAGGCCATTCCCTGGGAACCCAGGGGTGGACCTGGCCAGAGTCCATCAACCTGGCCAAGCTTTTAACTAAAGCTTACTTCAAATTTTGCTCCAAATTGTGGAACTGGTTTGTCTCTCTTGAATCTCAGGATTAACATTATTAGAATTTCCCTCAAAAATCATATCAGTTTGTTTGTTGACATTCTTTTTATCAGACAGATACTGATTTCATTGGATGGGTATATGGCTTGGCTTGTCAAAGTACCTTATGAATTCGAGACTTATACCATTTACCAAAAGTACTTACACACACACACACACACACACACACACACACACACACACACATATATATATATATATATATATATATATGAAATTGGGCTGTTTTGACCCTAGAATTTTTGTGGGTTTAAAAAAAATGAATATTTGGTATAAGGAGTAAGGTAAATAATACCCATTTTCCTCCTAAGTACATAGTCACTTTATTTTATGCAACATGTTCCTGTGAATTTGGGACTATTGTTAGCTGTGTTCTCTGGCTATTTTGGAGAACTAGAGAATTTTAGTTTTTCTTGCTTTATTAGACTAACTCCTCATCATTAATTCTCATAATGTCTCCAAACGCTGACATCAGAGTCTGCTAACAGTTGATACCATGTCTAACTCGAACATGAATCTAAGCACACTAGTGTCTGCACACACTGGCTTTGCCCATAGGAGCCCAGAACATCTTTGGCTCACCCCATTATCCTTTGCCCTCCTCAGGAAGACTCCACCTGTCTCCATGCAGCAGCCATAGTTCTGATGAAGGAGATCTCCGGCAAGCATATGCTTGGAAATCATACTACAAAGGGAAAGTTGCTCCAGTGACTTGGCCAGTAGGAAAATGCCTATGTAGCGGCCATCTTTTTCCCAATTGGCAGTTTTGAAGACAGTTGCCACTCTATATGTGCCCAGTGCCTAATTCTTAAGTCTTTAAAACTTTCCCTTATTAATGATCCGATCTGTTTCTCACCTTCTCTTCCTTAAGCTCACTATGTAGCTGAGGCTAGCCCCTGAGAAGTCAACTGTAAATATGGTCAAAGGCAGAAGTTGCTCTCCTGTGAAGTGCCAGGCCCAATTTCTTAATGAATAATTAACTGAGAAGTGAAAATGAAAATTTCCAGGCCTCCTAAATGTTCAACCATGAACCCTAAGCTGTGCCTCCGGCAGCCATATGCTGCAGCTCTCCACAAAGCTGATGAACACTTAGCCCTCTGGCATGGTAGACGCAAAATACCCTTTCTTTTATAAGTTGCCTTGATCATTGTGTTTTATCACAGCAGCAGAAAAGTAAAAGTAACTAACTCACCTCATAACCCTTTGATGCTATTCTGAAATTGTGGGGGGGGGGGGAGAGAGAGAGAGAGAGAGAGAGAGAGAGAGAGAGAGATTTACTATGTGCAATGTGTGATCTGAGAGTTAATTAGTAACTAAGATTGGAATAAAAGAAATTGTTTGCCTGTAGCACTGAAGCAGGAAAGTATAGGGGATAATTTATCATCCTGGGACTCCACTTGACTTGAGCTATGCACACACCCCTCTCTAAACAAAGCATCTAGCAAACTGTTAGCAACTTGGACGCCTTACTGTATCAGGCTGCACATACACCTGCTTTAAACAACAGAAATGAGTAACTCCCATTGGTAACCTCTTGACAACACCCATTTCCACCCAAACACATCTTGAAATGTATCCAGGAACTACAGGCAAGGGCCAATCCAGTCTGAACCAGTTTTGCACGCATGCACAATAAGGTAAACAGTGTCCTCTGAGCGAACTTTTAGGGAAAGTCCCATAGTTATGATCTCATACTTAAGCATCACTGAGAGTACATATCATTAAAACTGAATGCATTGTGGGGAGAGACACATATACAGTGATCAAAGGTTTACATAATCCAATCCTGTCAATCAAAACAAACAGATAGCCTCCCATGCTATCTCCCTGAGAAACAAAACTCTCTGGCCTCTTGAAGCTGCATAGAAGGCCCCTGAGTTATCCCACTCATGGCCCTCTGTCACTCTTGACGGAATACCTGAGCTGTCTTTGGCTTTGAATAAAATTTGTTAGTACTGTTCTTTTCCTTTTGTGTGAGACACTAAGAACTTGGGAATAACTATCCTAATCTCCAACCACTGGAACAGGACAACGAGGCAAGTTGCTGTCAACAAAACCACTGTGCTTTGTGAATTTTTTGTCATTGGATAAATTCTGACACTGTGGAAAGGCACAAATGTCTTAGTTTGTGTTTATGTCTATGTTTTTGGTATACGATGTCCACTGAAATATCTAAATATAAAAATAAGCCAAGAAGAGATGCATCAAATCCTTGCTGCCCTAAAACAATAGTTCTAAAATGTGTTGAAAATCCTATTGCTCTTTGCTTATAGAATCAGTGTGAACTTGATCATGTATTTACTTCTAGTACTTTTTTGTAGACCACATTCCATTTGGGGATAAGCAAATGTGCCACCTGTAAGCAGCAACAGTCTAGTTTCTTTTTTGGATATTCCTTGAAACTTTCTTTCCTTCTGTGGTCTTATTGCACATTCTAGAACATCCTATTTAGTGTTAAATAGATGTCTGGAGACTCCTTGTTCTTTTCCTGATCCCTCAGAAACTGTTTCCCTGTTTCACAGGGTCTGTGATGCTAGCTGTATCTTTTTGTAACCATCCATTACCCCAGTTACCTAGGTTAGCTAGCCTTTACCCAGGTTAACCATTCTTTACCCGTGTTAACTTTACTAAGGTTAACAATCCGTTACCCATGTTGAGGAAGCTCCTTGGCTTCACTGTAAAATTGCTATTCTATTTTCCCGCATTTTTTTTTTTTTGCATCACTCAATCTGCATGTTTTTAAGTTATAAGAATGGACTGACTTTTGTTGTGTTAGGTGTGTCCTTCTCTCAGGTTTCAAATAGAGAAGCACGGGTCTATTCAGAATGGGGTGGCATGGTCTCTCTGCCTTGTGGGTATTATTCTGGCTTAAGAAGCTGGCTTCAAACTAAACTTGCAAAGCACAGATACTCATCATCTCCAGACCAAGGCAGTAATGTAACAGCCATGAGATTATTGAAATTCTTGAAAATGCCATCAGGATGCTAGTTTTAGCATTTGCTTAGAGAGCCCTGGCTTTGTCAGAAACAGTGGTCTGGGATTAGTTTGAAAATTACATTCTCACTTATGGAAAGATGTTCTGCTTAGCACCCACTATAAGCAGGGAGAAAGATGTAACCAAAGGCAATTTGCTGGCTCATGTTACAAACATATGAACACGGCAAGCTTGGTTCCGCATACAAGTTTATGTTCGTGTCGTCCCTCTTCTACTGGAAACCTCCACTCTCCCTACAGCTAAGATCTTTCTGAATCCTTCAAGCCCAACTGATCTTTTTCCCTTCTGAAAACTGCATGGTAATCAGACAGCAAAATGAGTTAATTAGACACATTTGTTCTGTTTATCATTCACTTGAGTTTGCTATTTTCTCTTTGTTATACGGCCTTTGGTGGGTGATGCCAGGGTCTTAAGACTTCCTCAATCTAGGTGGAGGAGGCACATACATGCTCTCATAGAGTTGAATGCACCATCTCCAAAGTCATTTTTAAGACTAGAATAAAAAAGTCATCCATTTCATTCATTTTTAAAGCTAAGATAAGCAGCAGTCTCAGCCACCAATCAAAACCTCTGCTCAGACAACAACCATCACAGGGGTGGGGGTGTCCCTAGCACCTCACTGGGCAGTATTATTGCCTACACATCAGCTCATGGTCTCTACAGCAGAATGAAAGTCATCACCAGTGTTATTTCTGATGTCAGCAATTGTACTTAGCATCATAATCTGGTAATTATTATAAGTGCAATATGGGTTGAAATCCCCTGGGGTCATAGAAAAAAATCCTTTTTTTTTTTTTTTTAACATGCAGATCAGCCTTCCTAACTGGACAATCTCATGAAATCCAGACAAAAGCAACTCTGAACTCTAGCATAGAGAAGGGGAAAACTGCAAATACCTGTCTCTCCTGGGGAGAGGTAGGGGAGGCCGGCATGACCACAGAGAGACAAGAGTTCAGTTTATTTTCATACCCCTTGTTATCACATTAAGCACTCCTTGGCCATTTAATACTTTTTACTAATTAATATTTTATGGTGTGGTGAGTATCCAGTAGAGGGAGGATCAGTGATCCTAGTCAGTATTTGGAATCAGAAGTGACAAAAAGGACAGATGTTTACATTTCAGTAGCACAGAGGTTGCGTGTACCTCATTGGAAGTACTTCTCCAAGTATCTGAGATATGCATTTTGCAGATACTGGAACACTAACACAAATGAAATGAGAGATCTTGGGGACATAGCTCCTGTGTCTCAACAGGAAATCCACTGCTGTTTCCTGGCTGCCCTCACACAGAGCTTGAAGGGTATTTTAGATGGTATTTTAGAACACCTGGATTCTGACTGACACCCATTCCAGAAGGTCAGGGGTAGTACTTCCTATCTGGAGCGTCATGTGTCCACTCAAAAGTTCTGAATTTTGGAGCATTTCAGACCAAGGACTCTCAACCTGTCAGAGGACAAACTGCCAAAGAATCTAACCAAACCAGAACACACACCAAGAATGATGTAACGAACCAGGCTGTGCTTGCACACACAGCTTAATGCAGGTAAGCAGGAACAGAACTTGGTGTGCAGTCCAAAACCTTGACCAGGACCAAATTGCAGCTGCCTCTTGGGTCTGTGTGACTGTGAGCAAAACTTCACTTCCCAGGGCTTGTTTCCCCCTTTATAAAATGTGAAAAGCAGCACCTCATCCTAGGGCCCAGTGGGAGCCAAAGGTATGTCTCTCTAGAACAATGTAATATAGAAAGCATCACAGCAGAGTCACCCTTTATATAATTGCCTTGGGTATTTTAAATTTAGCCACTTAATATCTTTTCAACATTTTAAGATGAAGTGAGACATTTTCATATGTTCAATAAGAATAACATTCAAGTTAATATTGAAATTAGGCCATTTAAACCTTATTCTCCTCTAAAGTAAAATGTACTAAGCCTGTTTCTTTTAGATGGCACTGGAACAAATACTTTGTTTTCTTTGCTAATAAATGATTTAAAGTGACAATACAGACATCCAGCTGTGGGTGAGTCAGGTTACTGATCTCCAGGACTCAGCTGGATGGGCACCAGGAGGTATCTGGTGCTTATCTGAGGTCTCCAGGGAATACTTAATATTTTATGTTCACATTTAAGACGGTTTAAGGTTAATGAATATTTAAATGCTGGAGAAGGTAACCAGATTCCAGGAGAGTGGAGCCACACACAGAACTTATAGCTACGGCTTCAGACTTTCGCCGTCTATTCTTGTAGCACCTGACCTCATGCAACCAGACACTCACAGGAAGGAAACTGAGAACACCTATGAATTCAGTGCGCAGGTCAGACAGGCCCGATCACAGCCACGCTGAGCACATCTTTCCATTTCCCTGCCACTTCAAGTTTTATTTGACTCCATGTAATGAGTGTAGAGTCGACTTGAACAAAGGCATTCGATTGTGATTTCTCCAAGGGCACACGTAGACAGCCCTTGGTTTTCTTACTTCTAAGTCTATGGGCAAATGCCCGCTGCTGCTTATGCATCTGAAAGATTCCCAAAGGGTGGCCCTGGGTCAGCACAACACAGCTACGACCTGGCCTGTCTGACCTATTCACTGGGGTTATAGACTTTTCTGTTTCCTTCCACCACGCACCCCACTATGTGGGAGCTGGTGTTTCAGAAAAGACTCTGAATGTGTTTCTGACGCCCCTTGAGGAAGGGGGTGAGAAGACACAGCACCAACCATTCAGGTACTGGGAATCAGCGAGCAGCAGAGCACACTGCAGATTCGTTTATTTATTTATTATACCCCCTCCCAAGGTCCTATTGGCTCGGGCAGCTGACTCTGCTGTTTATCCTTTCCCCATTGGTGTCTCTGGGTCAGGTGTCTCTCCCTCAGTCAGCAGTCTCTGGGTGTAGAGGCAGGGTTGGCTCAGGGAGCAAGTGCCTACAGCTCATGCTCAAGCAGGCTGGCCTGGGTACCTGGGGCTTGGGTAGGCTGGCTGCAGTTTCTCCTACATGAAAGGATTAAGCAGTATCTTATTAAGTCAGTATTATGTGTGATTCTGTGCTTCCAAAACTGGTGCCTCCCTCAACATTTGAATATTCTGCCTCTCATTAAGTGCCCAGCCCTGACTGTGTCACCCAATCTAGCTCACTAATGACAATTCCAAAGTTTTGTAAGGATGACCTAACTTGTATTTCTGATACGTGTGTCCCAAGTCTGTCACAGTTACTATTATTAATCAGCTGTCGACACAATTGCTGTGTGTTATGAAGTAGTCATAGTAGCAAAGACAGAGTGTAAACAATTACTGTTTTTTACTATGACTGTAATATATATAGTGAGTTTTTAAGTCCCATGGAGAAAGTGCAGAACCTAAAAGGTTCATGTGACACTCTTGATAAAGAATGACTTCTTGCCGGGCGTTGGTGGCGCATGCCTTTAATCCCAGCACTTGGGAGACAGAAGCAGGCCGATCTCTGAGCTCGAAGCCAGTCTGGTCTACAGAGTGGGTTCTAGGACAGGCTCCAAAGCAATAAAGAGAAACCATGTCTCGAAAAACCTAAAAAAAAAAAAAAAAAAATGCCCTTTTGCTGGTGAGCACTTTGGCTGATCAAGCTGTAACTGGCATGCATCTGATTAACTCTTTACAAGTACATTCCAGTCCTTTCGGGAGATTAAGCAACTCATGTGAGGTTAAGATTAAGCTGAAACATATGGGCTGTGGGTTTCTGCTCCAGACCAGCACATCTCAAGCTTCAGAACCCACAGCAGCTACTCTCCTGCACCAGCAGTCTGCCTCTCTGTAGGCCCTTCCACAGATATGTCAGATCCCAGCAGGAATATGATCAGCCAACACTAATTATAGATTTTCAGCATGTTTATTGCCATTTCTAGTCAAACATATCCCTGGTACTTTCTGTAGATACTTGAGCTGCAGGACGCAAGGAAAATTGAGTACGGAGAAAATAGCAGATGGGTTTGTGTGCTGATGACCACAGCTCCCTACTCTAACTTCCAGGTAAGTTCACAAAGCCTCTTGTGATTGGCCTGCAATGGCCAATTTAAATATTTTGAAGCCCTAAATATAAACATGAAAGAAAGGGAATTCAATGTGTATATTTCTGGAGATTCCCTATTTGATTTTGGGGAAAGGAACAGCTATGGACACTACAATGTAAATGTTCCTACTAGCGCAATCCTCACTTGTACATAACAAACTCTGAATCGTAAGTGCTGATTCTTAAGGACTTAGATTAGCATAGGCTGATACATTTAAGTCCCCAGCACATCTGAGAGGCAAGTAATACACTGAAGCTGGCAGCGTGAAGCCCCACGAGATAGGGAGAATGAGTAATTCAGTCTCCTTGATGTCTGCTCTTAATGCTTACTTTTAAGTGAACCAAAAACAGCAGAAACCAAAAACGCCATTCATAGATGACTCTTATAAGACAGATTGAGAAATTATTGCCTCTCATTTTATATAAACTGACCAAAAACCAAAAAACAAACAAACAAACAAACAAACAAAAAACCCAATTCCATTAACACCTGTGCCTCACCTCCTACAGCAAACAACACACTAGACCCAAGGTTGTTTGCTGCCTTTGTGCCTAGGTAGTGTCCCCTCTTTGTTGAAAAGGTTCGCTCACTGGCCTGGTACTGACTACACAGTCTAGGCTGCCTGTTAATAAAGTCCCAGAGATCCTCCTGAATTGGCTTCTGCAGTGCTAAAATTAAAAGTGGGTGCCACCAAGTCTGCCTTGTGTGTTCTTAGGATGGAACTCAGGTTTTCATGGTGGTAAGGCAAACACTTCACCAGTGAACTAACTTCCTCAACTATATTACCCTCCCCTCCTCTCTCTCTCTCTCTCTCTCTCTCTCTCTCTCTCTCTCTCTCTCTCTCTCTCTCTCTCTCTCTCTCTCTCTCTGGCTTTCCAGGATGGGGTTTCTCTGTGTAACATCTATGGACATCCTGGAATTCACTTTGTAGATCAGGCTGGCCTCAAACTCACAGAGAGCTGCTTGCCTCTGCCTCCTGAATGCTGGGATTAAAGGTGTGCATCACCACTGCCCAGCTCCCAGACTCTTAATAGTTTAAACATGTCTTCTTTAAAATACTCTGTCTTCTCTTTTTGTCCCATCTTCTTTCTCACCCACGTGTCTTCTTAAAAGGTGACCGAGTGTCTTCCTCGTTTGGAATGATGCTCTCCAGTCTCAGTTTTCCATTGCGCAGCTTCCTCTTGCATGTTTTACCCGTCTTCTTAGTTTATTCCAATCAATCTATTCTCTGATTTATCCCATTCTATCCCTCTCAACGACTGTGTTTAGTCTAGTTCAGATGTGCTGTTGTACCTTAGAATATCTGTAAGGGAAGAGCTGGCTGGTCCTTCCTGAGAAGGTACAAGATTATGAAGGCAAACATGGTCCTCTAAGTGCCCTTTTTTTACTCATTCCCGTACTAACCTCAGTATTATTTGTCCTAACTGTCTGAAGTGGTCTCCTGGCTAGAGCTTCATTTATCTTCCACAGTGCATTATTAGTGTTAACTGTGCATTTGAGCAACATTGAGAGGAAAAATTTTATACCCAAAAGACAAGGCTGCATCTCTGATGCCTGGATCACAAAGGGCTGGTCCTGTCTCTGTGAGGAAATGCCAGATCCTTCCCAATAAAATGGGACACTGTGAAAAGTATCAGCTGGTGTCCACCTGCTGAATTCATTATCTCACATAATGGGCTTTGCAGGTAACTCAGCAGAGGGGCCTAAAATTACATAAATTTTTTCCCCAGGTTTTAAATGTTCCAGAGTAGATGATTTCCTGGTATCTGAGTTGACCCAAAAGCTGAATGGTCCCTGTGTTAATGAGTAAAAAATACTTGTGGCTGAGCCTCACTCTGGTCAGATGCCAAGCAAATCATCTACTGCCTAGGACCGTGCAGGCATTCTCCTTACATACCTCCTATGCAAGCAGAAAAAGTACTTAATCCCTTCTCTAAATGCAATAATCCACAAAACCCGGATAATCGTAAAATGAGTGATAACCACGATCCTAAAGCAAATCATGCAGCTCCCTGGCAATCTTACTCTGCTGGGGACCAAGTTGAATGTTGATCCCACTGTTCTCTGACACTTGGAAGTCTCTGAGGGCAGAGGAGGAAGTGAGAAAACTGGTCCATCAGCACGAGACTTCTCACCGGATACTCTTCATGATGTAACTGGGATGGGGGACAGAGAAGAGACGTCGTGTGTGTGTGTGTGTGTGTGTGTGTGTGTGTGTGTGTGTGTGTGTGTGTGCGCGCGCATTGTGTTGCTGTTTTCAGCATCTGTCCATCCATTCCCTGTTTCTTTTTGTGCTGTGCAGAGTATTATAACATTTGTAGCCAGTGTGAAATCTCAAAGCTGAATGGTGCAAAGGGTTATAATCAGAAATTATAAGGCAAACAGACATATACTTCTTCAGACTTTACTTATGCATAATAAGTAGCTTTTAGTAGATCTGAGTAGGAAATGAAAATTTCCTTTTTTAAATTAATAACTGTAAAAAAGAGAAAGTGTACTAAAAATTGCACTAAAACCTTATAAAAAGTATTCTTCTGGTTGGGGAGATGGCTTAGTGGGTAAGAGCAAGAGAGAAGGCCATGTGGGCATTTGGACCTGAGCCTGGATACCAACACTCATGCAAACAGCCAGGCACTGTAACCCCAGCCCTGTGTAGAGCAGAGATAGGAGGGTCACAGAGCTTGGGGGTCATTAGCCTAGCTTCAGGTTCTGTGAGAGATTGTGTCTCAAGAGAAGTGGGTGGAGAATGAGCATGACCTCCTCATATGTTCATGGGCACATATGCCTCCTCACATGCTCATACACCACACACATATCTTGCACATACCCACCACACACATACAGATAATGAGGGTTTGGGGGGAGGGCTATGGTAATTGGATTAAGCTGCATGGTCCTGAATAAATCATCTATTGTGTTTTAAATACAATATGTTCTATAGCCTCCCTTGCACAGATATTGATTATTCATTCTTTGCCTTTTAATACCTTTCATAAATCAACCTCACCCTGAATACAAAGCAATATTGTCCAATACTATACAACTCTACTCTAATCTCTCTGAGACTCAGTTGAAGGAGATACATAAATAATAAAAAAAATGACTTGGTATAGTTTTTCTGTCTGCTTAACAGCTGCACATGAATCTACTGATATTTTAATTACCATCTACAGCACCACAGACCCCCAGTCAGGGCCCTGCCAGCCACTTAGGCCAAGGCCTAGAGTATATGTAGGTTTAGAATAAGTCTCTATCATTCTATTAGCCAACAAAGACTCTGAAGTCAGACGTGAGGGTGAAAACCCACTGGATCAGAGATGCTGAGAAGCAACCAGGTGACCTTGAAGAGATATGTCCCTTCACTTGTCCTGAAAAGCCAAAACAATCGTGCCCAAACTCTAGTCCCATTCTTTCCTTCTTTTGCATTGTCTCTATCCAAATTTCTGGCTTCTCTATGGCTAATTCCACTCAGCTAGTCACTGGCTCTGCCCTGTAATTCAAAGTTAACTTTATTAACAATGTCACAGTGTGATCAAATATCCCACAACAATTTGGAACATTAAAAGGTTGATAAAATGATAATTTAAACTCACAAAAGACATGTCCACGTAAATAAGAGCTGTTAAAAATACAGAGAGATGTATGCCTTTAGTAATATCAAAATTGACTGAATAACAATAAATTAGCAAGCTACATCCATTTTATTGGCTTTAATTTACCAAGCATGGCCACTGCAAGCACAAGTTCCTCTATTCCTATCCTAATTGCTGACATGGTCTCAGCAATTATGGTCTCTTTATACTTGTTACAGTTGTGGGAGATCACAGAATGGCCTGAAAAAATTAAATCCTTGCAGCATTCATAAAGCTCCCACACACACACACAGTAAAGAGTACTATGGCCAGTTCCTCTCAATTTAAACATTCGCTCCTAGAGGAGAGGAGGTTCTAGGGCACTCAGGAGATTAAAAAAGTCACATGTCTGGGAGGACAGAAACTTGGAAGACAGGAATGTTTTTGAATGACTTTCCGTAGCAGTACAGAAGCCATGGACTTTGAAGGGAGGAGACCCTCAGACCGGGAGCTATGCACAGGCTGTGCAGAAAGCTCCAGGATTGGAACAGAGTTGGGTACAGAAGATAAGCCATTTGAGTGGCTGCAACCACCAAGGAACCACACTGAGCAGAAGCTATGGAACCACACTTGATAGTTGTTGCCTGATGACCCCACGACACATTTGTGGGCCAGTGGTGCCACTGTACCCTTGCACAAGGACTCATCCCTCTCATAATATGTAGCCATCCCTTCCTTTGTTGGCCTAGCATGTTTGAGAAGTTCACAAGCCCAATCTTCATATGGTTTTGATACACACATGTCTTTGTGTTCCTAGTCTAATTTCTAAGTTCACATTTAGGAAAATTTTATTTATGCATGTAGGCTATTTGTCAGTTTTCTTGGTCCTATGGATGATTCTGGACAAAAGGTGACTCCTTTCACAGAGAAAATGTAGGAATAGTCTCATTCAAAATGGAGTGAACTGTGTTTTGTATAATGGTGTCACTCAGAACAAGGCACAGGTTTCTGAAAGCTATTGTTTCATAAAACTAATGTTTTATGTTGTACCTTTCAGCAGGGCACAGTCTGACCTCCACAGGCATCCATGTAACTGACACTCGACAAGGATTCTTAGTGTGCACAGTACTATTTAAATTTGACAGGCTATGTCTATGAATATGTGTCACTTTAACCAGTTTTTAGTCTATCCATATTTGCTTTAAGAATGTCAGTTGAAAGGAAATTATGTAATCAAATCCTAGCTAGCCACATTTAATGTAAACTTCAAAGATGTTACTTAGAGCTAAATTCAGTTCAACATGCACAGAGGTACACTGGCAGCATACATTGGGATGCCCGTTAAAAATGAGTTTTCATAAGCTACTCCTAGAAGAGAAAACTGTACTTTAATGATTGAATTTCAGGGTGAAAACACTAGCTGTGGATTAATATTCATTTCATCAACAGTGTACAGCACATCCACCTGTCCTTCAGATAGTTAATGCTTAATGGAACCCAGATTCATGACAATTGAGATCTGCATCCAACAGAACAACATGCTCAGATAAATCAAATGCAAAAGCAAAGGAGTCAGGGAGGAGAGCTACATATCTGGGGGGGGGGGGCGGGGAGTGCTTTTTGTTTCCTGGAGGAGGAAGCATTTCAATTGAAACACAGGGGATAGCTAAGATTTCAGTAATTAAGGAGGAGGGCTTCCTTCCGAGTTATAATTAACACTTGTGTGGAAAGGCAGGAGGTACATCAGCATGGGGAATCTGCCAGCTGAGGCACTGTGTGTGTTTCCATATTGTCTGACCTCTGTGCCCCTTAGGCAAGATTAGGTCATACCAATCCAGCAATGGAGAAACTGAGAATGTTCCAATGTTCCCTTATTCCTTCCTTCTCCCCAAAGACAACTGTATTATCTCCTTCCACTCTTCTTTTTCTTTTTTTTTTTTTTTTTTTTTTTTTTTTTTTTTTTTGAGACAGGGTTTCTCTCTGGCTTTGGAACCCGTCCTGGAACTAACTCTTGTAGACCAGGCTGGTCTCGAACTCACAGAGATCTGCCTGCTGCTACCTCCCCAGTGCTGGGATTAAAGGTGTGCACCACCACCGTTGGGCAATTTCTTTCTTTTCTTTTGGTTTTGGTTTGTTTGGTTAGTTTAGGGTTTTGTTTGTTTGTTTTTGTTTTGGAGGGGAGGCTGATTTTTAAAGACATGGTGTTTTTTCCTATACCCCAGAGTATTGATTGGCTAGTTTTATGTCACCTTGACACAAGGCATAGTCATCTGAAAGGAGGGAACCTCAATTGAGAAAATGTCTCCAGAAGATCTGGCTGTGTAAGCAGACAAGGGCTCTTTCTTAATTAGTGATCAGAGGGGGAGGACTCAACCCACTGTGGGTGGGGACACCCCTGGGATTGTGGTCCTGGGTTCCATAAGGAAGCAGGCTGAGCAAGCCATGAGGAGCAAGCCAGTAAGCTTTGCTCAGATGTTTTATTACGGCAACTAGCCTGACTGAGACACCCAGATGGTAAATTTGCTATGTAGCTCAGGCTGACTTTGAACTCCTGACCTTCCTGCCTGGTGCATCCATTCACTATATAGTAGCCAGCAGAGAGAATTTTTTGTGAATGATAATGGGAGCAATCTCATTCTTTCATACAAAATGTACTAGCATTTTCTTGTAATTAAATTTCTGACTAAAAGTAAAACCTAATTTTTGTCTGATTCAGAAATTGTAAAAACTGTTCCTATTGTGTTTTGGGTGTGAAATGGCTCCTTAGACTCCTATCCTTAAGCACTTCCCCAGCTAATGAATGTGTTTGGGGAGGGTGTGGAACTTTGAGGTCATGAGGCACTAGCTTTCAGAGGAAAGCCACCAGGTAGGGACTCTGAAAGTTATAACATGGCCTCACCTCTGCTGTCTGCATCTTGTCTGGTATGAATGACTGTGCAAGGCCCCCTGCCATGGGCCCAACTGGGCTAGCCACTATCCCTTTCTGCCATGGTGGAATGCTGTATCTCCTGAACCATCAATGGAAACAAGCCTCTCCTTCATAGATCTCCCTGTCAGTCATCCAGTCTCATGAGCCAAATAACTGATTCAGGTGAATGGAGGGCATTTCTATGTCTGTGTCTAACCACGACAGAGTGAGTCTCTTCAGAATGCTGTTCTCGGCCTTGGGTCACAGAGTTTCTCCTTCATCATTTGTCAAGTCCAACATGGTCTTTCCCAGGCAGCTAGGACACTTTCCCAAATGACAAAAGCACAGCCATTGCTGTTGTGGAGACCAGGTGGATGGGGACAATGTAGTGATATAGAACAGTCAGTGCTAAACAGGCAGAACTTCAGTCTTCTGCTTGTTAGAATAAAGTAGATTTTTCTCCCATGTGTCTTTGCAGCTTTCAGCCACCTGTACCCGAGGCTGAAGGGTTCATTCAGCTCAGAAATCCCTTGGGAGAATCTCTTTGTTCAACAGATGACTCAACACTAAAAACAAAATGTGAGGGTCCTGAGACACAAACCACACCAACCATTTCTGACAAGTGTGTGTGACATGTGGTTCACAGAAGGAGCTCTTCTGTGGAGACACTGGGGGAAGGGGGCACATGCTCTGCAGAGCCTAATGTCAAGATGCTAGCCCCTACAACCATGCAGCATTGCTCAAGCACACAACCCAGAACACGCAGAGATGACACAAAAGTGGTCCCAGACAGTTGCTTATTCTCTTAAGTGATAGATGATGCACCACCTGATGCCATAAAAAAGGAGCTTCCAGATGAACAGAAAACAGGAAAGATGTGCAAGGGCAGCCATCATCTCTTCTCTGTGAGTAGGTTTTCTTTCTAGTACTCATATTATACTACACTCCAGTCTCACATGGAACTGTCTTAAGATTTTTTTGTTTTCCTTTCCTATTTTTCTTAATCTGAATTTATTGTTTATTTCTCCTATTGTCCTTGCACTGTGTGTTTTGTAACAGGAAGGACTGCATGTATTGGATTTACTCCCACACTTCCACACTGTTTTAACACATTATCTGACTGTCAACTGGTTAAGTTTCCAGGGACTCTTTTTACTGGAAAAACATATTCTAGCATCTTGTAGTGTTAATTTAATGGTAAATACTTAAATACAGTATGGGGGAAACATTAAACCAGAAAATATAGCTTTAAAACCACTAAATCATAGCACATGCAAAATTAAATTTAAAAACTGAAAATAAAATTCAATCGAAACCAATAGAAAGAATTACATATGGCAAATGCTGTCTTGAAATTAAAGCTCCAGTATTGGGTTTAGTGGCAGAAAAACTCAACTTTGGGCATAAAGAATCATTATTGCACCAATGTCATTCTTGTCTGTACATAATTGCAGTGAATTTGGTTTTATGACCCATAAAAGATCTAGGCCAAAATGCAGCAATGTTTCACTTTATAAATTCAGCAGAACATTTTGTAGAACCTAGAGTTTTCACAGTGTGCTGGCTAGTTTTTCTATCAACTTGATACAAGCTATAGTCATGAAAGGAGGGAACTTCAGATGAGAAAATGCCTCCACAAGACCAGGTTTTAGATAAGTCTTTAGGGCATTTGCTCAATTAGTGAATAATGTGGGAGGACCCAACCCATTCTGGATGGAGCTACCCCTGAGCTAGTAGTCCTGGACCTATAGGAAAGCAGGCTGAGAAAGCCATAAGGAGTAGACCAGTAAGCAGCATCCCTCAATGGCCTCTGCATCCACTCCTGCCTCCAGGTTCCTACCCTGTTTGAGTTCCTGTCCTGGTTTCATTCAGTGATAAAGTTATATAGAACTACAAGCCAAATAAACTCTTTCCACCCCAACTTGCTTTTGGTCATGGTATTTCATCACAGCAGTAGCAATCCTAACCAAGATACCCAGTGTGAGTAAACAGATCTATATTCATTTGTTTAATTAATACACTATGTTCATTTATCTAACTTGGTTTGTGAATGATATAAGGCAAAACATAATTATTCTTACAAACTATTATAGTCTGAATCTGAAATCTGAGCCTGAATCTGCAGGCTCACATTCCAGGTGCTCTATTTCTAACTTGTGGTACTATTTTGAAATCTGTGGCACTTTGAAGAGGTGAAGTTTGGCTGGTTGAAGTGGTTTACCAAGGGCAAGACATGAAAGAACTGGCTGCTGGGCTCCAGCCCTAAATGTTTTCTATCCCTGTCAGATGAACAGTCACAGTGACAAGCTCTCAGAGTCAGACAGCTTGCTGCTACTGCCACCGTGCCTTCTCCACTATAATAAGCTGTAACCTCTGAGATCACAATCCAAAGAAATCTTTCTTCCTTTGAGTTGCTTCTGTCAGACAGTATCACAGTAATAATGCAGATAATTGGTATCAAGAGTGGGGTTATTGATGTATTAAACTTGGCCAGGAGGCTCTTTAGTCTTTGGAACTGGCTCATGAGAGAGATGTGGAAGAGTCTTGAGCTGTGGTCTAGATAAACCTGAAGATGCTGAAAGTTGTGTCTAATGGGGCTGTCTCATGGCAATACGGAATAACAGAATGTGGACACAAGACTGTGCTTATGAGGTTTCAGATGGGTGCCGAAACTCTATAAAGAGTTCAACTAATAGCCATTCATGCTACATTCTAGCCAAGAGTCTATGTTTTATCTGTGTCCTGAAATTATTGTGACTAAATTATTTCACAGGAAATCTCAAGACAGCAGGATCATTAGGCAGTACACAGTTACTGTTAACTGTGTATTTGTTAGTTTCGTGCTGAGAGATGAGAAGAAAAAGCAGAGTAGAAAGAAGTAGAAATGCAGTTTGGTAGAGAAAGGAATATAAACATGCTAAAAATGTTACACTGATGAATCACTGATGGCACTGATGAAGCAAAATGCCTCTAATCATTAGAGATGGGGACATTAGAGAGAAGTTGAGGGTTTTGCACTGGGGCAGCAAAATGGTGCCCCGAGGATAACACTCCATCCATGATTCTAGGATATAACAAATGCAAACTGTCACTTAAGAAGACACTGTCTGAAAGGATAGACTGCAGGTGTAATCTGCTCAAACAGGGCCACATAGGAAAATGATTTCCAAGTTCAACCATCAAGACACTGCAAGCTGATGCTGTCACTGTCTAAGGGGACCCAGCTACATCTTAAGCATTCTCCACAAAGTTATTGTTTTGCAGAGCTACAGAATGCAAAATCTCAAAAGAGTTATGAAGTCAGGGGAATATGTACCAAGAGTTCAGCAGGAGCCTATGAGGGTGAACAGTGTAAGGTCACATTCTCTTCAGAGAGGTCTCATGTGGAAATGAAAGCAGCTTTAAGGACAAAGGCTATGTTATAATGGAGACCACAGGATGTTGGATGGAGTATCTCCTGAGGAAAGTGGCTGACATCAAGTGGAGATAACCCAAGAAAAGGATACAGGGGCCACAAATGGCAGGATTGTAGAAATGAGGCTGCCCAACCTCATATCATACCACCACATGCCCCAGACACCAAACACAAAGCTGTAAGCTTTAGCTTTGCTCTTGCTGGGTTTCATGTTGTGCTAACTCCATTTTCCTCTGGTGCCCCTTTCCTCAATTTTGAATGAGGGTATTTACCCTGCCATTTTATACTGTAAGTGTGTAATGTGTAACCTCTGGTCATATAGGACTCACAGAAAAGAGTTTGTCTTGGCTCTTAGAAGAGACTTGAACTTTGAACTTTTGAACAGTATTAAGTCTTAAAAGTATGGGGAATGTATTATGAGGTAGCCCGGAGTCTTTGAGGGGTCAGGATGCTCTGGCTTAAATTTAATGTTTTCCACAGACTCATATTTCAAACTACTGTTTCTGTGTGTGTGGAGACCATAGGAACTAGGACCTTATTGGTGGAAGTAAGGGATGGGTGGGCTTTTGAAGTTATAGTCACCCTGGCTCTGGCTAAGCTCTTTTATTCCTTGTCATAGCATGCAATATGAGCAGCCACTATCTCCAATATCTGGCTGTTTCTTTTATTGTCCTCTGTGAAGATGTGTCACTCTGATTGGTTTAATAAAAAGCCTACCAGCCAATAGCTAAGCAGGGTTTCTGGACAGGAATTCTGGAGAGGATGCTGGGAAAAAGAAGGTGAAGTCTCCAGCCAGACATGGGATAAACAGGTTGGGCATAATGGAGATGATGTGATGAGTGAGTGTGGAAGAATGTAGACAAAAAATATGGGTTAACTTAAGCTATTAAGAGCTAGATAGAAACAAGCCTAAGATAAGAACCAGTTTCCATAACTAATAAGTGTCCATGTCATTACTGGGGAGCTAATGGTCCCAACAAAAAAGTCCAGTTGCATTCTTTCCCCACTGTGATGGGAGAGAAGCTCTGACACCATGGGCCTGGATAAATCCTTCTTTCCATACATAAATTGCTTCCATCAGAAAATTTGTTACAGCAGCAAGAATGCTAGCTGATACACTATCAGAAGTCAACTCAGTCATGGTTGGTTTAAAACCTTGCATTTCATAGACATAAGTCTATGTTCAGTTAACTTAAGATTCTAGTAGTTCTAGTACCCATGTTTAAACTCTTTGTTGCTTAAGAATGTCTGTCTATTTTTCCTCATCCTCAGGAACATACACGGATTCTCAGGTATTTGTGAATAGCCTGGGCTGGTTTTGACCTGGATTGGGCTCAGCCTCCCTGAAGTCTGATCTGCAGAAGGGCAGTGTACTCTATCAGGGGGAAGGGCTGGCTGTAAGCAGGAGTCATATTTGAGCCTCAGGATTCCCAGGGTAGACCTGAGGAGGGCACTGTGGGACCTGGGTGGAATTAGTGTCTGGCCTGTTGCACTGGCTTCAGATAAAATTCGCCAGTCTTCAGACCATGGTTTGTAGGTCTCCAAAAGTACCGCACACATTTTAAGAGCAGGCCTGAACAAGAAGTAATACAGGTGGCTCCTTCCAGCTATTGCTCTTTTCTGTCACCTAGTTACGAGTTCCAGTCCCAGCACTCTAGAACCTCCAGGCTATTACTCCATTTTTCTTCTTGATTTCTAGTTATTTTTCCTGGGTCTCTCAATACTAACATGCTCATATGGTATAACTATGTTTTTCAGTGTTTTATGACACTTGTTTTTTG
Organism: Phodopus roborovskii; assembly: GCF_943737965.1. NCBI lineage: Eukaryota > Metazoa > Chordata > Mammalia > Rodentia > Cricetidae > Phodopus > Phodopus roborovskii. The sequence continues at coordinate 881,280 of NW_026126433.1, forward strand.
CATCAAAGGGCCGTTAGTCTACTTATCCCACTGGAGACAGACTGCACCTGATAAAAAGGATTGGAATTTTACAGTTCTAATTGCTTGCTCTGAACAGTATATCACTTATCCATTGCTATGCAGAAAACTACCCCCAAAATACAGTAGATCAAACTTCCCGGCATGGCATTACTGTCAGTATTCTGATCTTTGCCTGCCTAGCTTATTTGGCTGCTGTCTCCTCGTTCACATTCATTTGAAAGTTCCCAAGAGCCCTAGGTTAGCAACATCCTCTTTCATCAGACTGGGGCCTTCTCTTTCCATGCGGCTCTGCTTGGCAACTGAATTCCAGCCTTTGACACACATAGCTACAAGATTCTGGGAGAGTGGAGATGGGAGCACAGCCTGCATGCCCTGGTTTGCACAACATCTCTTTGGCTGTGTTTTACGTGTCAGAAAAAAAGTATCACAAAGTCAGTCTGACTTAATAAAATAGAGAAATAGACTATTGTCAGAAAGGGCTATGTGCCATGGAGTAAAGAGGCAAAATGGATAGCAGAAGGTATGAGGACAGTCTCAGGAAGTAAAATACAAGAAACCCTATTACATTTGAGCTTTAAAAAAGCAGCTGAACTTTCTAGTTCAGGTGTGGTCCAAATATTACACAGGACACACACAGGCTAAACAAACAAACAAAAGCCTTCATGGTTTTTCTGACTCCAAATTTACATGTGTTGATTTTACCTGGATGTGCTAATTAATGGGCATCATAAAATCTGCTTACAACCAACATTGGCTTTCAAACTCCACATGAAACAGCTATAGCCTGGTTGTTTAGGAAATATCAATCAATAAATATCACTCAATGTAAGAGTAGAAAGACTGTGTGAGCTTCGGGAGGCCTTTCAGGAAACTAATAGACTGTAAATAAAGATAGTCAAGCTGCAATGGCTCTTCCTATTTTAGTTAGCTCATCGTTTTTGGATGCATGATTCTTTGACATGCTGGTTCACTCAGATCCATTCTCTAGTTCACCTCTTTTCAGTCTATTGTTCAAGCCATCAGAGTTGGTCTCCCACTTGGCTGCTGGGAGAAGGGTTTCCTAGAGCTTGCTCTGTTCACACCCAAGTAGAGTCCTCTCTCATACGCTTGCTCTGTTCACACCCAAGTAGAGTCCTTTCTCATACTCCAGGCTGTGAGGGAAAAGCACAGCTCTCACCCTACCAGGAAACAGCAGTGCCATGACCAAAAAGACTGCATCAAAACCCAACCTCAGGAAGCTTGTTTAAAGCAATCAAGACACTACCAGGGAATGAACCATAGATTTCACAGTATTTCTGAGAGAGCTTTGAATAGTACCATCTAATATTGATTCTCTTCTCTGACTTCTGGAGCCTTGACTTTTGCTTGGATCCTGCTTAACAGTTATTTGCAATCCTCACTGTCTCCCTTCTTCGGTCTAGGAGCCCTCAGAGCTTATCAGAATATCATGGTTTGATGTCAAATTTCCCCCAATAGTTCATGTGTTTGAACATTTGGTTCCCAGATAATGGTTGTGAAGCCTTCATGAATTAAGTGGGCAGCCTCACCCTTCTGCTGCCACAGCCTGGAGACACCATGCCTTCCCCATCATGATAAAGAATGTCCTGAAATGCCAGGTGTGATGGCGCATGCCAGAGGCAGAGACAGACAGATCTCTGTGAGTTTGAGGCTAGCCTGGTCCACAAAGCAAGTTCTAGGACAGCAGACTTACACAAAAGAAAATCTGTCTCAAGAGAGAGGGAGAGAGAGAGAGGAAAGAAAGGAAGGAAGAAGGAAGGAAGGAAGGAAGGAGGAAGGAAGGAAGGAAGGAAGAAGAAGAAGAAGAAGAAGAAGAAGAAGAAGAAGAAGAAGAAGAAGAAGAAGCTGAAACCAGGAGCCAAAATAAGCCCTTCTCCCTTAAGTTGGCTCTTTTTGGGGCATTTCGTCCCAGAGACTAAATAAATAAATAAATAAATAAACAAACAATGAATTAGGCACATAACCACCCAGACTGGGGAGATAGTAGAGTCAGTAAAGTGCTTGTTGTGCAAACATGAAAATCTAAGTTAAATCTCCAGAACCCATGATTAAAGGAAAATAAAGCCAGGCATAGTGACCCACATTTGTAATCCCAGCACTAGCAAGACGGAGATAGGCAGATCCCTACCGTTTACTGCTTAGCTGTCTAGCCTAATTGGCAAGAACCAGGCCAACAAAAAACAAGGGGGATAGTTCCAGAGACATGTCTAAGATGGTTCTCTGGCTCTTGTTGTGTAACAGTTTCCTCAGAGAATGAATATTCCATCCTATAAGGAAGCTCCTCAAGCAGGAAGGTAAACAATTCAAGATAGCTTCAGGAAATCCCTGAAACTGAACAGATTCACTAGGCAAGCAAGCAAGACAAGTTTCTGAGTCACTCTTAACCAAGCCAAACTGCTAAGAAGACTCTCAAACAAGCCAAGTTGTGAAGACTCTGAGATCAGATCAGCTGTCTGGAATAAGCAGAATCCAGCTGGGCTGCCTTCAAAGAGGTTTAAACCAACATAGGGTTAGACCAACTGAGTTACTTGGAAAGACATTCTTCAACATGCTGAGCCGCCTCCAGGGTGTGCAGTGTGTTCCAGGTTACCAGCTTTGTGAGCTGTCATCCTGATAGGGTGGGCTTTGGTGATGCAGTGTCTAATGGCCATTTCGGCTCCTGAAAATAACCCCTCATACATATTCCTGTAAGTAACCCCAATAAAACTTTAGTGGTGCTCATACTTTGTTCTCTCATGACTCCCTATATGGGGTGAGTAGAGGTGGGTGTTTTATCTCTCCAGGAAAAGTTATATCACAAAACACTCTCCTTAGGTATCACCATCTTAGGTGGGTAGGCCTGAGCTACACTAGAAAACTAGCTGAACATAAGTTTAGTGAGAGTTTGTTGGCTGCATCCCTCTATGGACTCTGCCTTGGTTGCTGCATGAGTTCCTGTCCTGATTTCCCTCAATGATGGGCCCACTGATGGGATGAAATCCAAGAAGAGATGAACTCTTCTCTCTCCTGGCTTGCTCTTGATCATGGTAGTTCATTATAGCGAAAGACCACAGATGAGGTTGGTTGAATTCTAGTCTGACTATCCTTACTTAGTACCTCAGAATCCATGTAAATAGATATCAAATCAATATAAGAGTTACCAGATGATTATACTTGGTTCTAGGAGTCCAATCTCAATATGAAGTTAGGTATTAAGCTCTGTTATAAGAAAAGGTTTTAATTCTTTTCTTTTTTTTTTCCACTTGTGTGTGGTGTATATGCACATGGATATATCTGGATTCATATATATATATATATATATATATATATATATATATATATATATCTCAGGGAAATATATAGAATGTCTCTCCCTATCACTCCCCAACTTAAACTTAAGACAGGGTCTCTCACCAATCCTGAAGCAAGGCTGATAACCAGAAAGCCCCAACCATCCTCCTGTCTCTGTCCTCACTGACCTACAGTATACATGACATGATACAGTATACAGCATACAATATATATGACCACACCTAATTTTTCCATGAGTTCTGGTGATTTAAACTTGGGTCCTCGTGCTCACTGAACAAATATTTTTACCTGCCAAGCCATCTTGCCAGTGTCTGAATTAACCTTTTTTCAGAACACGGTAAGGCAAAACAATAAATCAATCAAATAGAGGTGCCAAAGGGGCCCTGTTCTTTGTGCATTCGTCATATTCTTACACACCACTCTAGCTCAACTGCTGTCCAGAACACACAATCTCTGCTCTGCCTGGCTACCTCAGCTCACTTACATAACTCTTGGTCACTGATAACAGCTTCATCAAGAAATCACCAGAAGATTATTTGTTTCCACTCAACACAATCTTTTTATGTGTATCTCTGACAATGGTGAATACTCCCCCTGGAGAAGCTCTGTCCTCTCTCAGCATCTATAGCTCTTCTCCTTCTGGGCTTTCCTCTTACTGCTCAGAGATTCTCCCAAGTGGCTTTGCTAATTCCTTGGGCTAGTTCTGGAAAGGCGGGTGCTCTGATCTCTGCTGCAGCCATCTCTTGCAGACTCAGTGCCCCCAGCTCATGCACCACTCCTGTGTTAACCTTTCCAAAATCAGACTTTCAAGTGTCTTCCAAAATCCATTGCCTTCAGACCCCTAACATTCTAGACTTTCCCACCTGAATACCCCAAGGAAGCCAAACCTGTTCCAAGTTAATTTCGCCTTCTCTTGCCCACATTTAACACCCATAAATTCTGTTTCTTTTACGTGCCTGACACACACCATTCACATATATCATTGACTCTTCATCTCAGTTCCCAGCAACTTTCTCAGTAGTCAGCTGAACCACAACAAACATCAAAAGAGAAACAAACAGAAACTTTCCAAATGGCCTTTCTGCTTTGAATTTCATCCTGTTTCCATTGTACAATCACTTGTGTGATTCTTCTAAACACTGAATTTGGCCACATCCCCATCCCATGTGTTGCAATGGCTTTCTTCTTCTGCATCAGCACCCGCCTCCCTGGAGGGCTGTTTCCTGCCTCCCCCACCTTCAGCCCCTTGTCCATGTCCCTATGGGTCATGACTGTCTTTCCTGCAATCCCTGAACATGCTTGTTTTTCTGACTGCAAAATTCTTCCCTAAACCTCCATCAAGTAGCAGTCTTCTTGTGGCTAAAGCAATGCTGTTATTCAGATTTTACATTCCACTACCTGAGTTCGTTTGACATAGAATGGTTTACAACAAAACTCGCAAGCACTCCTTTGTATATACATGATTCCACTTTTTAAAATGTATTTATTTTGTGAGGAGTAGGGCACACATATGCACAGCTCAGGTCTGGCATCAGAAGACAATTCATTTAAGTGGATTCCCTCCTTCCATCTGAATCCTGGGCATTGAACATAGGTTATCAGGCTTGGCAGCAAGCACCTTTACCACTGATCCATTTTGCCAGCTCCATGGTTCCATTCTAAAGAAAGGAGTCTTTGCTCATTTGTTTAGCAGTATTGAGGACTCAAACCAGGGTTCTACTGCTGAGTTGACTATATCCCCGGCCCTATCTGTTTAAGACAAAATCTTGCTTAGCTGCACAATTTTAAATTTGTGATCTTCCTACCTAGGAACCTCCCTCCTGAGTCACTTGACATTACTCAACTTTTTTTTTTTTTTAACTCCCACTGGCCTTTGTGAAGGATCTATTTTGATCCTTGATCTATTTTAATACTTCATATTTTTTTCCTTGTTGAGAAGTTTGAGTCCTTTGTATATGCTGGATATTAGTTCCTTATCTGATGTATAATCTGGAAATATTTTCTCCCAGTCTGTGAGTCATTTCTTTACTCTGCTAGTTTTTTTTCCAACCCCCGCCAAAGAAATTTTTTAGTTTGATGCAATCCCATTTATCTATTGTTGCTTTTGTTGCCTGGTGACTGCAGTGTGTTAAAATATATTGAATGTTTCAAAATAGCAGAAAGAGTAGAATTTGTAGAATTGGCACTATGAAGAAATGTTATCTGAGACATTAAATTGCTAATTAGACTGATTTGAACAACTCGCAATGTATGAATACATCCTAACCTCTCATAATACTCCACAAATACGTATAAGGATCAGTCAATTAAAAAAGTAATATAAAGCAAAAAAAAAGTGAGCATCTTTTCACTGATGAAGCCACACTCTTCTGCAGGCCTAATAAATACTCTCCTGCATCGAAAATACGCACCCACCCAAAGGTGCAGGAAAGTGCAATGGTTTTCCATGGAGCTTGCCTTAGTGTGGAAAGCAGGGCTGAAGAAATAAGAAAGGACCCAGAAAACTCAACATTGTCTCCTCAGCTGAAATGCCAAGCCAGTTTGGAAAACTCATCCCCACCTCTGCTCTGCTTTTCCCCCACTCCTATTGGTCGGTGGGAAAGCGGGAAAAAGGGGGTGAAGAGAGGGGATGAAGAGAGACTCCACTCCTTCTTCTGCATTCCCAATGCCTGCAGAGTGAGGGGTGCGTGTCTCTCTCCCTCACAACACATGGCAGGGAGGAGAGAGAATTCTCATGCATCCCGATGTCAAGCTCATCATCCAGTAACTTCGTAGGTTAGAAAACACAGTTTCTCTTTGATACTTTGAAAGGCTCAAGTGCTGAGAGTACTGAGCAACTGTGCCCTTTGCCTTCAGAACAACATGCTTCATTGATCACATTTACCCATACTTTCAGTACAGATTTAGTAAAGGCCCACTATACTCTGGGTGGGCTAGTTGAAGAATAACCAGTAGACCCAGTAATAACTTTGTAGCATATGAACCCCAAACTTAAGATGAAATTACATACTGGAAGAAAAGAAAAGAGAGGCAGTCATTGAACATCCACAGAGTGTGCCACTGGTGGGGGCTTTGACAGACAAACAGGAATTCACTGGGAGAAGGTAGGTGAGATCATCCTTTAATAAGGGAGGAGCAGAGAAAATACAGTGACATTTGATTGTGCTTCAAAAGGCCTTCCTCACAATCTGATTTGAACTAATTGCATTCATCTTAGAGTCTATTACAACAAGGAAGCATTTGTGTAATGGAGTGGAGTTCCAAGGACCTAGAGGAAGGCATTTTGAACTAGTGAATAGTGAGTAGCCAGGAACTCTTCATCAACCATTAACAAATGTTGTCTATGCTATTCATTGTTGGCTGATTTCCAGCTATCCTATCTTAGACGTTTTGGCCCTTGAAATCTGAAGTTAAGCATATCTAGAACTTAAAGACCAAAAGTATTTTGCTTCTGGGTCATTAAAATTTTTGGAATAATAGGCCGTTCTCCAGAAGCCTGCTTCTACTTGGTAGACTGCCACCAGGAACATGCTCCTCCTCAGTTCACAGGGGGATGGAGCCGGCATGCCAATGAAGGGAGTCTATTTCCTCTAAAAGAGAAAAATAGGACAGACTTGATGAAAAGTCATAAACTCAAAGAGTACATGGACAGAATGGCAACCAGTAAGCTTTTTGCACACCCGAGAGCAGGATGCCTTGGCTTTTGAGGGTGGATACTATTCTACCTGAAGAAGGCTGGTCCCCAAAAGTCTGCATCAGGGAGCTACCTCCTGTCTCCAGAAATCTTTCGCTTCTCTAGGGGTCCTCTCTTTGTTTTGTTTTTGTTGGCTTGACCCCCCCGCCTCTCTCTTTTTCATAGATACAACCCAGAGTCAAAAAGCTCAGTCTGAAGATGGCGAGTGAACTTACCTGGGAGCACAATTAAGTACAAGAGGAACATTACTTCAGCATCCTGTTTAATTACAGTATTTCACCAGCAGTGGTGAATAAGGCTAAAATCCATCAGATTCTAGTTAATGTGCCATCAGTGGCCACAGCTGGCCAGCTGAAAGAGGACAATTATGGGATAATGTTGTTATGTCTTAATAATGATCACTGGTGTCCACAGCAAAATCAAATTAAGGGGAAACCTCCTCTACCTATGCAGGCTCTGTGGAGACAGAGCAGGGTGTGTTGCTTCTGCAATGTTTGGTTTTTGGTTTTGGGGTTTTATTATTGGTTTTGTGTGTGTGTGTGTGTGTGTGTGTGTGTGTGTGTGTGTGTGTGTGTGTTGATTTGTTTGTATGTTTCATATTGTAATGAGTATTTAATTTTCCTTATTGAATTCCCTAGTCACCCTGAATTTTCTATCTACTTCCCTGCAGTTATGCATTAACTCTTGGTATACAGATGAACCAACCTTTAGAAAAGACCTGAGATCATCTATTATCTTTTAAATTAGGCTTTTAATTCTATCTCGAGTTTTGTTACAACTTGGGACAATGGGTTTCCATGCTACAGCAGGAAGATTTGACAAGGAACTTAGCAAATGACAGCAGATGGCATACCAAGTCACATGTGAGTAGCTCAAGCTCTCTCTAGCTCTCTCTCCAGAACATTAAGCTGACCTAGACAGTTCAAGAGAATTCCATTCATCCTCATACAAATAAACAATAATAATCTAATAATCAGTTTTGACCCCCTAATAAGGAAACGGTCACAAAAGGACTTCCATGTCAACTGTGAGAAGGCATGGTGTGGTGATCAAGGAAGTACATTTAGGACACAGCATCCTCAGCTGTGTCACTCATCAGATGTATGACCCTGGCCAAATTGTTTGATGACACTCGGCCTAAATGACCTCTTTAAAAGGGGGATGTTGGTTTCATGAGGATAAGTGGATTAGGGAGTCTATAGTCTTTAGAATGGTGTCTGGTACACAATAAGCTGAGGAGGGGCTAGAGATCTGGCTCTTTGGTAAGAACGTTTTCTGCTCTCACAGGGAACCTGAATTCTGTTCCCATTACCCATGTCACAACCACTTGTAACTCCAGCTTCAGGGACTCTGACACCATCTTCTGGCCTCTAGTGGCATCTGCACTCATGGGCTTGTACCTCCCAAACCTCCACCATACTTGTAATTAAAAATAAAACAAAATAAAAGAAACAGCCGGTTGTTAATGCTGTTGAATGGTCACTAAATACAGCCTGCAAGATCCCCAGCTCCAAATTCTTGTGTTGGATACTTGACTTGAGGCTATTAACATTTAACCAGAGGATCATAAATAAACTGAACTATGGTTAAACCCATCCTGTTAATGTGTCTACTCCTGAGAAAATACAAATGCACATAAAAATGGAATGTCCTGGACCATGTCTGGGAGGGTGGGATGAGCCATGAAAAGACCGGATGATTTGCTAAGGCTGTCAAGGCTGGACACGGAGGTTACTGGGCTCATCCTTGGTCCACGCCAGCACAGCCTGTAAAGCGCAAGATTGGAATGACCTCCCTCCCACAGAGGAAGTGATTTTAGGGTCCAGGTTTCCAAGCATACTTTGGCATTCACATCCTGGCTCCTGCACTGACTCTTCCTTCATAATTACATGCCTGCTGTAAGCACATCCAGCAATGATCCTTAATTATCTCCTCCTAATTACATAGCTGCCGCCAAGGTGTGCCAACTCCCCTTTGCCATCTTCTCTGTCAGTTGGTAGATATTAACCAGTACCGATGCTTGGAGGCACCTGGGAAGCCTCCCTGGGAGCCTGTGGGTAGGAAGACATGCTGGGGGATGTGTATGTTTAATCATCTCTCTTTTCTGGTTTTACTTTAAATACTAGAACTTTCTCAGTCATGTTACAATATGGTTTTGGTTTTGTTTTATGACTAGTCCAACTGTTTAAAAGATAACACAGGAAGGAGCTTCAGGGCAGAGTCTAGATGTCCGTTGCGTATTTGTTTATAGCATTCCAAAATATCACACATAGAGCTAGGTATTTCCACTGACTTTGTAACATCTTTTATTGGCTAGAGATCAGCTATAAAAGTCAGCACACACCAAACACAGAGCTTCCTTTTAAATACAAAAAGAAAAAAGTCTACAATTGGGATGTGCATTGTAATTTAATGAAATTCTGCCTCAACAGCTACTGTCCCAGAACAAACCTGTCCCTGATGATGCCCAGGTCATGTACCCAGATCTGAACAGGAAACTGGTTTAAGAATCAATGCACCTTTGAAAGTGGCAACCTGCCAACTGAAACACAAGCATCCTTTTTTAGCTGAACTCTGGTTAGGACAAAGTGTGTGTGTGCTTTTGGTCCATTGGCTTTTCAGGATATTCCAGAGGATAGGTTCTGCCATCTTTACTGCTGAATTCTTCCTCTAAATATAAGGAAGAGAATGTAAGAAATGAAATCACTTTAGGAAATATTAAGAAGCCTGGCTTTTCTAAACATTCAATATAAAAATAAAGCCTTCCTAAGACCCTTACTTTCTGGGTTGTATGCATATTTTTAGCTGTGTTTTCTTTTTAATAATTTTCATTGCTCCTTGTGTTTCCATTACTAGTGAGCTTCCTAACATCTGTTTTCCATTTTTATTTAATTTCCACTTGTGACCTTTGGCCTATTCTTTGTGTTTGGAAAAACACAGGAATTAAAGTTGACATTATCTCCTCTGCTTTCTCCAAGCTGCAAGCACACAGCCTCAACCTTGTGTTGAAGGCAGTATTTATGACCTTAGGGGAGGAAGTTTCACAATGTCCAAATCAGAGAGAGCAACCCATAGTGTGGAGTTCTGGGGTCCTGCCAGGGTTCCCAGTATCTGAATGTCTGCTCTAGGTCTGTGCTGTTCAAGATTGCACCAAACATTCTAGAAAATGCCAGGTGCAATGCCCAGATATTAAAAGTAGAACTGAAAGAGATTTTGGCAGACACAGATAGAAACTACAGGGTCACTGTGGCATATTTTTAAAACATATTCCATGAAACAAGTTTCCTAGAGGAAGAGGCCTGATAGAGTGAGTATATATTACAAAAGATATGCATTAGATTGACTCCTGCAAAGTGGACTGGGTATTCCAACAAAGGGGGGTAGGGGAGCTGCTGGGAACTCAGAAGTTACTCAGCTCACAATGCTGGCTGCTTCAATAGTCCCAATCTGGAACTGAATGCTTGAAGGATTCCTGGGAAGCCATGGCTCCATTTAGCCCATGGTAGAAGGCCAAAGTGCCTGGTTCTGGTGTCATCAAAAGACAGTGGCAGCAGTGGCAGCCCCAGGGCAGGTGCTCCCACACAAGGGAGAGAAGTCAGGCAGGCACCCGAAGGAGCCACCCACTCTGAAGAAGCCTCCTCTCACTCAGGTTAATCCTTCCAGGAAATTCCTTCAGAGACTCACACAGAGGAGTGTCTCTTAGCTGGTTCCAGATCCAGTCAAACTAATGTTAAGATTAGCCATCACACTTATTTTTCCAATCACTTGGAAAATCCAGAAGAGATGGATACATTTCTGGACACTTATGACCCACTAAAATAAAGCCAAGAGAACATAAACAACCTAAATAGTTATGTAGCAAGCAATGAGACTGAAGCAGTAATAAAAAGTCTCCCAAGTAATAAAGGAGGAGGAGGAAGGAAGGAAAAAGAAAAGAAAAGAACATTTCTCAGGCCCAGATGGAGTCACTGCTGAATACTACCAGACCTCTAAAGATGAACTTCCAACCATTGTTCTTGAAGCTATTGCATAAATACAAGGGCCCAGAAGGAAACCCACATAGCCTGAGTTACCCAACTCTTGAGGAGAATGCCAAAAGCATGCAAGGCAGAAATTGTGTCTCTTCAAAGGCAGTGCTGGAAAGACTACATATTTGCATGGAGGAGGGTGAAGCTGCCCCCCACCACTACAGAAATCAACTCAGGAAGGATCCAGGACCTTCATAAGAGGCCCAAAACTTCTGAACGTTTAGTTCTTTGTGATGTAGGCACAGGCCTAGCCTTTCTGAAAAAGTATACTACTGCTCAAGAAATAACACCAAGAACTGAAAAACAGGACAGCATGAAACTGAAAAGCTTCTAGACAGACAAGGAAATAGGACAGCCCACAGGAGGGGAGAGAAGCTTTGCCTTCTATGCTTTTGACAGAGGATTAGCATTAAGACTGTAGAAGAACTAAAAATAAAAAGGTTTAAAAAGCAAAAATAAAAACAAAACTCCACCAAGAACCCAGACAACCCAATGAATAAATGGGCTAAAGTGATGAACACCACGTTCCCAAATGATGAAGTACAAATGGCCAAAGCCTGTGAGAATGTTCACCTCCTGTAGCCATCAGATAAGCACAAGTAAAACTACACTGGCCATAAAGAAAAAAAGTGACAACAAATGCTGGCCAGGAAAGGGACCCTTACACAACTCAGGTAGAAAGGAGTATGCAAGTTCTTCAGAAAACTGAAAATAGAGCTGTCATGTGACCCAGATGTGAATATACCTGAAGGATGTCAACATACCACAGAGATATCTGTATATCCACATTTATTTCTGCACTATGCACAACAAAAAGGAAATGGAATCAGCCTAGATGTCCATCAACAGATGAATGGTTAGAGACAAGTTACACAGAAAGAATTTGTATTCTGCTATAGAGAAGAATGATGTTATTTCATTTGCTGGGGAGTAAATGAAAGTGCTGTACAGAGTCCATAGGTAGATGTGTTGAAAACTTTCACCATGGGAGCCTTCCAGACCTCCTTCCTTCCTCTTAATTGAGTTAACACTTTACAAACAAAAAACAAAACTCCTATGCAACTTGTATACATATAATGAATTTCCCACTTAATGAATTGCAAATGAGTTCTACCATCAGTGGACTCTCCTGCGTGCATGTCTGTGTTCTGTGCCTTCTTAAGCAGAATGCACCCAACATAGATCATAGATGTCTTGGTATCTCAGACTCAGAAATTATTATAGTCAATGCCCTTGCCATCTAATGCCAAGAATGCAACTAACTCTTTTCCATACTGTGAAAGTTGATGGAGCTTCCTCAAATTTTGACCTGGCTTCTCTTGGGGATTATTACACCCTTTGCTGTTTTAACTAGTTCTTCTATCTTTCCCTGGGCAAATTAAATGTTCAACAAATATTAATAGTAGCACATTGGATATCAGATGTCCCTGCTGTGGGTATCATGTGCAAGATACGTGAACAACATTGAGCACACGTCCATTGGAGACAAATGCTACTATCAAGCCTTTTTGCCTTGCAAAATGTCTTTCTCTTCCTTGTGCAGCTAAGGCTTCCAATATTTCTCCTTTGTAAGTCAGTAGAACCACTTGAACGCAGTGGGACTTGAGCTGTGGCAATGCCTGGAAGTCTGTCTCACAGACAATCATAGATGGGACGACTGTCTGGCTGAGTCACTCTAAAGAGGAGATAGTCCTGTGGAAGGCTTTTCTACATTTGGGGGTGGGGGGAGGCATCAAGCTGCAGAAACATTATAGTGTCTTAGAGTTTCCCCACTATGCTAGGAAAAGAATGCCCTGCTGTTCTGCCTGGTTTTGAACCGTTTCTTCGGTGACAGTTTCTTACAACATATACATTCAATTGAAATAATTTGGAAAGATCACACCTCAACCTCAAGGTGTGTTTGTCATGTGACATGAAGTGCTAAGATGCTAAGTTGTCACCTAAGGGCCCCCTATGTGAACAACCCTGTTCTTCAGCAGCTACTTAGGGAGGGAGGGACTATAACAAAATCTGAGCAAAAGAGACTTGCCTGAGGAGTGGAGACCTCAGATGCTATCAACCCTCACTACCCAGGGAAGAGCAGCATCCTGTCCCAGCCCTCCTTCTACCCACCAGGTCCCTGTAGCTCCAGCCCTTTGGGCACAAGCAACTAGAAAAATGTTTTCTATCTGAAAAGTGGCCCCCTTTTCAGTGCTTTGTGTATAAAGGAGCACTATTGCACAAGACAGAAGGCAAGCTTCATAGTGGTTACCAACAAAGAATCAGTAGACTCTCAGGTTCCTCTTCTGTCTGTCAGTCTAGGGAAATCACTCTGAATCAGCTAATTGTAACATTCTCCAGGTCTGCAAATTTTCCCCAAAACCTTCTTTTGGAGCTCCTTGAAATAACAATATTTTTAAATTTATTAATGTTTTTCTATTCGTTAAAGGACAATAAAAAGTAGTCAGGATGTCTTCATAGAGTAGTGTATAAATAAATGGGAAACTTGACAACGGCTAGCTATTTCTGTTCCAGGTGGGGCTTGCACACTACGACTTTATTTTTTATTGACTTTGTATTTTTCTTATGTGTCACAAGATAAATCATCCAAGTAATAAAAATCTTTTCTGGACATCAGAACAATGAGACATGAGTCTTCCATTATTTTATCTGGCTGGCTATTTGTATGGGTTTGCATTTGAATACAGTTTAATCCATCTTCACATTTGTACATGAGACCAGGTATCTTCAAATTGCTTTTTCTAATGTCTTCTCCTCTGCTAAGAAGCTTGTGTACACAGTGTTTATTCACACTTCCTGTTACACATGCACACATACATACACACACACACACACAAACACACACACATACATACATTCATACACAAATATACGATATATACATACATACACACACATATGAGTTCTGGAATAGCATGGGCTTGCACTGAATGGTTTTTATATCATTTTTCTTAAAATAGAGGTTCAAGGATGATTCCAAAGGAACCAACTATTTCTCAATTGTCTAAACAACACCTTCAGTATCTTTAACAACAGCAAACACCAACCATCCTGGGCCAGATCTAAGGGCTTAAGGGATTTATGCCTTCAGAATTTGTTTCCAGTTTGTCTTCCTTGCCACATCCTCTCCTCTCCCACAGTTGAGTGCAGTGGCATCACACTCAAGCACCATTACATCATTGAGAACTGTGGAGCTGAGCCCTAGCCAGACAGATGTCATTTGATCTAGAGGCTGCACTCGCAGACTAGAAACCAGAACCTGAAGCATGTGAAATTAAAATGAGGAAAGAAGATTAAAAGAGGAAAAAAGTCAGGACTACATGGCCTTGCTAACTGCTATCCCCAGTCCCTCTGCCATCTGCAGCCACAGAAGCAGACACTGTCCCTCACTCTGCCCCAGAGGCATCGTCTAATACAGTCCTATTTTTATCTTTGCCCAGCATAGTAATGCAAGATCCTGTGTTCCCTTCTTCTCCCTATACACCTTCCTTCTATCGTCCCCTCCTCCTTTCCAAGGTATTTTACTCCTCTAAAGCATGAGCACACAGAGCTTCACCGGTGGGCTTGGTGATCTCCAAAACAGGGGCTCAGATATCATCTTTGCTATTTCTTTAATGCTTTTTAAGTGTCTTTGTTTGCTTCCCAGCATCTAGTGCAGCAGAAAATAAATAAGCTCCAAACAAACAATAAAACTTTCCATTTGGGCTTGAAGTTTAGAAACTTTGGAAAAGTAGATAAAGGAATATTTGCCTTGGACCCCCAGAACGGAAACACATCTTAAAATTTATAATGAAGAAAGCCGGGAAGGTTGGCACCAGCACAGTATTTTCAAGCATTGCCCAGCATGGACAACATTTGGATGCAATCTTTGAAATATTTCCACAATGAAAGAATCAATGTTTATAGTTCCTTAACAAAAACAGAGACTTTTATAGCCACTGTTCTTTTTTTTTTACATTTTTATTTAATTTTTAAATTTTACATATTAATCCTAGTTACTCTCCCATCCATTCTCCCATTCCCTTCCACCCCCCATTCCATCCCCCATCCACTCCCAAGGGAGGGTGAGGCCATCCATGAGGGATCATCAAAGCCTGTCAAGTCATTTGGAGTAGGGCCCAGGCCTACCTCTGTGTCTCTAGGCTAAGGGAGTATCCCTCTATGGGAAATGGGCTCCTGAAGTACATTCCTGCACTAGGGATACATCCTGGTTCCACTGCCAGAGGTCCCATAGACTGCCCAAGCCTCCTAACTGACACTCATGTTCAGGAGGTCTGGGTTGGTCCATGAGCTCCCCCTTGTTCAGGTCAGCTGTCTCTGTGGGTTTCTCCAGCCTGGTCTTGACCCCTTTGCTCATTACTCCTCCCTTTCTGCAACTGGATTCCAGGAGTTCAGCTCAGTGTTCAGCTGAGGGTGTCTGCTTCTGTTTCCATCGGCTACTGGATGAAAGCTCTAGGATGGCATATAAGGTAGTCATCAATCTCATTACTGGGGAAGGGCATTTAAAGCAGCCTCTCCACTATTGCTTAGATTGTTAGTTGGGGTCATCCTAGTAGATCTCTGGACATTTCCCTAGTGCCAGATTTCTCTTTATGCCTATAATGGCTCCCTCTATTATGGTATCTCTTTTCTTGCTCTCCTCTATTCTTCCCTGACTCAATCTTCCTGCTCCCTCATGTCCCCCTCTCCCCTTCTCTTCTCCCCTTTTCTTTCTCCTAACTCCTTCTCCCCTCCCGCTCTGCTCCCAATTTCCTCAGGAGATCTTGTCTATTTCCCCTTCTGTGGGGAACCATGTATGTCTTTCTTAGGATTCTTCTTGTATCCTAGTTTCTCTGGTGGTGAAAATTATAGGCTGGTAATCTTTTGCTCTAAAATCCATATATGAGTGAGTACATACCATGTTTGTCTTTTTGTGACTGGGTTACCTCACTCAGGATGGTTTCTTCAAGTTCCATCCATTTGCCTGTGAATTTCAAGATTCCATTGGGTTTTTTTCCACTGAGTAGTACTCCATTGAGTAAATATACCACATCTTCTTTATCCATTCTTCAGTTGAGGGGCATCTAGGTTGTTGTCCTGGCTATTACAAATAATGTTGCTATGAACATAGTTGAACAGATGTATTTGTTGCATGAATGTGCATCTTTTGGGTATATACCTAAGAGTGGAATTGCCAGACCCTATGGTAGACTGTCTCTCATTTTGCTGAGGAACTGCCATACTGATTTCCAAAGTGGCTGAACAAGTTTGCACTCTCACTAGCAGTATAGGAGTTTTCCTTTCTCCACATCCCCTCCAGCATAAACTGTCATTGGTGTTTTTTTATTTTAGCCATTCTGATAGGGTTAAGATGGTATCTCAGAGTTGTTTTTATTTGCACTTCTCTGATGGCTAAGGATAGTGAGCACTTTCTTAAGTGTCTTTCAGCCATTTTAGATTCCTCTATTGAGAATTCTCTACTTAGTTCTGTGCACCACTTTTAAATGGGTTATTTGGTGTTTTGGTGACTAGCTTCTTGAGTTCTTTGTATATTTTGGAGATCAGCCCTCTGTAAGATGCTGGGTTAGTGAATATCTTTTCACATTCTGTGGGCTGCCATTTTGTCTTGTTGACTGTGTCCTTTCCCTTACAGAAGCTTCTCAGTTTCAGGAGGTCCCATTTTATTAATTGTCTATCTTAGTGTTTGTGCTACTGGTGTTATATTCAGGAAGCAGTCTCCTATACCAATTCATTCAAGGGTATTTCCCACTTGCTCTTCTAAGAGATTCAGTGTGGCTGGATTTATGTGGAGGTCTTTAATCCATTTGGACTTAAGTTTTGTGTATGGCAATAGATATGGAGCTATCTGCAGTCTTCTACAAATTAGCATCCAGTTATGTCAGCATCATTTGTTGAAGATGCTTTTTTTATTCCACCATATAATTTTAACTACTTTGACAAAAATCATGTGTTCATAGGTGTGTGGGTTAATATCAGGGGTTTCAATTTGATTCCATTGGTCTACCTGTCTATTTTTTGTGCCAATCCCAAGCTTTTTTCAGGACTATAGCTCTATAGAGGAGCTTAAAATCAGGAAAGATGATGCCTCCTGAAATTCCTTTATTATACAGGTTTGTTTAGGCTACTCTGGGTATTTTGTTTTACCATATAAAGTTGAGTATTGTCCTTTCAATGTCTGTGAAGAACTGTGCTGGGATTTTGATGGGCTTTGCATTGAATCTGTAGACTGCTTTTGGCAAGAATGCCATTTTTACTATGTTGATCCTACCTATCCAAGAGCATGGGAGATCTTTCCATTTTCTGGTATCTTCTTTAATTTCTTTCTTTAAAGACACAAAGTTCTTGCTATATAGG
Source organism: Phodopus roborovskii (assembly GCF_943737965.1). Taxonomy (NCBI): domain Eukaryota; kingdom Metazoa; phylum Chordata; class Mammalia; order Rodentia; family Cricetidae; genus Phodopus; species Phodopus roborovskii. The sequence goes on from NW_026126433.1 coordinate 898,686, forward strand.
TCTATCACTTGTTTGGTTAGCATTACCCCAAGATATTTAATGTTGTTTGTGGCTATTGTAAAGGGTGATACTTTTCTGATTTCTTTCTCAGCCCATTTATTGTCTGTACATAGTAGAGCTACTGATTTTTTTTTTTTTTTTTTTTTTTTTGTTGTTGTTGTTAATCTTGTATCCTGCCACTTTGCTGAAGGTGTTTATCAGCTGTAGGAGTTCCCTGGTAGAGTTTTTTGGGCCACTTGTGTAAACTATCATATCATCTGCAAAGAGTGAAAGCTTGACTTTGTAACCCCTTGATCATCTTTTGTTGTCTTATTGCTCTAGCTAGAACTTCAAGTACAATATTGAAGAGATACGGAGAGAGTGGGCAGCCTTGTCTTGTTCCTGATTTTAGAAAACTCATTTTGAGTTTCTCTCCATTTAGTTTGAGTTGGCTGTTGGTTTACTGTATATTGCTTTTATTATGTTTAGGTATGTTCTTGTTATCTCTGATCTTTCCAAGATCTTTATCATGAAAGAGTATTGGATTTTGTTAAAGGCTTTTTCAGCATCTAGCGAGTTGATCATATAGTTTTTCCTTTTCAGTTTGTTTATATTGAGGATAACATTAATAGATTTTCATATATTGAGCAGGATGAAGCCCACTTGGTCATGGTGTATGATTTCTCTGATGTGTTCTTTGACTCAATTTGCCACGGTTTTATTGAGTATTTTTGCATCAATCTTCATGAGGGATATTGGTCTGTAGTTCTCCTTAGTTGTGTCTTTGTGTGGCTTGGGTACCAAGGTAATTGTGGACTTGAAAAAGGAGTTTGGTAATGAATCTTCTGCTTCTATTGTGTGGAAAATTTTGAGGAGTATTTGTATTAGCTCTTCTTTGAATTTCTGGTAGAATTCTGCACTGAAGTCATCTGACCCTGTGCTTTTTTTTTTTTTTTTTTTTTTTTTTTTGGCTGGGAGACTTTTGATGACTGCTTCTATTTCATTAGGGGTTTTAAGTCTGTTTAAATTGCTTATCTGTTCTTGATTTAATTTTGGTAACTAAAATCTATACATAAATTTGTTCATTTCCTTTAAATTTTTCGAATGTTGTGGAGTATAGGTTTTCAAAGTATGACCTGAAGTGTCTCTGGATTTCCTCAGTGTCTGTTATTATACCCCCCTTTTCATTTCTGATTTTGCTAATTTGCATATTCTCTCTCTGTTTCTTGGTTAGTTTAGATAAAGATTTGTCTATATTGTTGGTTTTCTCAAAGAACCAACTGTTTGTTACATTGATTGTTTGTATTGTCTTCTTTGTTTCTACTTTATTGATATCAGCCCTCAATTTGATTATTTCCTGGTGTCTACTCCTTTGGGGTGAGTTTGCTTCTTTTTGTTCTAGAGCTTTCAGTTGTGCTGTTAATTCTCTAATGGGACTATTCTCCAGTTTCTTCATGTGGGCACTTAGTGCTATAAATTTTTCTTAGTACTGCTTTCAAAGTGTCCCATAAGTTTGGGTATGTTGTGCCTTCATTTTCATTGAATTCTGGGTAATCTTTAATTTCTTTATTTATTCCTTGCCTCAGGATTGGTGTAATTGAGCATTGTTCAGTTTCCATGAGTTTGTAGGGTTTCTGCAATTTGTGTTGTTGAATTGTATTAAGGTTTACTATGTTGCTGGGCATGTGGTTGATTTTATGAAGGTTCCATGTGGTGCTAAAAAGAAGATATATTCTTGTATGCTTGGATTAAATGTTCTATAGATGTCTGTTAAACCCAACTGGATCATAACTTCTGTACTTCTGTTAGTTCTTTTGTTTCTTTGTTAAGTTTGTGTATGCTGGTCCTATCTAGTGGTGAGTGTGGGGTGTTGAAGTCTCCCACTATAAGTGTGTGAAGTTTTATGTGAAAATTGAGTTTTAGTAATGTTTCTTTTAAAAAAAAATTGCCTTTGTATTTGTGACATAGATGTTCAGAATTGAGACTTCATCCTGGTCGATTTTTCCTGTGATATATATGAAATGACCTTCCTTCTCTATTTTGATTGATTTTAGTTTGAAGTCCAATCTGTTAGATATTAGGATAGCTATACCAGCTTGTTTCTTGGATCCATTTGATTGGAAAAATCTTTTCTCAACCCTTTACTCTGAGGTAATGTCTGTCTTTGAAGTTGAGGTGTATTTCTTGTATGCAACAGAAGGATGAATTCTGTCTTCATATCCATTCTTTTAGACTATGAGTTAAAACCATTAATATTGAGGAAAATTAAAGACCATTGATTGTTAATTCTTGCTTTGGATTTGTTGGTAGTGGTGGTATTGTGTGTAGATGTATCCCACTTTTTCTTTTGACTTCTGATAAAGCTGGGATTATCAATTGCCTATGCTTTTGTGAGTGTAACTGACTTCTTTGGGTTGGAATTTTCCTTCCAGAACTTTCTGTAGGGCTGGATTTGTGGATATGTATTGTGTAAATCTGGTTTTGTCATGAAATATCTTGTTTTCTCCATTTATAGTGATTGAGAGTTTTGCTGGGTATAATGGTCTTGGCTGGCATCCGTGGTCTCTTAGTGTTTATAGAATATCTAACCAGGATATTCTGGCTTTCAGAGTTTCTGTGTAGTTCTGATAGGCCTGCCTTTATATATTACTTGGCCTTTTTCCTTTGCTGCTCTTAATATTTTTTCTTTATTCTATATGTTTGTTGTTTTGATTATTAGTTGTGAGGGGATTTTTTTTTTTACAGTCTATTTGGTGTTCTGTAAGCTTCTTGTATTTTCATAAGCATGTCCTTCTTCTGATTTTGTTGAATATGTTTTCTGCCCCTTTGAGCAGGACTTCTTCGCCTTCTATACCTATTATTCTTAGGTTTGATATTTTCATGGTGTCCCATATTTCCTGAATATTTTCTGTTAAGGATTTGTTGGATTTAATATTTTCTTTGGTCGATGAACCTATTTCCTCTAGTTTATTTTCAGTGCCTGAGATTCTCTCTTCTATCTTTTGTATTGTGTTGGTTATGCTTGCATTACCCAGCTTTTCTATTTCCAGCATTCCCTCCATTTGCATTTTCTTTATTGTCTCTATTTCAGTTTTCAGGTCTTGTACTTTTTGAATTGTTTTCTTCATCTCTTTTATTATTTTTTCTTGGCTTTCCTAGCTTTCTTTAAGAGATTAGTTGATTTCTTTCATTTTTTGGTTTGTTTTTTTCTTCCATTTCTTTAAGGGATTTTCTCATATCCTCTTTGAGGGCCTCTGTCCTTTTCAGGAAGTTGTTTTTAAAGGCCATTCTTTTCCATTTCATCTGCATTGGGATGTTCAGGTCTTGCTGGCATAGAATCCCTAGGCTCTGGTGGTGTCATATAAGCTTTTCTGTTGTTGAGTGTGTTCTTATACTGTTTTCTTCTCACCTCTCCTTCCAGTGGATAGAAGTGGGGTTTGTCCCTCTTCTGGTGGGTATGGGTTCAAGGCTCTATCCTCTACTCTCTCCAAGAGGGTGCAAGGGCCAGACAGGAAAGACAGCCAATGCTGGATACTTTGTTCTTCCTCCAGCCACCCCCTACCAAGAGTGGAGGGGGAAAGGCAGGAATGGTAGCCAATGGTGGATACTTTGTTATGTCTCCAGCTCCCTCTTGGGGATTTGGTGGCAGGAAGTATCTGTCAGCTCTGTCCACTGCAGGTCAGGGGACTCAGAGAGAAGGGGAGAGAGAGAGAGAGAGAGAGAGAGAGAGAGAGAGAGATGAGGTGGAGGAGCCCCCTTTACTCATCTCTCTACCTGAGGGAGGAGGGGCAAGACAGGAGTCTAGCCACTGTTCTTAACTTTGGCTTGTTACCACCACTTCTAACAACTGAGCTTCAACTAGATTGTTCCTGGGTGCTTATGCATCTCGATAAAGTATTTTTCTGGAGCTTCCCAGTCACTATCAGCTATCTATAGCCAAAGAGCAAATTCCTTCACTAGAACCACTTCTCACCTACCCCCCAGCTTGACCAGCTCCAAGGTCTCCCAAAATAACTTCAGACAATGTTCTCTGTAGTTCTGTCTCCAGATATTTTAATGCAACTATTCCTTTATCTGGACTTTTATTTACATTTTTGAACACAGAGACTGCAATTCCCAGATTGATCAAAACTATATACAACAAATGGACAAGATTTCAATGCAAAGAGCATGGAATCTGAGAGTTGCATTTCTGGGTGCTAATAAGATACTATTTATCCCTTCTGAACCCTTCCAAAAGAAATAAAACTTCTGCAAGTTAACTCTGGCCCACCACATCTATAACTGTGTCTTAGTAGCTGAGGCACTCCTGGAACTGTCCTAACTATTCAGTACATAAGGAGCAACACAAAACAACTGTTCTTAGAGTGGATCACATGAGCATTTTCCCATGAGGCTAACAGTGAAGATGGGCAATCAGAACAGAGCTTTCTGTGCTGTGTGTATGACATAAGAACAAGCAGCAAATAGAAACAGCAAGTTACAGAATTGATAATGATATTACCAAGTGTGGAGGTAGGGATGAAGCTCAATGTCAGTGTATTTGCCTATATGTATGATCTTTAGCACTCTCCAACAGTGAAAAAAGGAATGAGAATTTCCCCAGGACCCATACCCACACTGAACCATGTGTGATAACAGAGCCTTCACACCAGGTCTGCCAAGAGACTGGAGAGCATAGGCTTCAAGGCTTGAAGACAAGAACTTCAGAGAAAACCTACTGCAGGGAGCCTTATATTCAGATAGTAGTTCCATCATTTAAATCATATTTGGTGCTACTCTAGATTGCTTTCCTGCTCTGTGATAAAATAAAAGTCAACTTGAGGAGGACAGATTTTATTTCAGCTTACACTTCTAGGTCACAGTCCAACACTGAGGGAAGTCAGAAGAGAAACCTGAAGGGAATGGCCATATAGGAATGCTGCTTGCTGGCTGCTTCCTCTGGTCAGCTTTCTTATACAACCCAGGATGACCTGCCAGGAGTTTATTGCCCACAGTGGGATGAGTCCTCTAACATCAAACAATCAAGACAATTTTCCACTGCCATAGGCCAACCTGGTCTAAGCAGTCACACACCAAGACTCCTTCGGGTGACTCTGGGCTCTACCAAGTTGAAAGCTAAAGCTAACACAAGCATAGTGTACAGAATCAGCAAAGATAATTTTAGAGCAGGATAAAGGTAGTTTTAGGAGTGGGAACCGTGTGGCCTCAAGAGCTCAGCTCCACTTAGAGTGTTCCAAACACTCTAAGCCAACATAACACAGAGATACTTATATATCCCTGTTTATCACTGCACTGTTCACAATAATAAGATCAGACTCAATCTGGCTATTTGTCAGAAGAATGGATGGGAAAATGTGTTACACATACAATGAAGTTTCATGTAGCCATAAAGAAAATTGAAATCAGGACATTTTCAAGAAACTAGATGAGATTAGAAATCATTACATTAAGTGCAGCAGTCCAGATATGGAAAGGAAGACAAATTTCTCTCACATTTATAATCTAGATTTAAAATGTCTACACTTAAAGGTGTATGTCATGAAATTCAAAATGAATCAGAAAAAGGAGGAAGAGATCATAAATGGGGGATAAAGTAAAGGGTAATTGAATTCATATAATGTGAAAGCTGTAGTGGGGAGGGACAGGAACAGAGGTGGACTGGCAAAGAAGAGAAGTAATAAAAGCAAAGAAAGTACAATGGCATACATATGAAATTCCATGAAAAAGTCCACTTCTTTGCATACTAACCTAAAAAGTCAATTTAGGGGCCTAGAGAGATGGTGCAGCAGTTAATACTGCTCTTACAAAGAACCCAGACTAATTTCTACCACCCAAGTCAGTCAGGCTGCTCACATCACACAGACAGACAGACAGACAGACACACACACACACACACACACACACACACAATTAAAGGAATTGGCCCACACAACTCAAACCAGATCAGAACAGAAGCAAGGGATACCAGTACAGAAATGATGGCAGTGTCTCTCTCTGTTCAAGCTCCAACAAAGGCCCTAGAGACACCCTGCCCCAGTTGCAGTCTCCCTTAGTGATCCCCAAAGAGAGTACAAGAAGATAGTCACAGGACTGTAGTCAATGGCCATCTTCTATATCTCCAAAGTAGCACTCCCAGCTGTGACATCTCATGTTCTCCCCACTCAGTGCAGCCCCTCATGTCAAGTTCCCTCTGCTCAGGGCAAGCTAGAACAGCCACAGGCAAAAATAAACTCCCTGGCTTATGTGGAAACAAAAACATGAATTGTAGATACCATGCTGCATTGGAGGCCTGGTGCTGGCTCTCTGGATGTCGGTCTCAGCTGTCACTGTGATTTGGTCTTGATCTGTTTGGGGCTGGCTGCTGTACACAGGGCGTGGGCACTGGCTTTGTTATGTTTATCATTCTATCCCTCCCTTGTTCCCATGCCATTTCTTAATATAAATCACTAAAATGACATTTAAAATACATTTTAAGTTATGAGCACTATGGAGTGAGTACATCATAATTCCTTTTAGTCTTTTCCTGACCTCGATGACAACAGTCACAGCTCTCCTTCCTTCCTCAGACAGAGTGTGCCTCACAGCAGCTTAGAGTGTCATTTGTGACTGGCTGAGTGGCTCCCTCCATGGGCTGATGGACATACTAGATGATCTTTAGCTTTTCAGAACTGACAGCCAGTGACAAGAACAGAAGCTGATGGCTGCTCAGTCCTAGTTGTGACAGACCAGCAAATAATGGCCACTTGGCCAGTCTAGGAAATCTGAATCACATTAACACATATCCAGTTCAATTAGAACATTTGCCTAAAAATTGTTTTATTGCTGTGACGTTGAATGGTTTAACTCAATTTTCTAGCCCAAAGAAGATAATTTGATTACATTGGCCACTGATTAATTATTTAACAAAACTGCCGGATGGACACAGACTTTCAGAAAAACAAAACAAAACAAAAAAAAAAAAAAAAAAAAAACCAAAACCACCTTATTACTTATTTCATACTTGAGGGGAGACTGGCATACTCAAAATTTTGGCATTGGAATTAGCCATGGTGCCTTCTGACTCTTTGGATATACAATGGGAAAAGAAAGAACTTCTCAATGAAAACATAGACTCAGAAACTACATCCCACAAAGCCAAACCTAACCCCTTAGAAAAATGTCACGGGAACTATATGATTTGGAGGGCCATCATTGTTCTTTACAGTATAAAAACAGTCTTCCAGACCATTTCCAGCAGCCACAACATGGCTCTCAAATGGAAAAGGCAGAGACAAGCCTGGCCAGGTGTGAGTGCTATTTGTCAAAACATACCCATCAAGGTCTTTTACTTTTCACTTCACATTTTTATCAATCACTACATTTTTTTTTCTCAAAATAAGCAGGCAACAGCGATCTTGGTCTGTTATTGCTTTGAAAACATAATAATCTAATTTTTAGAAACATTTCAGATTTGAAATGAAAGCCACATATCATTTTCAAGCCACCTTTCCTCCTCATGCATATCCTATCCTTACACGTGGTATGGTAACTGACTCCAACCCTTTGAACACTCTATGTATAACAAATGTTTACAGAGATAGCTTGTCCCTGCACACAAATGGTGGTGCTCGCTGATGTGTTGATGTGACTTCTTCACTTACTTCACTCTTAAGACTAAACAGAGAGTTTTCAAAGTTTGCAGCAACTACAAAAACCTGCATTTCTGTTTAGTCTGTCTAGCCTGAAGTGCTAGAAGATTCTCAAGACAACCTGCTTAGAACCACTGCAGAGGGCTACAAAGGAAAGAACATGGAAGCTCAGAGACTGCATTCCACCCTTGACACCTTCAGGAGACTGACAGATGCCTGATCATTTTAATCACTTTGTTGTGGCATGATTGACATACTAAGTGCTTTACCTATTTGATGTATACAACTTGAAGAATTTGAAGGTATTTATATGCAAGAAACCATCATCACCTCCTGAGCTTTAAACCTGTCAATCACCTCCAAAGTTCCCAGTCATCTTCACTGTTACCTTGTATCTGTGTAGTAAATATATTTAACATAGATCCTCCTTCTTAGTATATTTTACATAATTGATGCATTGCGTACATATGGTGTACAGATCCCTGGCGTTTATTCATCATGTATAAGAAATCTTCTTACCTTTGATGGTCTCTTGAAAGAACCATCCACTCTCAGCTTCTGTGGGTGCCACTGTTTGGGCATGTGATATGAGTGTTGTGTTGTGGCATCTGTCCTGCTGTTTCAACTCATTCAGCACAATGTCCTGTGGGTTTTCCTGTATTGTTACAGATTATAGGTTTCCTTTTTTTTAAAGACTGTGCAATCATCCTGTGTGTTGGAACCATATGTCCCTTGTCTATTCATCTGTAAATGAATATTTCCATTACTTCTGTGTCTTGGCTTTTGTAAAGAACAATACAGTGAGACCTAGAGTGCAGATAACTCTCTATAATCCTAATTCATTTTATTTCTATGTGACCTGTGAGTGGGGTTGATGAGTCTGTGATAGCTTTGTTTTTTTAATTTTATGAGGAGCATCTGTCCAATTTACCATGGTGGCACCGTGAATCTACATTTCCTCAGATTACATTATCTTTTCTACACATCCTCACTTCATGATAGTCAGCTTTCCTTTACTGTAACAACTTTTGGCTCTCAACTTCAGAGGTCTTAGACCATGACTGATAAGCCCCATTGCTTCTAAGCCAATGGCAAGACCTCACTTCTTATTGGAGAGGTCAGAGGGGCCAAGCCACTCACTTCATGGCAAGAAGTGGTAAAGAGGGAAAGGAAAGATGCCCTCAAGAGCACATCCCCATAACCAAATAGCCAGAAGTCATTGCACCAGGCCTCACTTTTCAAAACTCTTACCATCTCCTAATAGCACCAAATTTGGGCCTTTGGGAACATTCTAGATGTAAACTGCAGCACTGGTCCTTGCTTTTTTCTTGCTTTGTTGTAAATAATTTTCTAGGGAAATCTGTTTTCCGTACAACCCATAATAATTCAGGGAAGGAATGGGGGGGGAGGCCATAAATATCTTAACTCATTAGGAATACTATTGAATCACCATAAGTGGAGTGGCTTAGGAACAGTAGAAAAAGTTCTTTCTTAGAATTCTAGAGATCAGGAAATCCAAGATCAATTTGTGGACTGTTTGGGTATCTGCTCCATATATGGGAGCTTCACACTGGAGTCATCTCCCAGACATCTTCTCTGAGGGCACTAACCCAGCCCCGGATATCCCATTGACCAAATGACTTGCTTCCCACCATGGGCTACGTGGAGAAGAGGATGTAGACATGAGAATGAATGAAGGAGTGACTACAAAGCACTCAGACAACAATAACTATAGTCATTTGGCCAGTATCACACATGGGAAACAGGTCTCGTAAGTGGGTCTGTGATATTCAATATCAACTTTGAAAAATAAAGCAAATAAGACTTTTAATTTTAGATGGAAAGGCTAAGCAAATATCAAATACTCTTAAGGCATGGCCAGCATCATTTCTAGCTGATAGCTGTGGTATCTAAGACACCAGTTCATTCCTCAGATGAGCACTGCTTGAAAATGAAGATAAAGCTACAGCCATGCAATGAGCTATAATTGAAGTTGCATAGCCAGGCCTAAGTCCAGCAAATGGATGTGTGCCAGCAAACACTCAAGAGTCACGTCTGGCATAACCTCCTTATTCCTGCCAGAGTAGTGCACAGTGCCAAACAAACAAACAAACAAACAAGGATGAGTTACCTTCCATCATTAGGGTTTTAAAATCTGCTATGAATTTCACTGGGCAGAAACCAAGGTACCAGCCTCACTCCATTCCTTTCTGCAAGCTGAAGGGGAGACTCCATTCCCCTGTCTTTATCAGCTTCTTTAGGCTGCCCATGTTCTTTAGGGAGAAGGCTCCTCATCAGTAAAACCATTCTCTACCACCCACAGTCTCTGTCTAAAGGCAGCCAGGAGACAAGCTTCCAAGCTTTAAGGACTCCTGGAACTAGATAAGACCCAGAGAGGATCCTGACAATGCTCTTCCCCATGGTGATACCTACAAAATGCCTCTTCTGCCCTGAAAATCAACATATCTGCTGTTTCAGAGTGTTACAGTGGACAGCCTTTGAGAGACACAGTTTAGCCATCACACTTTTACTTAATTTTGCAACCAATTGTAAGCAGGGAAGGCTTGCATATGCAAATGTGACCTAAGCCAGCATTTTCCTTGCAAGTTGCTTGCTCTCTTTAGCCTGTGTCAGCCTGCTGTGTCCCCTCTCCCTTGCTTTATTACAAGTTGCTGACTCAACCTTGTGGTTCATTCATTTCCTTTGATTTGTCAGTCTTCCCTGTGAGTCCAGGGTGGCCTGGCCACTGGTGAACCCTGAAGAAACCACTAAGCCCTTCCCTCATCTTCAGTCCTCCTCCCCTCAATTACCAGGACCCAAGAAATGTGTTTTTTCCTAAACTTAACCATGCCCTCTGCTCTGCCAACATCTTAACAGGTCCAAGAGGCTCCAGAGAGTTCCATAAGAGCCTGGACAACAGTTGAAACAACCAACTACCCCAGGGCATGGCAGCATCCCAGCTTTCTCAGGTCCCCCAAAGATGGTCAACCCCTCCCCCCAGCCCAGGTAAGCAGGAAGTCATCTTGAGAATTCAACTCCCTCGTTCCCTAACCTGCCAAACCTAAATCCTCACCTTTTTAATAAAAAGAAGTGAGGGATGTTGTAATCCAGGTAAACCTGGCCCTGCCTCTCACCCACCTGTGCATGGCAGGTGTATGTACCCTGGCCCTTTAAGAAAAAAACTCCACCCCCTTGGGCTTTCCTTTCCCAGGTTCCTCTGAAGGGATAGCATAGCAGGACATTTCCTCTCTCCCCTCCCCCCCCCACCTCTCTCTCTCTCTCTCTCTCTCTCTCTCTAAGGAGACAGCTCTGTCTCTGTGTTTCTTTACCTCTTTCCTCTTTCTCTTTCCTTCCCTTATTTTCTTACCTTCCCCTCAATTAAACTTTCACTATGAGCCACATCACAGTTACAGGTTTCTGTTTCCCCATCTGCCTATGGTTCATCACCCACTGGGTCATGGCACCTGGGTGCTAAGACTGCCACCCAAAGTCCCAGCCCTCACTACTGTATTCCTAATATTTGGTGCCCTAACTCCGATTCAAACTAAGCCTGATTTAAGGGCTCTTCCCAGACAACCAGCTATCTTCACGAGCCCTGAATAGTGCCTTCTAAGGTCACAAGCTCATGCCTATAAAATATTGATTGCTTTCAATATCATCAAAAATTATAAAATTAATAAATGACCATCTATTCTTCTCAGAATAAAACAAGTCCATTTAGGAAAGAATAAACATTCAGATTTATCAGAAAAAAAAAAGGTAAATTTAACTTGAAATTTAGGTGGGTTGAAATAATAGTGCAGTTTGAATATGAACTCTTCCCCATAGGACCATGTGTTTGAATGCTGAGGCACCATCTGGGGGCACCATTTTGGAAGGCTGTGGAGCCTTGCTGGAGAAAGTGGGCCTTGGAGTTTTACAGCCTAGCCCTGCTTCCTGACAATCCTCTGCATCCTGTGAGTAAAAGGAACCCTTCCTCTCCTCAGCTGCTTCTCTTCAGTTATTTTGTAGCAGTGGTGGCAAAAACAACTACTACAAGTGGATAAAGCATAGCTTGTAATCTGGCAGAAACCAGAAATCAGGCTTGGGTAGCCAGGAATGATAACTAAGCTTAGAATAGAACGAAGGTCAAGGAGTGAAGTAATGTGTGATAGACAAGAGAGGCCAACTGCAAAGCATCTAGAATGAGACATTCTAGTTGAGATTAAAATGTCCTAATTTAGCCATATTCTGGCCATAACTAGCAAGATGGTGTTCTTAGTATCACAGTTCTTAAGATCCTATTTTTAAGACTGAATCCCAAACTCATTTTCAGCGCTTGTATTTGTCTGTCCACATTTGTTCAACAAGCATGCTCTTGGCTCATGTCCCCTGCAGAGTTTTCTGTTACATAGTTCCAGATTGCCTTTAGGAGAATAAAAATCAAAGCCAATGACTACTGCAGCACTCCTGTTAGGAGACCAGTCCCCATCTGGGGCCCAAGCTCATCTTATCAACCATTGTGTTGCTCACTCAACGCCATGGCCTCCTTTCTGCTGCATGGACAACTGTGGTTATTCCAGTTCTTGGGGACTTCACTCTTGTTTATTCCAGAAGACTCTCTTCTGATTCTTTTCCAGGCTATCTATGTCCTGTCTTAACTGTGTGTCCCACTGTGGCCCTCATCTAAGGTGACCACCATAACATATGTAGCACTGTATGGGGTCACTTCATCCTCATCCCTTCAGGATTTTCAAGGTTTTGGTTACATGTTTACCTTGGATCTATTTATATGGGTTTTGTTTCTGTTTACTGGAGTACAGAGACTTTGGCCCTTATCTCCTTGTACATCAATTGTACAAAATAATAGGTTTCTTTGTGACATTTCCATATAGGTAGTTATACAATGTGCTTTCGTTGTATGCGCACATACCCATTGCCCTTTCTTGTCATCCCATCACAAATGAATATATACACAGGTACACATATACGTGTCCACACAAAATAAATGATTTAGAAAGTGAAAGTAAAATGTGAAATCAGTACTAATGTTATATTTCATTTGACCCAATATGTCTGTGCTGGTTAGTTGATTTTGTTTTGCTTTGTTTTGTTTTGTTTTTCACCAGCTTGACACAGGCTAGGGTCATTTGGGAAGAGGGGATGTCAATCAAAGAATCGCTTCCATCAGATTAGCCTATAGACATGTCTCCGGGGGGCATTTTCTTGATTAATGATCGATGCCGGAGGTCCTCAATCCTCTGTGGGTAGTACAGGAAGGTAGTGCTGGATTGTGTGACAGACTGTGATCAGGATATGTAAGTCAAATAAACTCTTCCTTCCCCAAGTTTTGGGGAATGTTTTAATCATGATGTTTTAATTACAGTAAAATAAAGCAACTAGAACAATGCTCAAAATGTTACCATTTCCATACACATTGACACAACAAGAAACTGTGCTTCAGTTGCCAGGCAGCCATAGAGACCAATAACTACCACGTCCCACAGTGCTTGCCTAGAGACCCCAAACACACCTGTGGAACCCGGCTTATCACAAAAAATTCATTGACTATTTTTGTGTTAATCTCAAGAGGAAAAGTGTGAGTCTACTGTGACTACAAATAACCAGGTGTTGGGTAAAACTTTTAGAAGTAGTTAACATGAAGGACTGTGGGCATTTGTCACAAAATAACTGCCTGTTGCTGGGTTCAAATGTTTTTCTTCGGTGAGACACTATCAATAGTCTGAAAAAAATCTATACATGGTGTGAACAGGGTTGACATTGGCAGCCACTGTGGCTGTCATGACACCTGTCAATATCAGGGACAAGTCTATGAATGCAGAACGCACAAGAGCAAAACATTTCTACCAACCTGCTTCAGGATCTAGAAAGGAGAACAGGCAAAAAAAAAAAAAAAAAAAAAAAAAAAGACAACAGCATGGATCCAGAATTTCAGCACAGAGGGAAGGCAGGAAACTTAATGTAGTTTTCAGGTTTCTGAGCCTATTTGATGAGTACTGTGTGTCTGTAGTGTAAGCCCAAGACACATTTTTATTATTTTGGTTGACAACATGACTCAGTTTTCCATAAGGAATCCTTAATTTTTTTTTCTTACTTATACATCACTTATTTTGTTCTGCTCAAGGGGGGAAACATTTAAGAGGAAAAAAAAATTAAGTTCTATGCTAATGTTTTATGTCCACATTCTCTATTAGGAATCCCCTTCTGTTCTCCTAGGAGCCCCTTCCCACTTAGCCAGGAATGCAGCCAAGTGCCGACCACAGCTGGCTTAAAGTGGAGAAGGCATGCCCCTTGAAGCCTGAGTTAGTGCTGACCCCTGGAAGGGTGTATTTAACCTCTGAAAAATATTGCTAGTTCCTAAAATCTCCATTGTACTGCAATCAATAAATCACTGATATCCCCGCTGGGAAGGGGAACTTCCGGAGGTTTCAAAGGCCAGGCCAGCGAGGAGTAGTAAACAACAGTTTCTCACAGACCCGCGATTAGAACATCTGTTCGCATCCTCTATGCCTGTTAAGATGTTTACTCAGTTCATTGTAGGCGGAACATGGGGGCACCTCGGTGGTTTTTGTTTTTACTCCCTGTGATAGGAATTCAATGACAGTCCTAACCCAGGGCCAGCTCCCTCACCTGTCACTTCCCAACTTGTCTTTTCAAAGAGAATATAAGAAATGGCATTTTGTCAGACTCAAATGGTGGGTGATGACTGATGATGGTCAAAAAAATTGAAAGGTCTGCGGGACCAACAAGCTGATGATGTTACCAGTGTGATGTCTGAATGGCTCTAGGGTTTCATGATCCCGTCTATTATGTAAAAAAATAAATAAGTAAGTAAAAAAAAAAAAAAAAGACAGCCATCTCAGGGATCCAGAGATCAACTTTGATCCTCTGCAAGTAATTGAAATATGTTCCTTAACCTTTCAGCCTTGCTATGCACTTTCCAGCCCAAGGTTTTCTATGAGTAGGCAGGGGTAGCCTTCGACTGTTGTTCTCAGTCTCAGAAACGTTTCTCAGTAGCAAATGAGCAGACCTGGCCTTCAGTCCCACATGCCTGCCCCTATCAAATAAACAAAGACTGAAACAAGCCGCTGGTGTTATTTTAATCTTCAGTAATTCTGACATCTGGGTAGAACTTCAGGGGCCATTAATATAGTGAACGTAGAAGTGAGAATCTGGGGTAAGTGTGACCCCTACTGAGCCCAAAGGTCTCTGGAGGGCACTCAGACTTAAGTGATGGGTTCTAGATCACTGGTGCTTTAAGAGAGGAAGGTAAAATGAAATTAATACTAGAAATGAATGTCAAGATCAACTTCCCATCCATTATTTAAATTGAAATTTCAGAACAGCCTCACAAAGAATAAACTGGTTTCTTAAACAATCTATAGTAAGCACCCTTCAAAGGCCTGGGAATGATATATATATATATATATATGTATGTATGTATGTATGTATGTATGTATGTATATATAGAGAGAGAGAGAGGGAGATGCATAAAAGAAGAGTTTTAAAGTACAACAAAAAGAAATATGGTATTATTAAAGAAGTAATTTAGAAAAACAACATGGGGTTCTAAAAACCTTCTACTAGAAGCTTGGTGAGCATTTTCAAGAGGTATCTTAAGTCAGAATTGAAGCTTCTGGATGAAAGAATCCCTCAACTGTCCCATATGTGTTTCAGCACCTTTAAAACAATCTACACGCCTGAAGGGCATAACACTATTCACTAGGTTGTCACAGCAATTTCTGCGGAAATAAAATGTCTTAGGGCTGAGGATTCAGCTCAGTTGCTAGCACTAGGACTCAGGTTTGATACCCTGAGCACACATGACAAAGTTGGGTGTGGTGGTGAGTACTGGTAATCCTAGGGCCGAGCACTGGAGATAGGAGGACTCCTGAAGCTTACTGGTTGGCCATCTAATCTAGCCTACTGGGTGAGGCCAGGATCAGGGAGAGAACCTGTCTCAAAAAGGAAAATGGATGCTTTCCCTGGTGGTCTAGTGGTTAGGATTCGGTCCTCTTAAAAAAGGAAAATGGGAGGCACCTAAGAAACAAGAGAAAAGGTCATCCTTTGGCTTCCACACATATGTGTGTCCCTACAAACACAAAAAATTCATAAATAACTAGATGAGAGAGACAGACAGACAAACTGACACATAGACAGACAGACAGACAGACAGACAGACACACAGACAGACAGACAGGTTGGTAGATACAGTAAGATCTGTATTTTCTAGACCCCTGATAGTGGTGGTCCTTGGGTTTGCCTGTGTCCAGTTTTAAAGTGTGTGGTAGAGGATGAGTTTACCTTACAAAATAACCTGCATAAACAACTGTCTATAAACTCTGACTGGTTGGACTTCCTAGAATGATCTGTGTTCTGATAGTGGGATGACACTATGCAAAGCACTGACAGATATGACCTGTAACAGGTATTCACACTGGAATTCTTCCAAATCATTCCCCTATATTTATAGTCCAACTGTAACTCAGTTCCAAGCATTTAACTGCAAGGAACTGATACCTCCATGATTCTGTGTATGCTCTCCCTGGCACCTTTCTTGGGATCCTTTTCTTGTGTGGGCAGACCTGTGCTACCAGGTCATCCTAATGAAGCTTACACTATCCTCCAGAATGGTTTCCCCCAGGGCTGGCTCCAAAGCATAGGGCACTCTGTTTCACAACCACTTCTAACTTGACTGAGCCCACAGAACATGACCATTTATATTTGGTAAAAGAAAAAAAAGTAGCAGTTTCTTCCATATCCACTAGCAACAGACTGGCTCTTCTGAGGAACATCCTAAGGCACACTGAATATAAAAGACAACAGCTTTGTTGTGAACATTTCTGCTTGGACATAAGATATAATTAGTGATTTTAAGACATTTACTTTCCTCTGTGTGTGTGTATGTGTGTGTGTGTGTGTGTGTGTGTGTGGGTGGGTATGCGCGTGTGCAGGTGTCCCTACAAGCCAGAAGAGGAAGCTGGGTCCCCATTTGGGTCACAGATAGTTGTAAGCTGCCTAGCTCTGGTGCTGGGAACTTATCCTGGGTCTCCTGCAAAAAGCAGCAAGGGCTGTTAACCACCGAACCACCTTTCTAGACCCTTAATTTGCTATTCAACCACCCTCTCTGTCTTCTCCTGGGAAACAAGCCCTTTGTTAGTAGGTATGGCTGCTTCTACTAGCTCACAACAAATTTGACAGACTCAGGCATTCTCAGGGAATGCTGAATCATAAGCCCCCCCCCCTCCCACACACACACACACATCCAACAAACAAAAATCCCATGACTTGCTGTGCCCCCAAATAATGTTTGAACAACACTGGGCTTTATTGGGAGTCGCCACTCGGCCCGAGTTTGCAGTTGAAGAGGTGTGCCTATTTAAAAGAGGAAGTCAATAATACCAAATGCCAGTCCTCAGCTCTGGTTTTCTGTGTCCCATGGATTATCTGGAAAACATTATCAGAAAACTGTATGGACCGCTAACTGCCAGGCAGAATATAAAATGCAGATGATTGAGACACCTATTGTACCACAGAATAGTCATCCAGACTCAAACCTGAGAGGCTTTCTTCAAGGGCTTGAATAGAAGGAAATATTTGTATTGGCTCTCTCTTGTTTTACTTTGTTAGAGAAAAGATTTACACACATAAAATATGTCTAAGGGCCAATGAAGAATTAACTATGCATGCAATTAGCATGGCAAACACTGTGCTGCAATTTAATGGAAAATTCTCAGTTTTAAACAGTTTGCTCAGTGGTTCCCAGGAGGCAGACCTAATGTTTCACAACACATAGTAGTTCTCTGTGACACTGTCAAAAATGTTTCTAGACTCCAGGTGATGGTTGAAATTGGGTCTGCTGGTAGACTGAGCTTTCACATACATGCCATTCCTCCTCCTCTGATTATGTCTAATTTATGTTAGCTATAATTAGATATTGGTGACAATAGATGTCTTAATTAGCTGTAACTGTTAACATGACACAGCCTGGAGTCATCTGAGAAAAAAACTTGAAGGTATTACCTAGATCAGATTGGCCTATGACATGTCATTGGGTGATTGCCTTGATTATTAAGTGGTATAGGATGGCCCGGCTCACTGTGAGCAACACCATTTCCTAAGCAGGAAGGACTGAGATGGATAAGAAGGCTAGCTGAGCCTATAAGCCTGTCAGCAAGAGATGAAGCCAGCTAGCAAGCAGCATTCTTTTAAGGTCCCTGCCTCTGCTTGAATTCCTGTCCTGCCCTCTCTCAGTGATGGACTGAGACCTGTTAGATGAAATAAACCCTTTCCTGCATTGCTTTTGGCCACAGCATTTCATCACAGCAGTTAAGAATAAAGTGAGGATGAAACTAGAACAGTCACCATAATAAAGCAGCTGTAAGGTTTATGCTATCTTCAAGTTTCCCAAAATATTACTCTTGCCCCTAAGGTCCCTCAGACACAAGCTCTGAGAAGCTATGACTCAGGACCTAATCTCCAGCATGGCTGAGATGTGAGTGATGTCTCATAAATGTGCCAGGTGAAGGGATGATTTACACCCTGTCACACGCTGTCTTCATATTAATTAAAATGGCATGTCACCTACACATTATGGATGTTCCCATTCCACATACTCAGGCCATAGCTGACTATCATTAAAACCTCAGGAAGTGATGTCATAGCTAAGGAAAGGCTACTGTAGATCCCAAGTTCACATTCAGGACACATACTCTTATAAATCTCCCATTTTCCCAGAGTCCTGGCTGTTGTAATCCAGGTATACCTGGCCCCGCCTCTCACACAGCTGCACACGGCAGGTGTATGTGTCCTGGATCTTTAAAGGAAAGCCTCTGCCTACTCACTCCACGTTATTCCTAACACTGACACCCTCTAGTACGCCATGTCACTGGAAATAAAGACAGGTATTTCTTACTGAGAGATGTATGTGTAGATGCTCTCATGGCCTTTAAAAGAGATTTGAAGTCATTTTAAAGTTCACTGTCAGAGGAAACGGTTTCCCTTCAGTGGTCTTGTCACCTGCTGGATCTTCATGCTGACCAAGGTTTGTGTTTTCAAATGGTGTTTTCCTGAGATCTTGTTAAAGAAAGCCCCATGGCTGCAGAAAGTGTCATAGGAACTCCCCGAGCCACCCTTGACCTTGCTAGACAGCCACTGCCCACACTCTCAGCAGCAAGCTGGACACAGCGCTCCCTGCATCCCAAGATGAAGAAGCCAGAGGCCAGCAGGGAGGCTTTCCCAGCCATCCATGGTCCTCAGTGGAGACTGAATGTCTGGCTTCAGGGACTGCATGCTTCACTTCCCCGGGGGCATCCTGTGCCCGGCTCCAGGGGAACTGGGTATATCAGAGCAGTGTCTGATTAGGAACAGTCAACCATGAAGACCCTGAGAACTTCAGGGAGACAAGGACGGCCCTGTGAGTCCTGATAACGTGAGGATGACCCCAAACATTATCTCAGTGCCTAGCAGGGCAACTCCCAGCAACTTTAGAGACCCAGAAAGCACCCAGCAGTGAGGTCACCCTGCTGGTAACTAGAGCCCTAAGCCATAAAGTTAACCATGAGAGCAATGGAAAGTTTCTCTCTTATGTTCTTGTGTACATAGATAAGTATGGATCAGCCTTACAGCCCTTCCCCGCAGATTCTTCTTAATACAAAAGTGAAAATACTATCTTAAGACTTTTGTTTCTTACTGTATTGTCATTCCTTCTACTCTATAGGGTAAGGCGCTGTGAATAACTAAATACCCACCCACAGGGAATAACCAAAAATGTTCAGGCCTGGGTCCACGCTTCAGACTACCTTCTTTTGTTTGTTTTATCTTTATTTGTCTGTATAAATCACTGTCTCCCTTCAACCCTTCCCCACAGGAGCAGGAAGGCAGGCTGTGTGTTGGCTGCTGTGTAGATGAGCACATGAAACCGGAGGGAATGCAAGGAGGGAGGTGAATTCAGAGAGCTCAGAGCTCCTATCTGATCAAACCCTTAACCTTACTGTTTCCTTCCTTACCCTGAATATTTATTTTAACTCCGGGAGGCTCAGTCTTCAACCTTCAATGCCAGAAATATTCTCACACATTCCGATGAGGTGCTTTCATCCAGTTCCAAATATGTCGGGGTAAGGGTCAGACCTGGGTCCTGGCTTGTCCCAGGCAAAGCCTCTAGTCCATCCAACGTTTGGCATGTCGGCATGCTGTGCTGGCAGCTGACAAGAGACTGTTGACAACCCACTTTTTGCTTCCTGCCCTCTCCTACTTTCTCTGAGTTTACACTGCAGCACAGACAATAAACTGCTTCTAGACTCTTCCCAGTCCCCCACCCCCAAAGCTGAACTGAGGACAGAAAGCACCCCCACCCGGCTTCTCCAGCTTGACCCTACCTGTGTTTGGCCTTCGCCCCTGGACCAAATCAACATTCCAGGGCCATGAGAGAATGGCATGTTAACCACCCAACAGGAAACGGAGCAGGCCAGGCGTTGACATCACCTGGCAGATGTGCTTTTCAAGTGTGAGGCTTTATTCAAAGCTTTTCATGGAAATCATTGACACAGAAAAGGAATAAAGAAGAAAAACAAGAGGGAGAGACAAAGTTGGTGCTGTGATGGGCATGTTTTGCACCCCATAAAAAAGGAATTAAAATGAGTCAAGCTCACCTCCCTTCCTCTCCATGCCTCCCACCCCCTACCCACCCCCCCACACACACACACTCATCCTTCAAGTCTAGAAGTCAATGTCTCTGAAACACTATAGCTACTGGTAGGGCAAGCACACATAAAACTGTCAGTCTGCGAGGAAAATAGACGGCTGAGTTGAGGGGAAAGGGGCTAAATCAATTTGAGCATGCATGTTAAGGACTGTGAAAGGGCAGAGCAGAGAACTGTGAGGCTGGGGAACATTTGTCTCTGTCTCCTTGTGTTTCCACCACACAGAGCAGCATCCACCCACTGCGGCTCCAGCCGGGCTCTGGGCTGATTGATGGCAGCCGGAGGTGTCTGCTCACTTCCTGACCCTAAGACACACTGCACCCCAAATGGAGGTCCCGAGGGCCCAAACTCAGAGTACTTGTGCTCCTGGCAGGAAGTGTCTACTGAGCATGCTCTGTGCCAAGACTTTAGAAACACGAGATCCAGCAAGGCTGGCCAGTTCTGCCCACCACAGAACCCAACACCTCCCTCTATCAGCTAGACTAGTCTTTTTTACATATTAAACCCCATGGGGGGGGGGATTATAAAGGTTCTACAAGACATTTTCAAATAACTCCTTCTCTTCCCCAAACTGGGAGGGAAAATAAAGTCGGAGGGCGGCTTGGGTCTTAAACCATTCTCAGGGGTAGAATTCATTCACTTTGCCTTCACCAAAATGCCAGGGTGTGATCACAAAGCCTGACCCCTGCTCCCTGAGTTGGGAGCCTGGGTGTATTGGGGAAACTCTTCCAGATGCACTTGGCAGTGGGAATTGTCCCGTGCCATGGGCAGTGAACAGATTTTGAGGACTATGTGCAGGGTTCACGATGCGGTCAGGCTCCTTTGTATTTACGGCAACTGACACTGGAATCATAGGATAAGGAATAACGCATGTTCCTCACCATAATGTAAATGTGAATGTGTGTACACACATGAGCTGGTGACCCACATGTGACAGAAGTGAGGCGGGACAGAGATGGCACCAAATGGACCAGCATCACTCTGCTACTGTTTTTTTTTTTTACAAAACTCTACTAAAAGTTCCTGGCTGCTGTCGATGTCCATTGCCACGCTTCTGAAGTCACAGTAATATTAATCAGAAATACTGTAGGGAAGGTGAAGTGCTCAGTTCACCTGCGGAAGGGAACTTGTAATTATTTCATGTTAGAGATACAACCTAAAGTGTAGTAAGTAATATGTACATTTGTTCACATGTGTGCCTGTTAATACAGAGGCCAGAGGCCAACCTTGGATGTTCCCTAGGTGCCATTCATCATGTTTTGTGAGTCATGGTCCCTCAGCAAGTAGGCTATGTTGGCTGTGCAGCAAGTCCCAGGGATCTTGTCTCTGACTTCTAACACTGAGCTTGCAAATGTGTACCACCATTCCCAGTCGGATTACTTGAGACTAAGCTTGCTCCACACTCCTAAACGTTTTTTCTCACTGTGATTTACACACATCACATAAAACTTACCATTTTAAGAATATGTCTAAACTCCCAATCCAAAGGCATTGAGGCCATTCCCATTGCTCTGCCATGATCCCATCCATACACAGAACTCTCTTCACTGTGTGAACAGAAAGCTTGCACCAGCAGTGACTTCTGAGTTTCCCTGCTGTGAATGACCCCTGTGAGTGCCCACTGTTGCACCCCTCAGGCACATGTCCAGACGTTGGCTTGCTCAATCCAGTATATTTATCTCACATTCGGACATAACCCCACGCTGCAATTAATTACCAGCCCATTCCTTTGCTTGGCATCAAAGAGTTAAAAAAAAGAAAATAATAAAAATACCTAATTAATTCATTTTGGTCTTTTTATTACCAAAAGTATAGAATTTTTTTTTTTTGTTAATTTTAGGAGAAGAGCAGAATTATCTAATGGAGGTTATATAACCAAGGAGAGAGGCGGATTGTTTCACAGTGGAGTTACAGATACACCTAGAACTCACAAAATAACGAAAACCTTACTTAAACCATATTTTCCTTGATTTATGAGAAAGATATACAAGAATTATGGGTTTATCTTCCTCCATATTCAGAGTCTGAGTTGCTGCATAGGCAGTGTTTCTGGTGCTTCCCACAAAGAACTCTGGAGGCTTCCATGATAACTGTGTCATGATACCTTTCTGGGCAGATGGTGGGGAGTAGTCTCAAAGACACACCTACTGCATGAAAACCTGCCTTGTCAGAGAAAGGAGGGGGACAGTCTTGGAGAGTGCATGCTACAAGGACAGAGTGTCAATGAATCTACAGTGCTTCCCTGCCTCCATACAGAGGTGCCTGGATTTCACTGAATTGTGATGATACCAAGATTAGCAAGCAAGGATCCTCATGGAAGCCTGGCTGTGGATAATTGGGGACAGCACACATGGATGGTTTCTATCTACATCACAAGGGGGTTGATTGGCAAGGAGCTTCTGAAGAAAATGGTGGAGAGAGGACAAGAGAAAAAAAAAATGGGATGAAGGAACTGGAGAAAAGACCAAAGAATAGCAATAGTTACAGAGTGAATTGAAGGTCTGAGAATTTGAAGCCTCAGACAGTCCTGGTTAGGATCCTTCAACAGACAGTAGAAGAGGCATGGCAGGTGTCTCAGCCTGCTTTCCAAATACCCAAGAGAACTCAGAGGGGTTTGTCCAGGCTTGTGGTCTCACCAGTGATGAACAGCAGACCTCCAGGCTTTAGGTCATATGGGAAGGCAGAGCATAGTGGCAGGGGCCGCAGAGAGGAAGATGTCCATTTTGTAGTGGTGTAAGATGAAGCAAACAGAGGTTACCAGGGTCTCCCCGAGGACTTTTGGGGGGTTTGTTTGTTTGTTTGTTTTGTTTTATTTTTTTGTAATCACTTCCTCTAAATGAGAATCCTCCATCCTGGAGGGAAACACCAAGACTCACAGACTTCCCAGCTCACTGAGACTGTGGAAATGAACAACTCAAGAGTCCCTCAAACCAAGCAGATTCCCAGGCCCTTCCCTCAGTACAGTTACATAGCTTTAAGGACTGTGGAGGGCAGGGTTTTCTCCAACCTTATCTGTAGAGCTGCCTCCAAACTGAGCAGAGAGCTGCCAGGTTCAAGCTTTCAGTGGTACAATCATCTTTGAGCCCTCCCTACTTCTGTAACTCCTCACCCATCCTCCAGTAAAACCCATAGGATTCTTTGATGCACCAAATTGGACTTTGATGGTACAGTTACTATTACTAAAGTCTTTTGTTTGTTCCCTAGCTGGTTTGAGTAGACCTACTCAAACTAACTACCGTCCCTCAATAGCATGATGGCCAGAGGGCCAAGTGTTTAACACATGGACCTTTGAGGGAAAACCCAGATCAAAACAACACCAGCCAGCAACGAAAATAAATGTCATTGCCAACTGGGTGACGAAATGCGTCCTGGAGTCACCTTCTGCAGCTGTGTGGCTTTGGAATCAGAATGGGCAGATGGTATCCTCAGTGGATTAAGGCAGTCAAGAGCAAGTCTAGGTGGCTTCATTGTGTTACAGCGCATCACCCATGTTCCACTGTGACAGTGATAAAGCTGCTTCTGAAACACTTGCAGATAGCCAATGTAGCCCTTTGTAGAAGCCAGGAAAGGGAGGAAGGTGCATTTGTATTGTTCTAGTTGAAAAGTGTGAAGTCGTCTAAGCAAACATCCAAGCTCCTCAGAGAGTGGAACTTGGGGATTGAGGGACTTTGTTACAGCAAGCCTATGTGTGAGAAGAAGTCTAAGTGCATGAGACTGGAGCATTCTCTGTCTGACACAGCCACCACAGCCCTGTGGTCACACCAGATCATCCCCAGGCTGCCCCATCCCTGTGGTCACACCAGATCATCCCTAGGCTGCCCCATCCCTGTGGTTCACACCAGATCATCCCCAGGCTGCCCCATCCCTGTGGTCACACCAGATCATCCCCCCCCACCCGGGTCACACCCACCAGGCTGCCCCATCCCTGTGGTCACACTAGATCATCCCTAGGCTGCCCCATCCCTGTGGTTCACACCAGATCATCCCCAGGCTGCCCCATCCCTGTGGTTCACACCAGATCATCCCCAGGCTGCCCCATCCCTGTGGTCACACCAGATCATCCCCAGGCTGGGCCATCCCTGTGGTTCACACCAGATCATCCCCAGGCTGCCCCATCCCTGTGGTTCACACCAGATCATCCCCAGGCTGGGCCATCCCTGTGGTTCACACCAGATCATCCCCAGGCTGGCCCATCCCTGTGGTTCACACCAGATCATCCCCAGGCTGGCCCACCTCTGTGGTCATACCAAATCATCCCCAGGCTGGCCCATTCCTATGGTCACACTGTATTATCCCCAGGCTGGTCCATCCATGTGGTCACACTGGATCATCTATGAGTACAGCAGAATGTCATTGGGAGTCAGTTTATTGCTGTTTTGTTTTATTTTAGTAGAACAAAAGTGTTTGGTTTTGCCTTAGGTCCCTGGGCTATCTAGTCTCAAGTTCATGGTCACCCACACAGCATCAGGTATGAATTACATCTCATGGAGTGGGCCTTAAGTCAAATCAGATATTGGGTGGTTACTCCCACAAGCTTTATGCCACCATTGCATTAGCATGTCTTGCAGGCAGGACACCATTGTAGATCAAAGGTTTTGTGGCTGGGTTGGTGTTTTTTTTTTTTTTTTTTCTCCTTTGGTAGTATGCAGAGTACCTTCCAGTACCAAGAACACTAGCCTATAGGGGTGAAGGCTCTATGTAGGTACCAATTTCTGCATGTTTAACAAGTTGAATAGGTATTATGCTCATCAATAGAAACTAGCTCTTGTAGAGCTTGTAGAGAGCAACAGAACAGCCTGGGTTGTTTGGGGGTTCTCATAGGACCCATTTGTTCAACAACTCAATTAGGCATAAACCACAATTTGTTCAACAACTCAATTAGATATAAACCACCCCAGGTACTGGAAGCTCCATTTGGTGACAGACAAAAAAAAATAAAAAAATAAAATAAAATAAAATAAATAAATAAAAATATTGGGACTCTGTATTAGGTTTCCATACTATCCCTCAAATGGCCCTTAAGTTTAGCTGTCTCTCCCTGTATTCCCTCCCTCGAACCCTTCATCCCTCTTCCTCCTCACTTGATCCTCCCATTCCAGGCCCTCCCATCCACCCATAACTATCTATCTTATTTCCCTTTCCTGGAGAGATCTATCTGACCCCCTATTCCCCAACCCCCTTATTATAACCTCTGGGGCTCTATGGATTGTAGCTTGCTTATCATTGACCTAATAACTAATGACAACATTTACCATATTTGTCTTTCTGGGTCTGAGATTACTCACTCAGGATGATTTTTCCCCCCTAGTTCCCTTCATTTACCTGTAAATTTCGTTGAGCAGCTGACTCTGTGGTAGGATAAAACATCCTTTGGGTAGGTGAGGAGTAGTACAGTTGGACCTTGAAGCAGATCAATTCCCATCTTCCTGAGGGACCACTACACTGATTTCCAAAATAACTATATGAGTTTGCAGTCCCACCAGCAATGGATGAGAGTTCCCCTAGTTCAATGAGCTGTCATTTGTCATTGCTTTTAGACATTCTGATGGGTATAAATGAAATCTCAATGTAGTTTTATTTTATTTGCCTGGTGGCTAAGGATGTTGGATGTTTCTTTTAAGTGCTTCTCATCCATTTGAGTTTCTGCTTTTGAGAATTCTCAGTTTAGAACTGTACCCTATTTTTAATTGGATTATTTGTTTTCCTGACCCAATTTTTAAGGTCTTTATATATCTTGCATATTAGTCCTCTAGCAGATGTGTAGTTGGCTTAAAAACAAAACAAAAGCAAACAAAAGAAAAAACTTTTCCCATTCTATAGGCTGCCACTTTGTCTGAAGGACAGTGTCTTTTGCTATGTGGAAGCTTTTCAGTTTTATGAGGTCCCATTTATTAATTGTTGATCTTAGTGCCTATGCTAACAGTGTTCTGTTCAAAAAGTCTTTTCCTGTGCCAATGAATTCAAGGCTATCCCTCACTTTCTCTTCTATCAGATTCATTGTATCCAGTTTTATGTTGCAGTCTTTGATCCATTTGGAATTAAGTTTTATGCAGAGTGGTAAGTATGGATCTATTTGAATTTTTTATGTGCATTTAGAATTTTTTACACAATATATTTTGAACATATTTTCCCCTCTCCCAACTCCTCTCAGGTCCTCCCTACCTTCCTACACAGCTACACAACTTCATGTTGAGTCATGGGCCAAAGGGGATCCTATGGTCCCCCTAAATATTACAAGCTATGGCCAAGGTGTTTAGTTACTCTGCTGTGGTTCTTTAATCTGTTAGGAGAAAGCTGGTCTCCAGACACAAGTAGATCATGGGTCACCCACCTTAGGACACAGCCACATGACCTGGGATGTCTACACTGCAGGGCCAGAGTTCCCTGAGAGGTATTACCCAAGCTCAGTGGCCTCCAGACTGGATTCGGTGGTGAGGACTGTCAGAGAGGACTGTCCCACTCTGCCAGTTAGGGAGAGGACTGGCATCTGCAGCAGTGTAAGCTGTCACACTTGGTGGTGTTGAATATAAGCACAAGAACAACTAGAAATTCCCTGTTCAGGGACCTTGATTCTGAAAGTTAGGCAAAGAGGAGCTCTGAAAGCATGAGCGAATGGAAGCCAGCATGTCCTTCCCCACTCTTTCCTGATTGCTTCTGCAACTCTAATCCCCAGCCACTCTCAAGTCTCTGCAGCCCAGTCTTTCACAGCTACCTGGACTTCGCTTCAGCAACCTTCAAACCACCTTCAACCCTCAAGTACACAGAAGCTGATCTTCCCATCTTGAACCTTATCTCACCCTCCATTCTCTAAGTGTATTCCACAATTCTTCCTTTGTTTTCTCCAAATCAAGACAGGTCATCAAGACATCAGGAAGAAACTCCAGCAGCCTTGAGCCTGCCTGAGGGTACTACCATAGCCTGCTTTGCCTGGAGCTGTCAACCCTGCACAAGTTAATTAACAATAGATGATCCTGCCCACTGCAGAGAAAGCTTCCAGGCCCATCTACACATGTCATTATTGCTAACCTTGTGTGACCATGCTGTAGCCAAAGAGACTATACTTTCACCATCAAGATTGCATTTCAAGTCCAGTCACATGGCTGATGTCCCTGTTTCTGGTGCATTTGCTTTGTTGCTTAAACAGGCAATAATGAAGGTCATTAAACCCTGTGTCGTAATCATGTCAATCAAAATTCTTAGAAAGACCTAAGCTACAACAAAAGCTGTGTGAACTGGTGTTGTGGCACATACCTCTTATTTCAGCACTAGGAGCCTGAAGCTGGAGGGCTGGATAAGGAATTCCAGGCCAGAGTTGGGGGGGGGGGGGACTATCTACAAGGACCCAATCTCAAAATTTTAAAGTGTGTAAGAAATACTTCCGTTTTTGGTTTTGGTCAACAAACATTTTTTTTTTTAGAAAGCATTGATGAATGAAAATAGAAATAAGTTATTTTTTATTCAAGCTTTATCTTAATAATTAGCATTATTTAATCAAAAACTTAAGCCAGGCAGTGGTGGCCCACGCCTTTAAATTCCAGTGCTTAGGAAGTAGGGGCAGATGACCTCTGAGTTCAAAGCCAGCCTGGCCTACAGAGTGAGTTCCAGTACAGCCAGGCTACACAGAGACACCCTGTCTTGAAAAAGCAAAGAAAAAAAAAAAAAAAAAAAAAGCAAAACAAATAAACAAAAAATTAACTATATGGTCATCTTTTTGTTTTAGGTTTATTAACAAGAAGCATTATCATCGTTTCGTTGTAGTTGTGATAGGGTTTGTTTTGTTTTGTCTTTGGTTTAAGAGGGAGATTTAAAGGTTAGCAAGAAGTTTGGCTCTTAGGATGACAAAGCCAGGCTTGATTGGGCTACACTGGAAGAAAACAATGTCCCTGCTCCTCTCAAAACTTGGGCCTACTGAAAAGTTGAGCCTGGAAGCAAGTGGTTGTCTTTATAATCAAACTTACCTCACCTGCCTTAACAGGTTCCTACTTCTAGTTGCCCTGTTTCCTAATCTCCATTCGCTGAGCCAGGAATCTGCGTTCCCATACGCAAGAGCAGGGCAACAGAATTGAAAAAAGAAAGGAAAGGCGCTTTCCTCTCACGAAGACCTGGCTTCTCTGGGCAGCTGTTATTTTTAAGCAGCTTGCGAGGGGCCAAGGGGCCGGCTGATCAAAGGCTCTGAGCAGGAGGAGCGGGCCAGCAGCAAAGCTTCCTGAGGGCTGCCGCAGGAAGGGACTTCTGACGCAGACCAGAATAGCGGCGGGCCAGCTGCAGGCTGCTTCGGGTGCCCTTGAACTAAAGAAAATCGTTCCAAATCATTTTCCCCTTCTTTGAGGTCCCTGGATGTCCCGCTGGGGCCTTTAAACAGCCACATGCTCCTTGCACAAAAGCTGCCCTAAGTGGGAAAATAAGGCGTCCCATAATGTGCTGGGAGTAAGGGAAGTTTCCTAGTCGGTGGGGGTAGACTGGTCCATTCACAGCTGGCTTGTTGGGGATGCTCGCTAAGCTCGCAGTAGGTAACGCTGAAGGGAGATTTTATTGGCTTAGAAATCCTCAATTAACCATTGAAGTGGTTAATTTAAAAAGTGAATCCATTGCTGAGCCTTGCCAATAACACTGCTCACATGACTAACTCCAATCAGTGTTCATCTAAAGACTGAGTTTAGCACTTACCTTTCTTCATTGTTTTCTGTCAGACATGCACCTAGAAATACCATGACCTGAAAGTTTTTACACCGCTATTAGAATAGTATTTAGTGCTCATATACTTACAGAATACTGCCAGGTAGGTGGTACCATTTAATTCACATCGAAGCTCTTAATGTTCCCATAAGAATTCTTTGAATAGATGCAGAAAATCCAGTGTTCTCTTATTAACATGTTTCTGAATCTACTAATTATATATTTGAAATAAGAACAGTTGATTCAAAGAGCTTTTCTTCCCATATCCTTAGTTTTTAAATTATGCCAAATACACTTAGGTATATTTTTAAGAAAGTTTTGATAATTCACTTTAGATTTACTTTAAAGATCAAACAGTCTAACAAATCTTTAAAATTTCTAATTTATTTGTACTCTTAGTAGATATACACTTTGTTAATGTTAAATTCAGGCAAAATATTAATCAAATTATAAATACATTGAGAGTTAATTTGTTTAATCAATAGAATATGATGTTGAACTCTTTATCAAAAAAGTTTCCTGTAATAAATGATTATGCTAAGCAAACACATTTCTTCATTTGTATAAAATTATCTGACTTCTTGTAGATTCAATATAAATTTGTCAATAGAATCAAGTTATTAATTGTAGAACTTGGGAGGCAAGTTATGTGTAAATAACAAGAACAACTTCAGAAAATTACTAATTTAAATGTAGGCAGGCATAGAAAAGGGACACATTCCTAAAATAATCAAGTTTAAAAATAGTTGCATTTGGAAGTCCTGTTACTATATATTAAATTCCTAAGAACCATGCTGCAAAGGGACCCACATTATCAAAACTAATTCCTTTTTCAGTCACAAAAATGTGGTGTTGGGGGTTTATATTTACTTTTACAATATCATGCAAACTTTAACATGGTTCATAAGAGTACAGCATGCATTATAATCTAGTCTTATCCCCCGAGGCCTACTTTATGTTACATTTTGGGTTTACCTTATTGTCCTAATAAATGTTGGTGCTGACCACACAAAGCCTCAATGTGCTTGGCCAGGGAACTCAAAGAAGATTAGAAGCAGGGCTTGCATTTTAAGCCCTGCTAACTCAAGACTAATTTTTCACCAGTGTTGGAGGTTAATAACTGCTATTTCCTCTATTACTTGAATTTAATTAAAGCAGTGGGGCATAGCATTCTGTAAAACCAAGCAATAAGAGGAAATAACAGAATTTGCCCTCTAACATAAATGTAATGGTAATTACCCCAGTCTCCTTTTTTAAATAATGCTTTCGGTAGTTTCCCAAATGGCAAAAAAAAAAAAAAAAAAAAAAAAAAAAAAAGAAGAAGAAGAAGAAGAAGAAGAAGAAAAAGAAACCCACCTCCTCTTTCTCCTCTTGCAACTACCAAGAGCCAAGGTCAAGTGCAAATTATACCATCAATTTATATGCCTTAAAAACATTTGTGCTCCACACCAGCCTTAATATAGAAACATACTCTATTCTGAATAAAACACCAGAGGCAGGCAGGAAATCTGCAGTTATAAATTACTGAAGCGAGAGTGGCTACAGAAAATGTCACCCAGAAATGCTAAAACCCAGAAGAGCTGGCCCACCTCATTATATGTGAAAATAAAACCAACTGACACACAAGGTAAGGGAATCTCCAAAGTAAATTAGCCCTGCTGGCATCTGGCCTGTGTGTTTAAAACCGTGCTTTTGCCATGTTCCTTTTTCAAAATTTGCTCCCACTCTGTCAAAATCCATTACAAGTGTTTTACATACATGCTTGGTGATCACTTCTGGTTGATAAGCCTGTTTTCTAAAGTTTTGGCAGGAAGGATTAACTTCCATTTTATTGCATGCCAGTTTGGTCCTGTGTAGCACCAACACATGTTGGCAGTCTCTTTGGAAACTAGTGTCAGCAAGCTGAAAATTCCCTCTGGTTCTGAGACCATGCAGGCAGTTTTCTGAGAACCAGTTCCAGATTAGACTTTATGGATGCCTGGCCCGTCTGCATTTTGTAGGTGCTCCAAGCCATAGACACCCAGCTTCTAAGAAAACCACTCTTGGTGTAAATTTAACAGCGTGTTGTTTCTTGTCATCCTTTCATAGTCAACTTACAAATGCAGAAATCTGCCTACAAATCATCAATCATCGAGATTTCTATGAGTATCTTTCCTAATATATTTCACTGTGTGTGAATCTCAGAACTCTTTTCTTTTTTAAAGCATGATCGGTACCCAAAATTTCTCATTGATGTTTATTTCTATAATGGTGGAGGAAAGACCATGGTCCAATCTGATTTAGACTACCAGAGAGCTGTCATCCTCATTTAAGAAACCCAAATAACTGATCAGCTTCTTGTCCCATGGATTGTGAATGTGCTCTCACATGCTTTGCTAGTGGCAGGTAGGAGACATGAGATACAGTGATAACTCATTCTTCAAAAGAAAATGCCAGCATAACAAAGATAATTATGATGACATCCAAAGTGCACAAGCCAACTGTCTGGAACCAGCTTAAGGGTGGAGTGCTTCATCTGTGGTGAGGGAAGGATGGCACTTCCTGCTGGGGACCAAACACTGAGACTACCGGAGACATTTCTATTTCTCAATCAAACCATAGCGTCTGCCTTGTCTTAAAGAGCCCCATATCTTTATCACCCCATAAAACATGGAGAGGTAAAAACTTAAACAGACTCTAGAGAAGTTTGAGGAAGAGGGAAATGTATTGTTTGATGTCAGAAACCCAGAGCCACGAATAAGACGTGGAAACTGAAAGTCTCCCCATCCAGGGTCCTTGACTGTATGCCTCACTGCTACCATGTGCACAGGGGACCATCAGGATTCTGACAGATGATCTCTCATCAGGATCCTGAAGTGAAGGAACGGAGAACCAGAGAATCTCTGTGGCTCTCCAAGCGTGCAGAGATGGCTGAGACCCTCATCCCATTCTGCAACCAACTAAAACCCTGAGGTCAGGAAGTCAGGCAGGAGTCCAGAGGCCTGGCCCAAAGCTCATTGTTTAGGGGAGAGACACTATACCATCTCTATCATCTGGGGCTGATTTGACTCTCACAGCATCCTTGCCTATAGATTTATGATTGAAACTGTTTCTACCTCGCAAAGTAAGTAAAATCATCAATGTAAAAGTTATAATTGATTCCCAATAATCACTCTCTCCAGCAACCACCCAAACAGTCAAGCTTTTGCTCCACAGATTCCCTCCAGAGAAAATAACCTTGTAAATCCTCAGTTTGGCTGCTTAGGGATTTGTGTGTTAGCAATATTGACTACATTCTCAAAAGACAAATCCATACCTACAATTGCTAAATAAATCAAATGCTAACTTCAAGAACAGTTGACTGCAAATTGAAAACTAAAAGGTGGTGTGGCATTGGGGGTGGACTGGGGGCTGGTCCTAAGCTGGCATGTAGCTCAGTGGTAGGACATTTGCCTGGTATGTTCCTCAAGGCCCTGGGTTTAATCAGCACCACTGCAAAACATAAAAGACAAAATAACAATTTCTTCTTAGAAGTTATTCCTGGGTGAAAGGAAAGACATTCTATGGTGTAAGGAGTATGGTTTTTTCCGCCCACCGCCAGTCTTGTCCCGCCGCCATGCCTGCCCCAATTAACACACAGAGACTCTGTATTTGATATAATTCTGTTGGCCTGTTACTTGTTTCTTATCGGCTAGCTCTGTCTTAAGTATTAACCCATTTCTGTTAATCTAATATTTCCATGTGGTTTCATTACCAGAGAGAGGGGCAGGTGTCTGGTCTCCCTGGTCTCTCCATCTTGACCCCCTCCTTCCTACTTCCTCTTTCCTCCTTGTCTCCTAGTCCCTCCTATCTTCCTTTCCTATTGGCCAACAGTGCTTTATTCATTAACCAGTATGAGAAATACATACATAATGGCATCTCCCATCACTATGGCTTTGTTTATTGTACAGATCCATTTTTGTGTGTGTATTTGACAATTTAATAAAACTAGTCAAAAGAAATCAAAGACAAATAAATGGTCAAAGGTGTTTCAAAGCTACTCATGTACAGAATATAAAGGCTAAGAAAGGATTCAGTAAAGTTAAAGCTGAACTGGATCTAGAAAGATAACTTGGTCCAGAAAAAAATATATTCATTATATGAATGGGCATCTTTTTTTTGCAGCCTGACTATAAATATAGCCACATATGTAGTTAGCTACCCCCTATTAAAGCAATTATCTGAATAATGGGAAAAATATTCCCCTCTAGATCCAGCATATATATGACTATATGGGAAAGATATCTAAACACATTTAAAGTATTTAGAACAAAGATTTATTTTATTTTATTCCATTTTTAAATTTGTATTTACTTTTGAGTGTGTATGTATATGATGCTTGTTTGCATGTGTATATACATAAATGTGTATGTACACGCGCATGTGTGTGTGCATATACTCCTGGAAGCTGATATTAATATTGGTGGGCTATCTTCCTTGATCACGCTCCATGTTTTATATGGAGGCATAGTCTCTTGCTGAGTCCAGAGCCCACCAATTCCAGGCAGTCTAACTATCTGGCTTGTCCAGGAGAGCCTGTCATCTGCCTCTCCAGAAGTGGGATTATGTCCAGCTCCAGATTTTACTTAGGTCCTGGGGTCTAAAGTCCAGTTCTCACACTTGAGAGGCAAGTACTTCATCCACCAAGCCATATTCCCAGCCCAAGAACAATGGCTGTTTTTATTCATAAGCACATAAAATAAAACTTGTAGAGCCCATGAAGTCTTGGTCACCTAATCAGAAAACTTAATCCCCTTTGAGGCCCCAACTCTTATTCATTGCATAGACATCGTCCCCTGCTTTAAGGGCCCACCATCAGCCTAGTGACTTTGCAGTGAGTAGCCTGCCTCACCTTGTTAATAATAAAAATTACCTTCAGGATTGATATCGTCACATTATTTGACTCAGCTGAGTGCAAAATTGGATGCTCCCAAACACATTGAGTTTTACTATTTAAGTTACAGAAGTAAGGATAAGGAATTAAAAAGGTCCATGCCGTTTCATAATTATGATGCCTGAATGCCCACTAAGCAAAGTTGAGATCTGCCTGAACTGGAGAGAAGCCCCGCCCAAGGCTTGCATGTGTGTACTCATGAGCCTCTCCTTGCAGGCATTTATTATTTAAAACAAATGCATCTAAACATTTAGATAAATATGATTGCCTCTGCCTTTATTTCACAAGGCAATGGAGAAAAAGATAACCCACACACCTCTCTTTTGCTTTCAGTAGTTGATTATTGATGTTTTATGTCTCTGGTGGCCATATTTAATTTTTTTTAAGAGACACAAAAAATAAACACAAACTCTATGTGCTGTTCCCTCTGTTTTCAAGAACTGTGACCTTCGACTCTTAAAGTCTATTGGAAGCTGAAGCCTGATCAGGGGGTGTTTGGGGAATGTTTTGAGATTTATGGCCTGCAAACGTTGCCTGGCTGGTCTTGGTTCATCTCATTTGATAAACGTTAACTGCTAAACAAAGTGACCACACATCCTCTACAAAACACCCATTAGGTTATCTCCCTTTATACCAAGCTGGAGTTTGTTTGTACAAGGAATTAATGAGGGGCATGCTAAAGGACTTCGGTCTCCTTTTCTTCCCCTCAGACAAACTGTTTGCAATCCCAATACTAATGAAGGCAAACACAAGAGATCAGCTTTCTAATGTATAATATGCTTAGTCCTCTGACTGTTAAAGCAGACAAGGATGTTTCTTCTAAAGACTCTTTTAAGAGGCTTGATGTCTGGCTATTGAAATTTCTACTAGTATTTAAATAACCTTACATGGAGCTCCAGCTAGCACTGAGCCAGGTTAAAAAAAAAAAAAAAAAAAAAAAAAAAAAAAGCTATATCTGTAAATAGTAAGTATTTCTGATTTGCAATTTAAAGGATAGTCCCTAAAACCATTGCCCTGTGTTTTCTCTTTCCTGGAGAATATATATTCAGTGTTCAAATCAGTTGAGGCTAACACAGTTCTCTAAAAGTATCTTAAGTCCAAGAAAAAAAAAAAAAAACCTTCCTAGCCAGATATGGTGGTGGACACCTTTAATCGCAGCACTCAGGGGGCAGAAGTAGGTGGATCTCTGTGAGTTCCAGGCCAGCCTGGTCTACAGAATGAGTTCCAGGATAGCCAGAACTGACTGTTACACAGAGAAACTGCCTTGCAAAACCAAAAAAAAAAAAGGAAGAAAGAAAGAAAGCCTTCCTATTAGTGCTCCAAAATGCATTTTAATAAATCATCATTGGACCAGAATATTATTCATATTGCCAAGCCACCCACTTGGAGCAGGCCACGGGTAAGGGATGGTCATTTTGGATGAGCTAGACCATGAGTCTTAAGAACACTTTGAGAGGTCCTCCCAGCAGCTCTATGTTTAACCCTCCAGGACACGCCCCAGGAGAAGCATTTCTGGAGACTTTTACAACAGAGACACAAGTCTCTTGCGTGGGCATGCCAGTTTCCCATGTGGACATGAGGTGGACCTTTATATAAATTTTCAGAAGAAAAACAAGACGACTTGGTAATAATTCATGTACAAGCTCAAATTGGTTCTATAACTCAGCTTATTACTATATTATAGTGATTTGGGTACATACAGCATTACAAAGGAACATATTCCAAAGCACTTACACTAGAATGGAGAGCTAACATGCAAATTCTATGTGCCATAGACATCTGTTGATTGTCTCATGAAAAAGTTCTCAAACACAGCAGAGAATTTGAAAATGAGTTACATTTTTTCCTTTTATTTAAACACAACAAAAGAACAAAAACCAGGCAGCACCAAATTTCTGATCTTTCCTATGATGAGAAACAGCTAATTCACAGCATTCAAAAGCATACATCCATGATAAGTCCCAGTGTAAAAGAGGCATTTTTAATAAGTGAGAAAAGTATTGTTCTGGAAAATAATTCCAGCTATCAAGAATTTTAAAAACAGATGTTTGGCAATGTCCTCCTGATTGTGCAATTGCATTACTGAAAAACGTTGAAGTATGTCAGTTGCTGGCCCCTCATCTTCAGACTTCCAAAATCACATGGTATGTATTTTGTAGGAATATGTTTATTAGTTTGCTAACATTTTAAAAGTTTCTTCATCTATATTCAAAATGAATCGTACACGTAATTTTTTTTTCTTACACCCTTTCTTTCTTTGACTCCAGCGAGTTAGGAATCTTCCCCAACCTTGGGCTTTGAAACTGTGCCTAATAGGGATGCTGTCTGTTATTTGAATGTTTGACAAAATTAGGAACTAAAGTTATCTGGCTTTGTGACTATTTTGCAAGCAAGTTCTCCAACATGAGTTAAGGGATTTCCATTGAATTACCTAAATCATAATTAGATAAATCAAGAGGTTTACATACACACACACACAAGTGCATATAATGTCTGCTTTAGCAATATGTATTTGTTCTAATTTTCATTCTGTTACTATGATAAATACCATGAGCAAAAGCAATCTGGCTGCAGGAAGGATCCATTTCAATTACAGGTTATAGGGTAGCCAAGGTTGATCCAGAAGCCATGCAGGGCATGGCTTACTGGCTTGTTTCACAGCTCATGATCAGCCTTCTTATACCCACCAGGTCCACCTGCCCAGGCTGACACTGCCCACAGTGAATGCCCCCCTTCATCAACTAATAATCAAGAAAATCCCCACAGATATGCCCACAGGCCAATTTGATCCAGGAAATTCTTTAGCTTAAGGTTCCGCTTCCCATGTGTGTCAAGTTGACAACAAAATGAATCAGAACAATATTTTTCTAGAAAATTGACTCACCCAAGTATTAGTATTGGGACCCTTGTGGAACTTGCCATTGACTTTTGAGGCTTCTGTTCTATGTATGGCCACGGACACATTATAGATACATTTTTGTATACATATGTAATTGCCAAAATTTCCTTGGTAGATTTTTTTTCAAGAAGCCCTTCTTCCACATTTTACATCCTTGAGGTTTGCTTCTGTTACCAACCTGTTCCTGGTTCCCTCTGCTTTTCTCATCTAACTTTTGTTCTCAATCTTTAAAACATTGATTTACAATGTTATTCTACCACAATAAGAAGGTAAGAAAACGCACTCCTTTTTGTAACTGTTAACAATGCTGAGTCCTTTCCTAAGATTTGAGGCTCAGCTGCTTTTTGGTTATAGCACTCATGGTGTCTGAAATCAAGTCTCCACTTTGAACCTCAAATCCATCATTAGTCTTGAGCCTTTTTATAATCAGACAAACACTGGTGACAGCAGAACCTAATCCCAGGGAGAGAACTCACCACTGGAAAGAACTCACCCCTAAACAAGAGCTCACTCCTAGGTAGAACCCACCCCTGAGCTAGAACTCACCCCTGGGTAGAACTCACCCCTGGACTGAAGAATGCATATTATACAGAGCCCAGTGAACTTTGGTAAACAGCTGTCACCACACACTGTCAACTTACCAATGCCCATCTATATATACATATGAAAATTAAATTCATGGTATATTATATAGAGTTGCTTTAAAATGCCTGGGTTTGATGTTTCTTTGAAACACTGGCGTGAGATTGTATTATCCCTGACCAGGCTACAGCATTTTGACTTGGGCATATTTGTCATCTGTTTCTTGTCTAGTGTGTAATCTACCTTTATAGCTATTCCATAAGCATATGGGAAACAATCTAATTCTCTAATCACTGGGATGGATTAACCACTGAGAAGTCGTGCCAAGCATGTTGTTATCCAGTACGTCTGCATAGTAAATAAAAGTGGGACGCCTGGCCTATCAGCATGTCACAGAACTGCGTTCAATCATCTGGCTCGTTAATTTCACGTTTACAGTGCTCCACAATTGCCCAGAGTGTGAGGATAGTGTGACTCATTCTAAACAGATTCAAGAAGGCTTCATCTTGCAACACTGCAGGCTCATCAAGGTGAACCAATCCTAACTTCTATAATGTGTGTTTTTTTTTTTTTTACATTTATTTCTAGTACCATAATGTAGTATTTATCTGATATATTTTTCTGTGTGTAACACTATCATTTTTGCTGTTTTTATGAAAAAGTACAAAAAATTTAAATGTAAATTCTGTGCTTTAGCTGGTCATCTTAATCAATGTGCATATATTAAGTAACTTTATTAATTATTCTCTACTATCTTGTCTTAATTTTGAGGCTTTTATTTCCTCCATCCTAAGCTTCTAATAATTGATTAGATTGTCTTCAGATACTTAATATACTTACTGTACTGCTTTTTATGTTGGACATGAGATTTTAATTACATGCCAGCCCATCCACATGGAAATGTGCAGTAACAGAATGGGAGCAAAGGTCATAAATTTAGGAGAAAAGCAAATGTTTTAAGCCAGCAATTTTTCTTGTAATGTGTTTAGCTTTAGACTTTGCTTAAGTAGACCAGCTAACTAACATCTAAAGCAAAACACTGTGCTAAAATGAACAGAAGAATTTGTGAAAATTAGTTCCCAGAAATTATCTAAGTAATTTTTACATGATCTGATTTTTCCTTCATTTCTTTAAGCCCTAAAGGTTTTTTGTGTGTGAATTTACTCAAAATATTACAGTGAACAATGTGTGTATTGATGTAACAAGATGCCCTAAATTGATGTTATAAGGATAACTTCTTCTGAGCCCTTTAAGTGTGTGGGTCTTCCCACTAAGTTTGCCTTTTTGGTGGTATTTGGAGAAAGATGTATGAATTATGAGTGATGGTTTCTTCTCTGCCTTCTCCCTCTTTCCCTCCCCCATTGCTTTCATCCTTTCATCCTCCTCCCCATCCCTCTTCCTCCATCCTCCTCCATTTCCTTTTCTTCCCTCTCAGCCTCCCCTTCTCCCCATTCTTCTCCCTCTTCCATTTGTGTGCCTTCCCACCTCCTCTCTTCTCCATGTCTCTCTCCTTCTTCATAACCAATGAAGTGCTAGGCGTGAAGACTGAAAGACCTTGATCTCTAACCTGTAAAAGTTGACATTCCTCACTTTGGAGGAAATGAATAGTCCGTCAACTTGCATTGAACAAGAAATAAACTTATGTTAACCTATAAAGATTATTTGCTATTGTCCCATGACTCATGTTCTTAACCCAATCCTACACTGATTCTTTGTTGTTCTTTATCTTCAAGTAGGTGAATTTCTACTGAACCATCTTCAATCCCACCAATCTCAGCATATCCCTCCTACCAATGATCCCTCAGACACCCATCCCTTTCATCTGTTGGCACTCATGTCTACTCTCAGCTCTCTCCCTGTCTCCAGAACTTTGCTTATAAATGTCCGTTTCTGCTCTTTACCTATTTTCCATCAGGACCTTTTAACACAGCAGTTGTTTTAAATCCTAAAGTCTGTGTCACAAGTGTTAAGTCTTCTTATTGCTTTCTCTCATCAAGCTTTTATTGATGCTTGTCTTCCATGGGATATTTTGTAGAGGGAAGACATGTCCTGCTGCTTGCCATTAACTGTAGATGACGTAGGACCCAATCATCCTGAACTCTTGTCTCTATTTTCCCCTAGGGCTTCTTTAACCACTGTTGTTTAAAGAGAGTTCCTGCCTTACAGCTCTCTCCATTGTAATCCACTTTTTATTAACTCCAATCCTGTTGGTGTGGTTTTAATGTAGAGAAGGGAAATGTTCTAGAATTGTATTAGTGGTTAGGGCCAGACTGCACCCTTCACAGGTATTGATCTCATGGTATAATTTTGCCCCTAAGGTGACACCAGAAGTCTGGCATTAACTGGGATGACAAGCCTCTCCCCTTGCTGGAGTAAGACTTCTGAGAGTCCTCTGGGGACATCTCAGACTTCTCTTCCCCTCACCACATAGCCACAAAGAGTCTTTTCTTGACTTCACAACATGAGAATAGGGTGAGTTTCCCAGACTCATGGCTCATGAATGTGGTGGGGGTGAGAAGGAAGTGAAGAGGTGTCTATGCACCACTGCAAGTCCTCCCTCTTCTGCAGGTACCTCAGCACCTGAATGACCTCCCATTCACCACCCAGTGTGAATAACACACAAAGGCACAAACAGCATCCGCTCCAGGTGAGCAGCTTTCGGCTGGGACTCTCAATTTGCCCGGTTCAAAACATAAGATGTAATACCCATGTTTTGTTCTAGACATGGTGTGACACACAGCAACCATCTTAGCACTTGGGGGTAGATGTAATAGGCTTAGAAATTCAAAGTCATTCTCAACTACATAGAAAGTCCAAGATTAGCCTGAGCTACTGGAGATCCTATTTAAAAGAGGATAGAGGAGAGAAGAAACAAGACTTGGGGGGATGTAGCTCATAGGTAAACAACCACCTGCCTTCACAGAGCCTGGGTTTAACCCCCAGCACTGCATAAACCAGGTTTGATAGGCCATACCTGTAATCACAGCATCTGGAAGTGGAGGCAGAAAGATGAGAAATTCAAAGTCATCCTCAGCAAGTGTAATGTCAGCCTGGGCTATAGGAGACCCTGAGTACCAAAATTAGACAAACACACAAAAACCAACTATGTTGTGATGGGCCCCCCAAACCCATAAAGTTTCAGTAATTAGTTTTTTCTTGGTACAACATTCAGCTCCAACTTCTAAGCTCCTTATGCTTTGGAGCCAAAGCTACAAGTGCAACTTTCATTCCGCTAGTCTGCCACATGTTTTGGCTGCTCTTAGAACAACCTGTGAGTCTCCCATGGTCTTGATGCACCTGCAGCCCCTTCTCTCTCAATAACCAGCAAAAGTCAAGTGCCTGGAGATCTTCTAAGGCAACAAGCAAATGCTATGTCTAGAAAGCAGAAGAGACCATGAAGCAGAGCACAGAGCCCTGGAGGCCAAAGAAAGGACCATTGTCCAAGAAGGAAAAAGAAAACTTTTTCCAAGCCTCAGATAGTCACAGACTGACTCATGAGCACCCACATGAAAGCAAGGACAGGGCTGAGGCTGAATGCTCTCTCACGTGATTCTTATGCCTGTATGCATTGCCTCTTCTCCATTGATTCTGAACTGTGGGCATGTCTTCCAAATCCTTCAGGCGTGTTCCCGGAATGCCTCATTGTGTGCCAAAGTGGTCATCATCTCCTGCAAAGCAGCAGTGTCTGGGAACAAGCTATCATTCTGAAATAATAAAGGCTATTCACATCGTTGACATTTAAAATGCCTGAGAACATTTATGATCAAACTCATATATATTTCTGACCAAGAGTTTGTGGCATTAATTATCAGCGCGGCTCCAGGGAAGGACGTGTTCCTTGCACGATGAAGCAGATTTTTTCTATTGAGTCAAAGACGTTTTTATTTGGTGGGAAGATACTGCATCCATTCATTTGGTCTGGCCTCAGATGACATCTTCCTGTGACCATCAGCTTCCTTCCTCATGGCTTGCACTTCAATGACATTAGATATCATATGCTCTACCATGCTAGCAGAAAGCCACTTAATCCTGAGAACTATTACAATTAAATATTACTTGATAAGATTTGAATAAATTAGATTTCAGGAAAACAAATATCAGTTATTATAATGGAATGGAATATATATATATATATATATATATATATATATATATATAGAGAGAGAGAGAGAGAGAGAGAGAGAGAGACGGGTGTGTGTGTCTGTGTGTGTGTGTGTGTGTGATCCCTCAAAAAAATAACTTTTATTGGAATGCCTACAAAGCCTAGTCCATAGTAAGCGTAACAACAATGGTGACAAGATTTTTTTCCCAACTCAACAATATAATGAAAACCTTCTGTGACTGCCCATATCCATAAGAGTTTTCAATTGTTTCTTTGAAAAGCCTTAATGTGCATGTAATGACTAGACAGTGTTCTAGTGTGATTTTTGTTGCTGTGAAAAACACAATGACTAAAAGTAATCAGGAGAGGAAAAGGCTCCTTTGGCTCTCACTTGCAGCTCACAGTCCATCACTGAGGGAAACCAGAGAAGGAACTCAAGGCAGGAACATCAAGTGGCAGAGGTCTGCAGGTTTAAATAGAGAAGAGTTTCCGAAGCATCAGTTCTCTTCCTCAGTGGAAGCCCAGTGGAAAAACAGATGTGGAAAACATAGGCTTGGCTTGGCTTGCTGTGGTGTTTTGTCATGTCATATAACCCTGGGATCTTTGTCTGACATTATTTCCTGAGCACTATACTCATTTATACTCATTTTTTTTTCTTTTAGGTAGATGCAAATCTCTCTGAATTTAACAGTTTCATTTTCCATGCACCTGTAAACCAAGCCATAAAATGAGAACAGCTAGTACTTATTCTCACATTAAAAGCAACTGCGCATCAGAAGTGTATGCCCTGGTCAGCGGGCATCAACAAGGGCCTGAACCCCCAAAGGACCTGGAATGAAGAGACAAGAAACCTGAGAAACCTGACAGCAAGACAGGCTTTCTGATCAAGCTAAAAATTTTTATTTTTCTCAAGCATGTTATATAGTAGTTAGGGCTGGAAGCTAGGTAAGGCAGGGATTCAGAAGGGGAGGTCGTTGCCTGGTAACCAGACAACAGGATGTTCTTAGGCATAGGTCACTGAAGGTGAGCAGGGTATCTCTAAGAGGAAATGCAGGTAGAGATAAGCAGGTTGTTAGCAGGGGAAGAGATCTCAGGAGTTGCTAAATACCCTAACTGCATTAGGAGGGGTTACCAAGTAACCTAACTGCATTCCTGTAAGCCCTAAATTCTACTTGTCAGGAAGTTGGGGAGGGGGGAGAAGGTTGATTGGGACTGAAGGTAAGCAATCGTCTAACTCAATGGGCTATTCTAAAAAAAAGAGAGAGAGAGAGAGAGAGAGAGAGAGAGAGAGAGAGAGAGAGAGAGAGAGAGAGAAAGAAAGAAAGAAAGAAAGAAAGAAAGAAAGAAAGAAAGAAAGAATCTGGCAATCTCTAAGGCTTATGCCATGATCGCTTCTGGCAGAAGTGAGTATAGCAAATTAAATCCGGAGCTGAGCATCTCATTGTCTCAAGACAGCCAGAGTCCTTGTTTTCTAAGGCTGTCGGAGATCGTGTTCATTCTTCTTCTCACTAAACAGACATGACTCAGATGTCTGTTACAAACTTTCAAGATGGGACCAAGACTGGTCCTGAGGAAACTATGGAGTTGAAGGTTACTACAAAGAATACAAATGAGAGGACTCCTGACACAAACAAGTGTCTTCTTGTCTTTTTGTCTTCCCAGTCCTCATATTTTAGGAGCTGAGAGCCTTGATGGGTGGGGGCTCAACCATTGCTCCTATCTAGCTGAAGAGGCTGTGTTGTGGGCGTGAAAATCAGGATTCACTAGACTCAGTTTGAGTGAACTGAAGTTTATTCTGGAGAAATGAATTTACGCAGGAAACAAGTGACTGCCGCGGGCTCCCATTCCTAGGATGCCAACTCTGCCACCCCGATGCTCTCCATGACCCAAAAATGGGGCTTCCGAGCCCCCCTCCTATTCCATTTAACCAGTCACGTCTGTACTGCTACAGGTGTATGGGGAGGGTTGGGTGGGGTGGGGTGGTGTGAATATATCACTACACCGTGTTGTTTCTATTTATTGTTTGTTTGTCTTAGTGGATGTTAGGGTCCCACAGCCACAAATGCAAACCACAGAGGTGTTGGGAAAAGAAATGGACACTGGAGACCCGCTGTCCATAAGCCCTGCACATATGCAAACCTTTGACCCAGAAACTCCACTGGTGGAAATGAGGGTCATGACAAGAGCTGGTGTGTAATTCAGTGAAACTTCATAGTATAGTAATTTACAGGGAACAAAAATTGTCCTCAAGCACCCAAATACTAAAGATGAACAAATACTCTAAAATATAAGATGAATAAAATGAACTGATTTGCTTTGCCAACAAACATGATACCACAAATATATTTTTTCCCATTGAAAGTGTTCATCTTGCAGTGATGGGTGTGGTGTCTGTAATTCAAGTTCTTGGCGACTAAGACAGGAGGAATTTGAGGCTAGCTTAAGCTACTCAGTGAGTTCCAGACCGGCTTGGGCCACAGAATGAAACTCTGTTCCAAACAACAATGAAGAAAAGGGAAGAAGGGAGGTGGGAGGGAGGATGGGGAAGGAGAGGGGAGGGAAAGGGAAGGGAAGGAGTACATGTGAATCTATACTTAATATGAAAATGCAAGCTATAAAACACAGGTTAAATGTGATTCTGCAAGGATGGAGGAATGGCACTGTGTAAGACCACTGGCTGCTCTTACAGGGGACCTGGCTTTGTTTCACAGCCATCTGTAATTCCAATTTCTATACCCTCCTCTGGTCCACGGCACCAGACATACACACAGTGCACATACAGACATGTAAGTAACAGTCATACACATAAAAATGTTTCTAAATGTGAGCCAGCATGCCAGTTACAAATATATATATAATATTTTTCTTCATATATATATATATATGAAGAAAAATATTGATTCTCTCTGGAGATGTATATCATCATTCAATTTGTTTTTCTTTTTCCTTATGTAAAATTTCTATTTTATCCAATTAACCTCTCTTCCATTATTAGAAATGTTTATATTCCAAACTTTGAGGTAATAAAAAACAAACACTGAAAGTAAAAGAGGGTTTCTTCTTGTTCTTTCTATGTAGTTTGAAATACAGAGTACAGAGCATTAAAACAATCAACATTTGATTTAAAGCAGTCAGTGATAACACTGGACCCATGTGAATGCAGCTTCATCTGGTGTGCC
The DNA here is from genome assembly GCF_943737965.1 of Phodopus roborovskii. Taxonomy (NCBI): domain Eukaryota; kingdom Metazoa; phylum Chordata; class Mammalia; order Rodentia; family Cricetidae; genus Phodopus; species Phodopus roborovskii. The sequence goes on from NW_026126433.1 coordinate 943,347, forward strand.
CCATGCTATGGAAAGCATCACAGCATTTTGGAAAATAATAAACACATATCCGACTTTCTGGCCACATTTCTGGGAGATTTGGGAGAATCACAGCCATGGTTTCCATATCTGTAAACTCGGGTTGGAGAAGAAGCTAAGTTCCTTTTCAGCTCTAATGTGCTTATGCAGGGGACACCCTCAGGCACAGAAGAGCCCACACCAGGATGTCTGCCATTCTTCCTCCAAGGTCCCAGCCTGCACAGGACTATTGAAGGGGCCACTGTGCCTCCTACTGCCTCCTTGAGAATGTGTTTACACACTAATCATCCACAGACACTGTGTCTCCAAACACGAAGGGCAATGACATAACCACCACTTGTCTCTGTACATTCATATAAATAACTAATGTGTGTCTGACAAGAAGAAAACATGAAGCCAATTCCACTGGCATGCAGAGCTATTCCTGTAGACCAGCCCCCTTGTCTCCCACAATAGCCACTGATGATCTAATTATGTCTTCCCCTCTGTGTTGGGATGTCTTAAAGGGCTTCCCAGCAAGGAGACAACTAACAAGAAAGCCATGTTCCTTCCCATTCATGCCAAATTTCTCCCAGTCATACCAATGGCCCCTATAGCCTGTGACAGGGCTTTTCTCACACATGCTCTGTGCTTGTATTCCCCTACACAGGCAGATGGAGCAAGGCATGTCAGCCCCTTATGGGGCTGAGAGATGGGCAGAGGGTTGCTACACTCATGTGTTCTCTCATACTGTGGACATCCTGTTTATCTGGCTCCCCTGCTCAGGATTGGCCGTGGTCTATCAGCACACTACTGACAGCTGGGAAGATCTCCAGAGGAACATGCCTTTCCTGTGACAAACATCCCAAACAGCAACAGGAACATGTGTCTGTCCACCAGGGCCACGGAAAGCAGAGCACACTGGGTGTCTGGACTTCCACAGTCGCCTAAAGGCCGGATGACCTTCCCAGGGTGTACCATCAAGCGAACTCTTGGACATGTATGTCCAGGCACTTCAGGAAGGTTGCCATGGTTGCAGGCTTCCACTTCCACAGCCTCAGATGTTATGGCCTTTCTTCTAGCCCCTGTGTCAGAGCAAAGGAATGTCTCCCAGCCTCATCGAGGCCCTGTGGGATCTGTTGAAAATGCAGGACAGCTGTGGGCCTTGGCGAGGCAGTCTGTGAATGTATGAGACTTGGACACAATTCAAAGCCAGAAATAACTGCAGGACTTATAACCCTGCATTGTTGTGCCCTCTTCTTCTCCCCCTCCCTGCCTCTCTGTGTCTCTGTCTCTGTCTTTCTCGTGTGTGTGTGTGTGTGTGTGTGTGTGTGTGTGTGTGTGTGTGTGTGCTCACATTACTCATTCTTCATACCCTGGAGCTGGATCAGTCTCATCTACATCAATTTCCTGTGCTCTTCATGGCAGAGGGTTGTTGATAATGCTCTCTCCTTCCTTGTGAAAAGAAGCAGGGGCGGGGGTGGGCAACAGAACACTTCTCACGATGCTGAAGAACAGGAAATTGAGGAAGACCCAGGACCCAGCTGGAAGCTGAGAAGCAGCCTAAAGCACACTAGTGTGTAAAGTCTTGGTCAGGAGCATAGCTGACGCTCAGAAGGCTTGGCACAGACTTCATCTTCTCTAGTCTGCTTTGCCTTAAAGGTTCCAACTTGGACACAGAGGGTGTGAACCCTCTACACTGAGGCCCTTCACCATTCACTCTTACAGAAAGAATAATCAGGGAAGGATCTGATGGCAGACATAGCTCAAGTCCACCTCTGCAAAGCCAAGTGGCCGACACATGGCTGCAGAGCTGACACTGACTTTAGAAACTCTACTCTCGAAATTTTGGCTTCACTGGTACCTGGAAACTCAAATACCCCATAAGCAGATTAGTAAGTGAGGAGATAGCCTAGGACATTTGTTCATATTGTCTAAGTTGAAATCTTCTGCCTTTGAACACAATTTTTTTCTTATAGATTTGCTTGCTGGGTAATCCCAAGTACTCACTGGCTTTGTGTCAGTATTGACAAGAGACTCTGTGTGTGTGTGGGTGTGTGTGTTGAACTGGGCCTTCATACACCTCAGACAAGTCCTCTGCTACCCACCTACACACTTCCCCACAACACTGGCTGCATATTCTGCACTTTAGTTATGATAGCTTCTCTAGGTGGAGCCTCAAAAAAAAGTAAAGAATTGTTGGTGCAATTAATATTGTGTTATCTATATATTAAAATGAAATTAAAACACACTTGTAATATTTAAAAAATAATTTAGGACAGGAGAACGCATTCAAAAAGAAAGAGAGAAAGGAAGAAAGAAAGAAAGGTCTTCGTACAGAGAATTCCCAGGATGCCACGGTTCCTCTCACGAGATCATTTGAGCTGTCTGCAAGTGTAGCTGCACAGAAAGAATTTCTGTGTCTATGCATCTCACCTAACTGGAAGAAGAGTCCTATGACTCTCACTGGGCAAGTTCAGGTGCTCAGCTCATTCACTCTCATATGATGACCACACCTACAATTTGATTAGTTATGTACTGATGCCCTAGATGGATATGGGTGGTGGGACCATTGAACTCTCTGCATCCTATCCATAGTTACTACTTTGCAGCATGCTTCTGTACCTCTGCTGTGCATTAATAATCCACCCACAGATACATGTGGGAACAAACTGGTTCAAATCCAATATTCATCCCTTCCCCCAGAACCAAACACTAGACACTTGCATTCCCACTTCCTTGCACCCCTAGTAACCTGGCTTCCTGTGAGTCAGGCTGGCCACAGATGCAAAGGAAGAGATGCAACCAACCTGACTGACTCTCATACTCTCAATGACCCTGACTGCATCGATAGTCTTTACTCTGTATTTTAAAACATTTTTCTTAAGGACAGATTTAAGATCCAAAGTCAGTTCACATGGTTCCCAGGAATAAGTTAGTTGTTTCCTGTAGAACAGGGGGTCTCAACAAGTGGGTTGCAATGGCTTTGGGAGACAAATGACCCTTTTACAGGGATTGTCTAAGACCATTGGAAAACACAGATATTTACATTATGATTCATAACAGTAGCAACATTACAGTTGTGAAGTAGCAGCAAAATTAACTTTATGGTTAGGGTTCCCCACAATATGAGGACCTGCATTAGAGGGTCGCAGCATTAGGAGGTTGAGAACCACTGTTAGAGAAGAAGTAATAAACAAGAAGTCTATGGAACCTCCTGGTTGTCACCACACAGGCTAGCATTCTCATCATAATCTGGGCCACCAGAAAAAAGTCTTTGAGCAACCCGGCCCCCACTTTGAACTCCCACCCTTATCTCCTATGTCCTTCTGAACTCTTTCAGTCATATTTCACTTGAAACTAAGCTGATCCCCCCATCAATCCCTCCCCTTTCATATGCAATGAAAGCCACATTCATGTAAGGAACTTGATCCAATGGTTCATTTTCTGAGGTACCTTTAGCCAGCTAAGAGTAGCTACAAATTGACAGAAAACACTAGACCTTGCAAATGCCTTCTAGTCTGGCTACCCTCCCCAACTCTGCTAAGCTGCCCTCAGCCCACACCAAACTTGAAGTTTAGAGTAGAAAATTACTAACAGCCAAGTTTGCCAGCAAGGCCTTGCACCTTATAAGCTTTAAACAGGATATAAAAAGTAGAGACAAACCCATGAATGGTTTTAGTTGAGAAAGAGATGAATGTGACAAGAGGAATGACTGAGACCTAGATGACCATAAGACTGTTCCCTCCTGAGTACTCAATAAGAGGAAAGGGCTCCATGAAGGGTCACAGGTTGGGGCTATAATGATTATTCTCTGCTCTCAGAGTCTGTCATTACAGGCTGATGCCTAGCTATGCAAATATGTGTTTACAGCACTTATTTTTATTATCAATGTCTTTATCCTGCATAAGTGGGCAGGTTCTATGTGTCAACCTTTACTCCCTTCTTGAAAATTCTACCATCTAGAATATAGCTTTTTGGAACCAAGTATTACAAATTATTTCTTGAGACAGACATCACCCTCAGAAGCCTCCATTCTACTCTTAGTTTCAAATGAAATAAATAAATAAAACTTTTTTTTTAAACAGTGGTTTCAGGATGTATCTTTCAACTAAGATTTATTTTTATAATTATAAAAAAACTGATTTTAGAAATGAAAAGTAAAAACAATTTTTGAAATAGAATCCAATCCATTCTCTATAACAATCAGATTAATGCAGCATAGAAAAAATAACAGAGAAATGAAAAAGAGGCAAAATCAGAATCCCCCTGAAATTCTCCCTTTCAGATGTTTTTAATCAAGTAAAAGCATGTATTCCCTTTCTCCAAGCCAGGTCTGCTCTAAGCCTGATTACAAAACTCATACTCCATGGCAAAGTAAGGCCATGCGTACACATGTTAGTCAGGGTTCTCCAAAGTCACAGAACTGATAGAATGTATGCACACGTAGGATTTATTAGACCGACTTACAGGGTGTGGTTATGGTAGCCCAGCAATGGCTATCTCATGCTGGAGAGGCTGAGAACCAGCAGTTACTCAGTCCATCAGACAGGACATCTCTGCAGTCCCAAAGCCTAGAGGATCCCTGGAGAAATTGGTCTTCGGTGTATGTTCAAAACGCAAAGGGATTAGGGAGCTATAGGACAGGTGAACTGGCCAGCAAGAGTGGGCACAAGTAGGCAAAAAGTCAAAATTTCATTTTCGCATGTCCTTTCACCTTGGCTGCCATCAAAAGTGCCACCCACATTTAGGATGGGTCTTCCTCCTTCAAATAATTTGATGAAATCCCCACTACCACCAGACTCAAATTTTAGTTGACTGCAGATCCAGTCGGGTGGACCACCAAGATTATCTATCACAAGTAGTTGGCCAAGGAGACAGACAGAGGTCACACTGGCCTGGTGTTTCCCTGGGCAGGGCTGCATCGATTTGCAGCTGTGATCACTCTGAGGAGAATGTGAGAAAAACTCAGAAGGTGTGATCAAAGAGTTAAGAAACAGATGCCATGAGACAGTAGAAAGGAGCTTTATTTCATTCTCAGAATACCCCAGCAGATTCTGGAAGGTGAATAGCATGCTACACTCCTCAGGCCCCAGGTAAGAAAGAAAAGATCAACCTAACACTAGGGACTTCATGCCCCAGGTGCCTGACATGGCAGTAGATTCCCCCCACCCCACACGCATACTCATCCATGGCACCCCTCTTCTATCACTTTGCTGAGGACTTTCCTTAAAAGTGCTTACCAAAAAAAAAAAAAAAAAAAAAAAAAAAAATCCCTGGTTGAGGGAGATGGCTCAGATGGGAGATAGCAAGTATGAGAGCTAAGAACTAAAGTTCAATCCCTATAGCTCAGTTTTTAAAATGCCCTTGTGATCCCCAAAATACGGAGGCAGAGGCTGGCAGAGTCCGGTGTTAGCATTTGAGGCATTTGAGGGGGGACCTGGCATGGGGAGTATCAGGGTGGGTTCCATAGCAGGCGAGGGTGACCAAGGCAGAGAGACAAACATGCCAGGCAGATAGAGTTTAAGAGAGAAGTTTTATTTAGAAGGGGGAGGGAAGGGGAAGGAAAGAGAAAAGAGGCAAGGAGACACAGAGAGAGGACAGAAGAGAAGAGGGAGACAGGAGAAGTCCTGTTAACCCCAGGTGAACCACAGGGAAGAGAAGAGGAGAGGTAGGGGAGCAAGAAGAGAGCAGGAAGAGAAGAGAGTGGAGAGAGAGAGAGAAGAGCCAGAAAGAGAGCAAAGGAATGTAAGTGAGCAGGGTCTTTCTTTTAAATGGGGTTCTTTGCACCTGCCTGTAGATGGGTACTCATGGAACCCTGGGCTGAACAGGGTACTGCCTGAGTGCATTCTACCAGCTGACAGGTGCAGGCCAGCATCATGCCTGAATCCTTACACCCAGGGCCTCCTGACCAGCCTCACCTAACTGGAAAGCTCCGGACTATCACCTCTGTAACACTGGGAGATAGATGTGGGAAGACAAGATTCTTGGGGACAGATATAAGCATCTCAGATCTCTGGTCCTCTCCCCATCTTTTTAAGTTCTTTGTCGGACAGGTGTACGATGACAGAGGAAGACATTGATGACAATAGAGGGTTTTACTCAGAGTGCTTAAGGAGCTGCAGTCCCTTGTGTCCTGGGACCCCACCACAAGGTTTTCTTCCACATTTGGTCAAGTCATACACACATACATTATTTGATATCAAAAGGCCATACCTGCTTTGATTGTTATAAGTGATAACATCATTCCCCAGGAAAATGTATTCCCTTGTTCAACCAATCCAGCCCTAGGAGGATGAATGACCAGAGTTTATACAATTACTCATGTATCCATTTTTTTTCCATTGACTCAATGAGAATGATGAAATGCTTGTAGGATTTGTATTTGAGCAATGTGATTGAAAAGATGCCCAATTCCAACATTGGTCACAGACTCTATTTAGATGCCCCCCCCAAACCCACAAAAACCAAAAACCTGTTCCCCGTATGAACTGTCCACTCCTTTGGGAGCAGACACAGCTGCAGAAACGTGTCTTCTACAATTAGTTGCTCTGGTAAAACACTCCAATAGAAAGCAGTTAGGGAAGAAAGGCTTTGTTTTTAGCTTACAGTTTCTGTGGGGACAGTCCATCATGGTGGGAGAGGTATGGCAGCAGGAGTTGAGTGTCAAGAAGCAAAGAGACCACATTTCATCCAAACACAGGAGGAAGGGGGTGGGAAGCGCATTAAAACTATAATGGCTCCTAATGGCTCCACTGCTTCCCTGCCTGCCTAAACAGGGCCACCAACTGGGCACTAACCTTAAAGAATAGCACAAAACTTCATAGAAGTTCAACAGCTTATATGACAAGGGATTGACATGTAAAATAAGATTGTTTCTAAATTAAATTTAAAAAGAAGAAAGAGAATTCAAGTAAATTTAATTTCATGTCAATGAATGAAAAAACAAAAGCAACAAAACTAAAAAAAGAAAAACAAATCATTAAACATCTGCCTTCATCTAGAAAGTTGAAAAGTGAAACCTAGCAAAGGCCTTCTTTCTTGTTATCTTAGGCAGGCTTTTATTTCTCTAGAATAAATACCCGGAAGTAGGATGGTTGTATTGGACTATAGGCATGTGTTTCACTTGTTTTCTTTTTTACAAATACATAGCTATTTTGCATGCTATGGAGTACATGTGATATGTTGTTAGTACATGTGTGCAATAGAAGTTGAAACACTTCATGACGGCAATATAGAGGCATATGTGTGTTAAATTTAAAAAGACAGGTTTAATTCATTTCCACATGAGTTAAATTAACTTGGAAATATACAAGAATATCCATCTTTGTACATAAAAATTACAGCGGGGCAGATATGAAAAAAACAATGGAAGAGGTTGTAAGAAACCCTGACCAACAATTTTAAATATGCTCTTTGAATATTTTAATAAGCCATATACCCCCTAAGTGGGTTGATTCTGATCACTCAGAACTAAGCAGCTCAAACACAATTGACAAAAGACCTAGTGTCACTCATGCAAACAGATTTGAAATGGCAATCCCCACAGCAGACAAATGGTCCTATGTCGCATAACTGATTCTGCCATTGGACCAATGACTTCAAGGCTGTCCTCCATCTTAGGCTCTGCATTCATAGACTGCATCATAAGAAGAATGTGTGTGTCAGAGTCCAACCAGAAAGAATTTGTGTTAGGCTTCCAAGTTTCTAATTGTATAAATATTCATGTTTCCAAACTGCATGTAATAATTAAAGTAGTGTGTTCTTCTTCAAGAAAAACCCACATTTCATGCTGGACATTACCCATGGTGGTAGGGACTAGAGTGTATTTCTGTGCTTTCTAACACATGCTTTTCATTTAGCATCTAAAAGTGACACAGCCATGTGACAGGCAACCAATAAAGCGAGTTGATGGAAAAAGATATTGGAAGCCTGCTATCCTTCCAAATAAGTTTTCACCAAAAATAAATTGAATTGAACCAGGTCAGGGCATCTTCCTTGGGACCACATGGGAAAGATTTTGCCAAGTTTGTGATGATCACCACAGACCCTTGTCATGCAATATGTACACTGAGGCAAAAGTTCAAGGAACACAACTTGTTGCAAGGTGACTCCAATAAACTTGCCCAGGTGAAATTCTGACAAGAATCTTGAGTAGGTACTTAGTTCTGGTCATAGCTAACCCTTTTCTACATTTTCCCTAATCCTTACTCTCACTGCACTCTGTCTACTTCTAATGCTCCGAACAGCTAAATGAGAGACACCAAGCCATATGGTATTTCTAGACAGAACAGAGCCAAAAGTGTATAATCAGGACAAAATAGCAAAATGGCCTGTTTTTCCATAACATTCTCTCTTTATTGGGCCTCTATAAATTCCAAGTGAGGTGCTGTGCACAGATCCTCCTGATGACATGGATACACCGAGCAGAGACAGCACTAAATACCAGGTCTCTTGGATACTAAGCCTTATGTCTTTTCCATCTCTGCAAATTTCCTTCATTTGGGCCCATGCTGGCTCTCAAAAGAACTCTCCAGCTAAACTGGGGCAGCAGAGCCCTCCTCCCACTCCAGCAGAACTCAGGCCCTTGCCTGTTAGGAAGCACAGGCTGTCACATCAGGTGTACTCCATGAAAATGCCCCATAATGATTTTATGACTGGGGATGCCTACCACACAGATAACAGGGGTAGAGGTGACTGCCTTTCCAAATCTTGCTAAAGATACCTCTGTGGCTGCAATCATATGCATGAAGGGCAAGAAGAAAGTTAATGTCTTGTGTTGAGATGTGGAAGATGTGGGGTGCACAAACAACCATGGGAGACTTAGCATCAATCACCCATCATAGGTGGGCAACTGTGGCAATTTGAAAAGGAATGGCCCCCACAGGCTCATAAATGTAAATGTGTGATCATTAGGGAGTGACACTCTTTGAGAGGGATTAGGAGGTGCGGCCTTGTTGGAAGAAGTGTATCACTGGGGGTGGGCTTTGAGGTTTCAAACCTTCAAGCCAGGCTCAGTGTCTCTCTTCCTGCTGCCTGCCCATCCAGATGTAGAACTTTCAGCTACCTCTTCAGCACCATGTATGCCTGCATGCTGCCATACTTCCCACCATGAGAACAAATGAACTAAGCCTCTGAACTATAAGCTATTCCCAAAGAAATGTTTTCCTTTGTAAGATTTGTGGTGGTCATGGCGTCTCGTCACAGCAATAGAACAATGACTAAGACTTATGTTTCCAAAAACATGTGATCTCAACTTCCATTCCTGATGTGACAGAATATCAGCTGATGACTAGCAAGGTAGCTCAGCTAGTAAAAGTACTTGTTGCCAAGGCTGATGATCAATTGCAGGATCTACATAGTGGAACAAGAGAACTAACTCCCAAAGGCTGCCTTCTGACTTCCTTTTACATGCCCACCAATGAATGCATTCATACACACACACACACACACACACACACACACACACACACACACAGTACAATCAGGTGTATCTTGAAAAGCAAATCAATCATCACTATTTACAAATCACACATGTGTAGCCCTGTTCATGTCTCCCCCTTCAGAGAGCCACTGGTTTCCACACACACTAGAAATGCCATCTGATGGGGCTGGAGAGGTGTCTCAATGGTTAGGAGTATTCCCAGCATCCACATGGCAGCTAACAACTATCTGTAACTCTAAGATCTGACCCTCTTACACACATGCAGAAAAACACTAATGCACATAGAAGTAAATTTTTTTTAAAAAAAGAAATGCCATAAGACAATTAACCTAGCTTAGTGGAACAAAACTGATTCTTGCACTTCTAAAAGTTCTTTGTGAACTAAGGAAAAAAAAACATATCCCACTTATTAGAATTTTTTTAACATTGCAATGCATTTATTAAGGCAAATTACAGTGGAAATCACTAACAGTTACCTAGCTGGACTCAAGACCACCTGATAAGAGGGAGTGCTACAGCAAACCTAGCCAACTCTCTGTATCTGATGAGATCAGGAATCCTAGAGGAAAACCTATTGCTGCCATATTCCTAAAGCAGTGTAATTCCCACTGCATTCTATGTATCTGTCCTTATTCCCACAAGTAAGTGTAGCTCTCAGCACTCATCAAGAAGGCTTCCTTTTGCAGCAGATGGGGATTATTACAGGATCCACAGCTGGTCAAATACAGAGAACAACTGACTTGTGTTGGGGGGGTGCTGCCAATCTAACTTGATATAGCTACAAACAAACCTTACACCTAAGGCTCAGGGGAGCATTGGTGGCATGGGTGTGTGTGTGTGCCAGAGGACCAGGACATCTGCTATGAGCTAGTGTCATCTGTCCATGATAGGGAATTGCACCCATAAAATCTCAACAATATGGTTGCCTAAGTAAGACCTGCACATTGACAACACCAGCTGGCATGCCAATGTGGACTGAGGAAATCTCACAAAGCCCACCCCCAGAGTAAGATAGGCAGTTAATAGCTGCTAAGAGAGGGAGAACCAGCCTTCTCCAGGATAAGCCCTTGATAAGTTTTCCAATCCCAAATGGTCAGCTCCGAACACATGCACATGTGAGCAGCACTAAATGAACTCAGGTTATACTTTTATATATATACACGTGTGATGATAAATAAAAAGAGGTCATGAGTTGAGAAGGAGTTGTGGGATAAGCATGCAAGAAGTTAGAGGGGTAAGAGTATGGGGTGAAAATGATGTAATTACAGTATTCATGTATGGAATTCTAAAAAAAATTAAAAGGTTAGAAAATTATGAAAGAAAATCACCAAAAAGCCAGCCTTTGGTCTGACTTGCAAGACCATTTAAGGAAATAGTTATATATTAGTTGAACCCTGATCAGCTGGTCTTGCAAACACAGACACTATCAGACAAACACTTACTGAGTGATATTTGGAGTATCTATTCTGTTGTCATGGTAACCAGTGACAACAACAACTATGAATTTGGCCATGAATGAATTCAGCTTCACACAGCACTGGCTCTGTGGTAGAGGATATCCTAAAGGACTAGTCTCCAAAGCAAGAGATGGAACATATCCACAGTGTAGTACAGCTCTGACACTTTTTTATCTTGGGCATCACTAATTACAAATATAAAACCTTTCAAATGTGCACATTAAAAAATTAGTCTATTGTTCATATTGTTTAAAACAAGTCTGATTTGGGGACTAGAGAGGTGACACAGTAGTTAGGAATGAGCTAGGCTCATTGGATGGCTCATAACTTACTGTAATTCCAGGTCCAGGGATCCAACTCCCTCCACTGGCTTCCATGGGTCCTTACATGCATGTGGTTACACATATACATTAAATAAATAAATATTTAAAAGAAAACAAATAAGTGTGGTCCTCATCCCTCATCAAGGAAGCTTTTCTTTGAAATAGATGAAGACCATGACAGAAAACCACAGCCTATCAAAATGCAGAGTTTCAGAGCCCAGTCCCAATGGGTACATCTACGAAACAACTCCCACACCTAAGGTTCAGGGAACACAGCAGAAGAGGGCATGGAAGATTCTAAGGGCTTAGGATCAGGGAGTCTGCTGTGAGAGTGTGTCTCACACAAATGTCACCATCTAACCAGTATGACAACCTAAACATAAGCTGAAAAGGACAATAACAATAGGCCTGCTAAAGTGGATGGGAAGAGGAAGGGCCACAAGCCCTCAACCCTACATAAAAAACTATGTAGGCAACCAAGGAAAGCTGAGAGTGGGAGGAATGGCCTTCCCCATGGATGACCACACCAACTGGTAATCCAATACTAAATGATCAGCCCTGTAAACATACCTACAAGTAAAAATATACAGAGTGAGCAGGTTATATTTAGAAGTATGTATGTATACACACATACACACATAATTGATGTGTGTGTATATATATATTATATTGCATTATATATATATGTATATATATGTGTATATATATATATATGTATATATATATATATATATATAAAGTAAAACCTCCTTATGATAGCTAAAGGTTCCAACAAGCTGGTCCTTATTGCTCTACTTAATAATTACTCCATACTCCATAAGGAGCCCAGTATTTCCAACCAGAGCACACAGCACACCTCTGCCACCTGCCTCCTCAGCCTCTGGTACTCTCCATGCCCCCGTTTTCAGGCCTCTTGGGTCTTTCTGGTCTCTGCTATTCATAGCGGGACACAACTGCAAGCATTTTGGTGCGTGGTAATTGATGTTTGTCCAAACATTGTGAAGTAATAAGCCACAGGAGACACGGAAGCTTGAACAAGGCAAAGTCAAGGGAACAAACAGTGTTCTGAGTGCATTATTCCAAGCCCACACCCAGGCAAAGCTGACTTACAGCTTTTCTTCCTCACAATGATACTATAAATAAAGCACAGACATTTCTGTTCTCCTATAATCCCTTCCATTGTGTGGTTTTGTGTGCAGTCGCACGCGATTGGTGTGGTCTACACTCCCAGCGAGGCAGGAGCTGGTTTCAGGGCCACCTGTTGGCCTCACATAAACTAAGGGACCTAGAGGACCTCCCATGTCCACAGTAAGTGAATATCTGAAGTACAAAAAAACAAAACAAACAAACAAAAAAAAAACTATAAATCTTGAGAAAGAAAAAAGTCTGGAAAGTTGAAGTTAAAAAATAAAAAGAGCTACCTATATGACAGTGTCATGTGCCTCTCAGACAACGCAAGCAACCAGTGTTAGCTATCCAAAAACAAAGAGCAAGAAAACATCCATCAGGTAGGAAAACGGTGCAATTGGTGTACTATGTTTTCAGCTAGAGTGACAGGTGTGTTTGAACCAAGACAGGACATGACTAAGCTGCCTCCCATCGGAATCCCTCACCTATATAAACAACCCTAAGACATAGACAGCATTGCATATTCACTTAGTTTCTTGGAATTTACATAAATATACATCTGTTGTAAGAAGGACAGATTAAGCATCACCTCTAGGCCATGCTCCATTCAACTGTCTTTCCTCATTATGGTTCAGACCTTTCTAAATCAGCTTGAGTACACAGCTGTAGGGGTGTGTGGGAGTGAGCTGTGTGCACAAGGCTACCTGGCAGGCAGCCACCTCCCCATTCATCTGCTCATAACACAAGCTAATGATCATGCTTGACTTCAAACAGATAATGAGAAGTCAACACACTCATAACACGGCAGGAGATGGTGATGTGGGAAGTGTTTAATCTGCCCTTCTGCCACTTCTTTGGGTTTAGAGACAGCTCACATCATAAGGCTGGAGCTCTGGCTCAATAGGCAGAGGGCTTGCCTTGAATGCACAGTCATGGCTGTAGTCCCCATTGCCACATAAAACCAGTTACAGAGGTGTTGCCTACCTGTGATGCCAGGTTTAGAGCAGTAAAGGCAGGGAGGATCCTAAGTTCAGGGTCATCCTTGTCTGCACAGGAGTTAAAAGCTTCCTGCGTTGCATCAGACTTGGTAAATAAACAAACACTTAAAAATAGAAGAACTTGCTTTGTGCCAAAGAGGACTATATTGGCAGCAATAAATCCATCACTGTCTGCAGACCCTGAAAATGAAAATAATTGTCTGCTTAATGTTGGATAGATGCAGTAAGAGACAGTGTTTGTGTATTCATCAGTGTGTTTGTGTTCATGTTTCTGTGTGGCCCTGGTTGTCTTGGAGTTTGCTCTGTAGACTAGGCTGGCCTTGAACTCAAAAGTGTGCCTGCCTCTGCCTCTGCCTCCTGAGTGCTGGGATTAAAGGTGTGTGCCACCACCGCCCAGCAGCGCCTGGACATTGCATTTGCACTTTTTACAGTCCTGATGGTAATAACCACTCACATGCTGTCTGTGTCTGCCCTGCAAAACATTCCCTTCAACTAACTGAGGTGCTCATTTGCATAGACATATCTATCGATCTTTCTTCAGAACACAGGATTGTTGCTTTTGATTTGGCAGTTGTGTGTGTGTGCAACTATTTTCAGCATCCTTCTTTTGAAGAACATAAGCATTTGATTTTGATGGATACCAATTTCTTGATATTTTCTTTTACAAGGCTTTCATTTAATGCTGTCTCTAAATAACTCTTTGTATTCAAAAAGATCTTATTTATGCTTCCTCTTATGAGCTTACATTTTCATGCATATGAAGTGTGATCCATTGTGGCTTGGATTTCTGATGTGGTATACTGTCAGTAATAGTCAAGGTCATTGTTGAATGGAGATATATAGCTGTCCCAGCTCACACTGTTCCCTGCAGTCCTGGCTTCCATTTCTTCTGTCATCAACTGACCATTGATTATCCAGTCCTGGACCTGTCATTCTGTACATTTTGGCCTGTATTTGGTTTTACATAAATTTCCTTGGGCAGCTTTGTGAAAGAAACTTCTACTGTGTTTGTAGATTACTACTCTTGATTTGACATGTGCTCTCTGCTCTGTATAGATGAGTGTAAAAATAATTTCCCCAAGGTATGTATTTTATATTGTCTGAACAACAGCTCCCTATGACTCTAAAATGAAAACAGCTTAGGTTATTTTAGTAAACGATTACATTGTGTATTTGTTCTGCCTTTCCACACATTTACTCAGAAACTTCCTATTGTTTCCAGAATAAACATGAGATAAAATTAAGCATCTGGAAATGAGGATGTAAAGAAACAACTGCATGAATCTGTGGATGTACACTTCTGCCCCATTCTGTATGAACAGATATCTTCAACAAGGGAAGTGACAAGCAGGAAGACAACTAGTCCCAACAAGGTGAAAAAATTGCACACTGTGGGAAGACAAAATCTTCAGCAAGGAAAACCAGTCATCTTCACCATGGGCATGGTCTCTCTTTGTGATTTTTATCTCAGCAAATTCAAGATTAGAATCTTCTTTGGCCACTGGTGTATCAGACTAGAAATCAATAATGTGATGAAAACTGAAAAATTCAAAAAAGTTTAACATTATGCTTTTGAAGAACCAATGGACAAATGGTCAAGTCGAAGGGATATTACAGAATGTACTGAGAGAAACAAAGTACCAAATAGCTGTATTAAGAGAGAAGTTTGCAGTAGCAAAGAGAAAATTCAGAAGGAACTGAAGTTTGGTGTGTGAAATAAAGCATGACAGACACAGAAATGCAAATGCACATTTTTCTTATAAGGAGGCTAGACGTACATGTGTATGTTTCTGTGTATAGGGTATGAACATGAGCATATATGAGAAGAAAGAGGTCTAAAGGGATGGGAAAGGATAAACAAGGAAGGGTTTATGTATGAATATATATGATATGGAATTGTCACAGAAATACATACAAGAATATATGTAATGTGAAATTGAAGAGAGTGACTATTGTGGTGCATGAAGGAGATCAGAAAGGGAGGCAGAGGTGAAATGAGGGGGGCTATAATAATGAGTATATGTGCAAAGATCAAAACAAAACACATTATTTTGTATGGCTAAAAATTAATTTACAATAAGAATATTTCTCATCAGCAACATTACATTATAAGAGACTTAGAAGATCAGAACAAACTCAAGCCAGAGTTAGCAGAATAATAATTAGAACAGAAATAAGCTGAAGTATAGAAAAAAGTTAATAAAATTGAGAGTTTTCTTAGGTAAGATAAACAAAATTAACAAAACTTTAGCTTTAAAAAAGAAAGATAAAGGAAAGAGATATAAATGATTAAGACTAGACATGAAAGAGGAGACATTATGACCAGTACCATGGACATTAAAAACAATTGCATTCCAACAAACAGGACAACCTAGAAAGAGCAGATAACACAGCTTGCTTACTGATAATCTCAGAGCATTGAAGTCTTAGCTGGCCTAGATCTAATAAGCATATTGAGTCAGAAATAAAAATCTCTTTTTAAAAAATGAAGAAAAGCTCAAAACAAAGGAAAACTCAGAACCAAATATTATCCCTGGAAAAACCTACCAAATACTAACTGAAAATTAACAACTGTCCTTGAACTTTTCAAAATTCAAGAATACTTTCAAATGCATTTTATACTATGGCCCAAATCAGACAGAGACAAGAGAAAAGAAAACAATGGGCCAATCTCCTGGAGAAACATGGATGCAAGACTCCTCACAAAACATAAAAAATTTAACGCCACTCAAAGGACCACACAGAATGACCAGTAGGAATCATTCCTGAAATGCAGAGATGGTTCAATATACAAATAATAATAGTCATTTGTTAATATGACACCCTAATTAGCAGAATGGCATGCAAAAAAATCACATGGTATCTCACTAGCTGTATAAAAAGTATCTGATAAAAGTCAACAAAATAAGAAAAGAGAAACACTAAACAATATCTGTACCTGAAAAGCCCACAGAAAACATCAATCTCAGCAACACAAAGCTGGAATCTTTTTTCCTGGAATCCTGAACGAAGATGGAATGAAACAAACCCTTGTCATTTTCCTTCATTAAAATGATGAAATCCAAGACAGAGCAAAGACGAAAGAAAAAGAATTTAAAACATCTGAGAAAGAGTGATAGAACGGTTTCTGTTTTCTACTAACATGACATTATATATTGAAATCTTAGGGACTCCACAAAAACAAACAAACCCATTATGTACAAAAGATGAGTTTAACACAGTTGAAAAACAGAATCAATAAATCGGTAGCAGTCATCTGCATTCCCATACACTAGTACCAAACTATCTAGAAAGGACGTAGAAAACAAAAGCATAAAAATGAAGAAGATTTAGGATTGAGTTGATCTATTGAGGTGAGAGACTTGCAAATTGAAAACTAGAAAACACTGATGAAAAATAGTTTAAAGGCCATAAGTGAACAGGAAGATAGGCTATGTTCTGTTCTAGGTGAATTACAGAACTGTCATAATCCTTATCAAAATTCTTACATTTATAGATAGGGAAAGATATCATTTTAAATTTGTGTATGTGTGTCTGTGTCATTGTTTACGTACACATAAACAGTGTATCAAAATACATTGCCATCGTAGAGTCATGAAAGTATCCTAGAGTACTATAGCAATAAACTCACATAAAAACAGTCAATTGAGTGCAACAGAAATACCAAAAATACATAGTAAGTAAAGGAGATTCAGAGACTGGCGGTGGGACAACCAGAAATGGACATGCACAAAGACAGAACAGGAGCCATCTCACCAAACATAAAAGGAAGATCTAAGCTGTGGAACTCTGGCTTGTCCTGACAATGATTTCACAGGTAACACCAAAAGCAAAGCAACAGCAGCAGAAGTAGCAAATGTGACCACATCAGATCCAAAAGCTTCTTCCCAGCAAAGCAAGGAATAAGCAGAAGAACGGCGTCTCCTACCACTCAATACCAAATACGTCAGCAGCCCAATTTGCAAATGGCTCATGGATCTGAATAGATCTCTCTGCAAAGAAGCCAGTGAGTCTATCAAAAGATGTGCAACATCAGAAAAACGCAGCAAAGCCACAATAACCTGCTACTGCTGACTTCCAGATTACATAAGCAACAGGAGACATGCCAAGGCATGAAAGTTTAAAAGTGTGAAAGTGATGGCCACTTAATGTTCTGATTAGAATCGTGATGTTTCCTTTTAACAAATGAAAAAAAAAAAATGGAACAGGAAGTAAACCTCGGTGGAATCACATTCTCAGGCCCTTTCATAATCATGTAACTGTGGGACACGGTGAGATAAAGGTGCCTGTGATGCAAGCCTGAAGACCTGAGTTCAATACCTGGGACTGGTGTGAAGGTAGAGGGAGAGAATCCTGACACACCCTCCCCACTATAAAACTAAGAAAATAACCTTTTTCTCGTCTACATTTTGTTTTTTGTTTGTTTGTTTGTTTGTTTGTTTGGTTGGTTGGTTGGTTGGTTGGTTGGTTGGTTTGTTGGGTTGGGTTGGTTGGTTAGATTTTTGGTAAGCATTTGGCCACAGACCAATCAAACTAAGTAACATGGCAACATGACAGGTACTCATTACAGACATTAGACACTCAGTAACATACCTAACAGGGCCAACTGTGTCAAACATTCTGGCATTAGTTACTTGTAACAGGCATTTGTCTTCTAGATCAGGAGAGTTTGAACATGGTGGAAAATACAGTGTCAAGCTCAAAAGTCCTAAACAAGATCAACTGGCTTAGACTCAATGACAAGACGGAAGAAAGTACTATGTTGAGAGAGAAAATCAAGGCTGTGGGCTGTGTAGAACAAAGAAAATGTGGAGATGAGCCCAAGCCCCTCGGTGATGAGTCCTCAGCTGCTGACATTCTCCCATCAAGGGCTTTAATCAGCTGTCTCACTCATTGCACCTGGGTTTTGAGAAAGATAAAAGACAAAACTATTTTTACTTTCCTTCCCATCTCATAAGGAAAAAACATGCTTGACCCATAGTAAACATATTGTATGAAATCTCAAGAGAAATGTGTGCCAGGAAATTAGAGTTTCTTAATGAGAAATTAAATAAATTGGTAGAAACATACAGAGGTGCTGTATACATTATATAAATAAGCTCCAGCATGGGGCCATCTTGAGCATCGTTTTATAAGACAAATGTTCAAATGAGAGAAGAAAGCAACATGTCTACCTAAAAGCACCAGGTACACATTGACTGCTAGATCTTTACCATTAACAGTTACCAGAGGTCATGGACTATGTTCACCAAGCATTGTACATGAAGTTTTGTGATGATCTTGGTGTAAATAAACATTGTAAGTTCAGACAGGAATGAGTTTTCATTTTCCTAAGTCTCATGGCAATAGATTTCCTGGTCTTTGATCCACAGGAGCCAGACACTGCCAGACTTAAGCAGCACAAGTTATAGAAGGATTTGAGAGACGGTTCTGTGGGTAAATGTGGCAGCGCCAAGTCTGACAGCCTGAATTCAATTCCCAGGTCTCACATGGTGGAAGAAGAGAACTAGCTCCTAAAAGCTATCTTCTCACTTGCACACTTACACACACACACACACATACACACACACACATGCTCTTGATAACCGACAACTTTCATAGTCAGTTGCAGTATCTAACCAGTCCACAATCTACTCCCAAACCAATGAAGATGTGATGGGCCCTCTGAGGCGGCTCCCAAGAGAAGGAAGCTGTGGTGAAAAGCCTCAATGTACTCCTCTTTGAGTACAAAGTGGTTGAGACTCAGCAGTAGCCACCTCACCAAAGGGCATGGTCTTTCTTCACTATGGCTCCTCTCAGGGACCAGCATATTGCAGATAGAAAGTTCCTGGTAGCCAGTGGCTAGTTGAGCCTGGTACCAAGCCTTCTGCTCCAGTTGAAAATACTGAACACCTTCCATGAGCAGTGGCTTCTCAGACAGCTCCCACACAGCTGTAGCCAGCCTGCGGCAGATTTAGGACCAGATGACCCCTATTCACTGAAAATGTGCAGACAGCTGAGCCTGCCCTGCACTGCTGAGAAAGCCATGGACCAAGAGACCCAAGAGGGAGAGCATCTTTCAGGTGCTGGCCCACACAGCCCTGATCACACTCTGTGGGGCAAGTAGTCCCCAGGAACAGTGACCTTCTTGTGCCTTTGTTTCTCAGGGTGTCTCTTCCAGGTTAGGGGACATTTAGGAGACAGGAGGCACCTTCCCATTTCACCCCAGGCATCTTGTTCTTTGTCATTTGTTCTTTTCTCCTCTGCCACTGGCTGTAAAACAAGCAGGGCAGAGTCTAGAGTTCTGACTCTGGAAAATGACATCAGCTATAGCTGCTAAGGACTCAGAAGGGAGCTTACACAAAAAGAGGCGAGGACACTTTTCAAACCTCAGAAGACTGTCCAACATCTGAGAGCTAACACTGTCTTCCGGAATCTCCCAAGTACGAGAAAAGCTGGTGACAATATTAAGTCACAACACAGGTCCTGAACCAAACGGAAAGTAGTTGTATGTCTTTGACATAAGGGCAGGAACAAGTGTTCAGGCCCTATCCACCTCACAACCCCATTTCACAGCAGGCCTACTGTGTGTTTCTGGCACTCATTCCCCCTTCCGCCCTGTGCCTCCCCCTACTCTTTGAGTGGAACATACAGATCATGTTTAAAGCATGTAAAGAAAGAAAATGAAAAATGATCATCAAAGAGCAGGGAAGCTCCCTAATGCAATGAATATTTAGATTGAAGAGTGTCTGTGAAAAGTACCGTTTCTAGGGGCTACTGAAGACATGGGCTTCGCTTTAACCCACAAACAGCATCACGGGGAAAATTACCTCAACAGGCTACTATGAAAGCTTGGGCATGCCTCTGTTTTGACTCACTTTTTCCCAGTGTGCCTAAGTCCACTGAAGGTTTCCAAAGAGCTACACGAATTCTTGCCGCCGGCACTGCCACCTGCTAACCATTTCAAGAGACGGCTCCGTGCCCTGTTTGCAAGCCTAAGTTTTCGTTGCTGAGATCCAATGTTCAGAGCATGGCAAAACAGTTTAGTTCATGATACGTCTAAAGATTATTTTCCCATTGGCAAATCTGGCCCCTATCCAAGGACAGGATCAGGAAGCTTCTGGAAGAAGCAAGCTTCGGGTTTGCCAAGTCTCCCCTGCTGGGCTAAAGACACCTATTAAAACTCCAGAAGAAACAAACCTCAGGAGGCAATGAAGCAGGAACTGTGGGCCCAACTGTTTCGAGGTTTGCAATAAATGTGGCCTCTGCTCCACATGCTCCATCCAGTGCCAGAGGGAGTTGTTTTGCGACTGTGAATTTCTCACTGTGGGGCACATGGGCCCTGGTGAGATCACACAGCATGACTGTGGCACTGCAGTGAAGCCAGCCAACTTCAAATCCACTTGGCTTTCTTTCCTCTTCTCCCAACATCCTTAGTTCGCACCCACAACCACAGCACTGAGAGGTGTTTGTGCAACTCGGAAGTGAAAGAATAGGTCCCATTGAGGACGTGCTGGTACTGGATTTAAAATTATAGACTTACAAGGGTTCAGGGAGACAGCGGGGAGAGTCATCTGTGGTTGAAATCCAATAGCTGTCCCTGCCTGTTCTGTGATTTTCTGCAGTAATGGCACCAGGCCATCTGAAATACTCTTACTTCCTAGCTTTTTTTTGGAACCAGCTGTAGCCATTTGTCTAACTTCTGGGTATGAACTAAAGTGGTACTTATAATCTATGATGCATGTCCGTAAGGGACAGTGATAAACTCAACTCCTTCTTCCTTCCACTGCCTGCAAACTGCTACGCTATAGCCACCCAGCCTCTGTGGCCACCAGGTGGTCCTATGAATAGTGGAGCACCAAGCCAGGACATTTGAGGTCCCAGGGGACATTGTGGAGCAGCCTTCACACTAGCATTCTATTTCTTCTCTCTAGACACACTGCAAAACAAAAATATCTCATCCTGAGCTTTACAGCTATTGTCACCCAGTTCTTTTCTGGGTGCATCATCCAACCCGATCTTCACTGAGCCTCTGCTGAAAATGTTTCCAGATGCAATTTGGTTCTGTTTGTTTATTTGTTTTCTCAACTATCTCCATGGCTATTAACTGTAAAAATAGTCTGCATCTGTCACTGATTTTAAAGTACCCTGCATATTTATTTTCCAGGCAGAAGAAAACGAAGTGCTTTTTCCTCTTCCTCACTTTGTTATTTACTCTCCTACCATGTGTCTCTGTTTTCTCATCCAGTCTGGAACCCCAGGAGACCTCACCCATCTGCAGGACTAATGTTCATGCAAACAGCTACAGCATGGTGTGTGTGTGCAAAACACAGCACTCTTTATGGCTGTAGTGATTTTTGAAAACTCTTTTTTTTTTTAAATATCCATTTAAGTACAAAGGCTTTGATTAGACCAGGCACTAACATCTTCCAGGATCCAACTCAACCCTCTACACTCACTGTAAACTTAGTGAGGACAAAAGTCAACAGTCTACGCCAGAGTGTTCACCTGGGTGAGGAGATAGCATCATAGAAGAGCATCCATGAACAAACAATGTTTTCTATTCACATGCACATATGCACGAACACACATACACACATATATGCTTGTACACATACACAATCATGTGTGCCTTACCATATAAACTTTATAAAGTCAGAAATGGTGTCTGCTGTATTTCTTAATAACTACTGGCAGAAGTCAGTGTGATGATGACTTCCTGGGCTGCGTGTATCTATTGTTTATCCCTTCTGTCCCCCCTTCTAAATCACCAGAGAGAGAAGTGAAAAGACCTTAGGAGCATATGAAGTAGAGAACAAAGCTAACAAAGTGCAAAACCAGCCATACCTTCCCACCCGATAGATTCTATCATGCACGAACGTGGCTTCTGTCCCTCAAGAGCTGCATACCCAGCCCAGCAATATGAAATCATCCCACCAAGAAAGCAAAGGGCTTTTCCCTCTTCCTCTTTTTGTTATTTCCTCTCCAGCTATGTCTGTCTCGGTCCTCTCATCCAGTCTGGAACCCTTCAGCAGGGTCCTCTCTCTCTCTCTCTCTCTCTCTCTCTCTCTCTCTCTCTCTCTCTCTCTCTCTCTCTCTCTCTCTGAATGCTGCAGTGCCCTGTGCTTCCCTAAATGATGGAGCAGTTAATGAAAGCTGAAACACCCCTTTGATAAACTCCCCCTCCCCCCATTCCACATGCTATATGAAACCTGACATTAGAATTCAGTCACAAGCAAATGGAGCTGTCCTATGAGAACTGTCCAGTGGAGGCCACAAGGCTGACTCTGGGTGTGGCCCGCTGAAGGCCAACTCTCCCGGGCAGCCTTCAAATCTGAAAAACAAAGCCTTTGGGCTAGATTATTTCTAGGATCTCTTAGCCAACTAACATTTTATTCGTCTGTTATTATGAGTCTTTGTCAAAATAATTGAAAAAAAATACATAATTCTTTTTTTTCTTAATGGGGACTTAGGGAAGATTGCATATTTGTGTTGACATCTTTGACTTGTGACTCACTAGCTGAGTGACTCTTGTCAAGTCTAAGTCTATTAAAGTCCCTGAACACATCGGCAGCAGTACTGCTGAGAAAGCCATTTAACAAGTGGGGACAGAGTGCCTCCAAAGGATTGGGTTTGTTTCTCAGTTGCATGATTCTCCACAAACAGATTAATACATGTAATAGATAATCCAGTTTTTGTTTGTGGGAGAAAGTGTTTTCAGATAAGTTCTCCTCAATCCCAAGCTGGCCTCCAAATTGTTCTATAGCAGAGGATAACTTTGAACTTCTGATCTTTGGACCCTGCCTCTCAGGTGCTGGGTTTAGAGGCGTGTGCTGTCTGTCACTTTCGTTTTCTACAATGCTGGCGATGGAACAAAGGCTGTATACTGAGATTCTAGCAACCTGTTCTGCTTATGCAAAGTGAAGTATAGACTGAACTAAGGACATTACAAGGACCTTCGTTATCAGAAAGATCAACAATGAACAGGAATCATCCTTTGCAACTGCAACAAGCAGACTTTTCTGTCATCTGGACTAAGAACATTTCTGTGCATGTGGTTCCTCAGCACAAAAAAACTTAAAGCTTGTCCCTTTGAAATATCAGCCATCTAACTTGTCCCTATGGATAATGACTGAGCCAGCACAGACTATTCTTTAACAATGCATGTTGCAAATCAAACTCAAAATTCTGAGTGCCTATTGTCCATGAAATACATGAAGGATGAGTGATCAGAGTAAGTGGGGGAAAAAAAAATCAGTCTGAAATTCTTGAACAAATAAGGAGAACCGCTTGGAGCAGGAACTAAATTGGACTGAAACTTATGTTTGGTTTCTTCAGCCAAAATCTTAATCATGCGTACCAAAACAAAAGCCTGATACTGAGCAAGCCAGGAGAGCTTTGCTGCAAGTTTGAAGCTTGCTTCGGTCCACAACAGATCTTCCCCAGATTCGAAATAAATATCCAACAACACATGCAATGACTGGCCTTGGGTTGCTCCACTGGTGGCGAAGGTAATCTTGCTAATTACAGAGAATCTTCATTGCATGTATTTAATTTTCCAGTCAGAAGATCAGTTTGTTTAAATGTGTTTGCCTAAGCACACATCTGCTATATCTTGAAAGATGTGTGTGTATTAAATGATTAGTAATCAACCAACAGGGCAACCCTTTCTACGAACTCAACATGAAGCCAGTCATATAAAACAATGTAAAGGACCCACTTTCTGTTATCCTAGATAACAAAGAATCAATTGGCCAGTTGACGGGAACTCCAAGTCAAAAGCTTAATAAGAAGCAATTAGATGTCATTGGCTGTCAAATGCAATTTTGAAGTTCAATTTAGTCACATGGTTCTGAAATAATTTTTATGTTCATCCTTAAAGTCATTCTTTTTTTAAATTTTTTTTCTAGAAGTTTTTCTTCAAGTAAGTGATTCCCATTTCTAATTTAAAGCTGGGTGCAGACTTTTGACCAGCCTTTCTCTGCTTTCACCCTAGTTCCTGCCTTCCATCCAGTAAATCCTTCCCTCCTTAGCTCTTCCCTGACCCTCTTCCACTAATGTGTTAGCTGGCCTCTTGTGTCTAACCACTCACACACAGCATTTCAGAGTTGAGAGGAGATGCAGCTAGTAACTTGTATAAAATTTCACACGTGCTTTAAAAACCATATATGTATAAATCTGCTAGCAAAAGGAGAGAGTTTGGGAGGCTGGGAAGATGGCTTAGCAGTTAAAAGGGTGTATTACTCTTACAGAAGACCAGAGTTCAGTTCCCAGCACACACATTGAGACACTCAGAATTGCCTGTAAGTTCAGCTTCAAGAGTTCTAATACCCTCTTCCAGACTCTGGGCACTGCCATCATATGCACATACCCCCAGACACACACCTAAACACACTACTTAAGAACAATAATTAAATTAATTATTGAAGAGGCCAGGGTTTTAGGAAAGCTATTTTTTATATCCTGATTAAGCAAAAGAATAGCGGCATGCAGTTTCCTTTTCTTAGAAACAATGTAAAGGATCTCTCAGGTGCTGAAAAACAACTGCCTTTCCAATATATACATTTTGGTATGTGTCTCCAAGAGAAAAGATGTTCTGGCCTGACCAAACTCTCTGAACATGCTTTTATGCTGATCTTAGATCCCTTACCACCAACCACTTGAAGAATTGCCACCTGTGTGTCAAAGGCAAGCTCACATTTTCTTTCTTTCTTAGGATAGTTAACTTATTTCCTAGGGGAGGAAGCAACAATCTGTGCTCTCCGTGGAGAAATATCCATTATGACACCCGTAATGCCACCATGCACACAGTTCAGCGGTCTGGAACTCTCAACACCATCACCTTCCACAAATCATTCACACAGCCATGTTAGATGATGCCATATTTTGATGTTTGCCTTGCCTAGAGCCACACTTCATATTTGACCTTTCACCCCTAGGTTTGTCACAGAGCATTGGAAATTGTTAAACTGAAGCTTCTGTTAGTCTCCATCCTTTGGGAAACATACAGACTTTTAAAAGCAAAGAGTATGTGATAGTGAAGCTCCACCACACACATACCAAGACTGTGAAGAGGGAAAATTAAGGCCAACATTGAGGTAAAGATAGGAACCTGAACCCATGGGAAGTCCTTGCTGTCGACTGTCCCCAAGGCTTGTCTTCTTCTGTCTGTTTGTCCTGAAACTGAGCAGGTTCTATAAGCTGTACGTTTCTTTTTCTTAAACTCATTCAAGTCGGGTCTGTGTCACATCAACCCCCGATGAAATCTAACTTATAGAGTTATATCCGAGTTCTGCTTTTTTTCCCCCCCATGAGCCTCATCTCCCATCACAGACTGTTTTCTTCTGGAACGAAGGGAGCATGAAGGACCACATGGAAATTGCCTTCACAGGCTCTGGCTTTGGAACACTTAGTCCCCAGATGGTGCTGCTGTTGCAGAAGGTTGAGGTCATACAGCTTCTAGGAGGCAGAGCTTCGTTGAAGGAAGTGGATCACTGAGGGTGGGCCTTGAAGTTTTTCAGCCTGGTCCATTTCCTATTCACTCCCTGCTTCTTGGGTATGGGTGCTAAGTGACCCGCCACCCCATGCCCTGCCAACATGTCTTCCCTGCTGCATTGGTTACTTTCCTCATGATTATAGCAACATACATGCCAAAAGCAACCCACTGAAGGAGACCTTGTTTGGGCTCAGAATCTGGGGTAGAGTCCATCATTTTGGGGAAGTTACAGCAGAAGGGGTATGAGATAGTCAGTCACCTTGTGTACACAATTGGGAATCAGTGGGTGGTGAATGTTAGTGCTCAGCTCACTTTTTTTTTTTTTTTAAATTTGGTCCAAGAATGGTGCCAGACACAGTTAGAGTGGATTGTCCACTTCAATTAACCTAATCTAGAAACTCTCTTACAGATGAGTCCAGGAACTTATCTCCCATCTGACTGACAATACAAATCACCATATCATAGTGCACTATATCACCTCTGTGAGTCAACATGAACCTTACTGGAGTTGCATCTCCTTGGGTATTTGATTACAGATAACCAGAGAAGTAGTTAATCTATCATCTCCAGTGCTTAAACAAGAAGGCAACTCTTACAAATGAAGGCATTTAGTTGGTGGTGGGGAGAGAATTGCTTACATTTTCAGAGGGTTAGTCTATTATCATTTTGACAAGAAGCAGACAGGCATGATACTAGAGCAGTAGCTGAGAGATTTACATCCTGATCCAAAGGAATCAGGCAGAAACCCCAAAGCTCATTCCAAGTGACTCATCTCTGCCAACAAGACCACACCTCCTAATCCTTCCCAAACATTTCTACTAACTAGGGACCTAGTATTCCAACATATAAGCCTATGGGTACCACTCTCATCCACACCCCCAAAGCATGAATCTTGACATCAACTGTCCATCACATGAACAAGAGAATATATTAGTACCAAATTATATCACAAAAAAAAATGAAGCCAATTATTCTACCAGTGGTAATCAATGTTTTTAATCTAACCAAAATCATAGTATTGACATTGTTTTAGGTTATAACTAATTTACATAAGCAAGATGAAGTAGAGAACATACCCAGACATACATAATTAGTCATGGAAATAGCTACTTATCTTACTTGACCAATAACAATTTATATTAAGTAAAATAAAAATCAATGCCCTCCAAAGTTGGTCACAGTCTCATACTTGGAGACGATCATGAAACAAAGCTTATACTAAGTAAAATATTATTTTGCTTTTATTTTAGTTTTGGTTTTTTAAGGATGTGTGCTTTTAAGGATATTTGTTTTCATCCATTTTCATTCAAAGACACAATATTTCTAATATTACAAAAATTTTAAAAATATGATGGTGTCTTTGTAGAGACACTTCATAAAACTATTGTTTTAAAATAAGGTTTGTGAAATGTTCCTTACATGTGACAGGTTTTTTTAAGAGATTGAAATGAACTTGAATCGGGATAACATAGCTAATTTATAGTATTTTCCCATAAAATACAAACAAACAAACAAAACCTATTAGATGTATTCAAGCTGCTGCTGGGCTAAGAGGCTGAACTTTGCACAGTGAATAGCTCATCTATCCAATTCCTCTTTTTTTTTTTTTTTTTTTTTTTTTTTTTTTGTCCTCAACTCAATTCACTTTAAGAGAAAAACAGGGTCTTGGGCCTCAGAACTTCCCAGGACATATACTACTCAGAGTCCAACTCTGGCTTCTGCTTTTGTCAAGACGATCATACATTCCAGATTTCTAAAATCAGCCCACACCAGATGGATTTTTCCAGTTTTCTTGGGTCCAAGCTTGAAAGCCAGAGGAAATACCATGAGCAGCCCCAGGGCTGGGATGTGGGAAGGCTCTCTGGGGCTTACAAACAATCACTTTGTGTCCAATCAGCTCATTCAGCTGGCCAGAGGCTTGCTCTGCAGCTGTGGGGAGGTGCACAGCCAGCCCCTCAGCTACCATAGCTGTTGGCCAACTGTTCTCCCACAAGCTGCACTCATTGCAATCACCAGTGTTTATGCCTCAAGGTCTCCTTGCAGTGTTGTTGATGATCCAGCCCTGGGACCTCTTTAAAGCGATCTATGCCAACTTCTAGAACCTGGTGAACATTCAATCCAACAACAGGAAGCCTTGATTTCTATATTAAGTCCTTGTGGTGCATTTCAAGTCTTTTTCCAAGTTTTTCTTAGGAGAATGAAAAAGTACAGGAACCCTATTTCCTGGGAAGCTGTTCTGGTCATACTTAGAGATAACTGCACTTAATAGCTGTAAGATCTTGTTTTATGGCCATGGCCATCCATGGGAGTCTTCTTGGAGTCACTCCCAGTGTGCTTTGTCAACTGTCAAGTGCAAAGCTGGGTATATATAATAACAACTGTGCACACACACTTCAAGGAATCTCTTTAGCAGCATTACCAGAGTTTAGCTGTGACCAGAGTCCTACAGTGCAGTGGTTCTCAACCTGTGGGTCATAACCCCTTTGGAGGTCAAAGAATACTTTCACAGGGGTCACATTAGACCATTGGAAACACAGATATTTACATTCATAATATAGCAAACAGTGGAAATTTTTAGTTATGAAGTAGCAACAAAAATAATTTTATGGTTGGGGGCCACAACATGACGAACTGTATTAAAGGGTTGCAGCATCAGGAAGACTGAGGAGCGCTGCTATAGTGATTTCCCTAGCACCAATGACACAGTCCCTGCAGAAAGAAGTGTGGGTGTGCCCTGCGCTCATTTGCTGCTGAATCTTCCTTTTCGCCACACAGAAGTGTGGAAAGACACCAGGCCAACACATTTCCATTTTTATCTATTCAGATTTACAACCCTGGACCCAGCATTATAAAGAAATTGAGAGAGAGAGAGAATGTGTGTGTGTGTGTGTGTGTGTGTGTGTGTGTGTGTGTGTGTGTGTGATTGCTCTATTTGGGTCACTAAAATTACACTTTTCAGACATACACATTTAAAAACAGAACTAAAATAATTTTTACTTTGTTCTGTAACTTTTAAACCACATAATCTTTAGCAAGTAACTCCCAAATCCCCGAAACTTGGGGATCAGACTTACTAACACTTAAAAAATATTTCTCTGTTTTCAAAATCCTGAAATTATTATGTCCTTGCATACAAGTTGGCCAGCCATGGGATCTTAAATGAAACTTGTGTTTTAAATGATTGCTATGTTATTTGAGGTTATTCAAAGCACTCTAATCAGGTACTCCTCACTATGGCAGCCTTCTGACTTAGATCGCCACATAAGGCGACATAAAGTATGTATCTTTAGAGACACCCATGGTGCTATAAAGCTTATGATTTCTTCTTAATGAATGAATTCTAAGTAGAAGTGACCAAAACACACTGCTCTCAGCTGGTATAATTACTCAATTTCCTTCCCCTCCCCTACCCCAACAAAATGTAAGTCAAGAATCCCCTAAGGTTGACTCTAACTTATAAAAGCTTCTAATTTATCATCACCAACCACAATGTGCTTTATAAATAGATGGTGTTTCTGTATTGCCTCTTGAGCTGACAATACAGGTTAATTTGCTTTATTTATGAAGTTAGGGTTAAACAATAACATCTTCGGAAGCTTGGAACATAAAATGATTACATTGTTGTTTTTTTCTTTTTTCTTTTATGTATACCAGCTTGGGGTTGGAGAACCCTTCCTGTAATTGAACTTGACTGCTTTTAACTTTTGCCTTCTTCTGAAGTTCATGTCTCACACCCTTTCGTGCTGAACTTGCACTCTGTGCAGTGAACTCACATTCCACAATTATCCTGGGAGCCTGAGATATTTTCCAACTGGTGAATCATCCAATCTGGAGGATGCTCTGACTGTGAGAAATGGTTAGAACTGTCACTCGAGTAAACAGACATGGGAAAGTGAAGGAATGAAGGCAAGAGAGGAAGTAAATAAACAGAGGGAGGTACCTGGGGCGGGGTAGAGGCAGAGCACATATAATGGTTTTTATAAACTTCACAATGACAAAAAAAAAACCCACATATGCAAATTACACACATTATGTTTTTCTGCTTACTGTTTTTACTTTTTGAAAAGATGCTTGAAATTTAGGGTCAAATTCCAGCAGAAATGAGACTCTCCCTGGGGTTGAAGCACATTCCTAGATAGGGAGAGGCTTGAGGATTGATCAAAGCACACACTGCTCTTGCAGAGGACCCAGGTTCAGTTCTCAGCACCCACGAGGGGCAGCTCATAACCACCTGTGACCCCACCACCAGGAGATTTGATTACATATTCTGCCTGCACATGCAGAAACATAAATAAATAATGAAATAATTTCAGAAAGAGCCCATTTTAAAAGCAAATATGATGTTATTTTCTTGGTTTAACAGTATGATGTGAAGGAATAAATAAAGTTGATTTCAGTCCTCATTTTTTTTAACTGTCATTTTAACATAAAAAATAGTTTTGTCTTTTAAGACTGATCCATTTTCTCCTTTATCTTTTAAACTGGGCTAACTTTTAATTAAGTGAGAACATGTGTCAAAAATGTTAACATCCATGTAGAGAAAGCACACACACTCATGAACACCTCTCACATCCAAATGTCAGATGTGATAGGTATAGACAGCTAGCTGGCAAAGCACCCACCATGAAAGCTTGAGGATTGGACTTGAGATCCCCAGAACCCAAGTTCATCTTCTATGTGGATATCCTCTTTGGTGGCCTTTCTACCCACTCTCTTGAGTTGCTTCTTTCTTACTATCTGTAGGATTTCCTACATTGTGGATAGGAGTCCTTTGTCAGACAATTGTTTCAAAGCACTTTCTCAGTCTATGACCATGTCTTTTGACAAACAGAGGACTTGTTTTTGTTTTAGTGACTGTATGACTGTCACCTTACATGACTGATTCTTGTTTTTAACAAGTTTACCTCCTGAAGTAGGAAGACTGTTCAACTGTAATTTTTCTACTCAGTTCCAATAGGAAACCGGTCTGTTCTTATACTGGTATCATATTCTCTCAGTTACTTTGCAGAATCTTCATAAATCTTGATGTCAGAAATATAAACACTTTGTGTCTATTCTACATTGAGGTTGCCCTTTCTATCCCCTGCCTTTTGTATTTTTATGTGAACCTTATAAAGCTCTTACCAACCTAACCTCACTATAACATTGACTTCATAAATTAATTCAGCGGAAGTTGGAACATTAAGTATTGAATCTTCTAGCCCATAGACATGTTGTTTACTTTGGGTCTATTTCAACTGTTCTCAGTGGTATTTCAAAGTTACCAGATAGCAACATTGCATTGCATAACAGCATCCCCTTTCTACAGTTCTTGTGACAACTGTTAAGTTGTAGTTGAGTGCTCAGGCCATCTCCATTCTTAATGATTCATAGGGAAAAGTACATGGTCATTGTCATGCCCACAGTTTGAAGCTGAAAATGGGCACAAGAGAAATTCAAGCACATGAAACAGTCCAGGAGCTAGCAATCTCTGAGAGAACTCTCACGGGACACGCAAAACACTCAGTA
Source organism: Phodopus roborovskii (assembly GCF_943737965.1). Classification (NCBI taxonomy): domain Eukaryota; kingdom Metazoa; phylum Chordata; class Mammalia; order Rodentia; family Cricetidae; genus Phodopus; species Phodopus roborovskii. Next base: position 974,678 of record NW_026126433.1, read on the forward strand.
AATGTTGAGGACACACTCAAAGTGTACACAACAGGGAAACTTACTAAAGAACCAGTATCTTCTGTATATTAGTCTCAATACATAGTGTATACATGGATTATAGTGGTGCATGCATCGATTGCTGATCAGGCTGGGAAATTGTTATGGAATACTAATTGAAGATGTGTTACATTTATTTATCCTGTACAATGTTTGTTTAATGATACAAAGATGTATTGCATTCTTTATGTGGCATCTGTCTTAACTCTGTGAAGCTGTGTTACTTTGTCTGCCTAAATACCTGATTGGGCTAATAAAAAGTTGAATAGCCAATACCTAGGCAGGAGAAAGGGTAGAGAAAATAATAGAAGGAGAAAAAGGAGAGAGAGAACAAGAAAAGGAGAGGAGGATGTTGGGCCCACCCACCCAGTCTCATAGCCAGACCCAGAATAAGAAAGAAAGAAAAGATATACAGAAATAACAAAATGGAATAGCCAAGGCAAAAAATAGGATAATTTATGAAAAGCTGGCTAGAAATAAGCCAAGCAAGGGCTGGTATGTACAAGAAAGAATAAGTCTCCATGTGTTATTTTGGAGCTGGGTGGCAGACACCCAAAGAGAGAGAAAAAAAAAACCTTAAAAAAAAAGCACTACAGGAGATGGATCCACAACTCACAACTTCATAAAACCCAGTACTGGGAGCTGGGGACAGACAGGTTCTTGTGGCTTACTGGTCCCTAGGTATGGACACACACACACACACACACACACACACACACACACACACATACATTGAACAAGTTGAGAGAAAGACAGAGAGAGAAAAGGGAGAGAGGGAGAAAGGGAAAGAGGGAGGGAGGGAGTAGGGGGGAGGGAAAGGGAGACAGAGAAAGAGAGGTTATATTTTCTTTCCAGGAAAAGGCATTCTCAATATGTGTTGTAAATCGAATTCAGAAGGACTGTGCCCAGATGTCTACTTAGGATGCTCAGCTGTTTGTGGCCCAGTATGACATGCAGAGTGCTTGCTTTTCTGCAGCTTCTGAATATCTATATCTCTCCTTCCCTTTCAGTAAATTTAGAGAAGGAAAGAAATATTTGACCCTTTCCATACTATATCATGCATCCAAAGCCCACAGGAAATGACAGTTGGATGAAATCATTGTGCTCTACTTTTATCCATCTGAAGACATCAAAATTCCTACTGAAAGAAAGCCATCAGCTATGCAGAAAGTCAAAGACTGAATGCATACACTGTTATCATATATGCATGAACTATTACAATGCACACATACACTATTGTAATCCATGTATGAACTATTGTAATACATACACAGACTTTTGTAATCTATTCATGCACTACTATAATCTATGCATACATTATTGTAATCGATGCATGCACCACTATAATCCATGTATACACTATGTATTGAGACTAGTTAGACTAGTTGACCAGTAAGCCACAAGAACCTGTCTGTCCCCAGCTCCCAGTACTGGGTTTTATGAAGTTGTGAGTTGTGGATCCATCTCCTGTAGTGCTTTTTTTTAAGGTTTTTTTTTTCTCTCTCTTTGGGTGTCTGCCACCCAGCTCCAAAATAACACATGGAGACTTATTCTTTCTTGTACATACCAGCCCTTGCTTGGCTTATTTCTAGCCAGCTTTTCATAAATTATCCTATTTTTTGCCTTGGCTATTCCATTTTGTTATTTCTGTATATCTTTTCTTTCTTTCTTATTCTGGGTCTGGCTATGAGACTGGGTGGGTGGGCCCAACATCCTCCTCTCCTTTTCTTGTTCTCTCTCTCTTTTTCTCCTTCTATTATTTTCTCTACCCTTTCTCCTGCCTAGGTATTGGCTATTCAACTTTTTATTAGCCCAATCAGGTATTTAGGCAGACAAAGTAACACAGCTTCACAGAGTTAAGACAGATGCCACATAAAGAATGCAATACATCTTTGTATCATTAAACAAACATTGTACAGGATAAATAAATGTAACAAATCTTCAATTAGTATTCCATAACAATTTCCCAGCCTGATCAGCAATCGATGCATGCACCACTATAATCCATGTATACACTATGTATTGAGACTAATATACAGAAGATACTGGTTCTTTAGTAAGTTTCCCTGTTGTGTACACTTTGAGTGTGTCCTCAACATTTACTGAGTGTTTTGCGTGTCCCGTGAGAGTTCTCTCAGAGATTGCTAGCTCCTGGACTGTTTCATGTGCTTGAATTTCTCTTGTGCCCATTTTCAGCTTCAAACTGTGGGCATGACAATGACCATGTACTTTTCCCTATGAATCATTAAGAATGGAGATGGCCTGAGCACTCAACTACAACTTAACAGTTGTCACAAGAACTGTAGAAAGGGGATGCTGTTATGCAATGCAATGTTGCTATCTGGTAACTTTGAAATACCACTGAGAACAGTTGAAATAGACCCAAAGTAAACAACATGTCTATGGGCTAGAAGATTCAATACTTAATGTTCCAACTTCCGCTGAATTAATTTATGAAGTCAATGTTATAGTGAGGTTAGGTTGGTAAGAGCTTTATAAGGTTCACATAAAAATACAAAAGGCAGGGGATAGAAAGGGCAACCTCAATGTAGAATAGACACAAAGTGTTTATATTTCTGACATCAAGATTTATGAAGATTCTGCAAAGTAACTGAGAGAATATGATACCAGTATAAGAACAGACCGGTTTCCTATTGGAACTGAGTAGAAAAATTACAGTTGAACAGTCTTCCTACTTCAGGAGGTAAACTTGTTAAAAACAAGAATCAGTCATGTAAGGTGACAGTCATACAGTCACTAAAACAAAAACAAGTCCTCTGTTTGTCAAAAGACATGGTCATAGACTGAGAAAGTGCTTTGAAACAATTGTCTGACAAAGGACTCCTATCCACAATGTAGGAAATCCTACAGATAGTAAGAAAGAAGCAACTCAAGAGAGTGGGTAGAAAGGCCACCAAAGAGGATATCCACATAGAAGATGAACTTGGGTTCTGGGGATCTCAAGTCCAATCCTCAAGCTTTCATGGTGGGTGCTTTGCCAGCTAGCTGTCTATACCTATCACATCTGACATTTGGATGTGAGAGGTGTTCATGAGTGTGTGTGCTTTCTCTACATGGATGTTAACATTTTTGACACATGTTCTCACTTAATTAAAAGTTAGCCCAGTTTAAAAGATAAAGGAGAAAATGGATCAGTCTTAAAAGACAAAACTATTTTTTATGTTAAAATGACAGTTAAAAAAAATGAGGACTGAAATCAACTTTATTTATTCCTTCACATCATACTGTTAAACCAAGAAAACAGCAGATGAATGTACCTGAGGAGGGTGGAGGCAGAGGTGAGCACATACAATGCTTTTTATAAATGTCACACAGTCAAAAAAATTAAATATGCAAATTACAGATTATTTTTTTCTGTTTATTGTTTTTACTTTTTGTAAAAGATGCTTGAAATTTAGGGTCAAATTCCAGCAGAAATGAGACTCTCCCTGGGGTTGAATGAAGCACTTTCCTGGGTGGGGAGAGGCTCAAGACTTGATCAAAGCACCTACTACTCTTGCAGAGGACCTGGGTTCAGTTCTCAGCACCCACATGGGGCAGCTCATAACCACCTGTGACCCCACCACTAGGAGATTTGATTGCATCTTCTGCCTGCACATGCAGAAACATAAATAGATAATGAAATAATATCAGAAAGAGCCTATTTTAAAAGCAAATTTGATGTCATTTTAAAAGAAAAGTAAAATCACACCACAGGGATGGGACAATGCTCCTTCCTTCAAGGATGATGGATGGGGAGGGAGAAAAGAGTTCTGTCCAGCAGACACAGAGTCTTGGAACAGGCAACAATCCAGCTAGCAGGGGAATGTTTAATTTTCCCCCATTCTGCCTACCTAAGACCCCTGAAGCCCTTGGTTTTGTCCACCTAGACATTAATCCCATGTGAGAGAAGCTTGGGGAAGCTTATGGCTCTGCTGGAGGTCTAGAAGGAAGCCCTTCCTGGGAGGGGGGGGGGGGAGTGGATCCTCTGGTTGGTTCTCCAGGGAAGCTGTTTAAAACCTGATCCTTGTTGCCCAATTCCCTGCTCAACACACCCAAAGTCATTTTGATGAAAATTCCAATGTCCAAGCCAAGGGGATAGGGTGGCTCTTAATCCTTCAGCAGGACAGTCATTTGATCCCTGCAAGGCAAGTGCTGGGGAGAACATCAGGTATCTGCAGGGTACAGCTCTGCAGGCAGGAGGAGGAAGTGGAAAGCTAGCCCTTGCTTCTAAATTGGCCCAAGACTCTGTGAACAGCCTTCTCCCTGTCACCTGCTGGCTGTCAAAGCTGCTCATTGGCATCAAGTCCCCTAATTCACTGTTGCTTCACTGTTACACGCTTTCTTGGTGGAGCTGATGGCTGTGTGGGTTATACCTGGCTTTTGCACTGTCAGAGATCTTTGCAGTGTGTGGAAGGCTTAGCTTTACCTTCCGTGCCCTCTCTGTCCTTCTGCTTGGCTTGTCAGTGAAATGTTGAAAAGCTGCATTGTAGAATGAAATGGGAAAAGAATGAAACAACTTGGTGATTTTAATTTTCTTAATTGTGTTTATTTCCCATCCAACTTCCTGACTAACTGATGAAAGGGCTGCTCCCCAAGTGTCTGAACGTTCAGGGAATCTCTGTCCCCTGGGTCAGAAATGTTCGCACTCTAAGCCACTCAAGGCCTAATCATCAGTCTTACTTATTCCCAGCACATGACCATGGCAACCCCAACTTCCTGTCACATGAAATCAAGATGCACTGGTGGCCTGCCTGATCAATCTGCTGTCTGCCCCCAGCAAGCTTGCCCAGCCATCTGCTTTGGCTTTGGCTCTGGCTCTGAGATTAAGGGGTGTGCTTTCTTCATAGCTGTCCGAACAGAGGTGGCTTCTCCAAGCTCAGTGTGTGACAGATCCCTGTCCTTTCAGATGCTATAGGTGAGTGTATTGAGAGCAATCAGCCTATAGCTACGAACTCCCACATGCTATTTAACATTGCTATGTTAAATAGCCTGTCTGGATCTTTGATTTATTTATGGTAGTTTAAAGTTCCAGTTCAATAAATCCAAAAGCCTTTTGGGGAACACTAATATGGTTTGAATCATAAATGCTCACTATTGACCCATGAGCTTGGCCAAGGATTGGCCAGTGGACGCTGTAGGGGGAGGGACACAGTAGGGGGATATAGTGAGATGTTCACTTTCTCAGAATCTGTGGCACTGTCCACACCCATTGGGGGTGGGGACAGGGGCTGATGTTACCTGGAGGAACTGGATCTATGGAAGGGGCCCTGGAGGTGCCCTTGCTTGCAGTGCAGGGACAGAAGAGCATCCAGAGGCATCCTTGGGACCAGGTACCTGCTGATGTTCATCTTTCTCTGTTGTAAGTTATTTCCCCCTGAATAAACATCTATTCAGCCTATTTGTTTTTCCTGTTCCTTATTAAACCACGAAAGAGGGAAGCTAGGTCATTGTGGGTAGGTCACTGAGTGGGATTTAAGGATCCCAGTCCCAGCTTCCCTCCTCATCTCTGTTCTTCTCTCCTTTTCTGGCCATCGTGAGATAAGCATCCACCTCTCCCTATATTTCTGCCGCTGTTGCCTCTCAACACAGGCCCAAGGAATCAGGGTCAAGCAACTATGGCTGAAACTACCCACCAAATGTATCTTTCTTTCTCTTTGTTGATTCCCCTCAGGTATTTTGAGGGAGCTACAGAAAGCTGACTACTGTGCCCTATGCTCAGGTTTCAAGAGTGTAACCTATGACTTAATCATTCCCTCTTCTTACTGAGAGGAAGAAGTCACAAATCACTTAAAGTCACAGAGACCTCTCAGATTGCGCTAGATGGACAAACACATCCAACAGAAACCTGTTACCTTCTCAAAGTCTGGGTAGACCCAAGTGCTGAATGCAGAAAGTATATCATTCTCTCTCATATCCACTGAAGTGTAGACTTCAATGTTCAGCAACTGACATTTCCAGTTCTCCAATGAAGACTAAGAAAAGCACAGCTCACCTGTTTTCTGTCCTCCCCAAGTCTCCATAGACACCACTGTTAAGGACAGGGGATGTCTACACCGCCAGTTTACTTAAGTCTGTGCTCAGTGGACAAGCTGGTGTAGTCCTTTATTGCCCCAGCCCACACTCTGCTCTTGGTGGCTGCCCTGTCTCAGGAGTCCTCTCCTGCCACCTTGTAACTCAGAACTTGAAGCTCCATCACAGGCAGGGCAGGATGAAGGGACACCTGTCTTTGTTCATTCCAATGAGACCAGAGTCTTCAACACAAAGGGCATCCATCACTTCCAGGCAGCCAAGGGAAGGCAGATGTAGCTGTAATCAGTTAAGTTTCAAAAAATAATGTTTTTGTTGCTATTGGTGACAATGATGTTTGTTAATCTGATGGAGTATAAAGAACTCCTGACCTACTTCCCAGCCCTAATTTTTCATTTTAATTTTCACTTTTTTTTTCTTTTTGAGATAGAATCTTGTATATCCCAGGCTGGCCAAAAACTAATTGTAGATGATCTTGAATGTCTGGATCCTCCAGCATCCACCTTCCAACTGCTAGTATCACAGTAGTGTGTCACCACACCTGGATCTGTGTGGTGCTGTGGTAGGATCCAGGACTTCATGTATGCTAGGTAGGTATCCTACCAGCTGTGCTGAGGGGAGGACCCAGGACTTCAGACACGCTATCGGGCGACCATCAGACCAGCCCACTTTACCCCTGGAGCACAGCTGTAATGGCATCTTGCCTGTGAACCTGTAACAGTGGTCACACCCCTTTGGGCATAGCTTCGGGTGTAGAGCAGAAAGAGGAAAGCTTTTGGCATGGTCTCTTGCGAGTTCACACACGCATACTTTCTCTGGGGTGGAGGATCTGATAGGAAGGGCAGAAAGACACTGTGGTGGTTCTTTATTGTTCTGTGTTGGTTGTTCCCAAATAAAACACTCATTTATCATTTATATTGGGTCTAGTGAATTCATTATCACCCACCATCACACAGCTTCTTGTCTGAAAAGGAGTCAGCTAGGAAAGAGGGATTGTAGTTTTATGAAAAGAAGCTTCTTCATTCCACCCTCCACGAGATTGCCATGGAGGAGAGTGGAATATGATGCTGTCCTGGGCTACGGGTGACAACACAGTGACTCAGATGAGGACAAAGGAAGTAGAGCCCCTGGCTCAGCCAAGGATAGCCAGGTGGAGGTGTAGCGCCTGCGCTACAGTCTGTTCCACTAATCGGATGAAGGCCTAGACATTGAAATAAGAGAAAAGACAGTGGGTCATTCGTTCAACAGAAATGCCAGAATGCCAAATACCGAATGCCATCTATTGAGGGGAAAGAGTGGGCTTATACACTGACTCACAGCACAGTTGGAAAAGACAGGGTCAAGAGTACAAGTTTTCAGGCTTAGCTCCTCCCCAGCAGATGTGTGTTAGTAAAACAGGAAGAGTACCAATAACAACTCAGAGGGGTAAGATGTTCCAGCCAACAGCTTCAGACTTGTTCAAGGTGCCTCGGGGGTCGATGCAGGGCCCTACATGCAGGATGCACTGAGAAACATTAGTGCCTGGTCCTCATCCCATCACCAGGTGACCTGCAATGGATGCTGATGGTAGTGAAACCAACCAAGCAGGTTCTCCAGCATCTCCCTAAATACATTCAGCCTCTGTCCCATCTATCTCAGAAGTGTGTGTGATAACAAGATGTATATATTTGAAGTCCTATTAAATAGCAAGTGCAGGTAGGAACTTTTATCCTCGGCTGTTAACCTCTTGCCTGTTTATAGCCATCCAGTGTCATCAGTTCACCCGCTCTGCCTTTGTACACGTTTCCATGTGTACAACAGGCTTTTCAATAGGCCTATACACTTCAGTGCCAGCATTCTAAAACCTATATGCCTTAGAGAGTGCTACTGGGCCATGTCACCTGCAGCCTGGGATAGAATACACTCCTTTTCCTCCCAGCAGTCTAGTGTAGTGTGAAACGAAGGCACTTCTCTTGCAAAAGCAATTGCAAGCCCATCTTTCACCAGTGGCCCCTCTTCAGAAAAGAAGCTGAGAGCCAGGGCAAAAGTCGGGCCAGCTGTGGCTTCAGGGAGGTGGCTTTGGGGAAAATGCCAGTGGTGGCATCTGACCACGGTGAATAATTTTTTCTGAAACACTTGGACTAGTAGCCCACAGATATGGGGTCACATTTGAAATTCGTGTTTTTATGAAAGCCACATAGGGAGGTAGAACATTTTTAGACACTTGGAAGAAAATATACCCAGGCATGATGGCAGCCTTGTTACCCCAGCGTTTCAGAGGTGGAAGCAGGAGGATCTAGAATGCAAGGCCACTCTTGACCACATAGCAAGCTGGAGGCTGTCTGGGGTTACATCAGAATATCCCATCTCAAAAAGAAAGAAAAAGAAAGAAAGAAAGAGTAGAGAAGTAACTGCTATACTCCCTGATGGATTACTGTGACTCCTAAAGCCTTAAAGTTCCAAGGCCCAACCCTTCTTTTTCCTTTCAGGAACCTCAGAATCTAGAGTTTGCCTCAGAAGGAGTGAAAGATGGAAGTGTGTTCCCGTGATACTGAAAGCTTGAGTGAAGCCACCAAGCCTTTCTCGGCCAGGCGCACCACAGCCCAGGCAGCCACTGACATCATCAAGTTCAAGAAGGGCAGAGTGAACTGAGACCGGAAGCCCCATGGTCGGTTGTAGGCCACTGAAGCAACATGACCCTGCTGTGCATTCCAGAAAGCCCAAAATTAAAGGCCTGATAAGATAACCAGGTAATTAATGAAGCAATTTCCCTCACCACTCACATGCCTGCGTTTACTTTTAGTATAAATTATTCTCTTCCTGTAACCTTTGAGATTCAGCCCCATACAGCAAAAGAGCCCACACCTATATATGTACATTTTTCAGTTTTTACCTTACATATATAAGCATACAACATACATATATCTACATATACATATACACTCACATACAGACACACATATAGAAATACATATGTACAGTACACAAACACACATATATACACAAATATATATACATACACACATGTACATAGTCATACATACATGCTTATGTTATACATACACACATATACATACACACATACATAAACATATACATATGTTTATGTATGCATCCAAACACACATATGCACACAGAAACACAAAGACGCACATATGCACACAGACACACATGAGCATATACACATACACACAGTGTAACACAGCTAATGTCCTTGATTGTTCTTCTCTCCTGTATCATTTCTAATGAGCATAAAACATTATATGCTGCTGAGTGTTGAATTTAAAACATTCTTGTTCATTTTATTACTTCATAAGGTAAATTATTCAGTTGGCTCAGAATTCCGGATTGGGCAAAGTTATCAGTGAGGTATACTGGTCAGAGTCAGGCACTAAGAAACACACTTCCTGCTAGTCTGTTCCCTTCGGGCTCCTAAGCTGAAGGGTCTTTACAACCTTGTCAGGGCCTTGTCAGGAAACTCAGGTACACCAAACTGCACATAATCCCTGAGAGAACAATCACAGGAGGCATGGGGAGGGCCAGCAGAGTGATAGCAAGGGTTGTAGTCTGAGTGACACAGTCATCTTTGGAACTACTTTGGAGCTGGATGAAGCATCGTTTTCTAATGAGGTCAGAACTCAGTGTACTGGCAGCAGGCCTCATCGCAATCACAGCTGTAAAGAATGAGCAGGAAAGTGTGCCCCGCCCAGACCCTTAGCTTAAGGGTCTGACTGTGAGCAAGTCCCCAGACAATCCAAGTTCCAGGACTTTGCTCCCTAATGTTCTTAGCGGAACAACTATCTCCCTGGACAGCCTGAGACCTCAGGAGATATATGCCACTCCACACAGTAGAGTTGACAGATACGAACAGTCTGTATTCCAGCAGTTGTTTTTTTGTGCCCTTTGTGTGACAGGCTACTGTCACACTTCACAACATGACCAGATGATGTCCATTTCTTATGATCAGAAACCCATGCATGTGTATCTTTATGCATGTATATTTGCATATGTGCCTGGCATGTCTCTGCGCATATCTATGTGTGTTACTGTCTGTATCTATGTGTATATGTCTGTGTGTGCGCAAGGATGCTTTAGGCAATAAATGTCTTATTCCATTATTTCCTCTCTCCCTCTCTTTCACAAAACACAATCAATTTACTTCAGCTCCTAACCAGATCACAGAATTACCTACATTCGACTATAAAAGTGGCCGCATGATTACCCATGCACTTGATTGTGAGTGTAACAGACTTAAACGGTAAACCACTAGCCAATCAAATATGAGGCATAGACGATCAGAACTGTCAGAAAGCAAAAGAAGGAGCTGGAAAGATGGCTCGGCAGTTAGGAACACTGACAGTTCTTCCAGATGTCCCAGGTTTAACTCCCAGCACCCACATGGTGGCTCACAACCATCTGTTACTCCACTTGCAGGGGCTCTGACTCTTCCTTCTGCATTCCGTGGTAACAGGAATACATGTGGTGCATAGACACACTTGCAGGCAAAACACCCACATATACAAAATAAAAAATACTCCTTTTAAAAGAAATAAAAGGAGAAAAACATGTAACAAGAATGATAGAGGAGGGGGAGAATGCACATGGAGGAAAGGAAGATGTGGAAACATCCCTTTGACTAAGGGCATGATCAGGAGTCTGAGGTGTGAGAGCTGAGCCCATTATTGCAAATTTGCCTGCCCCGATTTCCTCAACTACTGTGGCACATGACCACCTACTGTGTGAGCCCTGTGTCCACCTACTGTGGGAGTGAGTTCCTTCTAGGAGAATATGAGGAAATGAGGACTGGCCTCTGGCTTAGCCATCTAATGAAATGGGCATTCAACACAGGCTGCTATCAGTTTCCATCCTAGCTGAACAATTCTCTTCCCTCCTTCAACTGCTGTTTGACATTTCAAATGCATCCATAGAACTTTTAAAACTCCCTTTATGTTAGTATCCATTAGAAGGGGAACAGCCTAACCATTCTGAAAAATCACCACGTTTTCATTTAAATTTCCACTTATTTTTCCAACCAGTTTGGGGTTTGACAGATTTCTAGGAAGAACTGTGAGGACACAATTATGCTTTCTTCTTTTAGGGCTTCATGGTGTCCAGTTCTACTCTGAACACAAAACAAACCATGCATACATACCATTGCCTTTTAAATGAACAAGGGTGTTTGAAGCCAGGAATGATGGCACACATCTGGAACCTCAAGATTTGGGAGGTTGAGGCAGGAGGATCATGAGTTTGAACCCAACATGGGCTACATTGCTAGATCCTGTGTCCTAAAAAGTAATAGTAATATTAAAAATATACTTTGTTTCTATAGAGAGGCAAGGAGCAAAGGTAGTATATGAGGTCTACGCAGTTCCAGATTTGTCAGCCTTTGCTCATGACTGAAACATTCAGTGAGTTCAGACTGAGCAGGGCAGTCTGCTGACAATCTGCAAAGAAAACACAGAGCCCCATGCACAGGGAGGCAGGAAGCCCTTTCCTACTGGGCCTGGGGAGGTTAAGCAAACATGAAGCAGGGTGGGGGTGGGGGGATCAGGGAATCTGTCTCCATCAACTTTCAGCACAAGTCAGTGACTTCCTGAAGAGAGGAAGAGCAACTTCCAGGCCCTCAGCCAGTGTGGAACCCGCCAACCCCACAACCTCCAGCTTACCACTCCCACCCAGCCTACATGCTGCCTAGTCTGATTTCTAAAAGCAGAAGCTCAACGATTAACTCGGGGCTAAAGAATCATACCTTCTCCCATTGAGGAGCCAGGAGATGCTGACAGACCACACAAGAGGGAGAAACAAGTGGAACATTGCACTCTCCCAAGGTTTCCTTCTCAGTGTTGGGAAGACAGCTAGGTGTCAGTACTCACAGGGAAAACGTTGTTAACTAAAATCAGAAATTTAAATTTTTCTATTAAGGTCTTCAATTCATGCACCTAGAATAACTGTTTTTAAGTCACCAATCTCTTGCTTTAAATTACATTAGACTAAATTACCATTCCTGAAAGAACAAATACAACTTTAGGGATAAAACTTGCAAAGTTTTCATTAAAATGCATAATTTTCTACCGAAAAAGAAAGAAAGAAAAGAGGCTAAGGTCCTCTTACAGACTTGAAAAACACCAATGGCGAAATTTTAGTCTGAAAATGTGATTTCTACCAGACTAACAATGACATCTGCAATCTAAGCCTTTCCTGGCTCAAAGAGGATTCTAGAAGCAATTGCTTAATGCTGAGACAGGGGAAGATGACACAACCAACCCCATGCCAAACCTTCCAGATGTTTCAAGAACCCATAATTCTCTCCCCACATAACAGGTTTTCATAACTCTCACTCTCTTATACTTGAAATTCAGTACAATATTTAAATACTGTTGGTTTTTAATTAAATATTTTTTAAATTTAAATTAGAAACAAGGTTGTTTTACATATCAATCCCAGTTTCCACACCTTCCAGTCCTCCCCTGTTCCCCCCACCAACCCCCAGCCCATCCCTTTTCTGCTCCCCAGGGAGGGTGAGACCTTCCATGAGGAGTCTTCAAAGTCTGTCATATCATTTGGAGCAGGGCCCAGGCTCTTCCCCATGTGCCTAGGCTGAGGGAGTATCCCTCTATGTGGAATGGGCTCCCAAAGTCCATTCGTATACTAGGTATAAATATTGACCCACTACCAGAGGCCCCATAGACTGCCCAGTCCTCCTAATTAATGCCCACATTCAGGGAAACTGGGATGGTCCTATGCTGGTTTCCCACCTATCAGACTGCAGTCCATGAGCTCCCTCTTGTTCAGATCAGCAGTTTTCATGAGTTTCTCCAGCCTGGTCTTGACCCCATTGCTCATCACCCCTCCCTGTCTCCATCTGGATTCCAAGATTTCGGCTCAATGTTTAGCTGTGGGTGTCTGCTTCTGCTTCCATCAGCTACTCGATGAAGACTCTAGAATGGCATATAATGACTATCAATCTCATTATCAGGGAAGGGCATTTAAGGTAGCCTCTCCGCTATTGCTTAGATTGTTAGTTGGGGGTCATCCTTTTAGAAGAGAAAGTGGGAGGTACCCTTGAACAAATTGGTACAGGAGACTGCTTCCTGAACATAACACCAGTAGCACAGGCACTGAGATCAACAATTAATAAATGGGACCTCCTGAAATTGAAAAGCTTCTGTAAAGCAAAGGACACAGTCAACAAGACAAAACGACAGCCCACAGAATGGGAAAAGATCTTCACCAACCCCACATCTGACAAAGGGCTGATTTCCAAAATACACAAAGAATTAAAAAACACCAAATAATCCAGTTAAAAATTGGGGTACAGAACTAAATAGAGAATTCTCAATGGAGGAATCTAAAATGGCTGAAAGACACTTAAGAAAGTGCTCAACATCCTTAGCCACCAGGAAAATGCAAATCAAAACAACTCTGAGATACCATCTTATTCTTGTCAGAATGGCTAAAATCAGAAACACCAATGACAATTTATGCTGGAGAGGATGTGGAGAGATGGGAACATTCCTCCACTGCTGGTGGGAGTGCAAACTCATACAACCACTTTGGAAATCATTATGGGTGTTCCTTAGGAAAATGGGAGTCAGTCTACTTCAAGATCCAGCAATTCCACTCTTAGGCATATACCCAAAAGATGCACATTCATACAACAAGGACATCTGTTCAACTATGTCCATAGCAGCATTATTTGTAATAGCCAGAACCTGGAAGCAACCTAAATGCCCCTCAACTGAAGAATGAATGGAGAAAATGTGGTACATTTATACAATGGATTACTACTCGGTGGGGGAAAAAAAAGACAAACAAAAAACAATGGAATCTTGAAATTCACAGGCAAATGAATGAAACTAGAAGAAACCATCCTGAGTAAGGTAACCCTGTCACAAAAAGACAAACATGGTATATACTCATTCATATATGGTTTTTAGACATACATCAGAGAATTACCAGCCTACAATCCACACCGCCAGAAAAGCTAAGAAACAAGGAGGACCCTAAGAGAGACATAACATACATAGTCCCCTATGTAAAGTGTAAGCACTAAGGTTTTTTCTCCCACTGCTGGTCTTGTCCCGATGCTGCGCCAGCCCCAATTAACACACAGAGACTCTGTATTTGATATGATGCTGTTGGCCAGGTACTAGTTGCTTATCGGCTAGCTCTGCCTTAATTATTAACCCATTTCTGCTGATCTATGTATTTCTCTTACAGGGGAGCCGGCCGGCAGGAAAGGGACAAGATCTCTCAAGCAAATTGGGAGCATGGGGGGAGAGGAAAGAGAGTTAGGGGGAAGAGGAGGGGAGAGGTAGGCATGCCAGAGAAGGAAGATTGAGTCAGGGAAAGAATAGAGGAGAGCAAGAAAAGAAATAATAGAAGGAGCATTATAGGTTTTAAGAGAAATCTGGAAGTAGGGAATTGTCCAGAGATCTACAAGGATGACCCCAACTAACAATCTAAGCAATAAATACTGTTGTTTTTTAAATATTCATTTTTAAACCAAAAAAATGAAGTAAAAATGAAAACTAAAATACACTTTGACTTAAGTCCATGTAAATAAAATAAAATAAAATAAACTGAATTATGGTAGAATGAGACAAGCCTTCCAGAAACAATCATACAAGCCTTCAAATGGATGGCAGCACACTACAATCCCACAGGAAGCAAATGAGTTACTGTTGCATGTTTTATATGCGGAAGCATTTATTGAATGCCTATGGGTTTCTATGAGAAAATCCACAGCCTGGTCCATTTTACTTTCAGGCACCTCATAACCATCTGTCTCGTGTATTCAGAGAGTTCATCATCTTAATAAATGTTCTGTAGAAAAAAAAATGATCAAACAGGAAATACATGTGGCCAGCTAGCAAGCTATATTACAACTCTTTTTAAAAGCCTATAAATAATGTAAAGATATGAGTTGCAAGTTAGAAAACTAGTTTTGGAATAACATCACATAAGGCTAGAGAGATGGGTCACAGTTAAGTGTACTTCTTGAATTTGGTTCCTGGCATGCCCAAGACAGATCACAACAACCTGTAATTCTATTCCAGGGAATCCGACACCCACTTCTGGCCTCCATAGGCACTAGACAAGAACATGGTATGTATACTTGCATTCAGGCAGACACACATATCATAAAATGTAAATAAATAAATAAACAAATAAATACTGCAAGTTTGATTAGATGGCAGTTTTCTGGAAGGGATTCCAGTGCACAGATAGCACGAGGAAAAGAAGACTGCTGATACAGAAGAGAAGAAAGAACCATCACAGGAGCCTTACCAGGGCCAACAAACTCTGAGCTGGAGCCAAGGCCTAGGACCCACAAAATGAAGATGGATTGCAGAATATTTTGAAACATGTGAACCAAGCCAGGCTCAGAAGCAGGATGAGCCATGCCACTGAGCTGATGAACCAAGAAACCAGGCCCTGGGGAACATGGACCCCACAGTCAAGATCCTGAGTGTTCTCCACAGTGAGGGTATTCATTACTTCTCTTGCTATTGTGAGGAAATAGTTGATAAAAACAACTTTGGGAAGGAAGGGAGGGAGGGAGGGAGGGAGGGAGGGAGGGAGGGAGGGAGGGAAGGAAGGAAAGACCCTCATGCACACATCCTGAGTTGTGTTTCCAAGATAATTCTGAAGCCCATCAATCTGACAATGAATATCAATGATCATTTTATGTCCTGGGGAGAATCTAGAAAACAGAATTCCTACAGCCCCTTGTCACCAGCACACAGGCCAAGTAACTAGGGGGCAGTGACGCGCGGAAGGGTCTAGGCTTTCTTACCCAGCTACCCTCGCTGAATTAAGGTTAACTCAACTGAGGGCCTCATTAAGTTTGAACTTTGCTATAGAATATTATTTTAAGGTGTGTTACATTTGTTTATGCTGTAGAACAATTGTGTTAATGATGTAAAGATATGTTGTATTCTTTTATGCTGCATTTGTTTAACTGTAAAGCCGTGTTACTTTGTCTAAAACACGTGAGGGTCTAATAAAGAAGTGAATGGCCAATAGCGAGGGAGGAGAAAGGATGGGCAGGCTGGCAGGCAGAGAATGAGTAGGAGGAGAGGAAGAAATGAGAAAAGGAGGAGCAAGAGAATAAGAAGAGGAGGACACAGGGCCAGCCACACAGCCACACAGCCAGCCAAGGAAAAGAAGTAAAGAAAGGGATACAGAAATAGAGGAAGATAAAAGCCTGGAGGCAAAGGGTAGATGGGATAATTTGATATCGGAAAAGCTGGCTGGAAACAAGCCAGGCTAAGGCTGGGTGTTTATAAGTAATAATAAGCCTTTCTTGTGATTTATTTGGGAGCAGAGTGGCAGGCCCCCCAAAAGAGCCAAAGAGTAAGAGCAAAGAACAAAAAAGCCAAAAGAATAGAATAAAAATCAACATTTGAACATAGTATATTTGCCCACAAAAGAGAACAGTATCGAGTTTCACAAGGAACTTGTAGTGGTAAAGATGTAAATTGTAATTCATGGCAAAGGGGGAAATATTGACAGCTGAGTGCAATCTGGGTACACAGATGTGACTCAGTCACATCTTCCATGTATAGTACCTCTCTTCTGAACATATCTACTTGTTTCATGTTGTCTTGGTTTCATTCCCTAATTATTCCAGCTCAGAGTTCAAGGATATAGTTCATGTGTCAGGAAGTCAAGGAGCTGGAGCTCCTTGGTCACATGGCAGAGAAGGACAAAGGCACATTGCTCTTCAGCTTACTTTCCCTCCACTAACACAGTCCAGGACCCTAGCCAGGGAATGGTGACACCCACAGTGGACAGGTCTTTCCGCTTAATTCACATAATCAAGATGCATGCCCAGAGGCTTGAATCTGGAGTTGTACTATATTTTGGCAAGGTAACACTTAGCTCTAACCACAACATCTTGTGATTTGTTGCTGTACAAAGTGACATAAAGTTCCCCCACCCGCCCATCTCCCACTCTCAAAGCTTGTGTTTGGAGGCTTTGTTCCCAGCCTGTAACACTGCCAAGATATGACTAGACTGTGAGGGTGCTGTCTTCATCAAAGGATTAATCAACCCATTGATGAGCTCATGGCTGAACCAGAACTTTAGGAGGCAGACCCTGCTTCTTGCAGGAAGTAGGTCACTGGAGGCACACACTCTTGCTCTTTCTAGGGCTCTCTGTTTCATGGCCGCCATAAAGTAGACAGCTTTCCTCTACTGTGTCCTTCCATCAAGACGTGCCTGCCTTGCCCTGGGCTGAAAGCAACGAAGCCAACCACCCAAAAAATGGAACCTCTGAAACAATGAGCCAAAACGAGTCTTTCCTCCTTTAAATCAAGAAACTCGGGCATTTTGGTAGAGTGACAAGAGGTGACCAATGCAGTAGCTTAAACACACTATTTCTGTGAATATGGCAGGAGCTTGAAATCTGTTCCAAAATCCACATGGGAACTAATCTTATTACTTCATATTTTTTCTGCATTCATGTACATAAAATCAACTAGCCAGAAGGTTGAAAAATATATTTGGAAAGATAGATAACAATTTGTCTGATAAAAGAAGGACATACACGTCAGGCAGTGGTGGTGCATGCCTTTAATTCTAGTACTTGGGAAGCAGAAGGTGAGTCTCTGAGTTCAAGGCCAGCCTGGGCTACAGAGCAAGTCCCAGGATTTGAGAAATCCTGTCTCAAAAAGGAAGAGGAAGAGAGGAGGAGAAGGAGAGGGAGAGGAGGATAGGGAGAAGGAGAGGAGGAGGAGAAGGAAGAGAAGGAGGAGAAGAGGCAGAGGAGGAGAGGAAGGAGGAGAATGATATAAGAAGGAAGTGGAAGAGGAACACTCCCAAGCCTGGCACATTGGCACACACTCACAGAGTACATGGCACACTGCTATGGGCGGGGCCTACACTGTGTCTCATTCAGTGTACATTGATTCTACTGATATTTTCTCTGGTTTTCAAATGAGGAGACGGAGATATGGGGAGGGTGACTAGCAGAGCTGCAGAACTGAGATCACACAGATGATAAATGATGGAACTAGAGGCGGAAGAACCCAGGCCCCTAAGAGGAAGCCACATAAAGAGCTAATTCAGGGGTACAACTGAGATCATGCAAGAGTAAAAGGCATCCCCCAAAATGAATCTCACAGGCAAAGTTCACCGAATTCTCCAGAGCATCTTAGAAAACTTGTCATCCATGCTGTCTACCACACACGTGGGAAAGAAGTGACTCCCAGCTGCCACCAAAGCATGCTGGTCTGTCTATGAAAGTCTACGGAGGGGAAACAGCATCACATCATGAGTTTATAAAGAACAGATGACAATATAGCAATGTTCCATATGCTCGTACTGATGATAGTCCCGTCTAGGAAGATACTGCCATCCATGTAAGGGTGGCTGCAGAGAAAGGGGCTTAGGTTGAAGCTAGGATGAGACAACTGAAAAAACAATTTGGAAAAGGGCTCCCATCCCACAAAGTAAATTCATAATTACTGTCAGGAACTCTTACCAGGAGTTCAATTATTCAATACTTTTTAGTTACAACCAGCACCCTCCATGGTCTCCTGGTCTTGAACACATATTTGTATTTAGAAAGATTTCTTCTGTCTGTTGGTCTGGCTATTCTATGAAACATATTGTTCTGAGTATTACTATATGACATGATTTTCCACTTACTCCAAAATATAATGCTGACGGCTTCGAGAGGACAGTTCATGCAGTCACTGTTTTCATACTTACTGTCCATATTAATCATTTAGGAAGAGTATCTTTATTATCTTAATTAGGACTTATTAGTACTTATGGATGTGTGATAAATTTTAAGTGATTAATGTATATTTTCATCCTAAGCATCTCAAAATTCAGCCAGCAAATCTTTATGAAATGTCTAATGGGTCACTGAACGGTAAAAAGTATTTAAATGATAAATACAATTTAAGCAGAAATATAGGACCTTACAATTTAGCCAGCCCCTCTGAAACTCTCATAGACAAAGCATAATTGTTTTTAAATTTTTTGTAGAATTTATTTTTATGTGTATGCATGTTCTGTCTACATGTATGCATATGTACCACAGGCATGCAGTGTCTGCCCCCTGGAGTTCCAGGACATGTGGAGTGTCTTGTGGGTACTGGGGACAGAACCTGGGTCCTCTGTAAGAGCAGTCAGTGCTCCTAACTGCTGATCCTGCTCTCAGGCCCTGGAAACAACATTTTTTAAATTTTTTTTTATTTAAATTAAAATACAATCTTAATTTACATACCACTCCCAGTTCCCTCTCCTTCCTATCCTCCCATTCCCTCCACAACCCCCCCATCAAGCCCCCCATCCACTACTCACTAGGGAGAGTAAGGCCTCCCATGGAGGATCATTGAAGGAAGGCTGTCACATCATTTGGGACAGGACCTAGGTCCTCCCTTGTGTATCTAGGATGAGAGAGTGTCGCTCCTTAGAGAATGGGTTCCCAAAGCCCATTCGTGCACTAGGGATAAATACTGATTCCACTCACTGCCAGAGGCTCCATAGTCTGCCAAGCTCCCAAACTGACACCCACATTCAGAAGGCCTGGTTTGGTTCTATGCTGGTTCCCCAGCTATTAGTCTGGGGTCCATGAGTTCCCACTTGCTCAGGTCAGCTGTTTTCCCAGCATGGTCTTGACCCCTTTGGTCATCACTCCTCCCTCTTTACAACTGGATTCCAGGAGTTCAGCTTAGTGCTTAGCTGTGAATCTCTGCTTCTGCTTCCATCAGTACTGGAGGAAACAAAAAATTTTTAAATAAACTAGCAAGCTGGTTTTCCTGTGTCTAAGAACTAATTAATTACTATTCCAAATAAAAAATAAAAAAAAAATAAAATTACCCAAACTAAGAAATCTAGCCCATAATAAAATTTCTATTTCTATAACAATGGTGGAAATTAGGCCTGGTATTTTTGCTTTTTCTTTCTAAATACAGCAATGACGTAAGCTTCTGATGTGAAAAACCAATCACAGGAACACTTGGTTTGGTTTGGTTTGGTTTGTTGTTTTTTTTAGTGAAAATGGTACGTTGTCAGGTCATAATTTCCATGGCGAAGAGTCCAATGGCTGGCATGTTCCACACTAACTGAAGGACAAGAACCTTTCAGCCCACTAACTACAAAATGGAAATATCTGTTTCTTCTTTCAGGAAGAAACCACGACCCTGTGATTAAAACTCCCCACAGTTGTTCTTAAAGAGCCTTAACAGTTTTCAGGGTTTTTTTTTTTTTTCCTTTCTATTTTTACCAGAAATGGCCTTTTCCCTTCTCCATCCACACACAGCAGCTAGCTCTATGAGCAGTTGGTAACTGAGTGACTTACAACAGTCAGCCCACCTTCCCCCTCCCTTCTTCCTCTCTTCCACAGGATGGGGTAGAGCTCTGCAGGGATTTCTAGTCTGCCCACTGCCCCACCCTCCTCTTCAGCTGTGGCTCCCCTCAAATAACAGACTGCCCCAAACATGTTCTCGGCCATGTAGTATTTGACATAGAATACTGAATGTTTAGGACTTGGATGACAGTAGGAGAATCATGAGTTCAAAGGCAGCCTAAACTAGAGAGTAAGACCCTGAGAGGAGAGTGAAAGAAATATATAGGCCTAGGAATCCCAAAATGGCAACAAATCTAAATTCTGAAGGCTGAAGACTCCCAAGTCTGATGTCCACAGGAAGCATGGAGATGTGTACCTGGTTCAGAAATGCTTGCCCTTCTGTTTTATTGTTGATGGTCTGATGGTGCCTGTCCCAGGTGCTTTACTGTTCCTGTTAATAGCACAGATTTGAGGGAAAAGACCAGCGGTCCAAACCATCATGGCCAAATTAATTAAAACAAGCTATTTTATTCATTTACACTGGCTGTCTCTCACCTAAGGCAGGGCTGGAGAGGTCAACATCAAAGACAAGGGGTAGGGTGCTTCCAAATGGGAGGCTTGGTGGGCAAAATAGACAGAGTTACAGGAGCAGAATATAAATGTAAGAAGTTAGTCATAACTACCTCCTGAAACAAAGACATGATTGCAAGGTTGTCATAACACAGTGGCCATAGCAAGGTAGTTACAACAAGGTAGTCATAATGTTTTAAAACAATGATGGTGTTTCAAAATGGTTATAATAACTTTTGAAACAAAGACATGGTTGCCCTTCGTGGAACAGGCAGTACAGAACCATTTGTAGTTGAAGTTACAGGTGGGGCATAACCCAATCCTTGAGAAAGAGGTTTAACATAACAGAAATGATCCTACTTGACTTTACTCTACAATAACTTGCAAGCCGAAGATGGAGGGAGGCTGGTTCATCAGTTGCCATGATAAAATAGTGACCAAAAGCAACCTGTGAGAGGAGAGGGTGTATTTGGCTTACAGGTTATGGTGCATCATCCAGGAAAGCCGAAGCAGAACTAAAGCAGCAGCCATGAGAAAAAGCTGCTTACTGGCTTCCATCCCTTTTGGCTTCCTTGGCTTCCTTTCTTATACAGTTCAGGCCCACTTACCCATCTAGGAATGCTGCTACCCACGGTGTGCCAAGCCCTCATGCCAGCAATCAAGGAAATGCCCCTATAAACATGCCTACAGGCCAACCCAATGGAGGCAATTCCAAAACCTACTTCAGGGTCTCTCTAGGCATGTCAAGTTAACAACCAAGCTTAGCTACCATATGCCACTCATGCTACAGTAAGTCTTTTCCATGCATTGACCCATACTATGGAAACACTCACAGCCACCCCTAGATCTCTAGACATTTCTCCACCAAGGCAAGTTAACACCCTAAATTAACTGTCTGAAAAATGTTAGTTATTGTATGAGTTCAGCCATGTAACATTTTGAACAAAAGGCAACAGTGAATAATATCTAAACTTGAGAGGGCTAGAAAGATGAATATAGAGATATTTAAGACAAGAGGATGATTAGTATGATACTAAGTGTATACCTGTTAGTGTACCCTTGTCAAAACCATGGCTCATAGACCACCCAGAGTAAACCATTGTGGGCTCATCAGTTGTAAGAAATGTAAGGAAGGTGATGTTGAGACAGGCTATGCTATGTGTGGGTGTAGGGGTGATAGGAACCTCCATCATACCTTTATTTTAGTTTAGCTGTGAAGTATGAATCTGCTGGAGGTGGGAGGGGTTAATCATTTTTTTTTTTTAAGTAAAACATAAACATTCAAAAGATTCCTTGAATTCTGCTAGGCACAGTTCCCTATCCTTAATAAAACATGACAGATATAGTTGTCATTTGGATGGATATAAAGGAAGTAGTACTAATAAAAATACAGTTGGACTGGAAAGATAGCTGGGCTTGTGAAGTGATTGCAAGGCAAGCACCAAGACCTCAATTATATCCCCAGAACCCAGAACTCACACACACCAAAAAAAAAAAAAAGGCAAGCATGGGGGCTGGAGAAATGGTTCAGTGGTTCAGTAGTTAAGAGCTCTGGCTCCTCTTCCAGAGGACCTGGGTTCAGTTTCCAACACCCATATGGCAGCTCACTACTGTCTGTAACTCTAGATCAAGGGTATCCAACAGCCTCACATAGGCATGCAGACAAAACACCAATGCACACAAAATAAAACTAATTTATTTTTTTAAAAAATATAAGCACGATAGAGTAATACCTTTGTAATCCCAACACTAGGCAGGCAGAGGTAGTAGGATCCTTGGGACCCCGGGGCTAGCCATCCCAGCCTACTTGGTTAGATCTAAGCCAATGAGATACCTTGTGTCAAAAACAAAACCGTGAATGGTATCTGAGGAATGACACCCTACACACTCACACACAACTAGTGGAGAGACTTCTGTCCCCTTCCCCATTGGGCCCTCACACTCTGTGTTAGTTAATGCTCTTGACACTGTGACAGAAACACATTAAGGGAGGAGAAGCTTATTTTAGCTTGAAGTTTTAGATTACAGTCCACCGTGGCAAGAAAAGCATGCAGATTGGGGTGAGACGTGGTAGCCGCAGTGATGGTGGGAGCTTGTGGGGCAATTTGTTCACTTCTTGATCGATTTGGAAACAAGAGAGCTAAGGACAGAAGGGTGCTGGGCAATGACATTCAAAGGCCACAAGGTCCCAAAAGTACAGCATCCTCAGAGATCAAGAGTTCACATGCATGAGCCAGTAGGGACAGCTCACCCTCAAAGCATGGCATACCCTAAAGCTTGATCAGGAGAATTCCCATCAAGTTTCATTTGAGATAAGTGAGGTAAGTCTAAACACCTAAAGGTAGTAAGAGTATTCCAGCCCATGTCTTTCACAGTGCTAAAGCACAAGCCTTTTCAGTTTTAAGACTCCTGTTGGGGATCTCTGTGTGTGAAAAGCACACACAGAGGGGTGGGAAGGTGGCTTAGTTGATAAAGAATTCACCATACAAGAATGACTTTGATCCCTGGAACCTTCGTGCCAGGTTCCTGCACGTCTCTATTGCTGTGAGGAGACTCCATGACCATGGAAACTCTTCTAAGGAAAACATTTAACTGGGGTCGACTGATAGTTCAGAGATGTGGTCCATTATTCTGCATGGTGGGACTTGGTAGCATGCATGCAGACATGGTGCTGGAGAGGTAGCTGGGAGTTCTACATCTGGATCATCAGGCAGCAGGAAGAGACTGCCACACTGAGCAGGGCTTGAACATTTGACACCTCAAAGCCCACGCCCTAGAGACACACTCTTCTCCAACAAGGCCATAGCTCCTAATAGTGCCACTCTCTGTGGGCCTATAGTAAGGGGCATTTTTATTTCAAGCCACCACACTGAATAACACAGTAAGGAAGCTGTAGGTCTAGCACTGAGAAGGCAGAGACATGATGATCTCTGGACTACCTAACCAGAGTCTAGCCTATAAGTGAGTGAAAACCCCCATCTTAAGAAATGAGGTTGGGGCTAGAGAGGTAGATCAGTGCTTCAGAGCACTTGCTGCTCTTCTAGACCACCCAGAATTTGATTATCAGTACCCACAACTGTTACTCCAGTCCCAGCACATCCCACACCCTCTTCTGGCCTCTTGAGGGCAGCAAGCACAAATGTGGTGTACTGACAAATGCAGGGAAAATATGTTGCCTTAGTTAGGGTTACTATTGCTGTAATCAAACACTATGACTAAAAGCAACTTGGAAAGAAAAGGGTTTATTTTGCTCACATTTCCACATCACGGAACATCATAATCAAAGGAAGTCAAGGCAGGAACTCAAACACAGTAGGAACCTGAAGGCAGGAGCTGAAGTAGAGGCCATGAAAGAGAACTGCTCAGCCTGCTTTCTTATAGCACCCAGACCCACCAGCTAAGGGCTAACTCCACCCTCATTAACCATTAAGAAAATGCTCTGAAGGCTGGCCTACAACTCAGTATTATGGAGCATTTTCTCAACTGAAAGTCCCTTCTTTCACACAACTCTAGCACGTGTCGAGTGATGTAAAAACTACCTGCCACCCATTCACACACATAATAAATAAATAAATAAATAAATAGAATTAAAAAAAAAAAAAAAACTAAGGTTGACAGCACTTGGGGAACAACACCTAAGTGTGATTTCTGACCTCCACATACACTTGCACACATATGCACCTACATGGATGTGCGCGCACACACACACACACACACACACACACACACATGCATGTGCGCATGCACGCACGTGCAGGGAGGTGGGAAGTCTATTCATGTCTACATACTAATCATTCTAATATGCTGTGTAAATCACTACACTGCAGATTGCTGCTCAGAACAATGAGAGGTAGTTGACCTTACAGTATTGGGCAAGGTAGAATACAGGAAACTAAATCAGAGAGGATTGAGAATGGTAGCTAGTTCATCTCATAGGGTGTGACTTATACTTATACTTGTCTCTTTGGAGACAGTGTGACCCAAGAAGGTTTGCAATTAGTTATTTAGAGGCTGCTTATATGAAACTTTACTTAACACATCAAACACAGCAAGGCCAAGCCTCCTCAGAGCCACCCTCTGCTGTGTGACAAAGAGCCAATGTGTTAGTCTAGAGTGTATAAAACAGGTTAAGACACAAGGCTAAGGCCAAGGCAGGAAATGTATTTATCTTACCATTGCAGGCACACTTCAAAGGATGTTTACCAGCCCATCTGATGCCTCAGTTTAGTGGCCAGTAATAACACCCCATTAACACATCATTAGCCAGAGACTTACTGGAGTGTCCTAGACCAAAGATTGCGGTTATGGGTTCTTCTACTTCTCCTACCTGCTTCCATGGTCAGTGAGCCCTAAAAATAGCATGCATCTGAGTGGGCATTTCCAAGACAGAAACAGGGGGGTAAGAACGCATTTAATATCCAGCTGACAGTGCAGTGTGGTCTAGGAAAACATGGGCAACATATGTCCCAGAAGTCTAGAACTGACTTCTGCAGTCTCTTGATCTTCTTGGCTTTCTGTATGCTAACATTCTTATCGTCTGTGCATGGCACAGTTCAAAATACTCCCTCTTGGTCAATGAGATGGCTTGATGAATAAAGACAATTGTCATGGAACCCTGGCAACCTGACTTAGACTCCCCCACATACACACGGAAGGAGAGAATGGACTCCACAAAATTGCCCTCTGACCTCCTCCCCATGTGCACACACTCATTGCACCTGCACTCCCACAAACATCATATACAAACATACACACACACACACACACACACATATGCACGTGCACACACACACACACACACACACACACTTTTAAAACATATTCTTCACAGTGGCGGCACCTCCTCTAAGACAAGCTGTGCCCTTTGATCACATGACAGTCTATGTAAGACCTGAACCTTTTGTTGATGTCTCCATAGACTCATCAGGCAAGCACTCAAGTACTAACTTGTAAAGTTAACATAAGCCATGCATATCCAGGAGTCTCAGAAACTTCATATGTGTTATTTGAATGGCAAAGTCAAGGGTTGTAACATACAAAAGTAGGAAAGAGAGGTGCTTCTTTCCTGTCTTTTTCTGTGTGTGTGTGTGTGTGTGTGAGTGTGTGTGTGTGTGTGTGTGTGTGCTCATATGAGTGCACATGTGTATGAATTCAGGGTACTGTCTATGGAAATCAGAGGACAACCTTAGATGTTACCTTCCATCTTTTGTTTGAGACAGGATTGCACTAGCCTGAAACTTTACCAAGGAGGCCAAATGGTCACAGAGCTCCCAGGGATTTCTCTGCCTTTGTCTCCAATGTCAGCAACACCAGACAAGCACGCACCACTGTGCCTGGTTCATTATATTCACATATGTTTACACAGGGGATCTGGGTGTGTGTAGAGAGTTAGCATAGCTGATGGGCTGCAAGAACAATTTTCTCTTGGATGTATTGAGCAGTCTGTGGGCTGGGCTGTCAAGATTTAGTTCTGACCTATCCCATTAGGTTCACTGTGGAATTTCTACATATGTATCATATGTGAAAGCCAAGTTTCAGATTTTGGAGTTTAGATTTCAGATCATGCATGCTCAACTTTACCTTCAGTAGTGTTAGTAAATATGAAAGAGAAGCTATGAAGACAGAGAACATGCATCTCAGAATCCATTTCCCCATCCATGTGCTGAGCAGTTTCCTTGTGCATCAGGCATAGTTTCAAGTACTAGAAGACTCTTTCCCTAATTTTTTGTTCCTCAGATGGGATGGCCTATGGTGCTGAATTTCTTCTGCATAATTAGCATTATCTCCATCATGTTGAATAACCAAACAATAAGTGCCTTTGGTTTGGTGAGATGGCACATCAGGTAAAGATGCTTGCTTCCAATCCTAAAAACCTGGGATCAAACCCTGGAACCCATTAAAAGCTGTTGTCTGAACTCCACACATGCATTGTGACTTGAATGCTCCCCTGTGCATATATGCACATGCATTCAAACACATACATACATGCTTACATATTCACATACACACATGCACAGATGGATGGATGGATGGATGGATGGATGGATGGATGGATAGATGGATAGATAGATAGATAGATAGATAGATAGATAGATAGATAGATAGATAGATACATAGATACATAGATAGATACATAGATAGATAGATACATAGTTACATAGATAGATAGACAGACAGAGTAAAGATAAATCTGGTGCTGATTGGTAACATTCTTATCAACCTGATATGTCAGAGTTGACACAATGACCACATTTTCTTTTGAGACAGGGTCTCCAGTAGTTAGCATGTTCTCAAACTCTCTAAACTTCTGATCCTCCTGACTCTACCTCATACAAGTATGCAACTCCATGCCCAGTTTATGTGGTTCTGGAATTGAACTCAGGACTTTGTGTACACTAGACAAACATTCTACCTACTGAGCTCTAGCCTGGGTGCCTATAAATATATTTGAAATTGACATTTCATAAGACAGAGCATAGATAGTGATGTCAGATCCAAGTTGAAGAGTGATGAGCTTCCAGAACTTACTGCCTTTGCTAGTCTGTGAGTTGGGGGTGTGGAAACTGAGACTAGGTCTCACTATATAGCTCAGACTAGTCTGGAACTCACTATGTACCCCAGGCTAGCCTCAAGCTCACAATAATCTTGTCTTGAGTGCTGGAATTCCAGGTATAAGCCACCATTCCTAGGAACTGCCTTTGCTTTTAATGCAATACGTTATATGTTTGTCAGGTAATGCATTAATGCATTAATGATCAACTTGTAATCTTGCCAAATATACAGATAAGCTCTAGAGAGTAGGTACCAGCCAGCTCAAGAAAATGGATTTTCAGCCGCCTGTGATCCCCTAGCAAGTTCCCTTGCCTACTGTGTTCTCTGTCCCCAATGGCCAGCATGAAGTAATGCATTACATACACATCAGTGATTCTCTGTTTGCACTCTAATCTCTCTTGGTATGTCAGTCACAATCCATGTCAAGGACCAAAGGCATCCATCAGAGCTAGCACACAAGGATGACAGTATTTTTCCAGTCCTCCATTGGGGGGTACCTGCACTATGTTGCCATGGTTGCATTTGTGACTGCTGTACAATTTCACTGAACATGAACCTTCTTACTTGTCTTTCACCACTTTTGGGTATTTATTATTGTTATTGTTGTTATTATTATTTCAAATATATAACAAACGCATATTTTTAGCCAGAAATTTGTTCTTAGTCTTGAAGTGAAACATTTTCATTTGAGAACCCAGCTGCTTGTTACATGCAATGCCTTTGACACACAATTTAAAAAAGCTAGTAAGAAAGCAAAGCATGGTGAGCCAAAATGAATGTCCTTTGCAAACCAAAGTGCTGTGTCTGCGAAGAATGACTGAGCAGGGAGAAAGCATCCCTGTGTTAGGAGCTTGCTGATGGTATGCCAATATTCACAGAACAAGATCTCTTTCTACCCTTGGCTGAAAGCATTACACACACTGCTTAACAGTAAGAAAGGAGGGGCTGTCTGCATGCATTTCCTTTGTAAATGGAAGATATTCCAAAGTCATATTTATTCCCCATTTCTGGACCAACTATGAGAAAGGGAAGGAAAAAAAGTTCCCACCAAGTCTCTGTGTGCTGAAAGGAACTATATCTGCAGACACAGGGTGGGGGAAGGGGAGCAGACAGGTGGCACATACACTGTAGGTTCTGGTCTTTACATAGATTTGATACTAAAACCTAAAGATACATCTTAAATATGTGACATTGACATATTTGAACAAATGTCCATTTTCCACAGTGTTCTTCAAAATGTATTTCTATATGAGAGGGAGAGCAAAAGACTACAGGCAATGAAGCAAGATAGTAGGAGAGAAATTTTTGTTTCTAGGGACAAGGACAGGGACTGATTCAAACTCATTCAGTGTGCAACTCCTGGGGCTGGGCTACAGCTCAGGGGTAGGTATGCTAGGACACAGCTGTAATATCAGTGTGTAGAGAGTAGAGGGAGGATCTTGAAGGTCATCATTGGCTACATAGTGAGTTCGAGGTCAGCCTGGGATCCACGAGACCTTGATCAGGCCCACAGTCCGTGGCCCAAGAAGTATGAGGGAAGCCATGGGAAGTCTTATCCCCTGAGAGAAGTAGATGGTTCTAGAATAGCAAAGGCCACATTCAGTTTTACTGAAGAGTGCCTTGATAATAACGCCTTTCTACAAATAATCTGCTCTGGCAACACGGTCACATCTGAGAAGCAGGACAGATGGCCACAGGCTGTGGAAGGTTCTGGTAAAGAATGCCAGGCTTTGTGACTGAGAGAAATGAGGCTACTTTGAAAAGTGAATGTCCTGAAACATAGCTATTAAACAAGGAGGCACATTTTTTTGTGGGGGGGGATTTTGGGAATGAGGGCGGTATAAATGTATTCTCTAAATCAATCTTCGCATCAGCTTCCAGAGGACTCATTGAAAAGTTGACACTTGTGCAAAGACCATCCATGTGCTGACCATGACAAGCAGACTGCATTGCCAGCCACTTAGCAGCAGGTCGTCGACCTGTGGGAAAGTCTGTGGCTAGTACAGCCCCTTTGCTAAACCCATCAGCCTCTCCTTGTACCCCAAAACTTGGAAGCTTAAAGCAAAAAGAAGAAAAGCAATGTAAAGTGTGAGAAGAAAATAGCTCAACACGTAAAAGACAAAAGCAGACTGGATATGCCAGCCAGCCAGCTGCACAGCTGAAGGCTTCTTCAGGCAAAAAAAAAAAAAAAGAAAGAAAGAAAGAAAGAAAAAGAAAAAGAAAAAGGAAGAAAGAAAGAAAGAAAGAAAGAGAGAGAGAGAGAGAGAAAGAGAGAAAGAAAGAAAGAAAAAGAAAAGCCCCACTGTTCCTGAATCAATTGCTTCCTATTCACAGGCTCACTGTACAGGGCTAAATTCGAAATGGCTCTCGGGAAATGCTTGCCAATCCTGTGGTCTCTCTGTGTAGGCTCTATTTTTCCTTTTCTTTTTAAGGCTGGAGGATGTATGTATCCTCGCTGTAAACCTGCCAGCGCTCACTGGAATGAGTCAAAGGGACCTGGCATTAAATCACAGAGATTTGAGCTGCTAATAAATGCAGCAGGCCCCATCCATTGTTGATTAATTCTGACTGAAATCTAAACAGCAAACAGCAAACACCCCTCTGAAGGGCTCTGGTACCCATTAGCTTGATGTGTTTATTAGACAAGGCTGTGTTCCTTCAAGCTTATTAACAACAGATTAAAAAACTGCAAACAAATCTAGGTTTCTTTTTATGATTTACGTGTGGGTACCATGTACTAATGTCCTTAGAGTTTGACAGGAAAGGCAAACAACACTGAAACTTATCATCATGTCAAATTAAGATCTTGGTACAAAGGCTGAAAAGTTATTGTTAATGTACAGCTTCCACCACTCGGGCAAATAATGGTGATTTCTATTTAATATTTATACATCTTAGAACTGCTACCTTTTTAGATTTATTGTGTGCGTCTGAGAGTGCCTGCCCGAATGTATGTACGCCAAGTACATACTCGATACCTTTGGAATCCAGTAGAAGGTGTCAAATGCCCTGAAACTGGAGTTACAAATGGTTGTGAGCTGTCATGTGGGTGCTGGGAACCGATCCTGTGTGCACTCCAAGAGTTGCCAGTACTTTAACCACTAAGCCATCTCTCTAGCCCCTGGAATTACCAACTAAAAAAAACAAAAACCCAAAGCAGTGAAAATATCCTCCATCTCTGAGCGGAAATTTAAGCAGCATAATAGGATTAAAGGTAAGCTCTTCTCAAATGTTACAACCTATTGCCTATGTTTAAAGATTACATGGGGCTAACAAAATGTTTCCATGGAACTTTATTATAGTCACCACAAGTGAGAGTTCCCACAGAACAGTTTCAAACTGGATGGACTCAGGTATGCCGGTGGGACCTGCTGGGTACCACCTGTTGGTGGTGTTTATATAGGCTTATTTTAAAATATAGTGTGTGGCAAAAACCTGAGTTGCCCCAGTAGTGAGAAATTACCTTAGTTAGGATTTCTACTGCTGTGAAGAGACACCATGACCTCAGCAACTCTTTTAAGGAAACATTTAATTGGGACTGGCTTACTGTTCAGAGACTTAGTCCATTATTGTCACATCAGGAAGCATAGGACCATGCAGGCAGATCTGGTACTGCTGAGAATTCTACATCTGGATCAGCATGCAGCAGGAAGAGAAAGTAACAATGGGCTGGGCTAGAGCATCTGAAACCTCAAAATCCACCCCCAGTGGGACACTTCCTCCAACAAGGCCATTCCCCATGGGGGCCATTTTCATTCAAACCACCACAGGAATCAAACACAAGTCCTGGTATTCAGAGTTTTCATGAATCCACTCGGACTACTCAATCCTGGTGAATCCTTGAATGTTCTATGGGTCTCCTGA
This sequence comes from Phodopus roborovskii, assembly GCF_943737965.1. NCBI lineage: Eukaryota > Metazoa > Chordata > Mammalia > Rodentia > Cricetidae > Phodopus > Phodopus roborovskii. The sequence goes on from NW_026126433.1 coordinate 1,006,023, forward strand.
GGGCCAATCCTTGTGAACTCTTCAATACCAGAAGAAGCTATGTGTGTCTTAATGGGTCTTATAAGGGTTGTGTCATATCCTGCCATTGTAAATGACACAGGGAAACAAAAGTGCAGAACCCATATAAGGAGCCCCAGGAAAACTGTCCTAAAAGTTATTGCTCTTAGCAGGAGCTACCTCATGACTATAACTTGATTTTTCTGATTTAAGGGTTATTATACCCTTATACCCTTATACCCTATGTACATTTTATATGTTATGTGATTTAAAAACACTTTTTAAGGGATGTGTGAAGAGAGGAGATTTTCATGTTTGGGCCAACCAGAAAACTTACCAAAGCTGGAAGCTTGGGAGAGCCATGGGGCCAGCGAGGTGGTGTCTTGAAGAGGAAAGCCCTAGCTGACCCTGGCAGTCCACAGCTTTGACTCCAGCATGGAAATGCTCCCAAGAGCTCCCCACACCACCACAGCTCAGTTGGGTGACTCCCAGGTCAAATCATTCTTTCCACTCAACCTAAGCCGTGTCTCTTTTTGCAGCATATAAACTACTCATCCTTTACTCCTAATTGCCTCCCCACCTGCCACACACACACACACACACACACACACACACACACACACACACACACACGCACAGAGGAAAGCATACTAACAATGATAGTGAGGATGAGGAGACAAGGACAACACATACATTTGATTGATCCATTCCACACAAATGTTTCTGTGGTTACAGTGATGTTCATGGTCGCAACTATGAATCAGTTTTTCCTCACTGTGACAAAAAACTGAGAGGAACAATGGGAGAAGAGAGAAGACTTGGTTTGGTTCCTGGTTTCAGCTGGCTCTTAGGTCTGTGTTGAAGCGGAGCAGCATGGTGGCAGAGCGAGAAGAGGTCAGGACCAAGTATGTCACTCCAGGACATCTCATAATGTTCTGCTTCTTCCCACTAGACCCCACTCATCAAAACTGTTGATGAAGTTATAATTCCTATAATCCAGTCACCTCCCAATAGTGCCACCAGTCAGGGACCAAGTCTTTTGTAACATGTATCTTTGGAGGAATATTTAATGTCCAAAATACAACACAAAATCTGTGAACAAGTCATTTTTATTAAAGGAGCATTATATTTTTTAAAACAGATGATGTGAAATATCTAGTGTTATACCTTGCATGGCAAAAATGCCCACTTCATTTTTTAAAAAAGCATTGCAAAAACACAGACCATCATTAGAAGTTACCATGAAAACTTACACTCTAAAAAGCTGGAAAACCCAGCAAATTGAAGAATTTCTAAATGCATGCCATCTGTCCTAATTAAGGTCCAATGATATAAATAACATAAACAGACCAATCACAAGTAATGAGATAGAAGCTGCTATTAGAAGCTTCACCTCAAAGGAAAGCCCAGGACCAGATGGGTTCATTGCTACTTTTACCAAACTGTTAATACCTCTGCTTAGTTCTCATTAATTTTTTTTCCATAAAATAGAAAGTGGAGAAACAGTACCAAACTAACTCTATAAAGCCAGTCAATAGTCTTCTAACACCAAAACAAGGTAAGGATGCTAAAAGAAGGAGAAGAGAGTGAGGAAGGGAAGGAGGAAGAGAGGGAGAGAGAGGGAGGGAGGGAGAGAGAGAGGAGGGAGGGAGAGAGGGGGGGGGAGAGAGCAAGGTCCAAACAATTTTCTCTGATGAACATAAATGCAAAAATTGTCAACAAAATACCTGCAAACCAAATTCAGGAACACATTAAGAAGATTATGCATTAATTCCAAGAGGATTTCAGTCCAGAAAGGCAAGGCTGGTTCAACACACAAATAATCAACAAATATAATACGCCACCTAAATAAACTCAATGACAAAAATCACATCATTATTTCAACCAGCACTGAAGGACTCCTTGGCAAAGCTCATCAAATCTCCATGACGAAAGTTCTGGAAACTTTAAGAAGAGATGGATCATACATCAAAATAATAAAGGCTACATACAATAAACCTATAGAAAACATTTTACTAAGTGAAGACAAAATGAGAGCATTTCCTCTAAAATCAAGAACTAGACAAGGATATCCAGTCTCTCCTCTCTTATCCGATATAATGTTGGAGGTCTTAGCTATAGCTAATAGCTTAGCTTAGCTTAGCTATAGCAAATAGACAAGAGAAACATAAAAGATGTAACACTAGGAAGGGAAAAAGTCAGCTACTTCAATTGCAGATGGCATGATTCTTTTGTTAAAAAACCCAAATGAGTCTACTAGAAAGTTCTTAGGCTTAATAAACACAATGAAGTTTGCAGGATACAAAATCAATATTTAAAAAGTAGCTTTCATTTATGCCAACATACTCTTAGAGAAAGAAGTTAGGAAAAATATTCCATTCAAAATAGCTCCAAAAAATGAAGTATTTAAGACTATATATAACTGAAGAAGCAAAAGATATCTACACAAGAAACTCCAAAAGATTGAAAAGGGAAATCACAGAAAATACAAAGACAATGGAAAGATGCTCCTAGATTGGCATGCTCCTAGACTGTCCTAATTAATACTGTGAAAATTATCATACTTTCAAATTAATTCACATATTTAATATAATACCTATCAAATTCCAATGTCATGTTTCACAGACTTGGGGAAAAAAATCCAAGAATTAATGTAGAACCACAGGACCATGAGTAACCAAAGTAATAGAGTGAGAACCCAACCCCAAATTATACTACAGAGCTACGGGGACAAAGGCAGCATGGTACTGCATAAAACATACAGGAAAACCCAGTGGAATAGAATAAAGGACCTGAAAATAAAATGACAAGACTATGCCCATTGAATTTTTGAAAAAGGAAAACCACACATGGTAGGGGAGGGTAGATAGCCTATTCAACAAAGGGTACTCACAAAACTGGATTTCTACCTGAGAAGAATAAAATTACATTCTAAATTAAGAGGTAGAATGCCTTAACTTGAAAGATAAAACACTGAAATTTCTGGAAGAAAACACAAAGGATACTTTTAAAGTATCTGGGATAGCACAAGAACTAGCCCCAAGTAGCGATGGATGGGATCTCATGAAAATGAAAGGTTTTTGTACAAGCTAATATCCATAATTTACAAATGTGGAAATTAAATACCAAATAAATAAAAGTGCCAATGGGCAAATGCGCTGAATAGACAGTTTTCAAAAAAGAACCACCAATGGTCAATAACTATTTTTGAAGTATTCAAGCCTCTAGCTATCAGGGAATTGAAAATTAAAACTACTTTGAGATACCACCAGTCAGAATGGGTATGATAAAAAAAATCTGACATCAAATATTGGAGAGGTTGGAGAGAAAAAAGAACTTGTATTCACCATCGGGGGTGAAAATTAATGTAGCCATTATGGAAATCAGTTTGGAAATTCTCCAAAAAAAAAGAACTACTACATGACCCAGCTACTTCCTACTTCCCTCCTGAGTATATACACAGAGAACTGGTACACTACCATAGAGCTGTTTGTACCCCTTGTTATTGCTGCTATTCACTGTAGCAAAGAATAAGAATCAACCTAGTCCATCAACAGATGAATGAATAATGAAAATTTGGTAATATTGGAATTCAGGAGGGAGGAAGGGAGGGAAGGAGGGAGGGAAGGAGGGAGGAAGAGAAGGAAGAAAGGAAAAGGAAGTAGCAAAATTGTGTTAGGCCTAAGACAGGCACAGCATCTCCCTCAAAGCACATACCAGAGACATTTCTCACTCTGGCTGTAAATAAGAGAGACAGGAAGCTGCCAGGAGCAAATTCACCCTTTGATAGCATTCAATAGTGACCCACTTCTATCGCGGTTAAATAAGGATCAGGATAAACAAATAGGCCGAATAGATGTTTATTCAGGGAGAAATAACTTACAACCTAGACAGATGAACACCAGGAAATTCAACCTGATGCTCTCCTGTCACAAGAGAGAGCTTTTCCCGGCCTCCGCCCATGGCTCCACCCCCCAATGGGCGTGGTCAGTGTCACAGAAGGACTATCTCACTACACACTTCCTCCATCGAGGCCATACTTCCTGAAGATCCTCCCCACACACTACAGATAGATTAATTTGGGTCAAAGCCTTAATGGCCATAGCCCACTCTGGACATTGCTGCCTTGGGAACCAAGCCTGCAGCTCTTGTGCTTTGGGGGACTTGTGAAATCCAAATCACGACAGCATTTAAAGCCCCTGTGTTTGGGAGAAGCCTGGACTTAAAAGTCTCTCTCTCTCTCTCTCTCTCTGTCTCTGTCTCTCTCTCTCACACACATACACACACACACACACACACACACACACACACACCAGTAAGAAGAGAGGGAAGGATATGGGAGAGGGTTCTCTTACCACATTCCATTTTTTAATGTTTCCATCAATTGAGCTGAATTGATAACACTGTCAGAGGCTTACAGGCATAAGGACCTGAGTTCAGTCCCCAGAATCTATATTAAATTTAATTAAAAATAAATAAACAAGCATAATGAGTCATATATGTCATCCCAATACTAGGGACAGGCAGGTCTCTGGGACCCAATGGCCAGCCTGACTAGACTTATAAATCCTAGTCCACTGAGAGAGCTTGTTGCAAAACATAATGTAGATACCTGATGAGTGACAGCTGAGACTGACCTCTGTCTTCTGTACATATACAAACACAGACACCAGTTTCCATCACTTCCCAAAAGCACAATACTACAGACCAAGCCTTCAGTGCTTGGGCCTTTGGAGAAGACTCAAGGTCCAACCCAGAGTATTCGTTCAATCATGATACCACCCCAGTAATGACTGTAGTCTGGAAGAATGCATGGCCCAGATAGCTTATGGTCAGCAACACAATACAGTTATAGACTATATTCCTGGGGCTGATTGCCATGGAAGGAAAAGCCGGCACTTTTCTCTCTGACTGCTTGTGTCCCTGGGGAAGAGGGTATGCTCTGTCAGAAAAGCATCTGGCAGCCATATTCCCCATGAGAACAGAAAAAGTACAGACACTATAATGGAAACAAGAGCAAAAGAGGAGAGTCAAATAGTTAATAAAGCTGTGAGAAAAGTTTAAGCTCTTTAATAAAGATAAATTTGGTCCTAATGAAAACAAGAGGCCTCTGGGAGCTATTTTGGTTGGCAAATCTCTTTAAAACACTAGTGCATGGATTGGTGGACTGACATTCCCATGCTCCTTTGAACCAAAATGCAGATTAGCACGACCTTACTGGGAAAGAAATGGACAGTGAGTACCCGATCTTTAAAAATATTCATGGCCACTAGGGGAAAACCTACTACTACTATTCTGCTAAATGACAATAGGCATAAAACAACCCCTAAGGGCACATTGCTATAGCTGAGAGCCTCACTCCACACTCTAAGAAACTGCTTCTTACAGTAGATGGGAGTTAACACAGAGACCTACAACTGGTCAGTGCAGAGAGCGAGAGACTTTGGAACTCTCGGTCATGATGTCTTTAACAGTCCCCTCCCACCTCAAGCTCAGAGACCTATGAGGAAGATTGTGTAAACCAGAGGTGGTGGATAAATCCATAGAGACAGTGTGTTCCAGATGCAGCAGGACTGCTACACATATGAGCTCACAAAAACTGTGAGAGCATGCCTAAGACCTATACAAATTCAAGCCAAACAAACTTCCAGTAGGGACAAAGGGACATAGACACAGACTCCCACCCCTAGCCAAGAAGGTAGGCTGCTAGGAGAGAAAAAAAAAATCAGTTTTCACGTCAATAGATACACTGGGTGTAACAAGCACACTCCACGGAAGGCCTCATGCTCAGGAGTAGCTGGCCCATACAAACAGACTCCATGTCTTCTTGGGCTTTTGTTCTTGTAGTCATTCTGTTTTTGTTTTCTTAAGTGAGAAAGAGCATGAGTTTGGGAGGTGGAGAAGTATCAGGGAGGAGTTGGAGGAGGTGAGAATATGATGTAAATATACTGTATGAAATTCTCAAAGAATAAATAAAATCCAAGCCACCATGGAGACACATCTTACAACCATGAAGACCTGAGTTCAAGCCCCAAAACCCGTGTCAAAAAGCCGAGCATGTCTGGTGAAACATTTGTCATCCACATCCAAGGGATGGGGACCTGTGGAGACAGAAGCCATGGGGCTTCCTAGTCAATCAAGGCTATCTGATAAGCTTCAAGGCAGCAAGAGACTCTGTCTTTAAAAAAAAAAAAAAAAATCCTACTAGGTGTTGGGATTGCAGGGGTCCCTGTTAGTTGCTTTTTGTCTGTGATGGAACACCATGGCCAAAAGCCATGTGTGAAGGAATTTATTCTGGCTTGCTCCACGGGAGCAGTCCATAAGGTAGGGCTGGTATGGCATCCGGAAGCCGGAGCAGGGAACTGAGAGATCACATCTCAGCTACACAAAGGGAGTGAGCAGAGAAAGGCTGTAAACTCTCCAACCCTGCTGACAGTGACATTTCCTTCAGCATAGTTCCACATTCTAAAAGTTCCATAACCTCCCAAAACATTGCCACCAACGGAGACCAAAAGTTTGAATACATGAGTCTGTAGAGGAGACTTTTCTTTCATACTGTTACAGTCCTGTAGTTTATTTTCATGGTGTGAGGTAATACTACAGCCTCCTTTCTCAGCCTTCATTACTTGTCATCTTCCCATGGCTATATGAAAGACAAATTCTTTCACCATTAATCAGCTATGCATTGCTATAAAAATCAGACACCCATGCATGTTATACATCTATCTGTCGTAGTTTGATTCCCTCTCGCTGTAATAAAATAATCTGGTTAAAGCAACGTAAGAGAGAATGGGTTTATTTTGATTGACATTTCCCATCACTGGAGAGAAGAGGCTCAAGACAGGCTATGACACTGCATCTGCAGTCAAGAAGCAGAGAGTAAAGAATGAATATATGCATGTCCATGCTTTGCCAGTTCTTTCCACTCTTACACAGTTCTGGATCCCCTGGCCTAGGAGACTGTTCCATCCACATAGGTGGACTCCCATGAACCAAAATAGCATCCCACAGGCCAAAATGATGCAGGCAGGCCCTCACTGAGAGCTCTTCTTGGGTGATCTACACTGTGAAGTTGATAATTAAAACTAACCATCAACTCCTAAGTCACTTTCTTCTTTTCATCCCTGGTTTGTATTTGTTTGTTTCTATGACTATTCTAAACCAATGCAACACTTTACAAGTTTGGTGTTTAGCAAAGCTAATCACCATTTCTTACAAAATTCTAGACCTTGGCACTTCTGTGTAAGTATTAGAATCAACTTAACAAACTAGAAACAAGCTAGTGGAGCCATCAAGATGGCTCAGCAGGTAAAGGCATTTGTTACCTGATGATGCAAACCTGATACCCACATAAAAGTGGAAGGAGAAAACTGATTCATAGAGCTATCATCTGACCTCCATGGGTATACTGTAGTACATTCATGTGAACACACATGCACATGTATACACACACACACACACACACACACACACACACACACGCTAGCCTTGAACTCACAGAGATCTGCCTGCCTCTGGTTCCCCAGTGCTGGGATTAAGGGCATGCACCACCATTGCCTGGAAAAATTTTAAAATAATAAACTATTGCAAAGTCGACTTTTTCGATCCTCGGATATTAATGTCTCATTTTATTGCGATATATTACATCTTTTCACCAAGTCTATAAATTTTCTATACAGATCTTGATGAAGTTCACAGCGTCATTAAGGACATATTAACTCCATTTGGTAAGTTCTTGCTTATGGTTGACAGGAGAACAATTGTTACCTATTTTATTTTGTGTGTATTTGTGTAGGTGTACATGTGGAGGCCAGAAGCTGACATCAAGCATCTTCCTCAGTCTTTCTCCCCTTATTGAAAGAGTCTCTCAGTGAACCCAGTACTTCCTGATTTGGCTAGGGTAGACAGCCAGCAAGTTCCAGGTGTCTCTACCTCCCCAGTGCTGGGGTAACAGGAGCATACATGACATTCCGCTTTCTAGGAGGATGTTAGAGATAGAACTCAGGTTCTCAAGTTTATATATCAAGTTCTTTGCCAGCTTAGTCATCTCCCATGCTCCCCAAAACAAATTATTTCTTAAATGATGTGTTATCTAGCTATCTTTTATATATTTTATTAATCTTTGAGATTTCATGTATGCATGCAATGTGTTTTTTTCCCCATAACTTCTCCCAGATTTACCTCCCAATTGTGTGTCCTTTTGTTTTTTAACTGACAGAGTCCAATTTGTGTTGCCTGTATATTTCCTGAAGACACATGCATGTAAAGCCATCGCTGGAGAGTTATCTACCAGGTTCCACACCCTTTAAAAAACTGACTTTCACCCAGTGTGGCGGCAAAAGCCTTTCATCCCAGCACTTGGGAGGCAGAGGCAGGGGGATCTTATCATTTCCAGACAAATTTGGTCTACAAGAGTTCCAGGTCAGCCAGGGCCACGTAGTTAGACAATGTCTCAGAGAGAGAGAGAGAGAGAGAGAGAGAGAGAGAGAGAGAGAGAGAGAGAGAGAGAGAGAGAGAGAAGGAAGAAGAGAAGAGAAGAGAAGAGAAGAGAAGAGAAGAGAAGAGAAGAGAAGAGAAGAGAAGAAGAATGGCTCCCCTCCCCCAGAAGCCATCAACTGTCAATATTTCTCAGCTGGAGGCTGCTGGGCAGACATGTGTGCACCTCTGCTCCATGCACTCTCCAGCAATCTTGAAATGATTATCTGTGGATTCCTGGATTTTCCTAATGCATGCAACCAAATCACTTTCCAACTACAGCACTTTTCTTACCTCCTTCCAACCTCTACACATTGTAGTTCCTGGGTTAAGGATATCTCTTAGCATGCACAAGGCCCTAGGTTTGCTCTATGTACTAAGATTATAGTGTAATAATCAAAATACAATGTTAAAATACTCATTTTTTAAAATTCTAAGTAGCTTTGGGATTTTCTTCAATATTTTTCAATTTAGTGTTACATTTAGCACATTTTTCCCTCAAATACCCTTAAACCATAATGTACCTTTAATTTACAAGTCCCTAAGTGTTGCTGCCATGATGGGATTCTAAAGGCCATCAATGGCCCTTCTTTTTGAATTGATGACTATTCCCTTTGACCTGTAGTCAGGGAAAATTCTAACCTGGTCACGATGTTTATAAAAATATACCATTGAATTTGGTTTAATGCTTTCATCTAAGGATGTGCCATCTGAATGTATTAATGGGAGTGGCCTATCCGTTCACTCCCTGCACTCTTCTGCAATGTTCCAGTGCTCTTGTTGCTGTTTTTCATTTTGTTTTTCTTTTTTTCTTATTTGTTTTGTTTTTAATCAAGAGTATCCCAAACACACAAAGTTAGTAACTGATTTCCCTTTGTATGTTTTGGAGTAAAATGTGCCCAATCTGAATTATAGCTTCAGTGTTTGGAAGACTCTTTAGTTAAACTAATCTACTTCTCAAGTTTTCCTTGCAGGAAAATGTCTTAGCTACTGGCTCAGTGTCTTTGATGGTTATGGCACTACTAAATTTAGATTAAAAGAAAAATGGAACTTAAGAAGATTTGGCCACCACTCCATCTGGGTGTATAATATGAGACATATGAACACTAAAGGGTTTAAATTCTTTTATTCTCCCGTTTTGTGACAGACTTAATAGCCATCTAAGGCAACCCCATGCCAGGACACCTGTGTCACAAGGGGCTCTGGTTACACGGAGAAAGGGAGGTAGGTGAAGACCAAGTGTTCCCTTGTCTAGGACAGCTGCTCTCCATCACTGCCATGTGGCTGGTCACCCTTCTGTGTCTTCATGCCCTGATGCCACAGTGGTTATGAGAAATATATGTGGGTTCCCTTCACAGTGACACCAAAATATCCCCTGTACAAGGCACTCCTCACTAACTCCCAAGACACAACTTCACAGGAAATGTCCACCCACAGATCTTCTCCAGAGCTATTACTGTTGCTCTGATCACCCAGCCCAGTACTGAAGACTCTGCTTTCCCTTCACACAAATTAGCCCTTTGCGGTGCATATTTCAGAAAGCTGGGACCCGATCAGCTAGTCCAGTCCTCTAACCCTCTGCTGTGTTCTGCTGCCAGAACCCATAATTACCATAAAACAGGTTGATTTCAGGCTGAGTTGTGCTGGAAAATGACATTTTGAATTCTTATTGGCACTTTGAAGAGAACATATTCTTCTCTAGTTATTGTGTGCCTAGCACCAAAATATAGAGAAATAGACTTTCCATATGTAGTATAAGAAAAACATCTAAAACTTAAGATGTATTCCCATTGCCCATAATTTTTATGAGCTTTTTAAGAAAGCTCAGTGCCCATCAGATCCAGCTCTTGTTATTTTTATTGATGTCGTATAGACAATCCATAATCAAAACCATTGGCAAAACTGTTCAGCCCCTCTGCTTCTGCCCCAAAATTGGCAGAAAATTCTCATTTAGAATTTGTAAGAAAAACCCAGAGGAAGCTTGCAGAAATCCTTTATGCCATATTTCCCGGCAATGGAATATTTTCCTGCCTTTGAAAGAGCAATTAAATTTTACTTCAACAGAAGTGTAAATCCAGGTGGTACTCAGGCTACCATCCCCCTCTAGTTATCCTTATCAAAATAACACCACAGTCTTGTACAGTGAGCAGGGTCCTTTTTAAGGCATTGCTTTATTTTTGTTGTCATCTGTGGGGGGGGAGGTGAATGCTGGTGTGTGTGTGTGTGTGTGTGTGTGTGTGTGTGTGTGTGTGTGTGTGAGACACAGCAGGAGTGTGGAAGTTAGAGGACCACTTTGTGGACTGAGCCAGTCCTGACCACTTTTGCTGAATTTCCTGGACTCGAACTCAGGCTGCCGGCCTCTCACAGCAAGCACTTTACCCACTGAGCCATCAAGTGAGCCTAGTACCCTCTTTTGACCACTCTTCCAAACTCAAAGTCAGAGTCTGTGAATGTAAAGTACTTTCCCGCCAAGCATGAAAGGAAGAAACTTTGGATCAGCGCCAGCTTCACAAGCCAAGAGGGATCTCAGTGTGGCCGAATGCTGCCAGGACTCTCCCCTCACTGCTGCACTGAGCTGTAGGCAAAAACCACCCAGGGCAGTTCAAGACACTCAATGGACTCAGAAGGCGGAAGGTCAAAGGCCCCACTGGGTCTAAAACCCAGCTCTTCTCTCTCTGGTTGCTACAATCAGATGGGGGAGGATTCTCACAGGAGAGAGCTGGAAGTACAGAGTAGAGACTTCACACACCTAGAGACAGGGTGTCTCCTCTAGGTAAAGAGTACACTTAAAATTTATGCTCTTAACAGTATAAAAGCAAACCTGAGCACATAGCACAGTTTGAAATTCAGCTGTGAATCCCTGTCCTCAAGTGTCACAAGTGACCAACTTCCAGGCAGAGAGTTTAAAGATTGAGCATGAAGATGTCCTTCTGAGTGTCCATGCTGCCCGGATGAGCACAGAAGACCTCCTGGCGAAAATGAGAGTGTCTCATGACCTCATCTTCTCAATACCTCTGCCCAAAGTCCATAGTTTACTGAGAAAATGGCACACTTTGGAGGCCATTGGCAAAATTCTACTAGTCCTAAAGTCTTCATCCCCCATGAACCACTGAAGTCTGGTAGCTGAGCCCTTGTAAGAAGTGAGAAGACAGACAGTCCAGAGATGCAACCCTGGGATGTGGCTGTAGGGATGAGAGAAGGCCAACAACAGTGCAACCTGAAGCAAAGAGAAAGGGTGGGAATATCCAGAGAGGGGTTCAGTGCAAGAGTTGTAGGGCAAAGAAGGACTTTGTGGACCAGAAAGGGAGGGGGCGGAACTCCTGATTCTTCTAAAACCTCCTAAAATCTAACCTACTTCTTTCTTTCAAGATAGTATTTTTTGCATGAAGAAAAACAGAGGAGAGTGGGTTAAGGAGAGAGCCCAGAAGGCCTCACACACTACAGTACAGAATTAGCACAAGAAAAACAGTTGGCATGGAAGAAAGCAGGAACCCAAGCCCCTACCAGGCCAACTAAATCCTCATCACAGACACTTTGGTGTCTGAAGGTGACCTGTGGGTCATTATAATATTCAAACACACCCTCTGAGTGGCGATTTAAGATGCTAAAGACATGCAATGTTTGAGGTTGTATGTAGAACTGCATGTAACAGACAAGGTGGAGAGAGAGAGAGAGAGAGAGAGAGAGAGAGAGAGAGAGAGAGAGAGAGAGAGAGAGAGAGAGAGAGAGAGAGAGAAAGCCTGGACTACAGAAATACACCAAAATGACTCCACTATGTGACAAAACCTCCAATCCATTGCTCTGTGGGCCAATTCTGAAGCTAAAATGCCCCTCTTTGCTCCAAATTGCTTCCTCCCTCAGGCACAAGTTTCTTCCTGATAAACCATCCCTGCCTCTGGTATAACCATGTATCTTTGTTCAATCCCTTGATCCAGGACCCAAAGACCTGGAACCTGCCAAGATGCCAGGAACCCCAATATAAGCTGATGTTGGATGAATACTCTCATTTTCTTTTTCTAAAGCATCCTACAAATGCCCTAAGCACCAGTACACTGTGGCTATTGAAGGAGTCTATTACAAGTTAATACATATGATGCAGGTGATTAGCTGGGGTTAAAAATGGAATTAGCTGACTATAAAGTCAAAGGCTTAAATTTATGTTGTCCCTGTGAAGCAAATAGTCAGCATTGTCACCTTAACTGGGTTTAGAGTCACTTAGGTATTTCCAAAGAGGCTTAACTAAGGAAGCCACTCTGAGATCAGCAATCATCTCTCTGCTTGCAGAGACTGTGGATGCGTGCGCGACCAGCCTCTCCAAACTCCTGCTGCCACAGCTAGCCATGGACCCTTAACTGTAAGGAAAATAAGACTTCGACTTAGGCAATTGCTTCCAACCTGTCAACATTTTCAACTGCTTTGCTTCATTCCATAAAGTCCGAAACTGAAACCATGTGGATCAAAGTCGATGGGAGTAAGAGTAATGTGAGCTGACTGACGTGGACCTCATAGCTCTCTCTCAGTTTAACCAGAAAACATACAAGACAGCTGTGCTTCCCTCTCTCCCAACTCTTCCCTCCTGTCCCCCTCCCCCACCTCAGGCCTCCTGCTGCTGCTAAGTCCTTACTTTTTTCCTATAAGGAAGAAACACTGCCCCCACAGTTCCATAAATGCTGGTTGCACAGTGCCCTATCCTTTGTGAGTTGATCCAGTCATCACTGATTAATTCAACAAATACTGAAATATTATTAGCAAACTCACCCTGGATCTTCACATCACCATAAACCAATTGCTTAGAAGACAGAGCCAGGAAGCACCTGTGTTTGTCTGCCTGGTGTCACATGAATGGGTTTTAGTCACAAGAGAAGGTTTTGTTTCTGTTTCTACCATTTTTGTTTCTTTTTACTTCTTTGGAGTGACCCAGAATTGGGATGTCATGGAGGCACAGACTGATAGCAAAAAGTACTTTCTTTAAGCTCAGGCAAACAGTTAACAACCTCAGTGTTGAAGGTTATGAGAGCGGCTGAAGGGAAAGTCCAGTCAGGAAAGTGTTTGCTGTACAAGCAATGAGGATTTGAGTTTGAGCTTCAGAATTCACATCAAAAACACAAAGACAGGTACAAAGAGACACAACTATGAATACACACACACACACACACACACACACACACACACACACTCACACACACACTCATGAGACCAGGCACCAGCATGTGTGGGTCTGTATCAAGGTCTAACCTGCCATGTGTCACAGCACTGCCCAGGATAGCTCAAGTAGGCTTAGGTGTGGCTCTGGCCATTGATCCAGACAACACAATGATAAGCTTTGTGTGTATAGCCATGTGACACTAATTCTGCAGGGGCACAGACTTGAAAACTATGGGGGCCACCATGAGCTCCACCCCATGTTAGATACTGCAGATAGTCTAGGAGTTCGGGCAGAAAATTGAGACAGTGTCAACTGCCACAGCAAGTCCCTATCAGGGTATTGCCGTTACTGGGGAAACCAGAGTTCACTCTTTGTATTCTTAGTCTTGTTGAAGATGGATTCATAGGGAACAGCAGAGAAGGCCAGCTGAACATCTTGAAAGGAAGGAAGCCCCACCCTTTGGTAAGCACCTACATGGCAGACACACAATCACATGTAGAAAGTGGCAGAAAGAGAGCTTCAATAAAGAGTGAGGAAGCCCAAGGTGTTCAGGAAAGTGTGCTTAGGAAAGAAGTAGGAAGAAAAGGACATGGGAAACAACACTTTCCTAAGTGTGGACTCAGGAAAATGGGCACACTCCAGTGTTGCAGGATGGAAGCTTTGTAAGCCACAGGGTAGGAAAGGCATCTCATTAAGGGGATAATTACTCCTACCCCTCCTTTGCATGGTGCTTTTCCTGAGGGGTGGTCTCTTGCCAGGTGATTACTTAACAACAATATGGAATGTTCCAATCTTTGGAGAACATTGGAGCGCTGTCTATCTCTACCCAGGGCCAGGGGCAGATTCCACCTCAGCAGCCCTTAAGACTCCTTAAGAATACCTAATGGAACTATCACTATAGGATTGTCCCAAGATTCCAGAACTGTAAAAGCCACCAATGTGTGATGCCTGGGAAAGTGGCAGACATGAGGCCACAGACCCAGAGCTGAAGCATAGGCTAAGGCCAAGAAAGCTGTGAATGTGAAGCTGAGGTCTGGAGCCCAATCCTTTCTCCCAGTGTATCTACCATTCAGCTCAGGTTCTGGAAGGTCAGTCTGGAGTCTTAAGATTTAATGTCTGCTTTGTTGAGGGTTGCCTTGCCTGGGGCCTCTTCTGTACCCACTCTGTCCTGAGCCTGCCCCACTGTTGTTTTTGGAGGCAATTGTTTTTGCTTTGATCTCACAGCCTCAGAGCTGGAGAATTTTCCTCAAAGTGAATCACGTCTCAGTGTCACTCATGCCTGATTTCCCCTAGAACTGGTCTCTGGAAATTTCAATTGATTCTGGAACAAGTTGAGATCAGGGGCTATTGGTCTAGAATGGACATGTTTTATGTGTGAAAAGAATGTGATAGAGGATAGGAACAGATTCTAGTTTGTGTCCCAAGGGTTCATGTGTTGGAAGTTTAATCGGCAGCCAACAGTGTGGTGAGGTGGCACATTTATAAGTTGGGGAGGTCATGAGGAATCTGCCTTCATGAATGAACCACTGCTTGTCTTCATTTCTATTTTTCATTTTTTTAATATTACATATATTTATGGATCTACTTGTTTTTTTTTTAGTGTGTGTGCATGTACGGGGGCACATGTGTGCCACTGGACACACATAGAGGTCAAAGGTTAGCTTGCAGAATCTCATTCTCTCCTTCCACCACAAAAGTTCCCAGGGATTGAACTCGGGTCATCCAGCTTGGTGGCAAGTGCCTTAAACAGCTCAGCCATCTTCTAGGTCCTAGCTGCTTGTTTTGAAAATATCATTTCAGAGAACCAGAGCCAAGTCACTGGGCAGAGATGCTCAATGGCAAGGTCAGAAGGTGTTGTCAGTGGCGGTGGAACACGAGGGCAAGCACTGACAGCCCCATGCTGGAGCAGCCAGGGTTCCTTTCAGAGACCTCAACTCAGGTGAAGCTGGATTCTTGATTTGATCAAAGAAAGGAATTTCAGGCTGAGCCAGTATGATGCAGAGTTGGGCTTTGTTAAAAGAAAATATTTTACCACAGATTTCTGAGGAGTTACTAGAAAGAGAGGTGTCCAAAGGAAGAATAAAACACACATGACCTTTTCCAGAGAGAGCCACACCTCCTTACCTCATAACAGTTTCCTATGAGATTTCAGTGGGTTCTGAAATCACAGCTTCAGTGGGTTGCTTAGGAATGTAAAGGAGATTATGGAATGGCTCCTGAGGTTCCTCAAGCAGGATTGCAGACTATAAAGTGGAATCTGAGGTCAGGAAGATGACACAGAGAGTTAGGGAATTTCCTCTGTGAAAAGTTACTCACCCCCGAGCTTCCCAGAATACTGGGAGAAGAACAAGGCCATGTTCAAGGTTGAGCACGCCTGGGCCTTAAACATGGTTTGCCATCCTCCTTGGAAAGCATCTCTCTACAAAAGGAGTATTGTCTGTGTGTTGACCCCAACACAGTGAGTCATTAACTGTTCTGGAATTCCTTCCCATGCCCCCTTGGTTGTCTTCTCTTCCCATCCTGCCAATCTTCCTTAAAGTTGTGATTTGGTATTATTCATTGTAAAGTGTTTTTGCCCATTTTGGTGTTTCTTCAAAATGTTTCGTTCGAATTTCCGGGCAAGTTTTTGGGGCTCTCTTTGATTCTGTGTCCAACTCACTCATTTCACTCTAACCTCAACTTCATGAGACTCTAAAGAAAACAAAAACTAAAACACAAGGAAACCACGCAATTCATATATATGGCAGATTATTAAAATTAGCATTCTTCAAGCGGCTGTAAAACTCAGTAGATATTAAATTTTGTCTGAAATGCACGAGTCCCCCTGGCAAGTTAAGATTACAAAGACTCATGGTGAGAAAGTGGTCTCTGGAGGAAGGGTGACACATCATGGTCAAAAGAGAACATACTAACAAAAGCCTGACAAACCCAGCAGCAGCCTGTTCTTGGGCTCTTTGCCTTCATGATGTGACCACACTCTGTTTAGTCTGGTCTGTCATCTCATGGCCAGATCTCTGAGTGTTGCAAAATGCAAAGTGAGACTTGTCAGTCTATACCTGCTGTTTGTGTACTGAATTCAGCCCTTTGGAAAGACCTAAGTATCTCTCATACACTCAAGTTGAACTTGATGTTTTCTTAAAAGGCCAGTTTTCTTGGTTCCGTGTAAGTGCTGGCCTGAGCTTCCTGGGCTCTTCTCTACCAAGCTTACTCTCCCTGCCCTGCCGGGGGTCTTACAGGCCACATCCAGGGTCCGGGTGGATAGACAGGGAGTTGACTTAGGATGTCTAAGTCTTAGGCACACTTCTGTTGTTTCCTGTCCATCTGTTTGAGGCCCCAGCTAAAGTCCTTTAAATTCTTTTCACCCTCTGGGCATACTGTCAGGGTCAATGGATGAGTGTACCTCACTGAAGAAGGTGACATCAACAACTTTTTCTTACACGGTTTTGAGGGGAAGCATCTGCCATGGCACCTAAGTGGGAAGTCAGGGGACAACTTCCAAGATTTGAATCTCTCCCTTTACTATGTGGATCTCAGGGAACCAACTCAGGTCTTCAGGTTTGGCAGCAACTGTCCTTACCCCTGATAAACCTGGCTAAGCCCCAACAACTTTTAAAAAAGGGACATTTCTTAACAGAGACACATAAAATCCCCATAGCAACTACTCCAAGGTTATGGAAACAAACCTTCAAGACATGTGGCGTCATCAGCAAGAAATCAAAAGAGGAAGAGACAACACTTGTTCCTAGGCTTGGTCCTATCATGTGTGCATCACCTGCCTTGTGTTCTTAGACGACTTTGTCTACACCCAAATGGCCAGAGGCTTCCACCAAGTGCTAGTGTGCTGTGACTAGCTGTTACTCTCCTATGAAAAGATCTCCTGGAGGATCTTTCATCTTCATATCTCTGAAACCTCTCACACAGTAGACTTTAGAGAACAAGACTCATGAATGAACAATCCCTGGGAACTAAAGATATCCCTTCTTCCTCCAACCCAAATTTCCCAGCTTAGGCCTATGTCTACTTCAGGTCCTCCCAAAAACTGTTGGTTTCTAGTCCCCCAACCTACATCACACTAGAAATCCAAAAGCAAGAGCAAGAAGGTCTAGAGTAAAGGTTCGCCAAGCAGGAGCCTTGGGCTAAATTCAACCCACTGTTTCATTTTGGGAATTAGGTATCACTGAGTCACAATTATGGGTTTATTTGTATGGCTGTGGGTGAAATTGTTATTTGTAGCTGCTTTAGTGCTATGATTAAGAGTTGAGTAGAGATGGTATGTATGTCCTCCCATAGCCAAAATACTTACTACCTAATCCTTTACAGGCAAAGCTTATTCATCCTTCTTCTAAAGTATTGTCATTCTCCTTCCCAGCATAAGACCAGCTCCCTCCTCCCCACCCCACATGCACACACCTTAAAATAACTGATGAAGCCATTTATTTAGGAATACCACCCAGGTCTGGACTCTACCCCTTATAAGCAGATGTGGCCCAGTATTGCCAAAGATTTCTCACGAGGCACATGAGGCTCCCAGCAGAAAAGCACCTCTCTCAGCATCCTCTCATGACCTAGTCTTCTGTAAGTGAGATCAGAGAATGATGACAGCCCTGGAGGCCTAGAGGAAAGGAGCTAATGCCACAGTGAACTATAAGATACAAAATTCTGAATAGAAGAGGCATAGGCAACCTCAAGAACTTATGTTGGAAAGTTCAAAATGAGGAGCTATGGCAACCTACCAAGAGCAGATCATCACCGAAAGGTCAGATACGGTGATACATACCAGCAATCCCAACACTCAGGAGACTGGGGCATGAGGACCATAAGCTTTAGGCCATCCTGGACTATGTAGTGAGACTCCGTATCCAAAAACAAAAAACAAAAAAAACAAAAAACAAAAACAAACAAACAAAAAAACGGGAAAGGAGAGTCAAGACCCAGAAACTTCCATTCAGATAACTGAAACTTGGAGGGTTAAATAGAAAACCCATGAAACAAACTGCAAAATACTATAGGTTAGTCTTCATTCTCCCTAGACATCTTCCATCATTTCCTGTGTGATGCTCACATTTCAGAGCTGTGTGACTGTACTAGTCACTTCTCTTATTTCTGTGAACAAAAACAAGGACAGAGGAAGGAAGGAAGGAAGGAAAGGAAGGAAGGAAGGAAGGAAGGAAGGAAGGAAGGAAGGAAGAAAGAAAGAAAGAAAGAAAGAAAGAAAGAAAGAAAGAAAGAAAGAAAAGGAAGGTAGATGGGTGGATTTGTTTTGACTTACAGTTTAGGGGTACATTTCATCATGGCAGAAGCTTGAGACCACTGTCACATTGCATCAAGAAGCACAGAGACGAAAGATGATACACAACTGGGCTTTTCCTTTTCATTCAGAGAGAACTCCAGCCTCTGGAATAGTATAGCCCACATGTAGGATGAGACTCTTGAACTCAGTTAACCTAATCTAGACGAAACCTCACAGACATGCCCAGATTTGTTTCTGTGGAGACCCTGAAACCCATCAAATTGGCAGTGGGCACTAACCATTAGGCTTCCCTCTTCTCATTGCTTGTTGCATTCCTTGTGAACTGCCTGAAGTCCCAGACAAATGACCACTGGGTTTGCGTGCATTCTGCCTTTTTCTTTTATATGAACTGAGCCTCGTGATAGAAAACAGTTCAAAAGAGAAAGCTTCTAATTAGGAAAGAAAAATAATAATCATCTAGTGGCCTTTCCTGGGTCCATGGTCTGGAGTCCACTTTCAAACGGGTAGCCACTAGCCACATACAGCTCCTTAACTGTATTTAAAACAACTAGAACATTTTATAATAAGAAGCAGTCTCTTGGGCTAGAGAGATGGTTCCGGAGTTAAGGGCACTTGTTCTTCCAGAGGACTTGGGTTCAGTTCTCAACATCCACATGGAGGTTCACAACTGCCCATAATTCCAGTTCTAGGATGCATTCAATACAGATATACATTCAAGCAAAAACACTCACTCACATTAAATCAGCCTTTTATTTTAAAAAAGGAAAGAATCCATTTCTTGGCAATCCTAGCCACCCCCTAACTATGTAGCAGTTCAGCAGGCTCATGGTAGCCATGTTACATCAGTCATGTCACCATGGAGACCTCTGTAGGCTCCCACAGCAGGTGTCAGCTTCACCCAGGGCTGGCTGTGAAAGTATAGAAACTGCTCCTTGCCAAAAAAAGGACCAAACTGCTCCAGACCTGAAAGAAACAAGGCCTCTGGGTATAACTCCAGCTTATAGGAAATGCTGGGGGAGGGGAGGGTGTTTCACAACACCATGGGGACCCATAGAGCAGATTGCAAGTTGTGGAAATATTTTACAAAATGGAAATGGTGAGGATATTATAAACAAAACTATTGAAAGGGAAAAATTAATAGTTCCAAGATTGAATATACCAAACAATTGTAATTCATAGTTCTTACTGAAAGCCAGTTCAAATAAACTGTAAAATAAAGTTACAAATTCTAAAACAACTCTGCAAGTTTGCATGCTGCAGATTAAGTGTTATTAAGAAACACTTGCTGGGGGCTGAAGAGATGGTTCAGCAGCGAAGAACACTTGTCGCTCTTGCAGTGTGCCAAAATATGGGTCCCAGCACCCACATGGTGGTTCATAACCATCAGTAGCTCCAATTCCAGGCAATCCAATGTCCCTTTTTTACCTCTGCAGGCATCAAGCATGTATGTGGTGCACAAACATACACGAAGGCAAAACATTTTCACATAAAATAAAATGAGTAAACCTAATTTTAAAAAAAAAGTTTAAGTGCTTGCTGAAGAGGGTAGAGGTTGGAAAGCTTCTGTGACTATTTTTCCAGAAACAATCCATGTTTAATTTGTCGCTCTGCATGATCTAGAGGAGGACACCCTCCTGTCACATTTGAAAAAGTATGAACCCAGAGTTTGATTTCTTACAAAGGGAAGGAAAGGGAAACAAAGAAGAAAGGATTTTGCTTTTTATACAATGCATTACTCAGATCAAATTTTGAACAAAAAGCAAGATGGAAACAGCCTGTGTCTTTTCAGACCCCACCCAGTGAACCCCAGCTGGCAGAATGCCCTCTCTTCCTGCTGTCAGCTGCAGCTAGGAGAGAAGAAGTTGTCACTAACAGCAAACCTGTCTGGATTCAAGAGAAGGTGTAGCCTCCACCCCTTTCCTTCCCAGTGCTCCAGGTGGAGCTGCCTGTTTGACCTTTGTAAGAGGTCATGTTTTTCTCAGGTCACACTGCATGAATGAAGGCACTGTTTGTCAAGTTCCAGCTTCACCACACCTCTGGTGAAACAGATGGCTCTGCAGTCCCTTACTCTCAGAGTTTCTGTTTCTTCCTGGTTTCTTCTGGTTCCAAAATTCTGAACTTCTTGAAGGCCACAGATGGTCCTTGGTAGAAGATATCTGCCATTGCTGGATCAGCAGCCACCAAAGTGAAGCTCAGTCCCCCTGTGACTTCTGACTGGAGCAAGAACTGAAAGCAGTATTTCAATGCACCTTCTCACATCCAGAGGAGGATCACATCTGTCCCCTTTCCAAAGAGTGGGGACAGAAGTACAATGTTAAATGATGAAGTCCAGATTGTCTGAAAACACCACAAAGGCCAGCAGATGGGCCAAGTGGTCCAGGTGTACAGACATAAATATGTCATCTGCACTGAACGAGTGCAGCAAGAAAAGGTTAGTGGCACAATCACCCTTGTGGGCATCCATCCCAGCAAGGTGGTTAACACCAGGCTAAAGCTGGACAAAGACCACACACCCCCAAAAAAAATCCTGGAAAGGAGAGCCAAGTCTCAGCAAGTAGGAAACAAAAAGGTCAAGTTTAAATACAAGAGAAAATGACTGAGAAGATGCAGGCGTAGTGGCATCTTATGCACAACTTTCATTAAAGGCTGAAGTTTTTTTAAAAAAAAATGAGAGGGGGGAGGAGAGAGAGAGACTATGATAGTTAATACTGATCAATACCTCAGCAGGATCTGGAATCACCCAGGAGACACACCTCTGGGCTCATCTGTGAGGAAGTTTCTAGGTTGGGATAAATGAAATGAGAAGACCCACCCTAAGTTCTGTGAACTGGGGTTCTTAAACAAATAACTAACATGTACCTCCCTCTGCCACCTGGTTGGAGATGCCATGTGACCAGCTGCAAAGGCTCCCCCCCTCCATGATGGAATGACTGTGTCCCCTCAAACTGTAAACCAAAATAAGCCCTTCCTCCCTCAAATTGTTTTGGTCAGGTATTTTTGTCACAGTGATGGATAACCAACACAAAAAGCTCTCTCCTGATTCTGAGAGAAACTCTGTGGCGATGAAACATGTCTTCAGATCTAGATGGCTCTGGTCAAGGTTCAGAACAGTAATGAACAGTTGGTATCACCCATGCAAAGACCACCAAACTAGCTTTACATGGAGAGATCTACTGAATCTGCTAAGCACAGTGTGAAATAGGTTTGTGCTTCTATGTGCAGCGTCCGAGCTTTGACAAGCATGATATGCTAAAATCTGGAACTGCTAAAGCTGATATCTCTCTGTCTCCAAAACATATGTGCTTTACATGGTACTCATCCAGAATAAAAATGAAATGTATAGGTAAATTATGCCATGTGTTACACAGCTTTCCATCCCTGTGACAAATATCTGATATAATCAACTTATGAAAAAGAAAATGTTTATTTTGGCCCATTTCCCTGGAGGGCTGTCTATGATAGACTGGTCCTGTTGTTTAGGGCCTGCAGTCAAACAAAACATCATGGTGAGAGTAAAGCATAGTGCAAACTTGGTCCCTTCTGGGCCATAGAACAAAAAAGTGGGGAAGGGACCAGGGTCCCACAGCTCCCAATGACCAGAAGGCCTCCAGCGAGGCTGTACCTCTGAAGGTCCATCCTTCCAGAAGCGCCATCAGCACACCAAGCTTTTAAGACCTGGGAGACAGGGAGGGGCATGAGACAGTTGATGATCTTAGAACCCATAGAGCAGAGAAAATGAAGTGGGAAACAGCCTAGCCTAGGGGTCGGGCACTGAGGGCCTTCATACCAGAGCCTGTCTGGACCAGCCTTCCAGATGTTTTGACTTTAACTCATCTTAATTGCCAGCATTTAAAACTATGCAGGAGTCACATAAATAGCAAGATTGGAAACGTTATTGACAAATCAGGGTCTCTGGCACTGGGGTGATCTCCTCCCACGTGGTGCCAATAAGCTAAATGGAGCCACAGAAGCAGATGGGAGGTTCACCCCACACAAGGCAGCCAGCCTCCCCCTGCTGAGCTTCTGTTTCACAGTTACACAGCTCTGGGGTTTGCACCCCTCCTTGCCTCCAGGGCATTCAACTCAGAGAAACCAATAGTGCAAAACCTTTTCAACTCCATAAATACACAGCATGTCAAAAACTGTAAGAAATGCACCTTCACTCTTTCCTCAAAAGTTTCTTCTTGGGGATGACCCAGGCATTGTGAGGGTTTGGAGAGCAGCCGAGGGTGCTCAACTAAAATAGTTTCGTCTTTAGTTACTACCGGAATAAACCTGCGAACAGACAGCTGTTCTGTGCCAGCTGAAATTCTAAGTCTTGGGTGGGATGGCCGAAGTTTAGGAGCTCAGAGGAGAAACACGCTGGAGAGATTATGTCCTGACGCCAAGTTTCTTTCTTTATTGCCATGGCAGCAAGAAGAGAAATGTTAGGAGAGGAAAGCTTTGCTGAGCCAATCTTTTGCTAGGCATGGGAGTGCCAGCCTTTTCAAACACATTTACAGAAAAATTCTTGTAGTTTGACCAGATGAGAAAGAATAAAGACCATGCATTGTCTTCATATTTCAAGCAGAGCTCCTGGGATTTGGGGTTCTATAATACTGGGGACATTATTAATAAACAAACATCTGGATTGACTTGAATCTAAATTTAAGTGCTCTAAGTATTCCAGCTCAATCAATCATAACTAGGGTACATTTTCCTACACCCCCACTGTCCCTTGTGTCCTTAACATACCTTCATTCTCTTCTGATACTTTTAACTCATCTTGCTTTTTTTTTTTTTTTTTTTTTTTTACAAAAATGGATTGTATTACATAGACATTTGAGAAACAACAATATTTGGAATTGATCTTGATTTCAGTTCTTCTACTTATACATATGGGTCCCCAGCATATTCTTGATCTCCTAACTGGGCTCATATCCACACCATTTGTTTCTACCTCTTGGGTTTTTTGTTTTGTTTTGTTTGTTTTGGGGGGTTTTGTTGTTGGTGGTGGTGGTTGTTTTGTTGTTGTTGGGTTTTTTTTTGGTGGGGAGGGGGTTGAGACAGAGTCTCCCTTTGTAGCCCTAGCTGGTCTGGAACTTGCTACATACACCAGGCTGGCCTCAAACTCAGAAATCTGCCTGCCTCTACCTCTCTGGTGCTAGAAGTAAAGGTGAGAGCCTATCAGGCCTGGTGGGGTTTCTACCGTTTATCTAATGGCTTAAGCTTTTCACCCTAAGACTGCTGAGATTTAACAACACAATTTGGGCTGACTTATAATTAAAACTTGGGCCATTTTGGAGCTCTCTATTGATTCCAAATTTTCAATATGGAATTTGCCAAGGTTTGCCTGGTACTTTAGAGAAACATATAAAATCTGATGGCATAAGACGGACCATAGCCAAGTCTAACTTGGATTCTCAAAGGCAAGAATAAATATGAAAGCAAAGGCCAGCCAAACACATCAGCACAGATAGAAACTAAGTCAGCCACATGCAGAACACTAGGAGTGGACAACAGAGACAGCAGCTGTAAATGCCATGCCAATACCATGTGTACCTCTGCAAAGCTTACTCAGTCTCCAAGGGGAGAGTTGGTCCAGAGCCCTGGGCTGCTGTGGCTGGGCCAAAGGGGTATGAGCCAAGAGGTTGCTATGTGGAGTCCCCACCCATGGAACAGGAGTTAATCATTCCCAGGTCCCTGTGCCCAATGTAAGATGCTTGTCATTTCCCGTGGCTTATGTGAATAATAGTAATGATGATGATGATGATGATGATGATGATGATGAAAATCAACAGATGAGCTAACTACACTGTGGCAAAAGATAATCCAGAAGCATAACTATTGTCTAAGAAGCTGAGCATCAGAGTCAGGCAACAACCCACTCTGAATTCACGGACCCCACTAACATTTATTTCTAAGAGATTAGGCTGTGACACGGCTTCAAGTCATGTCGAACTATTCCCATTCCCTGGGGCTTCCACTATATTTATACACAGGATCCCATAGTATTTTTCCTGGTGCTATGGCAACAAGAACTTCAGTGTTTGCAGAGCTATCAGGTTCTGACAGGCTAAGCTGGGCGCTTTGCACCCCTGGCTTGTATTAAAATGGAGTAAGGGACTAGGAGCTCAGCTGTCTGAACAGCCAGTACTGAGTCAGGAGGGGTAGGAAGCCAACAAACTCGGTAAGCAGCAAGGCTGCTTTGCCAGGGGAATTCACCCACAGGATCCTTTTGGTTAAGGAATTCACCAAGTATACAAGGCCTAGAAATTTACAGGGAACCCCAAAGAAAACCCCAGATTCCAACCATAACTTCATACTCCATGTGCATGCTTGAGAGTGCATGTTCGTGTGTGTGTGTGTGTGTGTGTGTGTGTGTGTGTGTGTGTGTGTGTGTGCATGTGGAAATCAAAGGTCATCCTCAGGTGTCTTTCATCAAGCACTGTGCACCTTGTTTACTGAGGTGGGATCTAGTGTTCTCCCATCAGGCTAGGCTAGCTGGTGAGTGTGCCCTGGAGATCCCTCTGTGGAAAACTCTCCAGTGCTGAGGTTACAAGGGTGATGGACCACAATGCATGGCTTCTTTCTAAAAAGTCGGTCCTTGGTCTTACAAAGAAAACTCTTCTACTGAGCTTTCTCCCCAGGGTTCCACATCCGTTTTACAACTGTGTTGGATATGGGATACTAAAGTGTGTTGTGATGCCTCTCTCTCTCAGGTGGTAGCAAAGTAAATTAAAACGCTGGGAGGAAAAGGCCAGAGAAACCTCCCGGCATCCACTACACAGTGCAGCAGCCCAGCTACTCCACACCACTAGGAACTAGCTGAGGACTCCACCCTTCAAGGCATCCTCAAGCCTATGCAACTATGTGAAGCCGAAGCCGGGAATGGAGATGTCCCAGATACACCTCACAGACATGATTATTCTGAGAGCTTGCCACTTAGCCTGTGAAAATAGCTACATGTGACCAGACCCACCAGTCCAAGACTCTTCTGCAGGGAGGCTGTGTCCCAGATCCCAAACACCCCCTTTAGGGATGTCTGGGTTCCAGCTGGAGCAGGAAATAAAAACCACAGGCTCAGCCTCTGGTGCCATAAACTACCACATTTCAATTCCAGATCAGGGCTAAGCAAGCACAGGATGAACAAAACACAGCAAGGAGTTCAAGGGCACATTTATTCTTCCTCCCTCCAATGATCCCTCCTCTCTTCCCTCCTTTCTTCCTTTCCTTCGCTCTTCATTCCAAACTTCCTGACTTCCTTCCTTTTATTTCCTTCCCTCCTCTCCTTCTTTACTTTCTTCCCATCCTCCTTCCTACCCTAATTTCCTTTTCCTTCCTCCTTCCTCCTTTCCTCTATTCCAACATGTGTCCACAAGGACAGTGATACATGTTCCATAATAAGAGGTCACATTGACTAGAAATGAAATTCACAAAGCCATCTGCTTTCTTCTTTAATTTGAGGGCTCCTTCAGTTTCTAAGAGTAAAAGGCACATGTGCTTGCCTGTACTCAGTAACATCCCAGCAACAACTGAGACTCACAAAACAGGTGAGTGCCAGCCAAGGGGCAGGGCCTGCTTATAATTCTTGGGATGATAGCAGCAGGTCTCAGGGTGACAAGGAAGGAACTCAGGATGGCAGGAGCAGGTGTCAGGATAACAGGGGCAAGTCTCAGGTGACAGATTCAAGTCTGATGGTGACAGGGGAGGAACTCAGGGTGACAAGACAGGTGTCAGATAATAGGACCATGTCTCAGGGTGACAGTTGGAGGTCTCAGGGTGACAGAATCCTGAGTCCTAGGGTGGTAGGGGTAAGATTCAGGGTGACAAAGTAAGATTTCAGGCTAACAGGATTAGGTCTCAGGATGACAGGGGCAGGTCTCAGGGTGACAAGATTAGGTCTCAGGCTGGCAGGGGCAGGTCTCAGCATGACAGGGGCAGGTCTTAGTGTGACAGAAGCAGGTCTCAGGGTAACACAGCATGTCTCAGGGTGACAGGGAAGGTCTCTGGGTGACACAGCATGTCTCAGGTTGTCAGGGGGAAGGTCTCAGGGTGACAGAGGCATGACAGGAGCATGTCTCAAATGACATTCAGGCCTCAGCTCTATTATCCATGTCCCCAGAGCAACCACACCACTGTTTGCTCTAGCTCCTGCTGTCAGAGACCCTGCAACTTTTTCATTGTTGTGACAGAAAACGCTGTGACCAAAAGCAATGTAGGGAAGGGAGAGTTTGTTTTGGCCTCAGGTTCCAGAAGCACTGGAGTCCATTGGGGCAAGCAGGCTTGGCAGAGGCAGCAGGAATCAAAAGAACTGAGAGGTCTCAAGGCTAAGAGCACTCGGACCCCACTCCCAGTGACACACTTCCTCCCCCAAACAGCCACCAAGCAGGAACCTACTTGTACTCAAATACTGGAGCCTCTGGGGACATCTCTCATTCCCATCACCACACTCCTCAAGAGTAGACTCGGCTCTTTGGCTGAGTTTCTCTGGCATCCTGACACAGACCAGTTCTCCATGGCTTGTCTTCCCAGCAGTCAGGGATTAAATAAAGGCTCTTACTTAGAGTGGGGCTTCAGTGTTATTTTTCTTTCTTTTGTGAGACTTGCCTCAGTTGTATAAAAGAAAAGGGCATGAAGTTGGGAGGGGGTGGGAGGTGGAGAAGTAAGGAAGAAAAGGGGGTGGCAAGAATGATCAAAATACTTTTGACATATGTGTGACATTCTTCTTAAAATTAATAAAAGTAGTATATATGTATATATTTAACTGGCATAGAGTGAAATTTCTCTGGCATGGCTTAGGCTTGGTGCCCTGATACTGACTAACTCCGTCTGTTTACCTCTTGGTATATCAGCTCCCAGGGGAACCAGGACTTTCGTTCACTGAAAAATTACCTTTAACCCAAGAAGGGCTTTGGATCCACTCTAAATGTATATGAGAGGGAACTGGCTGTTGTAAACATAAACAACCCCCAGTCGGCCCAGCCATTAGCTGCTCCATCAGATCTAAACACTTAGCTGATGCTAACATGGTCCCATTGCTCCTAGGAATCTTTCAAAAACTTGTTTGGGGCCTGGGGGCCTGGGGGCCTGGGGTCACAGTTCTTTTGTTTTGCTTGTTTGTTTTGTTCTCATTTTTGAGACAGGGTCTCACATAACTCAGGCTGTTCTCAAACTATCTGTGAAGTCCATGATGACCTTGATCTCCTAATCCGCTTGGCTCCACCTCCCAAGTGCTGGGATTATAGACATATGCCTGGTTTGTGTGGTACTGGGGAAGAAACACAGGGTTTTCTGCATTCTTGGCAAATTACTATGCCAACTGAGCTCATCCCCATCCCAAGTTCTCACTGTGTGGCTCTGGCTGGCCTGGAATGTGCTGTGAAGACCAGGCTAGCCCAAAATCAGAGATCCATCTGCCTCTGTCTCCCAAGTACTGGGATCACAGATGGCAGCCACCACACTTGGCCAAACCAGTAATTTATTTATTAAGGGATCATCTATAAAGAATGTAACACAGGATAAAGGAAGCCAGAGAGATGAACAAGCCAAAGAGAAGTACTTTCACACACAGGCCTTCCCTCGCTCCTATAAGAAAACTCCAGAATATGATTATATCTCTGTTTATTCCAGATGATAGCAAAGAGGCTGAAGTTTCAAGCAGCCCAGTCTGCATGATGGGAGATGTCATTCTGTATATGTTTCTCATACTGGTTAATGAATAAAGCACTGTTGGCCAATAGGAAAGGAAGATAGGAGGGACTAGGAGACAAGGAGGGGAAAGAGGAAGTAGTAAGAAGGAGCCAAGATGGAGAGTCTGGAGAAAGCAGAACTGCCGGCCGACTCCCCGGTAAGAGAAATACATAGATCAGCAGAAATGGGTTAATAATTAAGACAGAGCTAGCCGATAAGAAACTAGTAATGGGCCAACAGAATTATATCTAATACAGAGTCTCAGTGTGTTAATTGGGGCTGGCATGGTGGCAGGACAAGACCAGGCGGCAGGAGGAAAACCCATACTCCTTACATCTCCACCAGGAGCTACAGAGTCTTGACACCTGTATTTAAGAAAAGAACGATTCTCACAGCCTGTGGGAGGTATCTGAGGGCGTCTGGGGTTCCAGCCGTTAGGAGCAGAAGACCTTGTAGACAGAGTTTCTGTGCCACCTGGTCCCACAGCCCTTCAGTCCCAAATAAACACACAGAAGCTTATATTAATTATGAACTGTTTGGCCTATGGCTCAGGCTTCTCACTGGCTAACTCTCTCTCTTAATTATTAACCCATAACTATTATCTATGCATTTCTACATGGCCTTATCTTACTGGAGAATACCTGGTGTCCTATCTTTCTGGTAGCTACATGGTGTCTCCCTGGCAGCTTCTCTCTGTATCTTCTCCTCATAATGTTCCTCTTCTGGTAACCCTGCCTATACTTCCTGCCTGGCTACTGACCAATCAATGTTTTATTCATCAACCAATAAGAGAAATATATATTAATAGCATACAGAAGGACATCCCCTTCAAGACCTCATAGCCTTGGCCAGACACAAGCAATTCTCACAACCTGCAGGAGGTGTCTGAGGGTGCCTGGGGTGTAGGCTTTTAGGAGCAGAAGACTTCATAGCCTCGGCCAGGCACAAAGGACTGGAGAAAACACCAGCGGCACTAAGCTAAGCACAGAAAACACACAAGAGTTCATGCCTGCTCCCCTTCTCCCCATCCATGCATGTCACAGTACCATTGCTCCATTCTGAAATACCTTCTTCAAGATGGTAGCTGGTCACCAGTTTCAGGGGTGAAGGGCTTTTGCTGGAAAAGCTAATTCTGTCAAAAGCACAGGTACCACTGAGACACAAAAACTCACATATGTTACTTCCTACACTCGGTGTGACTTGTGTGAACTCCCCCCACACACAGTCAGTGCTTCTGCTGGCCCAGGAGATATACCTGAAGAAGAAAACCAAATAGTAAACATTTATCCTTGAGGGAGCCATAATCCTAGTTATCACATCCTTCCCTAACCACAGCTGTTGCTTTTTTTCCCCATTCACAGGTCGAACCAGCTGTAAGAGCAATGTCATGAGCAATGTCATGGTCTTGATTGCCAGGTTGACTGCTTTGAGACATGCCTAGGACATCAGCAAAGTGCACCCTTGTCTGTGTCTCCATGAGGGCATTTTCAGAGACAACTGGACTGTGATAGCCTAATAAATAGACCTATGGAAGGTGGAGCCTGGTTGGAGGAAGGAGGTCACAGGGGAAACATCCTTGGGGCCTATGTTCTGCTCAGGCCCCTCTTGCTCCTGCTCTACTCTGTCCCCTGCTACCAGGGATGTTCTGACCCTCACCTGTATCATGTCAGTCTGTAACCATGAGCAGACTAAATCCTCTCCCAACTTAAGCTTTTGTCAGGACTCCCGCCTCATGATGATGGCACTAGCACAACAACCAATAGCACAGTAAGTAATTATGGGCAAAGCACTTAATATGTCCAGGGCACCAATTTTACTTGTACTCTGTAACCTCAACATCAAACTGTCCAGATGGAGAGAGAGGTGGATGAAAGGACAGACAAAGGACCTTAGATATTGAAAAGATATTAGCATAGGTTGATAGTTGCTGAAATAATTAAGCAAGAACATTGTCCAAATTTCCAAATTTCTGTGCCCTCCATTGCCTAGATGGAGGTTCTCCTCTTTTCCTCTGTGTGTTACCACCTGGTGCCCTTTTCTTTTCCAGCCTAGCTCCATAAGAATGAAAGTTGCTTAGCAACTGATCCACCCACAAGGGTGTCTGGGGGGGGGGGAACAACCCCAGTTCTTAGGACACTCCATGATCCACCTTAATATAATGAGCTCCAGTGTCTACACCTGGGCCTGAGTAGCCAATACTTCCTCACAGCATTTCCATTGCAGTTTATGGAAACCCATGTCCAAAACAAAACAAAACAAAACAAACAACAACAACAACAAAAATGTATAGGAGAGTAGCATGGCCTGTTCTTTCCTCGAAGAAATATTTGTTTCCAGATACATGAACAGATCTAGTACAAGTTAGTCTAATGCTAAAATATTCTTTGTTCAAATATAATTGAGAAAATGTTTAAATGATATTAATAAAAATATTTATTAGATATTCCCAGTATTCTAAATAATAGACATTACATAATCTGATTGGGTTTATAATATTCCTGGCCATGTTTAGCCTTTCTCGCAAAAGCCTGAAAACACACACATCCATGTGCATATGCTCTTTAGCTCATGCTGCTGACTGTCACACTTACAGAGAATAGTGGGAACAGGACAGAATGCATTATGGTCTGCTGGGAGGTTTTCAGGCTGATAAAGCAGGAGTTGGGGCCTTCTTTTCAGACCTACAAGGCACAGAGGATAAAATAGTCAGTGAATTTTTATGAACAAGCCCCAAGTGCAGAAACCTACTGAACAAGTCAGAGACGCATGACTGGGGATGCCCTCCCCTCGGGATGACCTCCCTGTCACAATGGGCAATGTGTTCAGCATGCTGAGATGAAGGTACCATGTGCAGTAACAAGGCTAAGTTCATCTCACTGTGCCCTCTAAAACTGAAGGAATGCTTGGGAAATTTGATTTTCCACTAAGAGGCATGTCCCTATGTGTAAGCAATCCTCATGAAACTCATTGAGTCAAAGTGAGACAGGAAAGAAGCAAGTAAAGAAGAAAGATGGGGATAAGCTATGAAGAGCCAGGGGACCAGAAAGAACAAGTTGGAAACAAAAGAGGATCATGGGGGTAGATTATGATCAAAGCACTACACTCATGTGTGAAAGTGCCATAATGAATTTACTGTCATACATGTTTCTTACCCACACACACCCTTGCTATTCTTACTCATATCTTTCAATTTGTTTCCAGTGCTGGGGATTGAACCCTTGGGCAGGCTTACCACTTCCTCTTTCTTATTGATTGATACAGTTTAAAATGAAGAGCTGAGTAAAGCCCAGACACCTCTCCATAAAACGTTTCTAAAACATATTAAAAAGATGCCCAGTAATGTGGGCCATCAAGAAGGAATCTCCAAGTCAAAAGTGGTGGCATTCTGTGTTAGAGGAAGTAATAGTTTTATGCAACTATAGTTTGCAATCATTTTCATATCATCAAATGGTGGTCTTCCTTGAATTCTGTAGGAAGTAGTATGATCTCATACTAGACTCTGGGAACTTAATCCAGGGCAATTGATTCTGAATTACAATTATCGAGAACCCGGGGAGCCTGCTCAATAGGCATTTGATGTGAATTCTGACCCCCAGCATCCATATAAAAGGCAGGTCTGACAGTACATGTAAGTAACTTCAGGAATGGAGAGTAGAGACAGGCCAACCCAGAAGCTTAGAGGACAGCCAGTCTAGAAGAAATAGCAGGCTCCAGATTTGGTGAGAACTCTGTCTCAAGAACTAAGGTACAGAAGTAATTTAGGAAGACATCCCAATGTCAACTTCTGAGTTCCACAAGAACACAGTGGGCAGGGGGAGTAGAGAGAGACAGAGGGGAAGGAAGGGAGGAAGAGAGGGAGGGAACCAAGAGGGAGGGAAGGAAGGATATATTTCAGGGTGAAGTACTTGCCTAACGTGCAAGGCCCTAGGTTGGAGGGGAGACGGATTCTAGAATACCATAGAAGAGCTACATGGCATCCTGTTCAGCTTTATTCACCATGATTGATCTTATTTGTTGCCAAATAAGCCTTGGGAGGAACTGGTTCATCGTATAATCATAAAACTTTTTTGCTTTTCTAGGGGGAATGTTCAGTGTCTTTACATTTATACAGGTGGAGTAGAGATACCTTCTTGAAGAGAAAATATGTTACAGAGTTCTGTATACAGAGGACCAATCTAACTGTATATTTGTAAAAATGTGTATAACGCTCCAAATGCCTCCTTACAAGGTCAGGGGGAACGGAAAACAAACCTTGAAGCTAAGTTACAATGAAGAGGAATGCAGAAGTCACTTTGTGCTATAAAACTGACTCCTTGCTGTGGATGCAAGTTTCTGTCCCACCTGGTCCCACAGTAGTTCAGTCCCAAATAAACACATAGAGGCTTATGTTAATTATAAACTGTTTGACCTATGGTTCAGGCTTCTTATTGGCTATCCCTCTCTTAATTATTAACCCATTTCTATTAATCCATGTATCTCCGCATAGTCTCCGTTTCCTGGTGGTGCCCGGGCCTCTTCCTTCCTTGGCAGCTACATGGTGTTTCCCCTGTGACTCCTCTCTGCCTTTCCTCCTCCCAGCATTCTCCTCGTCTGGTAGCCCCACCTATGCCTCCTGCCTGGCTACTGGCCAATCAGCATCTATTCATCATCCGATAAGAGAAACATATATTCCCCATCATCTCCCCTTTTCTGTCTAAATAAAAAGGAATGTTTTAACTTTAACATAGTTACAAGAAAGAATTATAGTTAACCATATTTAGTCCACTAACATTTGGCAAAATCTAAAGAAAATATTTTATCACCTCTCCTATCTTTGTGAGTATAAAGTTTCATATGCAACTTATCTTTTATCATAACTGAGAAAAATCAAAACTATAACTATCTGTCTTCAACTCCATCAAAGACCCCAGAAGGATAATATATAAACTCTAGAATTGACAAAGACATCTCGCTGCCTAGACAGTCACCCAAGGTTCCTCTGCCATATTGGAGCATCCATCTTTAGCCTACAAGCCTAACATCTCTGACAGACTTTCTGTGAAGCAGGATTTTCTGAAGGGCTGTCCCACCTTGTCTTGGTAAAGGTTTTGTAGTCACTTTCTTTGGTGTCCTGTTTGTCCAGTTTGGACACCATACCATCAGCAGTTGAGGCAAGAGCACGTCTTTCCCAGTGGCTACTTTTGCCACAAAGAAAGTAAACTCCATGTGGAGTTTCTTCAATGTCCATCATCTTCTCTGAAGCAGATTGGTGCTGTCTAGAGCAAATATGTCTCATTGTCTTGAAATAAACAAACAAACAAAAAACCTAATAAGCCATTTTAAATGCCATATTCTGTAGGTCTTTGAAGGGTTTTGAAGAATACCTATCCATTTGAAATATATCTCTGTAAATCTAGAAAACCTAACTAGCATAACTATAAGTTTTGACTATTATATGTGACTATCTATAATCTGTATTTATTTATACACTACATTTTTAAATGAGCTGTATAAACACAATACCTAAACAAGAGTAATAATATACATATAACAAAATTGACCTTAAATTTGTATCAATAAACTGAACTGCTACAGGACCAGACAGGGCAGAAACTTCCATCCACAAATGGCACCCAAACATTGGGCCACTGGCCAATCAGCATTTATTCATCAACCAATAAGAGAAACATATATCAAAGCATACAGAAGACATCCCCTGTGACCTAACCACAAACACTAACAGAGTGCTCTTTGCGACTTGTACTGTTCTGAGGCCCTACTCTGTCGCAGACTGAGAAAGTTGCTGTGGGCTTTCATGTTTGCTTGTTGACTAATTTCCTTTCTACCTCAACTCTTAATTTTCCTTTCAATCCAAATAAGAATATTATGTCAAATCATTAAGAGTCAGATGGGTGGGAAAACAAAACTGAGTCTTTCTCTGCAATTCTGACGCTCCTGTGACAGACATTCCCTGCACTTGCATATTGGTTTTGTGTATAACAAGCCAGGTTCTGACCTCACTCCTGTGGAGAATGTGAAAGAGACTAAAGAAGAGCCAAAGCAGGGTCTGAGATTAGCAGGCTGGAAGAATCAAAGCTGAAGAGGGGTACAGAAGGCAGAGGACATGAGAAGAAAATGCCAGGCACATATGGAGCTGTGCTGGACAGCACACAGCCACCACACACATCTGTGTACTATGTTTCAAGTAACTGTTAAACAATAATGTGAGCAGTATTATTATTATTATAGAACTTGAGCATTTGGTTCTCTTTGATTTCATCTCTTGATTATAAATCTTCCAAGTAGTCATAAATCTCTCAAAAAGACCTGGCATCTCATACATTGTCATTCAGTGGTGTTGTGTTACAGTGGGCTTCCTAGGAGGCAAACAAGAACACTTATGAAGAAAGTCAAGGCAGACAGCCCAACTAAGCCGGGAAAATAAAAATGGCTGCTGACAAGGGAATAGAGTTGACAACTAAAGCCTTCGGACCCAAAAGGGAAAATGAATAGCCAAGACATTTGAACTGTTGAAGGAAAGGATGCCTCAGATCCAGGCAAGAGGGAGGAGCAGACATAAAACTAGAAATAGAAGATTAACCACTAAGCTCAGAATGAATCATAGCGGGAAAAGATGGATTATTAGGCTTGAAGAATCTAGGCAGGAAGGGCCTTGCACAAAGCTGCCTCAAATCCTGCTTGCAAGCCCAAGACAATAGAAATTTCCCCTGTCTGCAGCAAGGTCTTGCTGGCATAGCAAACCCTACATGTGAAGAAGTAAGGACAAATGAAAGAAAAGATTATTCAAATTGCAGGGAAGTATTAAATTGAAGGACCTAAGCATTTCCAAGATGCTTGATGCTGGGAAGCTGTGGTAAAGTTGGTCCCTCCTTTCACTGGTGTCTTTGAGGGCTTTAGGAAACTGTTCACAGGAGCACTGCGACAAGGTGGAATGTAAGGCTGGAGGAATGGCAGCAACATCCAATAACAAACTCAATGAAATGCAAAGCTAGAGTGAAAATCCTGGTCCTTTAATACAGGCAGGCACTGGGGAACATCTCTGCTCTCTAGAAACAGGTTCTGGGTCAGAGCTTAGGGGCCAGAGAAATGACTCAGCAGTTAAGAGCTCTTGCTGCTCTCTGGGTATTTACCTCCTGTAACTTCAGCTCCAGGGAACCTGATAGCCTTTTCTGGCTTCTACAGGTACCGAAACACTCATGCACACATAAACACACCCCAAAACAAAATATATTTTCTTGGGATGCGGGAGATTTAGCTCAGCAGTAGAGCACTGACTAGCAAGCTCAAAGCCCTAGGTTCAGGCCTCAGTTCTGGGGCAAGCAAGCAAGCAAGAAGGAGGGAGGGAGGATGGGAGGGAGAGAGGGAGGGAGGGAAAAAAGGAGGGAGGAACATAGGGAAAAAGGGAGGGAGGGAAAAAGGGACGGAGGGACTTCAAAATAAACTTTTTAAATTTCAATTTTAGTAAAAATTTCAAGATAAACTAGGATTGAAAGGAGCAACATTTAACTTGTCCATAAATAAGGAATCCTCAGAGCTAATATGCCTAGTGATCAAGGAAAAGTAGGTGTGATGGCACTTTTTTTTTAATTGATGTGACAAAATACCAGAAAAATCCAGCTTCATTTGGGCTCATTGCTCAGACCGGGCCATGTGACTTCTTCATTCCTGTAGCTTGTGGTGAGAAAGAACCAGGTGCAGAGGGTACATTGCAGAGCAGAGCAGGAAATGCAGCCAGGAAAACAAGAAGCTGGCAGAGTAAGAACACCCCAGGTATTTCCTCCAGTGAAGCCCCTCCTCCAAGAGTTTCCACCACCTCCCAGGGTTAGCAACTTCTGAGTCTATCAATAGACTAGTCATTGATGAGGCCAGTGCCTTCTTCATGCTCCAAATACCTCCCCAAGCCCCCAACCCAAGTGACAAGCAGCCTTCAATATATGAACACTTCAGGGGACACTTGACATCCAATCGATGACAGTGAGGAAGGAGCCATTGCCTATCCCAAAGCAGTGAACTTGCTATGAAGAAGTAGCCTGGTCTGCTTTCTATACTCTGCTTGAACACACTCTGGCCAAAAGGCTTATGCTTCTATTCACACTCCATCATTGACAGAAATCGGGGCAGAAACTCAAGGCAGGAACCTGCAGACAGGCCAAAGCTGTGGAAGAGTGCTGCTTCCTACCTTTCTTCCTGTGGCTTGCCCACTTCCTTTATCATATAACCCAGGACCACCTGACCAGGGGTAGCATTGCCAACAGTGGGCTGGGTCCTTCCACATCAATCATCAATCAAGAAAATGCCCCATAAACCAATCTTATAAAGACATTTTCTCAGTTGAGGCTCCCTCTTCCCAGATGACTCTAACTTGTGTCAAGTTGACAAACTAATCAGCATAAGAAGAAAGTACCCTGTGCCTGCTCTGCCAACACAGCAGTCACACTGAGCTCTAGAAAGGGGACAAATGTGCCTACATCTGATTTTCTTCATCTCGTCTAATTTCAGTTTTAAAATTAACTTGTAGCCAGTAGTTACCCTATTAGTTGACATTTAGGTTGAAAAGGTTGAAGAGATAGGCAACAACCCCCAATGTATGGGTTTGAATCACGTGAGTCCTCTAGAACTTTGACCATGACTTAGGGGTTAACTTTGTTGATCCTGATAACATTATGATAATTATATGATAAAATTCCTTTATTCTGTATAGAATCACAGTCAAATGTTTGAGAGGAAATGGCATTTGCTTTGACATGCTTCCATCAGAGAGATCAAAGACACGTGAAAGCGAGGCTGACAACATATATGATAGCTATATAATCTGATGAGAGCTGGCTGTTATTGTCTTCCTGTGTATGTGTATTGGAAAGTCTATTCTGAGTGAGAAGATGGAACACAAATACGCCCATTCCACATCACAAAAGATACTTAGTCCCAGCTATAGTGATAGGAAAGCTATAAAGATATCCAAATTTGCTCTCCTTGAGGACTGGAAGACAGTGTGCCAGGAAATGTTCATGGCAATAGTTTGAGCACCTTAAATAAGCATTCATCACGTATTACAGCAAGACATGTATAATAAGCACTGTTAAAATAAATACACATACACGTAGCCCCACCCAAAAAATAAAAATAAAAAAAGGCTAGTCTAACACACCACACGATGATTCCTTGAGGGTGATTGTGTTTTGTATAAACACGCCATGTAGGTTACTCCATGTGGGTGATTGTTTTGTTTAATAAGGAGACATGGTTCTGCAGTGTTGCTGTTATGAAATTTTTTAAATTAAATTGAAGCTGTGTTTAAAGTAAGCCTTTTTAAAATAGGAGGCCTAGAGTCTGGTGCATAAAATTGTTTTGTTTTTTATGCAAGATCTCATATAGCCTAGGCTAGCTTCCAAACTGCTATGTAGCCAAAGACGATCTTGAATTTCTGATCCTCCTGCCTCCACCTCCCCATTGCTGGGATTCCAGGCCCTCACCACGAGGTCTGGTTACACAGTGCTGGGGACTGGACCAGGGCTTTGCACATGCTACACACGCATTCTACCCACTGAGCCACACCCCTCTCCTATCTAATAATTCTTTACCCACTGAGCCACATCCCCCTCCGCTATATGATAATTCTCAGTAGATTCCAAAACTTTAACTGTCAAGATACAAATCTGTTTTTCCTAAACCCTTTTCCCACTTATGTATTTTAGGATATGTGAAGATACCAGAGGAAGGCTACTCAAAAATAATTTATCTGAAGATTACATCTAATGTAAAGATAAGTTTAATACAATATCAAGAAAAGGAGCGGGGCATGGTGGCACACACCTGTGATCCAGCACTCAAAAGGTAGAAGCAAGCAGATCTCTGTGGGTTGTGGGTTCAAGGCCAGCCTGGAGTACATATGGAGTCCCAAGCCAGCCAGCACTGTCTGTCTCAAGGGAGGGAGCATACACACTGCCTTACAATTGAATTGGTTCCTTCCTTCTTCTGACATCACTATATTTAATGATGAATGTAATCTTTGCCATTCATATGATGTTAATACAGTCACCACTGTGGTATGTATTCACTGGAAACACTGAACTCTCATATACAATTTAGTGTCAGCTCCATCTCCAAGACAGCACAACTAAAACCCAAAGGTATCAACTAACTTGCCTAAGATCAGAGAGCTACATTGTCAGCAGAGCAGAGACTTAAACCCAGGAGTGTACTGGGTTTGCCTTTGGGCTGTGTGCCATGCTGGCTCAGATAAGGGTCCCATTGTCTAGATCAGTCACAAGTGGGAATCAAATGAAGATTCTCTCCCTGAGCACCCTCCTCATGTAGGCCAGACCCAAAGGAGAAAAAGGGGCCATTTGTTTCCCATCAATTGATATTACATTATCACTTATTCTGAACCAAAATTTCCACTCTGCCCATGACCACTAGTCCTTGTCCATGGAAGAGGCATCCTATCCTTGCCCTTGAGAATCTTCTGGAGATCTTGACACCAGCTGAGTTCAAGTAAGACTGGAAAGCAGACCATCTTCATGCCCACACCTGACACGGCAGCTCTCTAGGAGCCACATTGCAACCTCAAGTCCAGTGATACTGTAGTTTCCACCTGTTGCTTTTCTAAGGATGTCAATTCAGCCTTGGTGAGAAGGTAAGGGTTTCCCTTGCTAACCCAATGCTCTGGTACCTAGAGTTGAATTTGGGGAAGGTTCCTAATTTTAACTGGCAATAAGCAGAACATGCCTTGTTGGACAAAGCCTGTGAGTGTTGTGGTCCCACACTGCCGACACGAAGTACTTGCAGTCACTTGCCCAATTTTTGATTGCAGAGATGAGAAAGGTTCCTTTGGCCCTGCTTGACCTGGCCTTGGGCAGCAGTACTTTCTGTGATCACACACATGTCTTTATGATAATTCCCAAGGTCCTTGGTGGAGCTTCTGGGCTGTGGTGTCAGCTGACATTCTTATTGTCCCTTCTTTAGCCAACATCATACTCCTAATTTGTGGTTTCTACTTTGCTGTGGTTTTAGAAAACATACACTCATTCAGCCACGTGCAAGCATGAGTTGGGGTGCATTTATGCATGAATTTATAGATGCACATATCTCAAGCCCAGAATATGCCCATTTGTGTGGTGAGCAAGCATGAATCAGGGAGTGTTTGTATAATGGACACGTGTAATTCTATCCTTTTCCCAAAAGGGTTAAAAGCAGCTTTAAAACATTATGAAGTTAAAAAGATACTGATCTGGGGGAGCATTTGGACAATGGGAAAATAATACACACAGACTGCATCCCCCATAGCCCTCTCTAATTACTGGCTTAGGGAATAGTACTCTAAGGTTCCTAGAAAATAAAAAGAAAAAGAAAAAAACCACAAAGATAAAAGGGTTGACAATTAGTTACAGGATCATAATGCATAAATAAATACAGGCCAGCTATTCAGAAAAAAAATCACTACCTCTTTTGACATGAAGACCTAAAAGAATATTTTTCATGGAAGTCATAAAAAAAAAAAAAAAAGAACTCCATAGATCATGCCCTCAATGTCACTTTGGCCACCACTGTGTGATAGATTCTAAATAGATGTCTTAGGACGCCTTCAGTGCAAGCTGAAGCAAGCAGACTGAGGGTTACAAAGCTCCCACTGTAACCTGCAGAGATGTTAGCACATGGGTTTATGGTCACGTTTCCCCCACTGAAAGACTATAGGTACAGGCTTCCTAATAGTCACATCCTAAGCATGTAGGTCAATGCTTATTTTTATGGGTAAAATATTTTTTAGTTTATATAGTATCTATATAGCAGCCATAAATGGTCCTAGCCATTAGATTTAGTTAATTCTCACTTCTAGAATTGTAGCTGACTCCCTTTCATGGGAAGCAACAAAGAAATCTCCCACCATTTGATCTTGAGACTTCTGAGCTTCCATTTTGTCAATAGGAAGGTAACTACTAGGTTTGTAAAGAAAGTTTCTAAAGTGGGCATGAGGGAACAGGAAGATTGACCCAAGGAAAGAATAGAGGATAACAAGGAAAGAGATACCATAATAGAGGGAGCCATTATAGATTTAAGGAGAAATCTGGCATTAGGGAAATGCCCAGAGATCTACAAGGATGAACCTAACTAACAATCTAAGAAATAGTGGAGAGGCTACCTTTAATGCCCTCCCACAACAATGAGATTGACGACTGCCTTATATACCATCCTGGAGCCTTCATCTAATAGCTGATGGAAGCAGAAGCAGATACCCACAGCTAAACACTAGCCAAACTCCTGGAATCCAGTTACAGAAAGGGAGGAGTGATGAGCAAAGGGGTCAAGACCAGGCTGGAAGAACCCACAGAATAGCTGACCTGAACAAGGGTGAGCTCATGCACCCCAGTCTGATATCTGGGAACCCAGCATAGGACCCACCCAGATTCCCTGAATATGAGTGTTAGGAGGACTGGGCAGCCTATGGGGCCTCTAGTAATGGATCAGTATTTATTCCTAGTATATAAATGGACTATGGGAGCCCATCCCACATAGAAGGATACTCTCTTAGCCTAGACACATGGGGGAGGGCCCAGAGCCTGCTCCAAATGATATGACAGACTTTGAAGATCTCCCATGGAAGGCCTCACCCTCCCTGGAGAGCAGAAAGGGGATGGGCTGGGGTTTGGTGGGGGTGATAGTGGGTATGGGAGGGTGAGGGAATTGGGATTTACAGATAAAACAATCCTGTTTCAAATTTAAATTAAAAAACATATACCTATAAGATTTAAAAAAAAAGGTTTTAAATATGTAAACCAGCAATGTAGTTTGAAGACAGACTCAACATCACATACTAACAGGTTTCTGCCTGCTAGGAATGAATTAAATCAAAGTTTATTCCAAGGATTTCAGAGTGAACACACCAGCTTACTTTCCCTTCCATTGAGATGCCTCACAACTGGATCTGAGATCTAACTGATGCTTGAATTCTTCAAACACACAGCACCTGCTGCACATGGAGAATGCTGGCCTGTTTGGACTTTTGCAACAGCACAGTGGATTCCTCTACAACACCACAACACAATTGCTCAGCTATCAAGCAAAGCTTTTTTTTTTTTTTTAAATCCTGCTGAGTTCAAAGTTCAAAATTTGTTCCTTAGCTTAATGCAATGCTATCGCAAGTGTGTTTAATGTATTCATTCTAAACGCCATCAGAGGATGGTGGTGTCAACATTTTGGCTTTGTTTGGACAGCTTTTGTGCCAGTACAAACACTGACTGTATGAAATCTAATGAGATTAGGGCTTGCTGCAAAATTAAAGGCAGGCAACCAAACTTCAAAGACACTGCCGCAGTGCAAATCCCCCACAATATTTCTTGGGCTATTTTGGCAAACTAAAGTCTAAGAATCAACTTTACCAAAAGATTTTCTTCATAGCAACCTTTTATTATGATACTGAATATTAAGTACCTCCTGAAGAATGGGTGATTTTTTTTTTAGGGATTTTTTAAGTCATCATTAAAGAGTATTATAGTTAAACAGAATAAAAAAGAATAGAGAAAAGTAAGAATTAACCAAAAGTTTCCAGAGACCCAGAATTAAACATGATCCTCTTAGAAGCTGGGGATTTGGCTAGAATTCAAGATAGCTAACATCCCTGTATCATCTTGATTTCTAACATACAAAAACACCAATAATCATAGTTAGTGAAACTTTAAGGAGTTTATAGCATGAGACCTTGGAAAATTAATTGCTGGTCTTGGCCATGTTTGTCATTTAAGTGGATAATAAAGATACATACATACATACATACATACATACATACATATATATATATATATAATTATTTGCCTTGAGCAATCTACAAAGAAGCAGGCTGATTTTGATCCCAAGCACACAGGTGAAAAGCCAGGAATATACTTGTGATCCCACACTGCAGAGACAGCAATGTCAGCAACCCAGGTCCCAGGTCCCTGCCTCAAAAGACAAGATGGATAGATGGATCCTAAGAAATAACACTCAAGGTTGACCTCTACTCTCCACATTCTTACATACCTGCATAGACATGCACAGAGAGAGAGAGAGAGAGAGAGAGAGAGAGAGAGAGAGAGAGAGA
Organism: Phodopus roborovskii; assembly: GCF_943737965.1. NCBI lineage: Eukaryota > Metazoa > Chordata > Mammalia > Rodentia > Cricetidae > Phodopus > Phodopus roborovskii. The sequence goes on from NW_026126433.1 coordinate 1,048,638, forward strand.
GAGAGTACAATGCCACTATCTATGTCAGAAATAAGACATAGATGATGAAGTAAAGACTCAAGAACCATGAGCACACTGGCCCAGGGGTATGAACTTGGCACACAAGCTATGTTTTTTTTTTCTCTTATGAAAAACATCCATTTTTAAAACACAAGGAACCCAAATGACAGCAGAATTGCCAAACCTGATATCATATGTCCTTTGACCTATACCTTCCAAGCCAGCAGAAGCCAGAGGCATACTACCTGTCACTAGAATTTAAGTTCCCCTCATGGTTCCATCAGAAAATAATAGTAATATTAATTGCTTTTCAGCCCTGAAACAAAATATCTACTATGTGTCACCTCCCAGCTCTACTGCAACAGCGCCCCAACACTCAGGAGCCTCACAAAATTGAGAAGCTGTGAAGAAACATCACTCTTAGCATTGGCCTTCCAGGCAAGAGGCCTCAAGGACAAGTTCAAATCCCTAGCCATTCAGAATCCAAGGCTGCTGACAAGAGCCTTGTATATGAAGGGTGGGTGAGTAAGTTCTGCTCTGTTGCCCTAAGAGCAAAGGTCTTCTCCTCACATGAAGAACTGTCCATCAATACAAAGCTCTTTCTTCTCCCAATAAAAACAAGCAGTTGTAACTCTACCATATCTGATGGGTTTTCTTTCACTGATGTGTATCAGAGTAGGTAAGTCTCATTATCTCTCTTGTTTCTTGTTCTAGTCCTACCCAATAACTGAGTCTGGTCCAGTGAGTCAAATGCCTCCTTTAGGATCCCAAAGCCTTGAAAAATGATACATTTTTCTGTTTGTTAACAAAAGAGGGAACTTCTATCCTTACTGAAGCCATAGAAAAGTAGTTGGTGGGTAACAGTAAAACACCAACAACAACCGCAGTGACTTCACATCCTCAGAAGCCACTCAGTGTTTAGTTCAAGATTCAGTGCATAGAGAATTATTGATAGGGCAGAAGGAGAGCCAGCAGCATCTTTTCTCAGGATGGTGAAGAGGGAAGTACCTCTGGCTCCTGCCACACTTCCACAGAAAACCCCCTCAGTCAAAAAGATGAGCACTGACTCTTGGGAAGCCAGAGCCCATGGATCACCTCATTCTGATAGTGATAGGTCCTTGCCTTACCCTCAACTCTGAAAAAGGAAAGAGGGGGAAAGGTGTGCTCTAAAACAATAGAAAAGAGTGTAATGCAGAGCTCTTGCCAAGGCTAATGGGTAAGAAGAAGCCACCGTGTACCATAATATTCCCTCCTGCTCCACACATAGGAAACTGGCCTAAGAAAGGAAGCTGGCAGAGTGAAAGAAAACAGAAAGCTGGTGGAAACATGGGGTACCATCCTGCTGGACTTGTTTTAAGAGAGAAAACGAAACAAAAGGCATGCAGGGACTGGAGAGTGGCTCAGCAGTTAAGAGCATGTTCTGCTCTTCCAGGGGACCCAAGTTCAGATCCCAGCACCCATGTCAGACAGAGCACGACTACCTATGACAGCTCCTGGTCTCCAGTGCCCTCCCTGGGCACCTGCATACACTCACATAGATACACACAGTTAAAAAAAATATTTATCTTTAATTGTACACACATTGTTAAAATGTGAAATGCCACAGGCTCCTGGGCTTGAACAGTTGTCCTGCAGCTGGTGACACTATTTTGGGAAGATGGAGTAGGCCACTAGAGCAGGCCTTGAGGCCCATAGCCCAGCCTATCTCCACCCAGGTTATCTGCTATATGTCTACACCACCAGAGACCGGCTGCTACCAGCTCCTGTCACCAGAAAACGAGCTACCCCAGCCACCCGCTTTCCCCACCATTACTGGCTGTTCCCTCAAACTGTGAGCCCCCTCCCCACTTCAATTCTTCTGTCAGAGCTGTGTGTCACACCTGCTTGTGTCACACCTTGGAGGAGAGGAGTAACAACACAGTTCTGTAATCCACCCCCCCCCCCAGGCCTCAGCCTAGACCGCCCATCCTTTTCTTGGTCACAGGAAACCTTGAGCTCTCACCACTGTGTTCCTTCACCCCAGGAAGCCTCCCCCCTTCCTCCTCTCCCTCAGTCTAGCTCTTTGGGCTTGGAGGCTAAGGAGTCTCTCCTACATCCTCATCTCTACTGAGTGTCACTTTCATCTCCTCTCCCCACTGATGACCACTCTAATACACTTTGGTGATAAATTGGCTCTTTGTATAATTGCATTTTTAATATCGATGTAATTTTTATGTGGCACCTCCCTCCTGCACTTCATAAACTCCAAGATAGCAAGGTCTGTCTCCTCTGTTGCTGCCATTTGAGCATGGTGTAAATATCCAATGTGACCCTTGAACTGCAAATCTTTCTGGAATGTCCACACAATGTTCTACAGGACGAGGGTTGGGACTAGTTCCTGTCTGAGACAAAAATTAAAGACAGGAGGACTGGGCCCAGGAAGCAAGGTCCTTGACCTGCAAGTAGGAAGGTGAGGGCTCAGTACCCCAGAATCTAATTTTAAAGGGGGGGGGGGAGACTCTTGCCTTCCAGGAAGCCCCTCCCACTCCTGCCTGCATTCCTCCAGTGTTCCCCCTTCACATACCTCAAGGCACTGTGGAAACCCTCAGGTTCCCCCAGTATGGCTGGATGACTGTCCTCATTCATAGCTATTTTCAGAAAGAAAACCTAATGAAACCTATAACTAAGAGACCAAGGAGCCAAAACCCTTCAGTGTCTTGTCTGCTTCCAGTGGAGTTACCAAGCCATCCAATGGAGACTAAGCAGCACCAGGGTCTATTTGGTTAAATTTGGTTTTTCTTATGTCAGATCTGGACCACTAATATCAAAGTTAGTGCCTCCTGGCTCTACTGTGGAATTTTTTTAAAGGATATCTTGGCCAGGGAAAGGCTGTGGACATACTGTACCTATATTTTCATGATTTCTTTGGGAAAAAAAAAACCACAGGTGACTTTGCTTTACAGATGAAAGTGGTTTGCAGAGTGGCCATGCAATTATGTTTGGATAAGGCCACCACAAGAGATGCCATTGTCCACTGAAATCAACTCAAGTGTGATCCTCAATAGGTGCTAAAGTGTTAACTCTTAGTATAACAATAGTCCCTCATTTTGTAAATATCAGTGTGGGGGGGGGAGGGAGAGGGGTTGAGGGGTAACTGGCCAGATGGCTCAAGCAGTAAAAGCAACTGTGACCAAGATAATGACCTGAGCTAAATCCCTGGAACCCAAATGATGGAAAGAGGGAACTGAACTCCTGAAGGTTATTCTCTGCTGTGGTAAGAGAACTCTCACCACTCTCACACATGCACAAACACTCACATATGCATGCACACAAAATAAATACATGTGTAAACAAAAAAAAATTGGTTTAAAAACAAGCTTGCTCTTGTAATCCCAGTGGAGCCCTGGGGCTTATTGATGCATTCCAGGCCAGGAAGAGACCCTCTCTTAAAATTAGGGTATATATCACCTGAAGAATGATAGAGGTTGTCTTCTGGCCTCTCCAAGCACACCTGCTCACATATAAACAAGCACACATAAAAATAAATAAAAGAATTGATAGGGGACCAGATGGTGTGGTGTGAAATTCAAGCTTTAAAATAGCTAAGCAATCAAAAGTGACATGACAATACTATAAAATTACTCCAAAAGCAAAATACAATATTCATTCAAGAGGTAGAGGCTGAGATAAACAATCAACTAGGAACCAAGATAATATACATTCAGGATAAATAAGGGCCTCATTACTGCAGTGGGTAGAGAAGTCTGGATTAGAGCAGGTCATGAGAAAAGGATTGGTAAAACAGGAGTGTAACATGGCCCCAGACCTTAGCCTAACTGACTCCATGATAGAAGTGCCATTCAGGCTGCAAAACTCAGCACATAGACAGCACTGCCTACCAGAATGAAAACAAAGACCTAATCCATCCAAGTCCATGGTTACACAAAGTCTCTAAATGCACTAACCTTGATTTTTGGACTCTGTAGCTCCATGTTTCTGGCTAACTGTTCTTGTTAACTGAAGTGTGTCAGTCCAGAACATGGCTTTTGTGCTTAAAAGTTCACCCTGAGAAAGGCTCAGGGCTACACTGAAGTCCCAAACACCTGGTGTAGTCACCAGCAGGCTAATAGACTTTCTATTGGTGTAAGCCCATGTCTGAGCAGTCTTAGGAGTTAGAGCCAGCCCATTAAGCCTGGATGGGTCAAACAGGAGAGACTGTGGACTATGGTGATGAGCACTTACCTCTACTCCCAGTGTGTGAGTAACTCTGAACAACCACCTAGCCTTGTTAGGCCCATTTTCTCCAGCTATGAGATGAAAATTCAGGTGGCCATCCAAACTATGTATCTGAATTCAGTTACTTATGGAAATGAGAGTCATTGAAGGGACAGCAAAAGATGGTAATTCATTTGGGTTAATAGATATAAAGACCATTACTGTGATGGCAGTATCTTTAGCTCCCCTTAGCAAATTTCTTTAACCACAGAAAGCACACCACCAGCTCAGAGGATGGGAACCAACAGGTTCACCCAGGACTCGTAGAAAGGAAGTTGATGTCAGGGTTGACTTGAGGGTCAACTCCAATGGTCAAATTGCATGTACCTATACAATCCAGCTTCCAGCAAGTCCTCACAGGAAGGAATTCAGTGAGCTTCCAGGTTGGTGAATACTTCATGACAGGTAGGTTGCTGCTGTCTAAGCTATGAGGACAGAAGCCACTGGGCCTAGGACTCTGGACTTTCCAACATATCTCTTCACAGAACTGCTCACTTGCTGTCTTTACTACTCACAAGAGTCCCCTCCCAGCCACACCTGAATTTATATGAACAAGTTTTAGAAATGGGTAGAGCCTGAGGTAGACACCCATACAGGTGAGAATTTGGTGTTCTGCCTGCCATCCCTACAAACTGCCAGACCTCAGCAGAGAGTCCTGAAAACCTCTGATTCATAGAAAGATCAGACAGAAGTTGCAGCAAAGCAGGACCTACCACTTAGAACTGTCCTCTAGCATGGGAGATTGAGACCTTTGCCTAAGGTATTCTCAACTCCGGGTAGCTAGTGTCAGACTCAAACTAGACTGAAAGACACCTGTCACCCATTTGTCTGCTGAGACATGATTGATTTGAAAGAAAAAAGAAAAAAGAAAAAAAAACCTGCAAAAATATGATGTAAGCATTGTTGAGGCAGAACACAAGAAAAAATAGGAATGCTTAGGTCTGTTTACCGAGAAGCAGTGAGATGTCCATAAACAAGGGCCTCTACCAAGCAGTAGAGGGAAGAAAAGCTGAGCCTGCAAGTACTGGCAACCCCCTGCGCATGCTGGGAATACCCAACATGGCATGGAGGCATGGAAATGAGAGTATCCCAGGCTCTTTTAGTCTTAAGGTTCCCTGTGGACAAAGAGGCTTGTGTCTGCTCTGGGATGGAACTTCTGATCTGCCGTACACAAGTTCCTTCATTATTTCAACTTGGTACCAAACTGTAGGCAGTCCTTTGGGGAGAACAGAGCTGACAGCTTGCATTTCCTATTGAATCAAAACTCAGGTCTTGTGGCAAAGACCTCATGAGTCTGCTAGAGGCTACTACTTGTTTAATCTGTCCCCCTCCCAAACCCTGTCTCCCCAAGACCACTTCAGAACTACTCAGAGGCAAAACTGACCACAGCATCCAGGCCATGCCTCGGTAGTAGTCAGGGAGGCAGCCTAGCCCATTTTTTTTTTGCCAGTAACCACCTAGCTGCAGAAAAGATGCATGAGCTACATCTTTTAAAAAGTTCCCGTGGTGGTGCATGCTTTTAATCCCAGCACTCGGGAGGCAGAAGCTGGTGAATCTGTGAGTTTGAGGCCAGCCTGGTCTACAAAGTGAGTTCCAGGGACAGCCAGGGCAACACAGAGAAATCCTGTCTCAGGAAAGAAAGAGGAAAGAAAAAAAAAAAAAAAAAAAAACCCGCTTCCCACTGCTTCAGCTGAGTAGAGTGCCTGGCTGTCTGTGGCTGCACTACCAGAGAGACAGCCCTGCTTCCTCTAACGGGATCATTGCCAAGGGCTCGACTGAATATCAGTTCTCCTAGAATTGCTTATGGAAATATTGTTGCTATACAGCCTAAGTCAAACAATCCCAGAGTCACCTGACATCCTCTATCCAACATTTAGGAGTCATCAAACTTAATTTCCCCTTTGTGCAATAAAACGCTAAGAGGGAGCTCTAATAGACTGCATTATGTAACGGTTCTATAAAAATAGCAGGCCAGTGCTGGAATACTTCCTTCCTGGGGCCCAGTAACCTATGCTGAAAGGATACACACTGGTTGCCCAGGCAACCATGAGAGATGACACTAGGGAGGAAAAGAAAGAAAGAAAGAAAAAAATCATCAACAAAAGGACCCTTTTCTGGCTCAGTCAAACGAAGCCTGGTGTCAAGCTTGTGGCACACAGAGAGGAGCACTTACCAATTCCACTCAGGCTGCAGTGGCCTGCAAGTCCTCTCTACACTGGCTCTTTAAAGAGGAGGAAAAGGGCCCTCCTGGAGAAACACTCATCTCAATTTTAAAATGCAGCACTCAAAGAAAACAATAACCACCGTTCACTTTCTTCTCTCTTTCTTGTTCTTGGCGCTCAAAAAATAATAATTCCAGTTTCATACACTTGTCTTCTTTTACTTACTCCTAGTTTTGTTTGGGGTTTGATTATGCAAAAAGTAAGTGATTTAAAAGTGATAACCTAATAAATAACCTCCAAGTCAAAAGAAGAAGAAGAAGAGGAGGAGGAGGAAGAAGAAGAAGAAATCAGGGACACATTAGCAGTACCACACTCCACAAGTGAATAATACCTATTCTGGGATCCCTCCCAGGCCAGAGGACTTTGTTTTCCTGTGTAGCAGCCTCCTTTGCCTGCTGCACTGAGCATATCCTCAGTGCCACTGGCAATGCTTTTACATTCGTTGCCTTGAAAAACAGACTGCTATCTTAATTTCCGAAGATTGATTTTCCCTCTAGACAGGGAGTGGGGGCAGAAGGTTCCTGTACATTCTCCCTCTAACAGGAGGAGATGGACCCCGGGGCACTTACAACTGGAGCCTCTGGGAAATGAAACCAAGGAAGAGTCAAAAGAGATTAAGTTCAGATCACTCACATCAAGAGAGAACTGCTCTTTCGGCAGGGCTCTTGGATTCATACTCATAAACAGGCAATGCCCATTAAGCCACAAGATCTGTCTCTATCCTCTTACAGTAACCAGTTACTTCAAGACAAGGCGCTTGCAAAGCAGATCCCTCTGATCAAGTAGCAATAGTCTGTGGGAGCCAAGGATAGAGCTGTATACAAAGGCAAATTTGTGAGCATGCCTAACCCATGAGCTGGTGGGTGTAGAGAAAGACTATAGAGAATAAACTCTGGTCTACAGGAGAGGTATCCCACCAGCTTCGTCTTTCGGAGCCCTAGCCTGGCCTCTTTCACTCTTCCCAGGGATGTCGGAACCTCACCTATAGACAGCAGCTGCTAGGGGACAGTTAGCCAAGAGCAAGCCTGGCTCCCCTGACTCTGGGAAAGCAGAGATGCCAGAAACCATTCACTTGATTTTACCAATCTATGTTCTGAGCTAGGGATTCTAGCCTCCAAAGGGGTTTGCTTCCTTTGGAGCCAAATTCCACTCTTTCCCCAGAGAGTTGGTCTAACCATCTGTATTTCCCATATCTGGGCCCTCCTTGATATAGGCCTAGAGACATTAATATCTAAGCAGCAGATGTTGTGTGAAACACAAATATCCTTTATTGTCAGTTGTAAACCCAGGCTAATACCACTGGGCTGCAGAAAAGAATGTGTTCAGGGAAGGCATGTCCTGAAAGATGCCAGCCTTCATTCCTTGTGCTAAATCAATAGGATTATGATGGAGTTTTTATCTTGTTTGTTTGTTTGTTTGTTTGTTTGTTTGTGACAGGTTTCTCTGTGTAGCCTTGGCTGTCTGGGAACTTGCTCTTTAGACCAGGCTGGCCACAAACTCACAGAGATCCACTCTCCTCAAGTGCTGGGATTAAAGGCATGTGCCACCAATGCCTTAGATAAGACAGACATAGACATTTGCTAGAAGCTCTCTACCCTTGTCATTGTCAGTCACAGGTGACCCAGAGGAGAAAGGAGTCTGGAGTCAGAGCAGATGGAATGTCCCAGGAGCAGGGCGGTAGCTCCAAAGCTGGCTAGTTGCATACTATGGTACAATGTAGCTTAATGATGCAGTACTTGCCAGGCTCTAGGTTCTGCACTTAGTAATGCAAGAACCAAATAGAGCAAAACAACAAATGCATGAAGGTGGTAGCTCCCTGGAATGTGGACACGGGCTTCTCAAGTTCTTGGAATGCTTGGAGAGCAACAGAGCTGCCTCTTCCAAACCTGGCATCACATCAGGGTCCCCTTGGCACATTTCTCTCTGAGTGTCTTGGCTTTCAGGAATGTCTCTTTCCCTTCCTGCCTCACGGAAAGGCTTTACTTGTGGCCCACTTCATGGTGTTTACTTAAAGATTTCTTTTCCTGACTCTTAAAAAGCCAGCTTGCATCTGGGGTTTGTAATTCTAAGTTGGAGAAAGACAGTTGTTATGTATTGTTTAAAATTTGTTTAATAAGGAGGAATTTCTTTGAAAACATCAGGCCAAGCTTATGATGTAAATTTACTATCTGTAAATTTACAAAGTAGTGACAGAAAGTATAACACAGTGTGCTAATTGATCTATGCTGTGAGGGACATCCGCTCAGTCATGAAAGAGTGTCTGGCATTCTTAAAAGCTATTAACCCAAGAGGGGAAATATGATGCTTTTCTTCTGAGTAATTCTTCCTTTTATGGTGCTTGCTTTTTTTTTTCTTTCTTTCTGTCCATCTATGTTTGCTAACTTTACTATTAAAACAATGTGAGGGTCTAGCATAAAAAACCGAAGGCAGGTGAGATGCTAAAAACAGAGCCCCACACTAGGTGGTTCCTTCTCAGCTGAAAATGACAGCACCAACCCCTTCCAGCAATGGCTGGAAAGCCAGGTTGGTTGAGTCCAGGTCTATTCCTGAGGCCAGACTGAGTTCCAAAATGTGCCACTTGAGTCTCCCCCACTCCCCAACACACACACACACACACACACACACACACACACACACACACTGTTGGTTAAGACCAATGAGAAATAAATCCCTGCCTTTTACTATAGCCCTACAAAAGAACAGATGAAAATTTTAAAGAGTGGTTTCCTGGCTTGGCACAATGGTATATGCCGGTAATCCTAATATTCAGAAGGCCGAGGCAGGAGGATTGAGAGAGGCCATTCTGTATTACACAAAGAGAATTTGTCTCAAAATAATGCATACTAAATAAACAACAGCAGGTTCTTCTAATGCCCCCAAGTTCACAGTGTTGAGTTCCAGGAAATGAAGCAGGAGTGGCCAGGCCATTTTAGAGACTTCATCCTGGTTTTTTCATCCATTAGGTGCATTCTAGCTACAATTTTCCTGAGCAAAATACAAGTCCTAGGGTTTGAGACCTAGGTTGCTCCCAGCACCAAGAGGAAAAGCACCGGGTATATGGTGGTAGTTGTGTCAGTTTGTCACAAGACAGAATAACCTTAGACAGACTGGACTGACTATAGGAGGCTGTGCCAGGTAACATATGAACACAGTAGGTGACATGAGGTGTGGCATGGCCACCCCTGTATCTGAGAATGCTGTTAGATGGCTCTTCCCTTTGATGGCTTAAGTTATGTTTAAAGTTTAGTTTACTATGCTTAAGATTCTCACAACAGAAAAACTAAGGCAGCATGACAAGGGCTGTATGAACTACTTGAAGCAGGAGGGACTGGTTGAAAAAACTCTTGAGAGCTAGAGCTGGTCTGTACCTTGAAGAGACAGAAAGAGATGGTTGAGTTGGAGCACAAGAGAGAGCGTTGATGGAGCAGGAAATGCTGGAGTGACTCAAAGCCCAGGAACTCTTATTTCAGCAGCAGCTGGCATTCCAGCTGGAGTTGGGAATGCAAGAAAAAATAACAGAGAGAGAGAAACAGAAGACAGAAGAACTCCAGAGAGCTCAAAAACAGTTAAACAAGGAGATGAGCACAGAAAGCATGGGTAGGGGTGAGGAATCCACACATTCAGAGGAATCAACAATGGACTCAGGCAAAACCCTAGCTGAAATCAGTGATCGCTACGGGGCACCTAACTTTAGCAGAGTGGAAGAGCATGATGAACCAATGTTATCTGATGTTGCATTAAACATTGATCAAGATTTGTAAGGCCAACCAACTGTGAAGAATTATTTTCTACCTGTTTCAAACTTCAAATCACAAGGACCCCAATATATATTTTTCCCCTCCAAACTCGAACTCTACTCCCCTCTCCTACTCGCTAACTTTATAAATGGTATCCTTAAATACCCTTATCAAGGGTATCCTTAAATACAGTTTAGATTTCTCAGAAAAAAAATTTACTATGCTTAAGAGACCTATAGAGCAAAGATGCCTCTAACCTGTAAGGCCCACTTGCCCAAGGACATTTAATTTCCTGGAATCTTGAGGATTGTTCATGTAAAATAACAAGCCCAGTGTTTTCACTTCTGTAAACAAGCATGGTTACCCCAGTGGCATAGGATGTGAGCTTGTTCCTACATAAGTGGAAAGCATGTAGGCAGAAAGTAAGTCAGGATGCATGCTTGCACCTGATTGGACAATGGTAGGAAGTACATAGCCTATTGGTTTTGCCTTTATAAGTCCCTGTCTAATATAATGGTAAAAGTCTGGCAAATAAAGCCCTTGGGAATAGACACCATGTGTCTGTTTCTAGCTTCAAGATGGGAAGATCTGGGTTTTGTTTTTGTTTTTTCATTACATTATTACCCAATCCAGTCCTAATCAATGCAAAGTTAGTTCTTACTGCCATTCCTTAACATTAGCTGCTCTCACTAAAGCTCACATTTTCTGAAATGTAGAATTTCAGAAAATATGATGCCTTAGCTATGTCTTGGTTGCTTCTCTGTTCTGTGACAAAAGCAATTCACGAGAAAAAGGCTTTATTCTAGTTCTCAGTCAGATTACAGCCCATCATGAATAGGAAGTCCCACAGCAGGAGCTTGAGGTAGCTAGTTTCAATGTCATTCAGTCAAGCAGCAGAAAGTGATAAATGCATCCTGGCTACTTGGCTCACCTTCTCCATTCTATACATTTCATAATCTCCTGCTCTGGGGATGGTCCCTGCCCAGTCGAGTTGGTGTAATCAAGTTAATGTAATCTACATAATCCCTGCCAGACAGCAATGGTGCATACCTTTAATCCCAGGGAGGCAGAGGCAGGCAGATCTCTGAATTTGCATCCAGCCTGGTCTACAGAGTTTCAGGACAGCCATCATTACACAGAGGAACCCTGTCTCTGAAAACAAACAAGAAAAAAAAAAAAACTAACAACAACAACAAAAAATAATCCACCACAGGCATGGCCAAAGGCTAACCTTATCCAGATAATTCTCTACAAGTATGCCCAGATACCAGGTTCTTAGATAATCCTAGATTCTGTCCAATTGACAATTAATATTACCCACCTCAACCCCCCCACACACACAAAACAAAAAACAAACAAACAAAAAAAACCTTCTCTTTTTTTTCCAGCATATTTTCATTGGGTAATTTCATACAATTTGGAAATTCCATACAATACACACATCACACTTCCCATTCCTCCCAGGTCTACCCTCCTGCCTTTGTGCTGTGCACTCCCTAAAAAAAGGAGAGAGGGGGCCGGGAGACATCAAGTTCAATTTTGGGTTACTCATATACTCACTGGAGTGTGGTCAAACTGGAAGTTGCTAACCCCTTAAAGATAACTGAATTCTCCCCCATCCCCACGCCTGCGAGAAGCCATCAGCTGTGAAGAGCTACACTTGAGAATCTTTACCACAGTTTTTAAGGACTCTCTTCAATAGCGTTCCGTCTGAGCTCTTCTTTTTCTTTTCACTCGGGGAACAGGGGATGCGGAGCTCACAGAAGCCTTCAGTGTCTCATTCTCAATTATGAGGCTGCTGTCATTGATACCACAGCAAAAGAAGCTTCCTTGCCTATAACAGCCAGTGACAGCACAGATCATGAACTCCCACGTGGTTTCCACCAGCAGCAGGAACCACCACCAGCATCCGTCACACAGCCTCCGATGGCAGCACAGACCACAGACCTCAACACAGCCTCAGACAGTAGCACAGACCACGGACATCGTCTCTGGATGTAACATGGACCACAGGCGGCAACATGGCCTCCAACGGTAGCACAGACATTAACATGGTCTCCAGCAGCAGCATGGACCTTACGGGAGGCCCCATCCAGAAACTGAACCGTTCTCCATCTTGGACGAACACCAGGATGATGGTATGGGTGGGCAGTGAGAGCTCCAAGCTGCTACACCACTACCCTGCCAGACCTATTCAGCAGCACTGTGTTCCTGCAAATGCCGCACACACACCCCCATCTATTGCCACATCTGTAGTTTCACCTCCCTCCACCTCGTGGGGTGCTGCATTCTGCCAACTTCCCCACCTCTCCATCACATTTATTCATCAACGGGGCATTGCAAACTGCTGTGCGTCACACAGTATGCTTTTTTGTTCATTTGTTTGGTTTTTGTTTTTGTTTTTGTTTTTTGTTTGTTTTGTTTTGTTTTGTTTCGCAAACAGCTTTACATGAAAATACTACTGCAGCGAGTCATTGGTCTGATTCAAGGTTTCCGGTTTCTGAGGCACCATAAATACTGGACTATCGCTGAGACTCTGCTTGGATATCCTGTTGTTGCCCAGTGTCAGGGTGATCTTGCAGCTAGGCGGAGCATCTGGGACAGGATCCACAAGAACACCAGGCCACTGCACACCTCCTTGCCCTTGGTGCCATCTGCTCTGTCAGCTCAATGGGTACATGCATTGCACTTGCAGCCCAAGGACTTTCCTCCCTCCAGGCAGGGCTAGCAATGAGAGCTGCAGCCCTGTCGGTGTCGACTCCATGCTGCTGCAGGCTGGGCCAGCTGGGCTTTGTCTGCTAAAGGACCAAGGACCAGCAATGCTCAGCAACAATACACTCCTTTGCTACAGCTGCGGTCCCATACAGCTCTGTTGCCACCTCATCTCTAGCCTGGCTTCTCTCTGCCTCTCAAGGATATGCTCCACCATCTTTTCTTCGAATTCCATGAGACCACTTTTTAAAGTATCTTCCCCTAAGACCTGCCTTTTTTATTTGTTCTGGAGATACTGCAAGCCCTGCAGACTTGCCCTCTGCCACTGAGTTGCTCCTCACAGCCTCTGTGGGTCTCCTTGGAGCTGTTGGCCCCTACCAGCTTCAATGAGAATGTCTTGGTTTCCAGGCCATTGCATAAAATAGCTCCAAGAAATATCAGCAGCTTAACTGATAGCAAGATATGAGCAACTAAGTAAGTAAATCATGTACATAGTTCTTCCTGAGTGACTCCCCAGGCAGAAGTGTCAGCTACAAGCTTTGGCACATGAGTGTCAGAGGCTCTGCACACACATCTCATGATACTCCCTCCCTCCCCCAACTGGCTCTTTATGTGCTCACAAAGAGCCAAGTCACCATACTTTATGAATAGGAAATTTTACCCCCCACCACCACCACTCCTATCCACTGCAGCAATAAATTCTCCAAGTTTCATCCGGGCGTTCATCTCTTTACTACTTCAAAGAATTAAACCATCCCAACCTGGAATTCACATGACAGGAAAAATAAATTGTTCTGAATAGCCAGGCCAGCTACTCAATATCCTTATTACAAAAATAAATAAGAGGGAGCCTTACTAACGAGGAGAGGAGCGTGTCCTTTAAATTGTAGAATTCTGTTTGAATAAACAAATGCCGTTTAACAAGGTTTCTCTGCAATTCATTTTCACTGAATTTGTTATAAAAGGACATAAGAACATCTGGAAAATTCTAAGAGTCCAACCACTCTTATCTCTGACATGTCAGCTGTTTGTTATCATAAGCTAACCGCAGCTTTTATTAAAGGTAACTGCAGTAGAATTGGCTGTTGAGAAACCGTGTGGGGAGAGATTAAGTCACAGAGGAAGAGACTCTATCTGATTAGGAACATTATTATTAACAAAGCATGCAGGATGGAGACCAGAAACTGTCCTTGTTAATTAGAATCCCTTCCAAGCAAGACCTTTCCAAAGGGTTTCATGGGCTCCAGCCATGATTGGTTCATAAATTATGTATGTGTACATGCCCAGTGGTATTTTTTAAAGTTTACCAATAACTCCAAAAGCTCTGGGTACATTAAAAAGAGAGAGGGGAGGGAGAGTGAGAGAGAGAGAGGGAGAGAGAGAACCACAATTAAATTAGACCCAGTGGTTTAAAAAGAAGAAAAGAAAGAAAGGAAGGAAAAACGAAAATCTAAACCTTCAAGTACCCATAAAAGAGAAAGAAGGAAAAAATGGACCCAGCTGGAGGGCCAGGGAACACCAACCAAAACTATGTACTTTTTCCCAGGCCCTGAATGTCAAAGAACTTAAATAAAAAACATCCGGAACTAGCCAACCAGGTGTTGTGTTCCACCCCACAGAAACATGTGCTTGGCCTGCAAACCCTGCACGAATGCCAGGCTTCTTTCAAATATGTGAATGACCTACAAAGACCTATAGATTTCTTCTCTGCTTCTTTGATGAGAGAGACAAGCCCAGGGCTGGACCACACCCTAGCCACTTCCTGTCTTCAAACACCTGCTAGTAAAACCTTTGGGAAATGGGCCAAACAGCTATGGAAACCCTGGCCTTCACCTTCCTTCTCTGATGCCGTCATTGGCCAGAGATGCTGTCAAGGAGCAGCCCACACTGGTTGAGTGCTGCACTTTCTATCACGTCTTTGCTCTGAGATGGTGGCTCTAAGTAGCAGCCGTGCTGTTCTCTTAGGTAATCCAAGAGATAGAGAGCCCCGGGGAAGCAGAGGACCAGAACACGGCTTTCCACAAGAGCAGCAGGGCTACAGCCATAGTGAGACTTGAAGCCCTGGACCGGAGAAGAACATGTCATAGCATCGGATATCAGAAGGACAGCACAACCCTGTTCTTCGTTCTCATAGTCCTTAAAACAGAAATTCATGAAGTGCACACCAAGACAATGGATTAGAGAAAGCAGAAGCTGGAACAGCAGAATGAAAGGCTCCAAGGTGAGGGATGACCGTCCTTGTGCCATTTGAAATGAGTCTCCTCATTTGAAGTTTTGGCTCTCGTTTGGTGGCTGTTGGGGAAGGACTAAATGGTATGGATTTGTCAGAGGAGGTGTGTTGCTGGAACAGGCCTAAGGTCTCTCAGTCTTCCCACCCAGCAAACTCTCTCTACTTCCACTGTGAGATCTCAGCGCAACTCAAACACCATGCCTGCCTGCCTGCTGCCACGATCCCTGCCATGACCACGATGATGAATTCTAGCCCTCTGGAACTGTGAGCCACAGTTCTGTCTGTAAGTTGCCTTGGTTGTGCTGTTTTGTCACATCACAGCAATAGAAAGGTGACTAAGACAGTCTTCTAGCTGATTCTGAGTAAATGGGGAAAATCACTTGATTTGTACCATGAGACAAAATAGTGTGTGTGAAGCCATGCTACAGACCCCAGCTTCCACAGTCAACACAAGGCATACATGCAGGATTTGCTTTTCTGACAGAGGCTGCTGTCTGCCAAGCAATGTCAGATTTTATAGATTAGCAATGAGTACTAGACTCTGGTAGATTTCTTTTTCTTTTATTTATTCAACACTGTCACCGATGTGAAGGGTTCTCCCCTTGAAAGAGTCACTGGAAACTTTTCAAAGCAAGGCCTAGGTAAGAAAGCAAGGAGCTTACACAGGATGTCTTTCTACATCCCATGTCCAATCGGAAATGTTCTTCAAAATTCTCAGATCATCTCATGAGTTACATGCCCCCAAAATGCCAAATAGGACCACCTCTGAGAGGAAAATTAGTCTGATAGTAACCAAAGTTTACTCCCTGTCACCTAAAAACAATGATTCCCAGTCACACAAGTTGAACTGTTCTCATTGTCTTGCTTGAAACGAAGAGAGAACAATCCAGGTGAGTGTCTGCAACTACTTAAAAGGCAGGGGCTTTTCTCTCCTGGAAGCATGGGTGGTTACTTCTAAAAGTTCCTGCCTGGCACCAGCAATGCCAGTCTGAAAGATGTAAAGCCAGCAGCAGACAGACAGCAGCTGTAGCAGAGGGTTGGGGACACTACTGGCAATCTTGGCCATTCTTCACGGGGTTTCCCCCACAGACCTCCCTCACACCCTCTCATTCTCTCAGTTTAGCATCTACACCCCCACAGTGCTCCATTTCCAACCCATCACTGTCCCTCAGCAGACATAAGGCATGATCCTTCAGAAGACCAGCCAGCACTTGTCTCCACCTGTCCTTGCACTAGCCACAGCAGCTTCCAAGACAGCAGGTCCCCTGCTCATGCTTGACTAGACTCAGATGAATCCAGAGACTGTTTCTTGGGACACTGTATATGCAGAAAGGAAGCAGCTGTTCCCTAGAGGAAATGCATGGATGAGATAAAGCAATCTGTGTGCCACAGAATTCCTTTCCTTCAGTGGTGACAGTTACCGGTCAAATTTTTGGTTGAAATGGGTATTAAACTATGTCATATTTTTATTTGAATATCTTTGAGTAGAAAGGAACTTCTGAGCTCAACCGAGATTTCTTACCTTCACTGACATAAATGGATGGCCTCTCAGAGTTACCATCTGTAGGAAAAAAAGACAAATAATTTCTTCACTGCCCAGATTCTTTTAAGTTTTTATTTTGTTTTGTTTTGTTTAATGTGTATGGTGTTTTCCTGCATCTATGAGCAGCCAGTGTGTGCCCACCTGGTTTCCTCAAGGGTCAGAAGGGGCACTGGCTCTTCTAGAGCCGGAGTTACAGTTACAGACCAGAACCCTGGTCCTCTGCAAGAGATGCTTGCTCTTGATGGTTGAGCCATCTCTCTGCCCCACTTTATCTGGATTCTGAGGCAGCAAGTTTTCTGTCCCCAGTTAATTGTTTAAACTTCCATTTCCTTTTATCTGTGTGTGTGTTGGGCTGGGAAAGAGAAGTAGGGAGGAGAACATGCAGAAAACAGATGTGGAAATAAATGTTTATCAACAAAAGCTTGGCAAACCTTGATCAGTACGTCTCCGTTGCACTGTGTTTTCCTGATTTCCCCGAACCCCAAGATATTTATAGCTGGAGAAGACAAAACCTCTTTATTTATAACCTCTCCACCAAGCTAGGCAGCATCTGTGGGGAATTCCAATGTTTCCCCCATAATCTGATACTAAGGAATTTCTGCCAGAGAAGGGAGGGGGTAAGAGGTTCCTTTTTGCTGGGTATGTGACCCACCTGCCTGTGTTCCTCCCTCTTGACCCAGATGAATTGCCCCAGGGATCTCCTCCTGGGGAAAAGAAAATACTGGAGCCTGGGGACCGCCAAAGGAAAGTTGTCTTCAGGAGAAAGAGTTACAGTTTATCTGGGGCCTGGCAGGACCAACTCCAAGCAGAGGCAATGATAGACCACACCTTTGCCAGACTCCAAAAGATAGATTGAGGAGGAGTCCTGCATCCCCCTGTCCCTCTTTCCCATGTAGCTGTACTGAATAAGTCTTTTTCTTCTGCTTTTCGTTATTATTTTGGCTTTTTCAGTTGGTGCATTGAGGACCAGAGGCGGCTAAACCTGGTCCACTGGGGCACAGGCTGTGACCCTAGGTCCTGTAACAGTTTGTCCTGTCCTGGGACTTCCAGGAAGAATAAACAGCACCTGGATCAAAGGAGGCCACATACTGGCGCAGGCCCAGCAGACGCTGGAGACATGGTCTGTTTATCAGACAGTGTATTGTCTTAACCAGGATGTGGTCGCCTTTGTAACAAGAGGTATGCAAATGAGTTTCTCAGGGACCCAACACCCTGCCCCCGACTCAGTCTTTTCCGGAGACACATGTTTTTGGGGGCTGTCCTGAGAACAGAAGAGAGCCACAGAAAGACTGGAAGAGGAAGTATCCAGAATTAACCACATTAGCCTTTCAGACCCTTTGCAGAAATAACCTCACATATGATGCAATCCCAACCTACTCACTCCTCCCAAAAGAAAACCATTTTAAAATTAGATAGCATACTTTTTATTATTCAATTAAAAAACATCTGATTCCAGTGTGTATATTCCCAGCACAGGGGAAGACAAAGAGGCTTTAAAACAACCCTTCTCCTGTCCAGAAAATTGCAATAAGGGCTTCATCAAACCAGTGACCAGAGTACCTTTCTCAACCTCTGCTGTCTCCTCCATAGAAAGGTGCTGTGACAGTGCCTATGGCACTGAATGCTGGGGGATTCAATGAGACGAATGACTTGAGTCATTTAGAACACAACCTGGGCTCTGTAAATGCCAGCTGATTTTATGTTATGAACATATTAACATAATAAAAGCACAAACAATGAGAACAGCTCCCAGGATGCCTGTTTCTTTGGCCAGGATGCAGAAGGTCTGATATCCTACCTCCTCCTCAAGGCTGTACCCCAGGGATGGAGACTAGAACTTCTGCCTGGACACTGAGCCCTTCTAGTAGACAGACTTAGAACTGATTTCCAGATTTTCATGGTAAAAATGGATTATATCTACTCCTCAATTTCAACTCATCTCCTAAATGGTTAAAAACGGTTATAGGGTCCCCTCCTTGGAGGCTAAAATCTCTGGCCTGGGTAAAGAATGAACACCCTCACTGGCCTGCCTAAGGGACTGCAGGAAGGCAGGTTTTCTTTAAACCAATGGCCTGCCTAAGGGACTGCAGGCTTACTTTAAGCCACGCTAAAAAGAAGGGTGGAATAATTAGCTCCTTAATGAGATAATGTACTTTTCCTTCCCAGAATTCCCACTCCTTAATGTAGACCTTAGAAGCCTCCATGTGGTTCATTGGGTCTGCCAACCACTTTGACTTAAAAAAAAAAAAAAAAGTGCATCTTTTCCTTTTTCATCCTTTTTCTATCTTTCTTTTAGATTCAAGCCAGAACCTAAGTACCAGGAAAAGCACACTTAGATTTCCCTCCCCTACCATGAACCTTCAAGCTACCTGACTTCCATAGTGTCTTAACACAGACAGCAAAGCTTTTTTCCCTCTCTTCTCTATTCTCCTCCTATGGGCTAAAGTATTTACAGCTTGCCTGCTCTAGGGTTTTTAAAACTCTACTATAAATAAAATTGTCCTTCAAGCTTCCATTTGACTTCATTCTTAAATTACTAATGAGACTAAAAACCTCAAGAGGCTATTACCGGGAACCTACCAGAGATGAATGACCAGTCAGAAAATTTACAGCCAACAGAAAGTATTTATTCCAGCCAGCTGGGGCTGCACTTGGGTATTCTGGATCCAAGTGTAGCACCAACTGTTTAGGGCAAAGGACTTTTAAAAGCAAAACCCACACCCTGGCTTGTCACTCAACTGGTGTGTGTGTGCGTGTGCGTGTGCGTGTGTGTGTGTAAGCAGTTTATCAGAAGCTAAGATAAGTTAGCTGGAGGAGGTTTGCACAAGCAGCCATTTTAACCTCAGGGGAATTTTGGCCTCAGGTTGCTAGAATAGAGTTTGGAAATTTTCCACAGGATTCTCCATCAAGGACATCACATTCTAATTAAACTTGACATGACTTCAGCAAAAATACAAGATGAAGGAACCTCTGCACTGTCTTGCCCAGTCACAAGGGGACCCTAATATCCCCAGTATCATCGAATGACATCTAATAATACAAAGAATGAGACCCAAGGATCAAAAGAAAGAACATGGGGCTGTGAAAGTAATTATGAAAAATCTACTATAGCATCCCATTGGCTAACTATTTAATAAGTTACTACTATATATAGACTTTGGAGTCAGACAGGGAAAATTCCTCCATCCTATCTGAGTCCTTGTTTCTTGTGATAACATTCTAATACTAAATTCATGAAGACTAAGGGAGATGGGCACATGATGTGTCTGACATCAGCCAGGCAAACAGCCTCTCCCCTCATCGTTTTCTTTTTGTTTGTTTGTTTTACATATACCAATGGCTGGGTTCAAATTCCAGCTCTGCGATTTGAGGCTATATGTTGATGGGGCAGATTGTTTAACCTTTCTGGTCTCAATTTCCTCAACTGGGATCTGTGGATGGAGTTTCTTTCCTGCCTGGTCCCACAACCGCTTTGCTCCAAATAAACACACAGAGACTTTTATTAATAAGAAACTGTTTGGCTGATGGCTTAGGCTTCTCGTTGGCTAGCTTTCTCTTAATTATTAATCCATAGCTACTAATCTATGTCTTATCTTACCAGAGAACATCCAGTGTCCTATCTTCCCAACCACTACATGGCATCTCCTCTGGTGGCTTCTTTCTGCCTTCGTTCTCTTGGCTTCTCTTGGCATTCTTCTAGTCTCAGACCCTGCCTATACTCCCTGCCTGGCTACTGGTCAATCAGTGTTTTATTTATTAACCAATAAGAGAAATATATGTTCAGAAGGACATTCCCCATTAGGGATCCAAACACCTAGGTCTGCTATGAGGATGAAATACAGTGATCCCTGGAAGGGTCTAAGGTTGGCTTCTAGTGGTACAGGAGCTAGTTCCCAGGAGAGGAATGCAAGGCCTGTGAGCTAATGTCACCATGTCCTGAGCTGGTGGTGTGGAAAGTGACTTAATCCATAGCCTACAAAATAAGAGAAACAAGTTGGGAGTAAATGGATCAAGGTGACATTCCCCCAGCCCCCTTCTCCCATTTGCAGGTATAATAGTTTATTAGCGGAAGGTAACATTGGTGGGTTGAAGACAAGGAGCTCCACAAAGACACACCAAGTAACAAAGCTCACAGGGAGGTTTATTGGGAGAGGAAGGTTCAGAGGTGGCCTCTCAGCAAGAGTGGAAAGAACTAAGAGAGGCAGGAAGAGCTGGTCTTTTATAAGGGGATATAGCGCATGTGTACTTGGGCGAGTACACTGCTCTAGGGCTGCCATAGTCATGGGGTCTTGGCAGCTGCTGCTGCTGAGTCCTGCTAGGTCCCTGAGAGCAGGCCAATGTAAAAGCCTGAGTGCTAACAGGAGGGGTAAGAGAGGATGGCTTGTCTGACTCAGTGGAGGGGTCAGACAAGGGGGATAGCAGCCATTTACTGAATCAAAAATGGCCAGTCCTAGGGTTGGAGAGAGGTGTGTTTTTAGCACACCTCCATTCTCTCTGTTCACTCCTTGTCCAGGTCTCGTTTTGTTTTTTGTTTTGTTTGTTTGTGTGTGTGTGTGTGTGTGTGTGTGTGTGTGTGTGTGTGTGTGCTTTGTTTTGTTTTGTTTTGTTTTGTTTCTCCTCCGGTGTGAGACAATAGACTCAGAAGCCCCTGGCTTCAGACAGCTTTGGTGATCACTGATTGTCCAACACTCAAGTTTCCTGAGTTAAATTCACTGGAATCAGAAAAAGACTCGGTGCTCTTAAAACCCTCCTTACCAGGCTGGAGTGAGGAGTATGCTGGGATAGCAGCCATGACTACATCGTAGTTATTGCTCTGTTTCAACATGGAATGCCAGAGTGGCTTGGTGGACCTGGGATCCCACTGGCACCTTGGCTATGGGGATGGCACACTCACATTATCCCACACTCTTGACACCTTGTGTCTCATTGTTTCAAAGTGAGTTTTCAAAGTCAACAGGTCAAGCTTTCTCCCGGTCATTGGGTTCACTTTTCAGTCCTCCACAACCACCTTTAAATATTCTTTCTCGTAATTACTATAAAAAACAAAAAAACAGACAAACAAAAAAACTCAGCCCAGCATAAAAATCATTTCAGGGGGAAAATCCATCTGTACAGGCTTTCTTCACTGTTTGATTTGGTTTTGGTTTTGGTTTTGAGACAAGGTCTGATGTAGCCCAAGGATGATTTCAGACTTCTGATCCTCCTGCCTCTACCTCCCGAGTACCAGGATTGCAGGCATGTACCATCATGCCCAGTTTATGCTGTACTGGAGCCTGAACCTGGGTGTGGTGACTTGAGTAAGAATGGTCTCCATAGGCTCATAGTTTGAATGCTAGTCATCAGGGAGTGGCACTATTTGAGAGAGATTAGGAGATGTGGTCTTACTGCAGTAAGTGGGGCCTTGTTGGAGGAAGTGTGTCCCTTCAAAAGCCCAAGCTGGTCCCGTGTGTCACTCTTTTCCTACTGCCCATGGATTTCTCCAGCACCAGGTCTGCCTGAACACCACCATGCTCCCGGACATGATAATAATGGACTAGACCTCCGAAACTGTGGGAATTCCAATTAAATGTTTTCTTGTATAATAGTTGCCATGCTCATCGTGTCTCTTCACAGCAATAGAACAGTGACCAAGACCCCAGAGTTTTATTCTAGGCAAGCAGTCTACCAACTGATCTACATCCCCAACCTTCAGTGTGTTTTATAATTAAACTGCCTCACCTGTTGCCTCCCTACTTTGAATAGAAATGATGCCAAATATTCACCTTAGCAAAAACAGAAGCACATGTAAGGATTATTCAGTATCTTCTCACATACTTTAACAGCAAGAGACATTTTAATAATGAAATAAGATTTCCTGTTCATATACTCTGCTAACCCTTTCTGCTACTTGGATGTGACATTTCTGTCACTTAACTATCTCCCCAACAGTCAAGCTCAAAGAGTCTGTCCCTGCTCAGTCTGTGCATGGAGCCCCTGAGTAGCTGATTTTAGTTTGCTTGAACATAGATCCCTTTACCACCTAATAGCTGGTTTGGGCCTGGAAAAGTCATTGCAATCCTTTGTTTGATTCTGTCAACAATAAAATATGGATAATAACAGTCCTGACCTCATACGACTGCCCTGAAGATTAAAGACCTAATCCATGAGAAGGGCTGCAGGCCAGGGACTGAGAAATGGGTTTGCATTACATTACTATGGTGATCATGACTGTAATTAAAAAGCATACTAAATTTAAACATATTTACATATTTATACATGCTTAGCAGCTTATGTAAACATCCATGTACCTTATTTATCATTCTCAAGCAGAGGCAAACAAATATAGTAACATGATTAATCGGGAAATAATTTGTGCCATGGTTGAAACAGAGTAGTATTGTGGGTGCTGTCGATGCGACTCAGTTGTTAGAGTACTTGCTTAGCATGAAGGTTAGATCACCAATACTATAAAACACCAGTTGTGCCAGAAGTGACTATCATTCTAGTACTCAGAAGATGGTGGCAAGAGGATTGGGGGTTCAAGGACATCCTTGTCTACACAGCAAACTAGAAGTTAGACTGGGCTACATGATAACCTGGTCCAAAATGTGCATTCTTCCTGAGCAGAGAGAATGTTGGTGTGGTTTGGCTGTACAAAGAGAGGAAGAAAGGAGTGAGAAGGAGACCACTGGCTAAAATGACAGACCCTGCAGAGTGGAGTGAGGAGACAAGGCCAGTTTTACTTCACATGTGAAAAGGTTTGTTGGGTCTTGCAAATACACATGATCTCGTTTACATTTTTAAATAATCACTCAGCTGCCAAGAAGATAGGCATCAGGGAGATAAATCTGGAAAGTCCTGTAGAAATCCAAACAAAACAAACTGAGCCAGCAGGGTGGAGACCAAAAGCTGATGGAGCCAGGGCACATCCTAAAGATGAAATCAACAGGATGTGCTGATTACTGATCAGCAGCACAGGTAACTGCGGGAAAATGTGAAGGAAAGGTGTTAGGATGACACCATGCTTTGACATGAGCTCTAGGTTCATCTCTGATTTGAAGTACAAATTATCTACCAAAGTCCCAGGTTTCAAAGGAACAAGGAAAGGGCCAAACCAGAGGACAGCCTGGTCAGCATGGAGCCTGAAAATTTCATGGCCTGGCATGGTCCTTGACTTGTAGAGGCTCACACTCTCATAAACCATTCTCACTCCTTTAGAACTGAGTCACATGGCCGGGGAAAAGATGGGCAGCATAGGTTAACCAAAGGAAAGGGTTAGCCCCATGAACTTGGGGTCCCAGAAGAACTTTGGACACTTTGAATGACCTGAAAGACATAGGAGGGCTAATGGAACAGAGAGAATGTCCCCAGGTCAACCAACTCATAGGGCACAGTCAGATTGAGCCATGCCAGAAGGGAAGGGGTTTAAACATCAGGGAAGCCAATCCAGAAGCCTTTGGGATGCCAGGACTGAACCCAGAGTGCAGCTTTCTGCCTTCTTACCCCAGTAATGGCTTTTATTGAAAACTAGCCTTAGAAGTTAAAAAAAAAAAAAAAAAGAAGGACGAGCAACAGTATGTTTTATGGGTGGTGCCTTTTCTTTTCTTTGTCCATCCAACTTACAATTTTTACCCCTAACATCACCAAAAATGTTTGTCACAGTATTATTGTTGAATAAGCAAAGTTATTAATGAAAACAAATGGGAAACTTTGTGAGAATGGTTACTATTCTTGATCTGGGGACGTAGCTCAGTGGCAGAATACCAGCACTGGAAAGAGGAAAGGAGGGAGAGGGGGAATGAAGGAGAGATAGAAAAGGAAAGAGGTAAGCAGGTGGGAGGAGGAGGGGAAATCATAGTGAGATTATACCTGGCTTGATATACAAAATAGTTACATTAAAATCTACAGTACACAGACAATATGAAGATACACACACTAGAAGGCTAGAAGACTTGTAATCATTTGTGTGTGAAAAGCCAATTGGGGCTAAAGAGATAGCTCAGCAGGTAAAGGCACCTGCCATGGAGACTAAGGACCTGAGCTCAGTCCCTGGGACCCATGTGATAAATGGAGAGAATCAAGTCTTGCAAGCTGCCCAACATATGCTTCCTCCCACATACATGTACCTCCCCCCACAAAGTGCAATAAATAAGTAAGTAAATATTTTTTAAAAAATCAGCAGGACAAGCATTAGCTAATATTCTGGTGAACAAATGATGAGTGAAATTTGGGTTTTGTAGAGTTGATGAACGTGAATGTAAGAGAGCTGTAAAGCTAGTCACACCTGCTCTACAGGAATTTGTGGTGTGTTTATAAAATGTTGACCATAAATCAAGCCAAAAAAAAAAAAAAAAAAAAAAAAAAAAAGAAGAAGAAGAAGAAGAAGCAACACGAGACTCATCACTGGCTTTGAGCCCATGTTATTAAACATAATTAGGGCTGGGGAGATGGGTCATTTGGTGAAGACCTGAGTTTGATTTCTCGAACCTGGGGCCTACATGGAAAGTTGCAAGTCAGTGAGAGACCCTGTTTAAAAAAACAAGACACCTGAAGAATGACATCTGTAATTGATATCTGGCCTACACAGAGAGAGAAAGAGAGAGACAAACAGAGACAGAGAGAAAGAAATAGAGATAGAAAGAGGAAGAGAGAGATGGAGAGACAGTGAGAACTAAAATTAAATAAGAAAAGGAACTTGGGACCCTCTTGGTATCAATCCAACATCCAGGGCCCCCTAATTCTCCCTTGCTCTCATTTTAGCCTTTCCTTTATGACTCCCTGACAACCCACAGATCAGATCTCTACTAGGAACTCAGCCACCACACTTGCTTGGGACTCAGGAACCCTATAGCTACCATACTTGGTTAGGGCCTAGAGGCAGCAAAAGCAACCAAAGAATGAAACACCTACCCAGTAAAGGCAAGACCAGATTCATACACCAAGAAATATTTCTAACATCTAACATTATAACTCCAGATCCCATCCCCAAACAAAAACACAAACATAAACAACCAAGACAATATGCCTTCTATCTGGCTACCATGGATTAAAGCTTGATATCCTCAATATAAACAGCAGAAAGTATACAAACTCATGGAAGCTGAACAACTCACTACCAAATGAAAATTAGGTTAAGACAGAAATTTAAACCTTTCTGGAATTAAATGAAAGTGAAAACACAATGTACTCCAAACTATGGGACACAGTGAAGGTGGTTCTAAGAGACAGGTTCATGGCATTAAGTGTATCCACCAAAAGATTGGAGAGATCTTATTTTAGTAACTTAGGAACACACATGAAAACTCTAGAAAAACAAGAACTAATGTCCTCAAAGGGAAGAAATAATTAAACTCAAGGCTGAAATCAATGAAATAGAAACAACAACACACACATATACACACAAATCGATGAAACAAAGAATTGGTTCTTTGAGAAAATCTACAAGCTTCACAAACTTCTAGCCAAATTAATCAAAGCACAGAGATGGGGAAAGTTGAAACAGATAAAATTGGAGACTAACAGGGAGACATCACAACAGATACTGGAGAAATTTAGAGAATTCCAGTTTTGCATATCCTGAAGTTTCACTGTCAGTAACCCATCTCTCAGTCTCCATTATCACTAATAAATGGGTCATCCAGACAAAGCACTGGAGCACTCTGTCCACAGATCTTCTCTTTCTGGTGAACACAACAATGAATGTTCCAGGGGAAATGGTAATAAAAAGAATATAATGACACACCTGGAAGTCAGCAGCAGGGATTGTAAGAAAGCTTGCACTGCCAGTTTAGGTAACACAACCCATAGAGTTTCCCCATGACACACCTAAAGGTTACTATACAGCCTGACATCAAATAGGCTTATGATTGAGCCCTACCTCCATCCCAATCAAACTAATGGAGGGTTAACAGGTGAAGCCTTCATCTTGGGATGGGCTTACTGACTGTTTATACTCTCTTGTGGAGAGCTATAAAGGGCTACAAGACCCTAACTAGGGTATCCTGGTGCTCTCTTCCACCTGGTGTATGCACCTCTCCTTAATTTCACATGGCCTGGGGGAGAGTCTAGGGTACATAGGTCAGGGAAGACCACAGTGGGGGCTCCACCTATATGACCACAAGAAAGCCCTTATTCCTACTGAGTAGGATTTTACAGGTGGAGTCTTCTGGGGGAGGAGACCCACATTCCTGTAAGTAATCCTTCAGATATGCTCTATGAAGAATTCCGATAAATTTACAGGTCCCCTAGATTAAACTCTGATGGAATCTTGCCTCCATTGGTCCCTGAGACCTAGAGTGGGGAGGGAAGTAGATATTGTTTATGTCTCCCTCTGGAAATTTTGGTTCAATGGGCAAAGCACCCAGAACTCAACAACCTGCAAGTTCTTTGAAGGTGATTAATATATTGTCTCACAAGACTTATCCCCAAACCAGTTTCACTCACAATATTCCAGAATTGAAAACACTGGTTCTCCAAGGTTCTCCGAGGCTTTCTTTCTACTTGGTGCATGATGAGAGTGATGATGATTCTCTGTTCCTTCAGAAGAGTTGAGAAATGACAGAACTTTGACCTTTAGAGTCTGAGTTCAAACCTCTGAATTCAATGAGTGAAATTGGGCCCAAACCATACAACCAACTACAGACCACAACTGAATTAGAACTCTGACCTTCTGCCCTCATCAAAACCTCCTTCAACCTGTGTGGTGAATAGGGTTTTCTTCTTCATTAGATCCATCCACTAAGAGTTCCTGGTGAAGACACACTAAGAGGAAGCTTTGTGGTGACAGAAGTTAAACTCTGGGTCACCAAGCCTAACCTTGAGAGAAGGTCCTGTCACACTTGTTCAGCTGCTCTGAGAGCCATCCCCTGCACTGACATAAGCTACAAGAAGTTTGGGCCTTTGTCTGGAAAGACACTGGGCTCTTTATTTGATGGCTGCCCCTGGCTCTTGGGCTTCCTAAAGTATGTGGTAAGGACAAGACACAGGATGCCTTCCATATAATGACTGTGGTTGGTCTGAAATAGAAAGAACATGAGCTGTACCATCTTGATGGTGAGCTAATTTTAGCTCCCTGGTTTCTTAAGTTTTCCTAGCCCAACTGGGTACATCAGGGTTAGTTCTAAGAAATTTTAAAAATAGAAATTACAAAACCACAGAATTGAACCAAAATTGTTGGTAGGAAGTGATTGAGATGCTCTTGGTGGCATTGCCAAAAGGGGCCTCTCTCAGTGCACAGTGGCAGCTGGGAAGCCACAGGGATGAATGGATTCGGTCATCAGTATGAGGGCAACAATGGGCCCTGTGTGGTGGCTTCGCCTTGGTTATAGAAGTAGCAATAGTTTCCCATCATTGCTCATCAAATGTGGCTGTGTGTTACAGCTGCATGCTGGGGACAGGTGTGATAAAAGTTACTCACCAGCTTGTAGGCTCTTGTCTTCTGTCTAGCTTCCAGAGCAAGAATAGTGCCTAACCACTGTTCACAATCCACAGAACAGCTACCAAGAGCATCTTAAGATTCCAGCCTACTATTTCTCTTCAAATCTAGGTTTCAATCTTGGTTAATGTTTGCCCAGAAATATGTAATTGCGGACTTCCTCCTCATAAACCCTTCCAGCACACAGACTGCCAGGCTAGCATGCTGTTATTATCTCTCTGCCTGAGGCGAAAGCAGGGTGTGCCCTCCTGGTCACGGTGTAGATAGCCAAGCCCCTGCAAGAAGGTCTGCATGGCTTGTGGTAGCCGAGGAAAACAGCCAACTTGCCTTATTCCCAGAATGTCATGATCCTTCTTCAAATAAACAAATTTTAACCAGTTCCCTGCCTAGAAAGCTACCACTGCCTGTTTGTGGGGAGAGTGCCTCCTTTGCCAAGTTGGTGGCTGTGATTCAGGAGTGTCTGCTCTCTCTCCCCCACACATCTAACTCTGGGGAAGGTTTTCCTCCATGGTGAGTCTGTCCCTGCCACCCCAGATATAAATACAGTTAGAGCTCACTACAAACGCCTTCTGCTGCCTGCCCCTGCTTTCGCTCACGCACGGGTGTAGATGATTCACTTCGTATTTGCTTTCTTGGCTAAAGGGACTTTCTTACAGATCACCACATTCCCAGTGCTCAGTGGTTATCTCCAGTCTACACTAAACTCAAAGAATCTCTTTATGTTAAAGTAGAACTTGCACATCACATTCTCCTTTTGTAATGTACCATTCTGTGAGATTTTGATGAATGCATACAACACGTAGCTTTTTATACCACAAACTGAGCCAAATTTGAAGCAAGCTTTAATTAAATTCTGGCCAGGAAGATGAACTCTAGCCAGGTCCACTTGTGGGTTCCCAGGAAATGGCCATGAGTCACATTTTGCAGGGTCTTAAAAAGGCAAACCCACACAGCTGCCATATTTCCCATAAGAGCCAATCTGGGGCAAGCATGCATCCTGATGCATACCTGCCTACATCTAATCAAGCATATCTGGTGCAAACAAACTTGCTTAGGGGAGAAAAACAAGGGCCACAGTCCCCAACATTTCAGGAAGTTATCTGTCCTTGGGCAAGTGGGCTTACAGGTTAACTTTGACTCTTACAAGATCGAGAATGGTCCCATTTCCAAAGTGTACCCACTGCCTTGGAGTCAACCCCTCCTCTCACCACTACACTGGGCAACAACTGTTTTCTGTTCCCACAGTTCTTTCTGCATTCATGGATTGATGCAATACAACCTTGGGAGAATGGCTTCTTTCACTTAATGCAGTGTGTTTGAGTCCTCCTCCTTGCAATTTCCATACTCTTCGCAGTTGGGCTCTTTGCACTTAACAGTTAGGTGAAAAAGTCAAATTGAGAAAGATGGGAAGGAGGATGAAGTCAGAGGAGTCTCTGGCAGATGCAGAGGGAACAGGATATAAACATGCAATGTTAATAAAGGTACCACCACGTGGCAGAGCATAAATAAGGAATATGGATTAATTTAAGTGTAAAGGCTAGTTAATAATAAGCCTGAGCCATTGGCCAAGCAGTCACAATTAATATAAGCCTCAGAGAGGTTATTTGGAAGTGGTTGCCAGGATGGAAAAATTGCCTACACACAAGTGCACATACACAGGCCCACATACAGATACATAAAATGAACTGTTAAGCATTAAATTAAAAATTAACTTTAAAATGCAATTATTTTTCAAGCATATTTTCTCTTGACTAACCCATAAGCATGTGTGGATTGCAATGTATCATGTTTGTTGGGCTGTATTTTGTGAATTTTACAGATATGGTTGCCACACTTAGAGGGAATTTCTTCTGGTAAAAGCGACAAGAAAATAACATGAAATACTAACATTACAAAGTTTTGTTGACTATTGGGTAAAAGCCATAGGCAGAAAAAAAAATGGACAGGGCATGGGATGAGACTCTCCATACAGACTCATTGCTATTTGTTGAATATCCCTCTAAGAACAACTCAAAGTATAGTGATGAGAACAGAAAACAGAAACTGGCCAGGCAAGGCAAGGACCCCAAAGTGGCAGCTCTGAGACTGTCCCTGCTGGAGGCAGGAATGCCAAGAACTGAGGCTTCTCCTTCTTTGTGAGCTCCTAATGAGTGCCCCTACCTAGAAGCTGCTGTTGAATACTTGCTAAAACTGAAAGGAGGCACCTGAATGTCTCTGGTTGGGCCACCTGAACTAACCAACTCATCCCCCTTCCCATACCTCACCAAGTTTCTACCACACGTTATTTAAAAAGCACCAGAATAATCTGACCTGACAGCCTCCTCCCTGAGGACTAGGTCTCATAGTACCAAAAGGCACCATGCAAGCTTCCAAGGGGGGAAGCAAACAATAGTCCTACCCAGCTATGACACAATATGAACCACAAACAACCAACATGACACAATAGCCATAGAGGTGCAGTAGTGGCATGCATACCTTGGCTGTAACCAACAGTTCTCTAATTGGACCTAAGAACTGCTGAAAACGAAGGAAATCATGCCTGGCACTAGAAACCTAGCAGAAACTACAACCTCCACTTCCCTAAACCGACATAATTCATAACAACACTTCAAATATTTACCCCTTTGTCCACATGTAGGTATAATTCTAACCCCTCATCAAATAAGCGTCTCTCTACACATAGACCATTATGGAAAATCACAACCCATCAAAAGGCAAAGAACAGGAGATTGTGTGGTATCCAGCCCCAAATGATACATCAACAACACAACTCCTGCATCTAAGGCTCAGGGTCATTATAGAACCTGAGCAGAAAGACTGGAAGATTAGAGTAACAGGAAGTTTACTGTGAGAGTATATCTCCTAGAAGTGTCAAAAAGGATACACCATGAAGTATCAAGACTTGCACAATACTTACAGTAATGGATATGCTATCATAGAAGAGTGAAAGCCCAGAAAGCTTCAGCCCTAAAGAAAGAACTATGGGCAATGGGAATTCTATGCATGGAGAAATAGTCTTCCCCAGTGAAGAGCCCACAATTGGTTTCTCAATGCCAAGGGGTCAGCCTGAGATCATGTACATATAGGTAACATTGTAAGAACTGTGCAAGTTGTATTTATATATTTAGGGATAAAGATATATTACTAAACACGCACACACACGTATGTATGTATATACATCACCAATTAAAAAGAAAGAGGTCATGAATTTGAGAAAAGCAAGAAGGGGGATGCATGGAAGGGAGTTGAGGGAAAGGAATAAGAGGAAAACTTATGTAATCATGAGAGATATAATTATAACTTTTTAAAAATTAAAGTCCCACTAGCAGCTCTATGGTCCCTATTCCCATGGACTCCTTCTGCGATACAGAAGCTCTGCTCCCCTCTTGCTCTTCCTCTTAAGCTTCCACCTTTGAACCTATAAATTTCTCTCTAAAACTCACCCTCTGTGGTCTGTGAATTTCCAAAGTCACAAGAACCAAAAGGCACCCTAACTTCTGAACTAAGTTAACCCATGAGCCAAGAAAGTCTCTACCTCTCTCAAAGACATCCTAATATCCCCATGTTAATAACATCAATTTTATATCAGTTATAACCATTTTTAAAATGAAGAAAATGGAATTCAGATCTAATGATAAAAATCAGCTTACAAGTATATGTTTGCCAGGCCCGGCAATTCATACATTTAAGCAGTACAGGCTAGAGGTTCATAAGTTTGAAGCCAGATCAGGCTGGCAGACTACTTTAAAACAAAACAAAACAAACGAAACACTGTTCTAACTGCTCATTCCTGCAATAGGAAATGCTCAGAGGAAGAATAAAAGTTGGAGAAGCTTAAGAAATTTCCTAAAAGCAGGAAGGCGGGTAGATCAATAACCACATTCCCATTCACACACAGGAAACAGACAGGGAACAAGATTCAGGTGAGATAATAAACCCTCAAAGCCCGCCCCCAATGATCTACTTCCTCTAGGAAGGCTCTACCTCCTAAAGGCTCCACAACCCCCAAAGAGCAGGGACTACATGTAATGATGTACAGATTAAGATAACATGGGACAAGGATGAAATATGGGTTATATATTTTATTCTGGGAGAAGTCACTTACACAAGAAACCAATGATCCTCAAGTTCCTGCTTCAAGGATCCATACCCAGGCTGCTCTCCCTGACCTGACCGGAACCAAGAGAAAGCAAGCCTGTCCTGGACCCCAGACCAAATACCACACGCTCACCTACACACCTGGGACCACACCCAAACAGGAGTGGTCAGTGCCACAGGTACAGCTGGGTAAATCTCTCACTACAATTCCCCTTGTAGTCTAAAAAAAAAGATCTAGGCTTGATATAAAACTATATACAAAGACAATAAATATCAAGTATGCTCTAGGAAAAGGGAAATTAAGAACATACACACTTAAACCCTGTTGTAGTGAAGTGACAAGAGCAAAATGGGAAGAGCTACTATCCACTCCTAGGGTAAAGGTGTAACAGAGATTACTATAGAGTTGTTCTAAGCTGGAAAGTTTCAGTCTTGTACCTAATATTTCTATCTAGGAAGAGAGAACAATAATTGTGACAGCCTAATCTTTAACCTCATCAAAGACCAGAGAAGGAAGATAACAATACTAGGGTAGGCAGGAAGTACAGGCTTTCAAAAGATGCAGCAAAGGCAGAAACAGCAGGCTACTTGGACAGTCACCCAAAGTCTCACAGCAACATTGGGGCAATCAGCTTTGTCTAAGACCTAGAGTATCTGACTGACCAACACAGAAGCAGGGAGGTAGAAAGGCTGTCTTACCCTGAC
Source organism: Phodopus roborovskii (assembly GCF_943737965.1). Taxonomy (NCBI): domain Eukaryota; kingdom Metazoa; phylum Chordata; class Mammalia; order Rodentia; family Cricetidae; genus Phodopus; species Phodopus roborovskii. Next base: position 1,081,552 of record NW_026126433.1, read on the forward strand.
TTGGCAAGGTTCAGCAGTCTTCTATGTTTGTCTTCTACAAGCACAATAGGACAGCATGACCAAAGTCAGTAGTCAAGGTGGGGTAGTTCTTTGTCCAAGAGGCTATTAGGAGAGGGTGGACTCCAAAAGGAGTGATATCAGTGCCCAACATACTCTCAGGAATAGCTCAATGCTGTCAGGAGCAATTGGGTCTCATGTCAATGGAGTACTAATATTAAAACATTTAAATGCCATGTTCTGCAAGTCTATGAAGTGTTTGAAGATCAAACATTTATATCTGACTAACCTCATAGGTATAAGAAATATGGGTGAAAATGTCTCTAATTCTCAGGACCTAGTTGTACATTGGCAGAAGCTTCCCAACTAATTTAGCAAGGACAGGGACTTCCAAAAAAAAATGTAACTATATACATGTATAACTTTCTCACTAACAGAGATAGAGCTGAAATGTCTTGACTAGAGGTAGAACTGTAAAGTGCAAAATGATAAAATATCCTAAGTTGTATCAATATACAAAGTGTATATACATCCAGATAGTTTTATATTTGTGTGCAAAACATCGTAAACAGAAAGAAGACCCTAAATAGTCAACATACTCTAACAATTTAAGTTATCGAGGATCTAGCAATTTAAGTTATCTATAGCTAACAGTTGCTAAAGTTAGTACACCAGAAATTATGGACATCTACCTATATCCCATCCTAACCATACACTTCCTAACCAATACCCTATACTTATCTAAAAGAGATACCTGAGTCTGAAAATCACCTTCCATCCCCAACCCTAAGCAACTAAAAATCAACCCTATGCAGGTGTTTATTATCCCTTAATGCCAACAGTAGGGAAAGGGGGTGTTGTTTTCTTAGGATTACTTTCTGCAGAATTGGGACAACAATGATTCCATGGGATCCTGCAGGAGAAAAATTAAGGCAACAAAATTTCTTGAGGGACTAGCTATAACATTTGTTGCTAGGGTGTAAAAAGAAGGTGCATCATTTTAGCTAGCTAGTCTGGAGTTGTCTTAAGTGTTATAGTCCCAAACCAGATGCATCAAGTTGAATCAAGTGGAATAGATGAAGTGGGGCCCCATCTTCTTTCCAGAGAGTTCAAAGACTGATGTTAGGAATTGTTTTTGTTCCTTGTGGAAAACTTTAACATTAATATCAATGCAGAAATTTCAACTTTTATAGGTATGCATGCTGGGAAAGGCAACAGCAAGGAAGAAAATAAGTATGAGAGAAATTAGGATTTCAGAGGAAAGAAAAAACAAACCAGTTTAGACAAATGACAGATTTTGTTTTCTTCTCTCTTACACCAATTGGCTTCTTGATGATATAAGACAGAAACTCTGAATTTTATTTTAGCAGCATGCTTGAATTTAGAGGAGGAAAGCCAACCCCAACTCCAATGCCAGCATTGGTTTACATGAACTGAGACTAAAAGAGTTACATGTATTTTTTCCCACCAGCCTCCCGGGTCCCACTGCCGCTTCAGCCCCTAAATAACACACAAGACACTATATTAATTATAAACTGTTAGCCGGTGACTAGGATTTCTTAGGCTAGTTCTGTCTTATGTATTAACCCATAACTACTAATATATATATATATATATATATATATATATATATATATATATATTTCTACATGGTCTTATTTTACCTAGAACACCATGTGACCTTTCCTCCTGGGCTCACATGGTGACTCGGTCCTACTTTCCCAGAATCCTCCACCTCTCCTAGTCCTTCCTATCTTACTTCCTTATTGGGCAACAGTGCTTTATTCATTAACCAATAAGAGAAACATATTTATGAAATGACATCTCTCACCACAAGTGTTCAGAAATGTGAACCCATGAGAACATTTCTCATTCAAACTACCACACAAGTCCTAGTTAAGAGTCATTTGACTTCTGAGAGGCCCAACGGGGTCCTTGGGCCCCTTGTTCTCTCTCCTTCATGAAGTGGCTATGGGGGAGTGGGATTTTTGCTGTGACATGTGCTTCACCATGATCTCCTAGCCCCAAATGCAATAAGGCTAAGTGACCCTGATCTCAAATTTCCAAAACTGTAAGCCAAAATTAACTGTAAGTGTGTCTCTAGAAAACTGTCACAGTGACAGGAAGCTGACTAATATTCACAGTCTGTATGGCCATGTAGTACATAATCCCAAATCTTCCTCATTACTTCCAATAACATATTTTATGTAGCCCAAGTGTCCAAGATCAATTTTCATTCATCAATCTCATCATGACTATAGAGTTTCTGTTAAAGGTTATAGGATATAGGACACGAAGGCACAAATTCAGTGGCGTTTTGTATGGTCCACACTTTCAAGCTCATCAGAAAACAGCACATCACCCTTTTTTTTTTTTTTTTTTTTTTTTTTTTTTTTGGTCGCATGCCTGGAGCTGTAGTTACAGACAGTTGTGAGCTGCCATATGGGTGCTGGAAATTAAATTAAACTGGGTCCTCTAGAAAAGCAGTCAGTGCTCTTAACCACTGAGCCTCCTCTATAGTCCCCACATCACCTTCCTCCCAATTTGTGGTTGTTTGCTGTCTAATTTCACCCCAGTTGCCTCACTATCACCTAATCCACATTTGTCTCAAAGCTGGGCAGTACAACTTTTAGCACATATTTCTGAAGTGCAGCAGCAGAAGACTCGGTGTGTCTTGCGTCTACACGAGGGTGTGATGTAGCCATACAGAAGCATCTTGTTAGATTAGTAACCACAGGGGAAGTAGCAATGAACAGTAAGTTTAGAAAACAGAATTCAGCAATGTGTGTGTAACAACAATGCTGCTGGAGGATGCATGGGAAGAAAAATCTTGTTACTGCTAAGGGAAGATGCCTGGATGTCATTCTTTAAACATCTGACCAGTAGTATAGCACCCTGGGAATAAGGACTGTGTGCTCGTTTCAGCTAATTCTGCAACTTCATTTGATCCAATGCATAAAGATTAAGAGAAAACCATCTTTCTGAGAAATCTGTATGTGTGTACATAGTTTGTGTGTGTGTGTGTGTGTGTGTGTGTGTGTGTGTGTGTGTGTGTGTGTGTGTGTTTGTTTGTGAGGGGCACATGTGGAAGCCAAAGGTCATCATCAAGTGTCCTCTTCAGTCACTGCCCACACTATTTTGTTGTTGTTGTTTTTGTTCTTTGGGGACAGGGTTTCTCTGTAACAGTCCTGGCTGTTTTGGAACTTGTCTTGTAGTCCAGGCTGGCCTCAAACTCACAGAGATCCACCTGACTCTGCCTCCTGAGTGCTGGGATTAAAGATGTGTGCTGCCACCACCCAGCCCCACACTAATTTTTGAGACAGAACCTCTCACTGAGCCTGGGTATCCTGCTTAAAGAGCAAGCACTTGAACAGCAGAGGTACTCCCCCACCCCCCATGAACAATTTTGTTGTAAGACATAAGAAAGTAGGGTGCAGTATATGTTATCAGGCCCCAAATTCTGTCACCTTAATCCTGGCTGGACTTCCAGGGCCAAGGCCCTGCCTGAGCCCACTGCACACTGTGGAACTACCCAGAAGTCCCCAGGAACAAGCAGCCTCTACCTGCAGCTGTTGAGTTCCCTCACTTCATTGTTTAGGAAGGACACTGAGATCCCAAGGGACTAAGCTCCTGTTGCCCAGCATGGTCATGCCCGATAGACATCCACCCATACCTACAACCCCTAACACCCTAAGTTCTTCCTTTCTGTCTTTGTCTCAGGCTGTGCCCACCAGTATCTCTCAGAAACATCCTCCAAGGAAACCAACTTGAATCCCATCAAGCCAGTGTCCAGACTTCAGCAACTCAGGTCTCTGGTATTAATGAGCCTTGTGGCTTCAGACATATGCCTTGAAATCTGAGCCTCAATGTCCTCAACTACACAATGAACGTGATAATACCTATGTGGCAATATCTTGGGAATGGAATTGTATATAAGTCACAGTACAAGTGGGAACTCACCTCTGGTCCCCACCAGTGGTGATAGACATAGAAGCATCCATGCTGAGACACATGCTGCTCCAACTATAACACACACTGGCACCTCTTGGGATCTTCCTGAAAATCCAGGTCCTAAAATTCAGAATCTGTCACAAGGCCAAAATCCTGCTGTCCTAACAAACTCCACAAACAAACAAACAAACAAAAACCAATGATGCTTGCTCTCAAACCATCAGCTGAGCAGCAATGATATTCTGAGGGAAAGACAAATCATTGGTATAACCACTTGAAGGTTGATTGGTTGGTTTTTATGTGATATATAACCTCCACACATGTGCATATAGTGTACACACATACACACACACAAAATGTAGGATGCCCTTCTGTATACTGTGAATATATTTTATTACCATTGGTTAATAAAGAAGCTGATTTGGCCAAAAGCCAGGCAGAATAGAACCAGGTGAGAAATCCAAGCAAAGATATAGGAAAAAAGAAGGCAGAGTGAGAGAGATATCATGTAGCTGCTGGAGAAGCAGGGTGTGAGATAACAAACCATGAGCCTTGTAGTAAAATACAAACTAATAGAAATGGGTTAGTTTAACTGTGAGAGCTAGTCAGTAATAAGCCTGAGTCATTGGCCACACAATTATAATTAATACTATGACTTAGAGTGGTTGTTTGGGAACTGGTGGTAGGGATGAGAAACTTCTATTTACACACACACACACACACACACACACACACACATACACACACACAAATTTTCAGATACTTTAGATCACAAGTTGTTCCCTTGTCTTCAGCAATCTCAACTTCTGTTCTGGTACCAAATTCCTCTCTGCTTATCCATTCCCAATTTATTTCTAAACTTTCTGGTTTAGAGTAGTAGCATTTAATCACTCACAATTCTAACTGTCACATGGACAGGGCTCACCTAGGTGACTCTCCTGTTTCATCGGCATCATGCAGATAATTTTTTTGTCATCCACGGTATCTGTACTTGTATAAAGAGTCCAGAACAGCTCACCTCCAGGTCATGTACCTTGGTGGGAATGGCCAGGAGGCTGAACTCAGCAGGAACCATCTTTATGGGAAGATGGCCTCTGCTCAGCACTATAGGATGAGTACTACAGTGAGCAGACAACCAGGTCTGTAGGGAAGACATTGTTTTGAAAGTCACATCGTATTGTTTGTCTTACTTTTCAAAGCAGTAATAAACAACCCCAGACCAAGAAAAGAAGAAAGACTCTGCTCCTCAATAAGCTGGTGACCACATTTAAAACCATGCCAGCTATGCCTTTGGCCATAGTGGCAATTATTCCCACCACATGAAACACAAGCTTACTCCAAAGACCCCATCAATCAGCTTCCCACAGGCAACAGGTGGACAAACTTCAAATCCTGTTTCTGTGAAATCAGTTGAAAGTTGGAGCATTTGGTTGAGAAACCAAACTGTGTTTTATGTAAAAAAAAAAAAAAAAAAAAAAAAAAAAAAAAGGGAATATATGGAAAATACATTTAGGAGCTTTTCATTTTGAAGGAATGCTTTCAGTTTACTCCAAAAACAAGAAAATACGAGGGCATAAAGCTTCCCAGGCTGTGCCCAACAGGAGACATTAGTCAAGTCCATCCTGAACATTTCTCTCCCATTCCCTGGAATACTGCTGCTGAGCATTAGAAAGCTTGACCTGCCCTTCAATGGAAGTGCTAGTGAGACTCATCCAAACACCTCCAGTCTCCCTAGCCCATTGCCAGCAAAGGGAGTGTCATCACAGTTTTCACAGGGCTAATAGAAGCTTCGGCAGATGCAGAAAGATGGGCTTTTATCATAACTGTGTTGAAAGTGATGAACAAGCTATTTTAGTTTTTACAAATACATCGAATTCCAAATTAATAAAGAATCCATCAAGTACAGCTAAGGCAGGGAAGAAAACTGGCAGTGGGTGAGTGTGTGTGTGTGTGTACAGTGCCTCCACCAGCCAGAAGAGAGCATGATACCCACTGGAGCTGGAGTTACAGATGGCTGTGAGTCACCGGTCATGGATACAGATGCTGGGAGCAAGAGCTCATACTTGCTGAGCCATCTCTCCAGCCCCTTTACAAATTACTCATCCTTCTTTTTCTATAAGATGAAGGAATTAGAAATCTGGATGAAAATAAAGGTAGTTTGGGGCTAGCTTTGGTGAGCAACATGCAGCCACACCTCTTACCAGATAAGGGAATTTTTAGTGATAAGTTCTCACAGCTACATAATAAACATGAACATGTGCCAAAAATATTTATTCCTCATTTAAGCTTGGAGTCAGGTCTGTTATTTCTCTTATTAATAGATGTACAAGATGTACAAGAGATGTGTCATCTAGTACCACAAGGGTAGAAGGTGGAACACTGGAGACTCCAGCCTATAGTCTCCATGAGCTTCGGTACTCATCTCCACAAATGCAAAGTCCATCCTTGGTCCGACCCCTAAGATAGATCCCTTACCAGTGGCCCCAACTGATCCCGTTGATGAAAAGCCAATCTGATTAAAATTGAGCTTCTTCCCTGCCTGAGCTATGTGTTGCACTGCACTGTTAAATCTGACCAATGCTTTAAGTCAACATTAAAACACAAGAAACACACACACACACACACACACACACACACAGCTGTATCAATAATGACAATACATCACACACAAAGTCCTGGGAACTGAAGTGGTATGACAGGCAAGACAGCAGCTTACAGACAGTTCTCAAACCAGAAAGATGATGTCGGTCTGTTACAGAAAGGGTCAGCATCATTCCTGGCATAGAATTTGGAAACCCTCCTGAGCCTTGGGATGCTCATACACTGAGCATGTAGACAAAAAAAAAAAAAAAAAAAAAAAAAATCCATCAACTGTGACAGCAACTGGCCATCTTTCACACACAATTCTCATCCCATAAGCGAAACCTACATGGTGCCAAAATAATCCATCATGTTGTTTTATTTGGTATTTTAATGCAAAACAGGTCCCTTAAAAAAAAAATCTATCCAATAGTTGTACTTGCCAGGCCTTTGCTAGAGAGACTCCATTGCATTTTGTTGGTATTTCTTCTGAAACCTTGGTTAAGCAAGCCCTTGTTTGTTTACATTTCTTTTATCAGTATAAAGGTGGAAGAAACTAAAACCTCTTGACATTATAAAGTGTGAGCAGAGTCTATACAATGAGATGTAAGGTTAGATCAGATTTTAACTACCTGTTAATCAAAGGGGAGCTGCCATTTACTGCCTAAGGCAGTTTCATTTCCCAAAGCACTTGTTGGTTCCAAACTTTTTTTTTTCTACATCTATTTGCTTATTTGTTAGAGGGAGGCACACCACAGTGCACATGTAGAGGTCAGAGGACAATTTGTAGTATGCATCCTTTTCCTGGGACCATGTGGCTCCAATGGTGGAACTCAGGTCATCAGAGTTGGCGGTAAGCATCTCTACCAGCTGAGTCATCTCACAACCCAAGTTCTAAACATTTTAAAGGATACCAAAGCTCATTGGAGAGCCCAGCTCATGAAATACTACAGCCTATGCAAGTGGCCCTTAAACAGAGGCTCCATGGAGAAAAGCTGTCCCTTGGAAGTTTCACAAACCAAATCCATAAAAGATTATTGAAATTAGCCATCACCTGCTGAGATGGCACAAGAAGCCTCAACAAGGAAAACCCCAAGGTCCCCATGAAGAACTGTCCCCAAAGTGCTGTAGCCATTGGGAGATAGGTTCATCCTTGAGAACAGAGATAACATGAGACTTTTGGAACCATTAGCATTCCCTGTGGAGACCATGAGAACATTCTCCTGAGCATGCTTCCCTAGCAGTAAATCTTCAGCCTTCAGGGATGAAGTCACAACCACGCACAGCCAACAGCATCTAAATGAGTGAGCTAGTAAAGCTGTCTTTGGTTTAAAACCAGATGTAGCTATTAATAAAGGAGATTGGAACTCTAGGAAAGCATCTAACTATAAGAGACATTGTCATAGAAAGGCAGTGAAAGAATCCTAGTTTCCCTAAAGGCTGTTTACCTTAGAAAAGCTATTTTGGGAGGGGGGTAGCTGAGGGGAGGCACATTTACTAACATTTTTAAAACCAAGTTTATTACTTTTAAATGCTATCTTGACTAGAAGATGCTCTTATTTATATAGTACTCGAGAGTATAGGCATTGTGTAGGTGAAGCCATATAGAAAATTTTACAAAAACCATTCACATTTCAATTAAACAGTTTGAAGAAACTTCTAGGGACAGGCTGAGCCAGCTCAATCGTGTTTCACCCTCTCTGGCTTGGGGCCAATCACAGCAGGCCTCCCTCTGGGGTTGCTTAAAGAATGGAGTGACTTCATCTATGTAAAGCATTTTGACAATCTAGCACATAATAAAATCCATATAAGTGTTAGCAGCTATTAATCTTTATTAATATTTCCCTGTTCCTGGGTCTCCACATTTTTAATGTCTTTCATGTGGTTTTGTTTCTCACTCATCCTACTTATGTCAAATGTAGGTTCATGTCGCAGGGTGCATACACTTTTTTGAGGCATGGAAAGTCACTAGAAGGCTCTGTGTTTATGCAAGACATTGTTATCTAGACAGATTAGCTCTTATGCAGATCAGCCGGTTTCTACACAAGGGCCTTGACACATGCACTAATGCACTAATTGCATGATTGCCACATAGTTCTGGTTCCAAGAAAAGTCCTATCTACCATTCAGCAAATATTTACTGCACGCTAACCATAGTCAAGGCAACACATCAGGAACTGTGGAAACAGGGAAGGAAAAGGCATAAGCTCCCCGGGAAGTTTGCCAGGTGGAGAAAGAGTGGCATGTGAGGAAGAGAGTCTGTTAAGGGAGCAAGGGTGGGTATCCATGGAACCTGCATGCCTGCCAGCAGGGTGTGGAGACCGCAGAGAAACCCCCAAGGACCAGGTCACTGCACCAGAACTTCCAGTGAAGATGTCAGGATAGGAGGGAGGAGTAGGGAGGAGTAAGAAGAGTCAGGATAAAATCAGTGAGAAGGGAATGGGTGAAGGGAAACAGAGGTCTCAGATGGGTACTGCAAGGTAGATGTGTAAGGTGGTGGCACATGTCTTTAATCGCAGCATTCAGTAGATAGAGGCAGGTAGATTTCTGTGTCAGTTTGGTCTACAGAGTGAGTTCCAGGACAGCCAAGGATACAGAGAAACCCTGTCTCGAAAAACAAAAACAAAACCAAAAACAAACAAACAGAAAACAAAACAAAACCCCAAAAAGTTATGCACTGAATAAAGCAGAAGGGTGAAGACTTGCCGATGGGAGAGAAAGTTAAGAACTGGAGTCCTCTAACACCTAGGGAGATGGCTCACTCAGATGGGTGTGATAAGTGAACACACTATTGTAGTCCCAGCACTGGGGAGGTGGAACAGGAGGATTCCTGGGGCTGGAGGATCAGCCAGCCACTCTCAAAAACAAAGAAGAATGACAGTGCCTGAAGAATGCTGTATCCTGACTTGCATACACATGCAATGAATCTCAACCTTGCAAGCTGTTCCTTCGAAGTGCTAGGAACAGACTTGGTCCCAAGCAAGGCAACCTGTGTTCTACTGCTGAACTGTATCCCTAGCCTTCCCTCCAAAGTCATGTCAATTAACAGAGAATTTGGGTCTTGAAGGTTTTGGATTTATTTTTCATTATGCTTATATTCCTGTGTTTGTGTGAATGTTCATGCATGTGACTGCATGTGCCCATGGTGTCCAGAGGAGAGTGTTAGATTCCCTAACGCTAGCACTGCATACGTGTGAGCTACCCGGTATGAGTACAGGGAACTGAACTCAAGTGCTCCACAAGAACACTGCATGCTCTGAACAACCAAGCCACCTTCCCAGGCTTGTGAGCAGAATTTTACAAATGATAATAAACACTAAATAAGTTGATAAAGCAAAACTTGATCATTCATAGTGTTTACTGAAAAAAAAAAAAATCCCGGTAGATTTGGAGCCCTTGTAGCCACTGTGGCTGAGTCATGCATAGACATGGGTACTCTAACCCACTTCTCCATGTTTTCTGGAACTTGAGCATCTGTTCCCTGTGTTTGCAGTGCTCCTGGTTCACACAGTCCCTCAGAAGACTGAGGCAGCAGGCATGGCACTTGCACAACACAAATCTGCCTTCTTTTCGGACCTCATGCCCTGATGTTTCTTCCAAGGGGCTCTGACATCGCCAAAGGCCTCTTTCTTCCATTCATACAAAGCTGTGGAAATGGACTGTTGCTTTATTCTTTCCCAACTGTAAAATAACTTTACTGGTGTTTCTTGACTGCATAAATAATGTGTGATTATTGTAAAAAACAAATCCATACAGCAACATGTGAGGAAGGAAATCCACTGAGCAGCCAGCACCTCTGAGACAAGCTCATTCATAGTTGAAGGCTCTCCATTGAGCACTTGTTGTATATGCATACATATATGTCTCTGATGTAACTTTTATCACAGAATCAGTGATATGTTGATAATACAAATATATTATTTAGTCATTTAATTTTTCAACTTTCTCTTTTCCACTTTCCCACCCCAGCCCTGCTCTCCTATGTCCAATTATATATACTGTCCAGAATTACATGCTAGTATACTAAACATATATATATATGCTAAACATATATACTAAACATATATATATATATATTATATATATATGTGTGTGTGTGTGTGTGTGTGTGTGTATGCTTTTGGGCTTATATAGCCTAGAGGGGTAGAGTATTTAACCACCATCCATGAAATCCCAGCTTTAATCCCTAGTAGATGAAAATAATGTATATATTATTGTTAATCATTATTATATTTGGATTTATAAAATTAGTCTCCATTACGTGTATTGTAATCACACTCTGCCCTAAAGTGTGTTCATGGAGGAAACACCTCCAGCTTCAGTAATTTTTAGGTCCTTCTTGCCACTGTTTCATAAAATAACAATTATTATTTACTGCATGCCTACTGGGTGCAGGCAGGTTGCCAGATATGCTTGTTACCTGCACACTGTCTCATTGAATTCTCACCAAAACATAAAATTAATTTTACTACTGTCCTCATTTTATAGATGAGAAATGGGGTGTTCATTACATATACAAGAAAAGTGTTGGGATTAACACTGAGGTCTCAGCTCAGTCCATGAAGTGCTTGTCCTGCAAGCACATGGTCCCAAGCTCAATATTGAGAGCCCATAATTAAAAAGCCAGTTGGTACCAGTACCAATAATAGGTTAGCACCCCTCAAATTATTGGTCAGGGGTGACACCAAAACAATACAGGCATTCCCAAAGTTCTTGGCTGCTCACCAGAACTTGATGGTATAATCCTTTGCTGAAGGCACTTTGGCCACAGGACATGGAGAAATCAAGTTGGCACTGACAAGGAAGCTTCTTCCCTGTTGACTATCTCTCATAGTACTGGAAGGAGCTGTGCAGAATGCTGGGTTTGGGGTGGTCATCAATAGTTTTAGTCATCTGTGAACTCTCTGAACTACAATCATGACCAACATGGCAAGATATGCCCATTGGTGGCACAAATGTTATGGGGGTAACCAATCACTTTCTGATTGGATTTAAGGTCTGTTCCATGGTTGGGAATGGTTCAGTCATTCACAAGCCACAGAATGGATATAGTATCAAACTGCCCCTAAATTGATATCTCTGCACCTCAGACCTCTTTGTACAGTAGATAGTGGTTAACACCGACACTCATAACTGATCAAAGTAGAGAAAATAAATGTAGGTGGGATGCTCAGACACATATAGGGCATGGTTGGCCCAGACTTGCTTCACTCTACATAATGGGACTGCAGGTGTCACTGGATAACTGTAAATTTTTGTTTGTTTTTTTAGAAGGTGTTTTGGCTTGTTTATTTTGTGGGACTTTTTTTTTTTTTTTTTTTGAGAAAAAGTCTCACTTTGTAGCTCAGATTGTGCTGGAACTCACTATGTAGACCAGGCTGGCCTGGAACTCCCAGAGATCTGCTTCTGTCAGCCAAATACTGGGATTAAAAGCATACACTACTACATCTAGCTAAAAGTGAACATTTTTAGAAGATTACAGACTTAAGGTAAAACACTTACCTAGCTTTATATGAAGCTCTGGGTTTGATCCTTGTATCAGCTTAAAATAATTGGAAATTGAACAAAAATGACCTTGTAAAAGAAACTGAGGAAAGCAAAAGTGACTGACTGAAAGAGGCTGCTATCATGAAAAAAAAAAAAAAAAAAAAAAAAAAAAAACAATTTATCATTAAAGGCAACTCTTGAGTAGCTCAATGTATGTTAGGAACCTAAGTCAACAGAATGCCATCAAAGTCAACAGAATGCCACCAAAGTGAACAGAATGCCATCAGAGTCAACAGAATGCCACCAGAGTCAAGAGAATGCCACCAGAGTCAACAGAATGCCACCAGAGTCAACAGAATGCCATCAGAGTCAACAGAATGCCACCAAAGTGAACAGAATGCCATCAGAGTCAACAGAATGCCACCAGAGTCAACAGAATGCCACCAGAGTCAACAGAATGCCACCAGAGTCAACAGAGTGCCATCAAAGGCCGGCAAGATGGCTTAGCGGGTAAAAGCACTCACTCTCACACTTGATGTCCCAAGTTCAGTCCTGAGATTCATGGGAGATTAGACTCCCCAAAATTTCTCTCTGACTTCCACACATGCACTGTAGTACACACACATGCCCCCCCATACAGACACACACATAGTACATAAATAAGTGTTCATTTCTGCTGTAACTAAATCTTTCCAATCTTGTGAAACAATCCTGTTCGTAACTAAATCTTTCCAATCTTGTGAAACAATCCTGTTCCGAGTAGCCTACAGATTTGTATATTTACAATACATCACACCTGTGAACAAGAATTCCTGGAAAGATGATGAGGGACTTAGCAGAGCTGCAGTGTGGTGGGAAGACAGGAAAGGTGTGTGTTTAGATGTTAATTCCTTTTTCTGGACTAGTTCTAACCACCCTCCCACCCCCAATTCCTCCCCACCTCTATGTCAGAACCAACATCCTGTGACTAATACATAAAAATGTTTTGGGATCTATTAACTTAGCAGACCCCTACCAATCCAAGAGCTAAGAATACCATCAGAGGCCTATAGCTAAGCTTCTCCCATCCTGCTGTAACCGCCCCTCTAACAGACCCACCAATGTATTTTAAACTTGCCCTGATTTATGACTTAATCTGTTCTGTAAAACTATAAAACTTCATAAAACCGCTTCCATGTTGCAATGTTGTGTTTGGGGCAGATGGAAATACATGTTCAGGGGCCTTAGTCATCTATATATGTTGCAGAATAAACCATATCTTCTACTCTTTCAACAATGTAACCAAAGACAAAAAGGAAAGCTCATTTCACGGGCTTTTGTCAGTTCTGAGACCCTGAAGGAGGCTGGAGAAGGAGGCCAGCATGCAGACACCCTTGCCTGAAGCATGCCTGCAGCATGGTTAAAGAAGGACAGCATCTGCATCTAGACCCATTCTCTCACTTTATACATCTGCACACTGAATGTGTACAGGAAAGCACATTTTTAATTTAATGGGTTTCATAAGCAAAAGCTGTGGAAACAATTCCATGCCTAACCTTTTAAAAGTTTTGTTTCTCTTGAGTTTAGATTCTTCCAACATACTGCCTGGTTCCCTTTCTTAATGGAGTAAGATTTATATCTGAGATTAGAAAGCTGGCTTGCAATAGTCATTTGAGTTTTAGAAGCTGTATTTTTATATATATATATAATAATAGATATGACAATCTTGGAAGGAAGGGGGTATGTCTGGAATGCTAACACAGACACTGTAAGAACTTGCTATTTTAACCCACAGTTAGCAATCCAGGTATTAAACATTTCAAAAAAACCAAAGGAGGGGCCAGTAAGATGGCTCAGCAGGTAAAAGTGTTCAACACACTCAAGCCTGACAAATGAATTGGGTCCCAGGAACCTACATTTAAAAAAAAAAAAAAAAAAGCCAAGGCTGTTAGAGATAATGAGAGAGAGAGAAAACTGAGAAATGACAGTCCAGATGTATAACTCTAAAGAATAAGGCAGTGAGTGTTACAAAAGCAATAGCTTTGTTGAAGGAGCTGTGCTCTGGACTGGCATGGTCCTTCACCCTAGCAGTCACAGACATTGGGAAAAGAGTTGTGCCATGATTCAACTGTATTCTTCAACATATCAGGAAGATTCATTTTAAGTGAAACAAATAGGTCACACCTTGAGGGGGATGATGGATGCCAAATGCCTGTAAGGAGTCTGGAGTCCTGCCCCAAGAACTATAGAAACCCCCTATAAGTTGCCATCTCTGGGAGCACGAGACCTAGAGCTAGACCCAATAGTTCTGAGTTTTGTCTGCACAACTGGATGTTTGGAGTACTTTATGTCAGTGGTACTATGAGGCTTGGCTCATGTGGAAACATTCCTTATATTTAGGCCCCTCCTTCCCACCTGGTAAGGATGGCTTTGAGATCTTGAGTTGGAAGAAAAAAGTCCAAAGAAACTGAGGAGGAAGAGATGGGGTAAAAAGCAGAATCTGGAAGCTGGAGAGATGTAGAGATGGCTTAGCTAGCTGTTCAGAGCACTTGTTGCTCTTGCCAAGGACCTAGCACCCACACAGCACTAGCAACTGTCCATAACTACAGTTGCAGGGAATCAGTTGCCCTCCTCCGACTTGCATAGACACTGCACATGATGCACCGACATACACACAGGCAAAACATCCATACACATAAGATAAATACATCTGGATTATTATTATTAAAGTAGAGTCAGTACTGATTTTGCAGAAGCACCTCGGCTGAAGAACCTAAAGGGGGATTCACACCCACAGTGGAAGTGTGACCTGAACAGGGTTACACAGCCACTCCTGCAGGGAGGGATACTTCTGCAGTGTGAACAATCACCTCCAAATGCCTTCATTGCGTGAGGGTGTGGGTGTGCACTGATGAACACAGGCACTGGGGGGGGGGTGATGGTATCCATTGAACACCCTAAACACACCTCTGGCATCACGTCCCCCTTCTGAGTTGTTCTAATCACGGCCATTGTTCTTACCCAGTCGATATGGCTGCTTTCTGCAGAGAGTACATTGCTCACGTCACTCTCAATGGTGTCCATCTAAGTCCTGTAGGTCTGTCACCAAAACATGGTCTTTATAATCAACAGGGAGGAAGAACCAGTTGTTACAGCATGGTTGTTTTAAAGATATTTTCCAAGATACCCAAACATAAGAACAAAAAGCACCAGGAGGCAGAGGCAAGCAGATCTCTATGAGTGCAAGGCCAGTCTGGTCTACTGAGCCTGTCTTGAAATAACTGGGGAGGAAAAAAGAACAACAAAAGCTGAAGATACCAGTCCAGAAGTTCCTCTAACATCCAAACCCTCCAACATCACTGTAACATCCTCCACAATGTGCTTGAAATGTTTGAAAGTACTTTGTTTTTAAAGCCAACTGGCTCCACAGTACTTTTAATACATTAGTGAAGTATTGTAGAAATATAAAATACTTCTTCCTCAGAACATTGATTTTCCTGAACTTTCACACGCCATTCCTATCATCCACTTGGGTGACTTTTGGAGTGGGTGGAGGTATTCACCAAATACCCAAATGTTGATCTCTTGACTGGAGTTTTATAGCTCCATGGATTAGGATGTATGAAGACTAACAGAGTCCCCTGAGGTGCCATGGGGGAGGGGCAGTTAACTCACAGCATATGGCACTTTCTCAAGATGAAACCTCAGAGCTTCTTGGCCTCATGGAAATCACAAACTACTGAAAATTCTTTCCTTCTTTTTTTTAATAGCAATACACCATTTATTTGGCTTGCAAGCATGAAACCCTATGTCCCCACATAATTCTTTTTCTTCCTTCTATTTTTTTTTTAAATTTAAGTGAGTAACAATCTTGTTTTACATGTCAATCCCAGTTCCCCCTCCCTCCTCTCCTTCCCTGACCTCCACCAACCACCTATCACTTGCTCTTTCTGCTCCCCAGGGAGGGTGAGGCCTTCCATTAGGGGATCTTCAAACTCTGTCATATCATTTGGAGCAGGGCCTAGGCCCTCCCCATGTGTCAAGGCTGAGAGAGTATCCCTCTATGTGGAATGGGCTCCCAAAGATAAATATTGATCTACTACCAGAGGCCCCATAGATCATCCAGTCCTCTTAACTAATACCCACATTCAGGGAAGCTGGGTCGGTCCTATGCTGGTTTCCTAGCTATCTCAGGGGTGCATGAGCTCCCTCTTATTCAGGTCAGCTGATTCTGTGGGTTTTTCTAGCCTGGTCTTGGCCTTTTGCTCATCACTCCTCTCTGCAACTGGATTCCAGGAGTTGGGCTCAGTGCATTGCTGTGGGGGTCTGTTTCTGCTTCCATCAGCTACTGGATGTACTGTAGATTCTTTAGGTCCCTCAAAATTATACAAAACTGTCTGTGCTGTTTCTAAAAAGATCCAACTACAGTTAACCAAACCACCAACCGTGGGCACTAACAGGTCTCCACAGAAGCGATGTGCATGTTCCATTTTGACTCCAGCATCTTGAGGTGCCTGGATTTTCTTGCAAAAGGGTATATAATGACTAACCAGGTATGCATGGGGGCTTGAAGACATCTGATTTGTGAAGACAATTAAGTCTAAATTGGTTAGTTTCTTTTGTCATGATGTAGACTGGCATTTAAGAGGTGTGTGTGTATACGTTCGCATGTGCACATTCGCGCACGCACTCTCGTGCATATGAATGCATGTATAGAGACCAGAAGTCAACACTGTGTCCTCCTCAACACCTTGTCATCTTACTTTTCATAACAGAGTCACTCTCTGAACCTGGATCAGCTGGCTGGCTGGCCTGCCTGCAAGTCCTACAAATTTCCCTGCACCCACTTCCTCAGAGCTGGGATTACATAAGTGTGCTACTGAGTGCACCTGAGTTTCTTGTGGGTCCCCATGCTGATGCAGCAAGCACTTCATCACCTGAGCCCGCTACTTGGCTCAATGGCAAGGAGAAGTTTTAAAAGCCCCTTCGTCATCTCCAAGACTTGCCTACAGAGTTAGCTAGGCACTGGGTTTTTGTTTTTGTTCTGTTGTCACAAGGTGGCTTTTGTTGGCTTGTTTTTAAATTATGACTAAAGACTATAGAGATATTTAAGACTCTTCATGCCTTCATACTACATTTTAGGAACAAATAACCAATTCACTTACATAAGTTGTTTTTAAAAACAAACAGTGAAGAAGAGCGAAGTTGCACGAGTCATTAATTGTATCATAAAAGTCACATAACCAATAAATGTCTTTTAAAGCTTTAATGAGCTATTTCAGTATTGTATAGATGTATATTTAGACAGTTTCAAAGAGCACTGACTTTCCAATGAAAATATTTAAATGATATTTTTCACACACATGGCTTTGTATTTCTTAGACTCAATCATTACCAGCACCCCAACTGCTGTAGAAGGACTTTACAAAGTTACAGAAGGACAATACAATGTTACAGAAGGGTGTTTTAATGTTACAGGAGGACATTACATGGCTACAGAAGGATATTATAATGGGAAATTGCTAAAACTAGGTTTCCAGGTTGGAGGAAATGTGCCAGGAAGAGTCTATAAGATGAATTAGCAAATGAAAAGAAATGTGTTGTAGAGCTTAGTATAAGTGGAACTATCTCCAACTCCCTTTGTGTGTCTCAGGGTTTGTTTCTGTGACCTTAGGATATCTGAAGTAGGATAACTGTTTTCAAAGGCTACTGTTCTATGGCAGGGCTCCTTGTTCATCTGCATAAGACAGCTTTGAGCCAGGTCCTTCCAATGGCAAGACTGACTCACTCATGGTCAGAGAAAACACAAGTCATTTAAACACTGTCCCTGTGTGTCTCTACCTGATAAAAAGGGCCACTTTTCAACCAAACACTTCTCTGAGGTAAAACACCACCATTACCCACCCCTTCATTTAACAAAGGTCCACTCCCACTTTCCATTTTCTGAGAGACAGGGAAGTTGCAGGGTGGAGAGGAAGACTGCTCAGCAGAAAAGACAATACAGGCTGCCCTGCCCTTAATGTTCTAAGAAGGGGGTAACTGTAAGGCTGTAATGTAAAATCTAGCTTCATTCTGAGCCAGGCTCCCCATGACTGGATGGGCTGGGGAAAGGAAGGGCTAGGGATAACTGTAGGTGGAGTTTTCCTGTCCCAACCACCTACTCTCAAATAACCAACACGGAATCTTAATATTACTTATAAATGCTTGGCCAATAGCTCAGGCTTATTACTAACTAGCTGTTACAACTTAACCAATTTCTGTTTATCTGTGGGCTGCCCCAAGGCTTGTGGCATTTGCCTCTCCAGCATGTCTTGCTTACTCTCTGTCTGTCTGGGAACTCCTCTGCCTTTGCCTCTCCTCTTCCCATCACTCTCAGTTTGGCTGTCCCACCTATCATTATCTTGATCAGCTTCTTTATTAAACCAATCATAATGACAAATCTTCACAGTGTACAAAGGGATTATTTCCCAGCAGATATTCAGAGTGAAGAGGCCCAGTCAGTCACCTGTCAAGGAAACCACCCTAGCCACCAGCACCTAAATAAACTACCTTCCTTTTCTTCACGAGGAACACCTATTATGGAATAGTACTTGGGCTTGCAGGCTTCTGTTCTGGTCCAGTGAACCCACAGAGAAGTCCTTGCAAACTGGAAACTACACTTTGAACTTAGGCTTTGGCAAGGAGCCAAACAGAAATATATTTCAAACAGAAATATAGACATTCCTTCCCTCTGAGGTTCCTGCACAAGGGTGTCCCACAGATAGGTCAGAGCTGATGGCAACAGACTGCAATGAGGCCACAGAGCCAGGGGAAAAAGCCATAGCCAGCATCATTTCCTACTGCCTCAGCTATTTCTTTAACTTTATTTTTATTTATTTATTTATTTGTTTGTTTGTTTGTTTGTTTGTTTATTGGCTTCTCCCTTGTTTTGTTGGACTGGGTAACAGACTCAGGTCTGTCCCATTGAAGGAAACATTGCCACCATTTGAACGAACTACTTGTTTCATCCTGAACACAACGTTATGCCTTACACCATTAAGTGTCCAGTGTTGCGGGCACCAGTAGCAAGGACAGGGATGGGCCAGGCCAGCTGCTAAGCAAACTCCTAGAATTCCCAGGAACCAGGAAGATGAGCTTATGAACTCAAAGTTTTCTGTCCACCAGACTTCTGCACATACTGCTAAACTAAATCAACCACAGTGACCAGCACCGATGGGCAGCCTCAGCACCACAGGACCCAAACCTGTTCTTGCTTCTTCAGAAGAGGGAATCAGATTCTGCTGTAACATTTCTCACTAAGAACACATAATGTGGACAAGCAAATCAACCAAGGCATTACAAACCTAAGAGGCCAAAGCCAGGAGGATAAAACTAATGGTCAGAAGGCTAGAGCAACTGGGATTCTTCCAGCTACAGGGTACACTCCTGGGAGAAAGCAACTTCCCCAAGGGCCCCAAGTCATTTACTTCTGCCTGGAGGGGAGGATGGGGTAGAGGTTGGGGTGAAGCTGACTGTTCAAAGTCTTTTCTGGCAGACCAAGCATTCCTTCAAGACTGACTGGAAACTAAGCAAGACCTTGGCAACAGTGGCCTCACTCAGCTAACCTACCGTGGTTTTAACTGCACACTCACAACGCCTTCATGTCATATTTTTGCATTGCTTCGTGTAATATGCTTGCATGGCCAGGAAGTGATCACTTCTCATAACTTTGCAAAGAAAAATAGCCAGTGTGTGTCTTTTCAATGCTTTCCCTGGGGACACAATGTTTAACAGAACTCTTCATGTCATCCCTCAATCCACAGCTTCCTCTTTTCTCCACTCCCTGACCGGCAACTCACCCAGTTCTATAATAATTAACAGTCAATGAACAGCACACACTCTGTGTGTGTCTGTGCTAATGGGGTGGAGGATGTCCATGCCTGTGTGTGTGTGAGTATGAAGGCCACAGGTCTGCCTTGAGTGTCATTCTTCAGGAGCCCTCCACATAATTTCTGTTGATGCATGTCCCTTACAGGGCTGGGGCTCATCAATTCAGCTAGGCTGGCTGACTAGTGAGCTACATGGATCCTTTGACTCTCCTTCCTCAGCACTGAGATTACAACTGCCCTACCACACCCACCTGCCTCTCTTTAGATGGGCTGTGGGTCCTGGGGCTCAAACCAGGCCCACATGTGTGCATAACAAGCACTGAGCTTTTTTCTTGGCCCCACACAATTGTCCTCAATAGAGAGTCACTCTCTCCAAAGGGTCCCACAGCTTGTCTGCTTCAACAGTCAAACACAGACCTCACCCTGTATTTCTTCCCTCTTCCAACCAAGGGGTCCTAGTAAGTAATGAAAGACAAGCAGCAAGTCCAGGTTTCCCATGGAGTCTACAGAAGCCCTGTGTGCCGGCGAATCATTCTCTCCTCCATTCATTCCTTACGAGTTTATTATGGTGTTCTCCAACACATTAAAGCTTGATGCATGCATTCTTAGGCTGTGCCCTGATTTGTCAAATAAACAGGTAGAAAAATACCTAACTCTTGGGGGGGGAGGGGAGTTACAACAGATAGCTAGGTGAGGGGATCCTTCCTAGCACCTGAAGCCTTACAGGAATATAGTCGGGCAGGGTGTTAGATCAGGTCAGAGCTGAGGAGTCTCTGAGTGGGGTAAAGACAAAGCCTACCAGGGTGTGACCACCTCACGAACCCACCAGGACAAGGCAGAGCCACAATGCTCTAAGACAGAGCAAGGTGACTAAGTGCTGGAGAATCCCTGGGGAGAGGTCCCACAGCCAGGAACCCTTGGATCTGCCCACCATCCTCTGTAGGTTCTGATTCTGTAGGTGTGCTCAGACTGTGGATGATTCTGATGCAGGTACTCACAAAATGGTGGACAATGTGGAGTTAAAGTGGGAGAGGAAGAGCAGAATGGGGAGGGGTGACATTTGAGGACATGGAAGGCAGCCAGAGGCAGCCTAGGAACAGAAGCTTCAAGAGGTGGGAGGACCCGACCCTGGTGGGAAGGGACCGGGACCCCTGGACCTGCTGTGGGTATAGAATAATGTCATGACCAGAGCCCTGCCTAGTGTGCAGGAGCCGTAGGTTCCTTCCTATCCGACTGCTTCAAAGCCTTGCTCAGTACTTAGAGCACTACTTAGCACTAGAGTCGGGTTAGAATCCCACTGCAGGGCAGGTGAGAACACTGGCAAGCCCCCCCCCACTCCCCCACATGCGCACTGTAAGACAAAGGCAGATTTAGTAGAGGGGAGCTGATGGATTGTTTTGGCTTATGCTGTTAAATACTTAAACTTTATTATAATACACAATATGCAGGCAAACATCTTAAAATTTGTGTTATTCTGAGTTTGTAGCTGGGACATTGAGCTCATGCTTCCTACCACCACATAGGCTAATAGACAGGCAGGAACTGAGTTATGGAAGGGAAGGAAATAGGGTGGGAAAGGGAAGGGAAGGGGAAAGGGGAGGCACATTTTCAAAAACATCACTTGGCCATGACTCTCAGGACCCTTAAGCCCAACAGCCTTGCAGCAGAAAGAGGCAGTCCTAATCCTTCTTCCAGAATAATTAAGAGCACCCTAAGTAGCAACTTATGAAAACCCCAAATACATGTGACACATTAAGACATCTACAGACATCAGAATGTTTATAAACAGTGGGTTCAGTATCTGTTGGGAAATGTCCACACCAATAGCCTTGCACACCAGCCCCTTGCAGCCCATTGAGCACCAGCCCAGTGTAGACCACTGGACACAGTGAGCATGTCTCTTAATCCATGACCTTCTTTCCTTCTGGAGGGGGTGTTTGTTTGATTGAGACAGGGATTCTCTGTGTATCCTTAGCTGTTCAGAAACTCCCTCTCTATGTAGATGAGGCTGGCTTTCATTGCAGAGATCTTCCTCCCTCTGCTTTCCTCCCACATACTGGGACTAAATCATGGCGTACATAATGCGAACTAATGGCATCACCTTCTTCCTCCCTTTGGCACTCTTTCCAGTTTCTCAGCTCAACTGCAGAACCTTGTCAAGCTCTTCCCATCTGTCCACGGTCCCTGCAGTCCACGTCCTCATTCCCTCCATCTAGCCCCCAGTATCTCACTCATTGCCACCATATAAATGAGCCCAGTCCAGAATTTTACCAACCACCCTGACATGGAGAAACCCACACTACCTCTCAATATTCATCCATGTTCTCTTACAAAGAGAACTCTTTCAACTGCCCATGGCACTGCGTCATGCTGAATTCTGACCAATGATATAACTCATGAGGGACTGCTGGGAAAACTGGCCCAGCTGGCCTGTACATCCTTCTTCCTCCTCTGCTGAGCCTGTAATGCAGGTGCTTGTAGTGGATGGAGTCTGCTTAGCCACTGGGGACTCTGAGGTAACTGTGAAGATGAACTTGGTACTTTGGAACAAAAAGCCAAAATCTGGGAGCGGCCTGGGTTCCTGGCATGCTTGGAGCTTGAACACCTGCTCTAAGTAGCCCTTCCTGGGGGTCTTATTTGAGGAGATAATTCCTGTATCTTCATTCTTTTTTTTGGGGGGGGGGTTGGTTGATTTTTTTGTTGTTGTTGTTGGTGGTGATGGTAGTGGTCTTATTTTCTTGTTTGTTTGTCTGTTTGTTTTGTTTTGTTTCTTGAGACAAGGTGTCCTCTATGTAGCCTCAGCTGCCCTAGAACTCACTCTGTAGATCAAGTTGGCCTCAAACTCACAGACTCACCTGCCTCTGCCTCTTGAGTGCTGGGATTGAAGGTGTGGGCCACCACTACCCAGAAGTCTTTATTATTTATAGATTCAGATGAATTAAATTCTGCCCTCAAAAATCATTAATGCCTCTGAAGTTTTAATGAAACAATATCTCATTGATCCAACAGCTATGGCAGCCCAGTACCTGGAGCCAATCTTCATTCCCAGGTGTCTTCTTCCCTTCATTTGTACTTTCTAGGAGCAGGGCTATCACTGAGAACAACTGGCCAGTTACTGGAGCTGGGCAGTAAGCCTCACTAGCCTCCCCATGGCTCAGGCATTGTCTTGGCAGCATAGATTTGTCATGTATACTCCCCTTTTGACTTCAACCTAATATCTTACAACAAAAGTGCCAACAACCCTGAGCACTAAAAACAAAACAATACAATAAAGTGTGAGAGTTGCTCTGATTTTAAAGCCACTTTTTTAAGTTTGTTTCCTTTAAGATGTGGAAGCTGAGGCTCACAGGGGTGGCTGTGACTGGTGGGCAGCAGGTTCCTGTTCTTTCTGTTGCTTTCACCAATGTACCATGTGATCAGAGGTGCTCAGTGAATGCAGAACGAAGCCAGGCTACTGAACTGTCAATTAAGAGAAGAGATACTGACTGAGCTTAAACTTGCAGTGTCCAGGAGGTCTCAATCCCCTAGGTCTCAATCAACTAGGTTGGCTAAGGACACAACATAAAGAATTAGTATCCTGGGGTTAATTTTCGAACATTGCCCATTCATTTCCATGCTCAAAGGAACTGATGTAATTAGTCCAGCATCCAGAGAAGTGGGATTATACACCAGGTCAAAGGATATTCCTCCCTGTGATAATCACAAAACCCTATTGGCTTGGGTTCCACACTACTAAAAAGCATCAAAATGTTGGCCTACTTGAGAAACCACTTCCTGTTGGGCTCTTTAGTTATGGTGCAGGAGCTGAATGACCAGATGTGGCAAGTTGAACTGAAGATGTCTGGGCAATAGAGAAGTCTTACGGTGTCAGTAAGACACAGACTGTACCACAGCCATCTTTCAGGAAAAGTGGCTGCCTTGGGTGTCACTGACGTCAGAGGAAGGGATTTAGAAGATCATGTGGTCAAGGCTGGCTTTGTAGATTTCACAGTTTTGAGCGAGGTCTCCACTTTCCACCTCCAAAATAAAACCACAGAGGTCAAGACAAGATCAACCGCTGCCTGTGAAGAAATTCACTGTGGTGCAGTTCCTCAGCACAGCCAGAGCAGAAGAAGCAGAAGTAGGGGCAGGGTTGGGGACATGGTGACTAAAGAAAGTTCTGCCATGCCAGCTCAGAAGGCTGAGGCAGGAAGAGCAAAATTGAAGGTCACCCTCAAGGCCAGCCTAAGCAAAAGACCCTGTCTCAAAAAGAAAAAGTAAAATGGGAAAAGAATGTTCTGGACATAACTCCAGGCAAAGTCTCCGCCATCCAGAGAGAACAAGGACAGACTAGTAAGAACAGAAGTAGGTCCAGGTCCGATGACTCCGACTTTGTGACTGCCACAGCCAGATATCAATACCCACACTGAGATCTCAAGCAAATGACCTCTCTAAAATGCGCGGGGAGCAGAGGTGATTACCGAGTACCTACTTGACAGGGTGTAGAGAGGAATGAAAGAGGGTACCACACAGTGCTGCCACTGGGGAGCTCACAGAATGGAATGTTTTCCGTAGTTCACACGCCCCTCCCCAACCCTTAGCTAACCAATAAACACTGTGAGAGCCAAGCGGCTGCCGCCTTCTCCCAAGCTCCCAGAGGGAACACTGAACACTGGGTGCTTTAAGTGTTGGCTGATTGACTAATGGGCACTGGAGCAGTTGAGTTGTTAGGTCACGTGGGAAACCTCTGCCAGTCCTTTACTTGGGGAAGAAAATGCAACAAGACCTTGCCTTTTTAAAGTAAGCCAAAAGTATCCCTTACTTTCATCGGTCGGTAAAAGATGCGCTTTGTGGGGCAGGCAGCGCTGCGCTCTGGCCTTTGTGGGACTTGCAGAGCTGGGATGCTGTGTCCCCCTTGGGGTCCTGCGTTCAGCTCCGTGAAGCCGAAGTGCCAGGCCAGCCTTTCTTTTGTCCCAAACTAAGCAGCAGTGGGGCGGTGCAGACCTGAGTTTGCAAAATGTAGGTTCCCATCAGGGCGCAGGGCTCACCTGTCCCTGCTGGAGCAAGGTGCACCCTTGCCAACAAGATCACGTGGGTACCCAGCCCTCCTCGGGTTACCTGGAATGTCTGGGTGGAGGCCGGAAAGACCCGGAGCTGAGCTCGCAGGTGGTTTGCTCCAGCTAGTCTTGTTTGTCTTGAAACGGAGTATGTGTGTTGGGGGTGCATTCAATCCCCCTCTTTTGGGGAAGAAAGAGCAAATATACTCGAAGTGCATACCTAAATCTGCAGTGGGTGGGGACTGAAGCCTTGGCACCCATCCCCGCTGTTGTGGCCAGATCAGAAGGGTCATTGTGTGAGCCATGGCGACTGAGCCTGGCTGTATAATAGGCGCTTTATGAAGCTATGCACCTGGCTCCCGCAGAGCCTGGGAGTGAAAAGCTGCTTGCAGAAAGCTGAGAGGAGGCCTTCCGTCGTGTCAAAAGAAGGCTGTACAGGATATCTAATTCCAGCCATTGTGTGAGGGCATCCCAGAGCCCCGGGAAGCCAAAGGGTGCCTGCCAGTCACTTCCCAGCCTCTGGGACTTCTCAGTGTCCCCCAGGACTTTAAAACAAAGGGGAAACAGTTTCACTGTGGCCCAGTATCAAAGAAATTGGACACGAACAGGTTTAGTTCAGAATCTAAGACAAGAAGGAAGAAAGCGCTGGAAGACTTTCCCCTTCGGGCTGGAGGGGGGGGGGGAGATGCAGGCACCTCCAAAATTAAACTAACTGGAAAAGGAAGAAAAGTC
This sequence comes from Phodopus roborovskii, assembly GCF_943737965.1. Taxonomy (NCBI): domain Eukaryota; kingdom Metazoa; phylum Chordata; class Mammalia; order Rodentia; family Cricetidae; genus Phodopus; species Phodopus roborovskii. The sequence goes on from NW_026126433.1 coordinate 1,107,182, forward strand.
AGACAATATCCTTTCTGCCATCCCCTAATACCTTAAGGAGTTCAAAGGTTTTCCAAGCCTGGGGCATTGGCGGTTATAATTACACAGTAAAATACCTAAGGTTAATGAGTAACCTCCAAAGGAAGTTACTGCACATAATGATGGCAATTTCTCTGAAGTAAATGTTAAAAATACGGCCTGTAATACTATGCGAAGGAAATGGTGGCAATTGGCAAATGGAACCCCGTTGCTTGGCAACAAAACCTGAGCTATGAGCTTTCCTCTCTACCTGCCAAAGGGGTGGGTGGAAAGAACTAGGTTCCTGCCTGCAGTCTGAGGAGCAAGCAACCTTCAGCAGACACAGCTGGCCCTCCCAGAAAAGGGATGCAGTTGTGACTAGACCAGGAAGAGTTCCCTAAGAATCTCCAAACAGTAGAGGAAGTCAGGGGCAATCTGTAAATGAATGGGGGCCTAGCAAGTTCAAATAAGTACTCCACAAACTGAACCCTTAAGACACATACCCGCACCCCCAGCTACATCTCCCCACCCCCGCGGTCCCCACTCCCATCCCACCTACACCCCCCCACCCCCACCCCGCACTAAATCTCCCCTGCCTCTTGTCTTCTGCCTGTTCTAACACAGACTTACACTTTGAACTTGTGCGGTCAAGAGCTGAGTCAGGAAAGGACTGCAGTGAAGACAACCTAACAGCAGGGTTCCTTGCCGAAGAAAATTTGTACACATTCCAAATTCCCAAATCTGCCTGAAAAGTCTGAGAAAAAGATCCTAGAGACAACTCCTTCAGGCTGTTCAAGAATCAACCAGAAATAGCCTATAAAGTCATATTACCTTAAAATACTATGGGAACTGTGTAGTGAGAGGCAGAGGTGGAGGTGGGCATTTAAAATCCAGGCAGGTGTGGTGGTGAAGGCAGAGGCAGGCAGCTCTCTGTGAGTTCAAGGCCAGCCTGGTCTACAAAGAGAGTTCCAGGACAGCCAGGGCTGTTACACAGAGAAACTCTGTCTCAAAAAACCAAAATAAATAAAAAATAAAATCCCTGGTATTTTTATGGCTAGTAAATCTGGCCCAGTTTTACCAATAATGTGCATTGCCTTGGCAGCCTTTATAAAAGTTCGGTTTCTGGCCTGGGAGCAGAGCTGCAGGGTACAACCCCTGTCCAGCATGCCTGAGGCTCTCTGTTCAGTACCCAATACCACCTCCAAATGCAGATGTCTGGGTCTCTACTCCTAAATATTCACACAGGAGATCTTGGGCAGGGACCCAGGTCTCAGTGTTTCCGTGACACTGGGATGTCTCATCAGTGATAGAGGTATGTGTGTGTGTTAAGTGCTCCTGGCAGACCTATCCTTACAGAGATCTGGCTGCTTCTGCTTCCTGAGTGCTGGGATTAAAGCCATTTATCTCCATCCTCAGAGGTGTGTGTGTGTGTGTGTGTGTGTGTGTATGTGTGTGTGTGTGTGTGTGTGTATACTCACACACTTTAAAGAAAACTAGGGTCAACAAGATGGCCCAGCCAGTAAGAGCACTTGTTGCACAAGTTTGAGGCCGAGTTTAATCCCCACTACACGCTTTAAAGACAGAGAAGAAAGGCAACCTCATGAAGTTGTCATCTGACCTCCACACTGCGCACTCATGTCCACACATCATACACGTACATTTGCTGATAAAAATAAATAGAACTTTTGAGCTATACTCCAGATGCCCTCTACTTCATGCTTAATGACAAAATGAGTTTTAAAGGGGAACAAAGCACTGAAAACACCAACTGTATGACTGTACTGTCATTTACCATAACTTCAGCATCTTCTTTGGCTCTCAGTGTAATATTTGCTATAAGAGCCTTAGACAAAACCTTAATCTCAGTTGTTTTTCATGAAGTTCTTCATTGAGAGTCAGGCCTTCTGTTGCCCAGTCTTCCCTGTACCGTGTGCTCATCTCTCTCAAGCTCTGATTTCCTTACTTGTGATTCTATTACCTGGCTATGATTCTTAATGAACAACTAATATGGCCAAATGATGGTAAAGATGGTGGGAAGGAAACCCTGATTCAAAGAAAGGACTTTTGAGTAGGAAGATGTCTGAGGCAGACTGGGCTTCTGGGCCTAGAAAAGCCAATGGCTTCCAGTTAGAGAGTCAGAATCCATAGGCTATCCACACTTAGTGTCATGATACAAAGGATCACACATTGACATGGTTCCATTGCCATGTCCAAAGCAATTAAAAGGTTCCTTTGGGAGCTGGAGAGATGACTCCGCAGTTAAAAGCACTGACTGCTCTTCCAGAGGACCCAAGTTCAATTTTCAGCACCCACATGGAGGCTTGCAACTATCTATAACTCCAGTTCCACGTGGTCTGACTCCCTCTTCTAGCCTCTGTGGACACCAGACATTCTTAAATAGTGCACAGACATATAAGAAAGCAAAAACACCCATATACATAAAATAAATTTTAAAAACTAAAAAATTATAAAAATCACCTCTGCATGAACTAAATGATTAAGTACTAGTAAAACATGTACATGAGCGCCTCAAAAACTGAGACTTGACAAAAGCTACTCCAACCTTCTCATCTCTGACACAGGCCATTAGTGGGATGCTTAGGAATCCTGTGTATAGGCTCACCATAGCTCCACACCTTCAAAAGTGATGGCTACCTTCACACACATGCCCTGGGCCAAGAGGAACTCTTGGAATCCTCTTGTGGTATTGATAATTCTTTTGATGTTTAGAATCCCCCTCACTCCAATCCTTCCTCCAAAGACACAGAACAACATAAAGATGACATGGAAACCTGGGGCCACCACGCTGTTCTGAGCTGAGACTACTCTGCCTCACTGAAAGCCATGAGAGATCTAATGCTTATATCTCAGTTTACCAGATGTGACCTCTGTACTCCCAGGGGACATGTGAAGAACTCCAGAGATCTCTATTTAACTGATTGTGGTGGCATTGACTTGTCTGCCTCCTGTGCTGAAATATACAATCATTAAGAACAGGAAAAGGGTTTGACTCACTTTCCAGCATTAATACAGCAACAGAGGACATAAAAGAATAAGATACGAGTGGCTACCCACGGAGCCTGGAGTCAGACACGTAGTTGACACATCTGGTTGAGTCACTTACTACTCTGGTGGCTTTGGATTGGTCATTTGTATGTGTATGTTTGGGATGGTGGTGTTTATTTTTAGGCTGCATTTTACTAAGTAGCCTGAGATGGCTTGGAATTGACTATGTAAGCCCAGAGAGGTCTCAAATTCACTATACTCCTACAGTAGCCTCTCAAGTGCTGGAATTACAGGCATGTACCACAACACTTAGCTAGTAACTTGAGCATCAGATTTTACATTTGTTAAACATTAATAGTAACAGCCCTATCTTCTTGTAATATTGTTGCACATCAGAAGTTATATAAAGAAAATGTCACAGTCATAATGATATATTCATCAGCTAGATATGGTGGCACACATGTCTTTGATTCCAGCCATCAGGAGAATCAGACAGCATCACCATGAGTTCAAGGCCACTGTCGGCTCCATAGAGAGACCCTGTACCCAAAAAGTAAACATGAATCATGTTCTTCATAGGCTATTGTAACAGCATACACACTTTGTTACTCTTAGAATACCCAGTCTACTTTAGGTTCTTAGTTCTTGATGCCCAGAGCAATGGGCTTAGCTAATGATTGGATCTTCATCTTTGATGAGACATTAAAATATTTTCTAGCAAACGTGATCAATAAACATTGTTAAACAATGTAGCTCCAAGTAGCCATTGATTGGACAGACTGAGTAAGAAGTTCACAATCATAGAACTTCTGCTGATGAGCTTCAGGGATGCTGTGCTAAGATTCTACACAGGACCAAAAGAGCAGCAGAGTTCAGCCTTGATGCAGACACAGCGAAACATTACCCCAGCCTCTCTTGGACCCAATGAAATGTTCTAGTTCTGTTTGGTGGGACCCCCTAGGGTCAGAAGCAAATGTGAGACCTATTCAAGGATTCTCAGGGAATACAGGCCCAGTGTCCAGTTTCCCTGGCTCAGTAGGAATCATTTGGCTTTCCCTCAGAACTGGGCAGTCTGCTCACCTCAGAGGCAGAGCCCACATATTTACAGTCCTGGGAATATCATGTGTGGTAGCAGCCCTGAGCTCCTGCATGAGTGTCCAACTAGCCATGACATTATCACTTAACTAATGGGGGTTCTCCTGAACTGTCCTTACTCCCAGAAAGTGCTCACCCATTCTGTGTTCACTAAATCACAGACCCACAGGTCCCTGACTAGGCAAGGCAACCCCTGACCTTTGCCATGTGGAGTAAGACCTGGATGGATGCAAATCCAGATGTTAACCATCCTGTCAGCTCATCTTTCATCTGCACCCTACAGACTCTCAGCTTTGCGCTCTATGCTTTAATCACAGGCCTACTCCTTGATTCCATTTGGAGCCATGTCCCTGCCTGGCACCTACATAAAAATTCTGCAGCCCCCTGGGTTTTACGCCCTCTTCCATTATGAGAAGACCCAGGGCTTAGGGTCCTCTGATTCCCAGCTTCCTGGTGCTGACTCTGGCCCACCTTCCCTTCCCTGTCAAGTGTTGCTGACAGTCTATACCCCCATAACGTGCTCTAAAACCACCTCTAAGGCTTCCATCTTTTTCTAACTTTTGGGAACCCCTTCTTTTAAGCACTATGACTCTTTCATATAGAAACTTGGCACACTGTTGCTAAAACCATTAGTCATCAAGGACAGGATGGTTCTGAGGTAAAGCTGATGTGCTGCTTTCCCAAACTACCAATGGGACTTTCACTTTTCAAGGAGTTACCTCGTGTGAATGCCGAGTACATCTTTTCTCCCATTAATTTGCCTCTTATGAGTTAGTTCACAGGCTCCTGTCACACTTCTGAAGGTACAATTAAGTCTCTTTCCAACCTCTGCAACCATGGGCTGCAGGCAGCATGTGTGGATTGGAGAAATGGCTCAGTAGTTAGGAGCACTGGCTGCTCTTCCAGAGGACTCAGGTTTGATTCCCAGCACCCTCAAGGCAGCTCACAACTGTCTATAATTCTGGTTCCAGAGAACCTGACACCCATGATAAAACACCAATGCACATTAAGAAAAAAAAAAGTTTTTCAAGTTTTAAAACAGAGAGAGATAAAAACCTTACTACTCAGTATAGTTACCCATTCAAAGTAAAAAAGTCTTCCAGCAATTTTAACAAGTGAATTCAAATTAGGCCCATTGAGAGACTACAAATGGGTTGGATTTTGCTGTTATGATAAAATATTAACTAAAATTAGCACCCTAGTGAGGAGGCTGTATGCAGGGAAATGTATATTACTTTAACCATGAGTGATGAAGTATGGGCAAGAGACTAAACATGCTTTCAGGTGGGGTGGTTTTTGTTTTGTTTTGTCTGTGGCTTCTGAGCTGGAGAACTAGTGTAGTCAGTAGAGTGCTTGCTTAACATGCACAAAAACCCAGACTGAGTCCCCAGTACCACACAAAGCTCATAGCCACATAGCAAGTTCGAGACCTGCCTGTGATATATGAGATCCTGTCTCAAAAGTAAAATACACAAAATAGTATGTGGGCCATTAAAATGACATTACCACAGAACTGCTTTCCATGACAGTTAGCTGAATAGATGAGAGATGACACAAAGATGATCCATGGGTAAAGTGAGAATAGGAAATTACAAAACAGTATATAGTGTATTAAGTAACTAGCTAAAAATATGAATGGGTGGATGAATGAATAAATAACAGAATGGAGACAATACCATTTTAGGGGTGATTATTGTTCTAGGTGTTGGAATAACAAAATTATTTTCTGTGGGTAGGGTCCAGTGACATACCTGAACCCAGCATTCACTGAAAAAAGCTAAAGCAGAAGGATTAAGAGTTCAGGGCTATTCAGGGCTACAGAGGGAGTTCAAGGCCAGCCTGGTCCCTGTCTGAAACAATGCAACAAATTTTCTCACTTTTTGCTGCGACATAAAAATTGCATTAAAAAACAAACAAAAACAAAAACAACCCCCCCCCAAAAAAACTCAAGCCATTTGTCTGGTAGTCATATACAGGCCTGTGAACCAACTAACACATGACTACCACTCACCTTGCTGAATAAGTCTCTTTAACATGGCAGCACATCCTTCTCTTCCACTCTTAGCCCTGGGACTTGAGAAAAAGGCATTTTATAGGGACAGTTAATAAAAATCACCTTCTATCAGCTTAGTTATGACCAGAGAAGCCAGGCTTAAAAGAACCATTTTTGATCCAGATTAAATCACTTGGTAACATTCTCACTATTTCCATTGTAACTTGCATAAAATATGAAAAATATGTTTATTCAAGTTTTCTATTCCATTTCACAACTACTTCAAACATTGTTAAGTGTAGCTTACACTCCTGAGAAGTTTCAACCTGGAGCTGGGGTTTATTTGAGCACTGTAGTCTAGAGCATTATGCCGATGAGCTAGCTCTTGCTGCATTCCTGATGAAACACACTAAAGACTTGGAGTTTGTAGAACTTTCGGGAGGTGTTTCTACAGCAATGTGATGTGAAAAGTGGGCCTTTCGTTAGACTCTAACCACAGAGGAATCTCAGGGACCTCCTCTCTAATATAATTTAACCCCCTCATTCAAGAGCTTGAGAGGTGGAACATAGTTTAATAGGTGGATTTAGAGGTTTCTGTGCCTCCAGTAATCCCCCTTTCATCAAAACAATGGCTATAATTAATATTTATGATTTTGCCTTTCACTCCAAAGGACCTTACAAATTGTTACCACAGGACTCGTGATGCTCACTAATGAAGCGCCTTCTGCTCGGGCAAGAGAGACGTTTACACAGTCATTTCAGGTTCACTCTATAACCATGAGGCTACAAAGGAGGGCTGTGGAGGCGGGGCACGTGATGCCTCACTACCCCAAGAGTGAGTCATAAATGGGAAATCGGTGGATTCACACCGCCCCTGAACCCTGGAGCAGAAGCAGGCTTATGGTTTTGGGGGTGTTTGCTTGTATTGTTTTTGTTTGATGCCTTTTAGAGGTAGGCAAATTATAGCCCTAGGGCCTCAGCCTCAATCTATTTTTTTCTTTTTTAAGTTCATTAGTTTATTTGTTTTGAGGCAGGATCTTCCCATGTAGCCCAGGCTAGCCTGGAGCTCTCCATCTTGCACCAGCCTCCTGCTGGGCTTACAGGTGCAAGCCACCACACCTGATTCTCAACCTAATCTTCTTTTCCACTCTCTCTCCTCTGCCGCCCAATGTATGGCTTTGGTATTTTCAGAGGGTCAATTGAGCCAAAAAGGATGACAATGTAACCGGGACTAGAAAGGCCACCCAGAGTACTTTTTATTTGTTTCTTGGCAGGGTTAAGTTTGCTGCTGCCTGAGAGCCTAAGGTAGGGAAAGGGAAGTTCAACAGTGCTGCCAAGCTTTTGTCTAACACTCTGGAGTGCCGTCAGAAATGCATTGCAGGTGTCCCTGCACTTTCCTGGAGTCAGCACATTGATCTGGACTGACAGGATATGCACTTAACCAAGGCCAAGTCCATGTAGCAACATGCAGAGAGGAAATGCTCCCCACACCCACAGTGTTCATCTGCAGCAAGTGGCTGACATCCCTCAAACAACAGTGGGAGGGGTGAAAGAAAGAAAACCCCAGCCTCTGGCATCAAGGAGGAGACAGGCAGGGCCGAACCCACCCTAGTCACTATCACACCGGACAGGAAGCAGTATGCACCTTAGGTCATGCTTTTGGAACTGTCACCAGACACTACTGAATAGCAACATACAAGCTAACCCTCTTCTTCCCAACAATGAAGATAACAGTGTAAGTTCCCAGTGGCTAGATGCAAAAGCTACAGTCAGCAACTACCTCAAGCTTGCTGCCTATATATATATTATGCCCTTTAAGCTTCCCTGACAGATAACACCATCCTGGTTTTACAAGGTGAGTTAGCAAAGCTCGTGGGAACACGAGCTCTTGACTATGGCAGTCCTACTGTTCACTCATGGAACACAGACCCCTCCACGTGAGGCATTTCCCAGAATTGTATTAGGGACAGTAACAGAAAGTGATCATAGTTGTACCTCCATCTTTTAGAGTAGTGGTTTATAAAGCTACTTACACACACACACACACACACACACACACCCTGTGGTAGCTCTTCTAGTTTTATTAGGTGCATCCACATACATGCTGTGCATACAGCTGGATATTACACAGTGACTGAAAACCTGATCCATTTCTTACTTTAAACATGCAACAATCCATTGAGTCCATGTGAGGTTAGCATTTTTAAATCATTCTTTATTAGTTACCTCATTTTCTTCACCTTCTTTTTAAAGAAGTTCTCATGTAGCTCAGGCTGGCCTCATCTTCCATGTTGTCAAGGATAAACTAGAACCTCTGTCGCCACTTTTCTATGTGCCTTATCTGCCTTAGGGGACAAACCCAGTGCTTCTCACAAGCTAGGCAAGCAATCCACTAACTGAGCCCCAGCTGATCATGAACATCACACACACACACACACACACACACACACACACACACAGAGAGAGAGAGAGAGAGAGAGAGAGAGAGAGAGAGAGAGAGAGAGAGAGAGAGAGAGAGAGAAACAACCACATCACAATCCCACCATGTCTGATATGGATTTCTCACCAGCCACTGGCCAGTATACAACATTACCCTCAGTGTCCCTTTCTTGCTCACTCTCCTTCACAATAAGAGACTTAAAACCAGCCCCTAAATGCCCTGTTGTTTCACCTCTATATTATCTGCTTCCTAATTGCTGTAGACAATATCCATCCATTCGGCTAAGTACAAAAATGATTTTTCACTCCAACTTTTATGAATTTTATTTGTGTTGTTTTGTTTGTTTATTTGTTGTTTGTTTGAGGTATGGTCTCATTTTGTACTCTGGCTGACCTGGAACACACTTTGCAGTCCAGGCTGACCTTGAACTCACAGAGATTTGTCTATCTGCATATTGAATGATGGGATTAAAGATTTGTGCCAGCACACCAAGCCCAAGGTTTTCTCTGTGTAACCCTGGCTGTCCTGGAACTCACTCCACATACAAGGCTGGCCTTCAACTCAGAAATCTGCCTGCTTTCACTCACAAGTTTTGGGATTAAAGATGTGCATCATCACTTCCTGGTGATGTGTGAATTCTTAATTCTAGGACAGTTCTTCCTTCTACCCCATCTTCATGACAATGCATTAATTTTAAGGCTAAGTATGCAACGTGTGTGTGTGTGTGTGTGTGTGTGTGTGTGTGTGTGTGTGTGTGTGTGTGTGTCAAACCTGGGTGCCCTAGAACTCACTCTATAGACCAGGCTGGCCTTGAACTCACAGAGATTCATCTGCCTCTGCCTCCCAGGTGCTGGGATTAAAGGATATATATTTTTTTTTTCAGGAAAGAAATAAACATAACAAATGGGATTATGGCGCTTTAATTTTGTATTACATGTTATAATTTTATACAATAATAATTTTCTAGAGGGAAACCCACCCACTGAATTATTAAATTCCAGGCTAATTAATACAACCTCAAAAAAAACAAAATGTGGGTGCAATTGGAAGCTAAAAGAGGATATTGGATCCTCTGGAGCAGGGGTTACAGGTAGTTGTGAACTGCTTGACCTGATGTGGGTGCTGGGATCTGAACAGGGGTCCTTGTCAGAGCAGTGTATTCGCTTAACTGTTAAACCATCTCACCAGCCCACAACAGTCTTTTCAATAAAAATTTAAAACTTATTTGCACATTCAAACTCAGAAGTCTTGGGGCTGAGTTGAATCATATCATGACTCTTAGTTCTTCGACTTTGAGGGTTATTTTTCAAGGTCAACAACTGCTTTTTCATCAACATACATCCTTTCAAATCACTTGTGGAGGACTGAACCCATGGCCTCTGACACCCCAAACTACACTCTCAGTGCTAGCATATAGGTACTAGCCACTTGCATTTGCTGTCTGATGTTTTTGTTTGTTTGTTTGTTTGTTTGTTTGTTTGTTTGTTTTTGAGACCCGGTTTCTCTGAATAGCCCTGGCTGTTCTGGAACTAGCTCTGTACAACAGGCTGGCCTTGAACTCACAGAGATCTGCCTGCTTCTGCCTCCCAAATGCTGAGATTAAAGGCATGTTACTGTCTGATGTTTTAAGAAAGGATTTATCCCCTTACTTTTGCAAGAGAAGAGAGATCTTCATGAGTGACTCACTCATCATCACAACCCTAAGAGCTGGTGCAGAATGGAACCCAGGCCCAGTCAGGTCTCAGCCCTCTCTACCTACTGAGAGACAGCCACTTCCTTAAAGCATTGTTTCTGATCTCAGTGAGTAACCAACAAGGAAGCCGCTTTCTCTTCCCAGGTCAGGTCTCTTAAGCCCATCCCACTTCTTAGCAAAGACTTTCTAGGAATGCCGAGTTGTGCTCCAACAGCTGCAGCTGTGACAGGAGTGAACTACCAGCATGGCAGCAGCCAAGACAGCCATGCTGGGAAGGCCACACCAGGATGGGCACAGAAGGATGGCCCACAGAGGGACAGGCCATCCTATACAAATTCTTTATGTTCTGTACCTCAAGGCTCAACAGAAAGGAAGACAATCCCTCAGGAAACAATTGTACTAAACACAAATTTGAAAACAACCAAAGCTGTGTGTGGTGCCACACCCCTGTTACCTCAGCACACAGGAAGCAGAAGCAAGAGGATCCCAAGTTCAAGGCCAGCCTGAACTATGTATGAAGAAGACCCTGACTCCAAATAAATAAATAAATAATAAACAAGTGCACAATAAGGTGACTTTTCTCAGGTATTTGGCACATAGACAAAGATCTACACATAATTCAGCAGAGAGGGAGGCAGGAGGAGGAACCAAACAGACACACCTTAGAACCTTGAAATGTTTCCTTAGCTGCCTTATCTCCCCGGTGGCCTGAGGGGTCTGGACTGAGAGAGGCAGTGACCCATGGCACTGAGGTGCTCTCCCCAGTACTCCCCTGGCGTTAGGACCAAAAGCCAGCGTGCAGAAACCTCTCACAGTCTGGGCAAACCGGGACTGCTGGGCTGTGTCCAACAGCCACTGAAGCTCACGGACCAGCCAGGAGGCATGACAACTGGTGTGGGTTATAATGAGACACATTTTAAAATTTTCATTTCTTCATTGTTTTCCCTCTACATTGCATGTTATCCTTTATTTCACACACCCACTTTGTTTGAATTCTATCTCATTTCAGAAACAGTGTTCTTTTAATAAGAATGTCACTGAATATACTCTCCATCATTACCGATTCCGGCACCCTGCTGAGGCTTACACGTATGCCAGATATGAAGGGACTAAATGATGTGGGTCAGAGAGATGGCTCAGTGTTAAAAAGGACTTGTTTCTCTGCATGTGTATGTGTGGGTGTGTGTGAATAGTCATGTGTGCACATGTGTGTTGAGGTCAAAGCACAACCTTGGGTATCATTTCCTGGGAGCCAATCATCTTAGTTTTTTTTCAAGAGAGTCTCTCATTGGCCTAGAACTCAGGGACCAGCCTGCCTTGGCCTCCTTACAAATGTGCATTACTCCGCCCTGCTTTGCCTGTGGATTTTGGGGATGGAAGTCAGTCTTTGCTTAGGCCAAACTTTGCAGGTTGAGCGATCTCTTAAGCCCCTGCTGTATTTTTTATAGTCAGGGCTATACACTTTGTAAAAACAAAGTTATATTTGTATCAAAGCTCCACCTAGTTTGCCTCTATAAAACTTCACACCATCTATTTGGGTGTTGGTGGCACCTGCCTTTAATCCCAGCACTCGGGAGGCAGAGACGGGCAGATCTCTGTGAGTTTGAGGCCAGCCTGGTCTACAGAGCGAGTTCCAGGACAGGCTTCAAAACAATATAGAGAAACCCCGTCTCGAAAAACTAAAAAACAAACAAACAAACAAACAAAAAATCACACCATCTAGAATGCTTGCATGTTTACTCTAAAACTTCATGTCCAGATTGCAACTCAACTCTACTCAAAATCAGGTGATGCCTTGAGGGATAGGAATGGGCTAACAGGAGCTTGGGTTTTCCCGTCATCTCTCCTGTTCTGTATGTCCTTTCTCTCTCATTAGCTGAGCAGCCATAGGGCATGTTTTGCCCCTTCTCTAATGAAATGGTTCTACAATGTTAGTCAGTTCAAGATGTTGATTAGGTAGTCTGTTGCAGAAATGAAGACATAAACTCTGCTGAACAATCCTTTCTTCACAAACTTCTCTTTCTCCTGTAGCTGTAATCTTTTCTGTTGTCCTGCCTGGTCCTGCAGCCACTTATAAAATAATTACTCAGAGGATTAATATTAATTATAATTGCTTGGCCTATGGCTCAGGCTTACTATTGGCTAGCTCCAATATTTAAATTAACCCATTTCTATTAACCTGTGTATGGCCACAAGACCCATTGCTTACTGGTGATGCTCAAACATCTTTCTACTTTGGTAGCTGGGTGGTGTCTCCTCAAGTCCACCTTCTTTCTCCCTGTATCTGCTTGGATTTCTCACCTAGCTATATTCTGCCCTGCAATAGGCCAAAGCAGCTTTATTCATCAACCAATAATAGCAACACATATACGGTGTAGAGAAGAACATGCCACATCATTCTCCCTCTTTCAGAATTGTATGCACACATGAACATACATATGATTTTGTTCTCCTGGAACCTGATTATGATTCCTGCAATCAGAGATTGCCTAATCAGAGAAATGCAATTGGAGAAGACATCCACCCTGGAGAGGGAGAAGGGAGAGAGGCAGATGTCTTGTTCTGGTTCATCCAAAGAAGTAGCCATGCTACAAGATGTTGAGGATCTGTGTTGAGGATCAGCAAGTTCTGTGTCTATGCCAGTGAGCCTGGCTGAGTGACTGGACTAGGAATGAAAGCCCAGCAGCAGAGTGCATTCTCCTGGCCTGGCAGTGTGCTCTTTGTTTGTTTGTTTTTGTCTCTCTGTGTAGCCCTGGCTGTCCTGGAACTCACTCTGTAGATCAGGCTGGCCTCAAACTCACAGAGATTCACCTGCCTCTGCCTCCTGAATGCTGGGATTAAAGGTATACACCACCACTGCCAGACTAGAAGTTTAAATTTATAAAAGTGCATTTGACCCTCCCTCATGGGGTTTTATTTAACATTATTGTATCTTATGGATTTGATTCCCACTAATACAAAAACCAGGCCTAGCTCACTGGAAAGGAGAGTAGTGTCTCTCTCCTTAGGGATTTGGGATTAGCCCTCCATACCCTCTGCCTGAGTCCTCCAGGGCTATAACGCTGATGAGGCCTGTGCAAGTAAAGACCAATGTTTTTCAAAGTGTAAGTCCTTCCTCTCTATTCATAGAAAGAGTTTGGTTGGCAGTCCATGTTCCTCACCACTCTGATGCAATAAAGGGGTCGAGGAAAAGCCTGAAAACACCAAACCACTTTCCAAAACTGCCTTAGCAGGCCCTCACTGTGTGTAACACACAGGGGTCACATGACCATGAAGAGCAACAGTCAGTAGGGAAACAGCCAGGAACAGAAAAGAATGGCAGACTTTCAAAACAAACGGTGTTGTCTTGCCTGAGCTTCAGTTCATGGGATGTATCAAGGACATGTCTGCCTCCCCGACACATACAACCCAAGAGAGGAGCAATGGACTCCCTGAGATAGCTAGGTCAAAGTTCAAATACTGTCCTGTAGGAGACTCACCCTTTGAAGAAGTCAGCAGGTGGTCCTGCAGCCCGCCCCCTTGAGACTCACTGACCTGGTATGGGTTCTGGTTTCTCTTAGGCTTCTGTGTGCAGTTACTGATGGGAGTGTTCACCACTGAAGCTAACAGCAATGTCACAATGTGAAACACTGATGGCTTGTCAACTTGATGGGACTTAGAATCAATCACCATGGAAACTATCCTCTGGGCAACCCCATAAGGGTTCTCCAGATCAGGTTAGCTGATGTGAGAAGAGCCACCCTGACTATGTACATTAGCCTGATAGCATGAGCCTAGAAATCTCACCTACTTTTCGACTGTTCTTTTCACCTGTAGATAGGGGTCAGATTCTTCTGTTACTCAGATGAGTTTTATTTTGATAATCAGAATTTATCTTGCCAATGGGCAACCATAATTTTAATGGCTGTGAATCGAAACATATGAAGCTGGTGCAGACACTCCGGTGTGCTGATGCGACAGTAGCTGTTGGCTGCCTTAGCAATAACGTCGCCTCATGAGGATCTATGGATGGAAAGTATTCACGGCTCTCTACGCTATGTTACACAGTCCCCGGTAGCTCCTGGACAAGGCTGCTCTGTGGGTATTCACAGCTCACACACCTCAGGAAGGATGTGCCTGCCCAAAAGCTGGCATGCAGGCTAACTCTTCTTTTGACAATCTATAAAAGATTTGTATTAGCTTTTGTCATTTTGACTTGGGATAAGCTCACAGAACCTCCACCAGATTCCCACACCTGGCTTTTGCAGGATTTCTCTTGTGTTGCAGATTAAACCATATCCCCACACTCCATTGTTGTGCACAGGGGTAAAGTGAGCACTCTCATTGTGACAGAATGGCAAAACTGTCTGTTTTCTCGTTTCTGGACAGCAGCATTCAATGGGATCCCGCAGACTCAGCACTAGTTTCTTCACTGGAAGAGCCCACTTAAGCACAGGCTTAGTGCTCAGCATGATTTCCTGGCTATTGGCTCTCAGTTGTTTATAGCTGCAAAGCGGGGAATCCTCCTTGCCGGCAAAATAGCATTGTATTCTGTGTAGCATCTGAACAGAATGCAGCTAATGGGACATAGAGCTTTGGCCATCACAGGGTCTCAACTGGTCATCCAGTCCCTGTTCTCCAATGCAACGTACACAGTGAAGACCAACTACATCAGCTAGACTTTGCCACTAATCAAAGAAAAGCCCAGCTAGAACACATTCCCTACAGAAAGTAGCCTGGCATTCTAAATGTGAGATCTAGGGAGGGTGCTGCAGCATCTGGTATGAACTGGAATAATGACATTAGAGCAGAGAGAGCTTCAGTTTAAGCCAGGCATGGTGGCCACACCTTTAATGCCACCACTTGGGAGGGAGAGGCAGGTAGAGATCTGTGAATTTGAAGTCAAGTTAGTCTATATCATGAGTTCCAGGCCAGCAAGAACTGCAGAGTAAGACCCTGTCTCAAACGAAACAAAGCTTCCAAACTATGAGACAGAAAAGAAAGACAGACAGACAGAGAGAGAGAGCAGAGAAAGGTGGAGACCAAGCAGAGGTCAGCGATGCCCCCCCCCCCCAGATCAGACCAAACAAAATTAAAGTGGATCAAAGACCACATGAAAAAAATCTAAAACTACAACTTCTCTTTTTATATGTATGCACATATGGCACCATATATGTATGGGTACTCACAGAAGCCAGGAGGGCATCAGATCCTCTGCAACTGGAATTGCAGGTGTTTTACAGCCACCTGACGTGGGCACTGGAAACTGAACTGCAGTAATATACACTCCTTAAAGGAAGAGCTCCTTCTCCAGCTCCATAACTATAAACTCCCTGGGGAATAAATGCAAGAGTAGATCTTTGTGGCCTGGATTCTAGTTTCTTAGATGTGACACCTGAAGGACAAATACTAAAGAAAAAATTGAGTGGGCCAAGAAAAATAAAAAAATAAACCACTCCCAATGGAGGCAGGGATGGACTTGGAAGAGAAATAAGCCCCTAAATCATGTTGTCTTCTAACTATGGGGCTACGGAGCGAAGTAAGTCTTCCCCAGGAGTTCACAAACACTTCTGCTTAAATTAGAAAGTTTGGACTCTATTCCCAGCCAAAAAGGACACTATGGATTTAACATAAGCAAAATTAGAACCAAAATAGCTATGGGTTTCACCCTGCAACTCCAATAAGAGATGAAAGAGGCAGATGACAAATCAAGCACTACCAGAAATCCAAGGTCACAACCCTCCTTCCATGGTCTGAGTTTCGGGAAGCATGAAGCATCTTGTATTAGGTAAATGCGGGTGATTAATTGTCAGATGGGTTAGATGAACCCAACTAAAGATGTGTTTCATTGGACAGCAGTTCTCAGCCCTTTGAAGGTTGAGCAACCTTTTCACAGGAGTCACATATAGATATTTATACTACAATCATGACCACAGCAAAGTTACAGTTAGGAAGTAGCAATATTTTATAGTTAAGTCACCACAACATGAGGAACAGTGTTAAAGGATTACAGCATCAGGAAGCTTGAGAACCACTGATTTTGGTAAATCTGTGAACATGGGCTACCAAGCAGCTGGTTTTCATCCCTACTTAAAAATTGAAATATGACTGCTGAATGACAGGAGTGCCTTTCTGTCTATAATGTACTATGGAAATGGGACATGGAAGATGCTCCCCATGTCCACCCCATCATTTTAAAGAGAAGTCCAGAAGGCTGTGGGATAGCTAGATGGGCTGAATGGGAAGAAAAATAGATAGTGGCTTGAGAACACCAGTCTGAGGAATAGGATGGGTGAGCATTGACTCCCATGTGGTATCAGCCTATGATGTGGTTTCAGTGTTACCCAGTAAACCTTAAAGTAGCAACTGAGCAGTAGTGTGATGGGGGTGGAAGGTTAGCTCAGTTGGTAAAGTGTTTGTTTGCCTTGCAATCATGAGGACCTGAGTTCAGTCCCCAGGAGCCTACTTTAAAATGCCTGGGTATGGTGGTATATGCTCGTGATCCTAGCACTAGAGAGACAGAGACAAGAGGATCACTGGGGCTTCCTGGCTAGTTCAATGAGAGACTCTGTCTCAAAGAAGGTGGGTAGAGTTGCTGTTGGCAATGCCTCCAGCCTCTAAACACACATACAAATGTGCACATGCAGGCACACACACACACACACACACACACACACACACACACTTTAGAGAGTTTTTCTTAACTGGGGTTTTCTATTCAAAAGCAACAGAACATTTTAATAGCAAGTTGCATTTAGAAAAATAAACATGAACAAAGCCTAAAGTACAATCTGTTGAAACATGTCTAAAGAAGTAGTGTAGGCACAGGCAGGCCAAATGGAAAAATAGAAGCCATATTCTGCTATTTCTAAAAACCCAAAATGTAACAGAACAAACTCCTCACACAAGAGACATTTGTTAAAGTTGGATGAATCTTGGCAAATAAGAAGTCTTCCAAACCCACACCTACACCAGGTGAGAGGTTACCTGTAAAGAAATATGTGGGTTAATTCAAAACAGATGAAGATTTGCAGAAATAAGAGGCCCACTGCGTGTTCTGAAGTATCAAGGGGAGAAAGGCAAGGAAGCGGGAATGACAAACAATCTGGACAGGCCCCGGAAGTCCACAGTGAGTAGATAAGGTAAGGAGGCTGAAGCCAGACAATTCTAAGACAGTACTTAAGAGGATAACGTGTTCCAAAAATGAGTAGGAGGAGATTTGAGGAGCTGGAGTAGAGGAGGGTGGTAGGCTAGAAGTCTGCACAGAAACCAAGGGGCCTTGCTATTCCACAGAGCTGGAGCTGTGGCATCTGGGACAGATGGGCAAAGCCAGATCCATGGCTCCTGCATAGAAAAGAATTTTAGGATGCTCCAGTGTGGCGCAGAGTTGGAATTTGTTCAAAACAGAAAGAAGGGGCCAGGGAAAAAACAAGCAGAGATGAAGGGTATGGGCTTCTTGGAGACAACACTGCAGTTATGTATCTTGACAGTAGGCAGCAGTATCACTTTGGTGACTTTCAAGATACGCCCAAAGAATTGCTAAGAAACTTTGCCCTGGGTCCCTCACCTCTAAGCTCAGGGAATCCCTCAGAAGATGTGGGGGAAGGGTTGTAGGAGTCAGAGGGGATGGAAGGCACCAGGGGAATATGACCCACTGATTCAGTAAGAGGACTCAATGGGCTCATAGAGACTGAAGCAGCAAGCACAGGCATGCATGAGTCTACACCAGGTCCTCTGTGTACACGTTGTAGCTGTTCACTTGGTGTTCTTGTGGGCCTCCTAACAATGGGAGCAGGTGTGTCTCTGACTCATTTGCCTGCTCTTGGGACCCTTTTCCTCATGTTGGGTTGCCTTGTCCAGCAAGGCTTTTGCCTTGTTTTATTGTATTTTGCTTTGTCATATTTGGTTGTCATTTCTTGGAGGCCTGTTCTTTTCTGATGAGGGATGGAGGGGGACTGGATCCAGGGGAGAGGAGAGGTGGGAGAGAGGGGAAACTGTAGTCAGAATATATTATATGAGAGAAGAACCTATTTTCAATTTTCAAAATGTGCTAGAGATCAGACAGAGAGTTTCTCAATTAAAAAAAAAAATTAAAGGCTAAGAAATACCAAAAGAAACTGTGTGTGTCTGTCTGTCTGTCTCTCTTTCTAAATAAGATTATAGGATGGCCCTGGCAGTGTCATGGGCAGGATTACAGTCTGATAAAGAAAAACCAGAAGTCACTAGGGTCACATAGTAGATTTAATACATGTCTTTACTAATGGGGGCTCTGGGAGAAATCCTAGAAAAAAAAATGGAGGCTTAGAGCTGGAGAGTGAGAATGAGCCACCAACTGGTAACCAAGTATTCAAATGCCCAAGAACATGGGCCACATCTAATTCAAACGTACACACACACACACCACAAGAATGAATAAGTAAATAGAAAGGGAGGTCCAAAGTCAGAAGAAAAGCCAGGAATATCTTCCATCATAGCCATTAAAAGAACTTTCTGAGAAGTAATTGATTCTCTCAACTACTTCAGCCTGGAGAGACACAGAGGAGAGCTTTGGGAGGTGGGCACCGGGATTTTGCTTTGACTTGTTGTGGCTTTGAGGAAGGTGTGGAGCAGGAGAACTTTGCTGACCTTAATGGAAACTGTTCATCACTCCTAAATCATTTTCCTTCTGTGTAGAGGATCCCGTTAATTACATTCATCTTATACAATCCCAAGCAGCTAAAATGACAGTCTAGGCTAATTACACCCTATTCAGAGATCACATTCTACAGAAGCTGTGTGGAACTAACCCAATAGACTCATGTCCCAGCTGGCCAAATCAGCACTCTTAACTACTGTGAATGTATGAAATGGACTATCCCTGGGGGGAAGCAATTCTGTTCATTGACCCTTCCTGGAAGTGAATCTCAGATTAATTCCAAAGAATACACTGGTCTCAGGAACATCCTGTCACATGGCTGGAGAAATGACCATTGTTCATTAACTAAGAGTGATCTCAAAACCCCAGTTCAAGTAAAATGCAGACTCTACCAAAACAGTGCTTTCCTCTGAACTGCCTCCCAACCCTCTCAGGAGTCAGAGCTTCAGAATTTTGTCACCAAAATTAACTAAAGGGGTGCCATGTTTGTGTAAGAATGGCCCCTATAGGCTCGTATATTGGAATGCTTAGTCATCAGGGAATGGCACAATTTGAGAAGGTATCTTGGTTAGGGTGTCTGTTGCTGTGAAGAAACACCATGATAACTCTTATAAAGGAGAATAGTTCATTGGGGCTGGCTTACAGTTTCAATGGTTTAGTTCATTGTCATCGTGGTGGGACATGGTAGCACTCAGGCAGGCATGGTGCTGCAGAAGGAGCTGAGAGTACTATACCTTGATTAATAAGCAACTATCTACCAACTGGGTGTATCTTGAGCATATATGAGACCTCAAAGCCCCGCAGTGACACACTTCCTCCAGCAAGGCCATACTTCCTCCAACAAGGCCACACCTACTCCAACAAGACCATACCTCCTAATAGAGCCACCTGCTAAGAGAGCCAAGCATTCCAACACATGAGTACTTGGGGTCCATATCTATTCAAGCCACCATAGAAAAATTAGAAATGTTAGTAAGTGTGGCCTTGTTGACATAGGTATAACCTTGATGAAGGAAGTATATCACTGGGAGTGGACTTTGAGACTTCAAAAGTCTATTCCAGGCTGGGCAGTGGTGGCACATACCTTTAATCCCAGCACTCAAGAGTCAGGGACAGGTAGATTTCTGTGAGTTTGAGCTCAGTCTGGTCTGCAGAGCAAGTTCCAGGACAAAGGCAACACAGAGAAACCCTGTCTCAATAATCTCCTACCCCCTCCCTCAAAAGTCTATTCTAGACCCTTCTCTCCCCCCCCCCACATACAGATCAGGTTATAGCTCTCAACTACTTCTCCAGAACCATGTCTGCCTGCCATATCTGATGCTCTACTCCACCACCATGATAATAATAGACTAAGCCTCTGGAACTATAAGCAAGCATCTATTAAAACTAAGCTTTCTTTTATAACCACTTCCTTGGTCACGGTGTCTCTTCTCAGCAATAGAACAGTGACTAAGACAGGAGGCAAAAGAAACTTACAGATGTTGGTAAGCATATAGGTTTTTCCATGGTCAGCCAGCATCAGAGGGAGACATTTTAGATGCTGTGAAAACCCAGCAAATATTCATGCATAAAGTTAGAGGGAAGCTGGGTGTACCTAGAATCCTAGCACTCAGCAAGCTCACACAGAACGCATGTGACCATCCCTGTCATGGGTGGAAGAGAGATGATTGTGGGAAAACAGAAACAGGATGATACGCTGCTGCTCACATCCAGGACATTGTCCTTTCATTTGTTCATGTCAGCTGATCCCTTCTGAGAAATCAGGAAGTTGGTTTACTACCCCAGAGTCTCAACCAATGTGTGCAGTGGGAATAGGTAAGAAGAGATGTGACAACACATTTATCAATCATCCACTTGCTTATGTGATCAGTCTAGTTGTGGCATCTTGCCTTGCCAGGGAACTTGTGGTGGTAGCCACACCTTTGGACATGGTTTCAGGGGCAGACATGACCCATTATAAAGTAGAGGAAGGGTTAGCTCTCTTGGGTTGCTGAGACCATCAGAAGGGCAGAGACTAATCGTGTGGAGCAGCAAGACCATTTACAGCAGTTATTTACTCTTATCTGTGTAAGAGCTTCCCTAATAAATACCTATTTATCATTTATCTTGGGTCTAGTGGACTCATCTAAACCCCGCCTTCAATTGGTGTCCATGTGGGTTGAGTCCCACAATCAGGCTTTGATGCTGGTCTGCCATGGCATTCCATGACACAGAGCAAACACCTTCACAGCTCCTACATTCCACAGTGATGCAAACAAATGATATAAATCAGAAGACATAAGGGTTCAAAGCCCTTATTAACTCTGCACAAAAGGCAGAATTGTATGCTATTCTCATGGTACTTAAGGATTTATAGAACTTCTCAAAATACTTACAGACTCTCAGTATGCAGAGAGAGTTGTCTTATACATGGAAACTGCTGAATTTATTCCTGATGATACACAATTAACTTTGTTATTTATGCAATTACAAGAAATAATCAGGAACAGGAATATATATATATATATATATATATATATATATATATATATATACATATATACACACACACACACACACACACACACACACACATATATATATATATATATATATATATATATATATATATATGCCAGGTCCTCTAGCACAAGGCAATGATGAAATTGGTCATTTATTAATAGGAAGTGTGATGGAGGCCTCAGAATTTCATAAAAAACACCATGTGAATAGCAAAGGTTTAAAGAATTTTTCCATCACTTAGTAACAAGCTAAAGAAATAATTTTAAAAATGTCATACTTATTCCTTCTATAACCAAACTCCTTTACCAACAAGTAGTAACCCAAAAGGTATACATAAAAATAAAATTTGACAGATGTTTCACTTTACAGAATTTGGAAAATTAAAATATGTGCATCATACAATAGACACATTTTCAGGATTTCAATGGGCAACTGCTCTGAACTCTGAAAGGGCTGATTCTGTTATTACACACCTATTAGAAATAATGGCTCTTTTGGGCATACCTGCACAAATAAAAACTGACAATGCAGTGTCTCCAGTAAATTGAAACAGTTTTTGAAAATATTATAACATAAAGCATATTACAAATATACGGCACAATCCTACAAGACAAGCAGTTGTTGAGAGACCTAATTGCACCTTAAAGGAAATATTCTATAAACAGATGGGGAAATCAAGACCCCCCAAAACAGATTACATAATGCTTTACTAACCTTAAACTTTCTTAATGCTGATGAGAAAGAAAAAACAGCCACAGAAAGACACTGGACAATAGAAAAAACTTGTGAACTAAATTAGCTGGTATACCTCAAGGGTATGTTAACCTCAGAATGGAAACCAGGATATGTGCTACATTGGGGAAGGGGTTTCACCTTTGTTTCTAAAGGAGAAGAAAGGCTGTGGATACCATCAAAGTTGATCAAGATCCAATTTGAACAGGAGAAACCTCTTGATAAGGAAAAATGATAGGTCATCCACCAAGGTAAAAAGTAGTAAAAAAAAAAAAAAAAAAAAAAAACAAAGGTCAGGAAAGTGTGCTATTTTTGTTTACAGAAAAACAGGAAATAACCATCTTCAAAAAGCCAAAAGACATCAAACATATAGATGCCTTTAAAAAAAGAATCTGATTTGTGGCACCAATATCAATACAGGGTAAAATCTCTCTATCTGAATACTATATCTCCTTTCTTCCCAGTAAAGTTGTAGTCCCAATTCAAGTAAAAATCAAAGCATCAAAGCTGGCTATGGAATTGGACTGTGACTTTCCTTCTCATATCAAAAGAGTCAACTAGTGTGAGACATTAAAAAAAAAAATCGGGGGACTGTCATTGTCAAAAATCTATTATCTCTCCAAAAATTCCTAATTTTCTTCATACTTATTTTAATCCTTATTGATACCCTTCCAAGTATACATACCGTAAAACTTAAACTTTCTCTGTTGAACAGTAAAATTTCCTAGTAACAATCACTGAAGTCTCCAGAAAGAATATGGGGCCCCACAACATTGATTCAACTTGATGTCTTTGAACTAGTAAACACCACTCAAGATGGTTCACCTTCTTATAACACTCTGGCCAGAGCTTCAGATAAGAACTTCAGAAAAGCATCACCTGCTACTCAGAGACCAGCTACAAATGTTACAGATAGTCCTCTTGAGACTTAACCATTGCTTTATTTTTTCCCCTACAGGATCCCATATAGTCACTTTTGCCCCCATGACAGCTGGAAGCAATTATAAGAAAATGGCACCCCCTTTCCCTACAGTTGGCTTACATGGTGTTTTGGTTTTTTCCCTAGAAAATGGATAAGTGTCACCTGCTAAAGGTTGGTTTTAAGTTGTGTAGGGTTGGGAAAGGAAAATGATGTTCAGACTCAGGAATCTCTTTTAGAAAATTATAAAGGGAATGGATGGGATGGGATATAAGTAGACTAACATATCTTCTTGTGAACTATTTTAGCAACTATTAACTATAGACAACTTACATTGTTACAGATCTTTGTATGTTGAAACTTATGTAAAATTAATTTATACTCCTATCTTGAATAATTTGTACATAGCTTCATACTTGAAATTATATTTGTCATACTGTGTAGGCTCTTCTTCCTGTTTACAATGTTTTGCACACAAATATAAAACTATTTTTATCATATTCTATGTATTTATGTTTCTACATATGCTTAAGATATTTTGTGTATTGAAACAATTTAGCCTATTTTTATCATCTTACACTATACAGTTCTACCTCTGGACAAGATACTTCAGTTCTACCTCTGATTTAGAGATTCACATATATGTATATAGTTACAAATTTAAGGTCATTGTCCTTATGATGACATAGCTTTAAAAATTACTTATATTTGGGAAGATTCAGTCACTGAGCAATGTGTTTCTGAGTATTACAGATTATAGAGTAGGACAGTCTTTCAATTTTCCTGCTTCTGAGATGGTCTGTCAGATACTCTAGGCTTTAGCCAAAGTTGGTTGCCCCAATGTTACCATGACACCTTGGGTGACTATCCAGGTAGCTTGCTGTTTCTGTTTTTGCTAGCACATTTAGGAAGTCACACAATTGCACTTCCTGCTTACCCTAGTAATGCTATTTTCCTTCTCAGGTCTTTGATGAGGTTGAAGACTATAGACATTCACAGGTAATATCCTCTCTTATCTTAAATAGAAAACAGTAGGTACAAGACTTAGACTTTCCAGATGAGGACAGCTATTGGAAAAATCTCTGTTATGTGCCATTACCCTGGAAATGGACATGTAGAATGTGTCTATTGCTCAGTGTTTCTCTTGCTGGTTGTAGGTCTTAATATGTGTGTGTTTTTACCTTTCCTTCTCCTGGAATATACTTGATAATTTGTTTGCATTGTATATAGTTTTTGTATCAGGCTTAAAATCCTTCTTTAAACAAAAGGGGAATTGTAGTGGCCTCTTGCCTTGCCAGGGAACTTGTGGTGGTGACCACACCCTTTGGATGTGGTTTCAGATGCAGACATGACCCATTATAAGGTAAAGAAGGGGCTGGTTCACACTCTGTTGGGTTGCGGGTTGCGGGTTGCAGAGAACATCAGAAGGGCAGATACTGCATCTTCTGGAGCAGAAAGGCTGTGGCAGTTATTTACTCGTATCTTCCCTAATAAATACCTATTTATTATTTATCATTTATCTTGGGTCTGGTGGACTCATTTGAAACTCACCTTCAAGTCTGTTTGTTTTTTGGAATCAATAAGCCAGACTAATGCTTCAAGTGCATCTACCCTTCCTGGAGACAGCTGTGAATATGGCCCACCACGAAATCAGAAGTGCATCTTACCTGTGCACAGGGATAGCTATGAACACAGCCCATTACAGAATCATAAGGTGGCTTTTCATTTCTTTGTTTCCTTGATGAAGTTTAGGATTTGTTTTGTTTTTTGTTTTTGTTTGTTTGTTTGTTTTTGGTGATTTTGGGGGCCATGGGATTTTTTGTTTGTTTTGATTTTTGTGGAATTGGAGGGTTTTGTTTAATTTTGTTTGGAAAGACATTTTGGTTACTCAATTGGATAGTTCTCAAGCATGAACTCTGTCTATGACACACCAAGTCACAATGTCAAAAGGCTGGTTACACACCTGATAGGTAGAGCTGGGCCTCAGAACGCAACACTCACAACTACAATGCTCCTGCCTGCTGAGTATTTGACAGAAAAGACATCAGAGACCCCTGAAGCAGCCTGTCAATCTTTCATACTCCCGTCTCTCCTAGAAACCAGAATCCTTCCTTCTCAGTGTGAACCAGAGAGCCCCCTCCTCATTAAGGCAGACACCTAAAAAGGTCATTCTGTCTTCTCCCTTCAAGGCATATGGGGTTTTAACCAGGAAGACAAAAAAACCCTTGGCAGGAGCCATGGTGTTACTGCCAAATGGTAGAACCTTAAGAGGCCAGGCCTGGGGAAGTCTTCACTCACTGAAGAGTATCCACAGAGGGGTTATGAGGCCTTTGGTCCCTTTCTGTCTCTTTCCTGTCCCAGCCACAAGGAGAGCTTGTTTTGTTCCACTCTACACTTCCCATGGGCCATAAAGCCATGATGCCAGTGAGTCAAGGTCTGAAACCCAAATAAATACATCTCCATTGTCAGCCCATGATGGCCAGTATCTGCATACTGCTGTCTTCATCTAGGCAAGGGGGTAGGATGGAAATTTCTCTTTAAGTTGGTGGGATTTATAATCACCATGGTAACAAATCTCTGCATGCCTGTGAGGGATTATCCAGATTCAGTTCATTGAGATGGGAAATCCCACCCCTAATGTAGACCTTTCTGTTCTGCAGGCTGAGGTCCCAGAGTGAACAGGGTGAAGCCAGCTGAGAACCGGTACTTATTGCTCTCTGCACAGTGTGATCAGTCACCTCATGTTCCTGCCTCAGTACCTTCCCTACATGGTGGCTGTACCCTCGTGCCATGAGCCACTTACTTTTGTCAGGTAGTGTGTCAGCATCTCACTCTATAACCCAGCCTGGCCTGGAATTCACAGCAGTCCTCCTGCCTCAGCCACCCAAATGCTGGGATTATAGGTATGTATCATCACATCCAGTCATGACTCCTCTTTTCTAAAGTTTCCATTTCATGAAAAACTTTGACCATGAAAATCTGTAACACTTATCTCCTTTTATAGAAGATGATTGTCCGTGAACAGTGTGCTGAACAACAGGAAGGTTTCAAAAGAAACAAAAGCCATGGATAGCAGCTCACTCCACCAAGAGAAGTTACAGTGGACTTCCCATTTGCTAGCAAGTGTTTGGTTCTGGTCCCAGAGCTCTGCCCAGAACTAAAACAGAGTTCTGCCCAGCACAGAGACCTCTCTGGATATTCATTATCACATTCCGGACTCTGTTCTCTGATGTCCACGGGAAGCAGGTATGAACTTCCACCCAGGTCAGGTACTGTCTTACCATTTCTTTGGAGTGTCACTGTCAGCAGGAAATCAGGGTTCCTATTTGTGGGTTCTTAGCCTCAGTGACAAAAGAATTTCAGTTAATGATCATTAGTAGTACTTTGGCTTCTGTCTATATGAACCTGAGAAAAGAGTCAATCTTGTTTTCCAAAGCCTGTCTCAACTGCTCCAGTTTTAGCTACAATCCTGCTGCTCTTTTCATTTAAAAATCTAAGAGCAAAGGATTTAAGTATGAATGAAAATTAAGAGAAGCTGCCATTCATTTGTCTTCTCCTGCTCGTTGTCGTTCTTAGCTGTGCCCCTGAAAGGGTGGGAAGAGTGTGCCATTGGTTCTTGGTTCTATAAACACACTGTTCCTTCCCTTCCTGCTAAGACATCCAACACATCTGCTTTCTGTTTTTATATCATAATTACCAGTACTTCCTGGAAAACTCCACTCTTCCTATAAAAGTTCTCCCTCACAGGGAGGACATCAGCCACAGCTTGAAGCCACCCAGCTCTCATCCAATTCCCATCCACCCTCTCAGCTGATTCCTTTGAAAGTGTGAAAGGGGACTATGAACTGCATCCCAGCCTTCCTATGAACCCTATGAACGGATTATTGACCTCTTCTAGGATATAGACTAGAAGATGAAACCCCATGTTTTCCCTTGCCATACGGGGGTCCATATACAGCTGTCCAGCACATGTAACCAACCACTTAAAACTCCACAGTAGACATAAGGGGAGGTAGCATACTTCTGAAGTTCTGAACCATGTAACAGTAAGGACACCCTCATAATCCTGGGTAACCACTCTTCCAGTAGAACAACTGTACCTCCCTCCTATGAGTAATTGTGGCCAGGTGCATCTTGGTAAGAGATATAAAAACAGCAAGCTTCAGGCTGAGATGGCTTAGTGAATAAAAGCACTTGCCACCAACCCTGACAACCAGAGCTTAAAACTTCAAATACCTTCCACATGGTTCAAGGAGAAAAACTGACTCCAAAAAGTTGAACTCTGACCTCTACATGGCTGCACAGGTATGCACATGAAAATGAATAGCGTGAAACTTTTAAATAAAAAAATATAAAGACCAGCTTAAACACAATGGGTATGAGCAAGTTGCAAGTCAGTATGTCCTTAAAGCAACCACCCAAGATTAAAACGCTCTTCAGCACATCATGATAAGTGTGATAGGGCATACCTATGCTTACAATTACAAACATTTACAATTAAAAATACACAGAGATCACCCAGAGTTATATACCAGATCATCAGTCAATCCAGGCAAGGGTCCATCCCTTCTCTCCCTTAACGACAGCTTCTCCCCTCTAAACTCTGGTAACAGCTAGGGTAAAAGGGTCACTTCAGCCTGTGACTCCAAGACCAGTCTGGGCAACAAAACAAAGCCACATCTGAAGGAACAGAGGCCATGAAGGTGTGTGCAGCCACAGGAGCAGCACAGGTGAGGAAGGAGAACAGGCAATGAGAGTCCCTGGCAGCAATGACAGCATTGCTGGGGCCAGGCTTCCAGCCACGGGTTCTGATACAGGCGTGTTTGGCTCAAACACCCTTAGATATTTCTTACAGCTGCTGTCCTGCTGGCTGATGACTTCACAGCAAGTCTCTTCTAGGAATGACCTCAGATTGGCAATCTGTACAACCCTGGTGTTGGGAATCATCTTTGGGAGTCTGAAGTCATCAATATGGCCTCCACCTTCGGTATGTTTGCTTTCCCTTGCTTAGTAATATAAATGAGAATGCCCCCCCCCATAGGTTTCCAAGTAGTGGGACTGTTTGAGAAGGATTAGAAGGTGCGGCATTTTTGGAAGAGGTGTGTCACTGGAGGTGGTCTTTGAGATTTAAAAATTTAAAAATAATCAGGCTTTCTCTCTCTCTCTCCCTCTCTCTCTCTCTCCCCTGTGGTTCAGGATGTAGCTCTCACCTACTGCTGCAGCACCAGGAATGACATCATACTTCATGCTGTCTACAATAATAATGGACTAAGCCTCTGAAACTGTAAGCAAGCCTCCAATTTAATGAGTTCTTTCATAAGAGTTGCCTTGGTCACAATGTCTCTTCACAGCAAAAAAACAATGACTAAGACAAGAAGAGTAAAGAATTATCAGCAAGTGAGGTTGAAGAAAACAATCTAAAGACATAACATTCAAAAATATACTAAGATAATGGATGGGCCAACAAGATGGCTCAGCAGGTGAGGGTACTTGCCACCAAGCCTGACTACCAGAGTTCAGTCCCCAGAATCCACAAGGTAAGGAGGGCATCCTTTTTCACTTGTTATCCTCTGACCTCCAAACAAGTCATGCAACACACACACAATATTATTTTAAAAAGAGAGTGAAGTTGCATTCAGTGGAACTCTCAATAATGAAAGCACTTAATAATTAGGTTACTAAGATCACCTATTATTTAAGATGTTTGCTCTTTCTCTTCACTCAGCCAGTAAGAGATTACAGGTATGATGTTCTAGTCTTCAAGTGGCAGAAAACAGCGCTGAACCCTTAACAGGGCGACCTGAGTATGGCAGAACTAGTCCAGATCAGATACACAGGTTACAATGCACCCTAAGAGGAACAGTTCTCTTCTATCAACCTTCCTTTGGGACATACATTGGACCATGATGCCTGCAACCAGTTCTTCATGCAGTAACTTGTGTGTCTCCAATATGGCACCCTACATGTCATTTAACCAAAAGGAAAAAAAAATGAGAAAAGGTCAAGCATTGGTCCCCTGCCCTTAGGACTCCCTGGGTTGCACTCCTCCCAACCTTAAATAGCTAACTTGGTTAAAGAAGACACATTGTGGAACAGTCTCCTAAACACTCCAGACCTAGGTAAAAATCTACATTGGATATATGGGCAGCTGCCCAATGGGAGATGCTGGCTTGGCTAGTCTTGGTTGTCAACTTGACTACATCTAAAATTAACTAAAATCCAAATGGTGGGCATACCTATAAAGGAATCTTAATTAAACCATCTGAAGTGGGAAGACCCACTTCTAGTCTTTGAGGTGGAAGACAGAGCTTTAATACAAATCTTTTGAAGATCCACCCTTCACCTGGGCCACACCTTCTGCTAGGGCTCCATATAAAGGACATGGAAGAAGGAAGTTTGCCCTCTGCCTGCTTGCTCTCACTATCAATTCCATTCCTTCACTGGCAGAAGAGCCCACTTCTTTAGGATTCCAGAATATACTGAAGACAAGATGAGACATCCAGCCTCAGAGATCAAACAACTACTGGATTCTAGGACTTTCTCTTGACATACAGCCATTGTTGAACTAACTGAACCACAGCCTGTAATCCATTTTAGTAAATCTAATACACATACTTATCATTCCTTAGGTTCTGTTCCTCTAGAGAACCCTCACTAGTCCAGATGCCATGTTCTCAAAATAAGAGATGCACGGTTCCCTCAGTACCCAGGACACCTGGTCCAGTAGCAAAGGAACTGAAAAAGCAGCCTTTCTCTGTTAACTTTGTCTCCAGCTTAATTAACTTTATCTCTACTAGTTTATAGGTTTTATTAGTCAATGATAACACTTTAATATGGGGGCAAACAATTCCCTATCAAACTAGAAGTTAACTTTGCTACTGGGACTGCTAGATACCAGGATTAACACACATATTTTTCATATCATAATGGCTGCAGTGATTATTCCAAAATGTAAAAAGAAAACACAGGTGTCTGCTACATAAGAGATATGCATATGGAATATCTGAACCCCTGCATCAATCCCCAGAAAACACGGAACATATTTCATATAAACAACACTGGCAAATGATTAGGATCTAAGAGAAGCTCACAGTGAATATGCCAGCATCTAGGAAGAAGGAAGGCCCAGGTTGGAACGCCAATGGAGGCTCAAGCTTTGATGCATAGACTCCTCGAATTGTAGAGTTAGGGAGAAGGACCAATCCACCTGGTGATTGTCCTGGTAGGGTACTACTCTGGACTATCAACACATGTCATTGTCCTTGGAAGGCCACAAGGAAAAGGGTCTCTGCCTCCAATAGAAACAGAGAATGTTAATTCTAGTGTTAATGGAGAATCAGGGCCGGAGAGATGGAGAAAAGTAAAGAGACAACACAAGAGAAGAAACCATAAAAAACATCAACAAATAAAGTCCTAATAAAGATAGATGTGACTGGACTAGAAAGATAGCTCAGTGGTTAATAATACATACTGCTCTGCAGAGGACCCAGGTTTAGTTCCCAATACCTGCACTTCACAACCACCTGGGACTCCAGTGCCAGGGAATCCAGTGTCCCTTTCTGGACTCTGAAGGAACTGCATCCACATGTATGTACCCACTATTACACATACACACAGATACACATAATTTTAAAACAAAGAACTATTTTTAAAGATAAATGTGACAATAATTACTAAAGGCAAATATATTAAAGTTATCTTAAAATGCAGAGACTGTCAGTTTTCAGAAAAGTCTACATACAGTATATCCATTCCAATAGTTATACCTATAAGTTAAGAAACTTAATGTTACTTTGTGGAAACACTAAGACAAGTAAATATTAACACAGCCCCATTGATAGTAAACAGAGGGACTTGAAGACACGTGGAATTCTTGGAAATAAAGACAGATGCTGTGTAATAATAAATATCATTTTAAAATTTGATTTGGGTGGTAATTTTAAACTTGTATGTACTTAGTCATAGGAAATGTAAAGTATTTCAAAGAGAAGTCAACAAACCCACCACTTAATGAGACTGGTATATTCATACATACGCCCTTTTGAAACTGGTGAATCAGTCATACCAGAGCCATTGAGAGGGCAGATGTAGGTCGTCAGTAGTGTCTGTCTAACATGCACCACCCCATGGATTCAGTGTCCAGCACAGCACAAATAAGGCACATACTTGTGACCCCAAGATTCTGAAGGTAGAGGCAGAGCAACAGAAGCTCAAGGTCATCTCTAGCTACATAGAGTTTGAGTCCAGCCTAGAATCATGAGACTCTGTCTCAAAAGCAAAAACAGGATTACCACTAAATAAATAAATAAATAAATAAATAAATAAATAAATAAATACAGGAAGTAGCTTTCTGTAGCAAAATGTTCTAAATCTGACTGCAGTGGGATTTGCACAGTTCTTTCCATTTGCTAGAACTTAAAACTATATGTTCTTAAGAGAATTTTATGTTTAAAAATTAGACTTCAATAAAGGTTCTAAAAACAGTTCAACATGATTATGAAAAGTATGTGAATCTACGTAGTAGTCTGCACTGGGCAATTAAGTCACCTTAAACACAAATGAACTATTTAAAAGATTCTTCTTCATAGAGATCACCTAGTGCATCTAAACTAATAAAGAACCGATAACAGATAGATCATATATCCTAAACACAAATAAAATGAGAAAGTTAAAAATTCTTTTTAAAAGACATACAAATCTTCCAAAGGACCTGGGTTCAATTCCCAGCACACACATGGCAGCTCACAACTGTCTGTAATTCCAGGTCTGGGGGATCTGACACCCTCACACAGACATACATGCAGACAAAATACTAATGTATACACAATAAAGACAAATAAATCATTCTTTTCAAGTTGAAGATAAAGGTGCTAGTATTCTACATTTAAAACACCAGAAGATTCTGCCACTGAGTGCTTAGAGCTGACAAATACTCTCAGCAAAATACAAAATCAGAATTAGAAAATCAGCAGTTTCTACATACCAGTAGCAAACCCATGCAGCCTGCCTGGTTTTCAACAAAGGTGCCAAAAATATACACCAGAAAAAAAGGACAGCATCTTCAACAAATGGTGCTGGGCAAACTGAATATATACACACTGAGACTTCAGAAAACACACACACACACTGAGACTTTGTGTCACTCCACTCAAAATGGCTTAGTTTTTTGTAGGGCCCTGCATGGACACCTTGAGCAAAGCCTGAAGCTGTTGGCCAGAACTCCTTGCCCCAAACCTGTTGTTGGTACTCTTCCCGTTTTGATAACACACACCTCATGACTATACACACCTCTAGGGAGGAGCTAAGCCTAAAATTCCTGTAATTTTCCACCGTGATGTAAGTCAGTATTTAAGTCCATTCAGTCCCCTCAATAAATGGCATTCGGAGTTCCAACATTGCCATTGAACGAATGACCCACTGTCTTGTCTCTTTATTTCAATCTCTATGCCTTCACCCAATTTGTGGAACAGATCATAGCACAGGCGCTACAGTTTTTCTATTGCTATAAAGAGATATGAACAAGGCAACTCAGAAAGTATTTAACTTAGGGGGTTCGAAGCTCCAGGAGGTGGAAAGCGTAACAAGAGGTAGGAAGGCATGGTGCTGGAGCAGTAGCTCAGAACTTCTTTCTGATGCATAAGCACGAGGCAGAGGGAAACCTTAAAGCCCACCCACACAGTGACACACTTCCTCCAGTAAGGCCACACCTCCAATCCTTCCCAAACAGTCCCACAAACTGGGGACCATGCATTCAAATACATGAACCTATGGGAGCTGTTCCCACTGGCCCTACCCAGTGGGACTGTAAGCTGGTGTAACCACTGTAGAAATCAGCCAAGAGTTCCTCAAAAGCTAAGTGAGGTTGGGCAAGGCTGCTTAAACATACAATCCCAGCAATTAGGAAGCAGAGGCAGAGTGAGCACTGCAAGTTCAAGAATAGCCTGAGCTACATAACGATACTTTGTCTCTAATTAATTAGTTAGTTAAACTTACCTACAGCTGTTATCCCTGTCTTTGGCAGACACAGGAAGAAATCTATCAATGTGCTGAGGGTTGCCTGCACACTCATGTTGACTGTCACTTATTTCCAATAGCTAGGATATGGCATCTGCCTGAACATCCATCAACAGATGAATAGATAAAAGAAACGTGGCACATATGCCCAATGGAGTTGCATTCAGCCATGAAAACAAAATTATTTCATTTGCAGAGAAGTACATGGAACTGGAGATCACGCGATGTGAAATAAACCAGACTCGCCAGGCGAATGTTGTCTGCTTTGTATCATAAGCAGAATTTAGATTTAAAACAAAACACATCTGTATGTATTTACATATACATGCATGCCATTTATACAACATGGAAGTCGAAGGAGGGCTCTTTGGGGAAAATAAGAGGAGAGGAGACAGGAAAGAGGGAAAGCGAGAGTCAGGAGGGAGAGTGAGTGAGTACAGCGCTGGACATGACAGAAGGAAAGCCAGAACTCTGTACCAAGAGTATATACTGGCAATAAAACACTTTAAAATGCTTGTCTGAGAGCCTAAAAATAAAACTAACTCATGGACTTAAGAAAAAACACCAAGACAAATGAGTTGATTTAGTACTGAAAGAGAAACAGTACTTTAATACCAGAAGCAACTGAGATAAACTGTGGATGCTGAGAGATGAGGGCTAAGTGTTAGTATTGAGAATAGACAGAGGAGTCAGAACTGTAGGTGCTGTGGAGAAAATATGAATTAAACCCACTTCAAAATGTAGACGTAATGGAAACTGTCTAGATGTTATATGAAAGAGAAGCTCAAACAAGATCTGTGAAGGAAGTGGAGCCACTTAGTATTCCTACACAAAACAAATGCTAGATTCGCATGGTCTTATAGAGAGCACGTCCACCAGATTGTTAAAAAGTTCAAGATTCCAAAGTTACACCAATTTTTCCCAGAAGGAAGAAAAGGGACCTAAGACCTCACAGTATTTTGCAAAGCTAATATAACTGCAATATAAAACTCAGACCCGCACAAAGCAAGAAAGGAAAATCATAGACCAATTCCACTTACAAACCCAGATTCTAATGTTCTAAATGAAATATGAGTCCACTGAATTCAGCCAGAAATTACAGAGACATGTCGGTGAGCACAGTTTACTGACTCGTGGCAAGAGGAGTTTAACATTTAAAAACTTCTAGCCATAGAACAGGTTAGAGAAGAAAGCCACTTCAACAGATCCAGGCAAGTATCCAATACAATTCAACACTCACTCATGATGTCTAGATATCCAGAAAGATCTAGAAAGCAAGGGAAAATCCCTGAACATAATCACAGACTCTAACAAACCTAGACAGCAAACACGGGACTTGTGGGCAAAATAGGAAGAGAAGTTGCTGGAAAGGTCAAAGCAGTTTTCCCCTATTGCTCTTTTTGCTCACAATTATATAGTCCAGGCTCATACATAAGGTACATACACTTAGTGCAGGGCAGGTCACTCCTTCCAACTCCAGGCCCCTGCCAATCTTTTCTTCCTTCCTTCCTTCCTTCCTTCCTTTCTTCCTTCCTTCCTACCTTCCTTTTTTAATTTTATTTATTTATTTATTGGCTTTTTGAGACAGGATTTCCTTATGTAACAGTCCTGAGTGTCCTGGGACTCACTTTGTAGACCAGGTTGAACTCAAATTCAGAGATCCAACTGCCTCTGCCTTCCTAGTGCTGGGATTAAAGGCATGCACCACCACCTGACTGCCAATCATGTTTAACATAAGTGAAAAACCTGACACTGTGATTATAGCAGTCTCTAGAAGAATGAGCTGGTTTCTACAGAAGAAAGCATCTCACTCTAGGATGAAGTGAGGGTCTAGCCTTACAAGGCCAAATGGTGGGACTCCTGAAAGTCAATGCAACTTATCTATGAAGCCTAGGGGCAGAGGACATCAGTTCTTGAAGGTGGCAAGCCTTCCCTGACACATTTGAGTCCTTCCATTTTACATTCACTCCCCTCCCATCCTTCAGTGTTTACCCACTGACCCTGATTTCAAAGGTTAGTTCCCATATTGACCCATATGAAAATGCCCCTTCAGCCTGTGTGACAGACTCCAATCAAAACCACTTAATCCAGCAGCTCTCAACCTGTGGGCCACTTGGGAGTCAAGCAGCCCTTCAGAGGTCACCTAAGACCATTGGAAAACACAGATATTTACACTATGATTCATAACAGTAGCAACATTACAGTTGTGAAGTAGCAGTAAAAGTAATTTTGTAGTTGGGGGTCACCACAGCATGAGAAACTGCATCAAGGGGTCACAGCATCAGGAAGATTAAGAACCACTGACAATCTATGCTACATACTCTACCCCCCTTGGAGAGCCAGGCACTGGGGTCTCTACACACATTCCAGAAAAAGGCAAGCTATTGTGTGGGTTTGGGGATGGCGCCATTTTCACAGGACCACTTGGCACTATGGCAGTGAGGTTTGCCCAGAGGAGATGAACAATCAATAAAACAAAACCACAGATTACAACCCACATATTACAATCACAATGATTTGAGGGTTCAAAACTTTCCCAGAACCGTTTCCCTAGTGCATTGCTCTCCCTTAAGACTGGCAGAGGCTGATAAGCCAACAGGGTAGGTGACGTGTGAGCACTGTGGCTTGGGAGGCCTGGAGCACCAACTGCAGGGTCTGCCAGAGTGTGCTCACTGTCCTTGTCAGCCTTCAGAACATCCCATCATGACCTGCAACACAACGCAGGGCACGTTGGACTGATGTGGGGTGCGGGATATAGGAAAGGGGATAAGATTTTTTTTTTTTTAAACAGTTAAAAAGTCAAGGAAAACTACGGTTTCATTTTCTGGTTCCCTACGCTGCAATGGCAGAGGTTGCTGCATTTGGCTCTCCCAGATCTTTGCTGGGATCAGTTTTCTTCCTTAGAGACATTACAAAAATTATTCCTGGGAAAATAGTTGACAGCAATAGCAGGAAACAAGGTGGGGAGAGGGATCAGTAGAGGAGGGAAGCGAAAGAAAGGGAAGGGAAGGGGAAGAAAGGGGCAGAAGGAAGAGAAGGGAAGCGAGGCCACACCTCCTGGATTACAGTAAACCCTGAAGTTTTAGAGATTTGGATGGAGAGAAAGCAGGTGACTGAGGAGGACACAGACACTTGCTCACAGTGGCCCATCTCTGGGCTTCTGTGGGGACACACCTGTGCACTTAACAGGCAGGGAGAGAGGAGGGAAGAGGCCAGCAAGGTGGGAAAGCCCTAGAAGGACCAGGACAGAGAACAAGCTCCTCACCTGTGGCCTGGGATGTCGTTCCCACACAGCAGTAAAGTCTACAGTGGTCTTTCTGGCCACTTCCAGCTGTGCAGACAGCTTCCTGCCAGGGAGCTCCAACACGGGAGCAGAGATGGTTTCCACTGAGACTTGGTCTACCTCAGTTCTGATAACATCTGAAGAAGAATAAAAGACCAGAACCCAATTTGTGAATAACCAGTAAGAAGAAATGTACTCACAGCAAGATCTGGTTTTCAGAAAGATATGGACTTATGCATAAGCACACATGTACTGTTCATGTGTTTGGGCACATTTGGATGTGGCACACTTAGAGACCAGAAGTCAACAACCTTGAATGTCCTCCTCTATCACCTCCTACCTTATTTTTTAGGACAGGGTCTTTCACAGAACTTGGATCTAGTCTGTTGGCTAAGCTGACTAACAGCGAGTGTCAGGGATTCCCTGTTCTGACTCCCCAGCCCTGGAATTAAAGGAATACACAAACACACTTGGATATTTAAGTTGGGTTCTGGGGATCAAACTTCAATCTTCACTCTTGCATAGCAAGCACTTTCCCAATTCAGCCACCTCTCCAGCCCCAAGACATGCACTTCTGTCTGACATTGTTTCAAAGTTAACTCTAAACACTCCAGCTTTTCCCCTACTGCTCATAAATCATAAAGGATTGCTCTGCAGAGTCAATTATTGCTTTCACTTGTAACACAAGTTCTAATTGCCCTTAATAATAAAAACCCAGAATCAGAGATTAGAGGGTGAAAGCGGAGAGATCAGAGAAGCAGAGCAGCCAGCCACTAGCACTCTACCTCTATGAAATCCCAAACTGAAAAGGGGCTGCCTCCTGTTTCTGCCTGCCTTATATTCCTCTCTCTACCCAACCATATCACTTCCTCTTTCTTCCTCCCTAGTGCTGGAGTTAAAGGTGTGTGCCTCCCAAGTACTGGGATCAAAGGCATGAGATCCCAAGTGCAAAGATTAAAGCTATGGGCCACCACTGCCTGGCCACTATGGTTAACTAGTGGCCAGCTCTGAGCTCTGATCTCTAGGCAAACTTTATTTGTTTAAGTACAAACCAGATATCACCACATTCATTCCAATTTTTTATTCCGATGAATCCAAGCCAAAAGTCTGTTCTGAGTTTAGAGAGCCTTAACTTTCCTTTCTTTCTTTTCTTTTCTTTCTTTTTTTCTTTTCTTTCTCCCCTATTTACCTCTTTGGGGAAGCAGAATCCTTGGTGGAGAAACCTCTCTAGGAAGATAATGCCTCTCTCTGTGAGATGGGATAACCAGACACCAATGCTAGCATGCACTGACTGGCTCTTTCCTGGGGCTGACTAACCTGTGGCCCAGCCCTCTTTACCCTCAAAAATGAGTAATTTGATTAAAATTCTAAAAACTAGGGACCAGGCTGAGGCCCCAGATGCCAACAAAAGAATCAAGGAATGCGTGCCTGACCACACAAACAAGCCACCTTGTGTGGAAAAGAAACTGCCCTCAGTGCATTGCCAGGTCTGAGATCCAGCCACAGAGTCCAGCTCAGAATGTTTCTTTATTTTTAATCTCTACTTTCCTACTTAGCACAAGACTTGTGAAGAAAAGAAGTGACCTAACCGTCCTGTTCCCCAAACCCTTAAAGCCATGCCGAGGACATGAGAAGTATGACTGACTTTGAGCAGCATGGGGATTAGGATGTTTTCAAAAATCCATGAGACTTGGCCCTCCCCAAAGCAAACAAACAGTCTGATGGTGACCTGAAGCCTTCCAGGGCACAAATGGTAGATTAGCGCACGCTCTATTTGCCTCATGTATGCATGCAGAGAATTACAAGAGAGCCATGACAGCTTTCTTTTTACTGAGATGAGCAATGTGCTAGGGAGTAAACCAGTCATGTGGCTGCAGCACCCACAGAATTTAAGGTGGGGCAACACCTGAGGAACATGACTACAGCTGTGTACCTCAGCTAATCTGCATCTTGGCATTTGTTTACATTTCTCCCATCTGCTCTAACTGTATCTGTCAATTTTAACTTTTTAGGTATATTTTATGACAGTCACAAAATAGTCTCTTCTTCCAGGTACATATATTTTGTATAATTATAACACATCTAACTCAATTATTTTTCTATTTCTAGGTCATGCAATTCATCTGGTTTATTCAAGTTGTGGAAACCTCCCCCAAATCCTCAAATAACAGAAATCATGCAGTTCAGATCTGTGTTGATAAAGCATCAATTTTCCCCCAGTTATGTCTAATTTCTAGAAGAGACTTCCCATCAGCATGAAATATCACTATACCATTTATTTCCTATACATGACCACAAGCTCAAGTATCTCCTCTGAGTATTGCCCACAAATTAACTGTCTTACCAACCAGGATGGCTAAAGATTTGTCTTCCCTGGCAAGAAATGTGGAACATTGTTACTTAAAGTAAGAAATAGATGGAGTAAAAACATGAACTCATGGCACAATCATTGGTATTTTCCACTTTATTGTTGGCCAGCTGGATGGATGTATGGATGGATGGGTATAATGATGGATGGACAGACAGAAGGTAGGTGGTATATGTATGTATGTATATATGTATGTATGTATGTATGTATGTATGACAGATGGGTGGGTGGATGGATGGAAATATGGATGGATGGATGGATGAACAGAAGATAGGTGGTGTGTGTATGTATATATGATGGATGGATGGATGGACAGAAGATAGGTGGTGGGTGTATATATGCATGAAGGATGGATGGATGGATGGATGGATGGATAGATGGATGGATGGACAGACAGACAGAAGGTAGGTAATAGATGGATGGACAGATGGGTAGATGGATGTTGGGGATAGAACTCAAGACTTCAAGCATGTAAAAAAAAAATACACTGCACTATACTCTCCACCCTCCAAGGATCCTTTTTCTTTGATAATTTTCATTTGTTTAGAGAATTTGGCCTTTTGAACTTGATCATCTAAGAACTTGCCATGATCTGTCACAGCTTTGGGTACTACCTCATGTGGATCCAAGTGAAGAAGAAGAGATGTGGCACAAATTGGTGCTGAGAGCAGACGGCTCTGCACATGTGCAGGCAGATGAGTAGGAGCTATGACTGTCACCCGGCAGCTCAGGACCATGGCTTCCTAGGATCTCCCAGAGTTCGTTTGCTGCCCTCGGAAACTGCTCTGAATGTTTTGGGTTGTAGTCTCAGCATCCCTCTGCTGACACTTTGGGGAGTTCTCTGACCTTGAGGGCCAGCTTTATGACTCTCACACTGGGATATCCCTTTTCTGAGTAATTAATTCTAGATTAAAACCTATCATTCAAATACACAAGTGGCCTCTATCTCCCTGGCCACTGGTAAGGAGTGTCAGCCACCCAGCCCCTACAGATGGCCATGCTCAGGTAAAGAGTCTCCATCTCCATGGTTTTGAATAACTGTTCCTACTGTACAAAAGGATCCAGACTACCCACATAGAGACAAGTCTTTGCAGCCCCACATTAAGCCATGAGAATTGCAACCAATTATTCTTTATGATATCAAACTAGCTGGCTCCTCTGCTCTTACAAAGAATAATACATCTTAGTTTTATAATCACACTTTTGTTGGCATCTCCAGTAACTGAAAATGAATTCATATCTCTCAGCAGGTATCTGGAATTCCCATTTACAAGTGGAAAGGCTAACTGAGTGGCTCTGGCTGATATTACAGTTCTTACTTCAGATTTTTTTTTAATCCACCACCATTTAAAACAGTAAGTTTCAAAAATAATGGCAAGATTTTATAGCCAGCTTTATGAATGTTATAAAGGGATAAGGAGCCACACCTTAAAACTCCATTTTTAACTTAAAAATACAAGCCACACATATTCAAGTGATTAATTTTAATTCTTAGGAACATTTTTATTGTATTTTCCTGAAGATTTTTACTCAAATTTTCCACTTCTGGCTTTTCCCACTGTGTCCAGTCTTTGACAAATCCTCTAAAGGCACTAATAGATAATGGAAAGATAATGGGGAAGGGGGATTGATTGATTGGGAGAGAGCCTGGAAGAGACAATAGGGGCAGGCTCATGTTGTGCTGAAAGCTTTCTTTCCAAGATGTTCCAGTTTTCATTCTGTTGCTGTGATAAATCACTTACCAAAAGCAACTCAGGGGAAGAAAGGTTTATTTGTCTTACACTTCCAGGGCACAGTTCATCAGTGAAGGAGGTCAGGCCAGGAACTCAAGCAAAAACTTGAAGCAGAAACCATGGTTTGTTGGTTTGTTCGCAGGCTCACATTCAACCAGCTTCTTTACACAGCCTAGATCTCCTATCCAGGGATGGTACCACCCACAGTGGGTTGGACATGCCTACATCAATCAACAGTTAAGACAATTTCCCACAGACCAATCAGATCTGTTGCAATCCAACAATTGATGATTCCCTTCTCCGGTGAATCTAGACTGTGCCAAGCTGACAGGTAAAGCTAACTAGGATGAGTAGACTTCACCAGTCAGGCTGTCAAGATTGCCACACAGGCACCATGCTGAGAGTGTGCTTTCTCTGGAGTCATAGCAATACTAACCTCTTCTCTGGAGAGCCATTATGCTCACTCCAGACCGTCCATGTCCTCTCCCCTAGCCCCAGCTGCATGGAGCGACTGACTATGCATGACACTTAGCCTCATATGGACAGCCCTGTGACAGCCATATCACCACCAATGTGTCACATACTCTCCCTCCTCCTCCCCTTCCCTCTCTGTCCCTCCCTCCCTCTCTTCTCCTTTGTCCTGAGCCTGGACCCATTTTAGCAGGTGACATGGGAAGGAGGATGTGGATACAACAGGTCTCTGCCCCTGAGGTCCTATAGTTGAAGGAACGCTTGGACAGAAGTCCTTCCTTTCTGAGCACTGTGGCCTTACCTACCAGCTAACCTTCACAGTGTCTGTTCTGTTCCCTCATGGAAGTCAAATGGGAAGACCTGGGAGAAGGTATACATACACCCCCAAAACAGAGAGCCAGTATTACATTATCTCTGACCCCAGGTATGCTCCTGTCTTCAGGTAGGGCTGTAATAAAAGACGCACTGTGGGGCTCAGTAGGGAATAGTGGCCAAACAGGGCATATCCAATCACAGAGCTTTAAAGTAATTTAATAAGGACTTCAAACTGAAAATAAATGAAGACATTAAACCTGGCTTAGTGCTAAATAACTAGATCCCAGCACTCAGAAGGTGGAGGTAGAAAGATCACAGTTCGAGGTCATCCTCTTGTAGATAAGGAGGGAAGGAGGAAGGGAGGGAGGGAGAGAAGGAAGGAAGGAAGGAAGGAAGGAAGAAAGGAAGGAAGGAAAGAAGGAGGTACCTATGATCAAAGACTCAGCAGGAAATAGAAGCCAAATCAAGTACCACTGCACTTGCTTATTAATGTCCTTCTTCACTGGTGCAAGCAGAGAATGAGTGAGAGATCATGCACCAAACTGCAGCCTCGTTATGCATACCATAGTAAAGCCCAAGCTCCCTTGCAGTTCAGAATCTCCTATATCTCCCCTGTTCCAAAAGTCTATATATACACTTAATGCATGCTCAGTGTAAGTGCGTATGTGAGAAATCCTTCACGGACGAGCGCTGAAAGAGTCCTTTTAAGGACCAAGGGAACCGGCAAAATTACAAGAGGAAGGAGTGGTGTCAGAAGACATGTGAGAGGAGTGCAGAGGGTGGGCAGGCAGCTGTGCGACCGACCGGCAGGCGGCACCTACACAGGTAGTCAGGTTTCTGCCTATGGAAAGGAAAGGAGTTTCGATTGGACCAGGTTCAACAGGACACGAGCCCGGAAGGAC
Source organism: Phodopus roborovskii (assembly GCF_943737965.1). Taxonomy (NCBI): domain Eukaryota; kingdom Metazoa; phylum Chordata; class Mammalia; order Rodentia; family Cricetidae; genus Phodopus; species Phodopus roborovskii. The sequence continues at coordinate 1,149,259 of NW_026126433.1, forward strand.
GGCTTAGTCTTCTGATGTAAGAAGTTATGTAAGTCAAACAAATGTGCCTGTCTTTCAGGAATGCCCCACACAAGCTTCACGAACCTGAGGGAGACAGCCAGGGGTGAGAATGTTTGTCCAAGCCCGGTTGGCAGTATGCCTGCCTTGCACAATTCTCCCTGGAATCCATTACCACACCCTGCCCCCAGCTCTCAGTGCAGGGCACTGACCCACATCAAAGTGGAGCCTGGCAGCCCTTGTGCCCCTGGTGTGACAGGGAAGCTGGCCTGCTGTGTGGAAGTGTACCTTGTCCCCACTCCTGTCTCTAAATCTGTGATTCTTCAGAACATTTGGAGGAAGTAAGCCCAGCGAGGCTGAACAGAGGGAAGACTAAAAGAGGAAGGGTAAAGACTTGGCATTCCCACTCAGCACAGATCCTCAGCAGCACTCAGGAGGCAAAGGCAAGAAGATCATGAGTTCTAGGTCAGCCTGGGCCACATTACGAGTTCCTGTCCAGAATCAGACCTTCACTCCTTCAAAGTTACTAAGGGGCATGCCTCAAGTGAAAGCTGAACCACCCTTCCAGCCTGTCTTGGTGTGATAAAACAAATAAAATCCATGCCATAAAACCTTTAAAAAGCTACTGCTTTGAACAGTCCAGAGGGTGACCTATAATAGCCATAGTTTTGGTTTTGAATGGGTGTGTTTAGTATACAAGCTAAAAGAAAAGAGGGAGAAAGAGTGCATGCATGAGTGAGCAAAACATAGTCAAACCAGCAGAAATGGATGGGGAAAGCTCAGGCATCAGCTAGTGTTGCCCAGTGATCCTTCTCCCCCTGGACAAACTCCCGACTGCTGAACTGGCTTTTCCTCCCCACGAAGACATTTTCATATTATGGGATTAACAACTGTATCCTTTCCTTCTAGTTATTGTCGAGGATGCCATGTTTTCACTCCTGGGCTATTGGGCTGCTTTCTTTCCTCCCTGTCACAGAGTCAGGGGGCAGCCAATCCCTAGACTTGGGGAGACAGTTTGAGACAAACATGTTTAGGTCTGAAATGGGGCAGGCAACAGCACCTCCAGAGCCAGCTTTGTGATGAGTTCAAATAGTGCATGGCAACTTAATATAATGTCCATTGCAGTCACAGTCTGCATATAAAGTCCATATAAAGATGGGATTACATTGATGTCAGACTCTACCACCACCAAATGGGGAAGGCTTCACAGTGAAGTCCCTGTCTTCCTCTCAGTGGCTGTTGCCTTTTTCATCCGGGGACTGTGGCCACTGAGAACAGCAACAACTGTATTCAGAGACACTAGGTGCTCACCGCTCACTGGTGCTGCCCGCGCCCTTGACCCTCACTCCATTGCAGGGGTGGCACGTCCCCAGCAGCTGAGTGGCATGGTCAGTCTTTCCCTCTGCCTGTCGTCTGTGGCTGTCATTCACAAGTCTCAGCTCCTGAAGCTAGCCATGGGCTTCACACTGATTTTCTTTGTAAGTCAATATAGACACTGCATTTCTAGGGTGTCTGTCCAGGAATCTGCATTTCTTTCTTTCTCTGGACTGCTAGCATGCATAGTGGTCACTCATCTTCTGGTCACATTTAGCTCAGCCTGGAGAGTGATTTTTCTGATAAGTGGCCATTTATACCCCAAGACAACACTTTATGAAAGTATTGGAAAGAGATGGACAGACAGACAGAGTTCTCCCATTGGAGCTACACTAGATGCTGCAGAAGCATTTGAAAATCACAAGCTTTGTCTTTGTCTTCAAGCTCATCTTGAGTGAGAATCCAAGCTTACTCATGGCTCTCATGGACTTTTAGAAAGATCACTCCATCTTCTGAAACTGGTTTCCTTATGGACAATGTGGGAATGATAATGCAAATTACACCATCCAGATCTGAAACTGATGTCCTAAAAGCTGCAAAATCCGAAATTTCCTGAGCACTTGTGTGAGGTCTCTTGGAGTGACATTCCTCACCTGTCTTCATGGTAGACTGTAGCCAAAATGCACACTACACACTGCATGTATTCTATTAGAATGTGTCCAGACTACATGTGCAAGGTAAATGGAGAACACACAGGACTGCTGAGACTCAGGTCCCATTCCCAAGATACCTCCTGATACATACTCAAGCTTACCTAAGTCTTAGGTACAGGGAACCTAATATTCAAAATACTGTTCCGCTAAGCGTTTCAGATAAGGGATGTTCTTTCTCAGACACTTGCCTATAGCATGGTAAATAAGAATCTGGGAAATGATAGGCTGATGGATGTTTATTCAGGGAGAAATCACTTACACCAGAAACAGATGGCCGCCTCAGGTTCCTGTCCCAAGGATGCTTCCGGATGCTCTCTTTCTCCACCAGGAAACAAGAGAGCGAGCTAGGGTCTGGGACCCCAGACCTAGCCCCCCCAGGTCACACCCACACCCGTGCCCATGCCCTGATGGGCATGGTCAGTGCAACAAGTGCAGGCAGGGTGGCTATCTCACCACACTCTGAACTCAGGTAATTAGGTTTGGTGGCAAGAGCCCTTACCCATGGACCCATCTTGCTGGCCCTCCAAGTTCTAATTCTAAATGTGTCCTTTGGAGACATTGTTCTTCTTCCTTGTTGTTGTATCAAAACCATTGTCCTGTGTAATTTTCTGGAAATATAATGTTTCTTCACTCTGGGGCTTGTCTTTACACAGAGAGGCAGAAGTGCTTCAGGGAACCTTCTATGACAGGAAACAGGCACCATGTCACTCCTACCTGAGCAGCCTGCACATTTGAAGGCAAACTCTTCCTTCCCCCCAGTTAATAGCAATGATACATTCCATCTTGGTCCTAACAGGGGTCTAGATTATTCATGGGTTGAAGCTAGATACACTGAGTTGCTGGTTTGCCTTGGGGAAAAGTATGGACAAGCTGGCATTCCCTAGTATGAACAAGCTGTCATTTCTTAGCAAGCCTTCTAAAGAGACTTGGAAGCAATTGTGTTAGAGATCAAAGTTGTTGTTATTAATACAATTAAAAATATTTCACACCAGATCCATACCAGGAAGTAACCCAGGTCTTCAGTTCTCTGTAGAAAGGGAAACTACTGAAGGAAGTAGGCAGGGAAAGCTAAGTATCTCATATCTCCCTGGGCAAATGGGAATAACATCTGATGAGAGCACTTCAACTTACTCAGTTCCAACATACAGCACTTACTTACACACTCTGCTACTCTGTGTGTGTGTGTGTGCGCGCGCGCGCACGCGCTTGTGTGGGCCAGAGGTCAACATTAGCAATGAATGTCTTCCTCCATCATTCTCCATCTTTATTTTTTGAGACAGGCTCTTTCACTGAATCTGGAGCTCACAAATTCAGCTAGGCTAGCCGGCCAGTGAGCTCCAGGGACCTGTCTGCCTTGGCTCCCCTGGTGCTGGGGTTACAGGCTTACCCTACCAGGGGCTGGGTATCTAAAGTGCACTTTTCTATTCATTACAGAATAAACCATAGCAGCCTTGGACTGTCCACAGCCATTGGCAGCTTCCAGGGAAAAACACATGCAAATTACAAACCACTCTTTTTATCCTCTAACAATATCCTACAAAATTTCATAGAAGTGTGGTAGTTTCCTGGTATGGATAAATTGAAACAAACTGTTTAATCAAAAATGGTTATTTTCGTTTTAAAATATTTCTAAACCAATTAATGAGGACAACAGACAAAATAGCCTAGAGAGTACATTATTTAAACTTAAACGACACCCTAATAAAGTAATTGCTTTTGAAAAGTTAAAGTCTTAAATGAACTACAAATGTTCAATAATAGGAAATAATCATTATTAATTAATATCATTAAACTGTAAACATTAGAATACAAGCTCTAGTGGACAAACCTGGGATGCTTTTTAAGTCACTCAACCTTTATTAGGCATCAAAGTAGATGCTTTTTCTACTTGTCTGTCTGTTTCTATCTCTGTCTCCTCCCCCCACTCCCTCTCCTCCCTTATTCCCACTCCCTTTCTTTATCCTCAATGTAAAACCCATAGGAGCTTCCAGCCATGATGGCATAACCGAACCAAAGTAGCCCTCTTCCTTCTAAAATTATCATAAAACCGAACAACATAGTTCTTTCCAGGAATGGAGAGCAGGCAGCCAAACCTGCAATCCCTGTGGGAGCAGAAACTCAACACTAGACTCCAAGGATGCCCAGAGCTCTCACCCTGGGGACACTTCCCCAGGAAGGTGAACTAATTATTTCTGTGTCACAATAGGACAGAGACAGCCTGAAAGCAGAGGCTAATTTGACTCATGATTACAGAAGGTCCAGTCCATGGGAGATAGTTCAGATTCAAACTCTAGCACAAATTGAACAGGAAAACCAACCAGGGCATGATACTGGGGCTGCGCTGAGCAAGCTGAGATCAGAACTCAGAATGGTGGGAGCCTGCAGGGAAAGTCAGCCAGGGAGAGAGCCTGTGTGGGAGCCTGTCCGTGGTTCGGAACAGCGCTGGAGGTAACCTGAGGCTCAGCACCAGAAGCAGCTGGAGGGTGAGACAACTTCTAAGTGAGCCTGAACTGATGGAGAATGCCCTACCAGAGCAGCACGTTGTTAACAGCCCATTATCGCCCTAGTAACACATCTGAGACACTGAGGTGGTGTCTCCACGTTCTGCTGCAAGCCTGCCCTAGCTCACAAAGAACCTGCCTGGACAGGATTTGTGGGAAGACAGAGCTTGAGAGATGGTCTAACTGAACTGTCTGCTAATTTGGGAGTCATCATTCCTTGCAGGAAAAGCCCGGAGCTTTTACAACATAGCATGAGATGGCCTGGACAATAGATTTAACATACAAAATTTGAAAGTAACTTTCATAAGTATGTTGTTCAAAGAAATAAAATGATCTTCATGAGTGAGTTGTGCACAAAGTATAGCTTAAAGCTTCACATGTTAAAGATTTGGTACTCAGCTTGGGGATCTGGTAATTGACAGGCAATGGCATCATCAGGGCTCTGACCTAATCCATGGGTTTGTCCTCTGATGGATTTATAATTTGATGTCACTACTGAGAAGTGGCAGAAACCAGATGCTGGGGGCCTAGTAAGAGTAAGCAAGTTACGAAGTATATGCTATGGAATGAGTATCTTGGCCAGGGATTCAGCCCCTCTGCCATTCTGTGTCCAGGCTGCCATGATGTGAACAATCTCTTCCATACCACACTCCTGCCACTATGGCATTATGCTTCAGGCACAAAGCAATGGATCCCATTGATCTTGGATGATATAAATCTGACACATGGGTGTGTGTATATGTGTGTGTGTGTGTGTACTATTCAATTCTGAAGAAAAATTGAAATTATAAAATTTGCAAGAAAATTGATAGCCTGTATAACATCAAGCAGAGTTACACAATCTCAGAAAGAAAGATAACTGCCATTTCCCTCATATACTGATCCTAACTGAGTATACATATATGGCTATATACATGAATACAGTATAACATGTAACAGAAAGAATAATAATGGGTAAATACTAAGTGATGAAGGATTGGATGCAGGTGATGGACACATGAGTCATAATGTCATATAGTTAACTGTCTCCCCAGTTTCAACTCTGTCGTGGATTTTGGAGAAGGGAGGTTATGGTGGATACATGCATAAAAATACAATTGATAGTGAAAGTGTAAAATCCAATGTGAAGTTCCATAGCTTCCTAATGGCTCTACTCACTGTATTGAAGTTCATTGAAATGTGTAGACTTTGGGTCTGGTTAATCTTACTGTGCAGTGTTTTAATTTTCAAGTTCTTTACAATAAAGTTTCATTTTTAAAAAGCTGAAAACTGATGACTCAATCTCCAATATTTACAGAAAGACAATAATCTACAAGGAGCCCAATAAATCCAAGCAATATAAATATATAAAAAAGCAAACCATATCAAAATGTCACAAGCCAAAGCTGCAGAGAATTACACACACACACACACACACACACACACACACACTCACACTAAGACAAAATTGTCACTTATATCTCATGAGAACAGGGCAGTAACTCCCCATCCCCCAACAAAATATTTAACAAGTAATATGCAACAAGGGGTTGGTTCGGTCAATAAAGTACTTGCCACAAAAACATGAAGACACTTTTACATGAAGAAACCATATAAAAATGCCAGGAATTGTGGCACACTTGTGACCCCAGTGCTGGGAAGGCACAGCTACTCCTCTGCCTGCTGCTCCATGGCCCAACCAAGAGAGATCCTGTCTCAAGAAAGAGTGGACAACCTTGAGAATAAACACCTGAGGTTTCCACACATGTACACACCTGTATACATGCCTGTTCACATGCACAGATACATGTCTACAGCAGAGACTACTGTGCATCAAAAACCAAAATGAAGTAGATATTAGGTAAAGATGACATGGTCTGCAAAAATAAAAATAAAGAGAGAGAGAGAACTATCAAAGAGTGCTCAACTGTCCTTCGGGTCAAGAAAGCAGTGCATGATGGAGGCTTGAGCTGCAGGCAGAGAGGAAGAGGCCAGAAAGGTAAATGACTGTCCTTTAACAAGACTGCTTCACTTCTTGTGATTTCCTTAGAAGGCAAATGTTTGAAACATATAAGGCAAGCTTTCCAGTACATGAATAATGACAACTTACATAAATAGGAGGAGTGGATGAAGCAGAGTGTTGGGATTTAATGAGGTCCACAGCAGAAAAGGAACATCAGAAAGGGCACACATGAAAGTGACAGATATAACCCCGCCCAGCAATAACCAAAGCAAATGCAAAGAGACTAGAAACCCCAGCTCACAGGTAGACAAAAAAAAAAAAAAAAAAAAAAAGCATCATAGACATGACATGCTGCCTGGAAAACATATATTACATAGAAAGAAACATATATGAGAAACAAGAAGAATGAGTGAAAATATCTAGTGCAAATAGTGAGTGTGGCTTCTTTAATATCAGACAAGTAAATGTCTATTTCAAAAAAAAATGAAGACATCATAGAAAAATAAATGAAGAAATCTATGAGAAAGATTTCCTAAATATGTATGGACCCAAAGACAGAACATTAAAATTCATAAGAGACCCAAAGTAAGACACAGACCACAACAATCAGACTTTTTCAGCAGCCCCAAGTGTTTTTAGGAGTCTGAGTAGGCTACATAGAGTTCAAGGCCATACTAGGAAGCCTAGCGGGCCCCATCTTTAAGTTTTAAAGGATAAAGAAGGGCTGAGAACAGCCCAGAAGTAGAGCACTTGCCTAGCACATGTGAGGCACAAATTCGATCCACAGAGCCACAGATGAGAAGGGAAAGTCACCAACATTCTAAGCAACACAATCAAATTGCCTAAGATGTACAGCCAGCAAGTGCTGAAACACACTACAATGACCACTCAGACCATCAGCTAAGCCACCGATAGGAGCCAACAAAGTTCAAAGACATGCAAACCTTATGCCATATGTTCTCTGACTATAAGAGAAAAAGATAGCACTGAATCATATGAGCAGTATGTATGTATGAATGTATGTATGTATATATGTAACATTGAATAATGTGAGCAGGGAGTGACACAAAATCCAGTAATGTTGTTAAGGAGAGACAGTGACATTATGATGGGCCTCACTATGGAGCCCTGGTCAGTCCTGATTACTGCACCTTTATCTCCCAAAGGCTGGCATTACAGGCATGTGCCACCAACTAGCATGTTTTTAAATATACTTGTATCTTTAAAGTTACCATATCACAAGTGGAGGGGAGGGGCTGAGGAGCAATTGATGAGAAAGATAAAGCAGGGAGCTGAAGGTGACCTTTGCACTCTGCATCTCACAGTAGGGACACTCCATGATGGGAAGGACAATGCACTGAAGACTGAAAATTCTTAAAATCTGCCACTGGCAAATGTCTTGGAGAAATTGAGAAGATGAGTCCATAAGAAAAAGAACGTGAGTTGGGCCATTGGGGCACACGCCTTTAATCCCAGCACTTGGGAGGTAGAGGCAGGTGGCAGATATCTGAGTTTGAGGCCAGCCTGGTCTTCATAATGAGTCCCAGGACAGCCAAGGCTACACAATGAAGCCCTGTCTTGAAGAAGGGAAAGGAGGAGATGCTATGAGCCTGGAACGATGGCCCCATGGGTAAGGGTGCTTGCTGTACATGGTGGAGGACCTGAGTTCAGATCCTAGCACCTACATAAAAAGCTGGGTGTGGTCATGCATCTGTAACCCTAGCACTAAGGAGTTGGTAACAGGAGAACCTCTGGGGTTTGCTGGCAACCACATAGCTCCAGGTTCAGGAGAAAACCCTAGACTAAAGGAATTAGGTGGAGAGTGATTAAAGCAGGACACCCAATGTCATCCGCCCAGTCATGTCATGTCACCCCCCCACACACACACACATATACACGGGTGTACAAATACTACACACACACATTAGAACATTTTAAATAAAAGTATTTCTCTTGGAGAGAAATGTAAGGCTACTAAATCCCTTCTAGTGGCAAGAAAACAGCCACTTCTAGAATAATAGAACGAGGTACAGAGTATAAGGACAAGGCCAACATACTCTACACAGTGCCTCATGCCAGTGACCACTAAGTAGAAAGCCAAACATCTAAAGGCATCCAACCTTTCAGCTGTGTCCTTCACTGAGTCACCCAGACTGTATTCGACTCCACCCAATGGCTATAGTCGTAGGACCGCAGCAACAGTTCTTATCAAGAGAAGACCATAGTCCCCAGGAAGTGTGATTTTCCTAGTAAGACTATTTTAAAAATAATAATAGTAAATTAGTTTGAAAAAAAATCAGTTTGAAGGCATCACAGCATCGGTCACTAACAGTGTGATAGTGCCTCCATCAAATGTGCCACCTGTGTCCCCTAACTTGATTCACATGACCCTTTCTTCAGGTTCCCATCCTCAGCCCCTATGGGTCTTCAGTGTTGGGATAAAGCTTGAGGGGGACCTTGCGTGGGGGATCTTGGCAGGTTCCATGGCAGGTAAGGGTGACTGAGGTGGAGGGACAAACATGACAGGCAGATAGAGCTTAAGTGAGAAGTTTTATTAGAACGGGGGAGGAGGGGAAAGGAAAGAGAAAGAGAAAGGGGGTAAAGAGACACAGAGAGCACGGGAGAGGGTGACAGGGAAAGTCCTGTTAGCCCCAGCGGTACCACAGGAAGAGAGGGAGAGAGAAGAGAGAAGAAAGAGAGCACAAGTGGGTGGGGTCTTTCTTTTAAAGGGGTCCTTTACACCTGCATGCAGACTAGTGCTCATGGATCCCTGAGCTTACTAGGGTAGTGCCTGAGTGCATTCTGCCAGGTGACAGGGGCAGGCCAGCATAATGCCTGAATCCTCACAATCAATAATCTATAATTTTGAATTTTTTCCTTAGCCTTCCTTTGTCTCTAATGATAGTACCATTAAAAAAATTTCATTGTCTCTTAAACTGGAACATGCTTCGTTTACAGTTGTCCAAAGCTTCCTCGTGTTTGAACTCAGATTGCGCATTCCTGGCAGGAACTCAAGCGGCATTCCATCCTTCCTAGGGTATGGTATCTGAATAAGATTAATGTTTGTTAATGATTTGCTTGTTGTGTATGTGTATGTGTGGGCCTGTGTGAATTTATGGGCATTGTGTGCATTGAAGAGTCCATGGGAACAGGCGAGGCCAATGGGCACCAGGGATACCCAGGAACTAGAGCTACCAGCATTTGTGAGCTAGCATGTGGATACCAGGCCCAGAACTCAGGCTCTCTGCAAGAACAGTGCATGCTCTTAACTGCTGAGAATCTCTCCAGCCCACGGACAATATCTTTACAGTCAAAACAAAATCAAAAGCCCAAGGTATTTTAGTAGTCTGGACATTTGACTTCAATATAAGCTCCTGGTTACTTAATATGCTTTTTCTAAATATTTTTGTTAAATTAAACTTTTTGTGATTTTGATTTTTGTTGTTGTTGTGTTTGTGGGGTTTCTTGTTGTTTAGACAGGGTTTCTCTGTCTAGCCCTGACTGTCCTGGAACTCCAGTGCTCGGAGGCCAGGCTGACCTAAAACTCAACAGATCCACCTGTTTCTGCCTCCTGAGTGCTGGGATTAAAGGCATGTGTAGCAACTGCCTGACTTTTTTTGTTTGTTTGTTTTTAAAGCAAATAAGTCATCCAACAATCCATGCATGTGTTCTGAGGTTTTCTGCTAATTGTAATGTCTGTGATCTTCTGTTTTGGTCCAGCATTCACTCCAGGCTTAAGTAGAAGAGCAAAATATCCATATTCACGTACAATATTCACTAAAAGACTTATCATGGCTTTCCCAAAGTTCTCTATTTGCAGTGCAGTGACACCCACAATGAAATGTGCCTCCTGTTTTAACCTGAGCCACCACTGGAGGTAATAGAGGCTGCCAATGGTTTTCTGCACATTGTGAAAGCATCCATTAGCAAAGGCGGGACTTCAGTGGCTCTGGTCTCACACTTCTGTATAGACTAATCCTAGAGAAAAGCGTGCACCCTGGCAGCCTGTTTGTAGTTCACTAGGCTTTATTGTTATTTCTTAGAACATTTGTTTTCTATTTATCTATAAGCAATAGAAGAAAACCCAGCTGACAGGCCATTGTGGTTTTTATAGAAAGTTCATTTTGGGAAATCTGATAAGCATATATCCTCACATGTCTAAAATAATTCTAGTAGAAAATTCAGAACTTGAGGTGGGGAACTTCCACTTGTTGGGTGAGTCAATGTTTACTTTATTCACACAGTACTTGGTGCCATTTCTCAAATGTTTGGGTTTAGACGTTTTAGAACAAGAGTTTTAATTACACATTAAACCTGAAAGTGCACATTATAATACTGCAGCCACAGAGGCTGCCAACCAGACACACTTTGAGAGATGTCAGGACCCAAGCAAAGAGGAATGTGTTAACAAAATATGAGCCTATATTTCACACCGCCAGAGAAACTAGGCTACAAGGAAGATTCTAAGAGATTCATAAAAGGTCCCTCACAGAAGGGGAAAGGGACAAGATCTCCTAAGCATATGGGGAGTTGGGGAGGGGGATGAGTGGAAAGGGAGCTAGGAGAAAGAGAAGGGGAGGAGAGGAAAGCACGTGGGACTAGGAAGATTGAGTCAGGGGAGGAATAGACGAGAGAAGAGAGAGAGCGCATAAAAGAGGGAGCCATTATAGATTTGAAAAGAAAACTGAACCTAGAGAAATGTCCAGAGACCTACAAGACTAACCCCAACTAACGATTTGAGCAACAGTGGAAAGGCTACCAAGGCTACCATAAATGCCCTTCCCTGGTAATGAGATCGACAACTAACTTAACCACCATCATAGAGCCCTCATCTAGCAGCTGATGGAAACAGAAGCAGACACCCACAACTAAACACTAAGCCCAACTGGAATACAGATGCAGAGAGGGAGGACAAGACCAGGTTGCAGACACATATAAAGACAGCTGACCTGACCAAGGAGGAGCTAACGGGCCCCCAGACTGCTAGCTGGGAATCCAGCATGGGACTGACTCAGACCCCCTGAACATGGGTCTCAGCTAGATGGACTAAGCAGTTGAAGTGACCTAGGACAGTGGAACCAGGATGTATCCCTGGTGCATGAAAGACTTTGGGGGCACATTTCCCATGGAGGGATACTCCCTTAGCCTAGAGACAGGAGAGAAGGCCTAGTCCCTACTCCAAATGACTTGACAGATTTAGATGATCCCTCCTGGAAGGCATCACCCTACATGAGGAATAAGGGGCACAGGAGAGGAGGGTTGTTGGAGAGCATGAGAGGGTAGGAGAGAGAGAAAGGGAGGGAGAGGGAACTAGGAATATGTAAAAAAAAAAAAAAAATTAGCATTAGTGCTTCCCCAAGGCATGGGCACAGGCACATATGTGCATACAGCTGTGGGGATACTTTATTATGAGACTCTGTCTTGCATTATTCCCCTAAAAGAAAAAAAAAGTAGACGAGCAAAGCAAACACAGTAGAAATTTTATACCATCTTGAAGGTGAACCATACTTTCCTATTAGATGCCAGATGTACTGACTTGTGTGTGTGTGTGTGTGTGTACTGTAATATCTTACCTAGATAACATAGACCCAGAAAGATGACAGATATTGATGATCCTGTGTTGTAATTTGAGCAATTCGTTCTGTAGATGAGAATAAACTGAATCTTTAGTGCTGGCTGAGCTAGTAGCAAGAATGTGCACTATGGCTTTAAAAAAGCCCTGGAGAAGTATTCTTCCAGATTAGTTTGATTAGTTATGCCTTTTCCAGGTGTTTGACCTTTGATATCACAAGAAATTGCCATCTGCCAAGATCACACTTGAGAATCACAAACTTTTGCAAAAAAAAAAAAAAAAAAAAAAAACCCAAAACCCCCACACAGCTGCCTGTCCCTTTGTCTGTCTTAAATGTGGGTACTAGGAAGTCGCAGTCAGAAACTCAAGCACTTACCCCTGAGCTCTCCACAGCACCCTCATATTGTGGTAAGTGCATGATTTGGGGTTTGACTCACAGTTATCTTGAGGAGCATGCAGCCCACATTTGGGCATGCCTAGAAGAACAGACTTTTAGAATCCAAACTTTACTTTCATTTCAAACCAGAATCTGATTTTCTCTTAGACATCTCTGAGTGAAGCATTTAGGACAGCTGTTGGTGTCAGAGTCCCAGGAGACAGGCCACCCCCCTTGAACTGCCCCCTCCAGCTTTTGTGCCTTGGGCACATACACACAGTGAGGTCTCCCCTCCAACTCATGCGATGAACTCCATTGTTCTTCTCATAAAGGATTACTTCACCGTGCTCATCAGCTTGGCTCAGCCTCTCTGGTGTTTGTGGGAAGACCGGAAAGCAGTCTTCACAGTTTTGAACATTGTTCCCAAGGAGCCACTGAGACACAAATGTCACACCCTGAGTAAGAAAAAGGATTTCCTTCAAAACACAATTGATAGCACAGGTGTTGAGTGAAAGGCAGGAAAGATGAACTGTGGGCCTTTTGGAAAGCCTGTCACATTTCTACAAACCCAAGGACACTGCCGGCACCGTCAAACAGAAAGGTCACACTGGCAGAGTTGTCCCCATCCTTGTGTAGATCTGTGAGGCTTTAGCAAGGGAAAGGTCTGAGAGCCCCACATCTCACAGGAGACTAAATCTAGACTCGTGAAGTAATTACTGAATTGGCCCTCAGCACCCTCTTTGGCCACACCCTCCCTCCTTAAATTTCTTTCTTGCCTCGCTAAAGTGAGGCAAATCCTAAATTTCCGAAGCCTCGGCTTTCTCTGGGCTTCTAGAAATCATGGAAGCTTGCTGCCTGGGTATTAGACAAGTTCAAGTTCATCTCCCTGGTTAGACCCTTGACTCTGCTCAATGTTTTCCTCTGAGTTCCTCACCTCCTCTAGCAGCAGAGCATGGAAAATTGGATGGTTTCGAAGTCAAGAGATCTAGGTTTCTGCTATGGTTGTCTGTGTTCACATCTATTTTAATCAGAAAAGCAATGCCCCCTGGTGCTACCATGAGCTTAACGGGAGTGTGGGTAAACTCACTCACAGAAAACACTTGTGTCCTCCAGGCCTTGCCACTGCTCTGTCTGGTGAAAGCTCTCAGATGTCACATTCCTAAGGTGATAGACCTTTGTTACCTTGAAAGAGTAGAAGCTCCTTTGATGTCTCTGCTTCTCTGTTCTCTTCCTATGCAGCAGGAAGATGCTGTCCCTGTCTATTAGAGAACCCTTCTGTACCCTCCCTAGATTATCAGTTGTTTATTGAGTCCCAGGGACTTTGAGTGCAGTTGTACTTGTACTTGGAAGAGTGAGTGGCTATCAGCAGGGTGCCTGCATACACCTGCAGGGGTGGCAGAACAAAACCCAACCCAGTGGGAGGCAGCGACTGCTCTCCCTCTCAGGCCACACAGCCTCTTGGCCTTCCTAAGCTCAGGCCAGGTGTTCCTGCCACTAGAGCCCTCCTATGACTCACTCCCAAGTCCTCTGCCTTCTGTCCAGCTCCAGGCTTCCTCTGCATCTTGGGCCTTCTGTCTGAGCCTATGACATTGTATAAAACCCCCATTCTCTATTTCCCATAAACAATGGTGACTTTACCTTTGCAAAACTCATTTTCTCCTGTCACTTGTGATGTGACTTCTTTCCCCATGCTTTCTAAACCAGTCCTATGCCCATGCACAGCCTGCCTTCTTTGCTTGCTTCATGAACACTGTATACATTTTCATCTTCGCTTCTGCCCTCCTTCTTTATCCCATGCCCATCCCCCACCTCATGGGCAGCCATCCCTGGGACCCTACCTTCTTTTACTCTGCTTCCTAGCCTTCTCATTTTTCTTAGGTCATAAATACAAGAACTACCTGAACCTGCACCATTTTGCAGCCTTACCATGTCCAAAGCTTTTTTACCAGCACTGCTCCAGTTTTCAAATGTGTATGTCTAGCATAGAACTCAAATACTCATCCTAGCCCACTCCTTGGAACATTTTTAGTGAGATAAACCTAAGCTCTGGGCATGTATCTGAAGTCTACTCCAGCTTCTCATAGCCGTCAAGTCTGAAGTCAGGGGTGTTTTCGTGAGCCCTGTCTGGTGCCTAGCTAGTTGGTTTCCAAATCCTGTGCACCCTCCCACCTTCTCATTCGCTTCACCCCTTATCAAGACCTAGATTGAAACTACTGTCTGTTAGCCAGTTTCTCTGCTCTTTCTGAGGGATCTCCACCCAGCTACCCCACCCAATCTGGCCCGTGTATTTCCAAGGAGCAAGTCTTGCTGGATAACATCTCTACCCTGCCCAAACAGCTTCATTTGACTCTCCAAACCTGAGGGTCAAAGATGACAGTCACAGCCCAGCCACAGTCACAGTTCTCTCCATCTGACCCTGCTTGCCAATCAAACTGCGGTGTTGGCCATGTGCCCAACAATGTAGTTTGTCACCAGCTGTCTTGACACCTCTGTCTATGAGGCTTGCCTTGGGTCTCCATTGCTCCCAATTCTAGGTCACTCCCGTTTTCAAGACGCTCAGAGGCATATTTATTCAGATCCAGGAAGTATAAAAATTCACAATTTTATTCTGGGAAACAGGGCAACCATATCTAGTCACTGTGGTCGTTTGGAGGACTTTGAGCTATTCCCACTGCCGCCTCATGTTAACTTCTCAGTGAGGTGCCTATGAGGCAGGCATCTCGTATTTTCTGTGCAGCTTTTTCTTCAGTGCCTGAGCCCTGTCAGCTAAGAAACTCAAGGGCGTGCCCACCCTGGTATCTGCAGCCTTCAAATGTGGTGTTCTCGCACAGCCCCACCGGCCCCTTTCAGACTTGCTTGTTTTTGTATTTATTTTCTCATGGCCTTTAAAGTTTAGCAAATTCCCAGGTCTGCGATGGTTTTCTGTCACTGAAGCCAGTGAAGCGTGGTATTGTTTGCCATCCGGAACACCCTCTGGTTCTCCTTGGAGGGGGACAAGAGAGAAAAGGGAGCAGGTGCAGCGGGGTCTGCTCCCAGGGTGCTGACCCCCAGCAGGAGCGTGACGGGGCTTTAAAATGGGATTAGACACCCAAACATGAAAAGGCCACACTCCGAATTTCCAGTGGAAATGCCAATGCAGATAGGACTGAACCTAGGGGGATCTTATGGCCTGCCCCCACCTCATAGATTTAAGAGGGGAAAAAATGATAAATTCCAACAAGCTGTTTCCTTAAAAGCTCAGTAAAGTAGCTATTGGAAACAAAGCCTGGCAGTGACAAGGCCGAGTCATCACTTGAGAAAGTCCTTTACTATTATTTCTTATCTTGCTGTAGGAGGGGTTGGTGGGGGAAGACCCAAAGATATAAAAAAATAAAGGAAACTGTGCTGTGAGCACATTCTCGACCTATTTTTAAAACCTTTGCCTGTCTCACTATAAACCCTGCCTCTACACAGGTTTTCCACTTGCCTGTCTGTGACAGATGATAGAAAAGCACTGTGTCTCCAGATCTGCACCCTGCTCGAAGGCAGCAGGCCAAAGGTTCCAGGTCAAACCCGGAGGTACCTTGAAGAGGAACTCTCTCATGTGGCTTCAAAATCCCTGGGGAAGGAATACCAGGTCCCCAACTGTCTCATTCTTTCACTTACAGATGTATGACTGAGGTGAGTGCTCGCCCGTCAGCCAGCACTGTGCCTAAAGCACACCAGACCAATGAGGTTTGCTTCCAACATGAAGACTTCCAGAAGGAATGGGGATATTCTAGAGACCTACATAAATAGTCATGTGAAAAAGTCCCAACAAAATACTTATTCATAGGCTCAGATTTTAAAACATTAAGAATATATGACATATATATTCTATATTCATAACTTGTTAAAGTTCTTGAGCATTGACTGTGGAAAAAATATGTCTACTTTGGCATCCAAGCACTTGGAAGACTGAGGCAAGATCATGAGCTTGGGGCCAATCTGAGCTATAGAATGAATCCCAACCAACCTAGGCTACGGAATAAGGCCCTGCTTGGGGGTGGGTGGTCAAGTCTACCATCGAGAAAGCAAAATTCCCTTCTTGAAGAATGCTGACTACTGGCATAGTGGGATACAGAGTTGGGGTGAGGTTGGTGTATGCAAACCTCACCCTTGAAACTGTCTGTCAAGCTGAAATGACATATTTATAATCTTTTGTTCAAAGACATGTATCCTAGTTAGGGTTACTGTTGTAATGAAATACCATGGCCAAAGCAACTTGGAAAAGAAAGGGTTTATTTTAGCTTACACTTCAGTAACAGACCATCACTGAGGAAAGTCAGGACAGAAACCTCAAACAGGGCTGGAACTCAAACCATGTTTCTCAGCTTTGCTAACATTACAACTCTAATACAGTTCCTCATGTTATGGTGACCTCAAACATAAAATTATTTTTGTTGCTACTTCATAATTGTAATTTTGCTACTTTTATGAATCATAATGCAAATATGCTTTCCAACAGTCTTAGGTGACCCCTGTGAATGGGCCATTTGAAACGGGGTCACAACCCACATGTTGAGAACTAAAGGCAGGAGCTTGTGCAGAGGCCATGGAGGGGTGCTGCTTACTAGCTTGCTCCCCATAGCTTGCTCAACCTGCTTTCTTATAGAAACCAGGACTATCAGCCTAGGGATAGCACCACCCCTATCAATCACTGCTTAAGAAAATGCCTCACAGGCTTGCCTACAACCTGATCTTAGGAAGGCTTTTTTAAGTGAGGCTCCCTCCTCTCCAGACTCTAGCTTGTGTCAAGATGATATAAACTAGCCAGCACAACATGCAAGCATGCCAGTGGATGTGGTTTGTAATTATCTTGAGTTTCAACCAGAAGGAAAAATTACATAAAACTAGCAGCCTGCAAAATGTATGGGTTTGTTACATGATTTGAAATTGTACAAATCAATTCAAAGACAGTCATTAATACCTTAGCAAAAACCCAGGGACCAATCCCTTAACCTGAAAGAACACCCTCACAGAGCTAGGCAAAGTACAACTGGATCCTGTCTCACATTCATTTTTCTTAATTCTCTCAGAAAACTTTGCATTTTCTAATTTCTCTGTTCTCCTTCAGAACAGTAAGATAATATGTTTAGACAAACTTCAGAAAACTTTGGTGGAGTTCCTTGAGAACAGGGACTGCTATTAGAAACATACTTCCTCTGTACATGGATTTAAAAACAATCATCATGTCCTCACTGTCAATGTGTCCATCCAGAAGTAAAGCATCTGCCTTTCATTTTTATTATTATTATTATTTTTAAGACAAGGTCTTACTATGTGACCCTGGCTGGTCTGGAACTTGTTCTGTAGACCAGACTGGCCTCTAATTTAAAGATCTGTCTGTCTCTGCCTCTGAGTGCTGGGATTAAAAGCATTGCCACCAAGCTTGGTAAATTTATTATTACTATACATTTTTTCATTGCTCACCCATGCCAAGTAGATGCATTACCCCTGAGTCATGCCTTAGCCTTGTTACTATTTTTGGCTACATCTTTTCTCACGTCATGCCTTTGTGATGACTATTCCTGCCAAGTTAGAAAGCTGCCAACTTTGAGATTATCTATTGTCTGGCCACCTTTCTATATAAAGTGTTTCAAAGTTCACCTCCTTATTCTCCAAATGTATAGAGAGAAATGGATATATAAAATTAAAGCACCACTAAGTTACATATTTGTACATTAATATATACATATATAAAATCAAGGTACCACTAAGTTAAATGAACTCCAGAAGCAACCAGCATCTGATTCCATTCTTGAGTTTTGGCTTGACTATGTCTTCAGGTGGGCCTCTTATCACCGAGGGCTTCTGACAGAGCAAGGACTGAGACTCCACATTCTGTGGTGTTAGGCAACATTCACTCCAAGATCTCTAACTCTACCACCTGAACAGAAGCAGGACCAGGAGGCTCTGTTTTAAAACTCCAGGTTTTTATGATGGGGAAACCCACAGAATCAGCTGACCCGGGCTAGTGAGCTATCACTGACTCAGGCCTGACAAATGGGGAACCTGCACAAGACCAAACTAGACTGCCTTAGTATAGGTGACCATACTGTGACTGGGACAATATATGAGGCCACTGGCAGTTGGTCCAAGACCTAACTCTAATGCACAAACTGACTTAGTGGAGCCCATTCTATATGGAGAGATACCTTGCTCAGCCTAGGCACAGGGATGTGGGGGTGGAGAGGTGCCTTGATCCTGCCTCAACGAAATGATGGGACAGACTTAGTAGACTTCTAGGAGATGCCTTATCCTCTCCATGGAGCAGATTGGGATTGGAGCAGGAGGAGAGGAGGGAGGGGGAACTGGGACTGGAATGTAAAGAATAAATTAATAAAAAATGCAAAAAGTAAAAATTAACTATAATACTATAAAAAGCAACCTTCATGTTTTTATATAATTGAGGCTACCCATGCACAGATGAAGCTCAGGACCGATGAGGCAGAAAGGAAGTTTCAGCACTTGGAAGCTCACAAGAAACAACATCTCACTTACTGCCCCCACTCTACTAATCTGTGCTGGCTCTCTTACATAGTTAGCTAATTGAGCATCACAATCATTTCTTTAGCTGCATAGATCTTCAGCTATCACACTAGTGATAAGCCCACCTCTCCTTCACACACCCTGTCCCAATTCACAGACACATTGGAAACATATCACAGCCTTCCACACCCAGCTAAGTCTAACTTCCGCTCCTCCTTCTGGCCTGTCTCTCCTGGAAGCTATGGTGTGGTAGTCTGCTAGCCTGTGAAGACAGACCCAAGTAAGAGTCCAGCTCTGCCTGGGGTGGTCCAGGGACAGGCCCTGCAGTTGGGTGGGGATTCTAAGATAAGAACACTAGGAGGCAGGGTCTGGGAGTGGCTTAGACCTGCAGACTCTTGCTTAGCCTCTGGGAAAGAGGAGGTCAGAGAAAGGGCAGAGGAGGGAGTTCCATGGTAGAGAGCCCATCAGGATAAGGCTTGCTGCCTGGTCCACGGGCCACCCTGGAAGTGGAGACTGTGTGTTAGTGGCAGAGATGGGCCTCAAACCCCTCTTTGTCAAAACCCAAGCCCATTCTTTTTAATTGTCTGGCTTACCTTAAGTTTAGATGCATTTTAGAGGTATGGTGATTTCAAATACGAGGCTGTAGTGTTCAGGAAGGGATTTTGAACTTTTTTAATGAAGCTGTGTAGGAAGCTTTCCTCCTGGGCCTTCGAGCTGGCTGTAGGGCCTGAAGGTCTGATGAGAACTTCTTCCCTGCAGAGACCAAAAAAAAAAAAAAAAAAAAAAAAAAAGACCCCTGCACAGAACTCCCAAGACAAAAGCCTCAGTTAGGGTTCCTATTGCTGCAATAAAACACATAACCAAAAGGAGAAAAGGGAGGAAAGAGTTTATTCAGCTTACACTTCCATATCACTGTTCGTCATGGAAAGGAAGTCAGGACAGAACTCAAACATGGCAGGAACATGGAAGCAGGAGCTGATGTGGAGGCCATGGAGAGATGCTACTTACTGACTTGTTACCCATGGCTTTCTCAGCCTGCTTTCTTATAAAACCGAGCACCACCAGCCCAGGGGTGGCTCCACCCACAATGGACTGGGCCCTCCCCCATCAATCACTGATTAAGCAAATACCCTACAGCTGGATCTTATGGAGGCTTTTCTCAACTGAGGTTTCTTCTTTCAGATAACTCTAACTTCAAACTGACATAGAACCATCCAGCACAAGAAACCAAAATGTCCTTCCCCAAACGTTCCGCATAAGGCATATGGGGCCTTCCTTCGTACAGAGCATGACTGACTTACATACAACTGCACTGGAAAGCCTTTGCCCAGGGTGTGTGAGATCTTCCCTGAAAGAGGGAAGAGAAATGCAGGGCTGGGCTGAGATACAGTTCTGTGGTAGAGCACTTGCCTAGCATGCATGAAGCCCTAGGTTCAATCCCCAGCAAATGAAAAGAAAACACAGATTTCAAGTCTGTGAGGGAAGTTCCAGAGAGACACAGACCTTCTAGTCCCGAGACCAGATTGTGAGTCTATAAAGATGAAGGTGTTTGTGTTGTGCCAGCATCAGGACTTTTAGGGACCACAGAGAACAGACCAAGGGAGTAAAATTCAAGTTCTAAGGAAGCATGCATGAAACTGAATATTAAGAAATATTGGCAGAAATAATAATTACTTGTATATTTCATGACACAACTAATATCTGTTAATCAACAGAGGACAGCGTTTCCACGTGCTATTTGACCCTGCCTTTGTATTTTCACTCAGCCTTTCACTTCACATCAACTTTAGACAGTACATTTTCATTTCTTCCCAACCAAAAGAAAAGAGTTTGCTCACTGTAGTCATGTCAGCTCTGAGGCTCTCATTATCCATCTCCGTCCTGAGATGAACCTCCTCGATAATTTGCTCTGTTTGGTGACAGATCGTTATCTCTGCATTAGTGTCATTCACCACAAAAATGAAACAACAACTGAAATGTTAAATCTCTTGACAGTCAGCTGTCTGAGCATGGCTTTCAAAAATATTTGTGTAATTGTATGTGTGTGTGCCTAGATCTATCTATGTGCACCATGTATGTGAAGTTCCCTCAGAGGTCAGAAGAGGTGCCAGATCCCCTAGAACTAGAGTTATAGAAGGTTGTGGGTTGCCATATGGTTGATGGTAACAAGTAAACGTAAATGTAACCACCGAGCCATCTCTTAAGCCCCTCAACATGGATTTTTGTTTGTTTGTTTGTTTGTTTTGTTCTTTGAGTCAAGATCTCAGGATGTTGCCCTGGCTGGCCTTGAACTCAAAGACTTGTGTCTGCTTCTGCCTCCTGATTGTGTAAGCATTATGTGCTCACACGGGAAGAGCTGCAAAAGCAAATGTTGACTCTAAGCGACTATTTGTTTTCTTGCTTGGTTGTTGTTGTTTTTGCTATAACGATAGTGGTTGCCAGGAGCAACACATAGTCCACCCACCACTAAATTAACCGTAAATTCAGGAGAAGTCTTGACGCTCTTTTTATAAATTATTAACTAACAAATCTTAATTCCCCAAATGCTCAGTCTTTTTGCTCTCTCTCCAGCTCACCTATTTAGCAAACGGTAAACAATTTACCATTTGTCCGGGTCACTCACTGTCCTATTACTATGGAGAGACACCATGACCTATGCAACTCTTATAAAAGAAGGCATTTAATTGGGAACTTGCTTTCTGCTTTAGGGAGTTAATCTATGAGTGTCATGGAAGGAAGCAGACACAAAGGCATGGTGCTGGAGCAATTACTGAGAGCTTTAGGTCCCTGTCTGCAGGCAGCAAATTGAGAGAGAGAAACTGAGCCTGATGTGGGCTTTTGGAACATCCAAGCCCACACCTAGTGACACAGTTCCTCCAACAAGGCCACATCTCCTGATCCTTCCTAACATTTATTCTAATTCAGGAGGTTGCTCTCTTTCAAAATACCTCACCATCCAACAGTCCCATGAAGGAAAAAGTGTCTTCATTACACACTGAAGAGTTTAAAGGAAATAAGATAGCTCTGCCATGACCCAGTGTCTGTCACCTGTAACCACTGCTGCACCTGCCAAAGTCCCACAGGAAACTACCCTGTCTCTACTGTAGTTCAAACTGTTCTCAGAACAGAGCCAGAGTTGACACTGTTTTGGAAGGAGAAGAAAAAACAAACAGTAGAAGAACTTGGAACCATTCTCTGACTTAAAAAAAAAAAAAAAAAAGAAAGAAATCTCCAATGTCAGGGCTAGAGAGATGGCTCGGTGGTTAAGAGGATCCCATGTTTGATTCCCAGCACCTGCAAAGTGGCTCACAACCTTCTGTAACTCAAGTTCCAGAGAATCTGGCACCCTCTTCTGGCCTCCACAGGAACATGGTGAAGAGACATACACATGGGCAAACACTAATACACAAAAGATTAAAAAAAAAACAAAAACAAAAACAAAAAAACTCAGCTGCCAGCACTCACCATTACTCTTCTAAAAATGCACCACCTTCTTCCTTTGCTGGTGAATGAGAAGCCAGCCTGAAGGAGGAGAAACTCAAACACTCATGTTTGTCATGTTTTCATACCACTCAGTGGCAGGTCAACATTCGTCCTTCCTGGCCATTCCTAAAGTGTGACACAACTCAAGAAATCAGCAAATGGCAAGTTTGCTTCAATCTGTTTATCTTTCTTGCTAGTAAAACCTACCCTAATAAAAGCAGTACCCACTACTTAAAGCACGTGACAGATGACAGAAAGATAAATGATAGACAGGTGATTGACAGATAATAATAGACACTTACACATATTTATGTATCAGCATATTTTCAAGATTATGTGTAAATTTTTTCATGTTTCATGTTTATTCTTTGGAAGGTATATATTTATTCAACAAAGCACAAATGATAAAACCTGGAAAAGGTAGAGAACAAGAATCATTTTTCTTTGTAACCTCCATCCTTAAGTGAGGATAGAAGACAATTAAGAAGGCTGGAGTTGTTCTAAATCCTTCTAGAACACTACCCCGTCTCTGGAGCAAAGCTGGAATGACGACTCACTCACCCTCTCATCTTTAACTTCCTCTGTTCACATACTCTCCAGCAGTCTCACCTTTAGAACAGGCCCCTCTCCACACACAAACCTCGGTGACCCGAGACAGCCCCACACATCTGAGACAAGGTAGAAAAGTCACTTTCCTTTTAAGCCACCACAAGGGACAGTAAAATCATGACAAAAATACAGGAGTGCACAGAAACTGGGAGCCAAGATGAGAGTGTACCCCCAGATTAGGAAACGTCAAAGTTAAGATATCAGTAGGAGAATCAACTTGAGAGTCCGTGAACTTGACTGTTACTGAATAGCGGACGTCTAGCCACTTCTACAGTACAGTTTAGAGCAGGAAAACCCAACATCCCCATCGCCCCTCTACTGTCTGACAGGCATCCCGTGAATTTGGCATCAGGAACATCAACAGACTATTCTGAAAGGCACATCTATAATAATAATATAATATATAATAATAATAAAAATGTGAGTCATCTTTCAAAGTTTAAACATGCTCCCTTTCCATGACTTTGTACACATTTTACTTTGAATAATAGGAAAATTGTTCCTGGAGAAATTCAGTCATCCTTTTGATTAATATTGTGATGTAGAGCCATGCAAGTTTACTGTTTGTGTGCTTGTGTAACACTGCTGAAATCCTGGTGTGAGCTCTGATCCCTCTGAACCGCCTGCTAGGTAAACAGGAGACATTTAATAAGGACAAGTGCATTTTTAATATGCCATTTGCTTTTATGGCCTGCTTACTCTCACCCCACATCTCCACCCCCACAGGGCCCCTAGCCGGCATTGTTCTCCCTATCACAGCAGCCCTGCACAAAGAAAGAAGCAACTGCCCGCCCCACAGCAGTCAGGACACAGCCTGGCCCTATCTAATCAAGGGCAGAAGGTCACTTCCGAACTACTGGGCAATAAAAGATTATTTCCAGCGACAAAACAGAGAAGCCCAGTGGCAGGCCCAGTGCAGGGAGGGAGGGAGGGAGGCAGGGAAGGAGGGTGGAAGGGGCCAGTCCTCCAAAGGAAGCGCATTGACTCTGGGCAGCAGACAGGAACCATCTGCCTCCCTTAGGCCCTATGCTGAAAACAAGAGAGAAAACTCCCTTTAAGGGGCCAGTGACTCTGGGCTGTGGGACTCAAACTTGAATAACATAAAACAGCTTTCCCAGGCAGAGAAAAATGAAAGAGAGATAGAGACAGAGACTTAAGCAAAAGCTAATGTTTGGAGGATCAGACTAGTAAATAACATTTTGAAGAGGAGCTGACAGCTGCCATTAGCTGTCATTTGAAGACGGCCTTCAGTTAGCGCACACATGGGCACACTCACATAGTTTTTAAGGAATACTATTTTCTTTTTAACTAACACTGTGCTGACATCTTCCAAGGTCCCTCCAGGAGTCACTGCTCATCCACCCTCCCCTCCCCCATCTCCAGTCCCCTAGCTTCCAGAGTCTTCTCACCTGATGTTATAAAGCACCTTACATTCTTGGGGAGATGAAGGAAGTAAAATGCCCTTAGGCATCAGCTAGGGGAGGTGCTTTGGTCTGGGGAAAAGATGCAGTTGCAGCCAGTATGTCCTGTTCTTGCCGCCTCTCCTTCCTGTCTGTCCCCATATGAGCTGTTCCCAAGTAACTCTGTCCTCACTTCTGCAAGCTGTGTAATTACCAACTGCAATAACAAGTGCCCAGGCTTGAGGCCATGGCTGGCCACAGGGCTGTAAACCAAAGACCCTAATTACAGTAATCCGGCATCCACAAGTCAGGAAGCCTGGTCCTCTTCAGACTTTTTCTGTTTCCCTTCTTTTGGGGGAGGGGGGTGGAGTCCACCAGAGTTGATCACTCAGTTTACAGCCAACTGAAAGTCTTTATTTCAGCCAGTAGGACTGTGCTCAGGTACTCAGGCGTAAGCAAGCGTACCCCCACCACCACCCCTGCCCCGAGTGTTCAGAGCACGGGATTTTTGAAGGCAGAAACCAGGTCCTGGCATCTTGCTCAGCAGCTGCTGCTTTGCACAAGCAAGCAGTTCAATAGAAGCTAAGATAAGTGGCTAGCTTTTGGGGGGTTGGGTGCACAAGCAGGCAGTTTAACAGAAGCTAACATAAGTTATCTGGGGCATTTTGATCTTGGGTTCCTCAGCAGGAATACAAGATGGAGCTGGAGCCGGGCATTGGTATTACACACCTTTAAACCCAGCCTTCCAGAGACAGATGCAGGTGGATCTCTGTGAGTTCAAGGCCAGCCTTGTCTACAAAGTGCGTTCCAGGACAGTCAGAACTGTTACACAGAGAAACAAAATAAACAAATCAAAATGAAGGAACCTCTGCATTGTCTTGCCCTGTCACATCAGCATATCAGCTGGTGGGACACCAGGGAAGTACTATCTCTAAATATAAGCATCTTTTGTAAGTTTTTGGGATTTGGCTTGAATGTCCCTCTGGTCACCCAGCATCTTTGCCAGGAAGTAAACAGCACTCAAATGTTACTCTCAGGACAGCTGCACCTTTGTCCCCACAGAACATGCTGACAGACAGCTGAACAGAGAAGACTTCCTTTGAATAGGAAACAGAGGCCAGAGTTCCCTTTCTGACAGTCATGGGAGAGATACTATTCTAAAAACAGTGAAGTACTTTAGAAATACCATCACACATCTTAAGTACAGTAAGTGCCACCACTCATCAGTAGCTAAGCAAGAGGTGTGGTGAGGTCCATTTCATCCAGGAGTCGGCAAGAGATAAGCAGGTCAGATAAGCCCAATGCTGGCTGCTCCTAAAAACTCAAGGGACCCTGGAGAAAACACAGCCGGACTCTGTCAGGTTACTTCAGGGACAATTTAATGCTGAGATGAACGTCAAACACACTCTGGCCAAGAGTAGAGGGGGCATCAGTCTGTCCTCACCAAGGCAGGCAGAAGGTCAGTCAGATTGGAAACTCTGAACTGAAGAACTGTGTCAGCACACAACTGCCTGTAACTCCAGTTCCACAGGATCCAACAACCTCTTCTGGCCTCTTCAGGACCCTCCACACACACATGAATAATAACAATAACTAAGATTTATTTTATCATTTATGTGTGTGTGTGTGTGTGCAGGGGTTTTATGGAGGTACATACAAGAGGGCACATGGAGGCAGATGAGGATGTTAGATCCGCTGGGGCTGGAGTTCAAGCGGTTGTAACATGACATGGGGGCTAAGAATTGAACTTGAGTAATATCTGCTTCTAACCTGCTCTAGCCCTAAAATAAATATTCTTTAGAAATGCTATGAGACGTAGTGATGCACATGCAGAAGGCAGAGGCAAGGAGATTGCGAATTTGATGATAGCTTGAATTGCACCCGAGACCCTGTCTCAAAATTAGTAAGGCAGTCAAACAGCTCTTGTATCTTAAGGGCCACACCAGACACAGAGTCCCAAAGTAGTGTCTAAAGTGCAAAAATCCATCTGATGAGTGGATTTTTTTCTTCTGGAATTCTTGAATTAGCCTAAATTTTGCCAGATTTCATGCATTTAGTTTAAGTCTGAACAGGTTGTTTTTTTTTTTTTTTAATTCAAATTCTTCCGATATTTTTACTTAGCCTGGCAGAAATTTTGGATCACATTGGAAGTACGATGCAGCAGATGTATTATCTCTGCAGAGAGTGTGTCCTGGCCCCTCATGCCTTTCTGCTCCTCTGCTTCCTCCTTGGTAGTGGTCTGTGTTAATGTTTTAGACTACTCAGAAACACCTTCTATAAGACAGTGGTTAAGCAAATCAAAGTGAATCCTAAACAGAAGTCCTTCACAAGATTAAACCTGATATTTAAAAAATCAGGTGTCAGTTATTTAGTTCTGTGAACTGATGCCTCTAAAATAAAAATCTGAGTTACCTTTAAAATGAAGACTCCTAGTAACCCCATAGCAAATATGAAATAAAACTTTGAAACCAGTCTTTGCTTGTCATGACTGCCGTTCAATAACTATTGCTCCATTGCAAAATCACAGTAGGGCTTCAACCTCCTGAGCCACAGGAAGGAAGTGACTTCTACACTAGCCAGGCACCTTTTCAGACCTGTGCCATTTGAGGGGCAAGGCCTCTCCTCAGAGAGTAAGAGCACCTTCTCAGTAACTCCAGATGCACCATGGGAGACAAAAAAGGGTCGATTATCAGTGCCTCATCACTTCAAGAAAAATCAGCTTTTCTGCTCGTTGTATAGAGCTGAGTGCATTTTATTGCATGATTTTTTTATTTGAAAGTTTTTTATAATGGAATTTTAATAAGCTTTATAGACAAAAATATCAGGTATATTTGGATAAACACACCATGTGAGCAGCAGTGAAGAAATTGTGTCCAAGTGTTGCCTGTATTTTCATCACCCAGGGAGAGAAGGCACCTGGAAGCCAGTGCTATGGAAATAGAAGACCCAGGACCTCCCAATGGCTCATACATTTTCCCTGTATGCTATGACATGGAAGACAGAATGAGGAAAAGCCATGGCTCATGTGTTCAGCATCCCACCTACAGCCATGGTGCCTCCTGTTAAGCAGCCCCGTGAGGGAGGGGCCACAGCTCTCCTGGGTCATCCTGAGCAGGGACTCATAGTGAACAACAGGGAGAGACTAACCCAGATGTAAAGAGGAGAAAGGCCCTACCTGTGCAGCTGCCTCGCCCCAGTCACCCCCTGGACTAGGTCCAAGATCTATGCATAAGTGTAACACCTAGCTTGTTAGTATTCAGAAAAGTCAGTGCCAGGATTAACACAAGTGTGGTGAATAAATACAAGTATACATTTTATTAAAACATATAAATGTTTATACACACGCACACAGACACACATGGCCTGAATCAAATACTGGCATGCAATCGGAACTAAGAGACATATCCACAGGTCATAGAACCCACTGCAGCACAAATGTATACCAGGAACTTGTATAAGTCATTTCCTGGTGATTGTTGGCTGGAAAGATGAGGCATCGACTGGCTAACCCTTCCTTGCCATCTAGAACAGTTCCTCAGATTCAAAAACATTACTGAAGATCATAAGAGGGGATATAGCTCAGTGGTGGAGTGCTACCTAGCACAATTGAATACATTTGTCTCTGGTGTTACAAAATGGGGGGGATACCATTTAGTATTGATATCAGGACCTTAGTCACTTGTACCAATGAAAGAAACTTAAAAGGCAGAGGGATAGTCCAGCAAGCTTGAAGGCCTGAGATTGTTCCCCCAGAATCCACATAAGAAAAGCCAAGCACTGGTTTGGTTGCCTCCTAAGGTGGAAGAAGTGAAAGTAAGTAGATCCTAAAGTCCAAAACAGCTTGAGGCCCTGTCTCAAAAGAACAGTCAGGCGGGGATGACAAGAGGCTCCTGCCACCAAGCCTGACAACCTAAGAGTGATCCTCAGAGGCCAAATGGTAGGAGAAGAAACTCAGCTCCTCCAAATTGCCCTCTTACCTCCATGGCATACGCATGCCCACATACATTAACAAAACAAATGTGTAAATGTGAAGGCAATAAATTTATTTTTAAAAGCAAGGTGGATTTCACCCTTAGGAACCGTACCCCTATGAACACACATGAACAAAAACATACAAACATGCACACATGCATGTATACACACACACACAAACACACACATACCCCAAAACCAAATTATTGTAAGCTACAACTTTAATCCATCATCACGTATTAGTGCCTCCCCTCTCAGGACTGAGTTAGTGACTTTCACCTAGTCAGCTCTAATTACACAGATTCCAAAGAGATTTTCTATAAAGCAGTATGTCATTCGGTTGCTTCTGTAAAAAGGCTTTTTGTTGTTATTTTGTTTCTTGTTTTTATGTAGAGAGTTACACGTTGGTCAGTGAGATGGCTTGACTGTTAAAAGCACTAACCACTAGAGCCCAATGACCCAACTCTGATCCCTGAAACCAACACCAAAAGTTGGATCCAGTGGTGCACATCTGTAATGCCAGAACTCCTAAGGTAAGATGTGGGGTGGAGATGGTGTCGGAGGGCCAGCTAGCCTGGAGTAAACGCCTGTGTTCCAGATGCAACAAGAGAACTGTCCTTGCCAAGGTGGAAGCAAGAACCGAGTCCCCTCTCTTGTCTTCTGATTTGCACATGGACACTGTGGCACAACTATACACAAACTTCCAGCATACTGAAGAGAAGAGTTTATCACAATCAAACACTGGAGGTCTACAGGCACAACCACTAGACAACTGCAAGAGGTCAAACAGCCTTGGGGCCTGAAGGAGCCTTAAGTCTCCCTTCCTACAGAGACTATCAAACACAGTTTAGCCAAGACCTAAAAGGCCAAGCTAGTTGTGATTAGAAAACAAGGTCTTCAGACAGCGGCTCACTAGCTCTTCTGAGTGACGAGTTTACATAATTCTTTCCATTGTTAGATCGCCTGTTTTAGCTTTTCTCCTTCTTTGAGGAAGAGAGAAGGGAGGTGTATCTCTGGTGCCTTGCATTGTGGCTTTAATTCTCTTTTACAGCCTCAAAACACCTACCATGGTTTGACGCTCCCTGTTTTTCTCCAACTCAATCTGAGTATGAAACAGGAAAGTGATGTCCTGTCTGTAAGCCTTCGGGCGCTCTCTGTTTAAAACAGAAACTGAGTGAGCTCATTGCCACTTTGCAGTACACTCATTTCTAGCAGAACAAAAGCCTGCCTAGCAGTAAAAGTTCATGAAATAAAGTCAGAATGGGGCTGTCCCTGCCTCCAAACGGATTCTGATTTAGGAAATGAGGTGCTGTTGTTGTTTCTTCCCCCACTGGAAACAAGGAACAATGTCATTGCTTTGATACAAGACTGGTGAGCACATGGGAACTGCTTACAGTTAATATATATATATATATCCTTCATATGTGAACAGAAATAACAGAGTTTGATGTCTAAGCATCACAGGAGGGGAGCACATGGTTCTGACACTGACAACTTGATGTACGTGCGACCACAAAACCAGTCAGAGCAGCTAAGGCGTATGCACTATCTCTTGAGGCTTTAACACAATAAACACATGTTCACTATCTAAGGCCTGTTTCAAATGGGTGCTTTCAGCAATTGCTTCCTGTGCAACTGGAATGGGCTGATGGTGATTTTAATGACAGTGATGATAAAGCTGGTTATGTAATTCCAAGCCAGTTGCCCTGGGTAAAGTAATGACAGAGATAGTGTTTCCTAATGTGGTTAGCATAAAGTGGGGGGGTTGGATGAAACAGCCCCTAGGCTGTAACAGCTAAACCTGGTATCACAATTTCTTTTAAAGTCTTTTGGGGATTATTGCATGATAATCAATGGGAATGCCAAATAGTAATAGTTTGTTAGTTTAAAGTAAAAAAATTGTACATTGTAGCTGGTGCTGTAACTCAGCTGGTAGAAAACAGTACTCAAAGTCAGCTAGAAACCCTGGGTTTGATCCTCCACCCTGAACAAACTGCACGTGGCTGCTCATGTCTTTAATTCAGCACCTGGGATGGAGGCAGGAGGAGCAGTAGTTCAAGACAATCCTTAACTATGTAGCAAGTTCAAGGCCAGCTTGGGACACATGAGAACCCATCCAAGGGATGGGCAAAAACTGTATTCTTGCCACTGACTTTTTACATACTTGCTACCAGCCCACATGCCTGAGTTATCATTTATCATCACTATATGTGTAATGCTCCACCAATACCTATGATTAGCTAAATGAGAACTGGAAAAGGGTGCAAACTGAGTTTCCACCTTCTCAACTGATTCAATAAGACCAGCGAGGAGAGAAGGGAAAAAGTGAAGAAATAAACAGGAACTCATATTTCCAGAGTGACTGTTCTCCGCAAGTCCACCCTGCTCTGTACCAGGTTTAGGGAGTGTATGCAAGGGTTGCACAGTAACAGAAGGCCTGAGACCTAACAGGAAGGAGTGCCTCTGTTCTCGAAGGTTCTGTGGGCTACAGAAGAGGAAAGGACAAATGACAAGAGTATTCTGTTTGTCCATTCCCATGTTTGGAAGTAAAGGCCTTAGCAGAGGTGAGATACATACCCTGGAGAGTCACATGAACAGAAACTTGTAGTCAAACCCCATGAGGGTTTCTTTTCATACTTTGTGTTTTTCTGTGTCTCCCCAAAATAATATTAGAGTCAATAGCACAATTTGTCAGCAGAGAGGGGACTGAAGTCTTCCACTCTGGTTGTGGAGTAAGTCTCCTGCAGTCTATGGCACTCCCCAGACTGGCACAGGCAGTGTGGACCACAGAGGAATTAAATTGACATAAGCCCTTCACCTCCATCCACCCCTGCTCTTAAAACACTGCTCTCCATAGTGTCCAAACACTTGGCAGGAGCCACTCCAGCTCTAAACAATTTATAAAGTCTCTGCTGAAGTGCCTGCATCAGTTTGTCTTCTCTCAAGAGCTAATGGGTAAGGCCAATTAGGAGTGGCCTGGAAACTAACTGTGGTGGCGCACGCCTTTAGTCCCAGCACTCAGGAAGCAGAAGCAGGCAGATCTCTGTGAGACCAGCCTGGTCTGTAGAGTGAGTTCCAGGACAGCCAAAGCTATGCAGAGAAACCCTGTTCACACACACACACACACACACACACACACACACACAGAGAGAGAGAGAGAGAGAGAGAGAGAGAGAGAGAGAGAGAGAGATGGCCTGGAACAAGAAGGCTGCTAACTTCTACTTATATTCAACTATAAAAATAAATTATGCCAGCCTGGCAGATATGACCCAGTCTTGACATTTTTACCAAGAATGTCACCTACACATTTCAAAAGGGGGTAGAGCTCTATATGCCCTAAGGCCCAGCCTGTCATCTACCTACTCCCTCTCCTCCCTTAATGCTGAGGCCATCAGTACTGATCTCAGAGCAGATACCCAGCGGTGCCGAAGGCAGGTAGGTATTGAACCACCAGTGTGGCCACATATCCTATACCTACCTTTCCAAAAGTAGGGACATTATGCTTGGGGGAAACTGTCAACAAAATATTTACTCAGAACACTGCTACCCTATTCCCACAAAGACACAAAACAGATGGCAATATTGGATAGATAAATGAGATGAGATATTAAAAAGCTAAAGTTGCCATGACCAAACATTCATAAAACACAAAAAGTTACCCTGAATAAATGTCAACAGGGTATGACAATTGTTCACCACCTAAAACAGAAACAAAGGTATTCAAGGTGCCTCGAAACACAATGCATGGCTTAAGGGACAATTTCTTAGCTACCTTTCTGGTGCATCTTATAAGCTTCCTTAGTTACCACCTATTTTTTTTTCTATGTTTAAAAGTTCAGTCATCTATGTGACCCAGACAATGTCATCTTGCTAAGACGCTAAGACAGTTCTTGTATATATAAAACCACCACAGAGTCTAAATCAGGCACCTAATGCTTTCTACCTTTTATCAGCTATGGAAAAAAAAAAAAAAAGCCGAGCAAACATTATCTATTGTTAATTACCTGTAAAGTTGGGCCTTAGCCCCTTCCCTGTTCCTAAGAGCCCTGAAGTGAAACCCAAAAGAAGCTACCCATTGTTTCCCTTGGT
Organism: Phodopus roborovskii; assembly: GCF_943737965.1. Classification (NCBI taxonomy): domain Eukaryota; kingdom Metazoa; phylum Chordata; class Mammalia; order Rodentia; family Cricetidae; genus Phodopus; species Phodopus roborovskii. Next base: position 1,181,737 of record NW_026126433.1, read on the forward strand.
GCAAGGGCCAGGAGCAAACAGGGCTCAAATTGCAGCTGTGAAAGGCACAGGAAATTGGTCTAGCACTAATCTGTACTCAACTATTCAAGGCAACAAAGCCCACATTCCTGCAGAGAAATGTCTGCAGAACACGGCCGACCTGTGCTGGACTGCGGACAAAATCGCAGAAGGCAAGTTCGTCATTAGAGTGGCTCTCTCTTCCTGCTCCAAGTGAGCGCAACACATGCCATTTAGACTTCTTCCTGCACTTCCCAGTTTTCCCCCAAGATAATACTATATAATTAGACTCTTCCGGCTTAGTAATTCGGGCAAAGATAGGACAGGAGGGGACAGTTTTACAAGATGGCAGCCTTTCACTGGAGCTAGCTGAGTTATGATAAACAGTTATGATAAACTAAAATAATAAAAAAAATCTAAGGCAATTTAAACTTACCTTTGTATATTTGTATTACACTCTCTATAATAACATTGATTCTAAGCCATAGGAGTGGAATGTGATGCAAAAACTACTCGGATTTTCTTTCAAGTTTAAGAGCAAGTTTGAACCCTTTGTAAAACTCAGATATGAATAGGAATCATGTGTGTGCAAATGCATGGCTGCATGCAGATGTGCAGACACATGGAGGCCAGAGGACAACATCTGGTTTTGTTTTATGTGCCACCCCCACAACCTTCCCAAGACAAGCTTTCTTGCTGCCCTGGAGCTCACCAAGTAAGCTAGCCTGCAGGACCAGTGAACCCCAGCAATCCACCTGCCTCCCCCATGCTGGGCAAGGGCATAATGCCACACCTGGGTTCTGGGGACTGAACCCAGGTCCTCAGGGTTGCAGAGCAAGCATGTTACTGACTGACTGTGCCGTCGTCTGTCGTCTTCCCAGTCCAAGGATTGTTTTTCCACAGAATGTTCCCTCACAGCCCAAGTCCTAGGCTAGAGCCTCAGGAGCAACTGAGAGCCACGGCCCCACCTCCCCAGTGCAGTGATCAGCCAGTGCCAGGAGGACATGGCTGGTCCCAGTGTTCTCAGTCAAGGTGAATACTGTTTAATCCCTGTGAAACTGCCTTATCTCTAAGACTGTGCCAACCTTGTGGCCCCTCATTAACTCGAAAGCATGCTGAAAAGCTAAAACTTAGGGGAAATAGTATGTTCAGCACAAGTCTTCCTTATTTCAAGACAATGCCATCCTAGACCACAGGAACTACCTGCTTGGCAGACACAGAGGGATCACCAGATGTGTTCTATCTATGAAGCAAAGTGCTGCAAGCCCTAGTTCCCATGGTGAAAGGGGTATCTGAGGAGCCCTGCTCCATGTTCAGAAACATGAGCCACAGTAAACCAGCAGCTGAACTGCTCGGATGGTACTGACCATTCCCAAGATTCCTGGGTTCCCAGATGACACTTCAGCTCAGTATCTATCACTCAAAGATATCTAGACCCTTCACAGCAAAGACCAAATGGTTTGCTTTGGGAATAACTCAGCCCAGGGAAAGGAAGTAGTGCTTTGGGAATAACTCAGCCCAGGGAAAGGAAGTAGTGGATAGTCTTGGGTAGTTGCTAGCCAGCCTATGCAGGCAGGTCTCACAGAGGTGTCCTAGGCAAGGTATCCACAAAGTTACTGCCGCTGCCCTTAATTATCCTCCCCTAAAACATGTGATATGACTGATATGACAAAAATTCTCTACAGCAGAAATTAGATAATATTAGAGTTATGTTTATACTTGTAAGATCAAGCTGACTTTAAGTAGGATATATTTCATATCAGAACATGGACTTATTAATGTAGCAAATAGCCTTCTGATCAGAAAAAAAACAGGAATCAAATTTTCCTTTTATGACTTAATTATAAAATGTAAGAAAAATATCAATGAATTTGCACTGAATGCCTGTCATGAACCAAGTATCTGAGGGTACAGGATTGTCCCTGTAATGCCAGACTGTTCCAGTTCAAGATGGAGATAGCTCTGTGGGTAAGATGGAGACGGCTCTGTAGGCAAGGGTTTTGCTATGCATGCAGGAGAACCTCGCTGTGAACTTGGATCCCACCACCCATCCAATAAGCTGGGTGTGATCTCAGAAGTGTCTGTAACCCCATAGCTGTGAGCACTGGAGACCGAAGGCTCAGTATGAGTCTGACTCCAGGAAATCATACAGAGAGTTCTAGAACAGTACCCCTCCTCCAGCCTCTGCAAGTTCACAGGTGGCCACACGCACTGGTGCACACCTGCCACTCTCAAATACACAAGGAAACATCAAGAATAATGAACAGCTTACAAAAAGTAGCTAAGAATGAAGAACTTATTAAGGGGGAAATTGCTTTCTCATGATTCCATTGGAGTGACTTAGATTTAGCTATGTGAGAAGCGTACAAACTAATAAGATTAAGGAGGCAGAGGTGGCCTCCCAGGGCTGGATTTGAAGGTGTGTTATAGGGATTAGGGGTGAAACAATTCCAATAGATTTATGTGTCTGAGATGTGGGAAAGGAAACAGAAAGTACTGACTGTAAGCCTTTGGGCCCAGCTACCAGCTCGGATCGGGGCTGAATAGGACAGGAGCAGGGCTGAATAGGACAGTTGAGGGAAGCAGAGTCAACAGCTGGTGGTGTGATGAGCTGGAAAAGACTGACTTTAATACGGCTGTTTGTCTTGCAGTCATGCCTTGAGCGGGAGAACATCTTAGATAAATGACACAAGCTTTCCAGGTGTCACTCATCTCTTTCCACGGGGCCCACATTTTCCATAGGGTCAAAGGGACCCAAGGTTTCATTTGCACACAGCATTACTGTTACGTGTGTGTGTGTGTGTGTGTGTGTGTGTGTGTGTGTGTGTGTGTGCCCGAGTGTGTGTTTCCCCTCAAGTAACATCTGAGCAGCCTGTCACAGAATCTCTGCTGGGCTCCCCAAACCTGTGGTTGCATTAGTCATTTGTTCTGCCCTGGGGGTGGGGGTGACAGTTGCCTCTGGGATCTGTTTGTAGGCCACTAGCTCAGGGGAACTTCCTCACAGTGTAGTAGAAAGTAGAAAGTTTGTTTTGAAAGGTAAGCTTGGGTGAGTAGGAAGGAGGGCTCCAGGGCAAATACTTTGAAAAAGCTGCTTCTCAAGGAATGTTGGGTTTCTTTTTTTTCAAAACAGGCAAGTTGGAACAGACTTTTTTTTTTCAAGAGCTCTGCTAGCTTTTCTCCTTTCCAGAATTTGCCTTCTTTTACAATCTACACAAAGGACACCTCCCCTATAAGAGGATCCCTACCCCCATTAAAGCACTCACCTGAGACCACGCACCCACTCAGTGGGGAGGAACGAACCGGCCACTGTCTGGGCTGGAGAGGGAGGGCTGACCCTCACACTTTGAAATCCATCACCCCTCTTTGTAATGGTCACCTTCCCAATGGGGCTTTCCGACTCTCCACATGGGCCTCACTCCATCCCAGCTCTAGTACAGCACCTACAAGCATTTCTAACTCAAAGAAAAGGTGACCAGTTCTAAGCCACACACAAGGTATTTTGCTTTCAGTTATAGCTTGTACAGACACACACACACACACACACACACACACACACACACACACACACACTGGGCTCCCCTGCATCCACTTACTATGCCATGGTATACCCCTCTCAGGAACTATCAATTAAAGCTCCCAGATTCCAAGTACGGGCAGGTCTGTACAACGAAATCAACCGCCTGAGGGTGGAAGCCAGAGGTCAATGTTGCATGTCTTCCTCTATAGCTGTCCATGTTATTTGGGGGACAAGGCCTCTAACTGAACTTGGAACTCAACAGTTCAGCTAGGTTGCCTGACCAGCAAGTTCCAGAGAGCCAGTGCTGGGCTTACAAGCACATGTTACTAGTTGGCTTTTACATGGGTGGTGGGAATACAAATTCAAGTTCTCATGCTTACCCAGCAGCCCCTCTGAGCCGGCTCCCAGCCCACAAGGCCTCTGAACAGCAGCTTTTGTCGCTGTGTCCCTTTCAGTCGCTTGTCTTTCTGACCAGCTGTTTGAACACTGAAGAAAGAAACCAAGTTCACTTAAAGTCCCTCCCTGGCTTAAGTTTGAGTGGCTTCACACTGTCTTAGGATCCAAACTTCCACCGGCCTTGGCCTTGTAGACCTGATCTGCAGGCAGCACTGCCCTCCTGCTTTTCACTAACAGAAAAACACAGCAGAGTGAGGAAAGCCAGGACCCTGAAAGACTGGTTTCTATGGTGGTTTTTCTGATGGTGTGACTGCAGGCTGGTGAAGCCCCATGGGGATGGGGCTCCAAGGGAAAGAGAAGGAGTGGCTTTAGGAAACTGGGAGGGTGTGGTTGGCTTGGAATGTTAAAATTCTGGGATTTGATTCTGACAACAGGGCTCACACACTTTTTTTTTATTTTTGAGTACAAGGCAGGGAAGTCTGGGGAGCTCAGATGGAAGAATGAATTGATAATTTTGTTTCTGTTGGTGTTGGCAGCACTCCTCTGCCTTCTTGCTTCCTGGCCACTGGATTACTTATTAACAGTTCTAGGAGAGAGCAGCTCAGTTCAGCAGAACAGTGGGGAGACAAGTGTTGGCCTTCCCTATTCTTCATTCCTTTCCAGAAGAGCCTCTCTGTTTACAGGGAGCAGCTGTGCAGATTCCTTCTCTGCCCTCCTCACCATCATCGGGTCTCAGCAGAGAACTCACCTCACTGCTGTATTAACCATCCACTGGGTCTCTCTTTAGACTCCAGAGCCTCAGCTTTCCCCTGCAGCTTTCTCCACTACAGCCTGAGGACCCACCCAGGAACTCTATAGTCTGGTCCCACTGTTCTGGGAGTGGCTCTGACTTCCTACAGGACAGAGCTCACTTACAGGTCTTGCTGCTGCCAAAGCTGAGTCCTACTCAAGCGTCCTGGTTGGTCTTTTGGGTTTTTTGTTTGGTTTGGGTTTTGTTGTTGTTTGGTGTGTGTGTGTGTGTGTGTGTGTGTGTGTGTGTGTGTGTGTGTGTGTGTGTGCTCATGACACAAGCTAGAGTTATCTGGGAAGAGGAACCTCAATTAAGAAATCCATCAGATTGCCTTTAGGCAAGTCTGTAAGGCCTTTTCTTGGTTGATGATTTATTGATTGATTGATGTGGTAGAGCCAGGCCATTGTGGGCAGTGCCAACCCTAGGCAGGTGGTCCTAGAGTGTGTAAGAAAGCAGGCTGAGCAAGCCATGGAGAACAAGCCAGTAAGCAGCACACCTCCGTGGCTTCTGCTTCAGCTCCTGCCTCCTGCCTTGAATTCCTGCTCCAACTGTGATCTGAGAATTATAAGCTAAAACAAACCCTTTCCTTCCCATGTGTTTATCACATAAATCTAAGACACCAAACAACTGTCAGTCCTAACAGCAAACTGTTTGTGATTTCCCATCATGCTAAGGCCCTCTCCTTGGTACTTCCTGCAGCTCACTTCTCCACCACCCTGGTAGACTCTAAGCTCACTCACTCTGTACCTCACACATGTCTTCTCAGGGAAGCCACCCCAGGCTTGCAAAGCCTGATCTCCCTCACCCCCATTATTCACATGACCCCATTTCCCTATTGCAATAGCACCAATGGTGATCCTAAAACCTTACCAATTGCTGCTCAGATGCTGGGATCCTGACATATGCTTGTGGCCTTTGGATAAATAAACACACTGTCAACAAAGCCAGACTATTATTATTTTTCTAAAAACTGCTAATGTTGCTAACATCAGGAAGACATTCAGTCTTGGCTTGTTCCCTTACATTGACGCTTGTAGGGGTGAATCTGAAAATCACTGAAACAATAAATATTTTTTGATTTGTGTGTGTTCACATATGTGTGAGCGCACATATGTGTCTGTGTATGTGGATGCCAGAGACCAACATCATCTGTCTCTCTACAGTCAATGAATGATATGCCACCATGCCTTGCTTCCTCCACGGGTTCTGGGGATCAGCATTTGACAGATTGAACCATGTCCCAGTCCCTACAAGCTCCTTCTCTACAGTAAGAACATGCACTGTTCTGGGTCCTAGAAGTTTAACTGCACATTTTTAAACATCATTTCAACTTTCTTTTATCTCCTACTGAATTATATTTCCATCACCAAAGACCAAAACAACACAATACAAACAAACAAAAAACCTGACCAAAGGCAAATAACAAAGACTAAGAGACAGGCTATTTCAAGCAGGTTAGAAACCATGAAAGAACCAGCCTGGGCTCTGGAGAGACGTCTGATGCCATAGGGTCTCTCTCCGGGTGGACAGAGGCAGTTCCCAGCATCCTAGAAGAATTGACTGTTCCTCTCTTAGGGAATCGGATTGACTGCAGCTTTTACTTCAAAGTGCAGCACTCAAACCCAGCCGAAAGGATAGAATTCAGATGTAGGTGCCACACCCTCTGTCAGTTACCCTCTGCCACTCTCTGCTACTTTTGGCCATCCCATGCCACACTCTGCCACCCTCAGCCACCCTCTGCCAGTACAGGAATTTGAGAAACAGGTCTTTTGCTGCTGTCTACTCCTGGAGTGAACCTACTGCTCCGTCGGTTTTCATGAAGGTATTTTCTCTATTCGGTAAGGACTTTATGCAAAGAACGCTTCTGTAAATAAGGCATACCCTACTTGCTATAAATCCTCCTTAGTTTGCTCCTGATATTCTTTAATAAATCATACATCTGGGGCTGGAGATAAAGCTCAGTATGTTTGATTAGCATGGATGAAACCCTGGGTTCCACCACCCCCCCCAGCACTACATACATAAACCTAGATGCAGATCATATGCCTGCAGTCCCTGTGTTTAGAAGGTGGCTGCAGGAGATCAGAGGTTCAAGGTCATCCTCAACTCTGTTGAGCTCTAGCCAACCCAGACTACATAAGACCCCATCTAAACAAGAGTCCTACATGTTATCAGTTACTTGTCTGTTGATGTGATATATCACCAAGGCAACTCATGGAAGGGTGTCTTTGGGTTTACGGTTCAAGAAGAGCAAGAATTTATGATGTCAGGGCAGCTCAGCAGTTATGGGCAGGCATGAGCAGGACACTGAGAGCACATGCCTTCAATCCTGCAAGCACAGAGCACACAGAGTGAGATTCCCCCAGGAGCCCTCACCTCCCCAAACACCACCTGGGGACCAGGGTTTGAATCCCTGAGACTGTGGGGGAATACTTCACATCCAAACGACCACATTGCTGAACTTATAATCACCAGCCTTAAAGCGAGTTAAAGCAGGTTTGTGAGATGGCCTGCTGGTTAGGAACACTTGTTCTTGTAGAGGACCTGAGTTTGGTTTCCAGCACCCATCATAACCATTACCAACTCCAGTTCCATTAAATCTGATGGCTTCTTCTGGCCTCTGAAGGGAACCAGGAGCAGGGCTGTTAAATATACACAGGGCAAACCACTCATACACATAAAATAAAATACATAAATTGAAAAAACAATTTAAAAAAAAAAAAGAGTCGAAGTACCTATATTTTCCAAACAGGAGAGCCAGCTTCTGGACTTGCTACTCCATCCCTACTTGTGGAGCTGCCTTGTTTACACACCCTTCCAGAGCCTCAGCCCCCCTTTCTCCTGCTGATCCTCCTCCTCAGACTTCCTCAGCAGCACCACCAGCTGTGGCTGCCTGCCAGGATCCTGACTCAAGCTGCTGGGGCCACAGCTGGGGCTGTCTTTCCTGCTCCTCCCTCAGTCCATCTGTACCACCCTCACTGGAACCACCCAGTCTTCTGACCAGGCATCTCTGCAAACCCTTGAGCACTGTCCAAAATGTCCTGAGCCCTTGGAGAGTTAGAGCTTCTCACTGCCCCAGGTGACTCTTGATGTTCTCTAACCTGTGCCTCAATGACACCCAAGGCCCTCAGCCCCTCAGACACTCCATGTGAATTGAGGTGCCGCTCCTCGAGTGTGAGGCCCATCCCTGAAGCACAGGCTCAACAGGTCCAGGTCTCCTCACCTTAGCCTCCCTCTCTTCCCTCTTGATAGCCATTTGTTCTTCCCGTCCTTCTTTCTCTGGGCTTGTCAAGGTACTCTTTAATTAGTTTATTATACTATTTATCACTACTGTTCATTTGTTTGGTTGCCAGATTTGACATCTATTACTACTCTCCATCTGAAAGTCTGGTCTTCAGATCCTTGGTGGCTGTACCATTTACCCCCACCTTCTTTCTCCCTGTTGGCTTTGTACGGCCCTCTGACAGCTACACCAACCCACCTTGGGTAGTTCCCAAAACTCTTGAGGCTAAAGATAGCTCAGTCTGGAGAGTGCTTGCATCCCAGGCTGGATGCTATGAGTTCAGACCCCAGCACTGCATAGGCAGGGAGTGGCCACAGCACCCAGGTGTAACCCCAGCACTCTGGAGTAAAGGCAGAAAGATCAGACGGTCAAGGTCATTGCAGCTACACAGTAAGTTCCAGGTCAGATTGGACCACTTGAGACTCTGTTTCAAAAACCAAACCAAAAACCAAAACCCAAAACAATGGACCACCTCTCAGCCTATCACCCCACTGCCACTGCGCCTCTCCCAGGGCCTCTGCTGGCCACTCTCCCTGTGTCCACCCACAGTGAATCACACCCATGCAACAGAGACACCACTGTCCCACTTGCCAGGGGCCCAAACATTTGTATCACTCCCAGTTGTCTCCTCTGTCACAAACGCGCACACAAATAGCCTAATAGCCCTGAGGCTTTCTGTTCTTCATCGGCTTGCATTTCCAGTTCCATTCTTTCAACCTCCAGACCTTCCTTCTCTGGGCTGCTCTCCTCACCTGACCTCTGCTTTTCCTTTCACATCTTCTAGACTCTAGAACATTTGTACACTCAGTGTTAGGGTCATGGCAGCTGCTTCCGAGTCAAAAGCCAAGGTCCCTCTCAGAGAGTCTGGGTAGAAGGGTTTTGCCCATCAGTGATACAGCCGAGGGTATGTTCTCTCAGAAGACTGTAACACTAGCACCTTTGGCTGGCAAACAATGAGTTGGGTTTTCTCCTATCCTTCACGTCTACTTTCTGGTGCTCGTCTTTCTCGAACTACCACTTAATACACTATTTTAACAAATTTTCTCAATTTTATTGTAAGTTAACCTGGAACATCCATCCTGCGCACCCATCTTTCCTGGTCTCTCACCTCCCTTCCAGCCACTTGCTATGAAGACAAATGCAGTATGCTTACTTGTTTTTCAGTAAAGTTTATCTTGACTACTAGATGGTGGTTATAGGCAAATAGCCGTCTGGCACTGAGCTTTTCACACCCAAGATACAGAGTGGCTTTTATCACTGCTCAGTTTCTTTCTACATAAAAAATTAAGATTCCGTGATGACTTTTTCAAATACCAGAAGACATCTTGCTAAGCAGCCAGTTCAAAACAGTCCTAGGCTCTCTACCGGCTCTTGCAATTAGAATTATTACCATGCCCAGTATGGAATTATCTGACAGATAACATCCTTTTAAGAGCACAGAAAAGGACCCTTAATGAAGCTTTTTGATCATTGTTGTTGATCAGAAAAGATGGTAAGAACCCACACCCAAGTTTACACCTATACACCAAATTGTTGTTGCTTCTTGCCAAACATAAAGAACCTTTCTGGTCTATTATCACCAAGAAGACATAACTGGACAAACACAGGCTCAGCTTGAAGCTAATTTTAATGTTAACACATGAAAAATAACCATGGCAACAGAGCCATTTGCCACTTGTTCTGGACACCTGAGTAAACACATGGAGAAGTCGGGTCCATTCCTTAACTCACAGTCAAGTATATTAATTATGAAGCAAAGACTGATAAGAAGAATGGGACAGTAAAAGCGATGTGTAGCCAGAAGGCAGAGCTGTCTGCAAAATGAGGGGAAAATCCTATACCGAATGAAAGAGCCCTAGCCAGTCCCCAGACACCACATGCTATCACCTCCTGAAGCCAGGGCTTTGCTTCATCTCAAAATGAAGATGGCAAGCTAGCTAAGTCCGTTCCAAAACTGCCTGATAGTCACCCCAGAAACCTTTTGAAACAGTGCAGGTCCCGTCCCTGGAGAATCTTCACAACAGGTCTGACATAGGTCTGACCTGTGAATCTGAAAATGTTTAACCAGCAACCTGCTTTCATGCCTGACAGAGAAACATTAAAATACACCGGCTGACACTTGCCTCCACACTCCGTGGCCTGGCCTGAGTTCAGTCTCTGGAACCTACATGGTGGACAGAGGATGACTCCACAGGATAGCCCTGGAACCTCCATCCTGTGCACTGCAGCATGTCCGTGCCCCTCCCCCATCAAACACACAGAAAATAAAAAGACCTTTCGAAGAGCTGTACGCTGGGATCCATCTGCAGCTCTAACAGTCTACCGTGCATGAGTACAGCTTGGCAATGAGAGCCTGTGACAGTAACTGCCGGGTACACTTATGGGTATTTTAATTGTGCTATACTCATGAGTTAGTGACGATGAAGAACAGATCTCGACTATCATTTAGCCAAAAGAAGAATTTAAGTTTATAATGTTTAAAAACCCTCCTGGAGCTGAAAAGACAAAACAAACAAACAAAAAAAACAAAAAAAAAAAAAAAAAAAAAAAAAAAAAAAAAAAAAAACCACAGTGGGGATGTGGTAGTTAAAGGCCCATCTAAACACTTCTGATTCGGTAATTGGTATATTCCAAAAGGAGCCAGTGTTCTTATACAGCTTTATGTAAAATCTGCCACAAACTTCATCACTTTTTTTAATGGAAAGATAATTTCAAAATAAAATAAAGCCTCTTGTTTTAATGTTCCTTGTTAAGTATTTTCCCCTCTATGCTCAGAAAGCAGATTTTTTTCAATTTGAGTATTTGTGTACAACTCCAAATAAGATTTTTTTTAAAAATCTTAGGTGATTAGCTTTCATTTCCTTTCCATTAAAGACCACTGTTTTTAAGTAACAGCTAGAACAGTCTATGGTGTGAACTGTATTTAAAGATTCACCTTAGGCCCTCATAGAATGGAACTTGTCTTACTTTGGCTATTTGTCCTTTCTTCTGGGTTACATCTTACAAGCTTTATAGTACAGGGCATCACTCAATTCAGAAATCCCACATGGCTTCCACTCTCCAGTTAAATTATCTAAGTAAATAATTACGTCTTTAAAATTAAAAACAGAAATTGGCATTAGGAAAATACACCAGAAATGAACCATTTGCTCAATACCAAGCCAGCACCATGAGTGGTTGGGGCATCTACAATACTAGCACACCAGAGCCTGAGGCAGGAGGAGTGGAAGCTCAAGGCTAGCCTGAGCTACATGTTTTGTTTGCTCTTAGCTTTTTTTTTTTTTTTTTAAGGCATCCAGTCTGCCATGGGTTCCAGCTGAAGTAGAATGGCTAAGTGTAAGAATGAAAAGCATAAGCCCAGTGTGCTCTTCCTGCCAACATTATCAAGTTCATGGCAGTGCTCAGGGTTAGTTAGGTGCAGAAGCCCAAGTCTCTAGAACTTACAAGAGACAACATCACAGAGAAGCTCTCTAATCTATGAAGAATCAGAGCTATGCTTTACCAATCTGACAGACTTATCAGCAGGGCCCAACTTCAAACCTTTGCCACTTCTGAGCAGACTGAAGTTATCAGAGAATGAATACTACGCTTGCAACAAGCTCTCCGTCTAGAGCTGGCACTAAAGCCCCACATCGTATAGCTGGTACTAAAGTCCTACATGCAGAGTGTTTTCCCTTAAAAAGATCTCAGTTGCTTTTAGACTAAGCCAATGCTTCTCAGCCTGGTTACTACAGCTCAAGTTGGAATTCACACCAGTCCTTAACTACACAATATCTGACAGCGACTGAAAAAGCCAGAGCTTTGAACAGCCTGCTGCTGACAGACTCCAGTAAAGCGCCAGTTCAGGAAAATGCTAAACACTAAGACACCAGTGAAAAGAATACTCAAGTTTATATACTACATATTTCAAAGTAGTCTTTGAATACGAATATTCATTTAAAATGTCCCCTTGGGGTGCCAAGCTGAGAAAATGTTTAACTACAAAATATCATGATGCCAACCAGAAGCTTTAGTGACCTAACAGAAAACGACTTCAAGTTTCCCCATCACACCCCGATAAAACAGGAAAGTGGGTGGGTGGCTTCCGGTGCCTGGACTTGAATTAGCCACCATCCTCCTTTCCAATGCAGAAGGCCAGGTCAGTGACCTGGGGAGACTGCGGTCTACAAACAAAACCTAAGATGCAAAAGTCTACCAGACCTCACGATTCCAGGTCCAGAGTCACTTGACCAGCCCCAATAGTAAAAGCATCAAAATTTTGTTTCCCCATGGGAAACTTCAGGCTTATAGGATACCAAGCGCAGCTGGGGGACATCCATCAAAGGAAAAAGCAAGGCTGCCACAGGAAGGTTCCTGGACAGCTCTCTGGCATATTATGAGCTTTCTTTGGCAATCCTAATTCCTAATTATGAAAATGCTTGTTAAAGTGACAGTTCCAGAGGCTCTTAGCATGTTTACCTCACTAAATCATTTAAGCCCTAAGGTTGGAAACTAATCTCTGAAGGCCATAGTTAAGATAAACACTTGTAAAAAATGTAGTTTTGCCTCATCAAGAAACTATGATATGAACAAAACTCATATTTATGAAATAAAGTGGGGGCATTAATCTAAAAAAAAAACCTTCACTTTACAAAGTAACTGACTCACTTGGGTGTTTGATGAAACAATTCAGACCACAGAATTTTGACTAAAGGACTTTGCAGGAAACATTCCGTTTAAAACTTCAGCCCGGACTTTATAACTTAAAGTCTGAAAAGCTTAAATCAAGTAACAATCCCACAGCAGTACAGGCTGAAAAATAAAAGATGAAATCAAGAGACAGTTTCATTAATTAATATATTTTCTGCATTGTAGTTAACATATATGTACTTTATGTACTTTCTTCGAGTCACCTTGTTTTTCATGAAGTAGTGATATGTTATATTCAGACATGAGTACATTTCAACAGTCTTTTGCAATAAATATCATAAAATAATAGAGATTCGCATAATAAATATTCTTTACAATAAAAAAGTTTAACAGACTTTTTGTCTTAAAAATAGCCAGGATTCAACTTTGTGATTTATACATATAATATACAAAAAGCACCACAATCTGTGGTTAAGGCAATGAAAACACAGGAAGGATTGGAAATACCCAGCTGTTAAAAGAGTCAAAAGGCCAGTCAGAGGCCAAGGGCACCTTAGGGAGCTGTAGCTCTGAGCTGCCTAGGGGCAGATCAGGCAGGAATGTCAACTAGTTACCAACTGCCCTCAGTGAAGTGGGGGTGGGAAGGGTAGTCCTTCACAGACACAGGGCACTAGAGGAGGAACAAGGAGGATTAGCCAACTTCATCTCTACTGTGAAGACTGCCATTGCAGAATGAATACAGAACTATGACAAAAAGGGTGTGGAGGGTGACCTACTGCCATCTCCCCAGCGCACTGTGGGGAGAATCTGAGGGCTGGAGGGAGAGGGCAGCAGGTTGTTGCCGAGCAAACCGTGTTTGTTCTAAGGAGTAGATTCCTCCCATTTGACTTGGGGGTGGGAGGCTAAGATAGCTCTCATCAGAGGCAGATTAATATATAGCTTATGTAAGCACTTACACGGTTACTTTTTAATAAACCACACCAAGTCCCTGATCCCACAGTACCCGACCCCAAACATCTCTCAGCCAAGTCTGGGCGTGCACACATCCTCACGAACACAGCTGGAAAGCTGATGCAGCACAAGGCTCCACAGGACTCCCAGCTCCCAGAACCCTTGAGGTGGGTGAGGGCAAGCTGGGCACAGTTTCACAGTCCACTCCTACTGAGGATCATCAGAGACAGGAGAGACTCAAGGAGAAATACCACATTTCGTAACAGCCACAGTTTGGAAGCTAGACATTCAGGAGGTCTAACCCACCTCCAGAAATCATGACAGCTTGCCCTGAGCCCTTGAGGGGCAGCTCTCCAGCTTACAATACACAGTGTTGGAGTTCCTACACCTGCAGCCAGGGCGGTGGGTCCAGTCGTAACAGCCCCTGCACAGCTTCAGGCAGCCCTTGGCAGGAGGGTAGCAGAGTAAGCAGGGCAGGCATAAAGACAGGGCTCCCATGCATAGGTATCTGAAGCAGCAGTGGGACTGTGAACAGGAGCACGGGTTATCCGAGTAAGAGCCCCCATCATCATCGTTGGAGCAGTGGTAGAAAATGCCCTTGACCAGGCACATGCAGGTCCCATACTCCACCATGCTCTCTGCGGAGCAAAGGCACTGCCGGTCACAGGCCAGACAGGAGGGCAGAGCCCGGGGGGCGGTACACTCTCCACACTTGCACTTGCCACACTGTTCACAGATGAACTTGTGCTGGGTGGGGTCCTCCTTGAAGGAACCCTTCAAGTCATCCACAAGCAGCTGCTTGGGTTGGGTCCGGATGACCCTATCTGACCTATGACCCGGGATGGGCCTGGTGGGTGGAGACCTTCCCAACAGGCCCTGCTCGGAAGTCGCACTGCTGCTGCTCCCTGAACTGGCTGCGCTTCCGGTGCTGGTTGACCTGCTCAACACGGAGCCCCTGGCATTGCCGGCGTGGCTGGCAGGTCGGTGCTCATAGCTGTTATTCACATTGGCTGGTATGATTTCATGAGTCCTCTCCTGCTTTTCGGGTCTTGGCGCAGTGCGAGGAGCTGGTCTTCGCACTACTGAAGGTCCCTCTGTGTATTCATTGCTGCCTCTGATGGCCTTGATCTGGTCTAGGGACAGAATTGCAGCAGGCTGAGTGTCCCTGTCATAGTCTAACCTCTGCCGGCCTTCCAGGGCCGGTGGCTGAATGACCACTAGGGAAGTGTGGCTGCCATGCTGACTTGGGGGATCCATGTGGAGTGATCTCCGGTTCCGGCAGTCAGCGGGAACCTGGCATGCATCGGAAATCCTAAAGAAGAGTGAGAGAGAAAATAAATGAAAGTATTTTGGGGAGGGGGCTCCTGTCAAGTAACAAATTGCCTAAACCACCTGGTAATGACGGCCTCCATCAGCCGATTTCAATGATGCAGAATCCTGGCAGGAGTCCAACTCCAAAAAAAACAAAAAACAAAGATTGTAGAGGGCCAAATTACAGGAAGAAAGCAAGCAAAAAAGACCTCATGCCACAAAAATTAGAAGTTGCTCTCCAGCTTCTAAAAAGCAGAGGAAGTCATGTCTTCCTGTTTGCAAACCTAACAAATAATTAAAATGAAATATGCCTTCGAAGGGAGCTCTCAGTGTGCACCCTGGAACTGTTCTCAGAGTTTGCTATCAGTTCACGTAAGGAAAACGTCAGCTACTTTTTAAAGATTAAGAATGGCTTTAGTGCTATGGCCTCTTGGCCATTTGTACGCTGTTAAGAGCTTTAGATTAATGAGAAAATTAATCAAGGCAATTTCCAAAACACTGGATATTCCAAGCTCACGTGGCTGTTTTGAGCACAAGTCTGGCTCTAAAGCTCATCTGTGAGATGAGAAAAAGAATATACAAGGAATGCAGAGGACAGCGGCTCTGGTTTTCTTACTGGCACTAGAGCATACACACAAACTCTGGACAGAAGTTTCTTTAAAGGTTAAACAAGGCTCACTCACCTAACAAGAATTAACTTTAATGCGCAAGAGTCAAGCCTACAGAGCAAATGAGCCCTTTAGGTCCCTTTGCATTATCTTTATTTCCTTTCATTCATCTACACCACAGACCTTGGTTTTCAAAAAGCCCTGAATTGGAGCTGCTTTATGTAGCACTAACATCTTGACACAATAAACACGTTTTCACGTCAAGAAATAATTTCCAGTATATAACAAATTCTTCCTAAAACTGCACAAAAGCTGACGTTTCCGTTTCCAGGCAGTAGGTATCTAGGATATTTTTCACACAAATGCCCTCCAAACCCACAGATCTACCCTGATTCATGAGGGCACTTGAATTAGATTCCAAAAGAAAACAAAAAGTCTCAAGGAAAGGCAGCTTGCTATGGATGCTAACTAATGCTCCTAGACTACATATGTAGCTTCTTGGGGGCCTCTCTAGCTTATTCTACCTTCTCCAAACACGAGAAACACATCCATAACAGCACGTTTTAATGACGAACTCCTCAACAACACTAGAAAACAGCCAGTCGTTACTCCCGTGCCCTATCTATTTTTTTTTTAAACTTAAAACTCCAAAACGAAGACCTTAAATGTGCCTAGTCTCATCCACAAGAAAGGAAGACGTGGGAATGGCTTGAGTAATGAAACCCCCAGGCATAGCTTTAATTCGCATTTTACAGGGCATTCCCAAGCAAGTTCGCTCTGGCGGGGCACCTCGGCGCCCGCACCCGCCCGGAGAGGAGCCGGTGCGCGCAGACAGCTCTGTGAACAGCACTGCCGAGCGCTTGGGCCCCCGCACCGAGGTCTCGGAGACTCTCTGAGCCGCGGCGGCACCGGCGGGGGAAAGTTATGAATGAAAACAGCTCGCGGGCGGGAGGAGGCAGCGCCCTCTCCCCGTGTCGCGAGGCACTGCGCTTGGAGCACAGGCGGCCGCTGGCTCCCCAGCGCCATCGGGTGCCGCGCGCTTGGCACGGGCTGCGCGACGACCGCCAGGATCGCCCGGCCCGCCCCGGCCCGCACCTGCCGCCCGCACTCACCTCGGCCTCCGCGGCGCCGGCCCGGGGCGCCGAACGGGCGGGGTGCGCGCCGCATCAAGCGCGGCGGGGCGGCCGGGCGCTCATAGCCCGCGCTGCGGCCTCGGCGGCCCCCGGGCAGGGGCGCTTCTCCGCGGTTGGCGGCGGCCGAGGGCGGCTCCGGGACATCCGCCGGGTGCGCGCGGCGCCCACTCCACAGCACCGTCCTGTCCCGGTCGTCAGGCGCGCGGCCCGGCGTCGTCCCGGGCGCTCGGGTCCCCGCAGGTCCGCGTCCCCGCAGTCGCCACGCCGGCTGCAGACGAGCAGAGACAGAAACACGTGAGTCCCTTGCCAGCCCGGGACGCTGTCCTCCTTGCCGCGATGGACAGCCACGAGCCCGGGACACACGCGGTCGTGCACGTTTTGCCCCCACGGAATGCCCAGCAGTGAAAAGCGCGTCCGAGCGGCGCGTCTGCTCGAGGCAAGCCCGCACTCGGGGACGGCAAAGTCAGGTCTGGCACGAGCGCCCGGCTGCTCGGTCGCCAACAATGCGCACAGACACGCGGGTGCGCGGCGATGCCAGCCCGCGTCCGCACACGCGGAACTCGCTGCCCGGCTACGGGAAAGCGAAAGGATCCAGCTCTCCTACTGCAGGGCCGACCGCAGAGCGCCGGGCACCGAGCTAGAGCCAGCTCCGAAAACGTCCAGGTCCTTGAAAAAAAAAAAAAAAAGCACCATTCTCACCTGATCTCGCCAGGTCCTGAGCGGGAGGGCAAGACTCTTGCCTAGTGCAGAGCCCGGGGCCGGACTTCCCGACACATGCACGCCGCCTGCAGCCGCTCTTTAGCCCGCAGAACTCAGGCTGCGGGGCCGCCGCAAACTCCTGCGTGCTGAGCACTCGCGCGCGGGCTCCGCAGCATTTCAGCGTCGCCGCCACCTCCACCTCCACGCTGGGACCCGCCCCCGGTGATATCATGTGTCAATCACGCGGACTGCGCGAAAACCCGGAGCAGGATTTTAGCGATCGTGGATGTGGACTCGAGGACGCTCTGAAGAAGCTGCCTGTGAGCGCAACTGCACAGCAACACTCGTTCCAGGGCCCCTGGCAGTCAGGGAGCTGTCAGCCTCCAGTGTAAGGGAACTGGTGCATTCGCCCTTATAAGATGAGTTAGAAAAGAGCTGTGAAGAACATTAAACAAAAACAAAAAACAAAAGAACAAGAACAACAAAACTTATACACCTCTCCACCGGTCCCAGGTGGAGGGAAAATGTGTGCTGATACAGAAAGATAATAGCAAAGTTCAAAGCATGTGAAATGCGAAAGCTCCCGAAAGGACAGTCATTTTTGCAAATGTAATATAATGATACGCGCCACAGGGTGGGATTTCCTGCTGTGGGATTTTAGTTATTGCTCCGGTTCGGTTTGTGATATGATCCCAAAAATTACATGAAAAACAAAAACAAAACAACACTCAAGTCCTTCCTGTTTGTTTGTCACAAACACCAACTTTTCTTTAAAAATCAACAAACGGCAAAGTAAAATAAGCATAACTCATAAAGAAGTTTTAGTTTTATTCACATGTCTGTCACAAGGTGAGGGGACTCTAGTAAGTAGGGAGTGCTTTTTGCTTCCTTACAAACTCTGGGATTTTGGACATTTATTATCAGAATGATGTAGCTCAGGACAAAGTGAAAAGAACTATATGTGCAACTAAAAATTCCATAGAGGGTTTTTTAAATAACCTAAGACCCCAAAAATTATAAATAGGAAATATTTTCCCAGGGAACTTTATCAGGAATAGTTTTGATAAACCACAGATCTCCAGGGTCTAAATCATCCATGAATGTGAGAGTGGATATTTTGGGCTCAAAGTTAAACTCCTAACAGTAACAGTGGGTTTTTAAAAGCTTTTTGTTGTTGTTGTTGTTTGCATACTTCATTTTCAAGCGTCCAAATGCTTTTAGAACATAGCTGTGCGTGGAATTGCATGTGAGAAATCCAGGACACTCCTGCAAAGAACATCCTCAATAAGAAAGGCCACTAGAGGATAATACAGCATACTGGAATACAGGAAGCTAGCTGTCTGTTCACCTTCATGCTAGGAAATGTGTTAAAAGTCATATTTTCAAATGTAAAGCTGGTGGGGCTTTTGTATCTTGTCTGTTTTCCCCCAGATGTAGCAATGTAATAAGGCCTGACAGCAGTGGCTGTTTCTTGAGACTGGATTGGAAGGGTCAAATCAAAAATACAAGATCATACCAGAGTTTTTTGTTGTTGTTGTTGTTGTTTATTTGCTTTGAGCTTCCCAGTTGTCTGCACAAATCTGGGGGAGAGGTCAGTTCACCAATGTGATAAAACAAGGACAGGCAGCAAGGAACAGTTTTAATTACACGGCACATAAAAATATAATTTCAAAGATTTTTATTAAAACACACTTCAGAGTATTCCAGCCAGAGATGTGCTAAAAAAAAAAAAAAAAAAAAAATTCCTAAGTCTTAAAAATTATAGCAACAATCCATGAGTTTTTGTCAGAAATGCTATCATCATGGATCATGCTTTATTTCAAAACCGAATGGTTGCACTAAAGTGATTCTCTCCTATGCCTCCTCTTTGTTTCCTTAGATGCCACATTCCTACTTAGGATCAGGGTAGACTTGTCGCCTTGAATCTGGAAGACATTTAATGAAGTCTGCTTCACCTTTTTATTTCCCGCAGTCATAAGATTTGAGAGAAATTAAAAATGTGTAGCTCAAAACAGAGCTTCCTTTTTATTTAGTAAACTTAATCGCAGTGAGTTTAGTCTAGAAATAAACAACTGGTGTAGGAAACATTTTTGAAAAAGAGGATGTAAGGGTCAGTGGGGAAATCACAGTAATTTCTAGTTCCCTATATCAAGATCTGTCTAAATAGAGTGGCGTGTTCTTCAGTTTCATGGGAAACACAATTAGCCATGTCCTTTGTTGAAAGAGAATAAAGTGACAAACTCATCTGGCAAATGCTTCAGAAGTGCTAGTGACTTAAAAGAAATTAAAGGACTCAAAGACTTGTTGATTTATTTATTTGCCCAAATAAAAACATCAGAGCCATTGTGTGTGTGCATGCATCCAGGCTGACAAGCAACACCTTCTGCATTTCCTAGTATTTAGTCATAAGTTACCTTATTAATAGTGAAATTAACTATATTATCATTCATAGCCTTGCATCCTGTTGAGAAACAAACTTGAAACCAAAACATCACAGAAGTTGGCCATCAGAGGAGCTGGATCCATCTATAAGAAGCCAGCAATGGGAATTTTCCTTCCTTTCCTTTTAGGGCAATAATCACTGTATTACTGAGAGTCCTCAGAAAAGCTGCAAGGATGGGCCATGTTATTTTCAGTTTCCTTTTGTGAACAGCCTTTGTAGAAGACAGAAATAGACTAACCTATCCTGTAAGATCTCCATAAACATTCATTTTCAGAAGTATAGTTCTCACCTTCTAATACTCAAATTCTGCAAATGGGAGAGATGACACATGCTGCACGGAGGAGATGACACCCAATGCTCTAGACTCTCAGCCCCACTGTGTGTTTGGTCTCCAGTGAGCTGGTGATCTGAGCTAGCACCTCTCTCCTCAGGTGCAGGTGAATCCGTGTCAAGGTTCACACAAACACAGCTGTTCACCCACGAGAGAGTTCGCACAAGGAAGCAGGTCTGCCTCAATACAAAACAGGCATTTCTTACCTAGCCAACAGCACACTAAATCCTGATCCTGGCCCTGGCTCCCTCTTCATTTTCCTAAGGAAGCAAAGGGAGCCATTTCTTTTGCTCTTCTAACTTGGGATGAGGAGCAAAAGGTCCCTTAAAGTAATGAACTTGATTCTTCAGTTCTGGTCAGCAACAGTTCCTAATCTGAGCTCTCCCTAACACATTCATCACTACAGATGTGCGTAAGAGCCTCATTAAAACAGAGCAGTAAGGAAAACCACATTATCTTTTCATTAAAACACATAAGGTTTGAAACATCTCCCAGGGCTTGCCTACTTTAATGTTTGTTTCCTAATGAAACCACAGTTTGCCCTTTACTTATGAAAAAGTAGCATATTGTAGGTCACTCTAAGCAAAAGTCACAAGAAGTTTAATCATGTATACTTAATTTCCGTACTTTATAATTGTCAGGGCATTTAAAATAATCCCATTAAAAGAATGAGTTTCTCTCTGAGTGTTGGTTGTGCACACCTTTAATCCCATCATTTAGGAGGCAGAGGCAGGCAGATCTCTGTGAGTTCGAGGCCAGCCTGAGCTACAGAGTGACGAGTTCCAGGACAGGCTCCAAAGCTTCACAGAGAAACCCTGCCTCATAGTGATTGATCAGGTACAAGCACATACAAAAGTCTGAGTTTTAATTGTGTCCTCCTTCTGCTCCATGGTCTCACATCTCAAATGTGCCCTGCTTGTCCCTAGGCCCTCTGTCCAGTATTGCAAACAGGCAGGTAGGAAGAACACTGCGTTCTGAAGCAAGCTGGATGGAGGACCCCCTGGAAGAAGTCCCAGCTCTGCCTTGTGCAGCTAAGTGATCTTTGGCTTCTCCTGAAGCTAACAGAAACACTGTAGACTTCTGATGCCCTGATACTCCAGATGAGTCAACACATACAAGTGCTTTGTGAACTGGGAAAAATCTATAAATAATTAGTTAGTGTTGTGTCAACATAATGTATAAAAAAGAAATGTGAGGACCTCCCTTTCCTGGAGCTTCATCCCTAAATAAGCTTAATTTTCCTTATAACTTTTTCATGTCAGTTGGATTTCATTTTCATTCTAACACAAATTTTTAGGTTTAACTGATTGTTTTGCCATATTCACATGTGAACATGTAGTGTGTGTGTTTGTGTGTATGTGTTTACAAGTGCACATGCATATCTTTTTTTTTCAGGAGTTGTCCATTAATATCAGGTTAAGCCATGTAAATTTAACATTTATCTGGAGGCTTTTAGTGATTTATCTTCTACTACCAGTTAAGACAATGAACATTGTAAACATTAAAATCCTCACAGGGGCTGAAAAAACAGCCACCTGCCCTAGTATGTACAAAACATATGATTGAAAATAAAAATAGAAAAATTTAAATCCTTACTATAAAATTTTAAACTCGTATTATTAAGAGTTTAAAAAACAAATAAATATTTATAAATAAGTTGAAGAACTTTAAAAGTCAAACTAAAAATATTTTTTAAAAACCTGAGGATGCTTCTACTTCTTGTCATATTTGTTGAGGACATTTACAATAGTTTTGGTCCTCCACAACAAATATCAGAGTTAGTAGCAAATGCAGCCCATGAACTATGGAAGTGTTTCAGCATCATGAAATTTTGTGTTGCTTTTGAAAACTGAAAGCAAAGGTTGGGTGGTGCACATCAATGAACAAAAGCTTCTTGAAGCGCCACCTATTGTTGGAAACAAGTCATTTCAAATTTGAGAGACAATGGAGAGCTTGGGGCTTGGACTTCAGTTTTTTAAAAAGTGTTTTTTACTTTTTCTTTTACAGATCACCATATAACTTTGGGTGTCAGTCTTCAGCAAAGTTACAAAATGCAGTCTGTATACACCAACTGCTTTTGAAGTAATTCCCGTGTGACACTACACTCACAGAAAGTTATGAGATTGATATAAAGAAATTAAAGAAGCATGTGACTTCTAACACATGAGAACCAATACAACCAAGAAGAGGACTTCCCAGAAGATGTGTGTACTTTCTCCAACCGTGACCAAAATATAACTGATTGGGTATTGTCAATTTTGGAAATGCCTCCATCAGATTACCTGTAGGCATTTTCTTGATTAATGACTGACGTGGGCAGGCTGTCACTAGAAAAGCAGTCCGAAACTATTTAAGAAAGCAGGCTGAGCAAGTCATGGGGAGCAAGCCATTAAACAGTGTATCAGTTCCTGCCTCCAGGTTCCTGCCTTGAATTCCTGCCCTGACCTCCCTGAGTGATAGACTACAAATTGTAAGATGAAATAAATCCTTTACTCCCCGGAGTTCAATAGAAACCTGAGACAAAAAAAAAAAAAAAAAAAAAAAAAAAAAAAAAAACTTTCTTTACAATCCTCGTATCAATTAGACTAACATCACAGTCTCTTGAAAGATCTAATACCTTCTATATGGGGTGTTGGAATCACATCTCCCTCTGAGGCTGAGTTTGGGTTTTGTTAATGAATTCAATAGCACCAAGTATACTGAGAAACAGTTTGGGAACATGTCAACAGAAAATAACAAGATCAGGATTGTTACCTTGATTACGCTAAATCAAATGAAGGCACTTTTTAGACAGAAGGTTCCAAAATGCTTCCAATGGGATGGTGAGAGAGCTCAGGGGGTAAAAGCACTTACCATCAAGCTCAATGACCTGAGTTTAATCCCCAGGACCAAAAGTGTTAAGATCTCTCAAAAGAATAATAGAAGGAAAGAACCAACTCTCACAAGTTGTTTTCTGATCACACACACACACACACACACACACACACACACACACACACACACACACCCCAAACTTTAAAGTAATGGCAGTGTCCTGAAGTATGCATGCTGTACCCTGGAGGACAGGAAGGGAACTGGAATACAAGTGTCATAGGATCCATTTTTTTTTTTTTTTTTTTTTTTTTTTTAAGGTGCCTCCCATCAGGAGAACAGTGGTGGACAGGGAAATAAGGCAGCTTGGAATGGCAAACCTCTCTTTCAGATTTTCATCTTCCCTGGCTGAATTACTTCTTCAAATCTCCCTCCTTGAATACCAAACTTGTGACTTATACTTCAAACTCAAAATTTGGGGAGTAGGGAGATGGTTCAGTAAAATTCCTGGTTTTAAAGCAAGAGAACCCAAGTTAAAGCCCAGAACCCATGGTTTTGGTTTTTTTTTTTTAAACGCTGTGCCTAGTGTGTGACTATAATCTCAATACTGGAGAGTCAAAGACAGGCAGATCCTTAGGGTTTACTGACCAGCCAGCATAGATAGAGACCCTGTCTCCAAAAACAGGGACAGCTCCTTGGGAAGGGACCCCAAGCACACTTGCATGCATGTGCACATACACACATTATAAATTAATCAATTAACTAATATACTTTATTCATTTATCTATTATCCAATGTGCATGGCTGCATGTCTATCTGCACACCATGTGTGTACCTGGTAGAGGAATGGAAGGCATTGGACCTACAGGTGATTGTAGGCTGATATGGGTGCTCATTCATTAGTTCCGAGATGGCTCAGCAGTTAAAAGCACTGGCTGGTCTTCTATAAGACCCAGGTTCAGTCCCCTCTACCCTACATAGTGGCTCACAACTATCCATGATTTCAATTCTAGGAGATCTCACACCATTTTCTAAGATAGAACAGAGTACAAGTTACATATAACTGTAAAGTATAAGGCATTCTTGTAAGACAAAGGTCTTGAGCTTCATTGCAGGAAAAGTAGGGCTTATGGAACAGGAAAAGAAAAGGACAACTCCTTAGCAGGCTGTAGTCACTTTAGGATTGCAGCCAGTCTGCCAGAGCAATGTGAGGGCACCGGAAATTTCCTTTTGTAAGATTGTAATTGTCAAAATTGGGTAAGTAAGCTAAGGACAAATTACACCAGAATTTCAATGCTACAGTGAAGATTTGGGCTCCATCCCAAAGACAATGAAATTTCAGAATAGTACAAGGGAATTAGCCTGCGCAAGGGTCTCTTCCCAGAAAATTCATCTGACCACACTATTGCACCAAGAGGAGGCTGTTGTCCTGGGGCTGGCTGAGGGGTTGAAGAGACGACTTTGGAGCATCTGGGAGTGGCCATGTAAAAGGGAGAAAAGGGTCATATCCAAATTAACTATCCGTTCCCAAATGATGACATGGCAGAAGGTTGAAGTCTTCCCCACAGGGCTTAGCTAAACCTAAAAGAAATGGTAAGTTTACCTATCTTAGTCAGTCACACTAAGGGTTCTGACCGGAAGTAACCAGCCACAAAGGAGACTTGGACACACAGAGATCACTCGGCACTGGGGTCTTTAGGATGAAAAGGAGACTGTCCATCATAGAGAAGGATACTGTTTATCTGTTGTGTCCAACCATCAATGTTTGCAGGGAGATTGGTGGTGATGAAAGCTCCTAATGTTTGCAGCTTTATCTACCCACTTCAGGATCAAAGTTGAACACATAAGGCTGTTACACTGCTCTAGTCAAGCAGTGTTGATGTTCCATTGGAGTCAGTCAGGGCATCAAAATGGTTACCCCAAATTCTCCCAGTCGGGACAGTGGTAGGAACCTTTAGCGGTAACATAACTCAGACCCTACATTTACAGGAAGTCAGTCACACTGATACATATTCAGTAAATTAAGAGGTAGTATTGTGGTGAAATCCTTTTAAACTTTACCATGTATGTGGGTGCATGTGCTCACATCCATGTGACACAGAGTACATGTGGGGCTCAGAGGACAATTTGTGGATTGTCTCCCAGAGAAAGTCCTTCTGCCATGTGGATCCCAGGTCATCAACCTTAACAGCAAGCTCCTCTGCCCACTGAGCCCCTTCCCCGCTCCTAAATTCCTTTTTACACATTACAACCTATTGTCAAATTGTGTGGAAGAGTCCTGGACCTTGCTAACTTGCTGGGATTTCTGTGTATGGTGTTGGGGATACAAACATGAAAACAAGTTCCTGACCTAGAGGCACAGCTCTATTGATAGTGTTTGCTCAGCATGTTCAAAGCCCCGAGTTCAAGCCTCCAGCACCACATAAACTCATAAACCTCACAGTGGGCAGGTCTGTGATCCTAATAACCAGAAAGTGAATGCAAGATAATCAGGAGCTCAAGGTCATCCTTGGCTACACACTGACTTCAAGGCTAGCCTGGGCTTCATGAGACCATCTCTCAGAGAAAGGAAGGGAAGTAAGACATGACAAAGAGACAAAGAGAGAAAAAAGAAAAGAAAACAAAAAAGAAATGCCAAACTATAGCGTACTGCTCCATCCCACAACTGTTGATTTAAAGTCCAGGCAGAAAATTATATAAAGAATAGGCAACTACTGTATCAATCTGAAGTCACCAAGTAGTAATCAGGAGGCAGGCTTCTTCACTGAGTTCTGCCTTGGCTTTTCACACCAGGACTCCCATAGCCACCATGGAACTGCTGGTGGTACCCATGAACCATCAAGGTTTTCGCAAATGCACACAGGAAGAAACAAGAGCATGTTACGACTTACCACCACAGAAACCTCACTTCAGGACTGGGAGCACCTGTTCTTGGGGAGACAAGTTTGAAGAACTTGTAGCTGATGGCAGAAAAGCAGGGAAAATAGTCTGTCTGCAGCTGTTCTGTCCTTGTGTTGGATGCATACCTAGAGTGGGTATGGTAGTTTGGAAGAAAATGGCTTCCAAAGGAAGTGGCACTATTTGGAGGCATGACCTTGTTGGAGTAGGTGTGGCCTTGTTGGAGGAAGGATGTAACTGTGGAGGTGGGCTTTGGGGTCTCATATGCTCAAGCTATGCTCAATGTGCTGCACAGTTCACTTCCTGTTGCTTGCAAGTCAAGAGGTAGGACATTTGACTACTTCTCCTGCATCATATTTACCTGCTTACCACCATATCCCACCATGATGACAATGAACTAAACCTCTGAAAAAGTAAACCACCCAATTAAATGTCTTCCTTAATAAAAATTGCCATGACCATGGTGTCTTTTACAGCAATAAAAATCTTAAGCCAGTGGGCCAAGAAAGAAAGGCTGTAAATAGGAAATGGAGAGAGGAGAATGAATGAACAATATCGCCTTTTCATGAGTCTGTAAAAGCAGTCTCTGCCATCATGATGTGAGGCAGAAATAGCTGTGAACATGCTCCATTCCACACTGCTGCTTACTTTGCTATTGGGATCAATTATCTTCACCACAATTATTTTACATGCAAGAATTTCCTGTGCTTGTTTAGTGAGAACGGTTCTTTTGGTTAGTTAATAAGTATTTGTGCTATTTAGAAATGTTACAAGGAACAAGAGAAAGTGAATGCTGGGAATAAACAAATCATGATACACACACACACACACACACACACACACACATTTATATATACGTGACTTTGCACTCTGTAACCATGATGAAATTTTCCATGCCAGTGACTAACCTATGGGGAGATATTTCCTTCCTACACAATAGTCACTTGTTCTAGTAACACTTTTTCTAAAATGACTTTTAAAATATTTTAATTAATTAATATGTATGTGTGTATGTGCCATGTGAGTATAGGTGTCTGCAAAAGCCAAAAGAAGGTAATTAATTCCCTGGAGCTGGATGGATGGGTCATGAGCTGTCCAACATGACTGCTGGGAACCATACTTAAGTCTTCTTCAAGAGCACTGTTGAGGTGTCTCTCTCCAGTCCCTTGAAATGACTTTCTAGTGCTGACTTAGGCTTATTTGCACTCTATATCATTGCTGTGTATATGTCTAAAAAGGAAACTATAGGTAAAGCAGATTGATCAAGGTCCCTACAGGCCTTCACACTCAGAGTCTGGCCCATTTGGATTATCTTTGAGGCAGGGTATGATTGTGCCATTGCATTATTACTTATGCTGGGACAGAAATACCTCACCCAAGGCCTAAGGGGGAGAAGGGTCCTTCTGGCTCATGGTTTCAGAGAGGTCTAGGCCATCATCTTGGGGAAGCAATGGTGTCAGCAGCTGTCTGTGTTGGCAGGCGTGTGGGACAGAGACCTATTCGAGTGAGGGTTAACCAGGAACCAGGGCAGGTGTACTTTTAAACCTCAACCCTGAGTCAGATCCCACTTCCTAAAGGATCCACAGCCTTCAAAATCAAACCACAAGTTCAGATCTGGCCCAGACAGAGTGCTGGGCAAAGATGACAGCTCTACAGGGACTGTGCACTGCTCCTTAGTTTTCTTTCCAAACATCTAAGTTTTAACGTCAAGCTCTCTTGTTATCAGAAAGTGTAAGCAGCAGGCTTTTAGATACCATTGTGAATTCATATTGTCCACATAGCCCGGATGACAGTAACAACCTGACTGCCAGGCAGCCAGTGTCAAAGGCCTGAAGCGAGGACGGTGCTACGCACCTCAGCACTGAACACGCAATAACTAGCATGTCTTCTCTCCCTCCTTAGACGATAATGATCAGACACCCATCAAGTGGCAGGATAAGGGTGTGAACCTGTAGACAAAGCGAAGGGTGAGGAGGTAGGTGGTAGGAAGGAGAGGAGATGGTGGAAACAGATACTTGGGCTAGAGTAATAATCACAGGCTGCTCTGACCCTGAGGAGATAGCTGCCAGCAGCCAGTGCCCTGCTGAGCTCACAGACTCCTGAGGTGTCACAGCCACAGCACAGATACAGCTTTGGATTCCATGAAATTCCTTCCTCTTTTTACCATCTTTACTTGGGGGCCAGATTTGGTTCCTTATAACCAATAAACCCGAGAGACATCAAAGAATATGCTACCATTTATTTAAACAACCCAATCCCAGTCTTTAAGAAGAGAAGCAACAAATTCCCTTTGTTGTTAGTAGATCTCTCTTGGATTTAAGATTTGATGGGCCAGATCCAGTGTCCTTAGGGGTATGTGCTTCCCAGAAATCCTGATTGTTAGGCCACACACGACCTAGAGAGGCTACATAACAAGGAGAGCTCTATGGGGGACACACAACGATCTCTCTGGGGAAATAGAATTGATGTTGTGGATATACCAGGGGCAGGTGGGGTTGGAAACAGGAGGGATCAGGTTTGGAGGGGAGCGCCTTAGTTTTGGTTTCTATTGCTGTGAAGACAGCAACTCTTAGAAAGTGTTTAACCAGGGCTGGCTTACAGTTGCAGAGGTTCAGTACATTATCATCCTGGCTGGACATGGGGGTGTGCAGGCAGACGTGGTGCTGGAGAAGCTGAGAGTTCTTCATCTGGTCTTGCAAGCAACAAGAATTGAACTGTGACACTGGGCATAGATTGAGCAGGACCTCAAAGCCCACCCCCACAGTGATACACCTCCTAATAACACCACTCCTATGGTGGCCTTATTCTTTCAAACCACCACAGGGGGAGAGAGTGCTGGGAGAAATGACTGGAATTGGAGGGCATTTGGGGGGCAATATGGAAACCTAGTGCAGTGAAAACTTCTAGGAATCTATGGCGGTAACCCTAGCAAGGACTCCTAGTATAGAAGGATATGGAGCCTGACCGGGCCATCTTCTGTAACCAGGCAAGGCCTCCAGTGGTGGAACTGGATCACCAAGCCAGCCACAAACTCTTCGACCTCCGGTCTGTCCTACCTGCAAGATGAGCTGAGGCAATGTTGGTGCAGAACTTGTAGGAGTAGCCAGCCACTGATAATTTGAGCGCCCCATGAGGAGGAGCCCATGCTTGATGCTGCCTGTATGGCCAGGAACAGAAGGCTGAGAGACCCAGAGTAGGAAAAAAAATCCATGAAATGATTCTTAATGCTGTTCTGTGATACTCATAGATAGGCGCCTAGGCCAATCATCAGAGATGCTTCCTCCAGCAGCTGATGGGAGCAGATGCAGAGACCCACTGCCAAACATTAGGCAAAGAGAGATCCCAAACTGGAGATCTCCTTTGGGACCCTCCCCCCAGAGCTCAGGGAACCCCACAGGAAGAGAGGGAGAGTTAAAGGAGCCAGAGAGTTCAGGACACCAAGGGGACACGGCCCACAAAATCAACTAAGCAGGGCTCATAGGGGCTCACAGAGGCTGGAGCAGCAGCCACGGAGCCTGCATGGGTCTGTGCTCTGCATAACAACTGTATGTTATGATTGTTAGCTTGGTGTCTTGTGGGACTCCTAACTGTGGGAATGGGGGCATCTCTGACTCTTTCCCCTGCTCTTGGGACTCTTTTCCTCCTACTGGATTGCCTTGCCCAGCCCTGATATGAGGGGTTGTGCCTAGTCTTCCTGTATCTTATTATGCCATGTCTGGTTGATAACCCTGGAAGGCCTGCTCTTTTCTGAAGGGAAACAGAGGAGCAGTAGATCTGGAGGAGAGGAGAGGTGGAGCGGAGTGGAGAGGAACTAGGAGGAATAGAGGGAGGAGAAACTGTGGTTAGCCTGTATTGACAGGAGAAATTAAAAGGTGGGGGGAGGAACATAGAAGCCTAATAAGAGGAAGCAGGGCTGCTACTTCCCGGTCTCCCATCATGCAAACAGCCTCAACACACTCCTGCAGCTGTGAAGGTTGCCACCGCCATATCTCCAAGCCTCGATTGACTGAAATCCCCCTGAGACTGTGGGCTAAAACAAGCTTCCTTCCCCAAGTTGTTTCTGTCAATATTTTGATTATAGCAGTGCAAACGCTAACCAATGCAATCAGATATAGGAGATGAAATTTGAAACTTAAATCATACATTAGAGGCAGAGTGAGCATGAGACTCCCTTAGGCAACTGATTTGCTGGTTGTGATGTAACATATTAACTATCAACGGGACTGGATCTGGAATCACAGGGTGGCACTATTCTCTAGGCTTGAGTTCTGGACTGAATAGCAGGGACGCTCACTGTTCTCTGCTTCTGGCTCCAGAGACAATGTGACCAGCTGTCTCTTGCCACCAGGACTTTCCCTGCTGAGGTGGACTACACCCTTGAACTGTGAACCAAAACAAGCCCCTTCTCTCTTGTGACTTTTGTCAAGACATTTCATCGTATCGATAAGAAAGAAACGAAAACACCTGCCCTCTCACCAAAAATGGATGCAGCCAGGAGAGCAATGTGCTGGTGTGCTGGGCAACGGCACTGAAATGCACAAGAAAGCTCCTTCTGATTTTCACTGAAACATACTCTACACAGAGCCACTTTCTTCTGCCTTCCCAGCGGTGTTTCTTTCCATGCATGTGTGACTGAGGAAATGTGTCCAGCAGCATCTGCAGCAGAAGCCATCTTCTGCCAACTTTGTGTGCAAAATCCAGGCATTGCCCTTCAAAGTGCTTTTCATTCTAGGATCTGTCAAACAGTAAACTTTTTTTTTTTTTTGTCTCTAAGAGACTTGATGCTCAACAGTTGAATATTTATCAAGTAGAAATGCCTATTCAAAAGCAGAGCAGAGCAAGTTCCAGGGTGCTTTCACGTGAGTAGTGTGTGGGTCTATTTTTAACAGCTTTGCATCTTGGTCAGTCTTTAAGTTTTCACAGAAGGCCTCATTAATACAGTGTGGTTCCCGCTGTATAACTAACTCTGTGGGTGCAGATGAGTGTGTGACTCTGTGACTTTGGGTTCAGAGGTGAAAGTGAGCATGGCAAGAAAGAGGGAAAAGGAAGGCTGGAAGAGTGGGGAGGGTATCCTGAGGGAAACAACATTCAGGTTGATGTAAAGGTTGCTGCCTACACAAAACCTCCAGATCCCAGTTGACCCACAGATGCTATTGTTGCTGACTCACAGTCCTTCTAAGTTGCATCTTCTCCTGTGAACTGAGAGCTTCCTCCTCCAGATCTGAATTATTGCCATTTCCAAAGTTGGCTTTGAATTAATGAGATTCTTAAAGAGAACTACGTGATGGATCTGACCCTGGGATAGGAGCTTTATTAGTGAACCGCCCCACTCTCACTGACAGTGTGCCACTTGACGGGTCTATGTTTGTAAGACCCTGTGCAAACATTACTAATTGGGTTCTCCCTCGGCTCACAGAGACAGTAAACACCATGGGTATACATCCCCACAGCAATCCTAGTCATTACATGTGAGTATGGGCGGAACCGTTCATTATGTGTTGATACTGTGGAGAGTCTGCAGGGATGGGTTTAAAAGATAAGCTTCATCTTTGATGAAGTCCTAAGAGACACACAGCACAAAATAGTTTTCTAATTCATGAACACACTTGAACAGTTTATCACCACTGCCTGTTCAGATTTACAATACAATTTGATATTCAGAAAGACCGTGTGAAGGTTAATGAGATGGCTCATTGACACCTGCCACCATGCCTGACAAGCTGAGTTCAACACTGGATCCCACAGGGTGGAATTCCTGAAAGTTGTTCTCTGAACTCTACACACACACACACACACACACACACACACAGAGAGAGAGAGAGAGAGAGAGAGACAGAGACAGAGACAGAGAGACAGAGAGAGAAGCTATCATAACTTGCCCTTCCCAATAAATGAGTAAATGTAATTAAAAATAACCGAACAAGGCCAGGCTTAGTGGTGCACACTTTAATCCCAGCAGGTGGCAATCTCTGGTGGTTTTGAGGCCAGCCTGGTTTATATGGTGAGTTCTAAGTCAGGCAGACCGTCATAGAAAGACCCTTTCTCTAAATAAGCAAACAAATGAGACCATATGATTGTCCACCTGGCTGTCCCAGCTCTCTGAAGTAAGCTAACCAAACCAGTATCCTGAACTTTGGGACAAAAGTACAGACAGGCACTGGGAATACATGTGACATGCATGGGCTGGACACATGCTTACACCCAGAATTATAAATAGGCATAAATCCATGACAAACCAATAACCAAATGTTTAAACGGACCAAAGACTGAACACAGTATAAAGAATATATAAATAGTGTTGAGGTATGGATGTGATGTATCTGCTTCTGAGTCCTGGGCAGCAGCTTCCAGTCAGTAAAGACATAGCAAATATCTGCGCCACCAGGGTTCTCTCACTGTGATAAACTGTCTGCCCAAGTAAAGCCTTCCTCTCTCACATTACATGTAGCAATAAACTCATAAAAACCTGATCAACCACACATGTCCAGCAGACAAATGGAAATAAAGAGATGCTACTTCATAATGCTAGTCTGGCTAAACCTACACAAGCCAGCCAGCCAAGAGACCACAAGGGGGGGAGGGTGTCAGAGTTCATACATACATACATACATATTGTGTGTATGTGATGTGTCTGTGAGTGTGCCCACACACACAAATCAATAAATGCGATTTTAAAATGAAAAAGGAAACGGGTCTAACTTCTCTCCTATACTTTTCTAACCCAGCACTTAAGAGTTTATAATACACACAAAATGAAAGGCAATCTCTCCAACATTAAGGACTTTTAAAAGTGCGCAACAAAGCTTTCTAGGCTGTGACTGTGGCATGTGAGGCAGGGGAGGGGCACCAACCTCAGAAAGGGAAGGTGACCGGAGCCTTCTCCCTAGAGTGGAGGACAGGACAGAAAGGTTGGAAAGACAAAGGAGAAAACAGGAAGCTCAAACCAGCCACAGCTTCGCTGAGGAACCAGAAGCAACTGTGTATCATTCTGGCACCTGATGCTAACATTGTTGGGGTTTTGTTGTTGCTGTTGTTTTCTGTTGTTGCTGCTTTAAGGCAGGGTCTCACTCTGTAGACCAGGCTGGCCTTGAAAACAGACACCCACCCGCCTCTGCCTCCGAGAGCTAGGATAAATAGTGTCCACCACCAAGGTCAGGTGGCATTAACATCTCAATTCATTTGCCAAGAGAAGATCTTCTTGTTTTTTAGTGTTGAAGTTCTACACACACACACACACACACACACACACACACACACACACACACACACACACACACACACACACACACACACACACACACACACACACACACACACACACACACACACACACACACACACACACACACACACACACACACACACACACACACACACACACACACACACACACACACACACACACACACACACACACACACACACACACACACACACACACACACACACACACACACACACCCCTGCTGAACTTCCCAGCTAAGATTTGTTCTTCTCTACTCTGTCTCCTTAGGTTTTGACTGCCCTGCTCATTCTTTGGAACCCTAGAAGAGCGGTGAAATTCCACGTGGAAACCTTGTACAGGCACAGTCCCCTCCTCTACCTTCCACCTTCAGTGCAGTGGGTTCCTGGTTTACCATCTTCCTTTTGGTGCTTGCAGGATCTGCTTTGTTCAAGCTTTAAACTTTGTCAGGGCTCTGCTTCAGCCCTAGAGTTCACAACCAAACCATCCTTTCTCATCCCGACTCACTCAGGCTTCCCTCTTCACTCTGATGGGGCTGCCTACTGGCAGCCACCTGCTGGCAGCCTGAGCTTCACTTCTGAGCAACAGGCCCATTCAGAGAGTGCTGGCTCCACCTGAATAGGCTGGTAGCCAGCTCAGTAACTACAGAAGAAAGCAATCAGAGATGGCCTGCAATCTTTAACTCATCAGTTCTGACAGCCCTGTTTCCCTTGCTTCTCTTGAGCTCCCTCCCCCTCCCCATGATTTCTGAACACACACACATACACACACACACACACACACTCACACACTCACACTCAGCTCCCTAGAGACATGTTAGCCGCCCATATTCAAAGTGGGTCTTCCTACCTCAATAACTTTGTTAAGAAAGAAAATCCCAGGCTTTAGGCTTGTGGTGCATACCTTTAACCCAAGCACTTGGGGGAGCACTGGGAGACAAAGCTCTGTGGGTTCAAGAGAGCCTGGTCTATATAGGGAATTCCAGGCCAGCCAGGGCTATGCAATGAGACCATATTTTAAAAATCCCTCACAGGCACACCCACAATCCAAGGTGACTGAGGCAGTCCCTCACTGCCACTCTGTCCCCAACTTGTGTTAACAGTGTTGTCCATCATACTTGACTGGCAAGTGTGTGGGAGTGCTTCCCCAACTCACATCTGCACATTCTTTTTAAATCTGAACATTCTTCAATTGTGTCCCACTGTACACAGTGTCTGACCCCACTGCCGAACATGGCTGTGATCTTGGAATGGGTCTCCAGCCATTTCCCAACCCTTGGTGCGGGCTCATGTTTCCACCGGAGATAAAGAAGAGGGGAGTTCAAGGCATTTTAGTTCACACACTGTCTGCTCATGTGTGAGCCACAAATAAAAAGTATAATTAAAAATACTAATAAATAAAGTGAAAACAGAGAAGCAGAAATGAGGAAACCACTGTGTCAAAGTCTGGGTTCTGGACTTTCATGAATAGGAAGAAGCAGATGTAACTCGATGATTTACATTGGCCGTTTCCTTTCAGAACAGAGACACATCACAGGAATAAATGCCCAAGAAAAATTTCCAATCAAACATTGCTAATCCCATTGATTGCTAGATTCAAAAACCCTAACAGTGAAGCCCTTTGTGTTTCTTCTTTAATGAGTATTTGGCAAAACAATGTGGTAGAGGAGATGTCTTGCAGGCTGAGAATCCAAAGCCACTTGCTCACAAAGCGACCATTGGGACATGAAGTAACTGAACATCTGTTTTCAATCTTGGGTCAAAATTTCTTTTAATCCAGGATGTAATTAAACCCTTGTTCTGTACATAGATACTGATTTTGCATATACAAGTCTCTAGATGTTTAATTATGAAGCAGTTGCAATCATTTGCACAAATCAGTTCCCATTTTGATATTCTGGGATTGGGTTCCTGTGTCTTGGAAGGACACGCCCAGGCTGAGGTGGCAGTGCTCTGTGTCCTACCCTGTTATCCTCCTACCAGGATAGCTTCCTGTAGTACTGTTGGGAGAGAATTCCCAAATCTCTGAATTCTATATCAGTGAGTTATTTCCCTGGGTCTTTACTGTTAGGAAATCTTTCCAATTCTTTGTTAAAAAGTACAATTACTTTTTAAAAATTATTAATCATATGGCAACAAATATTTGCCTTAAGAAGTAATGCGTGGTGAATAAGAATCTGGGAAACCAACAGGCTTATGGATGTTTATTCAGGGAGAAATCACTTATACCAGGATGACTACCGGCAGGTTCTTATCCCAAGGATGCCTCCAGATGCTCTCTATCTTGACCAGGAAGTAAGAGAGTGAGCTGGGGTCCAGGACCCCAGACCTAGTCCCCCCCAAGTCAGGCCCATACCTGTCCCCACACCCCAATGAGCATAGTCAGTGCAACAGGTATGGGCAGGTGGATATCTCACTACAATTCCCTTTTCAGTCTAAAGAAAAGATTTAGGCTTGATACAAACTATATACATAGACAGTAAATATCTAGTATGCTCTAGGAAATGGAAAATTAAGAACATACACACTTAAGACCTATTGCCAGTGAGGTCACAAGATTAAATGGTGAGAACTACATATCCAGTCCTAGGGTGAAGGCATTATTATAGAGTTGTTCTAAGCTGGAAAGTTTAAGTTTCGCACCTAAAATTTCTATCTAGGAAGAGAGAACAATAATTGTGACAGTCTAATCTTCAACCTCATCAAAGACCTGAGAAGGAAGATAACAATACTAGGGTAGGCAGGAACTGCTGGCGAGCAGCTTCCAAAAGGTTCAGTGAAGACAGAAACAGCAGGCTACCTAGACAGTCACTCATAGTCTCACAGCAATGTCAGCTTTGGCTAAGGCCTAGAGTATCTGACTGACCAACACAGAAGCAGGGAGGTAAAAAGGCTGTCTTACCCTCACTTGGTAAGGTTTAGCAGTCTTCTAAATTTATCTCCTGCAAGCACAGTAGGACAGCATGTCCAGAAAAATTAGTGGTCGAGGTGTGGACAGTTCTTTGCCCAAGAGGCCATTAGCAAAGGAAAGGATGGACTCCATAAGGAGCGACATCAGTGCCCAACATACTCTTGGGAATAGCTTGGTGCTGTCAGGAGCGATTGTGTCTCATGTCAACAGAG
Source organism: Phodopus roborovskii (assembly GCF_943737965.1). Taxonomy (NCBI): domain Eukaryota; kingdom Metazoa; phylum Chordata; class Mammalia; order Rodentia; family Cricetidae; genus Phodopus; species Phodopus roborovskii. The sequence continues at coordinate 1,217,899 of NW_026126433.1, forward strand.
TACTAATATTAAAACATTTAAATGCCATGTTCTGCAGGTCTGCCCTATCTTGGTGAGTTCAAAAGGTTGTACCTAATTAACTTTGCATTACCAAAACTATTTTTCAGTGTCTCTCAACCTTATACACTTTACAGCTCTTTGGTGAATTTCTTTTATGAATCTGGTAACAAGGAAAAGTATAACTATTACTATAGCTGTAACTATAACTATAACTTTAACTGTCTTCAACTCCATCAGAGACCCTAGAAGGAAGTAATATTACCCAAGTAAACAGGAAGTGAGAGCAAGCAACTTCCAAACAATGTGAGAAATGACAGAAACAGCTAGGTGCCTGGACAGTCACCCAAGGTTCCTCTGTAATGTTGGAGCATTCATCTTCAGTCAAAAGGCCTAACACATCTGACAGACTTTTCTATGAAGCAGAATATGCTGAAGTACTGTCCTATCTTGTCTTGGCAAAGTTCAGCAGTCACTTTCTTTTGTGTCCTGTTTATCAAGGCAAAAGCACTTTCTTGCCCAGTGGCTTACTTTTGTGACAAAGAAAGTAAACTCCATGTGAAGTTTCTTTGATGTGCATCATCTTTTCTGCAGTAGATTGGTGATGCCAGGAGCAGGCATGTCTCATTGTCATAAAAAAAACAATACGTTATTACAACATATTCTGCAGATCTCTGAAGTGTTTGAAGACTACCTGTCTACCAAAAAGATATCTATTTGACCTGGAAAACATACCTAACATGACTAAAAGTTCATTTCTAAACTGCATTTCTTTATTATACTAAATAGTTGGCAATAATAACTTTCAGGAGCTAAAAATTAGCATTACATTGTTAAATGAATTACATAGGTATAATATCTTAAGCAAGATTAGAAATGTATGTGTAGTATGCTCTAACGAAAAAATTTCAAATCTATATCAATATATAAAAATCCATATCAATGTAAAAAACTTAAAACTAGTAGTTGGGTTTTTTTTTTTTTTTGTTTAAAAATAGATTCAGTAATTACCTTTTTATCTTATATCTATATCCTCCCTTTTTCTTTTCAGAGTAGAGTCAATAATATACCCTTATATCCTATCATATCTATATCCCCCTATTTTCTTTTCAAAACAAGAACTCTGAATCTTATCACATTTGTTAAATCTTTTTCCTGACCATTATCAATAACAACTTATAACCAACCACTCTAAATGATAACATATCCATAACCCATTGAATGACCAAAACCACACACCCTACCTCTTGGGAATGTGGGCATTGTATTCTTAAATTTACTCCCTTCTGTCTGGGGGTGACAGACTCTTGAGGGGATCCTGAAAGGAAAAAATGGGTTAATTGTCAAGTCCTGGAAGAGGAACTGTATCATTTGCTATCCAGTCTCTGCATAATGGAAAGTGCAGGGCTTTTCCAAGTTCTGGATAGAGTAGTCTATGAGAGGGGATCATCTCAGCTAGCCACCTCCAAATTGTTTGTAGTCCAAAGCTGATCTGTGAGTGGTATTTTTCATCTTAGTGGTGTTGTCATAGGTGGAATCATCATTGTGGGGTTTTATCATCCTACTGGAAACTTCAAAGGTCATTGTCAGCTGTGGTCATGGTTCACTGCAGAAAACATATTTTAAAATGTCATATACAGCAGATCTCACAGAGTTAAAAGGATCAGTATTTGTTTATATACACCCAGAGTACAAAAACTTAATTCCTAGTTACCTGAAAGAGATTCAAAACCTGAAGTCATGTACAGAAAACTGGACGAAGCCTTTTTCTAGGCTTAGTGCTCTATGTAACCATGAATATCATGACAAAAAGTTTAATACACACACACATACACATCTTATAAATTTTGAGATATTTATACCTTATAAAAAGCTTTAAAGAGTCAAAAATAACACCAAAGGATTATGAGATAGTTACAATAGAATAGTCCCTAATTTTGGTTTTTCTTCTGTCCCATATTAGGTGGCTCTTCTGACATGATACAGAGATTTGGGGTTTTAATTTAATAAGCATGCTTGGGTTTAGAGAAGGAGAGAACCACACTCCAACTCCATAGCTGGCTTTAATCTTTAATTGGACTGGGACTATAAAAAGACAATTTGCATTATATGTCTGTAGAAAAGCAGAAGTGAACATTTGGAAGATTTATGAAATTTTATCCTGTTGGAGACATATTATATTAATAGGCCAAATTACTCTTTTTCTTAGGATATTTTTCAGAATGACTTTTATTTTTTTTCAGATATATAATTTGTCCAGTGGTCTTCAGATTCCTTAGCTGGGTGCTTTCATTCTCCTGAAAAGACAAAAACAAAACCCTGTCCTAACCCTAACTTTGGGTAGGTTCCCTTTTGGCAAGTTACATCTAATCACACGAAAAGCATTTGTTAGTTTTATAGGTTAGTTTAGATTGAACGGCTATGCTGCTTGATGAATTATCATCTCTACTAAGTAAGAGGTCTCTCTTGTTCAAATCTAATCTTATTAACCCCAATGGTATCCATAGCTTTTCTTCTCCTGTGGAAACAAAAGCAAACCCTCTTCCTCAATATAACACATATACTGATTTCCACTCTGAGGTCAGTACATCTTTAAAGTATACAGGCTGATTTAAACTAGCATTTTTTCCCATTTTGCAATGTCTCTCTGAAGCTGTCATTCCTTTCTCATTAGCATTTTAAAAATTCAAATAAAGCATTGTGTAATCTATCTCTGTCTCTGGGGATCTTTATTACCCCTTTCTGTTTATTTAGCATATCAGTTAGAGTTTGAGTTGATCTTTCTATAACTGCTTGCCCTGTAGGATTATGTGGTATACCTATAATATGCTTTATATTGTAATAAACAAAAAACTGGTTCATTTTTCTAGAGACATATGCTGGAGCATTGTCAGTCTTAACTTCTAACATGTGTATAATTGCAGAATCAGCCTTTTCAGAACTCAAAGTAGTTGCCCATTGAAATCCTGAAAATGTATCAATGATGTGGTGTATATATTTTAATTTTCTAAAGTCTACAAAATTAAACATATCCATCTGCCAGAGTCCACTCCTTTGAGTATTCTTTGTGTTCCTACCTGCCAGTAGTGGAGTTTGGTTTCATAAAGAACAAGTAGAACATTTCCTTATAATTTTCTTGGCTTGTTGCCAATGGAAAAATCTTTTTTCAATGCTTTGCTATTGACATGATGATTTTTATGAATTTCTGAGGCCACTAACACATTTCCTATCAATTTTATGATACCTTGTGCTAGAGGGACTGGCAGAATGAATATAAATATATATAAATATATATATATATATATATATATATATATATATATATATATATATATGGGATGATTCCTATCCATGATTCTTTGTTGTAACTGAATAAATAATGAAGTCAATTATGTATCATCTGGTATAAATTCAGCAGTTTCAATGTGTAAAACAACTTTTTCTGCATATTGAGATTTGGTAATTATGTTAAAAGGTTCCATAAAGTCCATTAAGAATAGCATATAACTCTGACTTTTGGACAGAATCATAAGAGCTTTGACACTTTACTTAAATTCTCTGATTTGTAACTTGCCCTTCCTGATTTATTTGCATCAGGATAGAACGTAGGGGCTCCAGTTATTGGTGTTTCCCTGTACAATGTGAGGCAGGATCCAGTTAGTTCTCTTTATTGCCAAGTTTCACTTTCTGCCCATAATTTGTCAATTTCATCATTAGTAAAAGGTACTATAATTTCTGCTGAATCTAGTCCTGCTAATTAATGAAGTCTCAAGTTTCCTTTTAAAATCAACTCAGAGATTTTTTCTATATAAGTTTTTAATTTTTTACTCTGTTTATGTGGTTAAAAAAATCCATTGTAAGATAGTATCTTCCTTCTGCATTAATGTTCCTGTAGGAGAATGTGTAGAGGGTAAAATAACCAGCATGCAATAAGCTTTTGATCCAAACAATCCACATGTGCATCTTATAATTTTCTTTTCTACCAAAGCCAATTAATTCTCTCTTAGCTTTAGCTGATAATTTTCTTGGGCTATTTAAGTCTTGGTTACTATCTAAGCTTTTTAACAAATTACTCAGTTCATCATTTTTACTCCAATAGTGGGCAATGGACTGGAAATATCTCCTAGCAAACTTTGAAAGTCATTAAGATGCAACTTATCTCTCCTAATTTGCACCTTTTGGGGTATAATTTTTTATAGACCTATTTTATATCCTAAATAATTAATAGAATATCCTCTTTGTATTTTTTTCAGGAGCAATTTTTTAAATCCCCAACAAGGCAAATTTTTCTTCTTCAAATATTCTTTCTAAAGTATCTACACTTGAATCAGCTACTAAGATGTCATCCATGTATTGGTAAACTATAGATTTGAGGAAATTGCTTACATATCATTTCCAACAGCTGCTGTACAAAATATTGGCACAGGGTGGGGTTATTTAACATTCCCTGTGGGAAAATCTTCCATTAATATCTCTTAACAGGATGATAATTATTATAAGTAGTCTCCTAAAGGCAAGTTTTATCTCATTTTCTTATAAAGATGTAGTGGGAAAACAATCTTTTAAATAATAGAAAACAAGCAAACAAAACTCTAAGAGGTATTAGCTTCTCTAAGGAATTCCAGACTGTAGAGAACCCCCATTGGCTGGGCCATCTTATTAACAGTTCTTAGATCTGTTATCATTCTCCATTTTCCAGATTTTTTTTTAAATAACAAATACAGGAGAATTCCAAGGGCTGGTCGATTCTTTATTATGCTGAGCAGTTTGCTGCTTCTGTACCAGTTGTTCTAAGGCCTGCAGTTTCTCTGTTGTAAAGGGCTCAACCTGTACAGGTTTGTCTGTCAACCATTTTAAAGGTGGAGCTTGGTGCCTTTGGAACATCAGCAGCTGTTGTGCCCTATTCTTGTACAACCTGAATGGTCAGTGACTACTCTATCTAATACCTTCTAGTATTTTCCCCAGAAACATAAGCTAATTTATGGATTGTTCCTAAGATTGAAAGAATGTTAGTCTGAGTATTCCATTGTTGTAACAAATCACGTCCCCATAAATTCATTGCTATGTTAGCCATATATGACTTTAACTCTCCTTTCTGTTATTTTGGTATTATACATCTGACCCATCTTATATTCTATTTTACCCGAGATAACATTCCAATCCCTAAAAGATGAATATTTACCTCCTGAAGAGGTTAATTTGGATGCCAAGATTCTGGGGGCAATTTTTATTGTTACTTCCTCACCTGTATCCATAAGAACTTCATGATAGTGACACATTTATTTGTATTTACAATTTTTGTCTTTATTCATTTATAGAAGTTTGCCAAAATATTTGCTTTACAGTTTCTCCTGAATTTTTGTTCTCTCTTCTATGGCTTTCCTATCATCCACAGTATGGTTTTCTGGAAAGGAGTTTCCTCCACAATGACAGGAAACCACTGAACCAAATCTGGCATGGGGGCATTCGAGAGGCTCCTAAAGGCTTTTCTCAATGGCAAAATGTTACCTTGATTATACCTTGTTGGTCTACATTCATTAGTTCAATGTCTGTCTCTGACATACTTTCTGTATAATACAGAAGGGAGGGGTATTCTGTTTGGATTATGCTTAGAAAAAAACACTGTTTCTAGGAATGCCTTGTTTACAAACCCTTTTTAGGTAACTCTGTTTACCTCAATTGAAACACTTTACATTCATATCCCCCTCCCCAAACCTCTGGAAATCACCTCTCCTATCCAAGCATCATCATGGTCATGAGATTCATTTTCAAAACCCAGAGATTCAATTATTGTTTGTCTTGCTTCTTAATTTGGTATCATTCTATTTATAACTGAAGTCAATCTCTGTTTAAAAAAAAATCTGTGAAGGTTTCTTTTTGGCCATGTATAACTTTAATAAATGACTCTTTCCTACTTCTTCAATGAGCAGCATAAAGCCAGGGCATGGTCATCATATAGAGATTGCCTTTGTGCATCAGCATAATCTCACGTTCAAAGCAGTTTATCTTGAGAGATTTCCATACCTTTAGCCCTCTTCTTTGTTCAATGGCCTTAGCCTTATCTCTCCACCAGGCCCTCCATTGTACTTGAGGACCAGGCTCCAAGACTGTTGTAACCAAGTCTCTCCAGTTTTGAGGGATAATCCTACTACAAGTTGATCATGAGTTTAACATCTACTTCACATCTCATATGTAGGAATTTAACATTCCTACAGGAGTCCACTCAGCTCTTGCACAGCCTTGGGAATACCTATCATTTGGCAGCTGTTCCCATAAGGTTACTGGATAAATTAAAGTTGGTTGTTTGAAAACCTTAGGCTGCTCCTCTCTAACCTTATAATGCAATGCTGAAATCAGTTCTCCCTTAAGTTTCTCTGTCTGAGTTTGAATACCTCTGTGATCAGCTTTAATAAGTTTTTCTAAAACTTGTATCTTACTTAGCACTCATACTAACTAACTTTTTTAGTGTTAAAACAAAAATGATAAAAGTGATGTTTATAATTGACATTACATAAATCCCATCTAAATTAGTTACCATCTCATTTAATTGTTCCATTTTCAAGCCGTCCAGCATATTATCATACAGAGACCTAACTCCCTCCATTGTGATAGTGTTTTTCATTTTTTAATATGGAAAAAATACTCTCTCTTTTAACTAATTCCTCCCTGTAAGGATTCCCAATTGTCTCACCAAATCTTAGGATGGCGGTGAAATGTGAAACTGAATGTTGCTGCGTAGAACAGTAGAAGCCTGAGTGGGTGTTAACTCAGCAACCTAGTTTGGCAGCAGCTGGAGGAAGGACTCAGGAAGAGCCCACAACCCACTGGGAGAAAAGTAGCCAAAGAGCCAGCCATTTACATGGGGGACGTGTGGAACTGACTAACTCCTGCTCCAAACACTATGGAGTTAGCTGCAGAGAGGACACACACACACACACACACACACACACACACACACACACACACACACACACACAAAATCCCAAACTCATTTAGAAGCTTAGGGAAAGAAGAGAGGAGAATCTAGCTAGCCAGGTGGTGATTCTGGTGGGAGACCTGAGTGCAGCCAGCCATAGGCAAGTGGTTTTCTCATAAATTTGTGCCCCTAAAGTTAGGTGTCAGTTGTAGCACAAATTCTAGTTGGTCTTAATAATAAAAACCTGGGGTCAGATGTTAGGAGGTGAAGCAGAGCCACCAGCCACTGGAGTGCTCACCTCTACAAAATCCTCAGACTGAAAAGAGGCCAGCTTCTGTCTTCTCCCCCCCTTGTATTCCTCTTCCTGCCCAGCCATTACACTTCCTGTCTGTGTAATACTTCCTGCCTGTCTGTACAGACATCCAGCTCTCTATGGTTAACTAGTGGCTGGCTCCAACCTCTGATCTTCAGGCAAGCTTTATTTGTTAGAGTACAAACATTTCCCCCACCACATTTTGTCTAAAATTTAGAAAGGTTATAACTAATATAAAAAACTATCACCATAGCCCCTGGCCTCAAACACCACAGGTGGCTGGGCCCCAGTCAAAAGCCCACCACCAACTAGCCCCGTCATTCAGACCACCCGCTACCCTTGCACACTGTGCACCCTCAGCTCTGCTGCTGCATGAGTAGGTGCCCTCACCCTGGCCATGAACTGAAAGACCCGCAGATCGTGGACCTTCAGGCTCCCAATTAGGAAAGGCGACACCCCAATCACTCACGAGAAGGGGGTCTTGATGCAAAAGCATGAAGACTTTTTATTCCAAGTGCACTGGGATCCACAGTCATATGCCACACAGGGGTAGAGGACTGAGGACCTTGAGGGCAGTTTTTATAGGGTTTATAACAAAGCCCACACACCAAACCAATCATCCCAAAATGTCAAGATCCCACGTGGTGTGGGCCAATCAATTTAAACCATTTTTTGTTTTTCTATAGCTGTATTGGTGTGGGCTCCTGGGTGGAGTGATAATTGGCAGTTAGGATAGGTCACTGGGGCAGGGGTTTCACAAGCAGCTTACGAAGTCAGATAAGCAGTTAGTCAGCTCATTTCCTGTTATCTTACTAGGCCAGGATTACGTACTCAAGGGCCTGACTGTCGGAAGCAGCGAGTGTGACCTCGCCTATCTACTGGCAGAGGACAGGGTCTGGAATTTGAGGTTTTTAGTGCTTCTTAGATAGTATTTCTAAACTTCTAGCTTCCTGGGGTCATTGGAGAGTTAGGCTGTATTTTCCATCCTTTCAGAACCTGCACCCTCTGCCCAGCCATGTGGCACAGGGACAGCCAGTGGTGGTCTCATTGCATCCCACCTCTGCTCACAACCAGGGGCATAGTGCCCTCCCACACTGCATCCCAGCTATGCAGGCTTCTCCTGCCTGTCTCCCTAGATCTGCTTCTTAGGCAGCTCACTCCGCTTCCCCTCTCAGAATGTGGCCGGCTGGTGGCCCCTGGCCAGGGCATTCAGTGTACCTAGCCTGGCACTGGGTATCCTTTAGCACCTGCCCTTCCTGCCCACATAGCCAAGCATTGTCAGTGCAGCTGGCTACCCCTGCACAGCTCCATCAGTGCTGCCATTGTTAGCCGATCTAGTGAGACACGGGAATTCTTAAAGGGGGATAAGATACAATCCTTAAAAAGACCTACTAATGAAACTAAGAAAAATATGTGGCTAACACAGCAATGAATTTATGGGGAGTGATCTGTTACAGCAATGGAAAACACAGATTATCATCCCTCCAAACTCAGATACAAACCATAAAATAAAGAATGCTGGGATGGGGAGATGGCTCAAAGGTTAAAAGCACTGTCTGTTCTTCCAAAGGTCCTGAGTTCAATCCGAGCAACCACATGGTGGCTCACAACCATCTGTAATGAAATCCAGTGCCCTCTTCTGGCCTATAGGCATATATGCAGATAGAACAATGTATATAATAAATAAATAAATAAATCTTAAAAAAAAAAAAAAAACAAAGAATGCTTCTGAGAGAAATACTAAAAGGTATTATCAAAAACAGTCAGACTGTTCACATTGTACATAACCAAGACACAACAGGTGCTTATCTTTTAAAGGTACCAACAGCCCAACCTTTAAAGTGGTTAACTGACAAAACTGCATCAGCAAAACTACAGGCACCTGAACAGCTGGTACAGGAGCAGCTAAATGCTCAACACACTATAGAATCGACCAGTCCTTGGAATTCGCCTATACTTGTCATTAAAAAGAAATCTAGAAAATGGAGAAAGGTAACAGATTTGAGAGCTATCGATAAAGTGATCCAGCCAATGAGCACCTTACAGCCTGAAATTCCCTGAAATTCTCTATTGCCTAAAGGATCGTCTATTATAGTGATTGATTTAAAAGACTGTTTAAAAAAAATTTTTTTAAACTGTATCTTTACAAAAGCAGGATGGAGAAAATTTGCCTCCACAGTCCATACTTACAATAATTTCAAGCCTGTTAAAAGATATCAGTGGAAAATTATTCTACAAAAGATGTTAAATAGTCCTACCTTGTGTCAGTATTTTATATAAGAGCTATTGAAAATAATTCATAAACATTTCCCTCCATCTATAGTATACCATTATATGAATGATATCTTACTAACTAACTCAGATACAGAGAGACCTTAGGAAAAAATGTTTGAAGAAGGAAAGAAATTTTTTCCTTGTTGAGGATTAAAATTGTTCCTGAAAAAATACAAATAGAAGATCCTATTAATCACCTAGGATATAAAATAGGATATAAAACAGGTTTACAGAAAATTCAACCACAGAAAGTACAAATCACGGAACATCAATTATGAACTCAATGATTTTCAAAAATTGATGGGAGATATTAACTGGCTATGGCCCACAATGTATTAATTTAAATTTTACAAGGTGGTAAGGACTTAATAGCCTAAGAAAACTATCAACTGAGGCTGAAAGAGAGTTGATTCTGATAGAAAATAAATTATAGGATGCCTGTGTGGATCATTTGGATCCAGAGCTTGATTGTATTTTAGTTATTTTACCTTTTATGTATTCTCTCCCAGGAATTCTTATGCGGAGAGAAGATAATATTTTAGAATGTAATAGATATTTTTGCCACACAAGCAGAGTAAAAAATTAAAGACCTATGTAGGAAAGGTTTATAAATTGATTCTGAAAAGAAGAGAGCCAAAGAGGAATATGAGCCAGACATGTGATGAACCAGACTGGCCTTTGTGGACAGTTTTTTAGGGAGAAGCCTCAAAGGTTTGGTTTTCTAAGGCCCTTGGGACAATCTTCCATGCTTTGTAGTGACCAGACAGCTCATGTGAACATTGATCCTTCATGCAGACACAGATAGCTCCCGTAGACATATGGTCCTTCATGCTGACAGACAGCTCCCGTGGACATGTGATCCTTCGCGCTGACACAGACATCTCACATGGACATGTGATCCTTCATGCTGACAGACAGCTCACGTGGACATGTGATCCTTCGGGCTGACACAGACAGCTCCCGTGGACATGGATCCTTCGTGCTGACACAGACAGCTCCCGTGGACATGGATCCTTCGTGCTGACACAGACAGCTCCCGTGGACATGTGATCCTTTATGCTGACAGACAGCTCCCGTGGACATGGATCCTTCGTGCTGACACAGACAGCTCACGTGGACATGGATCCTTCGTGCTGACACAGACAGCTCCCGTGGACATGTGGTCTTTGTGCTGACACAGACAGCTCACTTGGACACGTGATCCTTTGTGCTGGCACATTCAAGGCAAGGGTAAAACACCGGATCAGGCAGTCTGGTTGGCTAGATCAGAAGTCCCAGTAAGGTGGAGAACAGAAATAGGGAGGAGGAGCCACAATGGCTATCAGTCATGATACTTGAAGCCTCAGCAGAAACTTAAGACACCAAAGCCTGGAAGTTCCCGGATAGGCAGCTCCAGAATGGATGATCACACATTGATGCCCAGAGGGGACACTGTTCTACTGAGGATATACATGCTTCTAAATTCAGATCTTCCCAGTTACGGCTTCACTCTACTCATCTTTTCTTCAGTTTTGTGCAGGGAGGAAAGTATTGTCATAAACATGAGGACTCTAGGATTCACAGCCAGCTGAACCAAAATAGGGTTACTTCTTGCATCTCTCAAACTTGAGGTTTGGGACAGAAATTTTGGGTAGAGCTCATCACTGGAGAGATGATTAGACTGGCTTCAGGGAATAAAGATTTCTCAGTGAGCTCATCTCCATATCTCAGTGTGCAGGCTGGGGGTGTTGGTAATTCAAGGTTAATTATGATCATAGGCTGGATTAAAAGGAAGAACACTGGAGGCTGTTAAAGTAGCCAGACAGCAGGTGATGAAATCTTGACATGCCAGAGGAAATGGGGGGGCAGGAGTTGAACACAGAATTGACTGGATAGATGATTTAGGTCTAGGGAGGCTGGAGCTAATAGTGGATGAAGGTAGCATTAAAATTTTTAGCTTAGAATTTAATACACACACACACACACACACACACACACACATATATATATCTCACACACATACACACACACTCCTCAGTGGGGCTCATTTGCCAGACCATAAGGAATATCTGCACGTGATAAGTTCTATGGAGAATTCTGTAAGGACAGAGATCCTTCCAGGAGACATAAGAGACTTGAAAGAGGGATAACATGCGATCTGGATACTCCAGTCCACTCTACAGAACAGATGGTTGAAAATACAAAAAGAATCCTCAGGCCAAGAGCAATGATAAGAACAGAGAAGCCTGAGCACAGCTTTAGGATTTGGGAGCAGTGTCGCTATGGTTATGACAAATACCTGAAGGATTGTGTTGGCCCACGGCTCCAGGGTACAGTCCACCATGGCAGGAGGCAGTCAGGAAGCAGAGTGACAATGCTGGTGATCGGCTCACTTTCTCCTTTTCATTCAGTTCAGGGCCTCAACACATGAATGTGGGGCCATGGAGCTGGCCACCGCCTCGCCTTACCTCCTATGCGTCTCAGCAGACAAAAAAAGTTGAGTGCCTGTTTCTCCCTGCTTATATCCTGTTTCCACCCAGCTAGCTCACTTCCTGTCTGTCTGTACAGACATCTATGGTTAGCTAGTGGCAAACTCCATTCTCTGACACCCAGACAGGTTTTGATTGTACAAGCAAGATATCACCACATGCAGACAGTGAGTGCCACCTACATTCAGCGTGGGTTTTCCTACCTCAGAGAACCCTATCTGAAAACATCCTCCTTGATATCCGGCAGAAGCATAACCATGGAGACTCAATCCTGTCACAGTGACAATGAAGATTAACCATCACGGCTGCTGTTCCTGTTCTGGACCAAACTTACTGGATGGCCGCTTTGCTTCAGGCATTGGGTCAGGCACTGAACACAGGAAGGGAACCAAAGCCGGGTCTGTGCTTGGCCACCTTGCTAGGTTAAAGGAGAGGCTGGGTCTTAGTCACTGTCAAGTGCTGAGCTAGCCTTATTCAAAGGTCTGAGGAGACCCAGGGACTGTAATCAGTACAGGGGTCAAAAAGTTAGACAGGAGGAAAGGGCTTCCCTGATTAACAAGTGGGCAGGGAGCAACAGCCCAGGTAAATCATGTGAGTTTGAAATGCCTAATGGGTTCAGGACCTCCAAGGAGAGGTCTGCCAATAAAAGGAGCATGGAGTGCAGCATAAAGAATGAGGGAGAACCCAGCTCAGGAGAAAAACCCTGATGCATCAGTACTCAATAAATATTGAATCAATGTGCTAAAAGGTTCGCATCAATCTTTGCTGGGCTGGTGGTGCTTGCTGGCCTGAAATCCTAACTGCCTGTGGGAGCCTGAGGCTGAAGGGCTGTGGACACTAGTCTTGTCTAGACTGTAGAATGGATTTGCAGCTAGTTTGGGCAATTTAGTGAGATCCTGTCTCAAAATAAAGAATAAAGATAGAGCTGGGTATATGGTTCAGTGGTAGAGTGTTTGGCTTTGCATGTATGAGGCCCTATGTTCAGTCCCCAGTGCTGCGAAGAAGGAGAAGAAAGGAAGGAAGGAAGGAAGAACACACACTTGCATACACTGCTGAGGTACAGAATAAGGGCCAACTTATTCCTGAGTGGCCTCTGAGTGTGGTATGTTACATGGCAAGGAGAAGTTAGGGTTGTAGGTGGTCTTAAGGCCATTTTTCAGCTGCCTATGTGCAAGGAGGCTGCCTGAGTTCATCTGAGTGGGTGGGGCAACCACAGCATCCTAAGGTGTGGACCAGAGATGCAGAGGAATCAATGGGTAAAGTGTTGCAAGCCTCAAGCAGTTTCCACTGACTCTGAAGTCTGTGCCGTTAGCCCACACAATGCACAGCAGCTTCCAGAAGCTGGGAAAAGCCAGAAACTGATTCTCTTTGGAGCCCCCAGCCAAGAGCAGACTTCAGCTGGCAAATCTCATTTTGAATTTCGGGCCTCTAGATTGTTAGGTAATCAATCTGTACTGTTTATAGCCATTGGATTGTATTAATTTGTCACAGCAGCAATTGGGAAGGAATACTATCATCATTTTTATTTATTTTTTATTTATGTGTATGTGTGTATACCTATATGAATTTATGTGCACTACCTCTGTACAACCCAACGAGGTTAGAGAAAGACATTAGGTCCCCTGAAGCTGAAGTTACAGGTTGTGAGCTGCCTGATGTGGATGCTGGGAACCAAAGTTGGGTCCTCTGCAAGACCAGAAAGTGTTAGTCACAGGGAGCCATCTCTCCAGAACCAAGAAAATGTTTTTAAAAGATCCAAAAGCTGAAGAGTTGAAAGAAGACATGAAATACCACCCTAGTTCCTACACTATAAAAATAAAAACAAGGAAATCCATAAACAACATCTTGATTATGGACCAGACAACTTGGGAGAGACATACCACTTTCAAAAACAAAACTAGTAAAATCCCACCAGAGTGAAATACATTCCTAAACTGCCTTGTGTCTTTAAAACTAAACTCACTGTTTAAAAGCCCCACAAAAAGAAATCTTTGCAGTACACTGATGTTCAACTGAGCATCACACCAGTGTTAAAAATCTCTTTCCACAGCAAAACCTGATGCAGAACAAGAGGGAAAACCCCAGCCCAACAACTCTTGTAAACACAGATGCAGAAGAGACCAGCAATGGGGGGGGGGGGGAGGAAGAGTTATACATCTCGACCAAGTGGAATTTGTTCCAGGCCTACAGGTTGGCCAAACTTGGAAAATTATTCATCAACATAATCTTGGTTAAAGAAGGAAGTAACACAAATGGGAGGGACTTGGAGAAGGGGAAGGAGGGGAAACTGCAACCAGGATGATTTGATATATATATATATATATATATATATATATATATATATATATATGCCATATATGCCATAAAAAGAAGGAATAACACACCATCATATCAGCTGACATAGAAAGAATATCCAACAATATCTAATATCCATTTACTGCAAACAACTGTTGGTCTGTTGGTCGAATCCTTGGCATGGACAACCACATGGTAGTGGGAGTGAAGAATGATTGACAGTATGACCCTTGGAGGAAGGGCTGACGCCAAGAGGAGAATTTGTATTCAGAACTGGGTCTGAAGTGTCCATGGCATGGACAGAGAAGGACTTGGCAGCCCCCAAAGTTCCTGAGGGCAAGAGCAGTACGGAAAAGGTGTGCATCCTTCCAAGGTACCCTAGGCTCCTGTTGCCGAAGTTCCTGGCTTTAAGTAAGTTATTGGAAATTGTCTGACATATTATAGGTGTGGCCTTTCCAGTTACTATAGACAAAAGCAACAAGCTATGGCAGAAATCCTAGGACCTTAAGTGGCAGTGACATGGTCACCTGTGGGCCAAAGAAATCACCCATCACTTTCCATATTCAACGCCTACAATAATAGCACAACCATTATGACATAACATCATTGGCATGAATGTTACTTTACTTTTGAGCTCGTGATGACTCAGAGGGTAAAGTTGACTGCTACCTGGTCTGAGTTTAAATCCCAGGACTCACATGGTATAAAGGGAGAACTGACTCCTGCAAGCTGTCCCCTGACTTCCTTCCACACAGGTGGAGTGGCATGGACACATGTTTCATAGATGAATATGTAAATGTAAAAGGGCTTTTGTTTGTTTGTTTTTTCTGTACTGGTGGTCAGACTGAGGGCCTCATACATGTTGGGTAAACTGAGTCCCACTGTGCTATGCTCCAGTACATCATGTATCGTCTTGTTCATTTTTTGTTTTGTTTTGTTTTTGGTGCGGAGACAGTGTCTTGTGTGTCCCGGATGGACTCTTTGCATTGCATAGCTGAGGAGGATGTCCTTGAACCCCTGATCTTCTTGCCTCCATGCCCAGCTTCTGCTACAGACACAAAATAGCCCTGTTTCCTGTGACTGATGAAGGTGACTGGTGAAGAGAGCTTCATCGACTGGACACAGCCGTTCATTCTGCCCAGGACTAGAGAGGATACCCATGATAGTCACTCTTCCTCTTGCTCATGTGCTTCCTCAAAAGGCCAGCCCACAGCCTCACCACTGTTAGCACTGCAGTTCACTTGTCAAAATCAAGATGATTGTGGGGCCTTCAATCCCAGCCCTCAGGAGGCAGAGGCAGGCAGATCTCTGTGAGTTCAAGACCAACCTGGTCTACAGAGTGAGTTCTAGTTCCAGGACTGTCAGAGCTACACAAAGAAACCCTGTCTTGAAAAACAAACTCATTTTGCACTTCTGACTAGATAATGCTTTTTTAAGGTGTGAAAGTTGGGGCTGGAGAAATGGCACCCATATGGTGGGTGGGTCGTGACTTTCTGTGACTCCAGTTTAAGAGGATCTGGTGCCCTCTTCTGGCCTCTTTGGAAACTACATGCATGTGGTACATGATATACATGTGCAGGCAAACACTCATATACATAACATAAAAATAAAGTTTCAGAGTGCAAATGTGCACACCTTCCTTCTCTACACTGTCCTTCTCTACACGTGGGTTACTAGCTGGGCTCTTGCCTTTGTTTCCCTGTAGTCTACCTACCACCTTATGAGGTGGTCACCTGTTACATATCACTCTTTACCTCCCTTGTAAGGCAGCGTCATGGCTTAGGTGTGCCTTTTATTATCATTCAACCTCCTCAACCTCAAATGCTGCTTCTTCTGTGATTACAGTCTCAAGTAACCTGGTCCCCGACTTACATACCCCTAGGGTCTTCTCTGGCACAAGCAATGCTTCAGAGAATGAACGCTTGGTCTCTGGACAGATGTGTGGAATAAGTCCAGGCAGTGGCTGGCAAATACTTTTAAATGACACTTTTCTAGATCTTTACAGATACCCACTCATAGCCACAGCAACCTTTCACACTCATTAGGGGTGTGTGTGTGTGTGTGTGTGTGTGTGTGTGTGTGTGTGTGTGAGTGTGTGTAGTGGGGGGGGAGATCAATTCCCTTATCTCAACTTGCAGCACAGTCAAGGATTTGAATCTCTGCCAAACACCCGTTATTTTTAATTTACATTTTTCTATTTGTAGGGAAAAGGTTTGTATTATAGATCATAAACATTTCCTTTTGGTTGACCTGACTGTTCATTTTATTGTTTTTTGTTTTTTTTTATTTTTTTTTTTTTTTTTTTTGAGACAGGGTTTTTCTGTGTAGATCTGCCTGTCTTAGAATACACTCTATTGACCAGTCTGGCCTTAAACTCAGCCTCTTGGGTGCTGGTATTAAAAGGATATGCCACCACCACCCACAATTTTATTGAGTTTTTATAGAACTTGTGCATATGATATACTTGTTATTTTCCTGTTTCACATTTTTAAAGTTTAACTGAAATTATATACTCCTGTCTTGTTCATTTGTATTCAGTCCCTTTTGTTGGTTAATAATAAGCATTTAGGACTGTCACATTTCCCTCTTAAAATGCTGAGCAGCAAGTCCTGGAGCCCTCCCCTTTGAGGCACGCCGTGACAGGAAAGTGTGCATTGGCAAGCAGAACCTACAGCATGCTACCAACAACAACTCAGTCTCTAGGTATCTCTGCACAGATTGTTCCATGCTCACGTGGCCTCTGTACAGACCCATCTCTGTTGCTGCTTGGAATCAGCCCAAACACAGAGGCTCCAGCAATCAAGCGACCATCACCATCACCACCCCTTCCCACTGCACATGCATAGATCACTCTGCACAGGATGTCACCCCAGATCTTAGTGGCTTTTTTCTCAGACGTTTCAGCTGCTGAAGGTGACCTGTAGGATGAGTATAGGCTTCTCTATTTGAGATCACAGCTCATCAAGGGCAGAGAAAAATCGATGACAGAGCCACAGGGTGGGCTCCTAAGGGGCACCTGTCCTTTCCCTCACACTTCAACAGGTTTCCCCACCACATCTGAAACCCATTCAGTGGGAAGTATCAAAAATAGACAGGGTGGCGCTGCTAAGGAAGGGCAGAGGGGCCATTGTGTGGGACAGAGACAGGTTGAACAGCAGGAACAACCTCAGGGTGGAGGTTGGAGGCCAGAAGAAGATACTAGGTCTCCGGGAGCTGGAGTTACAGGTGTTTGTGAGTTGCCCAACATGGGTGGTGAGAACCAAATTCTAGTCCTATGGAAGAGTTGCAAATGTCATTAAGTCACCGAGCCATCTCCCAGGTCCTGCATTGTATTAGCTATAAGTGGTATCACCATGGATTTCTGTCTTGGAGACAATACTCAGGTTACCTTGTCTTAGTTACTGTTTTATTGTGGCGACAAAAGACCATGGTAACTTACAGGGAAAAAAAAGCATTTAATTTGGGGCTCGCAGCTCCAGAGGGTGAGTTCGTGACCATCACGGTGGCAAACAAGACAGCAGGTAGGCAGATAAGATGCTGGTTCAGTAGCTGAGACAGAACTGCCCTTCTCTGTAAGTAGGAAGCAGAGGGAGCTAATTGGGAATGCCGTGGGCTTTTGAAACCTCAAAGCCTGTCCCCAATGGCAAACTTCCTTCCACAAGTCCATAGTTCATAATCATTTTCAAACAGTTCTACCAACTGGGGACCAAACATCCAAATACATGAGCCTATGGGGGTCATTCATTCTCATTCAAACAACAGCTTATATAGAAGAATTCCCTGTCTGTTCCAAACCAGCTTCTGGCAGTTAATGGAACAAAGTATTTGCTCACAGGATTAGTCATGATTCTCCAAAGGGAGCCAGGGAGATAGACATGTAGAAAGACTTCTCCTGAGACTGCCAAGATCTTCGAGGCTGAGGGTCCTATGGCTTTCCATTTACTGGCAAGCCATGGGCCCAGAATCTGGTGCTAAAGATCAGTCCAAACCCAAGAGCTTGAGAGCCAGGTGAGACAGAACCACAGCCACAGGAGACCAATGTCCAATCACAGCACAGCAAATGTGTCCCTCCTCTTTATTTTGTTATAAGTAAGCCCTTAGTAATCCAGATAACACTAACCCACAGTGGAGGACAGCTCTCACTTACTCAATCTGCTGCTTCCTGAAACACTGTCAGACACATCCAGAAAGAATGTTCTAGCAGCTATCTGGGCATCCCCCAGCCCAGTCCAGTAGACATGTCAAATAAGTCACAACACACACACAAAACCCCCTTATCATAGTATGTCAGTGCCAGAGACATACTCTGGATTGATTTCATTACTGTACAATCAGCCTAGCATGTACTAACACAAATTTGTAGCTCCTTCTGATGCACCTGGGAATGGGCACCGTTTCACAGTATACTCTAAACAGCGAGCAGTCATCTGTACTGTGATGTTATGAAGGTAAGAATGTCATTCACTATGCAACAGGTGTGCTTCAGCTCCAGCATGATGTGTGGGACTGGCACAATCTGTGGCCCAGCACTGGCTGGGATGTCTTTACCTCACTCCAGAGCAAGGGCTCCTTCTGCTAGGATGTTAGTGACGGGATGTTTGGCATGCTGAAGTGTGGAATAGAGCACACACTTGCTGAATGGTACTAATGAGGTCTCAGACTTTGCTTCTGATTGGATCACAAGGTTGTGAATCATGGCCATTCAGACTATGACGGCAAAAGTGAAGGTTTTCTAAAAAGAAAAAGTTTGATGAGGTTGAGCCCCGTACATTAACTAACAGCTAGCAGAGTGTAACTGATGTAGACTGTCTGTGTCAGTAGGTGTCACACTGTGGGACAAATGACTGAGGAAAGTGGTCCAAAGAGGATTTGCTTTTGCTCACAGTTTCAGGGATTTTCCCCCCCAAAGTCTTTGGTTACATCCATTCTGCCCTTATGACGGGGCAGAACATCATGGTGAAGGAAGTGCCAACACCATGGCAACTGGGAGCTGGCGGGAGTCCTCAGTGACTACTTCTCCAAGCAGCCTCCACTGTCCAGTTTGGCCTGTCCCAACAGTCTGTTCGGGTTTCTGCTCTTTGCTGTGTGAAACTTCATTAGATCAGAGGGAGCCTCAGCGTCTGATGGTGAGTGGAAACTCCTGCAGACAGGCCAGGCTGACAGCTAGGATAGACCCTGTAAATAGTCTCACATCCGTTCTCTGAGTGGTTACAGTCCGTGTGGTTGACTAAAGTTAGATAATTGACAATGTGCGAGACAAGCCTTCAAATTTGTCTTCTGCAGTCTTCATTTGGTCCTTTCTGGACAATTCTTTTTCAAATTCACACATTTCCTGGCTTTTGTACAAGTAATTATGATAGCATGTGTTTGGCATTTGTTTATTGTGAGTCATGTACCATTTGGTTCCTGTTCAATTCATTTTTTGTTTGTTTGTTATTAAGTAGAAAAATGTTCAGACAGCTGGAACTTTTAAGTCCTGGTTTCTTGTTTTGTTTTTTCTTTTTCTTCCAGTCCAAGGACGTTCACAGATTGAGGCAGGTCATTTACAAATGACCCCAGTTTAGAAAATGCTGGTCACTCATCCTACCTGGCTCTTGGCTAGACTTGCGGACTCTACTGTGGAATTGCTTCGTGAAAGTGATGATCTGGATGAGGGCTGCTGAACGCCCATCGGTGACACTGAGAAGGACACATCAGTTACAGGAGCTGCTGTCGATGTGATCCTCTGTCGAGTCCCTGTGTGTGCCCGCACGCTTGCCTGGGAACGCACAAGTGGAGACTAGGGGTTGCTGTCGGGTGTCTTCCTCGATTGCTCTCCATCTTGATTCTTGAGATATGATCTCCCACTTCGGATGAAGGTTACAGGCTGTTTGGCCAGAGGACCCCTAGAATCATCTGTCTCCATCTCCCAGCATGAGGTTACACATTGGACTGCCATGCCTGACAGACAGGGTTTGCACTTGACACACCTTGTTGGAGTAACATCAGAGCTACAGTCATTCCACAAACATCGACAGGTGCTGAGGGGTGAAGAAGTGTCAGGACACTTAGCCAGGGTCAGAGGTTTCTACATGTGTGTGTCATGGGTTTCTGTGCTCCCGTGGACCAGAGAGGAAATGCGTTGTTTTGCTTTTTACTTGGTAGTAGGAGCATGGTGTATCATGGTACTCCACATGTTTAGCTATGGGCTCCATGGCAACACTATAAACACATGTCACTGGTAGACATGACCTCTACACATCATGCCCTAGTATCTCACTGCCCAGCCCTCCTTCCCTACTTAGGCTTTCTTGTTACCTGTGTATGAGATTCTGTGAGGTCCCTGTGTACTTACTCTTGCCAGAGTTCCCGTGGCCACCCATCCTCTGGTCTGCAAGTGGGCAGTGAGTGATGCTGATGTCGTCCTATGTCTTGCACTGCAGAGCCTGTAGTACCAGTAGGGCCAGGAAATGCATATGTTGTGGGTATGCCTTGGTGGGATGGAGCGGGAATGAGTTAATGCTGTCTCCTCCCAGAGAGACATAGAGAGCATCAGAGAAAACAGGCCTTGAGGGGGCAGTCAGCCATGCTGATGCAAAGCTGTGACCTCTTGGTGGTATACTGGGCATCTGTATCTTCCTGCCCACCTTGTTGTCCTCTAACCTGTACTCATGCTTTCCAGCACCGCACTCCCCATGAAAATGCATCCATGTGCCCCTTTTGCTGTAATTCTTTCCTAGAACATTGGGCTAAATCAGCTACACATATTTTCCCCCAGAAAAGCAAGCCCACGCACTGCTGAGATTTGGAGTGCCCACCATCCCCATTTATAACAGAAAGGTGAGTCTTGGGTGTGACTGGCTTAGACAGGCTCCTGATGCTGACCAGCCTGTCCTCAGCCATGATCAGCAAACTCAGAATCACTTTTACAGTTCAGATTCCTCCATCTGGGAAATGGACCCATAAGGACCATGTGTAGAGTAACCAGAGTACCCAGCACATTCGAATGTTAACAATGCATTGGCCTGGTTTTTTTTTTTTTGTTTGTTTGTTTTTGTTTTTTGTTGTTGTTTTCCCTACAGAGTAGCACATCATACTGATACACAACTTGCACAGTAAGAGGGAAAACCCTGACAAACCCTATAGCATCCATGCACAGGAAGCTAACTCAAACACACCTGAGAGCCTTCCCTGTGTATGTATGTACCCAAGTGTCCTCAGGAGACTTAACCAAGGAAGGGAGCCACTGTGGGTGCTGGCAGGATTTCCTCCCTTGTGGGTGGTTGACTGTCCTCAGTTCCTTGCTGGTGCTCACAGAGGGCACACTGTGTGACTTGTTACAAGTGAATTAGTCACAGACCATTAGGGGCACACAGAAACAGCCCCATTGTCTCATGGTTCAGAAGGGTCCTGGTGGGTCATAAATAACAGCATTGCTCCCTTTTCTTGCTGTTGGAAATGTAGAATTAGCCCAAAGTGGAACATTTGACAATAAGGAACAGGAAGAAACACTTCCCCGGGCCTGGGAAGGAAGAGATGTGCCCAGACACCAGGATTGTGCAGGTGTACCCACACAACAATATGCCAGCACGGAAGCTCTCTGCCTCTAGCAACCATGACAAAGCTCTGTGATGTCACTGTATGCAACACCATGAGTTTCTCATACTATTGTTTTTATCCAAACTGTTTACACAGACACCACACAGATGTCAGTGTCTGACTCAGTAATGTCCCCAAGCACATTTGTGCTCCACAGTTTTTAGTCTTATGTCAAAACATAAACAAAGTTGGAGCTGGGCTTGCCTTATAAGTGTGAGGTCTTGGGTTCAGTCACTGGAAACTAAATAAAAAAAGCATAAATAGGTTAAACATCTAGATTAGTGAGGAAAAAAAGTCACAACGTTGTTTAGAACTGGAGAGCAAGTGCCAAAGTCCTTATAGAGATGTAAGAGTCAAATTGGAGATGAATGGGAGGTCCTTCCAGATTCAGGAAGAGAATCCTTCCACCACTGTCCATCTCTGGACCTGGAAAGAGTTCCTCTAGAGACCATTTCTGGTGTTCTGCGTCAGTCTACCAACTTGGACACTGAGAACTTGAGACCTTTCTTCCTTTCATGTAGCACTTCAATAAAATGCTTACCCCACAGAAGTAAATACTCACGGACATAATTCAATTCTGAAACAAAATCATGTGCAGCATGGATCCCAGGCATCTGTAGCCTATCCGTGCTCCTGGATTTCAAGACAAAAGTTCTTCCTTTAGCTTCCTCAAAACAAGTCAACCTTGCAATTAACCTCGGCTCTCACTGTCTTTAGGCATTTCCCCACCCCGCCTTCTGAAATAGCAATTCCTGCAGGGCTGTGTCCAGACAAGCATGGTGGAGACTGAACATGTGCTGGAGAGCCTCCCTCAAGTGGGTCAGGAGTGATCGTGTAACATGTTAAGCACATGCTCCTTTCCCAGACTCAATTGAACCTTTGCCAAAATAGCTAGCTGCCCGTCCTTTTTACTGACCCACATAAAACATGGTAGATGCATCACAGCTTTGAAGAGCACGCTGAAAAACAAAACACCACCACAAACCTGCCATTCAAATGACATCACAGCCTCCCATAGGGCACCAGGCTCTCACCAAAGAGTCCTGGGAAGGTGCCCAACCACCCCGAGCAAAGTTGGGGGGAGAAAAAAAAGAAAGAACGTGGTGAAATAAAGAAACAGAACCAGCAACAAAGAGCTACTTCCCTTGGCCTGCTGACTTGGTCCTAATGAAGAAAATGAGTAATTTGGATAAGCTGCATGAGCTCTAGAAAAGCCATGACGGCAAGCCTGTGTGCATGTACCTCCAGGCCTAAGGAGAAGCAGACCATAGACCTGAAGAGGATTACAGTTTCCTTCCTCCTCTCCCTATTGTGCAGAGCTCTGCTTTTAGATGGCAATGTCAGCCTCAGCGTGAGGGAAGTGCTTCCGTTCTCCTAGGCAATGTTTCACAGAGAACAGAGGGTACCAGCACATGTGTGGGAATCAGGCCCCCTTGGAGGAGGCCAGCAGTGTAAGGCAGTTGACTCTGACATGTGTGAAGCTCTCCCTAAGTCCTTGACCAGAGACTTCCTCAGGTAGTTTGAATTTAGCAGTGACGATGTCAGGCATGAACTATCAAGGCACCTGGACATGAAGAGACTATGAAGTGCTCATCAGCTCACTATCGAGCAGCAGTTCAGGCAAAATCCAAGACAGCTTCACAGGCAGGAGGGGCAGCTTGTTAGCTCACTCATACATCTCTTACAAAAGCAAGGTGTGACACAATCCCCTTGGCATCTGCAGAGTATTGATTGGTTCCAGGCCCTGTGTAGACACCAAAGTCAATGGACACTGGAGAATCTATGTAAAATGGTGTTGTGTGTGCATATCCATGCATATGCACTCTCATTTGCTTTAAATCACCACCATTGTGAGACTAACTACGTAGCTAATTCACTGGACACGAAGTGATTAATGGTTTGATGAGCTCTGAAGAACAATAGAGGGGCCCTTAAAGTGGCAGGAGACTGCACATTGCTCCGTTTGCACAGATCCAGTACAGAATACCAGAAGATACATCCATAAAGTCTCACCACCAACATGACTACCTCAACATGAGCTGAACGTGGACGACAGACAGGTTACTATGGACAGGGAAAGCACATGAGGCCTCAACTCTACACAAAGAACTACAGGCAATTAAAGAATGTTGAGATGGGGAGAAATAGTCTCCAGGGAAGAGTGCACCAGCTGGTTACTCAATACCAAATGATCAGCTCTGAAAACATACATTCAAGGAACACTATACGGGCTAAGCAGGTTGTATTCATGATTTAGGAGTATGTATGTAATAACAATTGATGAAAAAAGAGAACACGGATTTGAAATAGGGCAAGGAGAAGTATATGGGAGGGTTTCAAGGGAGGAAAGAGAAAAGGGAGATGATAAAACTATATTATAATCTCAAAAAAATAAAAGAAATGATTTAAATAGTTTCTACAAGATGATGTCATCCTGATCTGCTGTCTGTTACTGATTGCAACTCTTTCTTCCTCCTCTTTGTCCTAGAAAATCTGTTCCATCCTTGAGCAAAATCTAGGCAAGTGCTCACTGTCCCCATTAGATTTGTGTGAACCAAGATCTGTTTATTACTGGAAGTGATGGCACATACCTTTAATTCCAGAACTTGGGAGGGAGAGGCAGGCAGATCTCTGAGTCTGAGGCCAGCCTGGTCTATAAAGCAAGTTCCAAGTCAACACCTCTACCCAGTGTGTGCACCACCCCCTCTACCACCAACAAAACAAACCAAACCCTCATTTGTTTCTACAGAGGGCCATTCTATGGGTGTGTGACATGTGAGCATGTTGCTCACTTGTCCTTTGACAAGGTAGGTAGAATTGGGGGCACACAGCTTATAAATGCAGCCTACCTTAAGTGTATACAGCATGTCTACACTGGCCCATGACTTGGGAAATCACCTCACATGGTCTATTTTATAATAAACTTCCAAGTATGTCATGAAATTCATTGAGCATTGTGTCCAAATAAACTCTGGCAGCACCATACCCTGTGACCACCTGGTTGACTGGAAGCCTCAACTCGGTTCCGTTGCCTAGCAATATGAGATGGTAGCACATTGGGTTTAAACATGAAACACCTCCCACAGGCACGTGTGTTTAAGGCTTGGCCCTCACATGGCCCTGCTGTTTTTGAGGTGTTGGAGGCTTAGGAGGTGGAGCCTGACTGGAGAAGTGGGTTACTTGGGAATATGCCATTAAGTGGTATCTTGTCCCTACATGATCTCTCTCCCTCTTTCTCTCCCCCCACACCCCTGCCTCCTCTTCTGCCCTCTCCCTTCCTGGGTGCCCCGAAGTGAGAAACTCTACTTCTCACCTCCTTCAGCCACGCTGCTCTCCCTCACCATAACCGAGTAGCAACACAGCCAGGTGAGCATGGACTGAAAACTTTGAAATCATGAGCCTAAACAGTGTTTCTCCAGTGATGAAAAAGCCATTGCATAGTATATGGCACTCACCTAGGAAAAAATCAAAACTCATAGTGCAGTTCCTACTGACTGTCCAGCCATAGAGAAGCTGGGAAATAGTAAGCTTGGAAGCTATCTGAATTAGTAAGTTCAGGAAATCAATAGCACCCCGAAATAGGCACGGAGTCCCCAGCTGCTTCCAAGTCCTCCTTTGTACTATAAGCTACTATCTCACTTGTCAAAGGACTTGACAGACACACCTTGATTTCTTCGAATTACCAGGAAGTGGAAGTGGCTGGGCAAAGACACTTTCAGGGAAGTGAATGTATGTGCCTTGGACCTGTGGTCTCTCATCTTGTCCCATGGCCCAAGGCCCAGCTGGGCACCCAGGGTGAAAGGATGCCCGGACAAGAAAACACTTGTGGAAAGGTGCAATTGGAAATCCAAGTAAAAGCGTCTCCTTGCTAAGACCCACCACACTTGTTTATAGGCCATTCATAGAGGCACTCCTAATTTCAGAAAAGCCATGATCTCCAGGCTGTTTTGCATACTGACCTTTAGGCCGACAGTTTCTTATGCATTTCTTTGCTTTCTGGCCATAGGTATCGGTGTTGGAGAAACTGGTCAGCGCAAATGTACCCAAGTTGTCTCTGCCCTTGATCAGAGCAACTTCTGTCCAACTTGACCTTCATCTGGCTATGGCCCCTCAGCAAGGCAAGCTTCCTGAATACACTAACTGTCTTATAAAGTGCCACCCAGATATGTGCATTGGCATGTCCTAGTGGCTAGCCAGGTGTGGAAGTGTGCACGCTCACACATGCTCACCCCCAAACCAGGGATGAAGAATCTGGAGAACAGGTCCAAACCAGTTTTTCTTTTCTCCCTGGGGACTCCTCAGTGGGAGTGAGGCATAGTGGCCCAGACAAGTGAATGTTTCCTTTGCCTCCAGGGACATATCTCCTCTGCAGAGCTGTGGAGGGTAGCAATGTGGGGAAGGGGTGGCTGACTGCTTCCTCTACTCTTGTCTCCCCAAGGAAAGTAAAACACACCACCCATCATGGCTGCCTGCCAGCCCTGGGCCACCCAATGCCTGGATGAAGGAAAATTCATCTTTTACTGAGCACAGCCCAGGAGGGCTGAACATGCTTGCTAACTAAATACCCAGTGGCTCCCAGGGACTGCTCTGGTCCTGAGAGACTAGGGGGCTGGGGTAGTGTTGGAGGGACATGGGAGCAGCCAAGTGATGATGCCAGTGTCAATTTTCAAACAAGCTTCGTGGACCAGAGAACACAGAGACAAATGGGAATGGCGTTTTCTAGATTCCAGTGCTGTTACAGAAAGACAGATCTAGTATGGAACACTGCCGGGGACCAGGAGTATCTGCAAAGCCCAGCTGACGATAGTGACAAGCTGATGCTTCTGGCAGTGGCCTGTTCATGTGATCCGGAGGTCTCCATGACACTCCCCAGGATGGTGCTGCTGTTATTCTCATCTCCACAGAAGAAAACCCTAAGGACAGGCATAAAGCAACTTCCCCAGGTCAGAGGGCTGATCCATCAATGAGCCCATGCTTGGGAGCCAGGCTCTGGGGTCAGGACCCTAGCTTTCCTACCAGCCCCCAGTGCTGCTTCCTGCCAATCACATAATCTTTGTGTGCTTAGGGCCCTTTCTATTGTCCTGGGGTTGGATAATAGAAAAAGAAGGGCTCTACCAGTCAGTGCCCCAGGGTAAGGGAGCCAGTGTGGGTGGTGCTGTTTTCTCACTCTAAGGGAACTCAAGGAACACTTCACCTGTGTGGGACACAGACAAGCAAGACAGGTGTGATGGGACAAGCTTCAGAGGTCCAGACTTCACTGGCCTTCTGTGAAGGAAACACAGCCCTTGTCAGTTTCGTGATGCTCTCGTCACCAAGGCGGCAAAGCAAACAACAGGAACTTCTATTCTTGCCTGAGTTCTGATGAAAAAGCAGCTGATGGGTCCTGTGCTACTTCCAGGAACTTGGAGGAGAAATGAGCAGGTCACTGTGAGTCTGGTGATGAAGGTGAGTCTGTTGACCTTAGGTCTGGACGAGCTTCAAAATGTTCAGAGAAATGAGCACTTGGACCCCTCTGCCGGGAATACAGTTCACAATGGAGGGAAACTCTGAAACAAACGAGCAAACAACAGAGAGAGAGGGTGGTGTTAGGTGCTGAGCCCATATTTGACTTATCAAAAAGGATGCTGGCTGCCGGGTTCTCCCTGCATCCCTCTGTCCCTACCTGTTACAGGACCATCCTGTCTGGCATACCCCACACTCTACCCTGAACTCTCCAGCCCAGAGGCTGGGCTGCCTTTCCCCTAGATGCCCTTCCATATATAATGCAAGCATTTTGGTTACCTGGTCCTTTTTGTCTATGTTGGGCCTCCTGGCTGCTGTACCTGATTCCCCTGTCTCCTCCCTCCTCACATGACACAGCTCGGTCTGATCATGTCCACTCTGGGCGTTTCCAGATGCCCCTGCCTCTGGCTATACTTTCCCACATATCTACAATAAAGATTCTCCATGATACCTAGGACCAGTCATTTCCTTTATTATTGTATTCACTGTGCACCACTGAACATTCATAAAATAATTTCAGTGAAAAAGGGACATGAGATGGTGGTGACAGAAAAGCTCCTGGCTGTTCTGATTGCAAAGTGCTGTGTGTAAGGGACAAAGGGCAACCATTGGACTGTGCCCTGGGCTAAGCATCTGCAGGAGAGCAGGCCATCATCAAGGCAAAGCTTGGGCACATTGGCATTCGTCACTTCACCCACACTTTGGTCTTAAGTAGATGCTCAGGATCGAGAGCTCAATAGTGAAGAGTGTGTACTGCTTTAGCAGAGGGCCTGACTTCAGTTCCCAGCACCCATGTCAGGCGCTCGGGTGGCTCTCAACTGCCTGTGACTTCAACTGTGCATATGTGGGGATGTCTGATGCCTCTGGTCTCCAGGATACCTGTATTCACATTTACACACCTCCATACATACACGCATATAACTAGAAAATATTAATGATACTTTAAAAAAAGAACTAGGTTGGGCTGTGGAGGCAGTACAGTCAATAAAGTGCTTGCTTTGGGCACAAGCAGACTTGATTCAATCACTAGAACTGAAAAATCTCAAGCCTGATATGGGGACATGTGCTTGTAGTCACGGTGTAGGAGTGGCAGAGGCCAGAGGATCCTAGGTCTCCAGACAGACAGACTAGGCAAATCAGTGAGCTCCAGCCAAGCAATGACCCTTTTCTAAAGAGACAAAAATGACGCCTGAAAACTGCAGTTGGAGTTGACCTCTGACCTCCACATAGGTGTATACACACACACACACACACACACACACACACACACACACAAAGTGGATGTTACCAGCTTCACATTTTGGGAGTAAGAAATGTATGCTAAGCGAGGACCACACATAGCATCAGTAGGATTCGAATTCAAAATCCTTGTGGTGTCCCTGCTGCTCAGCAGGGTGACCTTGAGCCCAAGGGTCTGGAGCAGAGGTCAGGAGCCTTTATGATGCTGGGACATCACTGTTCCTATGACTTGGCTGGTGCTTTCTTTGTTCCCTATGCGCTTGCTAGGGAAGGCCAGAGAGACCAAGTCCCTGAGCCAAAACCTCCATGTCTAGGGCTGACCAGACAGGTGTCAACACCAGAGAGCACACACTGGAAGCTACACTCACTTCTGGGCACCACTCCCTTCACACCACCATGTCCCCAGACTCATAACCTGGAGCTTGTGCATCATGGCACCCTGGAGATTATCACTGAAGAGCTAGATGAGACACTAAGTCCACCAGCTGCCAGCTGTGAATTCTTACCCTGACCCCCTCATTGGAAGGACAAGGCTGTCCCACAGAGCACATGGGATTGCCTTCACCCGGCCTTGCCCATCTGATGATAGCTGTCTTAACAGAACCGGGAAGGTTTCTTGTTTGCCTTTAAGGCTCTCCAATAATCTCCTTTTCAATCTTTAAGACCTTTTGGTCTCTTTCCTCTGAAGTCTAACTGAAGCCACGGACCACTGGGGTCTCAGAAGGATGTGGTTCAAATGCTGGAAAAGGGAATGAGAAACATATCACTTGAGACTTTAGTAATTGTTTGCTCTGAACCCCCAATGGGGTATGAAGCCAGAACATATGCCCATATAAGGAAAGGATACATGAGGTACAAATGGCATCCACTTTAGGTTCAAGCCCAGGATCCCAGGCAATCTCTCAGCAGAGCATGTGGGGAACTCCATGCAGGTAACTCCATGCAGGTTGCAGGCAGGTGGCTGCCTGGGAGACCTGGCAGTAGGTTCCCAGCTTTGGCCTTGGGAAAGAGTCAGTTCTGGGATAGGACAGTCTGTTGCTGGGGGCTGGGGGAGTGGGCAAGAAGAATGCTCCTTGGGAAGGAAAGAGGATGAATATAGGAGACATCAGGGGTACCAAAGTCAGCTGGATACAAGTGCTTTGGGCCGCTAACCTGACCATCTGCTCCCTCTACTCAGGACAGACAGCTCCTGAGTACAGCCACATTAACACTGAAGGAAGTTCATTGCCTAGTAAAACCACTCTGCCTCAGGCCAAGGTCCTCATGGGCTCAGACACTGGAACACTTGGCCCTCAGCTGATGGCACTGTTTAGGAAGATTATGAAACCTTCAGGAGGTGAAGCTTAGCAGAGGAAGTATGTCATGAGGGGGTGGGTTTGGGAGCTCATAGCCTTGGTCACTCTCTGCTTTCTTGAAGACTGACTGCTCCTCTTCCTGATCCAGCTTCTGGTTGCCTGCTGTCACGCCTCTCCTGCCATCCCAGATTCCTTACTCTGGACACGGAAGCCAAAGCAAATGCCCTTTTGGAGGGTGTTTTGGTCACAGTGCTTTTGTTTTTTGTTTGTTTGCTTGTTTTATTTTGTTTTGTTTAATCACAGAACAGAAAAGTAATGAATATATAGGATCTTACTTTCAGGTAGTTATCCTTTAATTTTTTTTTTTTTTTAACAGAAATGAAACTAGATTTAACTAGAAGTAGTGGGGGCAAAAAGGAGGGAAAGGCTATGCAGGGAGACAGCAATCCTCTTTCCCTTTCATTTCCCAGGCTTTTCTCCTGCTGCTCCTGTCCTTTGCCTTTCCTTCCATCCCCTGCCCGCCCCCTCCTTTCTTTCAGAATCACCCACCTTCCTGCAGCTTCAACTCACAGCAAAGCTCACATCTTGGTGGAGTGTGCATTAGTCTCTCTCTTTCCTAGGTTTCAGTTTCGACTCCCAGCTCTACCAGTTGTGCATTCTTTGGCAAATCAATTTACCTCTCAAGTCTCCCAAATCCCATCTTCCTTAGCTTCACTTAAACTAAATGGTACAACTTTCGTTACTTTTCTTAGTGCATGTGACTTTTACTTAATTCTATATTACTCTGAAAATGCTTGCACAGCATTGGGTGTATCCTAATCTAACCGGTTGCTTCTCCCGAATACACACCCGAGAAGTTTGCAATATTGTCTCATCCTTACTAAAGCAATGATGAGGGAATGTCATTCTGTAAATATGTTTCTCGTATTGGTTAATGAATAAAGAACTGTTGGCCAATAGGAAAGCAAGATAGGCGGGATTAGGAGAGAAGGAGGATTGGGGAGAAGTAGGAGGAGATTCAAAATATAGGACCTAGGGAGAAGAATGCCAGGCCCTCTCTCCGTTAAGATGAGTCCATATGAAAATACTTAGATTAATAGAAATGGGTTAATATTTAAGACAGAGCTAGCCAATAAGAAATGATAGTAACAGGCTAACAACTTTATATCTAATACAGTGTCTCTGTGTATTATTTGGGGCTGGTGCAGCAATGAGACCAGACTGGCAGGGAAACCTGCTCCTAACAAAACAATGATATATGCAGTCTTGTTTATTGAACTTAAAAAAATTGTATTCCCAAGGTAGGTTCCAGAAGGAAAAGAATAGTGCCATGACTGTGGTATATTTTTCTTTTTCCGTTTTCATATGTGTGTAGTATGTGTGTATTTTTATGTGTGTGTGCCCATGAATGTGGAGGTCTAGGTTCAGAATGATCTTTCATTGATTCTACCCCATTGATGAAGGTAGGGTCTTTCTATCAAACCCAGAGCTTACCATTGTGGCCAGAAAACCCCCTTTTCCACCTTTTCAGGCTGGAATTGTGGGTGGCGCTCCATGCTCACCTGGCATTTATATGGGTTCTGGGGATCTGAACTCCTGTCCTTACACTTGCATGGCAAGCACTTTCACCTACTGAGCCATGCCCCAGACCCCGAACTCAGCACATTTTCATTGTGGACAGAGATTCACAGTGGGAAAGGCAGTTAGGACACAGTGATTGCTGCAAGGGAGGGGAGACTCCAGATTGGCTTAAAGACCTGAAACGGCATCTATAAGCAATTAAAGTTTCCTGGGTGACCAGAGACATTCAGAAAGCCCTTACCTGACCCTGCAACCTGAAGTATATAGATAGTCCCTACTCTTTCTTCTAGAAGTTTCAGAGTTTCAGTGCTAAAACTGAGGTCTTTGACGCATTTGGAATTGACTTGTGTTCAGGGTAAGAAGCCAAAACCACACACATCGAGATTCAGTTTCCCCAGCACCATTGCTAAAGATGCTTCTCCTGTGTATACTTTTTGCATCTGTCAAAAGCCAGGTGGTAGCCAGGCAGTAGTGGTACATACTTTTAATCCCAGCACTTGGGAGGCAGAGACAGGCAGATGGATCTTTGTGAGTTAGAGGCCAGCCTGGTCTACTACAAAGTTACAGAGAGAAACCCTGTCTCGAAAAATCCAAAAAAAAAAAAAACCCAAAACAGACAAACAACAAAACAAAAATCCAAAGCAAGTTCAGGACAGCCAGGGCTGTTATATAGAGAAACCCTTTATTGAAAAACCAAACCAACCAAACAAAACCAGATATTCATCTGGGGCCCTGAGTCTATTCCATGGATCAGTGTGCCTGTTTTTGTGTGTTCTGTGCTTTTTTTTTTTTTTTTTTTTTTTTTTTTAACCAGTATGGGCTCTGTTGTTACCTGGAAATCAGGTGTAGCAATACCTACAGAAGTGTTCTTGCTGTTAAGGATTATTTTGGCTATCTGGGTCTTTGTGATTCTAAATGAAGCTTAATATTTTTTCAATTTCTGTGAAGAATTGGGTTGAAATTTTGTGAGGATTATATTGAATTTATAAACTCTTTTTGGTAGGATGTTCATCTTCACAATTATTAATCTTATCAATCCATGTGAACAGAGGGTTTCTCTATCTCCTGGTGTTTTCTCCAGTTTCTCTCTTCAGTGTATAGGCCTTTCACTTCCTAGGTCAGATTAAATCCAAGGGCAACCTAATTTCTTTCTCATTCTGTTTGTCTTTGGTATATAAGTATATATTCATAGAAGAGTTTAACTGGAGTTCCTTGCATTGGGGTTGTGCTTACCCCAGAAACCAAAAATAAAAATCCCGGTGCCAGGTATAGAATACCTCTCCTAGAACCCGTGGTCAGAGGTGTTCCACAAACCCCTAAAACAGTACAGGGTGCTACTTTTTTTTTTTTTTTTTTTTTTTTTTTTTTAACCATGATATGTGTGGGTCACCTCTTCCCACCCAGGATCAGGCACTGGCTTTTATTTTATTTTATTTATTATTTTATATGTCGATCCCAGTTCCCTCTCTTTCCCTCCCATTCTCCCTCCCTCCCTCCTTACAGGGTGCTACTTAACTGAGGGCAGTTGATGGCCTCTTGGGGAGGATCACCCCCACCCCGACCGACACACATACACACACACACACACACACACACACACACACACACACACACACTCACTCATAGGGTTCCCGGATATTCTGGGAGTCACTCTGTAGACCAGACTAGCCTTGAACTCAATGATCCTGCTCTGAGTAGGATTAAAGGTTTGTGCTATCACAGCCCTGCAAGAATGTTTTGAAGAATGTACTCCTAGTAGGTCTACCACAATCCCTCCAGGAGTATATACAGGAGTATATATAAGGACAGTACAAATTGGAGTCTATGGGTTATTTTTTTTTTTTTTTTTAAGGACACAAAGTAGGGGAATAGAAGCTTGGTGGACTTGGGAGGAGTTGGGGGAGGAGCAGTGTAGGAGGAGGCTGGGAGGAAACCCCCCTTCTGAGGGGCCAGCTAATGTGCCATGACATCAGAAGGCCAGAGCCAATGAAGGAGAGACAACCCAGCATTCCAGATGACACCACCCACTGGGTCCGGGAGTGGGTATAAAGGTCTGCCTAACACCTGCAATAAAGGGTCTGCTCTGCCACTACCTTGAATCTCCGCAATTTTACCACCACCCTCAGTGTGTGGTAGCAGGAGGCAGGTGACAGAATAGGAAGTGAATGTGATCAAAATACATTGTATGGAATTCTCAAATAATTAATAAAAATATCTTTAAAACAGAGAATGAAATCTCTACCTCCCTGAGTAGTCTTTCTTTCTGGAGGTTTCCAACTTTTTCTTTTTTCTTTTTTTCTTTTTTCTTTTTTTCTATTCAAACATTTAAGCCAGCAATAAGAAAAAACAACAACAACAACAACAAAAATCAAACAAACAAACAAAAAAACCAACCCCCCCCCAAAAAAACCCCAAAACCATGTCAAAACCAGTATTGCAGAGCACAGGAGGAAAACGTCTGCCACTTCCACGCCAGATGTTACAGGCTCTAAAAGTCAAGTAGTCATGGTGCTGTTAAAGACTGAACTTCTCCTCCCAGAAGAGCTGTGTTGAAGTCCACGGGTGGCTTTAATTAGAGAAAAGATCTTTACAGATGCCATTAGGTGAAATGAAGGCACAAGTGTGTCTTCTGCCTTTCTGAAAGAAGGGCGTGAGGACATAGACAGCAGAGGGCACAGGAGTCACAGGATGTCTGGCTGCAAGTTCCCTGGAGCGGAATGGGAGACAGGAGAAATCTTGGGGATCCTGGACATGAACCTCCAGAGCTGTGTGTGACCTGACATGCCCCCTTCCTGTTGTTTGGGCCCCTTGCTTACACAATTGACATTTGCATTTTTAATGTGCAGTATGTAGGGGTCAGTCAAGAGCTCCGATTCATCCTTTTTCATTACCTAGCAGGGAGTTTTCAGTTTTTGTTTAGTTACAAGGGCTATGTATCCCTGGCTGTCCTAGGATTGCTGTCACTGGCTTGGACTTCCCAGAGCTCTGCCTGTGTCTACCTCCCAAGTGCTGGGGTTAAGTGTGTGTGTCACCACACCCAGCCTCACTTACTTTAAATATAATGCACATTTGTGTGATCTTCTCCTCTGACGGGACCACCAAAGAATCCACAGTTTGATGGGACATCGTTGTATGCTACAGTCTCCCTATGTTTGAGTGCTCACTAATTTCTGCTTTTGGCTTAGTGTTTCTTTCTTCCTAAGGTGCTCATACTGTTTAATAAGCTTTAGAATATACAAAGGGCATGAGGATGCACAGTCTCTGGGGACTCTCATAGTTGCAAAGCTCCTCACTGTTCCCCAGCAATAGATCTCCCAGTTTTATCAA
This sequence comes from Phodopus roborovskii, assembly GCF_943737965.1. Lineage (NCBI taxonomy): Eukaryota > Metazoa > Chordata > Mammalia > Rodentia > Cricetidae > Phodopus > Phodopus roborovskii. Next base: position 1,252,684 of record NW_026126433.1, read on the forward strand.
TCACAGCCAGAAGACATACTTCTTAATCAGAGGACAGAATATCAAGGGATCCATTTTGTCCAACTACCGATGGGGACAAAAAGAAGGATCAATGTGAGCCAGAGCTTACAGGACAGTTTCATGTAATTAGCTCCAAATAGTCTTTCCTCTCCATGCTTTTCCCAGGGAGGTATGCAGCTGGTGGGGACAGCAGGCATTGGCAGGCAGAGCCTAGTGGCCTGAGCCACCCCGCTCACTGTATGACTTTGGGCAAGTCATGGGGTGATGTGTGTTCAGAGACTCTCGAATTCTAATGCTAGAGTCTGAGACCACGCCCTGCCCTTTCTATTCACCTCAAACTCAGGTCCATTCCAGTTCTTAGAGCAAGCCAGTGGCGTTTGAAAAGGATGGATTCCCATGACTACCATGTTGATGGTGGGTGAGTACACACTGTGGCTATATCAGCCCTCATATGCTGCCTCTATACCCAGGAGGCCCTGGGAAGGCTGTCCTTACTCTGAGTGCCACTGCATGCTGTTTTCTAAGGGTTTTGTAAAGTGCACTTTCAGAGATAGGAAAAGGAAGAAGAAAGTCTAACGAATACAAACATCAAAATAACATGACCTTTCTGCCATAAATTAGGGGGGCTGTAGAAATGGCTTTCTACAGCTGGGGTATTTGATGTGCCAAATTTGTTGGGTTGGCAGATTAATCACATTTATACTGGGAAAGTATTCCAGGACATTAAAGGATTTATTTGTTTGCTAATCTGCTTCAGGACCCAGAGGCCTTGTTACAAAATAAGGGGGCGGAAAGGAGAAGGAAAGGGGCTGGGAGGAGGGGCTGGGAACAGGACAGGGTTTCTTCCCTGTTGAGTAGGCAGTTTTGTTAACCCAGGAGGCCCTACCCCTCAAATGCCATAGGAACCATGCCTGACCGGGGTGGGGGGGTTGGGGGGATTGAGGGGGTGGTGGCTTTCATTTGAGGTAGTTCCCTTTCTCCCCAGTTTGTAAAATAAAAATAAAAACAAAAACAAAACAAAACTCTTTGCCCTCAAATACAAACATTTGCTTCCCCTTTGCCTTTTCCCCCTGCAGACAGGCTACAAAGTGCACTAGCCAAACCATCCCTTAATCTCTTTTCCAAGGACTATAACCTTCTTTTGGCAAAGCAGTGATTTTATTTTGTTCCCCAGCACCTTGACAATGCTCAGAAAACATAATCCTCCCCTCACAATGGAATCTGAGCTTTGCTGTTCTACCCCCGGCAGTCCAAGTGATGGTATTAAAGGGCAGCTAAGCTTTTTCCGTGAGGCATTTCCTTCCTTGCGGTCTTCACAGAAAAGTCTGCTTTATTTTTAGTAATATCCTGGCTCCTGGTATTGTGTTTGTGCACATAATCCCTCCACAATACCACTAGCTGTCTGGTAGCACGTCCCCCCAAGGAACTCAAAGGCCTTCACAGACGTTAATTAATTCTCCCAGCACCCGGGTGAGATGGGCGAGTGTTCCATTCCGATCTCTGTATTATTCCCATTTTGCGATTTTGCCAAAATTCTTTTGCTTTTTTTCCTCCAGTGTGTTTCCGAGTGGAATTCATCCTCAGTGCTGGGCTGGCTAGTTAAGTCCACAGGGAAGGCAGGAGCCAGAGTTAAAGGAAACAAAAGAGGAATGTGAAGTGTACTGTCAGGAGGGCTGGGCTGCTGGAGCACAGGGTGCTGGGTGTGTGGTACCCTTGGCTTCTTCACAGATGCACCAGGAAGTAAGAGAAGAGGGACTTACAGACTTCCCATTCCCCCAGGCCAGAGCAGAGAATGGCCTGGGGACAATGGTAGACAAGGTGCTTACCACTAACAATTCAGAAGCAGGAGTCAGAAAGACTATTTGCATTCCCTGCCTCCAGCAAAGGCATTTTGAGAACTGTTTCTTCAGGGTCTTTGCCCTGCCACAGCAATTGATACCTCCTGTTCCTATTGGTAGGCTCTCCTAAGGTGGTTCTAGAATCCTGATCATTTGAAACATACCAATGATGTTGACTTTTCTCATGATACAGGAAAAACTCTTTTGGGGCAAGGATAGTTGGTTAAAGACCTTAGTACGGGGCCAGCAAGATTGCTCAGCTGCGGAAAGCCTTTGCTGCGCAAGCCTGACAACCTGAGTTCAATTTGGGGGAACTCCCGAGAATGGAGAAAGTTGTCCTGTGAACTCTATATGCCCACAATGGCACAAACATACTTGCACTATACAGGCACAAACGCAAAACTAGTAACTTGCAGGTTATTTTTTACCTTCTTTTAAAAAATAAAAGCACAACTCTTCTATAATGAAAAATGATTGGGACAGTAGAATGAAGTAACATCATATGGAGGGCACAATGGGCTCATGAGTCCCAGGGAAGGTCACAGACTGGTTCTTGCAGCACAGAGGCAGGGACTAGGAGGCACACAGACAGATTTATGAGCTCTGGTAGCCAAGATGAACACATCAATTATAGGGCAAATCGATTACAGGAGGAATCCATTACAGGACTCACAGGGAGTCTGAGAAAGACTTAAGATAAAATTTGGGTAGTGTTGGGAAAAAAATAGGTGACTTGTATATGAACCAGAATGTGACCTTATTTTGTTGGAGCTAACAGTCAAGTCTAGATAGGGGTGTGTATCATATGGCAAGCCTTGTATGACAAGGCTTGTGACAAGCATCCACCAGGTCTCTGAGACCTGGTGAAGCTGGAGTTTGAGCAGGCCTTTGTGTTGGAGTTGTAGGCTCACATTGCTGGCTGTTTGTTTTCACATACTGACCTGAACCTACAACCTCCTAATTTTACATTTTCTTTTTACTGTGGTTCATTTTTCTTCTAATTTTGTCGTTTAAAGATACAACTGTAAGTTGTACTGTCTGTTTCTTCTCTTCTGTATTACCACTTCAGTGTATTAAAGCGATGCAAACATACTGTTAGCTCATAGAATCTGAATGAAATAGATCATTTAAGTGGAGTTATGATTAACCGAAGGGTCACTAAGGCAGCCTGAAGACTCTAGAGCTTTCTTGTCTTCTCTGGAGCCCTGCTGTCTTTGGCTTGCAGCCCTTCTTTCAAGCATAAAGCCAGCTATGCTGCTTCATAGCTCTTCAGACCTTTGAGATTATAGCCGGTCTACCCAAGCAGTCCAGGATTGTCACTTGGGCCACATGAAAGGGATTCCATACATCCAGTTTAGGGGTAAGAAGGCAGACACGTATATGGAAGGAGTGTTCATTCTAACTCACAGAGCTGCTTGTTTTGTTTTTTTGCCTGCGAAGGACGGAACTGATGGCTGCCATTTCTATTGTTTTTCACGTGTAACTTCTACTTCAATGTTCATATTTTCTGTGAGGCTAATTTGGTGTCCTTTTTTTCTTTTCAGTGGAACGCGGTGTCACCCACTGTGCTCACTGAACCCACTGATCTTCACGTGGCTTCCCTATCTACATAACGGCTTTTTCTTTGACCAAGGAAGGAGTCATTTAAATTATTTGTGTATTGTTTCTATACTGGGTTGCCGTAGTTAGAAAGCATGAATTACATGGTTTCTGAATCACATCATTTCTGCAAGCAACCGTGCTTGAGATTGCACATAACTGTGAGATACTGTGTCTGTAGTTCAAACTATGGATTGTTATTCTATCTCTGGACAAGTTATCAAGTCAGAGAACTTTTCTTCCCTTTGCAATAGCAGTGTACTATTGTACTGTATGGATAAGATAAAAATTTTAATCACCCTTTAATGTTAGGTGATTGAACTGTTAAGAATAGTTATGCAAATAAGACTGGAAGCTTTCCCTTTGCCATCCTTCCCCAAGGATTTGCAGAATAAAGTAGGATTTCTGAATCAAATGGTAGTGCCTGGAGGGATTACCTGTTAATATTCATCCTTAATCTAGTCTATTTTTTCCCTGTTATCAGAAAATGCCCTCCTCCCTCTCCCCCAGTGTGATATTTTTTTTTGTTTTGTTCCTACTAGATTACTGGCATTGTCTCTGCTGCTAAATCCATATGGAGGATTTCAGTGTTTGGTTATTCCCCACTCCAAGATAATCTTAACTCTATTTGTTACAGCTCTCATCATGAGGATTGTACTGCTACAGTACTTTAATTGCTATCTTGAGTCTACCCCTTTAGCTCCATACTTCCGATATTCCTTATACTCACTCAAATAACATTCTGCTGACTTTTAATATCAGGCTTTAATGTTTCTACTGTCAAGAGATATACATTGCTACTATGGAAGTATCACAGTCCTCTGTGGTTTTCAAATAAAGAAAATGGTTTTTCTGAGATATACTCAGGTTGGTTTGGGATGAGCAAGCAAGTAAACAGAGCATTAAGCTATCAAACATCCCTGAGCTCACTCTAGTGTAGGCCACACCTGATTCTGGAGAGTAACCAAGTAGGTGTTTGCACTTCCAGGCAGGATTCCAGAGGAGAAGGAATAAGCAAGGACCCCAGGCTACACCTTCACAAAGAAGACAATTTCATTCTATCTTTCTATAGTTGTCTTCTGATCAGCAGATAGGCAAGCCTGTAATCTCAGAATTTGGGAGCCTGAGACAGGAGGCTTGCCTAGCTTGATTGAGTTCAAGACCAGCTTGGGTACAGAGTGAGATCTAGTCTTAAATTAAGCATTTAAAAAAAAAAAAAAAAAAACCAAAACAAAAACTATACATTTCCTTTGAAAACTGTTTTATACGTTAGACATAAAACTGAAGCATTTTCAAGAAAGATCAGGGTGAGTTATCAGTTATGAAGAGATAAAAAGTTGAAGTTGTTCTTCAAAATTTCAATGTTAGAAAAAAAAAAAAGACAAACCCCAAATTATTTAAACCTTTTGGAACACTGTGATGACATTAGTATCAATATCCTTAAAATGACAAAAACAAACAAACAAACAAACCTAGAACAAAGACAAACTCCTGACCAGATGCTAAAATGTAAACCATATGGAGACAAGAAGCTGGCCTTTTTATTGTTAAATAGGCCATGGCCTGTACTGTGTATGCATTCCATTCATTCTATCACAACAAACACAAATAGTAGGATCATGTACAACTTATCCATAAACATGAGCCTTTGGGATCAGAAATGAAACTTAAGACAAAGCTGGCATAAACAGTGTTAATGCCTGGCCTGGCCTTTTGTGTGCTTTATAATGGTATTGGTATAAAAAGGGCACATGTCATAAGAGAACAGCTTGATTTATGTTAGGACTCAAGCACTGAGGTGGGTTACTGCAACCATACAGCTTGGGTCCTGGAACCCTAAGGGTGGAGAGGGAATGGAGAAAAGACAGACATACACAAACATGCACAGGAAAGCTGGGGCCAGGTAGGGGTTGTACACTGATGGAGGGCACCTACTACTGCCAGCAACCCAGAACTTCATTGTGTTCTATTATGTATAGCACAAGGGGTAGGGTTGGCTAATCTTGGGAGGAGGCGCCTAACAGAGAGCAGGCTGAGGATGTACACTTAGGGAGGAGGAACGTGCAGTTGCTAGCTTTTGCACACACTGGTCATGTTAGAACCCCCAGGAAAGTTTTGCCACTCCTCTTGAGCCTGGCCTATAATGGGGAATGGCTTTGCTAATTAACTATGGGTGTGAGGCTCAGGAATCTTTGTCATGGCCATGTCAACGGTATACAGTCACTCAGAACTTTGCCACCCTGACCTTTCTGTTTTCTACAGTTGGTGCTCTACAATCTTAAGGGCATACACCACCATCACCTGGCTCTAAAATCTTTTTTAACTCTTACCTTCCAACTCCTTTCTTTCCACTAACATCACACCACCACAGAAATAGATCTACTCCCACATCCAGAAACACATTAACTTCCACCATCACATCTCTTTCCATTGGTTTCCTAGGTCTCCATCTTGTCTTGCATCTTATTTACTCTGCACTTTATCTTTAAACACAGTGATCCTGAGTCTTTAGACAGGGTGTAGGTACCCTGGATAGAGATGCAAGTCCATGCGATAAAATGATTGTGATGTTCATTAAGGCCTACTTAGAAAATCAGCACACACATGCAGGCACACCTACCATTAAAAAAAAAAAAAAAAAAATTGACACCTGGATTACTGTCACTCAACTAAGAACTGAAGCAACTAACTGCAGCTTTGGCCTCTCCCAAACCCCTATTCGGTATCTCTCATTTTCTCTTGTACAGTCCCCATAAACAACAAATAATTCTACTTGAGAGGTCTTGCTGTGTAGGCTTAAGCTTAAAATCAGCTTCATGCTAAGAGCTAAAATGCTTCATTTCAGATTTGGATTAAACTTCTCATATGTATTCTCAACTGTCACTGTGTTTTAGTTCATGACTTCCCTTACTTCTTTTCAACTGCTCTTAAACTTGGAGGTCCACTCTTCTAAAGGTCTCTGAACTTAGTCACTATGCACACAGAGACCTAGGATTCCTGAGGTGCTTTCAGAGGTGGCTGCACCTCTTTACATGCCATTGTCTGAGGTTCCCCTGCTCCTCATCCTTGGTGATTACAGATGCTTCTCTGTGGGATGTCAGCTGCTTAGAACCTCCAGTAGCAAGAGTGTAGGTAATGTTCACTAGTGGCTGCTAGCCGCCCTAAAGCAGTTCTTACTCGGATTCATGCTTTTGTGGGAATTTGAAGTAGTGTGAATTCAAACCTAAACACTGTGGGTAGGTGGTCTGTGGGCATAATTCCTAGCACACCTTTTTCAAATATCCAAAGCACAGGGCAAGTATGAGGTTCCTGTGGGCCACTCTGCCAGAGGAAGCACTTGTCCTCTAGTCTACTCTTGCACTGAGGGTGTGCGTGGGGGCAGGCTCAACTACAGCTTCCCAATCTCTTTTGTGTTGCCAAGACAAGATCAACACCATTCTTTCCCCCACCTCACTCAAGTTCTAGTTTGTATTTCATGAGGAAAGGTGTTCTCTTTAAATTCTTGCCCAGTCCTTGCTTAGCTTTTCTCTTATTTTCTTGTATTCTGGGTCATACATGGGCAGAAGGCAAGATTCTTCTGTTTTGTAATTTTATTAACAAATAAATAAAAGTGGGGAGCACAAAAGTAATTTTGAGGTCTTGTTTATCTCAGTGTGTAAGTCTAATTTCTCTATTCAGGCTGGCTTCAAACTATCTATGTAGCCTAGGATGGGCCTGAGCTCATAATCCTCTACTTCTACCTCCCAAATGCTGGGCTTGTAGCCATGTACCACTCTGGCCAAAATTATAAAGCTAATTTGCAAGTTATCAGTATCCAACCAAACTATCTGAATGGTTGGATTTCCTATAGAGTCACATCTGAAGTGAGCCTAACAACAATTTGATATTATTTCATTTAAACAAACACTGCACAGTATTAAATAGTGACATTTTTCGTTCTTAAGTGCTGTTATGAACTGGTGACCAATGAGGTCTTGCAGGATGAATAACTGTGATGTGACTTCTTCACATCTTCAGGTTATTCTCAGCCACAGAACTGTTTGTCTTTCTGATCTCAAACACTAGCTGCTAGGTTCTCATTGGTCAGGGGATCACCTGGGCAGAGGTTTTTTGTTTTTCTTTGTGACATATGGTTTCTCCATGTGGCTCTGTTCTGGAATTAGCTTTGTAGACCAGGCAGGCTTTGAACTCATTTCAGATTTGGATTAAACTTCTCATATGTATTCTCAACTGTCACTGTGTTTTAGTTCATGACTTCCCTTACTTCTTTTCAACTGCTCTTAAACTTGGAGGTCCACTCTTCTAAAGGTCTCTGAACTTAGTCACTATGCACACAGAGACTTAGGATTCCTGAGGTGCTTTCAGAGGTGGCTGCACCTCTTTACATGCCATTGTCTGAGGTTCCCCTGCTCCTCATCCTTGGTGATTACAGATGCTTCTCTGTGGGATGTCAGCTGCTTAGAACCTCCAGTAGCAAGAGTGTAGGTAATGTTCACTAGTGGCTGCTAGCCGCCCTAAAGCAGTTCTTACTCGGATTCATGCTTTTGTGGGAATTTGAAGTAGTGTGAATTCAAACCTAAACACTGTGGGTAGGTGGTCTGTGGGCATAATTCCTAGCACACCTTTTTCAAATATCCAAAGCACAGGGCAAGTATGAGGTTCCTGTGGGCCACTCTGCCAGAGGAAGCACTTGTCCTCTAGTCTACTCTTGCACTGAGGGTGTGCGTGGGGGCAGGCTCAACTACAGCTTCCCAATCTCTTTTGTGTTGCCAAGACAAGATCAACACCATTCTTTCCCCCACCTCACTCAAGTTCTAGTTTGTATTTCATGAGGAAAGGTGTTCTCTTTAAATTCTTGCCCAGTCCTTCTTCTGCCTCCTGGGTGCTGGGATTAAAGATGTGTGTGCCACCACTGCCTAGCTCTAAAATCTTTTTAAACTCTTTACCTTTCAACTCCTTTCTTTTCACTAACATCACACCACCACCACCTGGCCATTTTTTTCAAGAGGTTTACTCAATATTAAAGTGTTAAGGAGTTTCAAGGATCTATAACTAGAGACATAAATATATGTATTTAGAACACAACGTAATACAACAGAATTAAAGGTAAAATTTGTGTTGTTAATTTTTAAACTACATTTATTCATGTGTGTATGTTCATGCTATGGTGCATGTGTAACGGTCAAAGGACAACTGTCTACCAGAGACCAAACTCAGGTTGTTAGGGTTGGTGGTAAATGTTTTCACCTGTTAGGCCATCTCGATAGTTCTGTTTGATTTTTAGGTTTTCTTTTTAACTGAAAAGAATAACTGACAACTTGTACATGGGTACACACTGCATACACTGATTTCCTTACAGCATTGTAGCAAAAGCTGAGGGTCCTGTTCTGGGCTCAAACTGGCCCTACACTTTAAATTTTCTATGCCTATTACTGTATGTGATAATTTCATGCTTTCTGGCCATAAATGCAATGCCAACAGCAATGAGAGCTACACATTTGGAATTAAACCTGGCTGGTCTTTCAGAGTGTAGATTTGGAGAGGATTGATTGCTGGGTTCAAGATCCAGCACGGTATAAACAGCACAGCAGAATATACCTGTAATCCCAGCACTAGGGAAGGAGAGGCAGCAGAATCAGAAATTTAAGGTCATCTCTAGCTAGGTAAAGACCCAGTGAATTCTGGAGGAAGAAAATAATACAATGGTTGGACTTATGTTGTTGAAAATTAAATGTAAAACTGGTTTGAACTCATGTCCAGAGATATGTTTATTGTACTTGAATAATTCAAAAACATTTAGGTGATGCTCTTCAACTCCAGTGAGGCTATTTCAAACATTTACCTCTATTAAGAAACACTCTCAAGACAAAATTTGCAAACAAACTTTTCTCTACAAAATATATGCATATAAGTATGTATTTCTTAGATTGTGTGTAGCCCACTCTTTTCTTGGTAATCTTCATAAAAACGAATCAGTGACTCTGGGATTCTAGGTGTTACAATGCTCAAGGCTTGAGTGAAATGCCTCTTCATAATGCGGTCAGCTTTAATGTCTTCTTCCAGGGCCAGGAGAGCAGCCTCTTTGCAGACAGCTATGATCTGAAATTGAACAAGTAAAAGGAGGGAGAAAGCAGTTAGCATTTTTTGTCAACAAATTATTTACAACATTTTTATCTGTGGTATGACATTTTAAAAAGTCTCATTTTTGAGATTATAATTACATCTTTTCCCCCCTCTAAAATCTTTCATGTGCTCCACTACCCCCCTTACAAGTTCACAGTCTCTATTTCTTTGTGTGTGTGTGTGTGTGTGTGTGTGTGTGTGTGTGTGTGTGTGTGTGTGTGTGTGCGTGTCAGGAGGAGGGGTATAGTTCTAAATATGTGCATACAACTTGCTCAGTCTGTATAGCTTTATTTGTATGTATGTTTTTAGGGCTGATCATTTGGAACTGGTCTGTTCTCAATATTATTTAGCTGATGTATAGGGCTGAGGCCTTTTGAGCTTTTCATGTTAGCATGTTTATAGGTGTTGTCCTTGTTCAGGTCATACTCAGGCAGCCATGCTGGTGAGACTTCATATTGAGTGTAGCTTCTGACAAGTAGTATGACTTCTGCATTATGAGCACATCCTATGGGAGTTACTCAACTTATGGTTTGGTTTTTTTGGTGGTACAATACATGGACCCAGGGCCTTACATATGCTAGGCAAACTCTCTACTTTAGGCTTACAAATGGAAAAAGCAACCATAGGCAGAGATGTCTGTTCTTTCCAGAGTAAACTAGAACCAGCACAAACATGCATGATAAGCATGCTCGCTCTTCAGAGCATGTGCTGGATCTGATATGCCACCCAACTTCCATTCCCACTCCCAACACAGGATGGTCATGGACAGCTGCCTGAGTGTTTTGTAGGGAGGTAATACGCCGCACAGTGAGGCCCTGCTAACCAATAATCAGCACCCCTGCTACAGCACAGAGTTTGCACATTCCTTTCAACCTTTGCTGTATAACAGCATGTGAAGCATGTCTTTCCTTCATCTCTTTCAACAGCTCCTATCTCCTAGTAGTATCAGAGTGGACTGTTTCCTCAGGGAGGAAAGCTGGGAGAATGGTGAAAGAAAGGCCAGGTGAAAAGATTCCAGCTATCCAGCATATTCTGCTGGCCTATTTACTGCAAATGGTTCCTCTGTTTAGTTGGGTTAACGGTGCTAAAACAGTCTAGGAGATTTAGCAGCATGTTCTGTCTCACACACACACCCTCCACCCCACACAGGGTAGGGAGGAACTGCGGGGGGGGGGAGGGGGGGGGCTAGGGGCAGGGACTGATTGATTTGGGTGGCTCTGTCAAATTCCAACAATGCAACTATTAGTTCTGGGCTTCAGTAATGAGCACACAAGCTAACTTTAGTGGTAAAATGATGTCAATGCTTTTCTGAAAATAGAGTGGCCATCTAATTGCTAAGACAGAAAACACAGCAAAGGCTCCATGGTGAGTTCCCAGGAAAGCCTCCACAGAGGGAGGTGAAGCCCTCACAGGGAGAGTCCTTCCATTACTTAAGAAACACCTCTTTCATTCTGACAAGATTTGAAGCACTATCGGAGAGACAGGGAGTGCTGGGTAATGAGAATCCCTTCCTTCCTTCCTCATACTCCATAGCATAGGGAAATACATCAGAGTGTGCTAGACCTTGGGCCAGTAGCACAATTTACATACCCTTACCCTGGGACTTACCCCAGAGAAGACAAAGCCAAGCATATAATTATTTTCTGAATATCTTCTATAAATGCTAGACATACACCAATTCTTTACTCATTTATTACTGATGCTCAGGTTTTGCACACTGATTGGAGCATGTGCTGTTGGGGAGGGGGACTTGGTAAGGAAGGAGATGATCAAAGGGATGCCTGGAACCTGTAAGTTCTGGGTTCTCATGGTCAGAAAGGTAGGTGGATAGCACTGTGGTACACAGGGACAAACAAGGGAACCAATGGTCTGGTCTGCCAGGCTTCTTGTTGGCGTGCTGTATTAAATTGGACAGAAAGAAATGACTACACTGGCTGCTGGAAGGCAAATGCTTATAACTTGGAGCTCCTAGTATGTATCAACATCTGAGAGTGGTCTTGAATTTACTAAGACAATTTATATTGTAGGATAGAACTTTGAGACAGAACAGTGGGAACATCTGGATTAGATGAGATGTTCTGTAGAACCTTTGAAGGAAGACAAATGTAAGACAGGTGCTGAATACTGGGCCTGATGGCCTCATGTCAGAGCCCTCCTCACAGCTATATTCAACTTGCATGCAGCCCATGGGCCACAAGTTGCCTCAGAAAACCAGGAATGTGGCCAAAGATAGAATTGTAAACTGCAAGCTTTATGAGATGCTCTGATAACTCAACTCATGGTTCTTATTTCATCTCTAGATAAAATACTACCACAGTGTTACCTACTGACACCTATGGAAGGAGTTGATGTTGTTATTTCCTACTGATAAATTTAGCACTTACTTCAACAGCCTTCACCTTATTTATCATGGTAGGGAATTCTTGGAAGAAGAAATTATATAATCCTTTCTGTAAAAAAAAAAAATTACACTTTTGCTTTCCTTCCAAACTTACTTAGTAATACACAACCAAAAGTAGGACAATATGGATTTCTTAGCCAGGGTCCTACTCTTGAGTCCATAGCAATGGAGCTGCTCTGTGAAGGGACTGCAGAAGGTCAACTACAAGATCTAGGGGTGTGAAAACTGTCCTCCTGTCCCCACACACCAGTAGAGGATGGACACAGGTTGACTGCCAGGAAGGAAAACCATAGTATTTACTTGGCGAGAAGGAAGACATTGCTAAGGTGAAGAACAGAATATGCATGTAAGCGGCGGCATCTAATTATATAGAATAAAAGTGAGCAAGGACAGCTGGAGAGGTCTTTCAGCAGGTAAAAGTCTCACTGCACAAGCCTGATAAGTCTTCCTAGAGCCCATGGTAGAACTGACTTCTAATATTTGTCCTGACTTTCACATGTGTGTTTGGTCTCAGGAACCAAAAATGATTCTGACAAGGGTTTCTGAATAGCAGTGAAACTGCTTCTATCAGTCCCCTGAAGCCCTTAGCTCAACCCACTGACAGAGCAGGCACTAAGGGCCTCTTTATTTTCACTTGTTCCTCACAAAAGACCTCAGTAGAAATCCAAAGGAGAAGTGCTATGTGATTATTGGCCCTTTTCTTCTAACCCAAATGAAAGGGTGGGTCTGGAAAAGGATGTACTTCATGAGCAGGGGTTTCCTTATGTTCTAGGTACCACTCTGGCAAGACCTCCAAGATAGCATATTTCTTAAGGGGGGGGGGGTGAATACAGCTCCCATGGACCAGGCCAACATTTCCATGGATGATATCAATGGTCAGTATTTTATGATCAAGTAAGTTTAGGCCAACATAAAACACATTCTGTTCCATTCAGGGAACAGGTAGAAGGGAAGTCAATGAACTTTGCAGTCTAGCAATGGCAGCTGCTCAGTCTGCCCACTTATTTTAGTGTTTTCCCCCTAAGTGTGGTGGTCTTAATAAAAATGACCCCAATAGGCCCACAGAGAGTGGCACTATTAGAAGTTATGACCTTGTTGGAAGAAGTATGTCATTGGGTGGATTTCAAATGCTCAAAGCCAGGCCCAGCGCAGCTCTCCTGCTGACTGCAGATCCAGAAGTAGAACTCTCAGCTACCTCTGTAGCACCATATCTGCCTGCATGCTGCCACACTTCTGGCCATAATAATGGACCAACCCTCTAAACTGTAAGTCAGCCCCAATTAAATATTTTCCTTAAGAATTGCTGTGGTCATGGTGTCTCTTGACAGCAATAGAACTTTGGCTAAGACAACAGGACTCACACACTAGAGCCTAAGCTCCAAGGTAGCAGCACTGGGACTCCACTCCATCTCCACCTGCACACAAGGTCTAGTACCCTTATGGAAGGCCCTCAGAGCTGATTAGACCCTTCTACTACACAGAGACACAGTGAGAAAGCTCCATTTTGGAGGAACAAATTCATGTGCCTAGTTTAGGGTTCCACAGATATCCAATTTGTGAGCAGCTAATTGCCCATCAATTAGCTAGTCAATCTGACATAGTACCTGGGATCAGACAAGACACACCCAATGTTTCCCACTGAACTCTTCTCCCCTATTAATTTTAACAGACCACCAATAAATTTTTTTTATTACTGACTTTTTCTTTTTCCTTTGGAAAATACTTTTTATTATATTTGATTATTTCTGGAGGGGGTGTGTGAATGCCATAGCACAAGTGTGATGGTCAGATAACAAAGGGTAGAAGTCAGTTCTTTCCTCCTGTTGTATGTGCCCTGGGGATAGAACTCAGGTTGTCATGCTTAGCAACAAGCACCTTTACCCAACAAGTCAACTTGCTGGTCCTTACTGGTGATCTTCAGCATAATTATACCAAAAAACTTACTCAAGGTTGACAGTGTGGTTCTTTCCTGTTTTGTATCCCTTTAAACTCTGCTCTCCTGTATTATACTGACTGTGTGTGAATTTCATTTTCTGTGTGCTCTGCAGCAGGCTGCATGGGGAAGCAGTGGTCCAGGATGAGGAGGCTGTTGACCACTGAGCCTTGGGAAATCTCTAATTACTTCACTTTTAAATGCAAATGGGCAAAAAAGGCAATTATATGGAATTCTGAAAGCCATGAAGAGCAATGTTGTACTTCAGCATGGAGGCTTCTTCTATATAGCCTATGGTTCTTTCCCCAATCCATCAGAGAAGCAGGGTTTGAACAGGTGTCTTGGTATACCAAAATAGAAACAGGACAACAGCAAAAATTAAAACTAACATAGCTTCTGAGCAGACAGCAATGTTTTCTTAAAAATATGTGACATGGAGTAAGTCAAGGCCATCAGTGTCTAGTAAAAAGTAGTTAATAGGAAGGAGAACTTGGCCATGCTTGGAAATTTCCTGGACTCTATCCGCTGTGTGCTAGGGCATTTCCTTCTCTTGTTTGTTGCAGCTTCACGATAGAACTGGTTTCTTCTCTGGTGCATTTAATATCACAAACAGTAATTTGAGTATTTGCTTCCATTTCCAGGCATGGCCTAGGTGAATCTGCTTTCTGCTACCAGACAAGCACAGTGATAATGGCAACAGGGAAACATGCACACAAGTGGCTAGAAACCTGGGGGTGGAAGGCTGCTGCAAACACCTTCAGGACTGGGGGCAAAGAGCTGCTTCCTGCCTACAAGCATTAAGTTCCAGCTAACTGTTCTGGTATATTACCTCAGAGAGCGCACTGCTATTCTCAAAGTGACACAATCAATAGGTCAGCCACCCTGCAGAACTTAAGACTGGACAGAGAATACGTAGATGCACAGATAATAGAGCCAAGTTCAAATGGGCCAGTAGAGGACAAGATGACTTTAGATGGGAATCCCCTTCCCACCAGTTTGTCTCTCTTTGAGAGACAGGGCTTCTCTGTGTAATAACACCCAGGCTGCTTGGGAACTCACAGAGATCCAAATGTCTCTGCCTCTCCAGTGCTAGGATTAATTAAAGGCATGTACTACCATGCCCAGTTACTTTTTTTTAAGGTTTATTTTATATTTTATGCCTAAGAGTATTTGCCTGCATGTATGTATATGCACCACACATGTGCCTGGTGCCCGAGAAGTCAGATGAGGGAGTGGAATCCTTGGAAATGGGGTTCTGGATCTTTGTGGGTGCTGGGAACCAAACATGGCAGCAAGTGCTCTTAAACAATGAGCCATCTCTCTAGTTGCTTTTTTTTTTTGGTGGTGGAATGGAGTGGTTGTTTCATGTGCTCTATCACCAAGATGTAAATCTCTGGTTCATCAAAAGCCAACCTCCATGTAGCAGGTTCTTTTGAACTTGCAGTTGGCTGAGGATGATGTTGATTCACTTGCTTCTACCTCCCCAGTGCTGGGATCACAGGCAAACCCCATCATGTCCAGTTGTGCTGGGGGTCAATCTGGGCTTCCTCCATGCTGTGTAAGCACTGTACCAATGGAGCAGCATCTCAAACACCTCCCTTCTCTTTTGTAAGTATTTCTTGACAGCTGAATACATACCCTGCTTAACAGCACTCCCCAGGATGGCTTAAAACGTTATAGTTCACCCACCAGTGTACCTGACAGATGGTGATTTCAGAGTGCAAAGGTTCAGACATACTACATGTTGCTTTTTGCTGGAGCTGGTGAGTTGCCCTGAACTCAGTCTTTGGACTGCACTGAAGACAGACCCCTTCCTTTCCTTGCAGCTGCACACTGAACCCACAATGGCCCAGAAGCTGTCTGTGCTACTCCTGCTGTTTGGCAGGAAGAAAGCACACCATCCAGGAGGCCTAATCTCAGCTTCTTTGTATTTCAAGTGTGTAGTAAATAGCTTAAAAAAAAAAATCCACCAAAAGAAATGGGCCTCTGTGCTTAAAAATTCTTAGGTAGTCTCATAAAGTGGTTTTGTTAAGCGTCTTGTCTCTGTCTGAACACCTGTGACCTGTTGAGCTTAATTGGGCTGCAGCTGGCGCCAATTGTAGCACAGCCACTGGAGCGCTAGCAAGTCCCCCGCCCTCTTCGCTTCTCTTTTCACTTCACAGCCCTGCGACCTCCTTCCCCTGTGTGTTGGAGGGATTAGGAACCCAGTGAGAGTGGTGTCTTGCTGTTCATGAACAGCATGCTCTGGAGGTGCTTCAAGGAGGCTACCTGGGAGACTATGCTCCTGTGGATGGGAGGGAGGGAGGGCCATTGAGGGCTGAACCGCAGCTGAAAAGCGAGCTTGAAAGATGAGTCTGGGGCAGCACAGCAGGCTCGGCGCGAGTAGCGGCAGATGAAGTGGGACCTTTACAGACACAGGGAGGCGAGCTGGGCACTGCCACCAGCAGCTCAGGGAGCAACGCTGCGTTGTAGAAGGGAATTAATTAAGGGTGGCTCGAAGCACTTATCTTTAAATGTTTCTTCACTGAAAAAGTTGTAAGTGGTGAGGCAAGAATTGAAGTTTAGAGCTTTTATTACCTAACTATGCTCTTGGGCTTAGTTCCATTGCAAAACAATCTTCACCAGTTGTTCCATCTGGGCTTAAAGTCATACGCTCTAGAATGCCATGCATAGCACTCCATTCAAATAAAACAAACATTTCTACCAATACATATTTATACCCGATGATGAATATGGGGAGAACATTTGGTGGTTTAATTTTGCTAACTTAAAGTTACTCTGAGGTCTCTGGAACATGGTTAAATACCTTTGCATTTGGAGTACAACCTTTCATTATTTCTCATGAGGAAACGACAACAATAGTTTTTGCTTTTTTCAAGTTTACACAATCTGGGCACTTGGGAAGGCTGAAGCCAGTCTGGTCTGCACAGTGTGTAAGTCAGCTTGAATTACAGTGGAAACCCCTATCTCAAGACAAAAGAACATTACAAACAGATCAACTAGCCTGTAGAAGTGAAAGATCTCGAATATTTGTTCCTATGGAATTTTAAGGTTTTTATTTTTTATTTTTGAAAGTTTCAATGGAACCATTATAACAAGATAAAAACGTGGTATTATTGGTTTTGAAAAGAAAACTGTCATGGAACCATTCCAGTGCAGTGTTAAGATAACATGAGCCCCATTCTCTGGTCACTCAAGGAATCTGACTGCCTACAAGGTGGAAGGCTCCAGGGAACCCAGAAGTAAAACCCAAAGTTCATGTTAAGACACCAGTGTGCACCACAGGACCTCTCCTCTAGTCTTGTCAGTGGAGTACTGGTGTCTCACTGGCAGGTGTCTTATGGCCCACACAAACGTCTGGTTCCAGAGTCTAACTGCCTGCACTATTTCAACTATCACAATTGTCCAAGTTTAGAGTTATCTGTGCTAAATGGCTACTCCGTACCAGTTTTGTGAAGGCTTTACAGGCTCAGTACTGTTCTACTTCTCAGATACACTAACTAGGTCAGCACATTATACTGTCTGCTGAAGTTGATTATCTCTGAAGACACACATGAGCTAGCTCTCTACTTTTTAGTTGCCCCCCACCCCTTGTTGAGACTGTCAAGATAACTCATTACCTAGAGCAAAAAAGCACCATCATCCTGGGCAAAATGAACACTTTATGATGTTGTGTGATTTTTGAGACCTTGCTAGCTGGGAGAACCCTGAAATAGGCACCAGTTTTTGTTGTTTTTCAGACAGGGTTTCTGTTTGTAGCTCTAGGGCTACCTTATAAATCTGGATCCTCCATACCACTATTCTGGAAGTGTGCATGACTAAGAACTACTATACTATTTTATAATCTCACATTTCAAACCTGAAAGAAAGTCAGGGAGAATTATGGGGACACAGGAAGGAAAAAGTCTATCACTCTTGGGGTTGGAACCTTTCTCCAGCTAAGAGAATTAAAATTTGCTGTGAAGATTGCTGACACTGAGATAAAATACTGATTTTATATACTAGCCATTTTATTTAAGTTATCACTGAACCATACTAAAGGACCAAGCCAACATGACCTTCAAGTATGGCCTTACCCTCTTCTAGACATCCCTGAGGATCTTCCAAAAGGCTATGTACTTGACTCACAGTGAAGAACCCTAATGTTTCCTTACTCATGATCTAGACTTTTGCTTTGTTACCAGTAATCCTGTCAGGTACACCACAGGGACCACTTAGTGAATTCTTCAGCAACCCTTTGAAGATATCTATTTCAAAACCAACCAACCAACAAAAATCACCCAAAATCCTGTATGTGACTACTGTAAAGGCAGTAAAGTGAGACTGATCTTTGAGAAACTAACACCCATGCTCTGGAGTATATCTTATTTTCTTTTAGAGTACTCCTTTTTCTCTTAACCCTTGTTCTTAAAATCTGTACTGGAACTTCTTTGTGTGTATGAGCAAATAATGTTTATATTCATGTGGGTGTATGTACATGCATGTGCCCAAGGAGATAGAGGTTGACACTGGGTGTACACTGTGAAGATGTGTTTTTGCCAAGGTGTCTTCTGAATGGTTTAATAAAGAGCTGAATGGCAGCTAGGTAAGGAAGAGGTTAGATGAAACTTCTGGACAGAGAGAAAGAGAAGGATGTGAATTGAATCTACGTGCAGGGGAGAGATGCCAGAGGACAGAGAGAGGAAACAATAGGTACAAGATGGAAGAGAGTTAAAAAGACATGAGGAAAAAAAAAAGATTAATATAAATGGATTAATTTAAGTTATAAGAGCTAGTGGGACAAACCTAAGCTATTGGGTGTGTGTGTGTGTGTGTGTCTGTCAGTCCCCCCATTTGTCTACACTACAATTCAACACTAATTTTTAAAGTTATATTTTATTTTATGTGAATGGGTGTTTTGACTATGTATGGATACATATCACATGCATACAGTATTCATGAAGGCCAGAAGAGGGCATAAGATTCCCTGGAGCTGAAGTTGCAGAGGGTTGTGAGCCTACATGTGGGAGCTGGGAATTACCCTGGGTTTCTACAAAGAACAGCCAGTAATCTTAACCATTAAGTCAATTCTCCAACTCCTCAACATCCATCCATCCACCCATCCATCCATCCATCCATCCATCCATCCATCCATCCATCCATCCATCCATCTTAAAACAAGTTCTTCTTGTGGAATTTGGAGCCCATCAATTCAGCTAAGCTGGTTTGTCAGTGAGCTCCAGAGAACTACCTGCTTCTTTCTTTCTATTCCACAACACTGGGGTTGCAAATATGTGCTATTGCACTCAGCTTTCACATGGTTGCTGGGGATCTGAATATAGTATCTTATTCTTACCTGGCTAGCACTTTACAGACTAAAACATCTTCCCAGTCCCTTAAAATTTCTCTTAATAAACACCAACTCTGCTTCATACCAGTTTGTCCCCAGTGCACTACCCATGTTTTGTCTCTGCTGCTCTGACTCATAGGACCTCTCTATCCCATTGGGGCCAGAATCCACATGTCTTTAATTATCAAGGTCGGGAGCACAGAGTAAAAAAGTTAGCTGAGTAGTTTCTACTTTTTGTGTCCAGAAAATGTCTACAATTGTTCATACATAGAACTTAGTTCATTTATTTTGATCTTCACTGCATCTTAGTGCATTTACTTAAATTTTTATTCAAATAAAACAAATGACAGAGCATTAAGACATTAAGACTACAAATTATGTATAGTGAAGGAATTGTAAAACTAAATGGCCAAGGTAAGATTAGGATTTACAAGTGGCAGGCATTAACTATGTGTAATTAGAGATAACCTTCGGGGGAAGACATACACATTCCTGTCTTGCCAATTGGTAACATGTGTAACTCATAGTCTCATCTGAAAGTGTTAAGAGGTCACATAAACTTTAAACTCTATTTTCTAAATGTCCACTTGAAGGAAAAAATCTCCAATTTCATTGAGTAGAAACTAATAGTGAAATCCAGTTCTTGCTTTTACCAATAAAAATTGATAGCTATGGCATAATTTCAAAGATCATAATCACAGGCTTCAGGGTCATTTCCAATACTGTCTTCTTCAAAGCCTGAACCAAAACACTTTTTTCTCTATTGGCTACTGAGTCCGTTACTTAATGAACACCAAACTAACCAGTCTTTCCTGACTGCTTACTCAAACTCTGCAAGAATCCTAATGAGAAGGTTTGGTGTAAGGTCCAACAGTGAGGAAGTCTAAGGATGCTTGTTGAGCATACAAGATTTACTCAGATTCACTTATCTTTGTATGTTTACATTTTTAGAGTTAGATAAACAGTATGTCCTTAAATTCACCCTTAACTCACCAGAAGCAACAGCTGCTGCATTCCCATTAAACTAGTCTATACTTTATATTAGGCTGAAAAGCCTCAAGGGATACAAATCAATAACTTCTTTTAAAATTCTTAAGGAGGATACAGAAAATGTTAAGGTATTCTTTTGAAATCAATTCCAGTAATGTGTCACAGTCAGTCAGTAGCAGCTTTCTTTATGTTAAATTCATTCTTTTTCTTGGCAACCAGAGATGTCTGCATAGAAAGCAAACTATCTTTTTCATGGGGGAAGTGGTTGGAATAAATGGATTCCAAAGTTCTAATGTGGGACTGGACTCCAGTTTGGAAGTTTATGGAAATTTTATATGGAGACAGTCTCTAAAGTCAATTAAGATTATACATGTAACTGGAAATGCATGTTGACAGAAGGATGGACTGGACAGCATCACAAGATAAAGATCTCTGATTGCATGCTATAGTTTGTGAGTGGATGGAAAATTGCAGCAAATGTCTACCCACTCCAGAACCTGACCCTGCTTCTGTACACTGGGAAAATGTGTTGCTCTATTATTAATAAAAAGATGATTGGACAATAGCTAGGCAGGATTTTTGAAGCAGAGAGAATGTTGGAAAGAAGGAATCTGGGAGTCTCAAGCTAGATGCGGAAGAAGTAACATGGGAAGTTCACAGGTAAACAATACTTAAGGCAGCACATAGATTTTTTTTTAAAGTGGGGAGGAGATTTAATGTCAATATTCAACCATTAGGATGTACAAATAAATAAATAAATAAACAAGCAAGCTCAGAAGAGCAGACAAAACCCCCCCACAAATATGTAAGCTGCCAATTTAGTGCCAGTCTCAGATATTTCACTTCTAAAATACTAATACACAAATTAATTAATAAAAAGATATAGGACATTCAACATAAATATCCCAAACAAAAAATAAAATCAAAACAAATGCTATTTCTTCCCATGTATCAAAACTACAAATAGCATTTACTATTCAAATTAAGAAATTATACATTTTTATCTGATAATGGTCATTGTCTTAAAAGAGTCGTCCAGTTTTCCCACATTTAAAAGCATATTGCTAATCCTGGTCACCTAACCCAACAGCACAGAGAGTCTCCAGGCACAACGATGCTAGACTTGGCAGAGATTCGGGGTCTGGAATCCTTACTAGCTCCATATTGGTCCTTGCATGATGGCCTCCTAGATGCTTCCCTGTTTCCTGTTTGCAGATGCTGTGGTCACCTGGCAACAAGGACCCTGATAAAGTGCCTATGTGAGAATCACCTGGCCTGATGCTCTTTCCTGACACACAGCAGCAGGGAGCAGAGGACCTAAGGCCTGGCAAGTCTCCCCAAGATGGCCAAGATGATGGGTCAGGGGAGACATTGCCCGCCACTTTGGTTCAAATGCCTTTAGTAAAAGGGAGGAAGCACATAGGTTAATAGAAATGGGTTAATTTAAGTTGTAAGAGATGGTTGGAGATAAGCCTAATTTATAATTTATATTAAGTCTTTTATGGTTATTTAGAAGTGACTTCCTGTGGTGATATCTTGTTTGTCCTCTAACAAATAAAGCTTGCCTAAAGATCAGAGGGCGGAGCTAGCTACTACCTAACTACAGAGGTCTGGAGGACTGTACAGACAGACAATGGCTGGGCAGAAAGAGGATATAGGGCTGGAGGTAACAGGAACTTGGTTCCTTTTTGGTCTGAGGACTTCGCAGAGATAAGAATTCTAGTGGCTGGTGGCTCTGCTTTGTTGATCTTTCAGCTTTCACCCCCTAATATCTGACTCTGGGTTTTTATTAATAAGACCAATTAGAATTTGTGCTACAACTGCCAGGACACAGAAAGACCCAGCCTATGTAACCCACTTTCTCTCAAGATGAGGTGAAAGGGAGGATGGAGGAGACTTAAATTACCAATGACCATTTAGGGAGAGAATAATAACACTATGGAAACCTAGTACTTAACTATGGAAAACACACACCACCACCATCACTACAGGGGAGGAGGAGGACAAAGAGAGAAAGAGCATAGAGAACGCTCATTCACCTGCTGAGCAGCTTTTACACTAATATACACACAGCTGATTTTTATTCTCCTAATCCATAGGAACACACTGGGTTAGGGGAAAAAAAAAATCCAGAATCAGAATATCTAATTACTAAATACTTTAGTACATACTTTTAAAATAATTAAAACAATACTTTTCCATATTAAAAACTATAAAAAGTCCTTCATATGATCAACAATCAGTCTGTGCTAAAATCTTGCCAGTTAGCAACAAATGTTTAAGTTGAGATTAAAATAGAGCACACTGCATTGAATGGGGTATAGCTTACACCTACTACATTTAGTTGACATAGCTCACATCTTTCTCTCTTACACTGTGTTAAAGGGGCTGGTTCATAGCCTATGTATTTTCTCATACCTTCAGCACATTGTTACATTTATTTTATTTTTACATGTATGTTTTGTGCAAGCATGTAGAGGACAACTTTTGGGAATTACTTCTCTTCTTGCATTGTACAGATACTGCTTCCACTGCCTAAGTACTGGAATTACAAGTGTATGCCACCATATCTAGCTTTTGGCCTCTGAAGGGAAAATTTCCTATTCCTAACACCTTAGGTAAATGTTAGCACATTACACTTTCCTCTCTCTGCCTTGCCCTCTTCAGATAACAATTTATCCAAGAGCCT
Source organism: Phodopus roborovskii (assembly GCF_943737965.1). Lineage (NCBI taxonomy): Eukaryota > Metazoa > Chordata > Mammalia > Rodentia > Cricetidae > Phodopus > Phodopus roborovskii. The sequence goes on from NW_026126433.1 coordinate 1,275,586, forward strand.
ATTTCACATTATATGTAAAACTGTTTCTCATTTCCTTCACAGCTGCAGTATATTCAACCCAGTTCCATGGGAAAGGTATTTGAGCTGTTTCCAGTCTTTTGTTTCCCTTTAATCTTAAGACTTTACTAATATGCCAAAGTGTCAAGACAGTTAAACAGGACAAAGAGCCAAACCTAGTTAAATGTTCTCTTTCACTGAACATGAGTATGACTATATAACACCCCACCTCCCTGAGACAGGGTTTCTTTGTGCAACATTAGCTATCCTGGAACTAGCTCTGTGGACTATTCTGGCCAAGAACTCAAAGATCTGCCTCCCCAGTGCTGGGATTAAAGGCTTGCGCCATCACCACCCTACAACCTGCACCCCCCCCATAACATTTTTATTGATTCTCTGGGAGTTTCATATCACACACCCCCATCATAATCCCTTCACAGTCCTTTCATGTCTGACCCCCCCTTGTGATTCCCGAAAAAGATAAAAAAAAAAGGTTCACTTTGTGCTGCCTATATACTTGCTGGATCATGGTCAAATCTTAGTGGCTGCTCTTTAAACAGAACTGAGTCCTTCCCCTCCCACAACTCTGCCAAAGGGCATCATCTGTGGAGAGCTACTCTTCAGCATCTCCATCACACTTTTTAAGAGTTCTTTATGGTGGCTTCCTGTCTAGGCTGTCACTTTGGGGGTGGGGGAGAGGTGCTGGGGTTGTCACAGAAGCCTTCCCAACCTGTATCTTTTTCAAAACCACTGTTCATTCAAAATATTGGAAAGGTAAATTTCAAAAATCATACGCCCTCCCCACTTGCCTCTGTTCTTTCATTTTCCTCTTATTGCAACCACTTTTCCAAGGCTTCATATCTTTGCCATCTAGACACAGCTTGTCTCTACATTTCCCCAAGGAGTTGCATGTATGTGTGGCACTGAATTGGCCTTTCTCCTAGCACAGCCACTAGAGTTTAGTCAATCTTCTGGGGTTCACCATGGCTGCAAATGCTCTGTTGCTGGAACCCTGCTAATGAAGCTCAGGGTTGTCTCAGGTCAGCTCAGCCTGAGCTCAGAAGTTCTCGAGCAGCAACCATGGGCTTAGAAAGTCACAATGGGAAGGTCAGAATAGTCTTGTTTAGAGGTTATTAGAACCAGTGTGATACTACCACATTAACTTATGTACATGGTAAAGTACAGGTGTATCTTCTAATTCTCAAATGTGTACTATGTACCATAGATGTGAACAATCACAGGTAGGCATGTGGGGCACAGACACACAGACAAAACACCCCCCAACAAAATAATAAGTAATTTAAAAAAAGAGATGTGGCAAAACCTATAATAACTACCCATAGCCTTTAGTACCACTGAACTGTACAACAGGTGCAAATTTAGGTTAAGAAGAGCTAGCTGCCTGTGACTAGTTATGTGATGCTTGTGGTTGGCAAGAGTGCATTATACATAGAATCCAAATAAAAATTCTAGTGATTAAATAGGATTAGACTAAATGAATGTTAAATAAAGATCTCAACTTTGACACCACTTTACAGTCCACAGTGGGTATAAATATTTCTCAAAGTGTTCCAGTGTGGATTTCATGTGAGCCTTGAGTAGGTCACATGTCCTGACCTATCACTTCTCTGAGTGCAGCAGCCTTTCTGGGCACTGATCAGGGCAGTCCCTCAGCAGCTGGTATGCTGGTACTTTAAGAAGGTACTCCACGTGAAGAGGTACTGTTTGCTAAGGCTAAGGCTCTGAACTTCTGTCTGGTCTGTAAGCCAAATCCAAGAGTGCCCCGAGACAAAAATTCAGACTGTGGCGAACAGAGCCATGCTTTCACTATATGAGTCTTCAAACTAACAGTAGAGACTAATGTACAGACTTAGCTTTTAGGATGACAGGCCAGCTGGCCATGTGTGATTTCTGAAGAAGCATTACTTTTCAAAAGCAGAAAAGTTATGTTCCAGAAATATGCTAAAGGGAAAAAAAGAATATTTGTTTAAGAAAAAATATGGAGATGGAAAAGCTCCTGGTATTTTAAATGAAAAACTTTGCAGCTGGCTGACCTTATAAAGTTAAAAAAAAAAAAAAAAAGAAAAGAAAAAAAAGAAACAAAACCCTAAAAAGCAACATAATGCTGCTTGAATATATCTTATTTCAAATATTTTACTTCTGATAGCATTTATAAAGCAACTACCAAGTAGCTCTTTTAATAACTGTGTGTGTGTGTGTGTAATTAGGGGGGAAACAGACTCACACTAGTGAAGGTCAGATGACAACCTGCTGGAACTGGTTCTCTCCTTCAACCTTGTGGGTTCCAGGAATTAAATTTAGGTGCTTAGGCATGGCAGCAGGTGCCTTTACCTTCTGAGCCATCTAACTGGTACTGAAGTAGTTATTTTAAAGGAAAGAATTATCAGTTGGGCATAGTCGCACACACTTTAAGCCCAACACTTAGGAGACAGAGGCAGGCCCTCTGTGAATTTGAGAGGGAGCTGGAGCTTCACCTTAATTCTGTCTCAAAAGAAAAAAAACTTACTCAGACTAGATATAAACATACAAGTCCTTTAGTCTCAGGAACTGCAGAGTAGTAAATTAAAAAGCTGACTTGTATCAAGCTTTAGTGTACTAACTAACATATGAGAAAAATGACTTTTGAAGATACAATTATAAGCTTTGCATCTCTAAATTCTATGAACACATATACAGCCAACATTTCCCTTAGGGGAGAAGAGTTATTCTACACACCTGAACTTGGGAAAAAGATTTTGGACAAGTCACTGTGTTACACTCATGGGAAATGGCTAAGAAATAAAACATCAACATTTGTGTAATGCAGATGGGAAAATAAGCCACCGATGTCTGTTTAGAATGTGCAGTGATGTAGCTGACAAGAAAAACATGGAATGCTGGCAATGGAGAACAGTACTGATGGCAGTTAGGACTACTGATAGCACCATCATGCAATGCACAGGGCTGAGGAGTCCCAAGGGCCCTGGGCCTTCATTTAGGCTTTCTAACAATCCATCAAGCAGGCATCATCTTCTCCAAACAAGAAACAACAAACCAGATTTTAATGTATTTGAGCAGATGTCCCCAAATCATACAAAAGGCTAATAAGCTGGAGCTCCAGGCTTACATGCACATATGACCATCACAGTAACTGTTCTTTATCTAGCCTATCAGACTGCCCTGAAGTAGATGGTAGAGAGCAGGTGCTGGGAGTTCAGCAATATCCTTGGAGCTCTTTAGGGCCTGAGCTTTAAAGGACCACGATGATGTGCAGGTGGCATTCACTCCCTGGGAGTTTGGTCTGTGCAAAGACACAGAAGTAGTAGAGGACAGACCACCTCCAAGGGAGGCAGAAGCAGCCTGCTAGGACTGGAGTAGTTTCCCAACTATGCTTGTCTACAGCCCTCTATAATCTGCTAAGGTGCTGGCACTCAGAAAAGATAGGCAGCCACACTGGTGTGTCCAATCTGGGGTGATAGGCCACATGCAGCCAAAGACTGCTATGAACGGGGCTCAATAAAAACTTGCAAGCCTTAAAATATTTCCATTTTGTATGTATGGTGTAAACATGCTTGTGTAAATATGTATACAATGCACGTACCTTCCTCTCAGTTTTCCACCTTATCTTTTGAGGTAGGATCTTTCAATGAACCTGGAACTTACCAATTAGCTAACCAGATTGGCCAATCATCTATCTCCACTTGTCTCTGCCTCCCCAGTGCTGAGGTTAGAGACATGTACCACTGTAGTGGCATCTTGTCTTACCAGTGAACTTGTAGTGGTGGCCACAGCCTTTGGGTGTAGTTTCAGGAGCAGGCATGACCCATTCATTATAAGGTAGAGGAAGGGCTGGCTCACACACTCTTGGGTTGCAAAGACCATCAGAAGGGCAAAGACTACATCTTCTAGATGCAGGAAGACTGCATCTTCTAGAGCAGGAAGACTGTGGTGCTCATTTACTCCTACCTGTGTTAAGTGTTTTCCTAATACATACCTATTTATCATTTATCTTGGGTCTGGTGGACTCACTTAAAACCCCCCTTCAATTGGCAACCAATGTGAGGTTCGAACCCATGACTCTGGGATTAAGAGTCCCATGCTCTACTGACTGAGCTAGCACTACATCCACATACTACTATTGTACCTAATTTGTACATGGGTGCCAGAGAATTGAACTTAGGTTCTCATATTTGCATGACAAGTACTTTACTGACTGAACCATCTCCCCAGTCTCTCTCTCTCTCTCTCTCTCTCTCTCTCTCTCTCTCTCTCTCTCTCTCTCTCTCTCTCTCTCTCTCTCTTTTTTTTTGGGTAAAATGACCAAGCAGTTCTCAAATGTGAACTTGGTAGATGACAATACCAGGACACAATGTCAAAAGTTTGAGCACACTGGGGAGAGAAGAGGTCCAGGAAACAACCTTGGGAACATTTAAGCTCATCTCCATACTAGGGGTCTGCATGAAAAGAAAAAACAAGGGAACATGAAACATGAAGGTCTTCAGAAGGGTTATATGGCAAATGGGGTGAGAAAAACAGGGAAACTAAGGCTAGTTAGGGCCCATTCCCAGGAGGAAAGAGCTCCTGTGAGATTAGATCAGCAGTATGGGAGGAAGGTGTGAGCAAACAGTCCCCAGGAGGAGGTGCAGGCAGCAGGTATGCCAGATCTTTAGGAGTATAGGTGGGGAAGGAGATAGGATGTAACCTCAGAGGCATATGTCAAGAGGAATAAATCCTTACGAAGCACACAATATTACTTCTAGAGTTCATTTTTAAGTTCCTGAATTCACTAATGTAAAGATTTCAAATTATTTTGGCACTCACATACATACTGGCATGTGCAGTTGTGGAGGTAGAGATTCTGAGGAAATGCTCTAGAACTGCAACTTAACCCAGGCCAGAGGGTATCCAATGAGCATACCCCCATACCCAAGTGTGGTACAGACAACACAGTACTTTTCCTTTGTACACTGTCACATACTTTTCCTTTGTATTCACTTGTATTTGTTTCACCTTAAGTCGCCCCCAATCATGCTGACATCTACTACTGATTATATTAAATCTAAAGTGTTCTTAAACAAATGAAAACTACTCACTTCCATTCCTGAGAGCCCTGCTTCCAATTTTCAGGAGGAAATTAAATAATGTATAAATCAAATACTGGGCCCAAGCCCAGACAGCTGAACATCGTTTTGTCCTTTCAAGGCAAAGAGGAAGTGTCTGCTGAGGGAGGGACAAGCCAAAAGAAATAAAGCTTAACCTCAGCCCATGCGAAAGCGATCTCAGATAACTAGGGCGTTTGCAAGTGGGTTAAAAATGAGACCACATATTAACACAGAACTTTCCATGGAAGTGAAAGACTGTATCCGGATCTAACTCCCACCTTGAAAACAAAAATATGCTGGGGAAAGAGGCGGCGCCTTAGAAATTCTCCATAAAGATAAAGGGAAGGAAAGCCACAGGGAGGGAGGCAGACAGTTATTCCCCTGAGCACTTACTGCAGACTCACTCACAAAAGGATTTCACTGAATTGTAGACAATGCAAAAACAACGAGGCATGTCCATGTATGTGCACACGTGAAGCCAAAGGGAGGGGAGAAGAAAAATCCAGTATGGTGAAAAGCTTTAGATCAGTGAATAGCAAAATGATTGTGATTTTTCCATAGGGCAGATCTGGGAAGAAATCAGTGTCTCCTGTAGGCACTTAAATCTGCCCCTGCGGTGTGTCACAGCTGAAGGGTGAAGATGCAAAGACCAAGGGTGATGTGTTCCCAATGACACTGAATTTCATATATTTTTAAATGTGTATACTGGCTGACACAAGCTAGAGGCATCAGAGAGGAAGGAGCCTCAATTGAGGAAATGCCTCCATGAGATCCTTATCACTTTCTCAGTGATAATGGGGGAGGGCCCAGCCCATAGTGGGTAGTGCTACCCCAGGGCTGTTGGTCCTATGTTCTATAAGAAACCAGGCTGAGCAAGCATGTTGAGCAAGCCAGTAAACAGCACCCTCCATGGTTTCTGTATCAGCTCCTACCTCTAGGATCCAGCCTTGTTTGAGTTCCTGTCCTGACTTCCTTTGGTAATGAACAGCAATGTGGAATTATAAGCCAAACAAACTCTTTCCTCCCCAACTTGTTTTTTGGTCATGGTGTTTGCTTGCAGCAATAGAAACCCTAACCAAGACGAGTCACAAAATATGTTGATTTTTCTCCATCTATTTAAAAAATGTAAGTCTGTTAATAGATTTTAGGCTTTACAAAAACAGGTTTTGGGCCACATTTGTTCCTCAGACTGCAGTAAAATCTCCCTATGGAACTGGCTTGCTCTTCATTTGGGATCTGCATAACAAAAATTGTTCTTTTAATTCTTCTTTTAATTAGCTGAATGAAAAGATGGCAGTAACAAGAGGAAAGAATTACTTGAAAGATGAGTTCCTCTCTAACATCCCTATACACTAACATAAACATCAAAGTGTATGGTTGATTATAAAGTGAACTACTATTTAACCATTAATACCAACCATGGCATCATTCCTGGACCAAGAGTGATGTAAAAATGCACCCCCCCCCCAAGCAGAATCTCATGTTGCTTGATGCTTGGCCCCAGAAGGATTTTCTTGAGCACATGCTTTTGTGAAACCTTTAAGGACCACCAGGCCTGGCTACAGAAACCAAGCAAATATAAGACTGTGGCACACCTATGTGGTTATGGTTCTTAAAAAGCAAACAATTTTTATACATTGTCTCTGATTAAAAACAAAACACTTTTTCTTACTCTGTCAAAGTAGGAAATCCTATAAAAGTACTACAGTAGGTGCTTCAAAACCATGCTACAGGAAACATGGCATCCTTCTTTCATCTTATCCCCTTCCCCCCAACCCTTTCTGTTCTGACCCTCCACTCATTTATTTGTAAATAATCCTAGTAATTCTTTGCTCCTGAACAAATGGGGCTGTCTTCTTTAAGGCTACTCCACCCCTTCTTAAAGATCAGCCTTATAGCCGGGCTCTGTAGGACCATCTGGCCCAGGATAACAATGAAGGATGGCTTCCCTGAGCTGTTTTTACAGGCCAATCACTCATGGCGTACTGGACCTCCATGTGTAAAGCATTATTGCATTCCAGAGGAAGTAGACCATACATTAAAATGATAGCAAGTTCTTCTTTAGGAATGCAGTTCTCAGTTATGAAATAGCAATTATAAAAAGATATGATGCCATCAGAATCAACTTTTCAGTCATATGCCTGCTAAGAACCCGAAGAACAGAAAAAAGCTGGCTTAATCAACTACACTGAAGAGATAACACTAAATGAGAAGACTGGGAAACTGGCAGTAGAGATGTAACCAGCTCAGGTGTTTTTTAGAGTAGTTTCAAGTCCACAGTTTAATCACTAAGTACAGAATCCCCATACATCCTGTGCTCTATACACATAGCACTGTGCATTATCCCAATTAGTAAGGTTATATCTGAGGTTATACTGACTCTCTCCCCAGACCCATGGCCTACACCAGGGTTCACTATTTCATAGCATTAGCTTCATTATTTTTATTAGTCAACTTTTTGGCCCTGTGTAAAACACCTAAGAGAAATCATTTAAATAAGGTATCATTTGTTTTGGCACCTGGTTTTGGAAGGTTCAGTCAATGGTGAGGCAGGCCAGTGGTGAGGCAGATCATCACGGTGCTAAGGGTGACTGGAGTCTACAGACTCCATGAGAGCCAGGAAGCAGAGACTCCATGAGAGCCAGGAAGCAGAGAGACTGTTAGGAGTGGACTAGACAACAACATAACCTTGGGTGACGTCCTTCTTCTAACTAGGCTCCACTCCTATGCTTTCCCCTCCCAGGTCATCAGACTATAAACCTGCCTATAGATTAAAATCACAACCCAATCATCTCCCACTGATTGGCTCAAATGCCTGAGCACATCTGAGCTTGGGGGTGGGAACATTTCATATTCAAACTGGCTTCTTGCCCCTTCCCTCCCCTAACCTTTTCACACTATCTTTTCCAGAATGCCGTATATTTGGAATCATGCAGTATAGCCTCCTCAGACTGGCTTAGTGCCTATAAGGTTCTTCTGTGTATTTTCCTGGCACAATAATTTACCTATTTAAAATGAATGATTTTGTACTGTTTGTATGTATCACAGGTTATATACCTTTGTGGCTTCTTATAGTGAGATATTCACCTTGTCCCCACCTGTGGCATAGTCCATGCCCATTGGGGGTGGAGACAGGGCCAGACACGACCTGGGGGAACTAAGGCTGAAGAGGGGGCTAGGAGAGCTCTCTTGCTTGCAGCGTGGGGACAGGAGTACATCCGGAGGCATCCTTGGAACTAGGAACCTGCTAGTGTTCATCTGTCTATGTTGTAAGTTATTTCTCCCTGAATAAACATCTATTCGGCCTATTTGTTTCTCCCGATCCTTATTAAACATCAATATCTGGCACCACAGGCCGAACAGATGTTTATTCAGGGAGAAATAACTTACAACATAGGTTCCTAGGTGGAGGCAAAGGAAGCTTGGTCTACACAGCACACCTTGGGCCAACCAAGACTACATAATAAGACCCCCCCACACACACACACTGTCTTTTAATAACAGATGTATTCCCTTTTAGCTTTGTAACTGCTGCTAAACACAAGGCCCAAATCTTGCCTTTATCTATAAATGTTCAAAGTTTTGCTCATACACACTTATGCAATTGTACCTTTAAGTTTTTAAAGATGGCACTAAGTAAAAAGCAAGTAAGAGCTACTGTGACCAAGAGAGTGAATTTTTACAATGATAGCAACATAAAGAACAAAGATGAAATAAAACACTGAGGTCTGAAGATATGTGGCACCAGATGAGCCACATGTATTTACATGGATGTCAAGATGGCAAGCTCAACAGTTGCCTTCTTTGACTATTGAGAGAGAGTACTATGTCCTTTGCCCACAAATAGCTCCCAAGAATTAGAGCCTGTGACTGTGTTATTGTCCAAGACAAGGGGCTCACAGTTACAGGTGGAACTAAGATTGGTCATCATTTGATCCGACAGGAGAAGTAGCCCAGCTTATGTGGACATAATTCTTTAATTAGAAAGGTCCTCTGAGTGTGACAGGGAGGCACAAGTCAAAAAAGGCAGAAATATAAGAACAATGCCAGCCAAGCAAATGCAGGGGGCCTTAAGACTCATAATAACAGCAAAAACAAAAACAAGAAAACCAAAATAGATTGTTCTATAACCTAGAGAAAGCACAGGCTTGCAGATTTGCTGCCTTTAGTTCAGTGGCACCCTAAACACCCGACTTTCAACTTCCAGAACAACAGCATCAAAATACCTATATTGTCTAAAGAGCTATTTTGTGTAACTTATTATAGCAGTAATAGGAGACATTTATATACATGAGAATCTGACTTTGTTAAATGAAAACAGTAGCATTTTTCAACAATGGGACTAATCATAAAAACAACTCTTTTTCATTAAACATCCTATATCTTATTTACAATTTTTAAGACCCGTGGAAGCAATATTATACTTTTACAGTGTCAGCAATAACTCACATTACAGCGTATAAGTAGCAGAGCTAGAACTGGAATGCAGTGCATGAAATGCCACTGTCCACACTTCCATCAGACAAAAGACTAGCACAGAACTTCATTGTCTAGTAAGACAGTATGACTCAGCACTGTTTGTCTTCTTATAGGAACCACACATGACTTTACTTTCTACTCTTTTTTTTTTTTTTTGACCCCAAAAAGACCAAAGTGATGCATGCTGAAAAGAGCAAACTGGGCTGGAGGGAAGAGCACGGGCTGCTCTTCCATAGGCTATGGGCTAAGCTCCAACTAACACGGTGGCTCTCACAACTACCTGGAATTCCAGCTTCGGACCTCTGCAGGCACCAGATACACATGTGATCCACAGACATACAAGCAGGCAAAACACACATGCATAAAAAAGTTAAAAAGAAAGATTCAAATAAACAATACACCAAAGGAAAGGCTGCAAGGATTTTGTGGAAACAGTGTCTGCAACCACTCAGTCTCAATATTTGGTTTCTCTGCAAATTAATGAGCACAAACTCTAGGGAAGAAGCAGAAAATTGTAGAGAGTGAAGCTAATTTGTTCACACTTAATTGAAACATGTAACAGGAAAGAATGGAAACTGGAGGGGGTTAAAAAAAAAAGAAATAACCAACCAAAGGTTTATCTGAATAAAAACTACTATACAGAAAGGTGAACACAACAACTCAACTAAAACACAAATGGTTTTTAGCACACGTGGCTGGGAGGCAGATATCTGCACAACACAAAACACAAACAGCAACTAACCCTGCCCCCCACAGCTGTCTGATTAGCTGTGCAGAGTTGTATGAAATGTGTTCTTTGGGCCAGGGAACTGAGTAACAGGATACACCAGGGCTTAACAAATCATGAACTCTTCTAAATCTGCCCAAACCAGCAGTTACCCAAACTTGTTATAATAAATCATTAGAACTTACAACCAAGGTAAAAGGAAGTGACTATGTTTTATTTAAAAACTCTCTAGCCTTGGTGAGCATCCAGATGTCACAAAAGAATACGTAAAGATGGAAGGGTGTTGTATGTGGATGCCAAGTATCTGACAAGGCTCCCCAGTGTTAGTGGCATGGTCTGCAGAAAGTCATTAAGAGGCAGCAGCATGGTTAAAAGGTTGGGTCTAGTAGGAGGCCATCAAGTCAGTGAAGGTGAGTCCATAACAGGAAGAGTAAAAGCCTGCCTCTTCCTCTCTTTTGCCTCATGGTCATGAGGTAAAGGAGCTTGGCTTTGCCACAGGTTTCTGCTATTATTTCCTGTCTCATTATAGGCCCCAAAAGGCTAAAACTACCATGCTGTGAGCCCAAGTAAGCCTGTTTGTTAAACTGAGCACCTCAGATATTTGTATTGACAGAAAACTAAAGTGAATGGCTGCAATGTTCTAAAAAGAGCATGTGGTACTTCTTCCCAAGTGAAGTTCAAAAACTTTTTAAATTAATTATTACTATTTTTTAAGACAGGTTCTCTCCACATAGTCCTGGTACTCACTATGTAGACCAGACTGGTCTTGAACTCACAAAAATCTGCCTGCCTCTGTCTCTCAAGTGTACAAGTGTACCACTACATCTGTCAAAATTTATAATTTTTAATGAGAAACTTTCACAAAAAAGAAATTGCATCCATCTACCCACCCATCCTCAAACATTCATGAAGTACAGAATATGGGCTAAACAGACTCTCAAGTCTTGTCTCCTCCTCCTTTTTAAAGACAAGGTCTTGTATCTAGCACTAAACTTGCTATGTAAACAAAGAAGCCTCTTGCTGGGAGTCCAAGTATTGAGCCACCATGTCTGGTTTATGTGGTGCTAGCAAGGACAAACACTGGGCTTCTAGCATGTTAAGTAAGCATTCTACTACACTGAATTACAGCGACACTACTTCTTTTGATCAATCAATTTTCTTGACATTAGCATTATATTACAAAAACAATAGATCTGAAATGTGGAAATGGTTCTCAGATGACTGCAGGTCAATCATTAAAACAATTAGAGAATTTAAAAACATTCTTTATGGTACATATGACTAGATTGCATAACAGGTTAGAAAACAATGACAAGCTAAGGTATGAGTTTAAATTCAGCAGAAGCATTACATGGACAAGGTCTCTAGCACAAGGTCCCGAGGAACTAGTAATTAAATAAAGCCAAAGTCTGGTCCTCTCAGTACATCCACTCCTAGTTAACCATAGAAAAACATAGTATACATTTACTCCCTCCCACCAGTTAGTACTGCAGAGAACTAACCAACAGCAAGGGTAATTCATTCACAGAGTCCTTTCCATCATTACAAAGAACAGTGATTTTGGCTTTGCCTGATACTGAGTGCTCTGTTGATCTCTGAAACCATCACACTTGGATGATATATGTAAATGGGTAATGCTTATGTTCTGTAATGAGAATCTCTGAATTCATCACACTTGGCTGACATAATGTATGAGTAGTGCTCATATTTTCTTACACGAATTTCCAGCTTAGAGAGGAAAGCTGATGGTACCAACACTGTTCACTCCAACAGCCAGAGTATATGCTTGTTGGCTCAATGGATGAGGTTTCTTTTTTTGTTTTGTTTTAAATTTGTAGACAGGGTCTCAAGTATCCTAGACTGACCTTTTACTTACTATGCAGCATAGGATGATCTTTAACTTCTGACCACCACCTGTTCAAGGAAGGGGGTATGTGAGGCTGAGTTTGAACTGAGGGCCTGGTTTAGCCCCGAATTTTATATATGGAGACATATTACATTTAAAGACCCAGTCTCAGAATTATTGTTTTAAAATCTTGACTCTTTAGTTCCCAAAAAGAATGTTTCTATTTTGATATATAAGATTTAACTGAAAAGGGTGCTGAGAATGCTGCCAGACCATTAAGAAAGGGGGAAAAAAGGGAAGAAGAGGAGAATGCATATAACTGGGAGGGCTGTGAGTGAAACCATAAAACATGCTGGGTTACTAAGCACAGACAATGCCTTGACTTGGGATTAATAACTATTACACACTAAAAACAGTCCCACCTACAGCACAAACACTTTTTCTAATACTTGGTGAAGTAGTCACCAAAGGCAGAGGTTCACCAATTCTCAATGGAGGAAGCACATCTTAAATCCTACAGACTCACTTCCACAAGCATAGTCTCTACCACTTGTTCTTGCTTTGTAGCCTGAGTACCGACCAATCTTCAATCCTATCTTTTACTTTCTTTTCCTTAAACCCTTTTACCTTAAAAAAATATTTTCTCTGACATTTTATTTTCTTCCACTGGATTTTCTTTCCTATTATAGAGTACTGGTGATGGCTAAATTTATAATTTCAACAGATCTTCTAAGGCAAGATGGAGTCAGTAGAGTCAGAATAAATGAGAACCATCAGAAATTTACTGACCGGGAGAGCAACAGTCTTGTTGAATCACTATTGGATGTTATTCCTTAGCTGGGGAGAAGAATATTATGGCTACTTATTGAGTAACAAGTATACTAGTTACTTTTTCTTGTTACTCTGCCTAAATGAAACTCAAGGAAGGGGCACTTTAAGATGTAGTGTGTACTACATTTTGTTGCTGTGATAAGATACCATGGCCAAAGCAGTTTAGGGAAGAGTTATTTTGGCTTTGGTTGTAGAGGAATAAGAGTCTATCATGGCAGAGCCAAAGCAGCTAGCTGCAGGTATGGCAGCAGAAACAGGAAGCTTACAGCTTCAAATGCAAACACAAAGCAGAGAGCAATTTTTCTGCAAAGGGCTTGAAGCTTCAATACCAAAGCCTGCTCCCAGTAATATACTTCTCCTAAGAAGCCTGAATCACCTAAATCTTCCTATACAGCACTACCAACTGGGAATACCTGAGCCTATTGGGACACTCTTCATTCAACTTTTTATTCCACTTTTTATTTCCTGGAACCTATAATCTCTTAGCTGTATCATGATGCAAAATGATATACAAAACTAACATTTTCAATCAACTTTGAAAGTCTTTATCAGACTTAAACAGTATCAACACAGTTTAAAAAATCTAAAGACTTAATCTCTTAATTGTGTTCCTTTTGTCCTGTAAAAACAAAACCAAAATCTATATGCATCTAACATACAATAGTATAGAATATACATTACCATTCCAAAAGTTAGGAAAGTGTACATGGTGAGGAATACTGGACCAAAGTAAGACAGAAACCCAGCAGGGAAAACATCTGTAGCTTCATGTTTGGTATTAAATGACTGTCTTTGCCCTTCAAGCTTTGCTGCCTGCCAACATCTATTTCTCTCTATGGTTGGTTTTACTCCCTGACACAGCTCTCTATGGCAAATACCCCATTGTTTTGTCATTTCCAGCATCTAGCTGTTTCTACTGTAAATCCATGTTTCACTGTTATTCCATATAATGGTCTCTCAGGGCTTTCATGCAAGGACTGCTTTGAACTTGTGAGTTCAGGGAAGATAACACATACACACTGAATCAATTAGATAGACCCTGCCTAACAAATTTTTTCTTGCTCAGATATGCCCTTAAAGATAGTATTACAAAAACTCTTATCTGTAAGGTGTAACCTTGTCCCTTAAGACTATTTAGAAGACAAACCTTTCCAACTGTCATGTGAACCAGAGAGCAAGTGTCCTAACACTATGTTAGGAATCACTGCTTTGAGATTTTGAAGGAAAGTTTCCACTGTTAGCACCTTTGTCACCTGAAGACAAAACTATTCTAAATATATAACGAATGCCAAGAAAAGTGGACTTCTAGACACAGGCTTCAGAATTAGGTCTTAGCTTACATCCTGGTTCTACTAGTTAGCTACGGGACCTTGAGAAAGTTTAAGCTGTAGTTTCCTGTTCTATAAAATGAGTATCCCAATTTTGTATACTAGACGTAGTCAGTTGGATAATTTATAAAATGCACGTAAGTGTACATTAAGATTGCAATAAACATCAGCAGTGTCTATTATCAACACAAACATGGAACTCAGTGGCTGTGGGATTGCCTGCAGCATTTTTCAACAAAAATCAGGTAAGTGAATTCAAGTGGATGTCACTGTGATTCATGTAGGATGTTTTTATCTCATGAGCTATTTTAAGACCTGGCAGGTGGACAGGCTCTTTCTGTTTGTACTTGTCTCTTATTCCTGAAGTTCAGGATCTGCTGAAGTCTTTTCCCCACTAGAGAATGACAGAAACTGCTAAGTGGAAGCTCTGAGTTAAGATGACTTAGGCATACAGCAATACCAAACCAGTTTTGTAGTTACACAATGCACTGGTGTGAATGGAGAATGTGTAACACCAGAAAAAAAAAATAAAAACAAGAGATGGAAGGAGGCTAATTACCATGATACCCAAACCACATAAAGACTCAACAGAGAAAGAAAATTACAGAGCAATTTACCTTATGAACACACTGATGCAAAAATTCTCAAAAAACAAAACAAAAAAACTCGAAAACAGAATAAAACAAAACAAACAAACAAAAAACCATCCACTATAATCAGGCAGGCTTCATTCCAGAGATGAAGGAATGGTTTAACATAGGGGAATCAGAAAATGTAAACCACTATATAAATAAACTGGAAAAAAAAAAATCACACAAGCAACAAGCATCTCATTAGATGTCTAAAAAGCCTTTGACAAAATCCTACACTCCTTCATGATAAAAGTCCTAGAGAGATCAGGGACAAAAGGGACATACAAAAACATAATAAAGGCAATCCACAGCAAGCCTCTAGCAAACCAAAAATTAAGTAGAGAGGTTGTTCCCTCTTTCCCTATATATTCAATATAGTACTTGAAATTTTAGCTAGGGCAGTAAGACAACCACAGAAGATAAAAGGATACAAATTGGAAAGGAAGAAGTCAAAGTATTATTTGCAGATGATATGCAGATAGCATGAATAAGTGACCCTAAAAGCTGCAAGAGAATTCCTACATTTGATACACATTTTCAAAAAAGTGGCTTCATACAACATTAACTCAAGAAAGTCAGCAGCTCTCTTATATACAAAAGACAAATGGACTGAGAAAGAAATTAGGGAAACAACACCTTTTACAACAGCCTCAGATAATACAAAATATCTTGGGGGTAACTCTAACCAAACAAATAAAAGACTTACATGATAAAAACTTCGTCTTTGAAGAAAGAAATTGAAGAAATTATCAGAAGATGGAAAGATCTCCCATGCTCACGGACCAGTAGAATTAACATAGTAAAAATGGCCATTGTATCAAAAACTATTGACTCAATGAAATCTCCATCAAAATTCCAACAATTATTCATAGATCTTGAAATGACAATTCTAACTTCCCATGGAAACATACACACATGATAGCTAAAACAATCCTGAACAACAAAAGAAGCACTTGAGGTATTTCTGATTTCAAGTTGTGCTATAGAGCTATAGTAATAAAAACTGCATAGTATTGGCATAAAAAGACACATTGATCAATGGAACCAAAGACCCAGATATAAATTCACACGTATATAGACACCTGATTTTTTCATAAAGAAGCCAGAAATACACACTGGAAAAAAGAAAGCATCTTCAATAAATGGTGCTGGTTAAACTGGATGGCTGTATGTAGACTACAATTAGACATGTATTTATCACCCTGTACAAAACTCAGGTCCAAGTGGATCAAGACCTCAAGATAAAACACGGAATCTGACAAAAGAGAAAGTAAGAATAACTTTGAATTCATTGGCACAAGAGACAAATATATGAACATCAACATTGATAGCACAGGCACTAAGATTAATGATTAATAAATGGGACCTCATAAAACCAAAAAGCTTCTGTAAGACAAAGGGCACTATCAATTGGACAAAGAGGCAGCCTACTGAACAGAAAAAGATTTTTATCAATTCACATTGAATAGAGGTTTAACATTCAAAATATATAAAGAACTCAAGAAATTAGGTATCAATAAACCCAAATAACCCAACTAAAAATGGGATACAGATTTAAACAGATAATTCTCATTAGAGGAAACTCAAGTAGCTGAAAAACATTCAATGTTCAATATTCTTAGCCATCAGGGAAATGCAAATAAAAACTACTTTGAGATTTCATCTTACACCTGTCAGAATGGTTAAGATAAAAAACACAAATGACAGCTCATGCTAGCGAGGATATGGAGCAACAGGAACAACCCTCCATTGCTGGTGGGAGTGCAAACTTGTACAGCCACTGTGGATATCAAAATGGTGGTTTCTCAGAAAATTGGGACTTGATCTACCTCAAGATATAACTATAACACTCTGAGGCATAATAGCCAGAAACTGGAAATAACCAAGATTTACTTTGAATGAGGACTCCCAGTAATGGAGAATGCAGAGTCTGAACAGGCCATCTTTTGTAGTCTGGCAAGGTTTCCAGTGGTGAGACTGGGTTACAATTGGTTGGGTTGTTGGCTGACAGGGTTCTATGGAGATCCCTAAAGAACCCAGGCTGATGCTAGGAAAGAAGGCTGCTTTCTGATAGAATTCCTTCACTGGTGTTTCTCCAAATATTCAGCCCCAGAGAGACTGAAAGAAGAGGAAAAAAAAAAAAAAAAAAAAAAAAGTGCTGGTTGTTGTTTTTCCTATGTGTTCAGTTTTTCATGGTATTCAAAATAAGCTATATCCTCAAATATGTACTTCAATTTTTCACTTTAACATATATAGTAGCAGCTCAAGCTATGATTCAGTATTCTCATTGTAATTTGATCAAACTTCAGTTTAAAATAATTTGATTGCCAGGATAAGCACTTGCTCAAGGTTGTAATTCTCATAGATTTCAGGCAGGAACATAAAAGTGTTCCCAATGTTCTTTTCCTCTATAACTTCATTAGGATGTGTTCTACAAGATTTATTTAAAGGCTCTAAGGAGAAATGGGTGAGCAAGAAAAAGATTTAACTGAAATTTGATGCCTAATAAATAAATATTAATAAATATTGACAAAATAGTTGGGTAGCTTATTTCTCACTAAGTTCTTTACAGACAGTGGAAGTGATAAAGTTGGCATTTTTAATATAAATGACAAAACACTTTTTACACTCTAAACAGCATGACCAAGTTCTACTACTGTGGCCTTTGTATTTCCAAGGTGTAGAGGCAGGTTCAATTATAATGTGAAAGACATCTCATAATGATTACAGTACAAAATACAAGTTTTCAAAGCATCAAGTTATCAATTTTTTATTCTTTAACTCCATGTTTCAGTTTTATTTATCAGAGAAGATTGTAACTGGAAACTATTTCTAACTACCCATCTTTTAAATGTTGCTTCTACAAAAGTGTCATGGGGTGGGGGGAGAGATGACAGTGAGAGGTTAAAGGACGTATTATAAGAGATGCTGAAAACTCAGGTTCTCTCACCCCAATACAGTATTATTTGACTGCTCTGTGCTCATTTTACGTCATTTTATAAAGGGAAAATGGATCACTAATTTCAGATTAAGATATCTTTTATCTGAAACTTGGCAAATTTATTTCATTATTCCCAGAAAAATCAAAGTTGTCAAAACGTAACTTAAATGTATGTTTCACATTCACAGGTAAACTTACCAGTCATACAATACCACAGTATTTGTTTTTATGTGTTCACGGGACTAATAGATGCTCCTGCTATGACTCTGAGAAACAGCAAAAGAAGCTATAGGCCAATTAACACTTTAAAACATTTATTGAATTGTATGTATGTGTTATATGTTTGAGTGTATAAATGTTGTATCACATGCACAAACCCCTAGAATTAAAGTAACAGATGGTTGTTAGGTGCCATGTCTGTAAGTGCTCTTAACTGCTGACACATATTTATAGGCCCCTGAACAGATATGTTTTGGAGGTCACTGCAGGGGGAAGAGAAGCAATGCAGCTGGGAGAGGCTGCATTTGATCAAAGCAGATTCCTCAGTATCTCCTTATAAAATATATTATTCCTTATAAAATATATTGTTTTCTCTAAGAACCAGCTCTTAGATTTATTGATATTTATATTACTTTCCTTTATTGCATTCATTGGAGAAAATACAGAAAAGATTTAACAATGCAGAAACCGTATGTTCACATGCAGGATTAATAACATTAGAGCCATATTTATCACACCACACAAAAATTAGCGACAAATGTGTAAAATAACTCAATTTGAAACCTAAAACACTAAAACTGTTGTAAGAAAACATAGGCAGTACCCTATAAGATATAGGTTTAGGAAATGACTTTTTGAACAGGAATTAAGGTCAACAACTGACAAGTAGAACCTTATAAAACTAAAAGGCTTCCATATAGCTAAGAAACCAGTTGAGTGAAGAAGCAACTCACAAAACAGGACAGAACCTTTGTCAATCATATATAACAAAGGATTACTATCTAAAGAGAACTAAAGAACTAAAAAACAAAACAAAACAAAAATCCAAAGAATTCTTAGAAAAATAGAAAATGGTTGAGAAATATCTTGACCATCCCTTAGCAATTAGGGAAATGCAAATTAAAACAACTCTTGAGATTTCATCTCACGCTAGTCAGAATGGCTAAGTCCAACAAAACAACTGACAACAAATGCTGGTGAAACTACAGGGTAAGTAATTTCCCCCACCCTCACTGTAGAAATGCTAAGGGATATAGCCACTATGGAATTCAGTATGCAGAACCCTTAACAACTAAATCTACCACATGGTCCAGCTAATCATTTCCTTAGCATAGGTCCAAAGAACTTCACATCTTACTCTACAAAAAACGGTTCATCCAAGGTTACTGCTATTCTATTAACGACAGCTAGGAAATGTCCTTCAATATATATCCTAATGTCTTTTACAGCTGTCCTAAATGTCCTTCAACAAAAGAATGAATAAATAACACATAGCACATATACAGCATGAAATATAGTTATAAAGTTATATGAAATTATGAAACATGCAGGTAAATGGACAGACCTAGAAAATATTATCCTGAGTGAGGAATCCAGACCGAGAAAGACAAATGCTGCATGTTTTTTTTCTCATCTGTGGTTCATAGATCCAAATTCTCACAGAACATGGAGCAACCACAGATATTGGGAAAGTATAAAGGGACAAAGGTGGGTAGAGTTGAGGGCTTGAAGTAGCAGGATACAGGTAATATAAAGGGAGAGACAGAAAAGTGGAGAGGGAACAAGTCAAGCAACACATAGGTTGTTCGATAAAACATAAAGGAATCATATAACTTCTATATTTATCTAAAATTATGCGTATTTCCACCCATAGCGTAAATGAAGATATGCTACATTGGATGGCAATGACCCCCACAATAACCACTGACTAAAACCCCAGTACCAGCCACCAAAGCCCTCCTCAAGTGGTCAGAGTAGTTCAAATGACTTCTAAAACAATATATGGCCTTTGGATGTAGCCTTTAGATGCCTCTCAGAGGTTGAAGGTAAGCCCCTATTGCTGAAGATACCACAGACTTAGGAAACAGGACTTGGATCATTAAAACTCTAACATGAAAGCCTCTTTTCTGTGGTATAGCCTCCACTGTACCAGAAAGTACTAGTAAGCTGCCAAGAGAGGGCAGTAATTAATAATTCTATCCCATTGTGATAACTATAAACTACTATAATGACCAGTACGGCAAGAAAACCAAAAGGTACAACAGAGGGACTCACATTTGGTGGTAACTAAAACAGCTGTCCAATCAAACTTAAATTTTTAAGGCCCACTCAACAGGAAGGAAACCATGCCTTGTCCTCCTAGAAACACAGCCAGTTCCCTAGGTCTAGTGAGGTCATAGATCTTAGAAGAAAATTTACTACCACCACTTTGCTAGATCAGTATTAATTCCTTAACTGAATTCGAAACTTTATCCTTATACCCACAAGTAAACGTAGCTATCAAATACTGTCAAACAATCTTCTCTCTACAGCAAATGTAGACCACTTAGAAAATCGCAACTGGACACCATGCAAAGATCAATGGATTATGCCAAGCCAGGCCCTAATGGACACGCCTGTGGTACAGCTCCTGCATCTATGGCTCAGGGAACATCATGGAAGCATTAAAGAATGAGGAAAGGAGGGAGGGAAGGAGAGGGAACTGGGATTGACATGTAAAATAATAAATTAAATTAAAAAATGCTTTGACTCTAAAATTTAAGTTCAAGGACAAGTTACTGGGGAAAAGGATTTCTATTTTTGTTTCCACAGAAAATGAAAAGCTGTAGATTCCTTCCATATTAATGTGGTTTGATCAAGCCAGACAGCCTGAAACAGAGTACCAGGTGATCCTACATTCAAAACAGAGAGAGAGACTGGTGTCAAACTCATTATGTACACTGTTGACCTTGAGTTCATGTCTTCCTGCCTCATTCTCTTGAATGCTAGGATGATAAGTATGCATTGCCATACTTGGCTTGACCTTAGCTTAAAAAAGTGAAAGAATCAAATTCATAAAGAAAACGATTTGGATCCTTCCACGCATTGTAAGAAAAACACTTATTTCTGAAGTTCCTATATTCTACACTGACACAAACAAATCAGGTAAGGCAGGATATAAATCAGGAAAAATTAGTAAAGTGGTTCAAAGCCCTTACAATTCTGTACAAAAGGCAGAATTGTATGCCATTCTCATGGTACTTAGGGATGTTATAGAACCCCTCAATATAGTTACTGACTCTCAATACGTTAAGTCGTCTTACACAGTGAGACTGCAGAATTTATTCTTGACAGTACAGAATTCACTTCATTGTTTATACAGTAGAAGATACACTATCAGAAATATGACTTATCAAAAGCAAAGGTTTAAAAAAGGATTTTTCTATCGCTTGGCAAAAAGCCAAGGAAATAGTAAGGAAATGTCCTACTTGCTCATTCTATAACCAAACTCCTTTACCACCAGGTAGTAACCCTAAAGGTATAAATAGGAATGAAATATGGCAAATGGATGTGTTTCATTTTGCAGAATTTGGAAAATTAAAATACGTACATCACACTTTAGATTCATTTTCAGGGTTTCAATGGGCCACTGCTCTGAGCTGTGAAAAGGCTGATTCTGTTATCACATACATATTAGAGGTAATGGCCAGTATGGGCATACCTGCACAAATAAAAACTGACAATGCTCCAGCATATGTCTCCAGCAAATTGAAACAGGTTTTTTTTTTTTTTTTTTTTTTTTTTTTTTTTGAGTATTATAACATAAAGCACATAACTGGTATACCACACAATCCTACAGGACAAACAGTAAAGTATGAGTAAATCATACTTTAAAAGAAATGCTCCATAAACAGGCAGGAGGAACCAAGATACCCAAACATAGATTACATAAAGCTTTATTAACATTAAACTTTCTTAATGCTGATGAAAAAGGAAAAACAGCTACAGAAAGACACTGGACAATAGAAAAAACTTCTGAACTAAATCAGCCAGTGTACTTCAAGGACTTATTGACCTCAGAATGGAAACCAGGATATGCGTTATGCTAGGGTAGGGGTTTCACATTTGTATCTACAGGAGAAGAAAAACTATGGATACCATCTAAGTTAATCAAGATCCGAGCTGAACAAGAGAAACATATTAATGATGAGAAATAACAAGTCATCCAAGAAATTAGGTCCCATGAGATGTGTGGAGACCTCTCAAAGTTAGGGGAAGTGATCTGCTCTTGTCCTTTCAGGAAAACAGAACACTCATCTTCAAACAGCCAAAAGACACTGAACATGTAGGTACCTACAGAAGACAACTCTACAAAAAAAAAAAAAATCACTTAATAAAGAGGAATCTGATTTATGGTAAAAATATTTAATTCTGGGAAACTACTTCTATACACAAATCTATTTCTCTTTACTATTTAGTATTCCTGTAGTCCCAATTCATGTAAACCAATGCTGGCTTTGGAGTTGGATTTGGCTTTCCTTCTCTAAATTCAAGTATGTTGTTAAGATTAAATTCACAGTTTCTGCTTTATATCAAGAAGCCAATTGGTGTAAGGCAGAAGAAAACAAAATCTGGGGACTCATTTGCTTATGCGCAATTTTCTCTCTGAAATCCTAAATTTCTCATATACATTTTAATGCTTATTGTTGCCTTTCCCTATATGCATACCTTAAAAACTTGAAAATTTTATTTTGATATTGATGTTTAAGTTTTCCACAAGGAATACTAACAATTCCTAACAGCAATCTTTGAACTCTCCGGAAAGAAAATGGGGCCCTACTTTATCATTTCCACTTGACTCAACCTGATGCATCTGGACTACAAACATCACCCCAAAACTGGTTTGAGACTGTTTTGCTCGAGACAACTCATGACTAGCTAGCTGTAATGGTGCACCTTCTTATTACACCCTAGCCAGAGTTTCAAATAGAACTACAGTCAAACATTTTCTGCTACCCAGTGACTCGCTACATATGTCACAGCCAGTTCTGTTGAGAAATTTGGTTGCTAAAAATTTTCTTCCTACAGGATCCCATGAAGCAATCATCGTCCCATTTCAGCAGGAAGTAATCTTAATATGACGACGCCCCCTTTCCCTACCCTTGAAATTTTAGGATAATAGTCATCGTCTTTGGGTTGGTTTTAGTTATTTGGGATTGGGTGATGCTTACACTCGGGTTTATCTTTTAGACAGGAATAGGGAATGGTTGGGAAAGGTATGGTTTAGATGGGATATAGGTAGATTAGCCTATTTTCTTGAGAATTTGAGTAAGAACAAGATAGTATTTTACAGCTTATATTGTTGTGTATTCTTATGTGGTAAGCTATGTAAAATTAAGTTTATATTTTGTTATATTGTGTTAAATCTTTCCACTTACAATGTTTTATGCACATTATTTTTTTACCATATTCTATGTATGTATACTTTTCTTGTATTCAAGACATTTTGTATATTGATACAATTTGGGATATTTATCTTGCTGCCCTTTATAGTTCTACCTCTTGTCTTGACACTTATACTCTACCTCTATTTTAGGGATTTACATGTATGTATATGTAATAGTTATATTGTTTAAGTATT
Organism: Phodopus roborovskii; assembly: GCF_943737965.1. Classification (NCBI taxonomy): domain Eukaryota; kingdom Metazoa; phylum Chordata; class Mammalia; order Rodentia; family Cricetidae; genus Phodopus; species Phodopus roborovskii. The sequence continues at coordinate 1,299,089 of NW_026126433.1, forward strand.
TGTTCCTGCTTTACTCAGGGAAGTTTTAATCAGTCTTTTAGCTAAGTTCCCGAGTATTACAGATTATCTTCACTCACATTTCCTGTACCTATGAGATTAGTCAGATATAGATGCTTAATCTTCAATCACTTCATAGACATGCAGAACATGGCATTTAAATGTTTTAATATTAGTACTCCATTGACATGAGACACTGTTGCTCCTGACAGCACCGTATACTTTCCCGAAAATATGTTGGACACTGTTGTTGCTCCTGCTGGAGTTCAATCTCGCCTCAGCTAATGGCCTGTTGGGCAAAGAATTGCCCCCACCTTGACCACTGATTTGGACATGCAGTCCTATGTGCTTGCAGGAGACAAATATAGAAGACTGTTTGACCTTGCCAAGTCAGGGTAAGACAGCCATTCTACCTCCCTGCTGTTGTTGTGGTCTGTCAAGTTCTCTTGGCCTTAGCCAAATCTGGGTGTACCAACGTCGCTGTGAGACCTAAGGTGACTGTTCAGATGGCTTGCTGTTTCTGTCCTTGTTGCACCTTTTGGAAGTTGTCCATCCGCATTTCCTGTCTACTCTAGTATTGTTAATTTCCTTCTCAGGTCTTGATGAGGTTGAAGATTAAACTATCACAACTATTATTCTCTCTTCCTAGTTAGATATATTAGGTACTAGACTTACGTTTTCCAGCTTAGGACAACTCTATTGTAAACTCCATTATGCCCTCACCCTAGGACTAGATATGTAGGTCATTTTGTTCTCAATTTTCCTTTTCTTAGAGCACACTTGTTATTCACTGTTTTGTATATAGTTTTGTATTAAGCCTAAATCTTTTCTTTAGACTAAAAGGGGAATTGTAGGGAGATAGTTCTGTGGCACTGACCACGCCCATTGGGGGTGGAGCCATGGGCGGAGTGACCTGTGGAAGGAGGTCGGAGGGGGCCAGGAAAGGCGCTCTCTTTCTGGAGTGACTCGGACAGGAGAGGATCGGGTTGAATTTCCTGATGTTCATCTGTCTAGGTTGTAAGTTATTTCTCCCTGAATAAACATCTATTCGGCCTATCTGTTTATCCTGATCCTTATTTACCGCGATATATATATGTACATAGTTACATTGTTTAGGTATTTGTCCCTGCTTTTCTCAAGGAAGTTCCAATCAGTTTTTTTAGCTAAGTTCCTGAGTTTTACAGATTATCTTCAACCATGTTTCCTTTACCTATGAGATTAGTCAGACATAGATGCTTAATCTTCATTCATTTCATAGACCTGCAGAACATGGCATTCAAATGTTTTAATATTAGTAGTGTTATTTTCCTTCTCAGGTCTTGATGAGGTTGAAGATTAAATTATCACAACTATTATTCTCTCTTCCTAGTTAGATATATTAGGTACTAGACTTAAGCTCTCCAGCTTAGGACAACTCTATTGTAAACTCTGTTATGCCTTCACTCTAGGCCTAGATATGTAGGTTGTTTTGGTCTCGCTTTTCCTTTTTTTAGAGCACACTTGTTATTTACTGTTTTGTATATAGTTTTGTATCAAGCCTAAATCTTTTCTTTCTTTTCTAAAAGGGGAATTGTAGTGAGATAGTCACTTTGTCTGCTTCTGTGGCACTGTGGCACCACACTCCTTGGGGATGGAGCCAAGGGAGGAAGTGACCTGTGGAACTAGGTTTCAGGAGGAGCTGGGGAACGCATTCTTGTTGGCGGGACGCAGAGAGGAGACCATCCAGTGGAACCTACTGGTGTTCATCTGTCTAGGTTGTAAGTTATTTCTCCCTGAATAAACATCTGTTCGGCCTATTTGTTTATCCTGATCCTTATTAAACCACGGTACAGTAGTATAATGTTAATTCAAAGGGAGAAAAGGGAGGTGTGAAGGTTTACTTCTCAGTCTCCTTGACTTAAAATCTATAAATTATCACATTTATAAATGAAGAAAAAAAAAATACTATGGAGTAACTACAGTGATACTAAAATTAGCTTCTCTGTGAAAGACCAGATAATAAAGGAAGTCAGACTAGGGTAGAATCTGTACATCATAAATTCCTGATAAAGAACTGGAATATGAAATATAAAATTTAAAACTCAACAAGAAAAAAAAAACTAATTTTAAAAAACAGGCAAAATCTCTGAAGCAACACTTAACCCAAAAAAAGACATACAGATAGGAAGCGGGCAAATGCAAAGATGCTCCACAGCATATGTCAGTGGAGAACTACAGTCAACAATTTCATAGCATTCCAAGTCAGCACAACAGCAAAGCTGTCAAGACCTAGAGCAAAAGCAGCAACCACTGCTGCTGAAAATGCAAAATTGTGCAGGAATTTTGGAGGAGTCTTAACAGGAAACAACCACCCTACTCTATCATGCATCCCAGGGACTCCTTAGCATCAAAACTGTAGATTCAAGAACAGGCCCATACACAAGCATTCAGAACAACTTATCAGTGGAAAAATTGGGGGAGGGGGGGAGAGGATTATTTTACTAATAATGAATAGCATGGTGAGAATTGGAATCTAGTACGTCTGATCCCTGCAAGTGCTTTACTAGGAAGATGTAGGTATGACTTTTAAGAGGTGGGAGCTTCCCTGGGGGAAGCAGGTTGCTTTCTCTGTAAAATCCTGAGTAAGCTACACTAGGTCTCTCCCTGCTGATGTTGACTCTGACCAGTACTGCAGTATCAGTGGCACAAAAGGTTAAGTATTACAGAAAATCAGTAACAGAGAAGCGGGGTTGTGATGGTCAGTAAACCTGACCATGGTTCTTAGGCCTTTGGAATTAACCTGCAGGAAAAATTTAGAACCATTTGTACATGTGGACTAGAGAAACCCTCCAGATTTTGTGTGCCACCATGGTGGCAGCTTGTTAGAGCAGAGTGCTAAAGAAATGTGGACAGTAAACATGCTCATTAAATATAGTGGGAATTGGATTAGAGGCTCATGGGATCTTATGATGAGTAATTTATGTTTTGCCTGTTTTCTGAAAATTTGAATGAGGGCAAATTAAACAATAATGGACTATCTGACATGGGAGAAGAAAATTCAAGCCCACAGAACAGTTATTTTTTGCAGTTTCAATGCAGGTTTACTGTTAATATCAGAAGTAAATGTCTAGAAACAATGCTATTTGGCTAGACAAGCACCATGAAAGCATTTAAAGTTGTGTCAAGGCAACTATGGACAAATGCCTTGAAATCTGATACTCATTAAAGATTGCAGGGTGGTGGCACAAGCCTTTAAACCCATCACTCAGGAGACAGGCAAGTGGATTTCTCTGAGTTTGAGTTCAGCCTGGTCTACAGCAGGAGTTCCAGGACAACCAAAAAAAATTACACAGAGAAACCCTGCCTTGAAAAAAGTTTGGGGGGTTGGGGGGGAGGGGCTGCTTAGGGAAGTACTTTTCCAGGTCCAGTCATACAAGTACTCAAACTGTGGTCCTAGAGAACTGAGTTACTTCTGGAGCTGGTGCCATTCCCATGGTATTGGTATTGGTATTGGAGGCACCATGTAGCATATATACACACAGGGTTATGAAGACTCAAGAAAAGCTAGGAGCACAGAAAATATGGAGCAAGGATAGAATCCTTACAGAAGCCTGTAAGTTATACACAAAGCTATGATGATAAAGTGAAGTCAAATTTGCAATTGAATTTGGAATGCTTTCAAAGAAAACCCGTAGGCAGTGAGTGGGACTGTCCTGGGATAGTGCCCACATGTGCTACAAATGCCAGGGCTGTAGGAATACAGCTGCCCAAGCCTGTCAAAGATCTCAATGCCATCACATTCCTGTATGACATGAAGCTTTTCTTGATGTTTCAGCCTTGCTTTGGTCTAGACTTCCCTTGCTACTTTTCTGTTTGTCTTTATTGAAATGAAATGCTATTATTCTATACCAGTGTACACTGGAAGCAGGTATTTACTAATTTTATGGAGGCTCAGAGCTAAGTTTGCCTTGAATCGCAAAAGAGACTTTAAGCTTTTGGACATTATTGGAACTGTTTAGATTATGTGAATTTTTGAAGTTGGACTTAATACATTTGGAATATGAGAGCCATAATCATTTGGCTAGGGGAAGAATGCTATAGTATGAACCTGTCACCCATAAACTCATGTTTTAAAGGCATATTTCCCCATTGGTGGAACTGTTTTGAAAGGTTATGGAGCCTCTCTATGAGGTGAGGCCAGCTTCAGATAATAGGTTACCTAGGGCAGTCCACCAAAGGTTATGTGCCAGTCCATGATCACCACAATGATGTGTGCTGTAACTCTCTTAGCTTGTACTACTAGAAGCTGAGGAAACTTGAGGTCTGCAGATCCTCAAGGTCCTTATAAAAAACACAATGTTTATAATACTCTATGGATATCTTGGATAAGTTATTTCTAAGTTAATTACAATATCTAGCAGGACTGTTAATTGGTGCTGTTTCAGAGGAAAATTACAAGAAAAAAGAAATTTGCATATGTTCAATATAGACACAACCACCATAGGCCTAACAACATATGACACATATAGGACACCAAGAAACCAATACTCAAGCAAATGCGAGAGGAAGACTGAGGTTCTGTGGAGGGGTAGATCATAGCAGGTATGTCTCTTAATCACTCAGTATAGAGTCAGCACAGTGCCTGTAGCATGGTGAATTCAAGTTTTGCACTTTGGAACTGTTTTTCCAAAGATACCGAGGACTGATTATCATTGCCAAGGTGATTTCTGCAGCACAAATTTTAATTTCTTTGTTGGGGCTGGAACACTGAGATCAAGTGTGAGCATAATCAACCTCTGGTCAGGCCTTGTATGGCTTTGTAGAGAGCTACTTACTCACTGTATTCTCACAAATGCTGCTTTGATGTCCCTTTTGGCTTTATTTAACTTTGGTACCTCTATATAAGTCTTATGTTTAAACACAAGAGAGGGGGGAAGGGTATGAATTCTGTGAGTGTTAAATTCAGCCAATATGGAATTGTTAGAAGCAATTACCATTAGGAAGAAAAAAGGCAAGAAACTTCATAATTAGGTTATCGAAACCTCTTTTTACTCACCCTGTGGCTTTCTCTGTGAGGTACTACAAAAACATTCTCTTTCATATTACTCTGCTTTTGTGTCTATAATTAAACTATACACATGAAGGACATATACTCACTACCAAAGAAGAAAACATTTGATCTTCCTGGGTAATTAGTTTATAAGAACAGTTGACATACAGAGCTATATTTAGACAGAGGTATACAGAAAGATAAGATTTCAGTAAATGTATAGATTTCTCCACACCTACAATTATGTGTCAGGTCATCACTGAAATACAAAAATAGTCTAACACACTACAGATCACAGTTCATGGATCATAGTGAAGCTTTTAGTTAATTTTTATATGTAACAACAAACCTTTGTTCTATTTCTCTTAAAAAAGAAAGACACCTATTTTTCACTTTCTTAGGACTGGATCAGACTGGGCCTTGTGCTTGGTACAGAAGTCCCCTATTACCAAGTCCCTGTGTGTAGCTCTTGTGGCTCCTTTCAAGTGAGTGAGATTATGTGAAGGGGTAACTTTTGCTATAAGTGAAAGAATACCTTGTGCAAACAGCAAAAGGATAACAACTTTCACATTCTGAAAAGAGCGAAAATATCATCTCATTCGTGAGAACTTCTCTTGTCAGCAAAGCAGCACTTCCACTGAATCTAATGGTCTAGTTAATACACAGAAACTATTGCACACGTAAATAATGTTTGAAAGTTCCAAGCCTCCCCAAGAATTTAGGATCAAGGATACCCAACCTGTGTTTAAGAACATCAGAAATAATTTAAACAAACAACAACAAAGAAATGGAAAAGGAAGCTTTGTAAATAGAAACAAACCCTTTCCTTTCTCACTCAAGGCAAAATTGTATTCTAGAGTAAGTAGATGACAATTCCAAACACCCATTGTAAGAGCTCGACTACACTCTGATGGGATAAAAGCTCAACCCTGCTGAAGATGAAACAATGGACAACTGACACAATGGGATGCTTTCTCCCCTCAGCATCAGAACTCAGTGGCTGCCCGTGGTTCAACCCCAGTCTAAAAGAAGGGTGTTGTAACTAAATGCTTATTTTTCAAAACAACTATTTTAATAGAATCAGCACTCCTTGGTTTTCTAAAGTTAATAGCTTTAATAATTTTCTTAATTTAGAAAAGAGAAGAAAATCAAGCTCCGTATCAGGAAAATGGAAACCCCAAAAATATGCTTCATCATATTTAATAGTGTGTAAAGAAACATTAATTTTTACTTTTGAGAAATAAAGTATTATGTATCTTTTACAAGGAAAGACTAAACTAGGCATTACAAGTATTGATAAGACAGCTGAAATAAATACTGCATAAGGCTATGAAATATAAGCTTAATGACTTAAAACTGAAAATATAAAATTATTAATATTAAAAATTCTAAGATAAAATATGGAAACCTTAGGTAAGTTGCAAATGTTAATATTATAGAGATCAAATGTGATTTACTGATTATAAAAACACTATTCCTGGAACACTTGTGCTTGTAGTGGGATAATTCACTTTGTCTCCTTTTGTTGCATTGACCACACCCATTGGGGGGTGGAGCCAGGAGTGGAAATGACCTGGGGAACTAAGTCTGAGGTGGTGCAGGAGAGCCGCACAGAGACAGGAGGGAGGAATTCGTGGAAGCAGGGACCTGTTGGTGTTCACCTGTCTATGTTGTGAGTTATTTCTCCCTGAATAAACATCTGTTCAGCCTAATTGTTTATTCTGATCCTTATTAAACCACGATATCTGGTGTCAGAAGTGGTTGGCCAATAGGAAAGCAAGATAAGCAGGACTAGGAGACAAGGAGAAAAGAGGAAGTAGTAAGGAAGAGTCAAGATGGAGAATCTGGAGAGAGCAGAACCGCCAGCCGCCTCTCCCTGGTAAGACCACGTGGGAATACATAGAAATGGATTAATACTTAAGACAGAGCTAGCCAATAAGAAACTAGTACCTGGCCAACAGCATTAAATACAGACTCTCATGTGTTAATTGGGGCTGGCGCGGCAGCGGGACAAGACCAGCGGTAGGCGGAAAAACCATACTCCTTACATGTGCTTACAAAGAAAAGTATTATCTACATGAACTGTGCGGTTGAATCTGACAAGGATCTTGTGGGCAGGGTTGCTATCTGGTCTTACAACTTCCCCATGCCACAATCTATGTACTTTTACATGATGAAATTTCACATAGGAAAAAAAATGTTAACACATGGATCTGTTTTCATATAAAATGGGGGCATATTATTCATATAAAAAGATTAGAAATATAATTAACTTCCTATCAAATCAGAAAACAAAATAAAAAGAACTGATCATACAAACACTTGTGTGACAGAGTTAACATACTATATACACTGTAAAAAAAGAAATCACAGGGTCTCTTAAGTTGAAAGAATTTCCAAATTTTATAATTCCTTTGAAGATGGAGAAGCAAGTATGCACTGAGTGCTTTGTTTGAGAATTTTGAAGATCTACCCTAAAGAAATAGAAAATTTGGCACAAAATAAACAAGGGTGAGTATTAAAAAGCTAAGTTATTATCACCACAAATTTAATCCTCCACAGGTACAGGTTTACCTTGGATATAAGCCTTAAGGTAGGTACCAGCCTGTCAGGTAGGTCCTGACTAATTTGTTGCTAGGATAGACTTTCCTACAGAAGGGTTTCTATATTTGGTTATAAAATGCTGTTTTCAGCTCGCTCCTCATTCTACATCCACTTTCTTTCTGACTAATGCTTCTTAAAACAAACAAACAAAAAAAGATGACAGCAGTTTTAAACACCTGCCAAGCAGTCCTCAGTACAGGTATGGCAGCACAAAGTGTTCTGACAGGTGACTTGCTATGGTGTAAACAATCATATATATAGAACAGCCCCAGGAAATCCCCCAGTGTGTTCTTTCCAAATCAAGTATAAAGTTTTAAAACAAAGTTACAATGAACAATATCATATCTTCCATTTACTTTCTAAGAGACTGTAAAGGAAAATGTTGCTTGCTGCTTATTTCTATTTTATAACATAGTTTATTCCATGACCTTCCAGACCATGGCTATGAACCTGATCAGCACATACTGAAGGATGCTGAAATCAGCAGAACCACCAAAGAACTCAGGACACAAAATGAACAAAAACTACACTGTTCATTCAAAACAGAACTGGTCCCCAGGCAGGTTCTCCCTAGCCATCTCTCCTTAGTGTAGCAGTGCTTAAGTCTCCTAAGGAGACTTTCACTGAAATCTTGAGGCTTTCACTCCTCTTGTGCCATAATAGAGATCTGTAAACCCCACCAGAAGTATTTAGAGCACTGGATTCCAAAAGTATCTTAAAAATGATGATCTATAACAATCATGAATCATATTTTTTAACACTAAAATAGATCAAACAGACATTACACTCTCCTTATTAAAAGATGAAAAGTGAGTCTTAGAAGAAATGATTTAGTTAAACTCATAGATAACAGCTAAGATGGGCCTTAATTTTTTACCATGTTTGTTTGCTTAACATGTAGATCATAATAAAGTATGACAAAAGAGTGAGGAGGGGAGGGGAGCTAGCTGAAAGTCACTCTGACATATATATACCTTCAGTATGCAAATACACTGAAGTGCTGCCATCCTGATCTGTAGGATGCTTTTATAATTCTTTTATATTAAGGCTGCAAATAAAGCCTTTGCCCTAGGACTTATACTCAAAATTGTGATCTATACCCATTCTACACATATGCTCTATAATAATCTGGTAATCCATTGGCAAACTATATGGTAGGTTTGAGGTGCTAATGTTTATGACTTCTTTACCTCCAAGGGATAAGAAGGCAACTCTTAAAGCCACAGAGTGCAGTTTATCCACCTAAAATATAAAGTATAAACCTGTCTGTTTAATGAACACCTATCAATTTTTATACAAGGTAGTGTGCTCAGTAATATGACTGACATAAAGTTGAACAGGACAAAAAGGACAGGATTCTCCACACATGAATGCTGTGCTTACACAAAGGAGTGAGCTAAGGGGTGAAAAGAATTGAAATACACTAAGCGTGCTAAGTGATAGGTAAGCTTCTTGTTTTTTAAGGAAGTGTCACCAAAAGAAAACCAAACCAAACAAACAAAACAACCCCTATATTTACATAAAGATGCTTGGTCAGCTAGCTACTTATGCTACCAGTCTAACAGTAACATACATCCAATAATACTCACCACATTTCCCCAAGGCCCTCCACCAGGCAGACTACATCTAAGTTCACTTCTAAGTCTGACCCACTTTGTCTGACACATCTACTCCTTGCATATAATTCTATCTTCCATTTGTGTTCAACTTAGACTGTTAGCAGCACTATGCTTTCATGTATCTCTGCCTTCTATCTGCTAGAATCACTGAAGGAAACATTAGAAACTGACAGTAGGAATCATATCAAATGTTCCCATTGGGCATCAACTGTCCCTTTTATTCCCAGCTTGAGTCCCCCTTCTTTCCTTCTATAGCATTCACTGTGCACATCATGTGATATGGCCACAGACATGTGTCAGTACAGAGTTTAGTTTTATATTCTTTTTTCTCTATACTGCAAATATTATTCAAAATACTTGGGAAATTAAATAAATGAATTAAAATACATAGATTCTCTACTTCAAATAGGTTGTACATTTTTTGAAAGATTTTAAAAAAAGTAAAGACAATTACTAGAAAGAGAAATATAAATTCATAGTAAATCCATTTCATTTAGGTTTGGTTTGTTATTGCTATCACAGTAACAGGCAAAACTTCAGCTAATGCTTAGAGGCCAAAAGGGAACCAAACAGCTGCAGAGGACTCTTCTGTTGAGGACGAGGGATGAAGAGGTCATGAGTCTTTCAAAAGGAAGGCAAGATCTAATTTTTTGCTGCTTTTGCTTAGCTCTGGTTCTTTTTTTTTAAAGATTTATTTATTTTTTGTGCATTGGTGTTTTACCTGCATATATGTCTGTATGAGGGTGTCAGATGCCCTGGAACTGAAGTTATAGACAGTAGTGAGCTGCCATGTGGGTGCTGGCAACTGAACCTGAGTCTTCTGTTAGTACAGCCAGTGCTCTTAACCAATGAGCCATCTCTTTAGATTGCTTACATGGAGTCAGGGTACTCAGATAATGTGTGAGAAAAGACAAACCATTTTAATGAGTGATGAAGCCAACCAGTATTTTTGGTTGGGAAATGAGGTAAGAATCATTTACACCAAGAAGTATAGACCTAGCCTCTGCCCAGAGTCCAGCGGAGATGAGGTAGCAGCTCATGCACGGCTATGAACAATCAGCTAGGAGTGTAAAAGTCAAAGAGAAACAGAAGTACAACAGCTTAGAGGAAAGGCCACTCTGGAGCAGGTGCTCACAATGCTCTAAAGACATACACACTAGTGACGTTAGTAGACCAAGCAAGGAAAGAACACTTCTATTCTGGTGTTAAGTTTTAGGACAAAAGCTCCAGGAAAAGCAGAGAGGATTAAAGATCTCAAATGTGAATGGAAAGCTAGTTGGTCATGGGAGTCTATCTTCACAGGGTTCTTTTCCAGGGCCAGGGAAAGACTTAGAGGGCTGAGGGTTGCTGCAGTGATGTGTTTTGCACATTTGTGGAGATGGGCTCTGAAGTCAGCTGCTTTCTACTAACACAATGGAGAGCCTGAGATACACAAAGGCATTCCTATCCTAATGCTCAATTTTTGTTTCAGTCTAGATGTGTTTTAGGCAGACTGGTCAGATGAACAGTAAATGCATAAATGTTGACTTAGTGTGATAAGCGGTGCTACTACAGAAGACTTCAGATATTCCAACTGGCAGTTAACTGTTCCTATTTTCACACTATGGGAAAGATGCTAACAGGAACATTAGTGAAACAAAAAGAAACTCTCCTTTTGGCAGCTACCACAGTTCATCCAATGGTGAACAAAACCTTCTTGAATTAATGAGGCCCACTGAGGATCCCACCCATGTCAAGTAGGTATGGAAACTTCAAAACAAATTTTTAGATAAGACATATCATTTAAATATTGAAACAAGGATAACAGTTCAAGTTTATAAGATGTTAAAGCTTTAAAAAAAAAACTATGATGTGAATGATGCAAATTGTTTTCAGAAAGTTTATCTACCTATTGCATCAACACAAAATATACTACCACTTAGCAACAACATCATTTGACATTTTAGTGGTCAATACACATACTAAACTGAGAAGCAGCAGAATTGGCAAAAGGAAGCCCTCTGGGTGCCAGGCTTGCTTCTTGGTGTTTTTATATTTGTTATCCCATTTAACCCACAAAACATTTTCAATCATATAAGTTTTCTACATGAGGGAACAAAGAGTTAATAACATCCAGTGGGAAAGACAGAGTCAACTCATGCAGCATTCACAAGCCACACTGCCACTTTATTATCTCTGATGAGAGCTGAATATGTAAAATTTTGATAAACACTCACTGTCAATAGTATTTACAAAATGAATAACAGATACCTGACTTTCAGAAATACAGATGCTCCTTGACTTATCACAGTGTCACATCTGGTAAAGGTGAAAAACTGTTTGTGCCCTAACCTGTTAACAGCTGAACATTCCATGAACCACCACTTTAACCCTATGATCTCAAAGAAGGACTGGGAGCTCAGCACCCTACAGAGGGCAACTGTAGCTTGGGAAAAGACCAAGTCAAACCCAGAGTGATGGCTCACACTTACAATTTAAGGAAGAATTATGTCCGGGAGCTAGCCTGGGCTATATAATGAGTTCCAGACCAGGCCAATCAGAGCTTATATAGCAAGATCCTACCTCAAAGGACCAAAACCCTACAGCAAATAAGTAAATGAATAATCAAAACTTAAGACTGACAGCATGGTCTGTGGCTTCTACCAAGAAAGCACTCATAATTTTTCACCATCAATCAAGCTAAAAAAACCTTGAGTAGCCATTCTAACTCAGGGTACCATTTTTACAATTGCCCCTTTATTGAGATAACTACTAAAAAGATGGTGACATCTAAATGCCAATATGAATTCAACCCAAATGCCATAGAACCAGTGACTGTTGGCCAGTACTAGTAATTCTCCAAAACAGAGGAAATCATCTCTTATCACAAACAGCAAGGAGGTTAACTCTAGCTTACATGTCAGAAGTAAAAGGTTTCCAAAAATAGCCACAACGAATAACTTCGTAAAAAATGGCGACTGAAAAACAACTTTAAACAAAATCAAAGCAAACAAAAAACAAAACAAAACAAAACAAAAAAAAAACACTCAACCATATACGCAAGAATAAAATACTTTCTTCCTCCCAAGCTTAATTTCATCTGCTTAAGGAAAAACGATCCCATTAACTAGAACAGCCAGAAGTCAAAAAACACACTCTTCTGGAGGAATCCCAAACAGCTGACAACTTCCCCATTTCCTTCTGTTGGCACAGTCATTTTCAACTTTCCCAATGGTGTGACCTTTAACATAGCTTCTCATGTGGTGACTCCCAACCACAAAATTATTTTTGTTGCTACTTCATAACCATAATTTTGCCACTGTTATGAATTGTAATATAAATATCTGTGTTTTTTGCTGGTCTTAGGGGAACCCTGTGAAAGCATCATTTAACCCTCAAAGGGGTCCAGAGGTTGAGAACTGCTGTGCTAGCAGCACTTCTAGGATACTCCTGGTGCTTACAATATGTCCTCTCCAGGAGGGAAAATAGTGTCTCAGGAGTTACAGGGTCTGCTTCATGACAAGGCTTTCACAAAACAACACTGACTGGGCAAATAAAGACACTTGTTTGAAAGTAACCTCGTTCAGTTCCAGTAATTAAAAGACAATTATCTTTACTTCAACCACAGCTATATTGTTTTAACTGGAAATGAAAAGAACTCTGTGTTTGAGGCCAGCCTGGTCTACAGAGAAAGTTCCAGGACAGGTTCCAAAGCAATATAGAGAAACCCTGTCTCAACCCCCGATGCACCACCCAACTTTCAAAAAAAAAAAGAAAAAAGAAATGAAAAGAAAATATTAACAACACTTCAAGATTTTCAAAAATGCAACTTAAGTGTCAGGAATTTTCTCATCTCTACCTCTCACGTGGCTGATAACAGTCAAATATAATCTTATGTAAATTCAAATTTCACTGGATTTCATTTCAGTGAATTTCATTCACTGTTGACAAGTGGAAGCTTGTTTTTCCCAACTGTAAGTTAAACCTTTTCTTTTCCCCCTCCCATTTAGCAAGCATCTGTAAACACATTCTGTACTGAAGGACATGGCCTTACCCTAAGGAGAAAATCAATCACAACAGAGTTCACAAAGTACTGTCTGCAGTATCAGATGACTGAAGTTATCATCTTAAATGCATTTTACTATTTTTAAAAAAAAAAAAAAAAACCATCAAACCTAATTTTGGCCTTCAAACACTGTAGCACTGTTGTCACTCTGATGAAAAGACAGACAAAAAAGAGAGAGAGAGAAAGATGAGATCTTACATTTTGGTCTAAATTTAAGCTTTGACTATTAAATTTCCTGTTTAAATCAGTTTTAAAACTTAAAAACAGTATTTCTTTTTAAATATGACTGTGAAATGTTTAACAATTTAACCAACCAATCAGACAGACAGAAAACCTACCTTCCCATCCCACCAAACATCCATTTGTGGAAGAAGCCTGGCTCTTCCGAAATGGATATCTCAGCTAAGAGGGCATAGCTGTGATGTGAAATTCCCAATCCTCAGAAAGTTATAATCATACAGTATGAGGTCAGAGTGGCCTTCTCAAAGGCTGAGTACTGTAGGACATAATAGAACCTAGGAAACGGAATTACTACTATTTTCTGTGGCAATTTATAGAAAACTGGATGTAAAAACTGATCATAAATGTGTTTATATTTTAGATAGAATAAGACATGTACTATGTGAGAACTTGCTACCTGGTGCAATTGCTGGCATCAAATGAGTGTTCTCTTTCTAGCCAGACTAAATCTCACAAACATTTATTTCTGTTTTGTACTGAAGTGTGAATATCAAGAATTAGTTCAATATAAAAGGCACATTAACGCTGCTAACAACTCTTCTACCTGCTCAAATGAAGGATTTATAGTTCCTTCTTGCTCTTTTTGTAACTTGACATGATATACACACAAATGAAAAGCCCACTTTAGAAATGCTGGAGTACTCCATCATATTAACTACATGTTCACTCACCCTGGTTGTATGACCATGCCAAAGAGGTGATCATAAAGACTTCTCTTTCAAATGGGACTAAGCAGTCAGTGCACCCCAACTGCCTCCTAAGCTGCTTTCCACAGTCGTACGTAAGACAAAGTGGTAAGCAGATGTGACAATTTCAGTGATATTTGCTATGACTACATGAGATATTAATACAACTCTATGGAAATTTGCCTGATTATGAGTTTATCACTTTGGTTTTTACAGAAGTTGGATAAAAACAGCAGGTAAAACAGAGTATGGGACCCTGCCTACTAGGGTCCCACAATCAAAAGAATATATAGTTTCTTATTTAAAATATTAAATTACCAGTAAAATCCATATCTGTGGTATTTTGAGGCTAATTCTGTGCTACAGTATATGGCATATACTTTTTATAAGATATAGTGTGTGTGTGTGTGTGTGTGTGTGTGTGTGTGTGTGTGTGTGTGTGTGTATGTGGTTATGGTTTAGTGGTAAAGTCTTTGCTTAACATGTAACATGTATGAGGACCTGGGTTCAATTCCCAGTATTGGGGTTGGTATATGTAGAAAGTTACACAATTACTTCATGGCATTTTATTTTGAAAGAAAAATAGGCTGAGGAAGATTTTCTAAGGAGAGGAAAAATGCTTATCTTCCATACATAAAAGTGATCTTGGGATTTTAGAGGTCTTGCAGTTATTACCAAGAGTTCTTTATGGCTAAGGGCAGATGGTTCCTTTTATTGTTTTGAGGTAATTTTTTGTGATCAAAAGTAGAATAGTTAAAAGTGTCCACAATGATAAAAAAAAAAAAAAATAACAATACTATCTCTTTGCAAATACTTTATGTTTATGATATCCTAGTATCTATAGGAAAATAGTTGAAAAATCTAGTCTACTCTTCTAATTGGTAATTTAACAAAAGGAACCAAAATTCAGCAAAGTTATGTTAGCTGACAAGCTAGAAAACGGAATCAAGAAGTCTAATGGAGCTTCTTCCAGTACAATGTTCCTCCCACTGCAGACTAGTCTGAAAACTCAGAGTCAGATAACAAACAATAAGACTCAGCAGAGACCTAGTGTAATGTGACTCAGTGGTTTCTTGCTTTAAGATGTGATTGTTTACAGTAATTTAAAACAGGGCTAGCAAGCAGCTTCTCTTTATGAGCCATTGCTTCCCTTCCACCCCATTGTTTTTCTTTTTGGGTATGTGGGGAGTGTGGGGTATTGGTGTATGCTTGCGGGTTGAACCCAGGACATTTTGCAATCTAAACATGTGTTCTACCTCTGAGCTACACGTACATTTTGGGCAATTATCTTACCTCTGCTCCTGAGTAAGTGTCAGTTTGGAGGACGAGTTCATCCAGGTCAACCTCATTACTGATAGGCATCGAGTGGAACTGCAGATTCAGTATTTCCCTTCTTGTTGCTGCATCTGGTAAGGGCACGTAAATGATCCTGTCGATTCTTCCAGGCCTCATTAAAGCCTATACAGATGGAACAGGACATTTCATATCAAATGCATATCAAATAGGGAAAAATACCTAGTTTTTTCAGGAATATCCACATAACTAGTATCCTCAATTAGCAAAGAAAAGTACTAGCCACTCTACAATCTGTTTCATGATATAAGCTGTGTCTAGTTTATTTTCGAAGATAGGAAAACGGTACTTCTGGGAAACTCTCTTTCTGTACAACTGCCAAGTAGAAAATGGTAATATTAAAGGAAGTGTAGATATGAATTGTACTGATTACATGAAAAAAATATCCATGCTTTTAAAAACTTCCTTCAGTAACTCTTAAAAATACATTATGCTATTTGCTATTTCAGAAAGCCCTAAAAATAGAACAGTTATGATAAAGGTATAGGTCGAGAGATTAATTTAGTCAGTCAAAATTTTTTTTAACATTTTATTGGTGGCTAGTGCCTCCAATATATTATGCCAGACCTAATGAACGAACTTACTCAGAAAGTTTACTGAGTACATGTTACTCACCAGATAGCTTTGGTATTAGGACAAACAACAAATGTGTAAAGCATACATGTGCAAAGCTAATGTGGTAACAATCACATATACCCATGAATAAGAAGCAATAAAGATGTTTTCAATGAATGGATTTTATGGTATATGACTTATCTCAATGAAGAAATGGAAACAGATGGATGTCTTTTGAGGGAATGGGGATGGGACAATCAGAAAAGCCTTGCTCAGGAGGTAATTTATACAGATACCTGAATAGCCTTACAGAGATGTGGGAAAACCACTCAAGGTACAGAAAAGATCAAGTACAAAGGAAAACAAGTGGCACATGGCGGGGAAGAAACCTAACAGATCTGAAGCATAGTGAATAAAGAAAGCAAGAGGTAGCAAGTGAAGTTAAGAAAGACTCACATGCAAAAACACCGCAGAACATTCTACTGCTAAAGCTTGGAAGCAGAAAAATGAAGTGATAAAATTTACATAAAAAGTTGTCTTTGAAACAATATATAAAAAAAAAAAGACTAGTATGTCATAATCAGAGTTCTAGAAGGAAAAGAAAATTTAGTACAAAAAATATCTGTAGAACTAAGGACCTTAAAATTTCCCCAACAGGCAGTTATCGAGAAAGTAACATTTTTAAAGTGCTGAAACAAAAATATGTATCCCAAAATCGTATTCCTAACAAAAAGTAGCCTTCAATAATGAAGGAGAAACACGGTTATTTTCAAATAAAAGAAAAACAACAATAAGAAAAGTTCCAGGAAATCTATGTTAGAAATCCAAGAAGCTTTCAGATCAAAGGCAAATGATACAAAGTAGAAAACAAATTTTTTTTTTAGCAAGAAATGAAAAGCATTGGAAATTAAATATTTCAAAAAATTCAGACTCCTCCATCAAAACGACTAAAAATATCGCTCTTAACTGCTCGTGTAATCAGAAATGACAACGTTAAAGCTGCTCTTCTGATGAATGCCACTCATCACAGCAATGGGAGCCAAGGCAGCAATGAAATCTCAAGGCCCATGAAGATTACAGAAGTTTAAAACTAGTCAGGACATCTTAGTAAGTCCTGTGTTAAGTGAACTGAAAGTGAGCTTCAATGCCCAGAATAAAACAACAACAAAACCAAAATAAAAAATAAAACAAAATTATACAACCATTTCAGAATATAGAAAGAGGCACACTTATTAAATTGTTTTATAAGGTTAGGCTATTAACCTCAAACTTGGCGAAGAATGAAAATTACAGAAAAATGGCATTCATAAATACAGACCCCCTCAAATCTTCAAAATACTGGCAAACAATCTGATTTACAAAATGGATAAATAATCAAGAGTTATCTCTGTAAATAAAGACTGGGTTCATATTTAAAATTTAATCAAAGTACTTCACTGTATTGATTTAAAAAGTAGAATAACTGATAATTTTGCTATGGGAAGAAAAAAGAACTTGACAATCAATTCAGGATCTATTCATGATGCTAAACTCTCAGGAAACTGAGAGAAGTGATCTTCTTCAATATGACAAAAGGTATACTTACTGAATACTTGTAGCCAGCAACATATGTAACACTGAAATATTGAATGCTATCTACCATCTCTTATACTGGAGATTCTAAAAGAGCAAGCAGTAAGGAACAAAGAGGGAGTATAGAACATGTAAAGTGAAACTACATTAAAAAAAAAAAAAAAAAAAAAAAAACTCCAGAAGATGCGTTTATATAGTGATTCCTAAAAAAAAGTATAAAACTATACCAAGACCAAACAGTAAAAGTTTAATATTTTTAAAAAAGACTATTGTTACTATATAATAAACAGCAAAAACTCTCTTACTTGAAATACAGTATAAAACTCAATCTGGAAAAAAAAAACTGAGCAAAGAATTCTTCACTGAAAAACACAGAATACTTTGGAGAGAAATTAAAGATCTAGATAGCTATACGATGTTTGTAGATTAGAATATTCAATATTACTAAGATAATTGTTCTAGAATTTATCTATAGATTACATGAAATTTCAATATATTTTAAATAAGAAACTGATGCCAGATGTGTTGGTCCAACCTTTAATCCTAGTACTAAGGAGGCAAAGGCAGGCAGACCCTTATGAATACAAGGCTGGCCTGGTCTACAAAGCAAGACCAAGGACAGCAGGGCTGTTACACAGAGAAACTCTGTATGGTTAGAGAGAGAGAGAGAGAGAGAGAGAGAGAGAGAGAGAGAGAGAGAGAGAGAGAGAGGGAGGGAGGGAGGGAGGGAGGGAGGGAAGTAGAGTGGGGGAGGGAGGATCAAGTGATTGAGGATACTGAGAGCAATTCTGCCCTTCTAGTACTTCATATTACATCTAGGGTCATGTATGTATTAGACAAGTATTCCACCACAGAACTAGTCTGTTCTTCAAACACTTGTAAGAACTTAACAGCTAAAGAAACAAGACTGTGAGAGAATGAGGCTACAACTGTTTTGAATAGATATAAGACCCATGCTGATTCTGAAAGCAAATAATGAAGGAAATATTTTATGAAGGATCCTGCTGCTATAATTTGTCTTGAAAAAAAAAAAAAAAAAAAGTCCTGGTAGCAGGAATTGAGAAGAGTTAACCAACTCTACAAAAGCTCTCATAAACATGCCCAGAGGTTTGTCTTCTGGACAACTCTGTATCTTGTTGAGTTGACAATATTAACCACCCAAATCACATACTATTTATATGATTACATTTACATGAAATATCATAAAAATCTAATCTCAACAAAAAGCAAAGCAAGGTTGATACCAATTGGTAAAAGGAAAGATAGATTGCCAGTGGCTAAATAATCTTTTTGGTGAGTGCAAGTGAAATGTTCTTTAACTTGTTTAGAAGTGGTTTTACAAGTTTACACATAAATTGAACCAAGCACAATAACAGATTCAGTTTATTCTATGCATCTCATAACAAACTAAAACTGATGTAAAAACAGGAATTGTTACATTTGTTAGATGCTCAGCATTTACAAATTAATGAACTTCATGGCAATAGAGATACTGTCAAATTTTCTTCCTTTCTTTGGAAAGACTATTTTCTTTGACTAAGCAGCTTCAGAATTTACATAAGAATCACATAAGAGATGACAACTTCTAAGCTGTCATAGAGCAATTACTATGATTTGGCTGTAAATGCAAGTGGCAGCTACTATAACTGGTTCAATTCCATAGCAAGAACTTAATTTTCAATTAACCCACAATGCTAATGCTCAGTCTGCTAATGTGTGTGGGTCAGTGGCCAGTGTAGAGATAATAAACAGTCTACTTAGTGATAACAGGAATATGGGACTTTTGTTAAATGTGTGTGCAAAACATTGGACAGAAAAAAACTTAAAGGTTTATGTTACGTTTTAAAAGATTTAACTTTTAATTGTCAGTTTCTGTGTGGATACATGTGAGTACAGTTGTCCAAGAAGTGGAGAAGAGGGAGTCAGATCCTCTGAAACTGATATTACAGGTGGAAATGAGGGGGAAGGGGGAAAAAGAGAGAAGAATGGAAAGACAGTGAGAGTGAGAGAGAACACAAAGATAAGTCTTTCTCTGTTGCCCAAATAACAACTTGGACTGCACCTTGTTTAGTTATTGGGGATATACTTGTAAATAAGCTAGTCTTATTACCAAAAAAAAAAAAAAAAAAAAACCAAACCTTTTCTTTTAGAAAAAACCCCATAAATTCCTTAGTAGTTTAAAATTTCCTTTCTAATGAAAAAAGAAAAAAAAAAAAAAAAAAAAAAAAAAAAAAAAAAAAACCCAACAACACAGCAAAAAAGACAGGGCATAAACATTGGCTAGCACTGGATCACCCAGCATGCACCTGTGCTCTGAGGCTGCTCTAGAGCAATGCAAGGCTGAATATATATGAAACCCTCTGGGTTTACAGCCAGAGAGAGGACTTTTCTGGCCTGATCTTTTCAGTGAAAGTCATGCTTTAAAAAGAGCAGGAAGCTCAGAGCCTTCCTTCCTGTAGAACTACAAATGAATTAACACCCTTCCTAGATTATTTTTAGTAAGTGCTGTTTTGGGTATTGAGGGTGATGGGTACTCTGTGAAATCAGCATGATACTTGTTGAAGAAGCTGGCCAGGTCTTTTCTAATACTGAAAACTCTTCCAGGTGTAAAGTCACACTGAATACGGTAGTGTCATCTTTCAAACGGCATTAAAAAACAATTGCAGGGCAAGTTGCATTTTCTTCCTTTTCCACTGTGCATGTACATGTCTGCATATGTGTTTTACAAGTATGTAGTCATTAAAGAAGGGTCTTCCACTCAAACCCAGAGCTGGCTGATATGGCTAGTTTTGCTAGACAGCTTTCTCTGGGGATTTCATGTCTGTACTCTCACTAGATGAAGTAACAGGAGGGTTATCATAACAACCCAGCATTTACATGGGTGTCTGGGGCTCAGAACAAGACAAGCTTGCTTTAACTGCTGGTTCATCTCCCCTGTCCCTAACTGCATTTAAGTTTTTAGGTAAGTCTGTACACCTCTAATAGCCTTGGTGTCTTTATATGAGAATAAAGGGGCACAAATCAGAGGGGTGTTGTGCATTTGACAGGCATCCTCAAATTATTTAGATATGCCAAATTCTCACTTTTGTAAATAACTTGAGGAAATTCTGCTTCTGTGTCCAGAAATTACAGTATCACTACATAACCTTTTGTATGTACTCATTTGTATGCATGCATTCATTATGATTGTATGTATTTTTTTTTTGTAGTACGGGGATGGAATCTAGGACCTTGTTGTACATGTTAAGCAATGGTTCTCTAACACAGCCAGATGACCTTTAAAATGGACTTTCAAGACTCCAGTACTAAGGGTCTACAAGACATCCTACATAGCTTACATTACATGACCAGTAAAGAAAACATGTTCCTTAAAAAACAATACTCATTCCGTTTCTTACTCGTACATAAAGAATACAAAGCATTGCAAGTATTTTTGTGAAGCCCAGTGGCAGTTACAGGGCTTCTATTTCTGTTGCACAGGATCTAAAATTTAATAGTTGAAGTTTGCATTTTATCAAACATTCAAATTTAATTTAACCAGTACAGAAATATGCATGTAGTTAAAAGTATTATAATATGTACTCTGAAAAAAGAATGGTGTTTTTAATCTACAATCAATCTTAGTACTCAGAAGTCTAAGACAGGAAGATTGCTGTGAAGTTATGCCAGCCAGGGCTACAAGTGGAGACTCTGTCTTGAAAAACTGAAAACAAAATAAAGCCAAACCAAAAAGTGAAAAAATCAGGACCCACTGGCTTGGGTTCACTGAATATGAAAAAGTGCATGTTTGCACTCCTCTAATACAGAAGGGTAGCCAATGAGTCACGAGAGAACTCCAGAACGGGAGAAAGTAAATGCTCGGTAACAGATCTGGGCTGTTTCAAAGAAAATTTAGTATTAACCTAGTCACTTCTCTTTTCTTCTAAATCTAGCAGACGAATACATGTGGTTAAATGCTATTCCTAAGTCTCTATTGACATTATGGCTTCTGCTGTGTCCTTCAGTATATTTGTGTGTTTAATTATGGCCATTTCCAACACACTGCAGGCTGAAAGGAATGGCAGAAACCATATTCACTCATCTGTTCAACCACGGCACATAGGAGCCACTAAACAAATGCTCTTTTAGTTAAGCAATCCAATAAAGCCTTCTGGAACACCAACTGCCTTGCTGGACACTTCTGTCTGTAGTCTTGGTTTTTTTTTTTTCCCTTATCTCCCCCTTTTCTTTATATTCATCACTGCTAAAAGTGATTATTTTCATTGAAAACATAAATTTCCTGTTTCTAACCAAATCTCAATCTGCAGTTCCTTTCCTTTTCTCCTGCTGAAGCCCTCACCGCATGTAAATACCAAGCTCACAATTCACCATGGGGTTTTCTGCCTCCCTGTCTTCACACACATTTCTCTATTTAGAATGATACCCCTCCCCCATATCATGCAATCACACATCTCAATTTTCAATGTTAAGTGGTCTCCAGTTCAGAAAATTTTCCTGAAAGTTTGTGAGTATGTAACTGAACTTTAAACTTGTAATTTGGCACACTGCATCCACAATCTGGTTGAATCATTTAACAACTGTATGTTCAGAAAACTCATTCCAACCTCTTCACTTACAGCCTTTCAGTCAGCAGCCCTCTCGAGTCCACAGTCTAACTTCACAGCATTAGAGTGTATGTGTTTGCATTTTTCTTAGAGATGAATACATTCGAAAATAATGGAAAATATCTGTGAGAGAAAGATGTTTCTTATTTCTTATAACTCAAGGCACAGCTCACTGTTATTTGTCTTTTCTAAAAGTCCAAAATTAGGTCAGCCATCTCAGCAGGAAAAGGTGCTTATTGTAAAGACTAAGGGTCTGAGGGTTCCTGAGTCCTATACAGTGGAAGGAGAGAACTGATTCCTGTAAGCTGTCCTCTGTCCTCCACATGTACGCCCACATATTCTCTTCTCTTTCTCCTTTCCTCTTTCTGTCTCCCCCCCCTCCCCCCCCCGCTTTCTCTCTCCCCTATTGCTGTGGCCACAGTCACAACAACTTATAAAAGAAAAAAACATTTAAGGCTCATGGTTTCAGAAGGTCAGAGTTCGTGACCATTGTGTTAACAGGCATAGTACTGGAGCAGTCTGAATATAGATAGGAAAGCTCACATCTTGAGACACAAGTGAAGTTCACCACGTCGAGAAGACAAGGAGCAGCAGAGGGAATACTGTAAGCAAATTTGTACAGAAGCATGCAACCCATTTAGAGAGACATTCCACAATGGTCAGAGCAGGGGCAGACCACTCCCAAAAGACTGCTTCCTTCAACTTCAGGAATACCAAGACAGAAAGGGACTGTGATTTCATCTGAATTTTATTCTATCTATGATGATGAACACATCTGGGAAATATTGGTGGCAGACCCTCAGGAACTTGGGGATATGTTGTAGGCAGGTGAAAAAAAAATGTACAGGCATAACTGCCATTGTACATGTTAGGCAATCTCCCAGTTTATAGAAAGCTGTGGAGGATTTTTAATTGGGTGAAATGTCTGGTTTTTGGTTCTGGATGCAGTCTACAAGAAATACAGAAATGAAGCACAACAGTGTTTCAGTGCACAGAGACTCAACTCATTATCAGAGACTCCTTCTGACAATACCTCTTCACTTTGTCAATAGGAGATAAAGATAAACAAGCCTGCCTGCCCTTCCTTCCTTCTGTCCATCCGTCCATTAAATGGGCTTCTAATTCTGCAAAGACAACAATGCCTACCAATCAGAGCCTGAAACCTTACTAGCTACTTCATTTTCAAATGCTAGTGAAGCTTCCTTCCTTCTAACCAGTATTTAAATTCATGACTGGCTTCATGCACTTCAGGCAATAGCTCTGTCCTGCCTTGAGCTTCCCAAAGCAGATCTGTGGAGTGGCTACAATGGGCCAGACACAGCATCAGGAGATAGGGTTACAGAGTTCTTTGAAAAACAATTAAAAAAAAAAAAAAAAAGGATTTTTATGTGCCAACATCTGAGCATATATTTGTATTAAAACAAATAAATCAATCAATCTTCAGGCTTCTCTCTAATGCTGGGCTTGCTCAGGTCTGTAAAACCCCATAGTACTGTGCAAGAAAAGACTTGATGCATGTGAGAGCAGGTGTTCAGAAGGAATGCACCTCAGAGCATTGCAGCCTTAAGGGTGAAAACTGAACAAGAACAACTCAGCCTCCTACCTTCCTTTATTAGTCTGACATGTCCTCACGTACATCTAAAGGACAGGTCCTTTTTATGAAATCAAGGTAGCATTTATCTACATCTATTGTACTTCTCCCCCTTATAAAATGGGAATCCGATTTTTGAATAGCTATGGAAGGAGGAGGAAAACAATGCAACTAATCTTTCAAGTATCCCTATAAACTTCACTTTGTAAAAAGGATTTCCGGAAGGTAGAAGAAGGAAAATTCCTCTATTTGTATGTTTTATGCTATTCCAAATAAATACATCTATAGGCTGTTAATGGAATGAGTGGATGGTGGTAGTGAGCAGGTTTTCAGCTTAGTTGTTCATAGCCCCCTCCATGTCCTTGCAGCCCCTGGAAGACAGGACTATTCTCCAGGAGTCTCTGCTAGAGCACTACTGTTCATACTCCTCCTGTGTGTACTACACACAGGCTCCAGTTACTCCTCCAAACCACTGATGTATACATGAAGAAATTGCTTTTCATTTTATCAATCTCTTCTACACATCAGTCACATTTCTACTGTACATGTTACAGAACTGTATTTGTTCATGTTCTAAGACCCCTACTGGTCTTAGAACGTATTCAAGGGACATGTTTGGATGAGGCTGCATGCAATTGCAATTCCTACAGGGTCTCTTGATTTGTGTCCATATGCACACATAGCTAGAGATTAGAAATGATGGACGTCCTTCACTACAGCTATTCACTTTGTTTTCTGAAGCAAGGTGTCTTGATGGCCCGGAGTTGACAAATTCAGCTAGACTGGCTCGCCACCAAGTCAAAGAATCTTCCTGTCTCTGCCTTCCCAGTGTTGAGATTGCAAGCAAATATCACCATGTCCAGCAATGATTTTTTTGTTGTTGTTGGTTCTGAGTATCAAACTCATGCTTCATGTGCTTCTGTGACAAGCACTTTATTAGCTGGGCTCCAGCACCCAAAGTTTGATCTTACTAAATTTTAGTACATTACTTTTTCTAATAACTTAAGTTTTTAATGTTCATGTTAAATTTTTGTTATGCTAGCAAAAGTAATTTGAGCATTTTTCTTAGTTATAATTATTCAGAAAATATACAGATATGTCCCCGTATTAACATACTGTGCATAATAACATAAAGGTACACATCAAAATGGGTGCTGCCTAAACTAATCATGAACCCAAGTCTCTTTTTCTTTACCCTTCCGTGTGCACATTTAAGACTCAGTTCCCAAGAGAAACACTGAGCAAAGCAAATGGCTTCACTTCTGTGTCTAGAAGAGACATGCCCAGATCTATCATATTCAATCATGTTCATATGGTATGGTTAAGAGGGAAGAGGCTTGTAGGATTATGATGATGGATAGTAAAAAAAATAGTATCTGGGTATGACAATCTCCAGACTCCTGATACCATTCTAAGCATTTTGCAAAGAATAACCATTTAATCCAGCTAATAGCATGAAGAACAAGGCACTATTATTACCCTTACAAAACCTTACTTTACAAAGTGCCTAACTTGCTTAGATAATATTGTAAGTGATGAAGCAAGGATTTCAATGTGTCTGCCTTTCTCTTGAGTCCTTATTTAACTACTGCAACACAATACAAATGTGTGAAGACTCAAAGCCAAAGGAACAAAGAATCTCACACAAGCAGAAGTGAAATCTTTAACTCAAGGGGAAGTACCTTTCCTTCATTTGAAATGAAGGTTATTATAGAACCACAGAGCATTACTTACTCTAAGAAGCCTTCTACACTGAGAAGAAGGTCAAAAGGCAAAGCTAATCGCACCAGATTTAAGGAGTGGAGTAGATCAAACATGAGCAATAATTACATAATGCCACCTAGCTTCCACTGCATATAACTGTGGTGGTTATGCACCTCTCTCCATAATACCAAGAAGTAATTTATAAGAAAGGAAATGAAGCCTGAAGTGGTTAATTGGCAGAAGTTAGAAGGATGTGAGTAAGAGACTAAATACTCTTGGATTCTGTGCTCTCGGTCCTTGATTACTAAACTATACCTTCCCCATTACATGCTGCTATTACCTTAGACTGTGACATAACTTAAAATATATGATCTTCAAAATCCTGTGGGGGGGGGGAGAGAACTGTCTGCAGGATGTCTTTTTTCTCTTTCCTCTAAGAAATGCTATACATTAGGAATTGCATATTTCACCCTTTTAAAAGGTGAGAGCTAATAAAAGAACACTTTTAGAAAAGGCAACAACCCTAAGTGTGGAATACAGACAGACACAGAAGCGCCTGGCAACTGATCACCTGCTGCAAACCTATGGGCTGCTTCTTTCATGTACTTGGGCTGGATTAAAAAGAATCTATGTTTAATTCCTTCTGAAGCTTTTACTTATTTGGGGGGAGGGGGCTGAGACAGGGTTTTGCTGTGTAGCTTTGGCTGTCCTGGAACTTAAGAGGTCCACTTGCCTCTGCCTCCAGAGTGCTGGGATTAAAGGTGCGTGCAACCACCTCCTGGCTCTTTTGAAATATATATATATATATATACACACACACACACACACACACACACACACACACACACACACATACACACACACACATACATACAGAGCCTATGCATAAAACTTGAGAAATCATCTTATTGCATAAAAAAGTACACAATTTTACATTTGAGATATTATTGCCAGTGTCACATGGCTACCAAATTAGTGTGGAAACTGAAGAGTATCTGATTATGAAGTTCATGGTCTAATGTAGACCACTAAAGTACTTAGCATATCACTAAACTGTATTATATTTTAAATATTATCTTGATGAAAACTGAAAAAGAAAAACACAAACACAAGTCATTCAAACCACAAAGCAAGAGAATACTATAATAATTATCCATGATATTTACCTCAAAGGGCACTGACAAAGGAAAACAAACTCCAATTTCCGTCTGTCTTTAAAAATTACTTTTTAATATTTTGTGCATGGGTATTTTACCCACATGTCAGTGCATGTGTATGCAGCACCCTTGGAGGCCAGAAATGGTAATTGGATCCTCTGAAATTGAGTTACAGACAATTCTGAGCTACCATGTAGGTGCTGGGAATTGAACCAAGATCGTCTAGAAGAACAGTAAGTGCTGTCCTTCCTTCCTTCCTTCCTTCCTTCCTTCCTTCCTTCCTTCCTTCTTCTTCTACAGCTCTTGGATCTTTCTACTTGCAGAGGGCTACGGATATTTTACCATATAATATTTTTTTCACAGTAGGGAAGGTAGCACTCATTTAGAGTGGATGCCAGCTCCCATAATGTGCAATACTCCTCCTAACATGGCTAACTGCTTAAAAATAGATTTGTAGAATTTCTGTAAGTTTAAAAAATGCCTCTTACAATGTAGAGGAAGCAGCTTAAGCACCTGATTGGGTTTGATTTTAAATGCATCCAGATATTTACAAACCTCGAACAGCTCTAGTCATGAGTATGTCCCATGCAACTGGAAAGTCTATAAGCCTTTATGAGAAAGTCACTATTGTAGCAATGTAGTATAACTTAATGAGTAATGAGCTTACTGTTTAGAACAGTGGTTCCTAACCTGTGGGTCATGACCTCTTTGGGTGTCAAACAACCCTTTCACAGGGGTCACGTACCAACATGTGTACATTACATACAATTCATAACAATAGCAAAATTACAGTTATGAAATAGCAATTAAAATAATTTTATGGTGGGAGATCACCACAACATGAGAAACTATATTAAAGGTGACAGTGTTAGGAAGGAAGGATGAAAACCACTGGTTTAGAAGACAAGGCAAAGCAATCGATGGAAACATTGAAAACCTGTAAGTATGCAGCCAAGGATGAACACTTAAAATACATGATGGACTCTGAAAACAGATGAAAGAATAGTTTAATTAGAAAATAGACCATAGCCATAAAGACATTTAAAGAACTAGGAAATATAAGTGGTGAATGGGTACTTGAGAAACCACTGGAACTGAAATATAAGGTATCACTGTTTATATACTAGAACTTTAAATACTGGCAAGGAAGAAAATAAACCAAATTTCTCTTATCACTAGCAGGAATATAAAATTAACCAGCTACTCTGGAAGATTGTCTCTTAAAAAAAAATAAACTAAACATAAATTTATCACACATACTAGGAAAAATAACACTCCTGGTCCCACCAAGATGTCTCCTAAAACCTAGAAATGCTACCTTACCTAATAAAAGAGAAGGAAGTCTAGAGATGGAATTAAGACTGCATATAAGTGGACACAGTGGCTCATCCTTTTTGGGTAGGGCAATTCAATTTAAGATTTACTATTTTACATAACATTAAAATGATTTAAAATGGAAGAAAGGCAGGAGATCAGTAAAGGAAGATGTGAAGAAAGAAGGAAAGTGCAAAAAAAGATGCAACTATACTACTAGCTCTGAAGATGAGAAGGAGCCTCTAGACAAGGATTCAGTGATCTCAAGAGGGACAGAAAAAGGCAAACAAGCCCTAGAGAGATATAGTCCAGAGAAAGACTCAACAAAACTTAAAGTCTAGTCAATTCCAAGTTGTGAACTAAGAAGTGTGCTGTTTCAGCTATTAGACATGTGGTCTGATGCCTATTAAACCTCTCTCTTTGAGGCTTAGGGATTGGAAGAGGAAAGGTTCTTCCATTAATTAAGACCTAGAGGTAGTGAATGATTTTAAGGAAACAGCATTTTCCAGAAACATCAGGGCACATTCATGTGTGAACTCACCGACTGTAAAAGCATACACAATACCTGTACAAGCTCAAGCCAGACAAAATTCCAACAAAGAAGAGGGGAAATAGACAAAGTCCCACCCATAGTGAAGATGCTATCTGAAAATGATAGCTACTGGGAAAGGGAAAAGTCAGTTTTATTCAACAGAGTGACACTGGGTATATCAACTACACTGCTGGGCAGACTCCACATTCAGGAGTATTTGGTCAATACAAATCAGACTCCACTATTTATTTTAGAGGCTTCTTCTCCACCCCCCCCCCTTTAAAAATAGAACATGAAGTTGGGGGTGGTGAAGTTTAGGGGAGAACATAGGAAGAGTTGACAAAAAAATACTGTATGAAATTTTCAAAGAACAAACTAAAAAAACAACAAAATGCTTTACTCTCATCAAATTTATGAGCACTGTCAGTATAATGGTGTGTGTGTGTGTGTGTGTGTGTGTGTGTGTGTGTGTGTGTGTGTGTGTGTGTGTGTGTGTTTTACTTTCTGGAAATAGGTCTCATTTAGCAGTCCAGACTAGCATCAAAATCATGACAAGCCTTGTAGGAACTGGGATAAAGATCTGTGGCTTTTCTTCCTTCCTTCCTTTCTTTCTTTCTTTCTTTCTTTCCTTCCTTCCCTTTCTTTCCTTTCTCTCTCGCTCTTTTTTTTTTTTTTTTTTTAAGTAGTCTATGTGACTCAGGATTAATCGAACTAGCAGAATACATGGAACTAAAAATGAAACAACCAGGTTTTGCTCAACAAAGCATGTTTGCAAAAATATACTTGATGTGCCCTGGGTTAATTAATAAACATTGGCAAATTCAAGTGCAACATATTTACAGACTATTTTATTCTCAATAAAATAGTGTTTTCATTTAACCAGTGATGCAATTCTACTGCTTTAATGAAAAAGTAAAATTTATGATTTTGGGATAGAACCAGCCAAATATAGATTATTGGTGAATATTAGTCAATTAATAAGGTTAAGCTACAGGTGTGTCTATACTTGTGAGGACCTCACAACTCCCCCAAATTTCTAACTCACGGGTAAAACATAGCAAGCATCAAACTGTTTACAACAGGGTTTCTTCAAACATTTAAACTTACTTCTCAAATAGAAAAAATGCCCACACTATGACTTATATTTCCTGATCTGGTAAAGAAAATATAGGTAAAAGGTAAAATTTCAAATTATCTTTACCCTCTCCCTACCTTCAGCTCATTTTGTTAAAGATAGCTCAGTGTTCTTTTACTGTAAATTAATATTCTTCCTCTGGGTACTAAGCCTGACTAAACTGTACTTTTAAAATGTTCTACATTGAAGGTAAATCCAAAAAAACATAGGATTCAAAATTATGGAATGAGAAAGTCACATGAAGATATTGGATCACTGCTATTGGAATGAAACTCAAAAGCCTGTGATTTATTTACTTTTGAAAGTAACTGACACCTTGTCACAACTCCTCTGCCTTGCAGAGGTTAACAAGTTATCCAAGGCAGACAGGCAAAGAGCAGCCTCTGTCAAATGTACAGCATGCTTGGGCAGGAACTTCCTTCATACATGAACTAACAGGCTTGTTTTCTCATCATAACCCAAGGCAAACAATGAAGGAGTCATTCCAAACCCAGAGTCACAACAGACTGAGGGCCTAGCGCACTCAGCTGGGTAACCAGTGGCAAACACATTCACAAGAAATGTTTTAACAGACTGCCTATGTATCATCCCCTCAGATGCTCTCAGTTCTGTCAACTCCGAATCTGTAAATCTGTAAGGACTATTCAAAATATGAGCCAATAAGTAACACACACACGCACGCACGCACGCACGCACACACACGTCCCTCAGAATCTCAGGTGATGCTCAGGGAAGCTAGGGAAAGCAATGCAATTTCTTTTATGAAGCAGTGCAACATGCAGTGCTTCCAACAAGACTGATGAGGACACTGGAACAGAGAAACCGGTCCTGTGTTTCATTCTCATGGCATTGTCACACTGTTCCTTGAACAAACAAACTGAATCCTATTTATAGCATTCACACATGAAACTATTTGGATTTTAGGAATAATCGTCTTAAATGAAAAAAAAATAGGTTTTTCTTTTTTTGTTACGTGCTCAAGAAAACTACACTAAGTTATTGTAAGGAATCCCAACAGGTCCCATGTACATGTAAGAGGTACTATGTGTTTTAGATTGGCACAGAGGAACTGAGGATAGTGACATAAATTACCAGCATTTCCAGGCTGAGAAGGAGTGTGGGTTTCTGTCAGGTAAGACTGGCTGTTGCTACCAATACTGACAGGAAGAGTTAGTGGAGTGATGCTCTACCAAAGAGCAGGGATGCAGAGAGAGCAGCAAGAGAGGGAAATCCTACTCCAAATGCCCTGTTGGTAGAGTTTTGCTTTGTTTTTCTCTCCATAGAGGACTAAGACTGTTCAACTTGAATTTTATCATTTTTGTAACATAGATAATAAAACTGTTTGGGCACAGTAAACATATAATCCCTTTCTTTACATATATTGTATTTTAAAATATCTATTGTTGATATTATTTCACCTAGCAAAAATTACTTCAGAGTTGAATCTACAATTTTTAATAGTTTCAAATAATTCATATTAATGACAGAAAAAATATTAGAAATTTATAATACTGACTTGACAGGCTTTGTTAGAGTGAATGTCATCAAATAACAACAGAGATTATGTTCTGAGGACAGAAAGCAAGAAAAACAACAATTTTGATCAAATACTCAGCAGTTTGTGATGTTTATTTCTTTATTTTCTACTTGACTGGCATAATTTAGAGAACTAGGTCAACTGTTCATGAATCTGCTTCAGTGTCTTACTATCTACTCAAGCCACCATATGTTATTTTAGAAATGAGAAAGTAGAGATAAATAAAAGTAGCAAATGAATGAAAGAATGAGTAAAGATAAAGTTACCTGCCTTTGGATCACTTCCCCATTTGCTCTTTAGAGATTACAGTGTTATAGGAAGTATCCTGAGAGAGGGTGGGGAGCAGATGGATAATAAAGACCATTACTCTGAGCTCAGGGTTCTCATTTCACTACTTCCACAACTAGTCCTCAGAGCACACAAACTGGTCTTGTCACCATCATGAAAAGATGTGATTTTGTGTTTAATATAATGCATCAATCATCCACTTTGAATTAAACATTAAAAAACTGAAACATCATTCACAAATTCAAATAACTGAGACTGTAATGAAAATGTAACCAAAACTCTTATGTATTTTTTTTATTTCCTCACAGAAGCAAACATCTTTTACAAAATGGCTCAAAAAACTATCACAGGGATTTCAGTAAGTTTGTTCTCCAGGCCTCATCCAAACTTGCTTTCCCACCCCTCCCCACCAGACCTGCTGTTTACTATGGTAGCAAGCAGATGACTGAAGTCACTTCACTGTGTTGCTCAATAAAGCTGTATGATTCACTAAATACAGAAAACTCTTTTCTTGCCCAAGGAAGAAGGGAAAGTATGGAAGAATGCCTACTTTGTTCCACTGCTAAATGAGTTGAGTGTTGTGTTACGCTTTTCTCTTGTCTATGGTAAGTAAACTCATTACAACATTCAACATATAAAAGTTCATTAGTAGCTGGGCAGTGGTGGCATACACATTTAATCCCAGCACTTGGGAGGCAGAGGCAGGCGGATCTCTGTGCATTCAAGGAGTCTGCTCTACAGAGAGAGAGTGCCAGGACAGGTCCCAAAGTTACACAGAGAAACCCTGTCTCGAAAAAACAAAATTAACAAACAAAAATCATTAGGAACAATCTATTAATAATTTACTGGTAATCTTACACTTATGGACAAATACACGTTAGAGATGTTTAGAAAGTGAAGCTTTAAGAATACTGCTTCCAGTTTTCTGGGCACAGTAGGTAAATTCTGAGCAAACAACCTGACATAACTTTTTCTCTTGAGACAAGTTCTCAGCCACATTGGTTCCAAATTCACTAGGAAGCTGAGGACGACCCTGAACTTCTTGATCTTTCTGCCTCCACCTCCTGAGGGCAAGGATTACAGTGTGCACCAACACTCTTGGCTTATGCAATGACTGAGCTTGAATTACTGTGTGTCACATGCTAGAGGCCACTCTATGAGCCAATCTACACTCTGAAGTACATGGCTTGTTAATGGCACAGTAAAATCTTAAGTGCATTTACACCAGTTATAATCTTACTGAAAAATCAGCAACACTGTGTTTATCTGCAGATCTTATAACTCTCTCCATAGAATCAGGTTTCAGCAAAGTTTTACTAAAAGGTTTAGGTTTCCAAAACTTCTTGTATTCACATGAAGTTTATTGGTATTCTAAGAAGAATTAAGACTGAGCAAGCAGAGCATATAAAAATAAATGAACTATGTATGCACTTTCCAGATAATTACTAGATTTATTTCTTATTTACTAACATGAGTAAGACAAATATTACAATTTATGTTTTTTGAAGTTATGCTGAATTTGACATTGTTTAAAATGTTTTCTTAGACAAGTCCAATCAAAGGTAGAATGTAAAATATTGGACCTGAATTTAAGATTCCTTTAAAAATCTAATTTAGAGCAAGCTCAAAATTAAATAAATAAATAACTCAAATTGTTAATGATGTTAAATACTATTTTAAAGAAATCTAAGCTTTAAACTAGGGATCAGGCTCACTAAGTAGAGCGCTTAGCTAGCATTCAAATGTCCCAGTTGGATCCCCAGTACCACATAAACTTAGTGTAGTGGTGTGTATCTGTAATCCTAGCACTGCAGATATGGAGCAAGGTAACATACATATTCAAGGCCATTCACAGTTATATTTGCAGGTCTTGGAGACTACTAGCCTGTGCTACATGAGACCTTGTTCTAAAACAAACATAAAAAAGAAACAATAACAACAAACCCTGATGAATTAACAAAGTAAGAAAGCTAGCATATAATGATGGCATCAAGGACTAGAGTTCAGGGTTGCTTTTTGTGACAGCAGTTCTGATTTTTGAAAGGAGCTATTAAAGGATGGAAAACTAGCTGCCCTTTCAACACATTTCCAGGTCTAGGAAGAAAGAAAGGGACATCACAGACCAGAAAGACTGTCTAGCTACCCCCGTCCCAATCAGGCATAGAGAAAACTGCAGGATCAGCACTGAGTAGCAGGCACACCTCTATATTACACAGTCCATACCTTCATGGGAAATGTGTGAGTAAGTTAGTAGCAAAAAATCTCAAGACTGATTAAGAACATAAAAAGGTAGTACTTTAAAGAGGTTTTGTTTTGTTTTGTTTTGCTTTGCTTTGAAGTCTAACTCTGGGACTGTTCCTTGCTTTCAGAGGGCTGAAATTCCATTCCCAGCACCCACATCCAGTGGATCACAATTGCCTGAAATTCTGGGTCTAGAGTAGTCAGTATCCTCCTCTACTGGTCTCTATGGGAATACAATTATGCATCCATGTGCACACACAGAGAATCTATAGATAAAAAAAGAATTGTTAAAAGGTAAAATTTTGATGTAAAAACACTAATTGTAAAGACAAACTATAAGGGAAAAGATTGCTAAATTTAAATACAGAGATGAGCTCTTCTATAATAAAAGACTACATTACAAAGAACAGAAATAAGCAATAGGATTCAAGAAAACATTTGCTATATATAGCTGGAAAAGAATTGCTTACCATTAGTACATAAAAAATTTACAAAATGATAGAAAAAAGTCATTGGAAAGATGGAAACAAAAATAGCAAAGAGGATGGGTAATGTTTGAGGACAGGGAGCACAAAATAATCCTATTTGCACATCCAAGTGGTGGTGGCACATGCCCTTAATCATAGGGCTCAGGACACAGAGGCAGGTGGATCTCTGAATTTGAGGTCAGTCTGGTCTATACCGAGTTCCAGGACTACACAGAGAGCCTCTCTGCCTCTAGGTAGCTCCAGAAACAGCTAATAATGGGTCAAAATGGGCATGACCAATCCATCAGTTAAGACGTTTTCTTAAAAACAGTTTGCCATATAGTACAGGCTACCCTCAAATCCAGGACCTTCCTGCTTCAGCCTTTTGAGTGGTGGAATCCCAGACATGTCCCATCACATACACTCAGCTGAAGATTTATTCACATAGTTGGTACTTAAAGAATGGAGCTGGTTAACACGTGAAGATAGGCTTATAGTTCCTTTGCATGGTACCACTTTCATGAATCACAACAATGTATTCTCACTTTGAACAGTGTATTTACTGATCTAAGTATCTCTGTGGAGCTATCTACAATTGATGCAGTTATGAGAAGTTAGAAGTTCATGAA
The DNA here is from genome assembly GCF_943737965.1 of Phodopus roborovskii. Classification (NCBI taxonomy): domain Eukaryota; kingdom Metazoa; phylum Chordata; class Mammalia; order Rodentia; family Cricetidae; genus Phodopus; species Phodopus roborovskii. The sequence goes on from NW_026126433.1 coordinate 1,333,988, forward strand.
AAGTACTTCTGAGATAGCCAGGAGAAGGCATTGCTTAATGTAATTTTGTTGCAAAGCATTGCTTTTTGGGAAGATGATTTTAAAAATCTCACTTCCTAGATAATGGGTAGAATTGCTAGCAACAGGCAGAGAAGGAATTGTGATTTGTGAGCCATGGTATTTTGTAAAAGGGGTGGGGGCGGGAGAAAGAAAAGAAAAAAATTTTTTTATCTTAATAGACTCTCCCATCATGACTGTGCATTATAGAAAACACGACTGGCTGTAGAATCCAATTTCCTTTAACACAAGTCAATTCCTCCTTTATTCCCATGCATACAGGAATTTATAACCCACCTGGTCACTTATCATAAGAAGTCCTTTCAGAGGAGAAGAGAGGAGATAGAGGTACCCCACAGGCTTGTCTCATTCTGTTGTTCTATTATACAAACACTGGAAAGATAGAAATCTATCTAGGAAACTGATACTTCAAAGTCCTCCATGCAAACTGGCCTGACTATGAAATCAGCTGAGTTTAGAGAAAGTGGATTGCTTAATTTTAAGTCCTTTATCATTAGTGCTAAGACAAAAAGTAGACGAAACAAAATGTGACATCTACTTTTCTGGAATTAATTTTAATGCTGGTATGTAGCCAAGTGTAATCTCCCACATTAACAGCAAGAGTGCTACATAGAACAATGCCTGGAACTGCTATTAAACATTTCAATCAACATGTTCTTTTGAATGGAGAATGAGTAGTTAATATGGTGATAAAATCTTAGGACTAAGAAAGATTTATTTATAATATTCAAGTAAAATTGGTAAATGAGTAACACATGCTCAAATCAAACTAACAGAAGCCACCTAAGCAGTAAGTCAGTTCAGAGTCAGAAGTTCAAGAAAGGAGGGGTCAGGGGAGCAGCCATAATCAGGAAACCAAAAGAATAGTAGCTTCCTCAATATTAAGGGACAAAGCAAAATGACCTTCCCTACCTTGTGATTTAAAATTAGACAGGAATATGACCAGTATAAGCTGGTCACAAGGTTAGAAAAATGAGAAAGCACTGAGTTATTAGGTACATGCTTATAGAAAATCAATTAACTTGCGAAGATGACAAAGAACAAACTCAGCAGACACAAATATTCAAGTGAATGACTTAGTTTCTCTAAGAGGCATCAATTAACTTGCGAAGATGACAAAGAACAAACTCAGCAGACACAAATATTCAAGTGAATGACTTAGTTTCTCTAAGAGGCAGGGAAGTAAGAAACCAGAAGTACTGGGGAGCCATCTTTCTTAATCCAACAGCATTGCATGAGTCAGATAATCCGCCTTGAGAGAGGCCAGCCTGCCAGTGCATAGAAAGCTGCTTAGTAAGTGCTAAAAATATCTCTAGATATTCAAGAGATGGACAAATCATCCTCCAGTTAGAGTAAAAGAAAAAATGCTAATTTTAGATACCCTTCCTCTCAGAGGTGATGCTTTTAAGAACCATTTTCTTAGTAATTCAATAACAATACCAGACGGCCACTCAAAACTACTCCTGCTTCTGGTTTTAAGGTGATGTGTCAAACAATCTGCATTTCTTCCAGATTGTACAAATATATTCACAAGATATGAAAAGGGAAGGGAGTTGGTATATGAATACCACACTTAGGAACTGGGAGTGGTGGCATGCACCTTTAATCCTGGCACTAGAAGGACAGCTTGGTCTACATAGTGTGTTCCAGCATAACCAAGGCAACATATAGAGACCATGTCTCAAAACACCAATAATAATAGGGGCTGGAGAGATGGCTCTGTAATTAAGAGCATTGGCTGCTCTTCCAGAGGACCCTGGTTCAATTCCTAGCACCCACATGGCAGCTCACAATTGTCTGTAACCTAATTTCCAGGGGATCCAGAGTCCTCATGAGGCAAAACACTAATGTGCATAAAATAAAAATAAGTTAATTATTTAGAAAAACAACACCAACAATAGAAATATGAAACATGTAAGTTTTATAAAGTAGGTAGCATTCCAGGCAATGTTAGTACTGTGAATTTAGGAAAAGCCTGGAAGATGGATTTGCTGTTCTTTTATGAACTCAAATTGAAAACAACAACAACAAAAAATCAAACTAAAGCACACTGCAACTCCTGAACTCTGAAACAGGTTCTGTATCAAGAAATAAATATGTAACTCAAGGCAGGAAAACCTATGACCAGAAAATGTTAGTATTATTATTTTTTTTTTGTTGTTGTTCTTTTATTTTTACTATGGGTTTATACTAGATTATGCTAAAAAAAACCAAGTTAGGGTACAGGCAAGCAATTTTTTTCATTTATTGACAAATACATTCTTTCATATAATATATTCTTATACAGTTTCCTCTCCCTCTACTCCTCCTCCCAGTTCCTCCTTACCTACCCTCCCATCTGGATCGACCCCCTTTCTGTCTTTCAGAAAACAAACAGGCATCTAGATTAATAATAGAATAAGATAAAACAAAAAGCAAGTAACACTGGAATAGGACAAAATGAACAGAAGGAAGAGTGCAAGAAAATGTAAAAATCAGCTATAGATGCAGAGACCCATTCATTTGCACACAAAGAAATCCCATTAAAAACACAAAGACAAAAGCTGTTATATGTGGATAACTGTAGAATAAAAACGATAATCTCTGAGGGGAGGGTGGGTGGACAGGAGGGAGGGAGGGAGGGGGAGAGGAAGGAGGGGAGAGGAGGAGAGCCTCTGACATGACCTTATGAGACAAGGAAACTCCAAAGATGCTGCTGAGTTAATTTTTCTACTGGCTATCTACTAGACATGAAGTCTATCAGAAAAGTGTTTGTTTCCCCAGTAAGACTCCCTTGGAGAAAACTAAATTTTCATTTGTAAGTGGTTACTGACCGGGAGATACCATATCTTTTAGTTCTCAGATACCATCTGGTGCAGACCTATGCGTATGCTTGGGAAAGCAATTTCTAATACTTTCCTGTATCAACTCTTCTACCCAAAGGTTTTGCTTTTTCTTTACATTTAAGTGGGTTACAATGAGATGACTACAGAGACAAAATGTACTGTGATCTGATTTGAGCAGGTATTTTTCAGATATTTGGTAACAGCTGTAAGAAAACTAATAATATAGTGCATATCTAAAGAATGGAGATGAAAAGAACGGAGTATATTGTTCATGCAGGAAGACACCGAGTTTCAAAAAAAATGTCAGTGAAGCTGAAGCCAATTATACCAAATGCTCAAAATCAGTCTGGAGAAAATCTGTATCAAGAATGAAGGCTTCACAGTCAGCACCACAGCAGGCAGCAGCAAAGCCTCAACCTCCAGAAACTATCCAACCACCAGAGCCTCAGTCTCAGCCAATTCTGCACCTACACTGAGCAGAGACCATCTAAGCCTCAGGCCCAACTACATCTAGAGAAGCAATCAACAGAGGTTCAACCCTGTCTGCACCTGAAGGAGCATTCAATAGAGCCATAGCCTCCAACTACACCAACTGAATGAGAGGGACCCCCCCCCCCAAAGCACAGGCTCCACCTGTACCAACTGGAGGAAGAGTAGGCAAGGTAAGAATACTTTCAACAACACAAAGAGCAATATAGCACAACCAGAAACTAGTGGTTCTATAGCAACAATAACTCAACATCCCAATGCTGATGAAGCAGATGAAAATCTTAAAAATATGAGGACAATTGAGGCCCTTAAAGAGGAAGTGAAAAATTCCCTTAAAGAAATGGAGGAAGAACATCAAATACCTTAAAGAAAACCAAGAAAAAGCAATCAAACAGGTGAAAGAAACAGTTCAAGACTTGAAAATTGAAATAGAGGCAATAAAGAAAACTGGGGGAAACTCCAAAAGTGGAAAATCTGGGAACTACAGACTCAAGCAAAAACAACAGAATACAAAAGATGGAGGAAAAGAATCTCAGGCGTTGAAGAAAGAGAAAATAGATTCATTAGTCAAAGAAAATGTTAAATCTAACAAATTCTTAACACAAAATATCCAGGAAATCTGGGACACCACAAAAGGGCCAAACCTAAGAATAATAGAGATAGAAGGAGAAGTCATACAGTTCAAAGGCATAGAAAATAATATATTCAACAAAATCATAGAGGAAAATTTTCCCAACCTAAAGAAAAACATACCCGTGAAAGTACAAGAAGCTTACAGAACACCAAATAGACTAGACACGCCCCCCAAATTCTCTTGCCACATAATAATCAAAATACTAAAATTACAGAATAAAGAATGTGGTAGAATATTATTTTAAAGTATGTTTTTGTTTATGCTGCATTTATTTATTAACTCTATGAAGCTGTTGTTACTGTGCCTGTCTAAAATACCTGATGGCCTAATAAAGAGGTGAACAGCCAATAGCAAGGCAGAAGCAAGAATAAGCAGGGTTGGTAAGGAGAGCAGAAACAGAAGGAGAAGAAAGGGGGAGAGAGAGAGAGCAAGAGAACAAGGAGAGGAGGAAGACAGGAGCCAGCCATGGACTAAGAAGGAAAGTTAAGATATACAAAATTAGGAAAGATAAAAGTCCAGAGGAAAAGATAGACAGGTTAATTTAAGATAAGAAAAGCTAACTAGAAACAAGCCAAGCTAAGACTGGATACCCATAATTAAGAATAAGCTGCTGTGTATGATTTACTTGGGAACTGGGTGGAGCCCACCACCCCCAAAAGGTCAAAAGGGCGGAAGAGTAAAAATCACACAACAAAGGAGCTGCAAAGGAAAAGACCAAGTAACATATTAAGCCAGACCTATCAGTATTACACCCAATGGTAACAATGAAAGCCAGAAGGCCCTGGTCAGGCATTATGCAGACATTATGCCAGCAAAGCTTTCAATCACTTTAGATGGAGAAAACAAGATATTTCATGACAAAAAAACAGGCAGTAGAAAATCCCACACCAGCAAATCCTTAAGAAGAAAAACACATACATAATAGAACCACCACCAATAAAACAAAAAATAACAGGAACTAGCAATCACTGGTCAGTTTTATCCCTTAATAGCATGTGACACAGGTTACCCACACTGGATACGAAAAGTCTTCATCCTTCTGCTGCATAAAAGAAACATATCTCAACTATAAAAACAAACATTACCTAAGAGTAAAGGGTTGGAAAAAGATTTTTTTATTCAAATTGATCTAAGAAAAAAGGCTGGTATAGCTATTCTAATATCTAATAAAATAGATTTCAAACTAAATTAGTCAAAAGAGATGAAGATCATTTCATGTTCGTCACAAGAAAAATCCATCAATACTGAATGTCTATGACCCAAATACAAGGGCACCCTCATTTGTAAAAGATACATTACTAAAACTTAAATCACTCATCAAGCCCCACACACTGATAATGGGAGACTTCAATACCCCACTCTCACCACTGAATAGGTCTACCAAACTGAAACTTAACAGAGAAATAAAGGAACGAATGTGATATAACTCAAATGGGCTTAGACATCTATAGGACATTTCACCCAAACACAAAAGAATATACCATTCTTCTCAGCACCCCATGGAATCTTCTCTAATATTGACCACATACTCGGTAAGAAAGCAAACCTCAACAGACACAAAAGAATTGAAATAACCCCCTTTATCTCCATGGCTTAAAGTTAGAATTCAACAACAACACTAATTGGAGGAAGACCATAAACTCATGGAAACTGAACAATGCACAACTAAATCACCACTGGGGCAAGTAAGAAATAAAGGAAAGAAAGACTTCCAAAAACTCAATGAAAATGACAGCATAATATACCCAAACTTATGGGACACAATACAAATACTGATAGAGGAAAATTCACAGCACTAAATGCCTAGATGAAGCTAGAGAAATACGACACTAGCAAATTAACAGAACAACTGAAAATACTAAAAGCAAACTCATACAGGAGTACAGGGCTGGAAATAATGAAAATGAGGGCTTTAAAAAAAAAAAATCAATAAAACAGAAGCAAAGAAAACAATACAAAGAATCAATAAGACAAAGAATTGGTTCTTAGAGAAAAATCAACAAGATAGATAAACCTTTATCCAAACTTATCAAAAGACACAGAGAATACCCAAATTAACAAAATCAGAAATGAAAAGGAGGATGTAACAACAGACACTGAGGAAATCCAAGGAATCACCATGTCATACTTCAAAACCTGTACTCCACAAAATTAGAAAGTTTAAAGAAAATAGAAAATTTTCTGGATAGATACACATAACCAAAATTAAATCAAGACAGATAAACTTAAATAAACCTATAACCCCTATGAAATGGAAACAGTCATTAAAAGTCTCCCAACCAATAAAAGCCCAAGGCCAGATAGTTTCAGTGCAGAATTCTATAAGAACTTCAAAGAAAAGCTAATACCAATACTCCTCAAAGTATTTCAGACAATAGAAGCAGAAGGAACATTGCCACGCTCTTTTCATGTGGTTATAGTTACCCTGATACCCAAACCACACAAAGACACAAATAAGATAGAGAATTGCAGACCAATCTCCCTCATAAACACTGATGCAAAAATACTAAATAAAATACCAGGCAAACCAAATCCAATAACACATTAGAAAAATCATCTACCATGATTAAGCAGGCTTCATCCCAAAGATGCAGGGATGGTTCAACATACAAATAGTCAATGTAATCCCTGTAAAAACAAACTGAAAAAACAAAAAACAAACAAACAAAAAAAAAAAACATGATTATCTCATTAGATGCTGAAAAAGTCTTTGAAAAAATTCAATACTCCTTCATGATAAAGATCTTGGAAAGAGCAGGGATAGAAGGAACATACCTAAACATAATAAAGGCAATATACAGAAAGCCAAAAGCCAACATCAAACTAAATGGAGATAAACTCAAAGCGATCCCACTGAAATCAGGAACAAGACAAGGCTGTCCACTTTCTCTGTATCTATTTCATACAGTAAGCAAAGTTCTAGCTACAGCAATAAAACAACAAAAGGAAATCAAGGGGATACGAATTGGAAAAGAAGAAGTCAAACTTTTGTTATTTGCTGATGATATGATAATTTACATAAATGACCCCCAAAAAATTCTATCAAGGAACACCTACAACTATTAAACACCTTCAGTAATGTAGCAGGATACAAGATTAACTTAAAATAAAATATTCAATTGACATCCTATATGCAGATGATAAATGGGGCTTAGAAAGAAATCAGAGAAACATCACCCTTCACCTTAGCCCACATATGTGGGTTAATCCTAATCAAACAAGTGAAAGACCTATAATGACAAGAACTTTAAGTCTTTAAAGAAAGAAATTAATGAAGATATCAGAAAATAGAAAGATCTCCCATGCTCTTAAGATAGGATCAACATACTAAAAATGGCAATCCTACCAAAAGTAATCTATAGATTCAATGCAGTCTCCATCAAAACATCAGCACAATGCTTAACTTCATATAGAAAAATAAAAAATCCATGCTAGCCAAAACAGCTGTACAATAAAGGTTCAACTGGGGGCATCACCATCCCTGACATGAAGCTGAAGCATGCATATGTGTGTGTGTGTGTGTGTGTGTGTGTGAGTGTGTGTGTATGTATGTGTAATATATATATATAAAATGTTAATCAAATGGTGCTGGTATAGCTGGCTCTTGACATGTAAAAAAATTACAAATAGATCCATAATTATCACTATGCACAAAACTCAAGTCGAAATGGATCAAAGACCTCAATATAAATCCATCCACACTGAATCTCAGAAGAGAAAGTTGGCAATACCCTTGAATGCATAGACACAGGAGACCACTTCCTAAAGAGAATACCAGTAGCAGACACTGAAATAATTAATAAATGGGACTTCCTGAAACTGAGAAACTTCTGTAAAGCAAAGAACATGGTCAACAAGTCAAAATGGCTCCCTACAGAATGTGAAAAGATCTTCTTCACCAACCCTACATCTGACAAAGGGCTGATCTCTAAAATACAAAGAATTCAAGAAATTACACACCAAACTACCAAATAATCCAATAAAAAATTGTGGTACAGATTTATAAAGAGAATATTAGTGTAATATCCATTTATCCTTCAAAACTCTTGGAATATTTTAAGATAAACTGACTTTAATACTTTAATCTCAGTAATTTATCTGAGTAGACAAACCAGATTTACTGAGTATCACAAGAACCAGAGTTCTCCTATGAACACCTAAGGATTCACCCTCCATAACAGAAATCTAGTCCCTCCTCAAAACAGACTGTCCTGTGCTTCCTACCTCTCAGAAGCTTTGGAGACTGTAAGTCAGGAGTGACCCCAACCATCCCAAATGTGCTGCCGATGAACCACTGAGAATATGAAATCTGTCTATTAACAAAGGCTGAATAAGTTTTGGAGAAAAACAACACTAACTCCCAAATGAACCTAAAAACAGCTAAATAAATGGCGGTAGCACCAAGTTATTTATTGTTTTTCCCTTTCCTTTGGAGTTACATGGTTTGAAAACCCTAAACTCTTTTTTATCAAACTCCTATGAGGAAAAAAAGCAATAGCATTTCAGGCTCATGATTTTAACAGAACGTCCAGTGCTCACAAGCCTTTATAAATAAAGTTACAAGAAGGTGATGTTTATTTTGTTTGTGCGTGAATGTAAACTTATATCAAGTTTATCCTGATAAGTAAATAAATTACATGATATTCTACTTAGGTGAGTGTGAGTGAGTGAGTCAGGCAAGGAAGCAATTGGTTTGTTCTCACTTCTCTCCTGACAGAGTCCTAGGAAAAGATGTCGATCCTTGTCCAGCAATGCAGGATAGCTTGGGAAAAAACTGTTTACAACATGTTCATTTGTTTTGGTTTCTTACTGAGCTTTAAACTCTGGGACAAATATTATAGCTCATATAGTAACATAAATGGTACAACTAAAAAAGAAAAATTTGGTGTGAACACATACAAAAAATTATGACACATCATCTCCCTTTGTTTTGTAAGATCACTGACACATCTTTTAATGACACTAAGTGTTGCTGTTCAGCATGGGGAAAGCTAACTGCAGGAATGCATGGAAGTACAGGAGCATGGATGGAGTGCTGGTCTCCGCATGTGCAGCACTACTTTTCTAGAATTCTTTACTGTAAAGTTTGTCAGCCATGTTATAAACTTACAAGGATATGTAATTTACCTCTCTTGCTATTTTTTGAAATACAGTATTGTTCTGTAGCACAGGCTACCATCAAAGTTGGAATACTTTTCTGCCTCAGCTTTCTGGGTGCTAGGACTTAGGTGTTATACCATTACATCTGGCTGTAAATGGCTGTAACAGTTACTTTCCTATTGCTTAGTTTCAGAGGAATAAGAGTCCATCACATCATGGTGGGGAAGTGTGGCAACAGGCAGACATGGCAACTGCAGAAGTAAGCGAGAGATCACATGTCGATCTGCAAGCAGGAAGCAGAGAGAGAAAGATGACAGGGAGAGGACAAGCAGATTGGGGATGGAGCATGGCTTTTGAAAACATCAACTGGGGATGAAGTATTGAAATGTTTGAGACTAAGAAACATCTGATTCAAACCTCCATAACTGCCTTATTTGTAATATTTTGAGATAAACATACTGGTATACTACATATATAATCTGAGCACATATATAAAGCTGAGGCAGGAGAATAGCAAGTTTGCTGATGGTTGGACTACACATTAGGTTTTAGGCCACCCTGGGCTACAGTAAGACTCTTCTCAGCAATTTCCCTCAAATGTGTTTCCTGAGAAAATGTCAACTTGGGTAATTTACTCACAAGCCAATCTTATAAATGCAGTTCCTTCTTAACCCTAGGTACACAAAACAAACCTAGAATTTATAGCATGTATTTAGAGATGAAACAAAATTATTTTGGAGATCAAACTGCGGAGTGAGAATGAATAAGTTGCTCTTTTAAAAAATTTAATGAGCACCTACTCTCTTGCTGCTTCAATCTTTTTATTATATTTAAAAAATTTATATACACTAAGTGCATGTCTGTGCACAACTATACCAAGTGTTGAGGTCAGAGGACAACTTTTGGGAATCAGTTAATTCCCATTATGTAGGACTCTGGGATTAAATTCAGGTCATTAGGTTTGTGCCTTTACCTACTGAGATCTCTTGCTGGTGCATGAATAGATTTTTAAGAAACAATATCAATGTCTCAAAAAAACAGATATCTTGTGTTGAAGACATGGTTCAGTTGGGAGAGTGCTTGTCTTGCATTCATGAAGCCCCGACTTTGATCTCCAATAGTCTCAAAAAAAGAAAAAAAAGAAACCTAGCCTCAGTTGTCCAGCATGCTTGTAAACCCAACAGTTGTTCAAGGTCATCCTCAGCCATCTAATGAGTTTCTAAGTTGAAGGCCAATCTGAAATATACTAAATCTTGTCATGGGGCAGGGGGTTGGGGAGAGGGGGTTATACAGAGCAAGATTTTATAGCTTTTATTTTAAAAGACAAAAACTGCAGAGTAATTCACCAATTACCAATTCAAAGTACTGTTGAAGAATCTGAATAAAGATATGAGTGATGTAGAATACAGATTTAATTTTTTTCTTTACAGATTTATTTTTTTACCATATGTATAAATGTTTTATATGTATGACTACATTTATGTGAAGGTACTGTGTGCATGGTTCTCCTCAATGAGACCAGGAGAAGTCACTTAGGTCCCCAGGAACAGGGGTTGTTATAGATTGTTGTATGCAACCCTGTAGGTACTAAGAACAGGATTCCTGCTGAGTCATCTCCCCAAGCTCCAAATAGTTTTTAATCCTCACAGGGAAAGCTGTTATTTGCTCCTACCTAATATTACCAATTAAGCAAGTTTTGAAAAAAAAGAAAACCACAACAGATTCCTTTCTCCTGCCTAACTATAAAACAATACAAATAAAGGGGGGGGGGAGATTTAAAAATAACTGGGGAGATGTTTAGTGGATCAGAGTTCTAGTTGTGCAAGCATGAGGATATGGATTTGAGTCCTTAGCATTCATGTAAGAAGGCTGTAATGGGGCTGTGTGTGTTTATAACCATAGCACTGTATGGTGAAAATAGGTATAGCCCAGGAACTAACTGGCCAGCCTAACTAGCCAAACTAGCAAGCGTTGGGTTCAATGAGAGGCCCTGTCCTGTCTCAAGAGAACATTCTCTAGGGACTTAATTAGAGAATAATAAAGAAGACACCCTATATGCTCCTCTGGCTTGTACATGAACATTCACAGGTATGCATACCTCCCTCCTTGACATGCACATATTACATGTACATATACTGTACCAATACACCCTTTGCAAAACACCAACAATGAAGAATAACAGCAAGATACTCCACAAAGAAGGCATCCCTAGATGTTAGTCAATGGGAACTATTCTTCTGCGGCCAGCAGTGAACATGACTGAGACACTAGAAAACCAAAGGGAAGGCAATGAGGAGCCACAGTGCCTGAAACCACATATTACCTTTGTAGGAACTCAGCGGATATGTTCAAGTTCAGATTTCTTTCTTTCCTGAAGTCTTTAACCCCAGCTCTTACTCATGAAGGAAGCAAAAGGCAATTCACCAGAGACATTAGAACCTTAGTTTTAGACAATCACACCTAAGACCAGACAGGTTTTTCCAAAGTTAAGAAGTAAATGATGACATAACATGACTACCCGCATTAGTTTCAAGTATTATGAAAAGATCCTTTACTATGTTGTAATAAACTATGTTTCTCTGAAGCAGAGTTAGTTTATTCTTCTCTCTTCATTTGATTTTAAACTTTCAAAGCTTTTGAGTATGGTTAACGCTAAGTCAAGTTCCCACATGAAATATTAATGCTCTCATTTTTTTACTGGTGGTGGGCATGTTTTATTTCAACAAGCACCAACATGCTATCATTATTGCAGCTCATTCCTGCTAGGGGAAATGAGAGATTTAGGAAAAGCTGAAAGCATGCTCCTCTTCACCACCAGGGAGGAGGCAGTAAAGGTAGCAGATGCTAGGTTACAGAAACCTCCCTTTTCTTTGGAAGTGAAGACTGGCTTTTGATTTTGGCTGTAGTACAGAACATTACCATTACAAGACAGACATCAATCCCAACTTCCATGTGATAGATGGAGAAAATGAAGTACAAAGAAGTTCCTACAGTGAAAAAGGGGAGAGCTACAATGTTATCATTATGGTGATCATGGGACCATATAGTTTCAGCTTGACCACTCATCATTCCATGATCTCATTGAAACCTCACTATGTTCTTATTAAATAGACAGGTAACAGGAGATAAGTGTAAGTATATGGTAACTGAATAAGCTAAGAGATGTCTCCTCCCAGAACAGCTGGAAAAGAAGTGAAAACAGTAAGAAATTCAAGAAGAGAAAAATTAAGTATATTATCTTTATTTTTAGATGATGACATTCTCCTTATCAAGACTCTGGAAAAATGTATTTCTGATCAATTCAGTGTCACCAGTCAAATGAGCTGGTGTTTTCTTTTTGTGTTACTTATTCTTTTTCAGATGCACAACAGTTTATCATCACTTTCTCATCAAAATTCATTTTTATTATCTTTTGTTAAGATTGCCACAAAAACTCAGGTAACAGAATGTCAAAAAGATCCAGGGTCATAAGATTTGTTCTTTGCAGTTTGAATATGACAAAACAAATCCTCTTTATAATGTTTATATTTTCTAACTAATTACACAAGTATCTTCAAATCACTTTAACTTGCTTCCTTATATAGAAGCAATGCTTATTGAGTTTCATAAAAATATTTATTTGTGTGGTTATAAAGTTACAAACATCAAAACTCCTCTAAAAAACATTAATTCAAGATCCAGTTTCCTGCATTATGAAGTAAAAGCCTTCCCAATGATTGGGAAGTCTTCTCAGAATACCACAAGAATCACTAGTTCAAAGGCACATCAAATGCAGATTAGGGAAAGAAGGTAATTAGTGCCTGCAGCTTTGTTTAGGGTTCTCAGTGCCAAGAACTTAGGTCAGAGCATATGCAACCAGTCTTTGCACATTATAATTAGACGAAAGAACGGATGCAACTCTATATTATGATTACTAAAAACAGTAAGTGTTAGAACTGCTGAAAAGAACTCACGAACTTTCCCACCAAATCACCTTCCAGCTTTGTTGCTTTGTAAATACTTTCCTAAGCATTCTGACGAGAGTACTCATGGGTATTTTTATTTTTTTTGCTCATCCACTGTTCCACATGAATGCCCAGGACACACATAAAGCAAGGGCTTGTAAAGTGAAAAGAGGCTTGGCACCAGTAAGACTGATGTATTAGAATGGGAATGGTGAATATTAAGGCATAATTATTTGCTCAGCCTAACATTTCAGATTTAACACAGAAAAACTGTAAGAGATACAATTCGAACTGACCGCTCCAGTTTCAATTTGGTCTTTCTTATATGATTCAGCTGATCTTTGAAATAATCTATTTAATTGACACCAGTGATTCAGAAACCTCTTCAATATCCTCAAAGCATCACATCAAACTGTATCCTTCAAAGTCAACTGAGCACATCCTGTGCTACTTATTTATCAATGGCAGGGGCAAGACTGCCCAAATAACATGGCTCTCTGGAATTAACTGAGGAGGGTGCTAGATAACTGTCCCAACACCTGAGTCTGCCTGTCAATCCTTTCTTCAAGTGTTTTCTGCCTTCTAGATATCCAAAAATGCTATTTCTTTCCCACTCAAATACTGATGACTTTCATTTGGATTTACTCTAAGCTGCTGGTGTTTCCCTTAAAATCAGAGATGAAATGTGAGTTGACCAGCATGCGGTACAGGAGACACTACACATTATATAACCACTCAAATTTATCCTCTTGTTTTTATTTAACTTCTAACTTTATAGACTTCTTTTCGTCTTCTAAATTCACTACTAAAGTATTACCTCTTAGCCTTTAGTTTCTGCCTCTTCTAGTTTAGTACAAACACTGAATCGTTCCAATAAAATGTGAGTTTAGTTCACACATTATTTTCCCATGGCCTACTAAATTTTGAACTGTTTCACAATGTGATTGCAGTTATTTCTCAACTTTATCAGCTATTAATATGTAACAATTCTAACCCACAAAACTCAGAATATACATCATTCTCTAAACACATTTCTTGCTTTCATAATTGTATGATGACTATCTTTTTCTCTTTCTTTATATCTTACCATTATCTAGTAGACACAGTGCTAACATGCAACATGATAAATTACACCATTCAAAAATAAGTGATTCACTTTGGATGAGTAGAGACCTGCCACATGACCACCAACTTTTCTACAGGTAAATACAATTCTTTTTCCTGAAAACAAAAACAACACAAGCTACTATGGACAGCTGCTGACATTATCATCTCATAGAAATTACATACACATATTTGCTAGCTTAACTTCTTATGAAGTTACTTAATTTTACTCCTTTTAGAGGCTCACAGTTATCTAAAAAAGTAAGGCAAAATGCTTTACACAGACATTAAATCATTTCACATCGCTTCTAGGCTTCAAGATTTTGGTAAGTGCTTTGCCATTTACACTGTCCATTCTATTTCTTTTGTGTGTAAGTGGGTGGTAGTAGTAGTTATTAATAATGGGCCTCACAGCCTAAACAAGCAATCTATTCAACTACAGCCCCAGCTCCTGACTTCTGATACATGACTGTGCTCAATGCTGAGCAGAACCAGGAGGCTGAAGCTCCAAACATCTTGCCCTCTCCTGTACCTTGTCCTCTGTTTTAGGATTTTTATTGCTGTGAAGACACCATGAACATGGGAACTCTTATAAAGGAAAACATTTAGTTGGGGTGGCTTGCTTATAGTTTTAGTCCATTATCATCATGGTACTGGAGAAGTGGCTAAGAGTCTACATCTTGTAGGCAACAGGAAGTCAACTGAGATACTGGACGGTATCCTAAACATAGGAAACCTCAAAGCCTGCCCCCAAGTAACAAGGCCATACCCACTCCAACAAAGCCATACTTCCTAATAGTGCCATTCCCTATGCACTATGGGGAGGGGGATGTCAATTACATACATTCAAACTACCATATCCTCACTATCTGTACCTCCTAGGCCAACATCCTCAACCTTTCATTTATCTTACCATGTTCCCTGACAAGCTGCCTCTATCTACTGAGAGCTCTTGTTACTTCTCTGCTGTCTTCCCTTCAGAAAGGACTTGATCTTACCTGGCCTGCTATGTTCTATATCTCATTGAGCACCTGGGACTCGGTCTTGTAATCAAAACATCAATGGTGTAATTGGCTAACTGTTTTCTTTATAATCTATAACAGTGCACTTTATCAGCAATAGATCATGACTGAAAACGTGGGTGACTTCAACTTGATTGGACTATAATTCTTGCAACACTTTCCTATAGAATCATGCCCACTTACCAAAGCTGGAATGGGGGAGACGGATATATACACTGAAGTTACCAGGGAAAAAAATGAAAAGAAATACCTCTGATATTGCACAGTCAAATGACTGAACTTGGGAGAGTTAAAAACTTGCAGACAAAAGCTAAATTACTTCTGGATATCTATTTTCTTAATGAAGGCCAATCATTATTCCCTGCTGGTCTGACCTAATATTCTAGAGACTATCAAAACCTACAAAATGTATTCATAGCAGAATATAAGCTTCTGCCAATCTAACAGGTAAGAATGCCATCCGGTAGCACCTGAAACCTAAAGAGTTTGCTCTGCTGTATGTAACCCCATACCAGTGGTCCCTACCAATGTATTTGGTAAATGCCTAGATTTACGACTAATAAATCTCATATAACCATTCTCACAGCGGAACATGCCCTTTAGGCAACTTGAATTCCTGTTCCTGGGTCATGGTTACTAACACCTAGTTCAAAAATACATTATACTTATTCCTTTTGAGATCAAGGCTGTTTGGTACTGACAATTGAGACCTTGTGAGTAACAAATTTAGCAGTTTCCAAATACAATGGGACACTGTTTAAAAACTTGCAAAAAAAAAGAAAAAAAACAAAAAAGAAAACAAAACAAAACAGCAAAAGCCCAAACCACCTCCTAACAAATTATCTGTAAACTTTTAAGAACTATCTCCTCAGAATCATAGAAAAGCTATCAGTAAATGGTGAGGGCACTTGCTTCTTACTGGAGAACTGACTGTCTGGACTCTGAAAACAATCTGTCAGAATGACTTTTCTTCCCAAAGTACAATATAAAGAATGCTGAAGCAGGGAGCAAACAACACTCCTACACCCAATGTTAACAGCAACTGAAAACAGGCTTTCTAAAGTTTCTTTTAACACTATTGTCTACTTTACTGGTAGAAAATAGATTTTTGAAATCTACACTTTTGTAATGCTAGCAGCTGAGTTTGAAGTCTGGTTTCCTACAGAAATCTGGTTCTTTTGTGCTGCCGTGCTGAGACATTCTGGCATTCTTCCTCACTGACTTCCTTCCTGACTGTGGCAGGCAGGTTACAACAGGCAGTGCTTTCTTTAAGAGGTTTACTGTGCTAAAATGTTGTCTGTGTTTTCTTCTACTGACACGATGCAACATTTGCCATGTTTATGCTCTACCTGTGTACGGTTATTTCTTGACCCAGCTACTACACAATAGTTATTAGTGCACTGTGAGTTTGAAGATGAAAAGCTGAAAGGATGCTTGACTCACCTGATTGTTATCATACTACATGGAAGTTACCCCAGTAAACCTGTGTTTTTATAGTAGGTTTGTATGAAAGTGTATCAAGACCCTAAGACTGGTGTTTTGAAGAGACTCCCCAAATTGAAATGTCAAAAGCTGACAGATATGAAGTTAGATAGGGGACAGAAATTAATCTATGATCCAGGTTAGTCATTTTCTTTGCCAAAGTGGTTTTAAACAAGTCCTTTCATCTTCTCAAAGCTGTAATTGTCACATTCGTGTAAAAACGAGGATTCAGATTGGCAGCAATTTCAACCTGTTCTCTGCTGTAACATGCCAGCAACATCACCCATCACCACTGCTGTTCAGTTACTTGCCTAGCAGTGCTGTGGAGAAAGAGGAGGCTGTGATGGGGCTGTACCTGACAAACCTAAAGTAGTGAATGTCCTTCATACTCACTTTTTCCACCATCTAGGACTACTTCAAGGCCAGTGACTGACAGGGAAGGACTTTCTACAACAGCATACTTCACTATTTATGATGAATGAATGGGCTTTGCTCCTTCATAGATGGATAGTAAGGAAGCTGTCCATTTTAGTAAAAACTACATAGCCTGTGATGCTGGAATGTGTGAGCAGACCACACATGAGTAATACTTTGTTATATAAATCAGTAGAATTCTTTTCAGGGTGACCTAATCTTAACAGCAGCTTGAGAAAACAATGAATTCATTACTATGCCCATAAAGCAGGAAAAGTAGAACTCTTTCTAATAAAATAAAAAGAAGACTCTTGTAAAAGGTTCTTTATTCCTTCTTTCCAGAACATTCTTTCACAGGAATTCTTCACCTGTTTATTGTAACATGTCCTTTTAAAATTCTGAAGTCCTGGATACTGAAAAGTGTAGCAAGTAACAGAATACTGCACAGCTAAGTTAAGAAAAGAAAACCCTACACCCTTCTCCTGGGATCTGGAGTCTACTCAAACATTTCACTCTATCAGTTTTTATTTTTAACAGAAAAGACACAGATTAGGGTCCCACACATCAAATGGACCTAAGGGAAGGGAGAAGGAATATAGGCAGAGTAGAGCAATGAAGAGAAAAGAGATTCAGGCTGTGCAGTGTTAAAGTGCTCAGCCATACCTTTTGATCCTTCTTCCTGAGATATATGACAGAAATTGCTCTAACTTTTTACTTTAACAACAGCAAACACCCACATCAGGACCAGACTCTGTATTTTGCTTTATCTATGTTCTGCTTTGTGCTCCTAGTCTCCACCATAATCCTAACCCACAATAACCATGTCAGTCTAAATGCTATGCTGACGTCAAAGTTCCTCCAGCAAATCCAACTGACACACCTTTAAAGGAATCCCATGAGGTTTTAGACCAATTCCTTGCCAGAATCTAACAGGAATGGCTTCGAGTCCATTCTCCTTGAGAATCACTGTTACTTTTTGGTGTCTCTGCATTGCTTTGGAGGTTATCCTGGAATTCGCTCTATAGACCAGGCTGGCTTTGAACTCATAGAGATCCACCTGTCTCTGCCAACAAAGCATGGTCACTGTTACTTTCTTAAATGTCCCGAGTGCAGTCTTTTCTGCATGCCTATCTACTAGGATTCTGGTCTTGTGAGGCCCCAGCAGAATTTCCCAATGCTCTGATTCTCTACCCTGAAGCTGCAAAACCTTGCAAGTTCTTCCTAAAAACCAGTTCCAAAGGCCCAAGAACCACATGGACTGGTTTAACTGCAATGGCCTCATTTCCCTGCTAATTTCTGCTTTAGTTTTTTTTTTTTTGCTACTGTGATCTCACTGATACCACTAACAACAAAAACCCACCTTAAGGCAGCAAGGATTTATTTGCTTATGGATTCAGAGGAGAAGGTCTGGCAGCACAGCTCCTAGCATGATGCAGAGGAAGGCCAGGTGATTTTAAGAGGAGGTTCCTGGCAAGGGATAGTGTTTTCCTTTGTTTTGGTTCAATCTGCACATTCTTTGAGTTACTGTTATACTACATTGCTATTTCTATGAAAACTTGAGGAACTACTATCTTAAGTATGTTCTTTGATCTTATTCCCATTCCAGTGACAGACATCTAATGTCATCTTTGTTAAATTACCAAATCTGTCCCAAGTATAACTAATGCTCTGGGATTTTCTTGTTTGAATTTTAGAGGAGGGGGTCTCTTGCTTTTATTATTGCTGTTTGCCTCTTCTTTGAGTGCACCACTCAAATAAGTTCATTGCTAACAGCTGATCTGCCCACTGTTTTTTATTCTGCACTGTCTCATCTGCTATTAAACAGTGAATGTGTCTTTTCCAATTGTGGTTTCAATATCTAACAGTGTTTGTTATATGATTGCTTTTCAAAAAGCAAGAATTCAGAAAAATAAAGGTAGAGGGAAACAAACTCTTAAAAACCTAGAAACTGGATAATTCCATACAATAAAAACTGATGGTAGCAAGGAAAGGAAAGAAGGAGAGAAGGGGAGGGGAAGGGCTCTGCCTCATCTCCCATTCACTGTGGTCTTTTGATGATGGCAGAGACTCACACAGTAGGACACTGTACAACTGAATATTCTAACTTTCAGGGTAATTTGTTTCTTTTTTAAAATAAATAACTTATTTTTATGTTACGTCCACTGGCGTTTTGCCTTTAGGTATGTCTGTATGAGGGCATCAGATCCCCTGGAACAGGAGTAAGCTGCCATGTGGATGCTGGGAATTAAACCTGGGTCCTCTAGAAGAGCAGCTAGTGCTCTTAACTGCTCAGCCATTTCTCCAGCCCTCTGAGGGTGATTTCCTAACATGAGAACCTTGGATACTATGCATAATAAGTACAACTGGACAAAGGTCAGCCAGATGTGCTTGCTCCAAGGTGTAACAGGAAGTTGTCAAGATGACCCTGACATGGACACAAAAGTGAATCATGGCAGACATTTTAGCACACTCAGCTTCTAATAAAAAGAAGTAGGAAATGAGGGAAAGGTTCACTGGGTAAAACATTTAGAGCCAAGCAGGAGGGTGTGAGTTCAGAGCCGCCCATCCATGTAAAGGTAAGGCAGGCTGGGTGAGCACCTGCAATCATTCCAGATCCCCAAGGAAAGCTGGCTAGCGAGACTAGCTGAATCAGTGAACCTAGTATCAACTAAAACCTTGCCTCAATATTTAAGACAAAGATTGACTGAGTAAGGTACCTGTTATCGATCTGGGGCCTGCATATGCATAATGAATCTTGTGCACCCACTCACCTACATATGTGAACATGTATATGAACATTAATGTCACACACACACACACACACACACACACACACACACACACACACACAGAAGCTAAGACAGGACTGACTTTGTTACTCAGATGAAAAATAAAGCCAATTCATTTTCTGAAAGATAAAAGTAAGCAGGAAGAACACTGGGAATATCCTAGAAAGTAAGACAGATATATAGTCAATACTATGAAGACAATCTAACATTTTTAAGTTATTTAGGACAGCATATTTAATAAATGTCTGCTTATAATTAACTACTTTTGAATATTTCAAATTATCTCTTAAATTTATTATTTTATCTATGAAATGCCAGCTATTGTCTTTTCTTATTGGGTGATTTGGCCAAAAGAAGCTTTCTCATTTCAAATGTGCCTAAATGTAACCTAACAGCTCACACCCAAAGCATTCCAGTTCCTACCTTCTCTTCCCTTTAAAAGTGATGGAAACCTGGGCCAGGGAGATGGTCAGTGGGTAGAGTTAAATCTTTGGCACCCACATGGTGGGAAGAAAGAACTGATTCGTGCAGTTTGTCAACTGACCCCCACATGTGCCATTGTAGGGTATGTGCACTCAGGCCCTTCTCCCCCCCCCCCAAAAAAAAAATCTTTAAAGAGTATATATTTTACAGGGTGATAGGTTTCTTTCTTCATATGTGACTTGCAGTTAGATGAAGACTACCAAAATTATTGTCAAAAAGAGAGGTATTTAGGGCATATTTCCCATCAGAGCAGTTTTTGGTTCCACAGTCATATAACCTTCCTCATTATCAGTTTCTTCCAGTGAAGCGAACATTTACATGGGATGTTCTCAGAGCTGTAGTCTACAGGAGTGGACAAACACACAGTGACATATATCCAGTCATGACATCATACAATGTAGTCCATTGCACTACTAAACATACTCAGTACTGCTGCTGACCTCTTCCCTCAGTTCAGGAAGCATTCATTTTTTTTTACTGTTCTCATAATTTGTTTCACCATGTACTTTAAGCTACGCCCACATATTTCAAGACTTACTATCTGTTTTAACTAGAGGAAAATGTAAGCCACCATTATTTTTAAAAGTGTTCTGCACTATCATAAGCTTTTGCCAAGGCATACTTTTTACTGAAAATTAGGACTGTCAGTCCCCTTCCCCAAGTTAGAAAAGCAGTAAACTAGAAAAGGCTAGGATACAAGCAATGAGCCAGTTCAGCCAACTCTCATTACTACAGTCAGCCATTTTGGCAGAAAGTAGAAAGAATCAAGAAACACTGATGGCATACACAGTACTAAAACTGAATACAGCTCTAGTCTGCAGTGCTGTTTCTAAGACAGCCACCTCTGTAGTAGATCTGCTTCTAAAACTCACTTTGTAACCACCCACTCTGCACCTCTCCAGAAAAAAACATCTCACTGCTGCTTAACTGTTAGGAGTTTGCTCCCCTCCATTCTCCAGAACTCAGTTCTGCTTCTGTGTACATGTAACTTTTAGTAGTGCTGATAAAGAACAGTGGGCATACTAAATAAGAAAATTGAGATTATCTTATTTTTAAATCTATGTATATGGTTAAATAACTACAAAGGATGTGATTTCTAGTTTTAACACTACAACTTAAATGGAAGAGCTTTACATAGTCATTCCAATGCATTCAGGAGATTTAAGTCCACAGAGATATGCCACCTTAGCATTATCCATTTAAAACCTGCTTTGAAAATTTTTAAATCGCCTTTTCTCTTTTCCTTGATTTTGTACTTTTTTGTACCCCAATAAGACCTCTTTGTTTTGTTGATCATCTTGTAATAGTTCTAAAGAATAAAAAGATTTTTTTTTTTGAAAAGGCAAATATAATGGAAAAGAATTTTAAATTTCAGTCACATGAGCACAAATCTCCAAGAGTTCTGTTTTTATTGGACTGGGTTAACATTAGACTTAATCACACAATTGTACAGATACATTAAAGACTTTTGAGAACTATTAATAAGGATAAAAAGCACACTGAAATTTATTTTTAAAGGAGAGAAAAATGACGTAGGAGCCTATTTTCCAGTGAGTTCTTATAAAAAATAAGATGTTACTATTTACTGCTATGGTTAATTTAAAATTTCTATTTCATTTCAAAATTGTGAAACAAGGGTCAAAGAGACCTTGTTTACATCAATTAAATCAGAAGTATTATCTCTTATTTCCTTGAAACTTTAGTCATATATTGGAAAATATGACAACTGAAAATCTGTTTTCACTGTTACTACTCAGACAATTTAAGTACAAATGGCAAACAGCAATTATTCCAACTTCTAGGCACACTCCAAATCTCAGGCCCGTCACCTTCCCACACCTGCTACCTGGAGTGTTAGAGGCAGTAAAGAGATGTCTATAGGACCAGCTCTTCCTCACACGCAGGTGTTCTGTAAGGTCAGTTTAGGTACCAAAACTCTAGAAATGGATTTCTCTAAGCTATCACTCTTGTGTATGTCATGCATACCCCACACAAGAAGCATCCTTGCTTAAACAAATTAAACTGTCAGAATGAAGGTAACAAAGGAGTGAAAATATAACACAATATCATCAGTAGTAAAACAAGTTTATTCCATTATAGACCTTGAAATTACCAGATAAAAGGAAGGAAAAATGGTTCACAACGGAACAAAGCCTGATAGGAACAGATAACCCTCATAGGAACAATGTTGTATGACACTTCAAACTGTGTCAGCTGCTCCCCAGTTATGCCTGAACAAATGGCATTCATTTCCAACACTGTGCTGTTTGTTCAACCTGGAGTCTCATAATGAGGTAAATGAATTCTGTATTCTTAGTACACACATCTTTGTTGTTGTTTCCCCTTTAAAAGGAGGAGGTGTATACATGTAGCCTAGGCTGCCTTCTGATATACCCTATAGGGAAAAATGGCCTTGAACGTTTCCCTAGTACTGGGATAACAGGTATGTACCACCACATGGCTTAAGATGTATTGGAGACCAAATTCAGGGATTCATGTATAACAGGCAAGCATTCTCCCAACCAAGTTACATTTCCAGCCATGATGTACTTTAATTGAAGAACTCTCAGTGATTAACTACCATCTCAATGAAAACAAACAGTTAGGCCCTGGTTAAAGTAGCACAGAAAGTCTTCATCATGGCCAAATGACGCAGGGCCACATAACCAATGTTTTTTATTCTGTTCTTTCCCAACTTACCAGGGCCTTTTTGATTTGGTTGACATCTGTTATTAAACAGACAACATACTTTGAGTTCTGTAACTATGCACATTTCTACTGTCAATAGTTAAAGTGCATTGACATAATTATTTATGCATTTCCCCTGACACAGAGTCTCCTCGGTTGTACTAGCTGTAATCACTTATCCTGTCCTCACAGCAGGTAAAGGACAATACTACAGCTCTCTAAATTTTCTCTTTTCTCTTGAATCATTTAGTCATCACCCCCCACTATTTAGTTAAAATGTACAAATTACTAAATGTTTACTTCCCAATACTACTCACACCTAACCCTGAACACACTAATCTTCTTGCTAGTATACTTACTCAGAGAACTCTTTCAGGGATGGTAATGGTGCAGTACATTTTCTAGAACTTGTTCATATTCTCTCTCTCTCTCTCTCTCTCTCTCCCTCTCTCTCTCTCTCTCTCTCTCTCTCTCTCCCCACCTCCTCCCTTTTCTTACATTTAATTTACAGTTTGGTTGCTAAATTTTTAGGTTCAAAATTACTGGACCCTGTCACTCTCATTTCTTATATCTCCTCTATTGGTGATGTGGGTATAAACTCAGTTATTGGCTTCCCTTGTCTCAGATTGCAGGGAAGAACATAGTATGTACAACTGTGACCTAGTCTCAGATTACAATAGAACAAAACAATTCCAGAGAAGGCAGTTATCACTCCTGTGCTATGTATAATATGTAAACAAACCCAATTATACAATTTGGAACCAAATTTAAAAGTAAGTAAAACCAAAAAACAGTGAGCTAAACAATTATGAAGATATGGTCTTTCCAAAATGTCTATCCTATCTATGCTCAGTATACTGAAATCATGAATTTTCACAAGTGCACTGATTTATTCATTTATGAAAACTTAAAAATCCTAAGTTAGGGGAAAATACAGCTCTATAAAACAGCACTATCTAATTTCTAGTTAGAGTTGAGTTTTCTGAACTACACAAAGGGGGGAATTTTAGCTTTTAAAACGTGCTCTCAAAGAACAAAAAAGGAGAAACTGATTCCTACTCCTTTATACAGCCAGGCTTTAGACTTAACAGTATTTTATTTTCACTGCTATTTTAAAATTGGTTCTATCCTTGCATCCTCTGAAATAGTCAAGGCATTGAATTATAGTGTGCATGCTTCCAAATATTGGAGGTCTGTCATAATTTGTTAGTGCTTCCTCATTTCCCACGCTGACAAACCATGCCTTTTTTTAAAAACTCCTGCTCTTACTATAAGCATAGCACAAACTGAATGAGATCCTGGTGGTGTCAATCTTCATTTAGGACTTACAGTAAGATGTTAATAGAAATGGATAACAGTTCTAAAAGAATAAAATCTGTAAGTCCCCATCTTGTTTTATTTTGAACTCAAATTTCCACACACTTCTGCAGTGCTCCATAGATGCTGGCAAACAATTAGAACACACAAAAGCTATAGGCAGTATTTCAATCAGTACATGCTATGGCCAGTATGTTAAGTATGTAGATATAAAGTAAATAATATGGCAAAGGGGATGGTAGGAATGGGAGAGGAAGAGAACAATCCTGTTGCTGAGTCGGTATGGAACTACCAATAGTTAAGAATAAAAGTTCAGGAAAAAAATGGGTACAATAAATATGATTTATTCAATTTTCAGTCTTCCTTGTTTCTAGCTAAATACTATTCTAATCAAAATAGACTCATATCAAAACAGGCTGGTTAAAAATAACAAAAAGTTACTCATAAAGTTAAGGTGACCAGAAGAAACAACCCACAGGAGCACTAGCCAAAAATTGAAAAGCTCAAATAAACTGGACTGCTGATATCATGAAGGACCATGTAAACACAAAACATATGGAGTTCCAAATCTCAGACAGTCTGAGAAGCCTGTCATTAACTATCACATTATGAGAGAAAAAGGTACTGACAAGTCCCAAAGTAATATCTAAAATTTACTAACAGTGACTGCTGTGAAAATAGCTGATGTATTTATTATGCACACCGAGATGAAAACAGGACTAAAAGAGAAAGTGAAACATAAGATAATTAAAAGTACAACTTTTAAATTCAAACAAGCCAAGTGGTGGTGTGGCACACACCTTTAATCCCAGCACTCAGAGGGAAGAGACAGGAGGATCTCTTTGAGTTCAAGGTCTACAAAATGAGTTCCAGGACAGACTCCAAAGCTATGTGAAGAAACTCTGGGGAGGGGGTTGCGGGGGAGGCTAAAATGCAAAAGCATGTAAAATCAGGTATTTATTCAGGATATCGCCCTCCCCAGACTCAGTAACCACTATGTCTCACGCTTGCATTTTATAACAGTCTCTAAGCTCACTGATACGTAAGTTGACCCCAAGAAAATTTCCAACACTCCTACTAAGGAGCTATTATTATTTTACAGATAGCAATCCTCTTCTCACACAAGAAAGGCCAGACTAGAATTCAAAACTACCTTCAAATGACTGAAAATCCATTTCAAGTTCAGGCTGTCTATATAAGAGGAAAACAAGCAAAGCAAGCTAGGTCATGCTGCACTATGCAAAGCGTTACTGTTCATAATAGCTTTAGCTATTTAGTTGTTTGGAGGTTTGCGTTAGAGGCATCTAAATAATTAATGAGCACTACTTGGTCTTTGGGACTACGTGTATAAATGGTCACCAGACTGAAGACTGGCTATTTATAGTATATAGTGACACTGCAACGCAGCAAAAACAGGGTCTCTCAACCCCAATCATCCTCTAAGGAAAATAAACTAAGTCATAATCCTATGAGAATTGTTAAATGACCATTCACATCATTTCTTTGTTGTGGAGCTCCACATGAAGAGAATAGAAACCAGACTTGTAACATCAAAATCCAGATGATCATGTAGCATTAACATTTTCAACAACAGAAGCTACCAGCAGAGTCAGTCTGAGAAGTAGAATGTTAGGGCAACTGACAAAAGTGCACATCCTGAAGCCACAGGACAAATCCTAGCTCTTACACATTTTAGATGGAAGACCTGGAACTAAAGCTTTCCCTCTGGGTTTCTTATCTGTAATTAAAAACAAATCTTAAGAAGGAAGACATGGATCTAAAGTATTTTCCATAAACATCTGTCTATACTATAGGCAGAAACTAAAACCACATGAATTATAGCCCCTAATAGAAAGCCAGGGAAGGGAAACTGAAGAGTACAGTAGACAGAACACACCTAGCTTTCCTCAAGTGTTCTCTTCCTATTTTTTGACCTAGATGGTTGTAAGGTTTTTATACTTTATTTCAAATAAATGATTCCTAATTCTAAGTAGACTTTGAAAGCTTAATATGAACATAATTGCTAAACTAATAAAAGCACACACAAAGAAATAAGACAAAAGGATAACTGGGAAATAACAATGGGGAGATAAAAATTATTCCAGTCATTTAAAAGAAAGTAGAAAACACAATAATTTGAAATAAGGAGAGAAGAAGAAATAAGTAGTAATATTTTAGACATACATAGAAAATATCCTAAATATTAACACAATACCAACAAAACTGGCATTATTAGATTAGTATGCAATTAGATGCAATTAAATGTCACCCATGAAAGGTTACACAGAGAAAGTAACATGGATGTGTTAAAGAAGAATGTAAAATAATTCACAATTATACTAAAATACTGAGAACTGATACAAAAAAAGAAAACATGAATGACTATGTTAATAATGGGAAAATAAGAATATAAGGAATAAAGGAGGTACAGTGACAAATGAATAGGAACTTAAGAAGAAAGCATCAATGTAAATGAAAAAACACTGACAAAAATTAAACAAAAACTAATAAATCCTGAATCATATTTGACACAATTGTCTCTCAGAAAATAGTAGACCAAAAGGAGAATCAAAAAGTATCTGGAGGCAAGGAAAGTGTCATCAAGTGAAGTGATCCCATGACCTTGGCAGGGCACTACATGTTACAGAGACACTTTCAAAAGCTGAGGGGAACATTCAAAGAGAGTTCCACAAGTTAGATCATTAAACAAAAACAAAATAATTAAAAAATAAAAATGCAACCCTTGTTCTCTAATCATAGCCATTAAACTAATTCCCCAAACGACTAAGGTATATGGATAATTCTAAATATTTAAAAATTAAGCAACATACTTCTAAATAATTGGTCAAAAACTTGAACTAACAAAAATAAAAAACATCTAAGGGTTTGTGAACTACAACAGTAGTTCCTGGAGGGAGATCTATAGCATTTGACAAGGAAAGTTCAAAGTAAATAATCAAAGTGTCAGCCACAAAAATGTACATAAAAGGATAAGGAAGAAATAAAATTATATACAATAAAGCAATAGAGAAAAAAAATCAGTGATACCACAGCATAGTGATGAAAGTATCAATAGAAGAAACCTATGACAGAAGATCCTTGTGAGGATGGTCTAATAAAATTGACACAAAGGAAAGAGACATAAACTGCAAATATGAGAAAGGAAAGAAGAGACAACACTACAGACCCTTAAACAATGACAGACAACTCTGGGTATAAGTTAAATTAGGTGGTTAAAATTCCCTGAAAAACACAATTTAATGAAATTTATTTTATAAGAAGAGAAAGATAACCATAATAGTCTGTCTTCTACTAAAGGCAATCAATAAACCCATTGCTCTCTCTGAGAGAAAACTATATAGGAAGTGTAATAAAGGACAACTATAAAACATGTTGAGAACTGATAAAGAAATCTTCAGTATTAGCAAATTAATTTCTAAGCATACACACATATTTATGTAATAAAACAAGTAATTTGTCCTGAGAATTACAGAATTTAATATTTTAAGATCATTCAATATTGTCTATTCGCAGACTTCAAAAGAAAAATTCCACAATGACCTGACACTTGTAAAGCAGCATTTGACAAAACTTAAAATTCACTTATGACTTAAAAACTCAGCAAAACAGGAGCATTCAACCTAGTAAACAGCTAACATACATAGAGATTTCCATGTTCAACTCTGTTCAGCTTGTTACTAGATATACTTCTACCCAGTACAAAACAGCCCAAATAATAAAAGATATATAAAGTGTAAAAATAATAATCCTTTCATTCATGGATACTATGAATTCCAAAATACCGAAGAAGTAATTCCCTGAATCAGTGCATGTAAGAAGTGGCCCACAGATAAGAATTAATTATATCATGGTACACTAATAATTAACAACTGGAATGAAAATCTAGAACACTGTTATAAGAAAAGTTACTATTATAGTATAAACTTACATAGGTACAAGGTTTCTACACCACGAACTACAGATCTTTAACATGTGATGTTCATGAGGAGATTATTATTATATTGAAAATTCTCCTCAAATTGACTTAAAATAAAAATAATCCCCCAAAAGTACCAGCTGAATTGCTCAGGGACATCAACACTATGATCCTAAGTGTCTCTATGCAGGTCTACAGACACCAGGTCTACAGAACAAGTGCCAGGATAGGCTCCAAAGCTACACAGAGAAACCCCATCTCGAAAAACAAAACAAAAAACCAAAATAATAATGATGATGATGATAATGTTCAATGTATTTTAAACAAATCAAAGACCTGTAGGTGACGACGACTCACAACAGTAGCAAAATTATACTTATGAAGTAGCAATGGAAATAATTTTATGGTTAGGGGTTACCACAACATGAGGAACTGTATTAAAGGGTTGCAGAATTAGGAAAGCTGAGAACCACTGGTGTTAAGTAAGGCATGATATATACATCAATAAAATTATCTATCATAGTAAGTATGTAATAATATTCTAAAATCATCCCCAAGCATTTAAAATCCTGTATTTGGACATTATTAAATCACTCTATTTTGCTGTACTTTTGTTTTCTATTTGAGGCGAGATCCTTCCTGCCTCAGCATGTGGAGCATCACCAAGCCTGGTACATTTTGCTGGGTTTTAGAGGAAGGGTTGAAGCAGAGAATCATTATTAAGTAATGAGGTAGTTAATAATGAGAGTTCATAAGGAAGAAAAGAAACCACAAACACAGAAAACTGAACATAATTCTAGTCTGTGATTTTTCTTTTGGCTAACTGCTTAAAAAGTCTAGCCATAACTATTTTTCAGTCATTAAAAAGAAACTTCAATATAATTCTAACTGAATTATTGATTATCATAATTAAATACATAAAAAAACCAGTCATTAAACATTCAAAGTTAAGCTTACACAACTAATTTTAATAGCAAAATAAAACCCCATCACATCTTACTTGAAAAAAAAATACAATCTGTGTTAAAACCACTTTTCCATGTTATTTCTTCAGTGCAAGATGCTGTGTTCTTTAAGTCTGCAGCGATTCATTAAAAGTGTTTATACCAAGAGAACAAAAAGTGGCAATCACGTTCTAAACTGCTTTAATGTTTACCCTGACATTTCTACCAATTTCCAAAAAACTACCAGGAAGATATGCTTTAAAACACAATGCTTTTTTTCCCCGATTAAATGCACTTCTGAACTACATGCATGCAAAGTTAATAAACAGAAGGAACACAAACACAGAGCTGTCATTTTTAAAAGTTTAAGGATATCATTTGTGGAACACAAAAGAGATTTCCTTCTCAGCAACATTCCAGGACACCGCTCTTTCCTGCCCACTACAGACAGGACTGCACTTGTCTGGGAGCCACTCAAGTGTTTACACAAGGCAGTTTCTCTGAATCTTCTTATTATGGACCCAAGAGGAGATACAGTGAGAGACCTCCAGTATATGATAAAGTTTGTTTAGAATACACTCTTTCCCTCAGACGAGCTAGGCTAACACTGTGGAGGGTTACCTATACATAGGCAGCAACTGCCAGGAAAGCCTCTGGAACAAAACAAATGTGACCAAAGGAAAGAATCAGCTAGATTTTTACAGTACTATGCCTCAGCCTCTGAAAGACTATCCCCAAATTCACAGTACAAAATAAAGAAATTCTATAATAATTTTAACAACAAAAAGAAGCTTAATAAAAGAAAAATGTCTAAGCTACAAAAGTTTTCTAAGTAGACACTTAACAAAAATAAAAATAAAAAAATAAAAAACCCAACCAACATCAAAACTCAACAAATAGCAGGCTTTATGTGCCAATTTCCTTTTTTTCAATTTAACAAGAAAAAAAAAAAAGATTATTTACCATTTAGAGCTAAACATATTTATTACAATTCCAACAGATCCACCAATAAAGCTTTGAATTCTGCTTATAAGTGCATTATAAAATACAGTTCATGTCCTACATAGAAAAACTCTTACAGAAATAAAAATTTAATGTTTTCATAAGCTAGTAGAATGAAATTTGGTTTGACTGGCCCCTGCTGATACAAAATTTGCTGATACAAAATTTCTGCAACTATAAAAGAGATAAAACGAGGAGACTTTTTTGAAACAATTCTTCTTAATTGTTGGTTTCATTAGAATTCCTAATAAAACCAAAAAAAGGGATAAATATTTCATGTTAAAAAAATTACATGGTAGTAATAGCATTTAAATGTTTATATGTCTTTTCATTCAGTGGGCAAATAACCACGTAACAGCTGTTATCTGAGTGATTTGATGCCTTCTGACTTCAAGCTATCAGAATGAAGAAAAAAAGAAAAACCAAACAAACAAAAAACCCAGCAAACAACAAGGGATGAACAACTTCAGAAAATCACTGACTAAACAACACAGCAGAGAAGCAAGGTGGTAAACAGATGTACCAAGTAAGAAAAACAGCACCACCCCAGGACAGAAACTAGGTAATGTCAAGGTTATTAAGTATGAGCCACAGCTGGTGAAAATGGTCTTCAAGTAAAAGGGGAGTAAATACATAAGCACAGCAGGTACAGGACCCCTGACTGCAGACACAATTGCTAAGGTACAGGCAAGGACAGGGTAGAGGCACTTGTGTCAACATTGAGAGCCTGGAGGGCTACACTTGAGCAGTAAAGAGGATTTTCAGTTCTTCAGCAGGCAATGCTGTCACTGCAGACATTTTTTTTTTTTTTCTTCAGAAAGAACAGTATAAAACAGAGTCATGATAAAGTGGAAGAGGAAGAAACCAGTGTCAGAGAAACCAATTCAGAGCAACCACAATAACCCTGGGAAAGAAATGAACCAGAACAGCTGCATAATGGGAAAGAAAAATAGGGTATGTTTTAAATTAAAAGGCACAACCAGTGACTAACCTGACTGGATTCAAATTTGTGTCTAATTCCTACATAATAATGATTAATAATAAATTCAATTGACATCAAAGAGTAGAGTTCATAGAACAGAAAAGTGTCACTGGGGCTAACAACAATTATAGGGGTGGGTGGCAAGCAGAACTTAATTTTTCTGTAATCACTGGTCTCTTTGCAAGAATACTTTTAATACAGTTAGGAAAACGAAGATGTTTAAATGGACACAAACTACAAAAAAACTAAACAAATCATTCACCTTGGGGAAAAAGTGTCTTCAGAGGCAAATGAAAGAGGAAAACAACAAAAAAGCAGGCTGGGGTGCCATGTTCTACATACGACATTATACGTACACAGCAGTGTTACACATCAATGGAAAAATTGTTGAATACCTGTATCCAGGACGTGAGTGTTAGGTATTAGAACAAGCTTTAAATTTACTGAGTAGATATACATGTTCTCTTACTTCTCTTGGTTATAACCCTGGACATAATTCAGTTTACTTTCTTTTTGTCTCTGCTCTGGACTCCTCACATCCTCTAGATACTTTCTCTCTTATTTACAATAAAATCCCTCCCCTTAACCACACTATCAAACAGCCATTTCTGTAGCTTCTTTACTGAACCCTCTTGCATACAGAGATGCCTGGCTTCCTGGAGAGCTTAGAAAGTCACTGACTAATGATTAGGAATAGAAAAATCAGAAAATATACTGTTTTGTATGTAAGTTTTTAACCTAATTCAGTAGCTATACTTTTAGCCTACCATTCAGCAAAATAATTATCATTAGTCTCTGCTGGGAGGGAAACTGAACTATGAAAAACAGAAATAACTAAGATACACTAGAAGTAAATTTGGTATGTAAACAAAATATAATGTATAATAAACTTCAAATCTTTCCTGGTAACAGGCACCTATAAGAGATAGCAGAAAGTTTAACGCCACCCTGGGATAAAGAACATCAGCACATCTCAAAAACAAACCAACCAAATTAGCACTGGCTTGAAATAAAGAACCATCAGTGTTGTCTGATAAACCACTCTTCAAAGTAACTCAAGAAAAAAAACTATACCAGCCTGAAGTGTACACACACACACACACACACACACACACACACACACACAGTGTTATTGTTCAACCTAATGTTTCTAAATTAAGAGGAAATTTTCCACTTTAAAGGGGTCTCTAAGTTTTGGCCAAGCTCTGAATACAGTTATTTAGTCAATAAATAAGGACCTTAAGGTGACTTCTAATAATGAACAGTGTCTACAAGTTCCTATCAGTAAATTTACTATGATAAACTCAGTATCAATGTTTTGAGACTACTGAAAAGACTTTGTGAAAAATAACTGTAAAAACATGAAGGAATTTGATTAAAATTAGAATTTAAGGATAATCCTGGAAAAAAACTCCTAGTTTTTCCACTGTATCATTTTCATATACTATCACAGATATTCACATATAAACTTCATGACCAGAAATCCTAGCTTCTATCTTGCTCTGTGGTTTCCCCTCATTTTCTTAATGAGTAGTAACGAATCCTTTCTATTATCCTGTTAACTATCCTGGGAGAGTTAAAAACTTGGATGCTTATAACAACCGTAGAACATTGAATTCTAGGCTAAATCAGAATTCAAGTGCTCTCGGGTCACACACCTGCAGATCACAATGAAAAACAAACAAACAAATGTAGCACTTGAACTAAAACATGTGAATTAGAACACAAGGGAATCCTATATGAGAGATGACAAAATGAACTAGTGTCCAATTCCTGGCTCACTCACACAACAAGCTAATCCCTGTTAATAATATGAACAAAATAGTGATAAAAAGTTCCAATATAAGTCAGTTTTGATTATTTTTTTGCATGTGTAAACATAGCTAAAGGCTAAGACAAAAGCAAATGAGATCTGCTAGCTCTCCTGAAGAAGTACTAACTTCAAAATAACTTATTATTCTTTGGAGTTAGTAACTCATTTCTTCTGTGCAACTCTCATCTCCTTCAAAATTATGCTATAGCACAGAAATTTAAATTTTAAAGCAATCTCTAAGGGAAGGCTAAAAAGTGGAAGTAGCATCGTGGTAATTAATATATGAGAAACTGACACCATCTGATTAAAAGATAAGGCAAAATTTGAGACATGAAGTCACCTTATTGTATATATTGTAGATGTGCAAGTGAAAGCAGTATAACAAGTTATTATCTTGGAGTCAATTTAATCTCTAGATTGTTCTGATTCTTTTCATGGACTCAATGTGCTGTGTTAGAAATAATATATACTTCAGTTTTATTTAAACTGTATTCTTGTTTTCCATAAGGAAAATTCTGATTGCTTATGGGACATAATATTAGTTTGCATTCTATTACTACAATAAACACCATGACAAAAGGCAATGTAGGTAGAAAAGAGCTAAGCTTATAGTCCATCATGAAGAGATCACTGGGAAGGAACTTAGATAGGAACTGGCCATGCAGGAACACTGCTACTTGCTTTCTTGCTGTGGGCTTGTTCAGCTTGATTTCTTCTAAAACCTAGAACCATTTATCTGCACAGCGGTAGCCGAGCCTACAATGGCCTAGGCCTTCCCACATCATTTATTAATTGAGAAAATGCCCACAGACCTGCCTACTGGCAATCTCAATTGAGCTGTCCTCCTCCCAGATGACTCTGGCTTGTGTCAAGTTGACAAAACACTAACCAGCACAGCACACTTGGCTTGTCTCACTATCTGAAGGACATAGGTTTAGACCACAAAGGTGAACAAAAAACATCAATTCATCAAAACCCGACTGCAGAATACTGTTCTCCTTACCAACTTGGCAGCTATGTGAACAAAGTGATGGATCACCATCAAAACATAGTAATGAAGGTAATGGAAAGAAAGCTAACTTCCAAGTGTCACTTCTTACCTAAAGGTGGTAAAATTCTCCTCTACATTACTTCCTCAAAGCCGTCAGAGTAGTTAACATAAGCTTCAATCATAAGCATTCGATGCAGTATTTTTGAGCTACTCAAAACATAATATACCAAAAAAATCTCCAAGGAACTTACTACATATATGTCATAAAACTTGATAAAGGGAGAAATTTAAAAAATATGAAATACAAGTTTTTCCAATGAAGTACATATAACAAAAATGATTTCCAAATACAATAATAAGCTAAGAAGAACATGCAAGGCAGGTCTCTCTCATACTAACTAGTGCTATGTGTTTAAGGTACTAGCCAGACATCAGCGAACACAGGGCATGACAGTCCTTCCAAGTATGGTAACAAATAATGTAAGAGAACATGTATGAACACCATTTAAAAAACAAACACACAAATCAGGAGATTCAGAGAGAGAGAAAACAGGTTTCAACATTTATATAATGCCAGGTACTTGCTGTGCTTCAGATAAGCATTGCTATGTGAGCAAGCTTTCTGTGAGTTATATCTCACTGGTAAAAAAAAAAAAAGTTGGACATTTTTGAAGGGTATGCTTGACTTTCTTTATAATCTTATTTATTGTAGACATTTGGTAAATAATCTAATAGCCAAAAATTAAACAGTTCATCCAAACAGTTAAGGTACACAAGGCTTCATTTTCTTTGGTTCAGGAAATGGTACTTTTTTTTTTCCTAAAAGGGACAGTGACTGTAACTGTAATTGTCAGCTAAACAGTCTATATAGTGAACAAAACATCACTCTGAGTAAGCTTGCTATCAAGTCATTCACTGTGTAACTTTAGGTCACACACTCCACCCGTGATCACAGACTGAAAGCCATGGAAGGTGATACTGTTACTCACTATTCTGGCTCACCTATCCAATCTCTTCTATAAAACTAGATAAGAGAGAAAAAAGAGATACTTTTAGAGATTATACCACATGTAACATACAAGAACACAACCAAAACAAAACTAAACAAATGGACTCTCTGAAAGGGTCTAGATCCAGTCTAAGAAGCTTTGCAGCACGACAACTCTTCCTACTTGAGAACTGAATGCCAGGTAGTTATCATTTGAAAGAAAGTGCCCTTCTTGTAGATGTAGTTTTGAACTAAAAAAGGCAGGGAAAATGTGAGGTCTTGGTAAACAGATTACCAAAAATAAAGGATTGGAGAGAGCTGAGGAGTACAGAGCCTCATCGCCACCCAACTTGCTAAAATTTTCTTTAGCTGTTCATTCTAAGATTTCCTTTTTGTTGAAGAGCATTTTCTTACTGATTAAATTTACTGATATAATTTATACTATTAGAAACTGCACATTCTTATGCAAAACTGTAAGTCATCGCACACCAAGTCACAGGGTATTTATATAATCTTAAAAAGGTTTGCTATACCACTTTGTGACAAATTTTCCAAGACTCCCAGATCTATTTTTTGTTTGTTTTTAGAGACAGGGTTTCACTGTGCAGTCCCAGCTGTCCTAGAACTAGCTCTGTAAACCAGGCTAGCCTCAAACTCAGAGATCTACCTGCCTTTGCCTCCAGCTCCCAGATCTGTATTTTATTAAAAGATTTACTTATTTTTATATTATATGCATGAGTTGCTTTACCTGCACCACACATGTACACCAGCCCTCGAAGTTCAGAAGAGAGCATTGGAATACTTGGAACTGGAGTTACAAATCCAGGAACTGCAACGTGGGTCCTGGGAATTGAATGCAGGTCCTCTGGAAGAGCTGCAATCTCTGCAGCTCCATCACACCTATCTAATTTTTGACACCAAAGTTCTGCTGTTTCAGAACATAACATAATAAAGTCAATACATTGGTGCCTTTTACATCTTGATTCCTTCATTTAGACTAACGTGACTAACTGATTAATCACTTCACTGTTCAACGTTCCCCTTTCTTAAAGCTCTTTTCTCATTTATCTCTAATTCTCATAAATCTAAACTTAAATTTCTCACTTCCTGACACATAAATTACACAATACACACATCAACACAGAGGTTTTGACTATTCTCAAAGCAGAGCGACTTCCACTCAAAGCATTTCAGGAGACTTCCACTCAAAGCATTTCAGGTGAGTATCACCATCTTGTGTCAAAAAAGAGTAACTGCAACACCAAATCCATTGTCAGGAAGAGACTGCTCGGATGCACACATCACTAAATACTGTAAAGTTTGATCCCTAATACTTTATGATGATAGTGCATTAAAATTTTTAAATACTTAAATTAGACTGTACATACTGAAAGAAACTTTTTAAAATACATGCTCACCTCTACTACTTAAATACCCCATACAAACACATTACTGTATTACTATTAATATTCTAATAAGTTTTAAAACATTATCAAATTAATTCTACTAATGCTTCTAAAATATTCAATATAAGACTTTGGTTTCTGGATAATTTCAACATCAGTTCTAAAATTCAGGAATCCAAAAGTATTGCAATAAAAGGAAAGGAGTTTTATTCAAATTTAAAAGTGACTCAACTTTAAAAAATTATACTAGATATTTTTAATCTAAGCAATTGTTTTTATATTTGTAGTTTTCAGAAAAGCATATTAAACAGAACCTAAATATTATAAGCTCAACAAACAACCATGAAAAGAGAAAATATGTACAGCTTGATGAAACACTGTCAATCAATGAGTTTTTTTGGGGGGGGGGAGGGGAATTTACACAACCACCATCTTAAGGGTAATTTATTTCCATCCTCTTCTTCTGAAAGTTCTCATAGTTAAAAAAAGAAGCCGCCTTTCTATTCCTGGATAATACTTGCTTTCTGTATGATGTGTTCAAAAAGAAACTAGTAATAGTAATATAGGAAGGTAGCATCCAAACTGAAAAACCAACTAACCAACCCACAACTAAAATGAAACTGAAAGTACCAAATTGGCTGTATGGCAGCTTTTGAGGTAGCACTTGGAACGCTTTATTATAAATCTATTTCAGAAAAAGAAAGAAAGAAAGAAAGGAAGGAAGGAAGGAAGGAAGGAAGGAAGGAAGAAAAAAAGAAAGAAAAAGAAATTATAGACTTTAATGATGTAACGGATTGTCTACATTTTCAAAAGACACAGAAAACTAATAGGCTGAATAATTTTCATCAATACCAATTCACTGCATGCCTTCCAATTCTTCTACCTTTGCTATCTTTTGACAATTTCAAGCTATTCTATCTCCAGCAGTCTCTATTCTGATCCTGGCCATCTTGGTCATATACATTATCTGAATTTTGCTGTTTGATTATGTAAAGGCCTTATGGTGATATTGTACATCTTCTAAAAACTTAACTAGGAAGACTAAGGTTTGGGAAGGGCTACCCAAAACTATAGCAAAAGGTTTAAAGAAAATGATACATCTTATATGTGTCATCTTATCACTTGGAATACTGAAATAGGAAGCGTGAAGCCAACTTTGGTTACACTGGGCAAACTGGTACTATGGAGTAAGATCCTTCCTAATAATGCCTTTACAAAACTAAATACTAGAAGATGGAAAGACCTCCTCATGCTTAGGGTGTCTGAATTAGAATTTTGAAAATGGCTGTTTTTACTGAAAATAGCATATAGGTATCTACAGATCCAATATAGTAATTACTATCAAAATTCCAATGACATTATTTACAAAAACTGAAAAGCAATCCAAAAGTCATCTAAAAGCACAAAATACTCCAAATAGTCAAAGCAATCTTCAGCTGAAATAGCAATTGCTAAAGGTATAAGAATACCTACCTTCAATTATATCTCAGAAAACAAAAACAATGTGGTACTAGAAAAAAAAGCAGACAAACAGATCAAGAGAAGAGAATAAAGAGCCCCAAATAAACTCATGCAGCTACATTCACATGTCTTTTGAAGCTAGTGCCAAAACCTCTATTGGAGGAAGGTGGTCTTATCAATAAATAATGCTGGCAAGCCTGAATATCCAAATGTAGTACAGTGAAACTGATTCTTACTCCTCACACCAGCAAAAATATGATTACAAATTAATCAAGACACAAAGAACTACAGGTAACTAAAGAATACATAGAGTGGGAAGACTCTTTCCCAGGGAAGAACATACCAATTGATTATCCAATAGTAAATAGTCAGCCCTGAAGACATAAACATAAGTAACATCAAATAGACTGAGCACATTATAATTAAGAATATATATGCATATACATATATATAAATTCATGAACAATTAACAAAAGAGTAAAGATGAATATAAAGGAGAGTTTGGGAAAAGGGGAGGGGAAATGATGCAATTATTCTATAATCCCAAAAAGGTAAGCAAATAGAATTACATAAAATTAAAAAGTTTCTAAACAGAAAATAATCAGGATGGGCCAAGCTACAGAGTTAGAGAAAATCTTTGCCAACTATAAATCAGAGTGGAATAAAATTCATAATATAAAGAAGTCAAAAACATTACCTGCGATCCAAACCAATCAATAAATGGCCAATCTGAGTAGAAAAGACAGTTCTCAAAAGTAGTATAAAAACCCAATAAATATATGAATATAATCTTAAACACCCTTAATTAGAAGGAAATGGACATCAAGACTAAGGTGGGGTTCCACCTCACACCAGTCAGAATGACAATCCTAGGAAAATGACAAATGCTGGAAAGGACAGGGCAAAGGGCACTTAAATCCTGCTGGTGGGAATGTACGAGGCCACTTTGGAAGTGAGTATCCAGGCTTCAAAAAGCTAAAAGCAGAAATAACATATGACTTGCTTCACTCTTGAAAATATACCTAAAAGCACCCAAGTCAGCACTGCTCATATCTGTCATAGTTAATTAAGGCTTCTATTGTTGTGGTGAAACATGATCAATGCAACTTGGGGAGGAATGGGTTTATTTGGTTTATGCTTCCAAATTACTATTCTTCACTGAAGAAAAGTCAGGACAGAAACTCAAACAGGGGAGGAACATCGAAGTAAGAGTTGATGAAGAAACCCTGGTGGAATGCTGCTTCCTGGATCGCTCCTTCTGGCTTACTCAACCTGCTTTCTTATAGAACCTAGGTCTACCTCAGGTAGTACCAGGGACAGCACTACCAACAATGGGCTGAGCCCTCCCACATCAATCATTAAGTAAATGCCCGACAAGCTTGCCTACAGCACAATCTTAATGGAGACAGTTTCTTAACTGAGGTTCCCTCCTCTCAGATGACTTTAGCTTGTGTAAGTTGACATAAACTATCCTTATCCAGAACAATAATCATGTTTACTGCAACACAACTCAGAGTAATCAAGATATGGACCCACCTTAGCAATATACCAACAGATGAATGGATAATGAAAACCATGTCTATATACACAAAGGGCATTTCACACAGCTGTATAAAAGAA
Source organism: Phodopus roborovskii (assembly GCF_943737965.1). Classification (NCBI taxonomy): domain Eukaryota; kingdom Metazoa; phylum Chordata; class Mammalia; order Rodentia; family Cricetidae; genus Phodopus; species Phodopus roborovskii. Next base: position 1,373,480 of record NW_026126433.1, read on the forward strand.
ATGCCATTTGTAAGACCCTGGACAGAACTGAGGGTTGTGGTGTGACATGAAAAGAATCCAAACTCAGAAAGACAACTGTCAATGTGGCATGAAAATTTAAATACAATGGGGGTAGGGAGCAGGAAAAACAGGGCAGCAGGGGTTAACATGAACAAGTACTCAACTTGCATATGAAAACACACCATGATGAAACCTATTTCATATATATATATATATATATGCATTTCAAAAAATAATGCTGAAGACAGGATTAAAATGCCATATAAAATAACCCAAGATGTTAAATCTAAAAGGAAAAGACTAGTTAATGAGATAGTCTAAAGAAAAGGCACATTTTTCACAAGTAAGGAAGGGGAAGAAAAAATGGAGAGTGAATGAGAACAATTCACACAAAACAGATCAAGGACATAAACAGATTCTCAAAAAGAATTAGCCTTATGTGCAGAATATCTCAGACATTAAACAGCACTAGTTGTGCAATAGTAGTACAAGTAGTAGTTATAGTAGTCTGAGTCCAGGAGGTGAAATCTATACATGAATGAACACCTACCAATCTAAGTTCAAAAAAGAAGGGTGGAGCTATGAGTTGGAACTTTACATCAGGGCTCAGTGCATCAGAACACTTAACCCTGTCTTTAAATATACCTTTGTTCATATGTTAACATCAAAAGATACTCCTAAACAAGACAACAGAGTCTCACTTTCTATACTTAAATATATAAATGCCAAAATTTCAGTGATCACAAATGTCAAAGAATAAATTTCACCAACTCTCAATCTAAGTCCCAATGCCACTCTAAGATTGGAAGCCATTAGTAAATATTTCTATTTTTACATAAAAATTATAGATATAAGGATTTTGAGGAGTTCCCAGTTAAACAACTAGCCTAAGAAACTGTATTATAAAAAGAGGAAGTGCTAAGAGAACTTCAAGAAGTGGTATAGTGAATTTGAAACTATTTCAGCCTCCCAGTATAACACCATATCAATGACCCCTACTATAGCCAATCTACTGTGACAGCTTACTACAAGTTTAGCAGTGTATAGCAGTGTATCACTACTCACATAAACCATGACTTAGCTCCAGAGACCATACACAATACATACATTTAAACAATTCATGGAAAACTGCTTTGTTCAACATAAAATGTTTTAAAGGCTACAATGTAAGACTTATTACTTCTAAATAGCAATGACAGAGGTAAAGAAAAAAGGGAAGGTAAACTTTTGACATTTTGTTACACAAGAAAACCTTAATGAAGGCAGCTGTCACCAGGCTAAGTCATTTCATTTGATTTAGAAGAATACAGAGAAACACCAAACACCCAAAATTGTACTTCAAGAAACAGAGTTAACATTGAAGGCATTCAACATCAGGGAACCAAAGGAATCCATAAGAGCTGGCATTGAAAAAAGGGAAACCTTAACAGGATAAACAAAAAATTACAGTATTCCTACTAGGGGTGGATTTGAATGAGGTAACCTTATCACATTCTATACTCCTTGATAAAATTTATTCCTACCTTTCATATACATCTATGAGATGTTCAGCACTAACCCACACCCTACAGATGTTCAGACTTCAGCTGGCTTGTATGAACACAGCAGAGTAGCAGTAAGGGAAAACAAGTCCTCTTACCTGCTTTTGACCAAGAAGCCTTCACCACAAAGCCAAACGCCGAACTGAACTAAAGAGAAATGCTCTTCTAACGGGAAAAATCCTCATTTTCAAAAGGATCTTCTGAATGTCGCAATTTAAAAAGTGCAAATACATCCACAAAGAGAACTGGGAGAACAGAGTATTTTCATTCTAATACAGTGAAAGTCTCTCAAGTATGGAATAGCTTAGACATTTATCATGGCATAAACAACAACAACAACAAAAAAAAACCTCAAGAAGCCTAAAGTAAATAGAAAAAGTCTTGAATAATTTTCTAGTGAAATACAATGAGAGTTTCTGGCAGCAGTATTGGGGAAGGGGGATTCTGAAGAGTTACAAAATACTTATCAGGGTAGATCCCTGGGTGGCCTTGGACCTAGTCATTCTCTCCATTTCTCACTGTAATCTCAGTAAAAGGGTCTGACATTATGGGTTAGGAAGAAGCTGGCTATTCCATACTAACAGCAGCTCATCTGCACTCAGAGACTACACTGCAATGGTTCCAGCTGCCTGAGAATGAAACCTGTTTCTAGTACCCTCAGAAGAAGTACAAATGGGTCATGCACAGTCAAAACTCTATTCAAAAGTTTCCTGAACACTGGAGACTAAGTCACCAAAAACACTAGGTTTCTCCTGTCCTCTAACAGGAAGTAGTAAGTCTGTAACATGTAACTACAACTGTGAGGCTGTTTAACATTCCCCAACATCTTCTTAATGAAAAACTCAAGAGTGATGTGACAAAACAAGCTCAACAATAACAATACAAAAAGAATAAATACAGCAACTATAGCACCCACACCACCTTCTTTCTTACCTTGTCTATTCTGTCTGGGCGATTAGTAGCTGCCAAAACTGTTACATCTTTTAGCTGTTCAATCCCATCCATCTCCGTTAATAGCTGAGCCAAAACACGGTCTGCAACATCCCCAGCACCTGAAGAACTGATATTTTGAAAACACTTTTTAAAAATTTCTTCTTCCCTATCCTTCTAAATACCATGTATTATTTTAAAAGTTCTTTATTCTACAAGAAAAACAAAATCTGTTTGCAAATGTGTGCTTGACAAGTCATTAATAACTGAATTATCATATCAAAAACTATATTCAAATAATTTCCTTTCCTATATCATCAAACATGCTGATTTTTCTAACACTAAAATGGTAAATGACACTGGGATTGGAAAGCGAGACATGAGATTACTTCAACTAGTTCAACTGACAAAAAATTAAAGACACTCAAAATTTACATCTGCCATATATTGAAAGGGATAGGCAGTGAAAGTTACCTTATGATACAGACTCATTACTCAGAGGAAGGTTGACTTACTTGAAAAAATTTCTATCTCCCAACAAATGGGATGTCCCTAATCTCTCTAGATACATGGAAATTATCAAGTATTTTAAAAACACAGCAGCAGGTGGGTAGTCACCACAATCCTTATTTCTTAAAAAAACTGGCTCGTATACAAAGTCATTCGCAAAGCCAGTTCCATATAGACAAAAAAATCCTTAAATCATGTAAGAAAACTCTGAGAGAACTTTATTAAGATAACAAGGTAACAATTCTCATTCATAATCACATTGATTTCTAAAGATCTATGCAGATCTATGAATTAGCTAATGTATGGAATGAAATAGCATTGTATGTATATTAACATACAGCTATCCAGTGAAATGCAATTGGGGGGAACAGAAAAACAGGATTTTTCTGACATAGGATGAATGTTATCTTTACACTGGTACCTGTGACACCTAGCATAACCTCCATGTATAGTTACTGACAGAATTCAGATTTCAACATACAGCATAAGCTTAAAACCTTGACAGACAATCCACAGGACAGAATCTTCTGACCCACAACTTAAAAACTGGCATGAGGTATAACATGCAAGTGTTAATGCCAAGTGTCAAGTTTATTTTGTAACCTGAAAAATAAACAACCCAGAGACTGATATTGGGGTTCAAACTTCAAGTTGAATATCAGAAAAGCAAAGCAGCTGGGCACTAGTTTCTTACCTCTACCTCATAGGCTGAATGGGCTGATCTTGTCTCCACAAGCTCTCATCAAGCCTCAGACTGTAACCTCTCCTCAATGTGGCTGGAGAATGAATGCTCCTTACTGAATGCTGAAGACCCTGCTTCTATCTTTTATATCCCTCTAGTGCTGAGATTAAAGGCATGCAATGTTACTCTTGTAGACTGATTCAATCTCGAGTATCCCTGGGTGGCCTTGAACTCAGAGAGATCTATCTACTTTTTAATCCTAGGTTTAAAGGTGTGTACCACCACCTCCTAGCTTCTGGCTACTGGAATAAAAGTTGTGTGCCTGGCTTCTGTGGCTTGTGGTTGGCTTTGTTTTCTGAATCCTTAGGCAAGCTTTAATAAATCATAAATAATATATCAACACAGATTTGAAGTGGTCCTTTGCAGTATTTAAACTCTTCAAGATTAGAGAGTATGTGAAAAGCCTGAGTCTTAATCCTTTCAGGTCAGCTGACCATTAGGTATATAGAGCTGTTATGTAACTCAGCCTAAACGTAACGTTTGAATATTTTAAATAGTCTACATACTTCACAATTTCTAAGAGTCATTACCAATCAAACAGCAACATTAGCAAAAGTTCATAAGTACTAGATAAATACAGTCAAGGCAGAAAAAAGTTAAATAAGTCAATAAAATTAAAAATGAAAAATAAACAATAAAAGGAAAATAAATGAAATTTAGTTAACTAAATTTAACTAAATCCAAATTTAGTTAAAAATAAAACACCCATACATATAAATTAATAACAAAGTCTATTTGGGCATTCTGTTACAGCATACCAACTGGATTAATGTATCTTAAAAATTAAATACAACATGAAAGGGCTCTAGCAGAGCACTCAGTACAAAGGAAGTACCGGTAGGTAGAAGTTACAAGCACCATCATTATAATTATCATTCTCACAATTTAATAAAGCTACACGTTATCTTTTAAAATTATCCTAAGTAACTGAAATGGAGTACGGCCTCTAAGTATTTACTTTACTTTTAAAAAATGGACATGAGCTGGAGATATAGCTCAGCTAGAGTATTTGTCTTGCATGCCCAAGAGCTTGGCTTGATCTTCAGAATGAATGAACACATACATACATACATACATACATACATACGCACGCACGCACGCACGCACGCACACACACACACACACACACACATTCTTTCTCTCTACCTCCCACGTACGCACACACGAGGCAAAAGAAGGGGTAGTAGCAATGGGTGAACACGATGTAAGATTTTCAGAATCTTGGAAATAACATTCTTTGACGTAGATACACTCAAATTAATACTGCCAGTTCCCACCAGGCAGTGGTGGTGCACGCCTTTAATTCCAGCACTCCAGAGACAGAGGCAGGTGGATCTCTGTGAGTTCCAGACCAGCCTTGTCTACAAGGTGAGTTCCAGCACAGACAGGGCTACACAGAGAGACTTTGTCTCAAAAAACAAAAACAAATTGCCAGTTGTCTACACAACCTTTATTACAAAATAGCAGAAAGCATCCCTTAATTTTCTTATGGAAACTATCAATCCAGTACTAAGAATAGCTCCTGTATTCAATACATTACTAAAAGGCTTCAGTTCCTAGGTGTTTCAGCAGACTAATGTCATATACTTGTAGAGTTCTTTACATTTTGTTTCCTGCGCCTTGTTAGTCCTCAAGAAATGATTTATTTTGAATAGCTAAGAATTACATATAGGTATACTTTTCAGGGAGTTTTGCAATACAAAAGTGGTGTTTTTAAAAAGCAAATCCCTCCAAACCTGGTGAAGAATTTTCAACAGCGTTTTATAAAACTGTATACTCAAGACACATAAATGCTTCCCTCAAAAAAAAAAAAAAAAAATCCCTACTCCTTTAGCTTCTTAGATCTGTATCAATAGTTCTCGTCATTTAATTTAAAAAAAAATTGAGGGGGGTAATAATGTGTTTTCAAAACAAACTTAGATTTTTAAAATTCTACCCAGTATGTGATGATTTCGGATCATAACCTATACGCTTTTATATTGGTTTTAATACATAACATTTGGACCAAGTAACTTGGGCACCTAGCTACTTTAAAATAAAAATTAAAAAAAAAAAAAAGGGGGGGGGAACTATCAGCTTTTGCTAAAGCAAAAATATTTTTGAGTGTAAAAGAATGACCACTGGGTAGAAAATAACACAATGCCATTTCTAAAATAGTACTATTCTTTTTAGAAATGTTTTCTCATCAGTCCAAGAAGCATGGTGCTCCAGAAGAAGAGAGTTTAAGAGTGTGTAAGTGTGTATTCTCTTTTAGAGGACCTAGGTTAGGTTCAGGTGGCCCACAACTGCTTGTAACTCATGTGGGCATATAGATAAATGCACACACACTCATAAACACATAATTTAAAATAATACAAATAAGTTTTTAAAAAGAGCATAGTCCTCATTTCCTTGTAAACCTTTGTCATTTCTTTACTATTGCTAGTAGCTACATACAAAGAGCACCAATTAATTACTCTGTATCCTTAATACCAGTGACAAAGGTTTTCAGTTCATGCCCACTTCTCAATTTAGTTAAAAACCAAAACAAAACAAACAAACAAAAAAAATCCCTGGGATTTTTACTGTTCTTGGTTTTCCAGCTTTGTTTACAATTCTACTTTTTTTGGGGGGAGGGTAGAGGGGGAGAGGTGAGACAGGGTTTCTCTGTGTAACGGCCCTACCTGTCCTGGAACTAGCTCTGTAGAGCAGGCTAGCTTGGAACTCAGAGAGATCCTCCTGCTTCTACATCCCAAGTTCTGGGATTAAACGTGTGCTGTTTTTGAGACCTTTGTCAAGGTAAACTATTACAAAATTTCTAAGAGACTCTATTTAAAAAACAAAAACAAAACAAAACAAAAAAAAACACACACACAGAAATGCTGATAACAAAATCTCATAAGAGTCTGTTTCAATAATAGAAAATATATTTACCAATGACCAGAAAACGTTTGTATGTTGTAAGCTTCTGGACTCAGGAGCTTGCTCCTAAGTACCACACTGAATTGAATCTGACCCTCAAGCCCCTCATCCTTATTAGTCAATATTTTGATTATTCAAAATATTGTGTGTCTGTGCACTGTGCTGGGTACCTACAAGAGGATAAAACAATATGGTTCTCTTGAATATCTGACAATTATAATTATAATCTAAGGAGTTGATTTACAACAAACTGTGCAAATGTCCTTTCAGATTCAAAATTTTGTGGTTCTGTGCTGTTATACAGAACCTATGGGAAATTACCTACTATTTTCAATTAAAGCTCATATATTTAGGAACTTATTACTGGTATCTCGTCACTTCTATATAGGAAGGGTTAAACATCTAATCACTATTTCTTATAGAAAAAAAAAATGGTGGTTTTACATTAAAAAGGGACTACTTCTATTCTGATTACCCATATCATTTTTGTCTTTGATTTCCATACAACTACTAGTTTGAAAACGACCTGGTGAAAACATTTCATAGGCCAAGAAAATAACTTGGCTGACTTTCAAAACTTCAGTAGGAAACAAAAACCATAAAACTGACATCCTAGGAAATCAAAGCCAACATTAAGAAAAGGCTGAAATACAAATATTTAAATCACTGAAATAATGAAATGTCATAAAACTTTACTATCTGCTAGTGAAAGGCAGCAGAGCGTCCAAACATTCAGCAACATAAAACACCAGTTAGATATTTATAATATAGTAATTCCTCTTTCTTTTCATAAGTCATGACCCTTGTCCAAATTATTCTCTAAAGACACACAATGCCATGAGACATTTAATATAATCAAACGATTATATTAAAACACAAAACAAAACAAAAACTAGCAAACTATACACAGATGATGTGACTAGCCAGCCACTTTTCCACTATTATGTATCTGCTGTGGATGTCTTTGCACTACAGCCACAGAGAACTAGTTGTAACAGAAATTTTAAAAATTTACTAGCAGAAAATATTTGTTGGGCTAGAGATTTAATTCAGGGATAGAGCACATGCAAAGCGAGGCCAAAGTATTGGGTTTGGTCTCTAGCATCAAAAGAAAAAGAACAGAAATGGTGTGCTGAATCTATCAGTAATTACTATGCTGTTAATTCAAAAACTGGTTATATCACAAGAATACTACGTCTGAAATGCTCCAGAGCTACTTAAAACCCTTTGATCATCTCATCACCAAGGTCTAAGAAAACATCCCAAAACTTAACAAAGAAAAAAATTCTAAAATTTAAAGCACTTTTGGCCCAATCATTTTAGATAATTTACATTCTATTTTATTCTAAGAATTTATTCTAGAGAATCCTAAAATCTATATAATACTTTTTTCTCTGTCAAGCTTTTTATATTTTGACACTGTCTCAACATGAAATCATTTTGTTTTATCAGCACAAAGCTAAACACATGAAAATAAGATTTTTGTGTTGGTCATATAGTAACTTTTATAATTTGCTTCTACTATACTAAATAATTATATTTAATTAAACTTTGTTTTCAGTTCTAACTATATGTTTACAGCAATACCATTACTTCTAATATAGTACTAAGGGGCCATTCTAGATAAATGAAATTAACTCAAATGTTTCAATTTTATCATTTTTTCCTATTGTATAGGAAATGATTATACAAAGTGATTAGATGAAATAAGTGGGTAAAGAAGAAATTAACTGCACAGTTAATTCTAGAATAGTTTCTCCTAGAACAATATAGTAATAGATAAAATGTGCATAAAATGATTATTAACTGCTATCATATTTAACATGCTAACATTTAACATTTCTTACCTGCCCCTTTCAACTGCCAAAGCATCAAGTTCATCAAAAAAGATAATGGAAGGTGCCACTGCTCTTGCTTTACGGAATATCTAGTGGAAAGAATACCACAGAGGACAAGATTAACAAATGCTAAAAAAATTCCAAAGTTGGCTTCCTTCTGAAACCAAGGAATCAAACCTATCATGTACAAACCTATTAGCCTGATCACTTCATTTATACTTTACAGTGGGTGCCCAAAACACTGTAGTGTTTTAAAAGTAACTTCTTTATGTTTGTTTGGTTTTGGTTTTTTGAGACAGGGTTTCTATGTATTGCTTTGGGAAAAAATAACTTCTTTAGTGGTGAACAGACTACCACTTAATACAGTACGGGAGGAAAACCAGTTAAGTAATCAGAGAAATTCAGTTAAATACCAACTCCACCAAGTGTTGTGTGAGCCTCAGCAGGCTAATTTACTTCTTCAGCCTCAATTTCCACATCTGCAAAAGGGTGATGGTAGTAATTCATAGAGACCTTGAAAGATTAGGAAATGACTAACAGGGCATAAAACATTTAGCCCAATACCTGGAACTTAATAAAACTATCATAAAACACATTTAAATAAAAGCTATATAAAACACCCATATATCTCAAAGTCATAATCATTTTCTTTTAAGAATGTACAGGAAAATGGTTGACATAAAATCCAGGCAAGAAAAATGCCCAGATGTTATAGGACCATAGACTGGCCTGAACATGAGCCAGACAAACCATGAAAGTCAGTGTCTTACCCAATGGAACAATGTAATAAAATAAGCTTGGAAGAGGGCAACATGGGCAGAAAAATATCCAGATATGTGTCTCTTATAACTTAGGCCATAATTAGTTCAATATTCATAAATAGTGCCATTTTTCATGCTGTCATTCCAACTAACACTTTACAAAATTACCATCATCTACATTTTAAGGCAGAAAAGACAAAATGTAATTTTAAATAGTTTCTTGTGACAAAATAATCAAAACCCCTTTATCCTGATTAGCACTAAAGTCTTCACAAATAAGAATCAATATCCCAGTGCTATTTTTGTGTTCTATGAACATATGGAGAGTCAGGTTAGCATCTGTTTAGGAAAGTCATGGCATGTGATCAAATGGTGACTCTAGTTGTCGCCAACTTGGCCCAACTTTAACAGCTAAAATGAAGAAGCACTATCAGTTAGGAGCTGGCACTAAAGGTCTGGCTTTAAACATCAGCTGACAGAAGGAAGACACACTGTCTATACTACCAGGCAGAAGTTAGACCAAGTCAATAAGGTGAAAATTTCAAATATGACACGTGTTCAAGATAAAAAGCTATGGAATGTAAAATCCATACAAAACTGACAGACACTTCCTTTCCCAAAACTGGGGAGGGATGGTAGTTATTAAAATTAATCTTGGGTAAAAATAAAAGTTAGGATACTATGATATATAAGAACAAACACAAAATATAAAGAGTACTCAAAGTTGCATTTTAAATCATAAGTATTTGCTTGGAGAAAAATTATATCACTTTCCATTACCCAAAACGAAGTAGAAACTTCACAGAAGGTTGGAAGTGTGATTCTCTTCTTACCTCTCTAACTGCTCTTTCAGATTCACCAACATATTTATTCATTAATTCAGGTCCCTGTAAGGAAAGAAATCAGTGATTTGGTATCTTCATATAGTCACTCATATTTTCTTTTTAATAAGGGAAAAAAAAAAACCCACAAAGAGAAAGTAAGCCAAAAAAATTATTTATTTATTTTTTACTTAAATTAGTTTCTATAGCATGTTTATTTTCTCTGGATGTTACTTATGCCTCAAAGATTAAAGCCACTGTATGTTCTAAAGTCACAAATCAATACAAAGGAAAGATGGAGAATAAATATGTTTAAAACAATTTGCTCACTACCTGACTATTCACCTATGAATAGTTTTATGATATACTAGGCATGGTGCAGGCACCAAAGATAGAACAGGCTAATTTAAAAGACCGACAAAGAAGTCACATATGTAGACTCCTAAACCCAATCACATCTGTTTATCAGTTTATATCTAAATCTATTAGAATAGCCCTATCTGGCAAGTAAAGACCTCAGAAATATTCTTCGTTTAGATCCGTGATAAACCCTAAAACCTAAGCAAATAGAACAAGATTCATGCAATCTATGACAAAAAGTCCTTGAATGTTTCCAATGTCAATGCTGCACTCAACATGATAAGGCCATGCAGGCACTTCTTAGCTACTTCCCTTGTCAGAGGAGTCACAGAACCATCCACACTGTTAACTACCTCAGATCACATTCTCATAACCACCCTTATGGTAAAGCTCCATCCACAGATCCAATGTCTATAGTCACAATCTGCTGCCCCTGTCTGAACTGCCTTTTGATATTACTTTCCTGTCTCCAGGTATTATATAAGAGAAATTAAATTCTGTCAAATTGTACTATTCAGTTACATCAAGAAAATTCTTAACCTGACTGTGCAAGCAAAAATTAATCACATTAAAAATAACACAGTATTACAATGATTTATATATTCTGGGCTCTGTAGATATAACAGTCTCACATATGATTCTTACTCTTCATTTTTGAAAAAAATATCCCTTAAAAATGTGAAATTTACTGTTAGAAGTCTGGACCAAAACAAGTTGCAAATTGGATTTGATTGCTGGAGAGCATTCCTAGACTTCAATATATTAAGATTCAAAAGACACTGAGAAAAAAAAATCAGTAACATACAAGAAAAAAAAAAAAAAAAAGGCAATTTTAAATTATCTAGTACTATTGAGGACATTCATATCAGAGCTTCTAGGTACATACATACCCCAAGGAGACCATTACATAGACACAAAGAAACACATGAAAGAATATTACTAATGTACTAGTTATGCCAACAAAAACAAAACCTGAATAATCTCAAAATGTAATGATATAAAATGGGTAAATAAATTTGTAAAGTCCTCATCAGGAGATCAGGATGTCAAGGACCAGAAGAGAAAGATTCGAAGAAGAGTCAACAAAGAAGCTGCTGGTAGACAGAAGAAGTGCTGCTTAGCACATGTGCAAATAGCTAAGTGTTTGGAATGTTCTTATGGAAAATTTATGGATGGTGTGACATTCCTAATCTCCCCACGTATTAATAAGATCATTTTGCAGTTTCACCTGGCAAGATTATTTCTATAGTACCACAAAATGATGAAGAATAAGGACGGTCCTTTCATGATATGGCAAAAGAGGGCTCTTCATTCACATGTGCTACTTTAGATTTTCCTAAACATGACCACAGAAAGGCATTAGGAAAGGAATTAAACAAGCTTCAAGCACCAAACAATAAAGGAAGCTTTAATGAGCACAATGGGTTTTTGTCGGAGGCAGGATATGGTTAAGGGATTTTTATGTAGATTTTATTCAGTGTAGGGCAACTAATTAGGCAACTTGTGTCCTGACAAAAATCAGAAACTGTTGGAATAACCATTTTTATTGGATGTACATGCCAACTGAGTATTACTGGTAACAATTATCCATAAAATTGAAGAGTATGACATAAAATACTAATATAATGAAGACTTTAAAAAAAAACAGCAATGCAAATCCAGGCATATTTCACACAGCTTTTTAATCATCTAGTTTAAGTACGAGCAGTTTGAGAATATGGAGAAAGGTCTTCACTCTATTATAGGTAAAGGTTCTAAAGAGGACAACCTCAATATCAATAATGGAAAGAAGAGTATGGCGATTTTGTGATCTCTCCTCTGCTAAGTAAACAGCATTGCTAGCAGAAACATAAATATGACTTAAATTCACCATACAGATTTATGACATACAGGAAATGTGAAAGCATGTCAATAGTTGAACCAGAGGATCCTTCACACCATGTAGAAGTAGATCACCAGTAGCCCAGGAAAGAAACAAAGAGGAGAGAAGAAAGGGTAGGGGGAAAGGGCAGAGGAAAGAGATGAGAAGGTAGCACAGACCTGAAAAGTTAACCTAATAATTTAGCATTATGAGAAAAACTGGGCTGGAATAATTCAAATCAGGCATCATTAAGACGGCTAAGCCCATGACTGTGTGATTTATACTGAAGTACGTGCTTATGAACCTCACCCAGATGAGTGGCCAGTACAATGCAACACAGAATGTTAACTTGTTATGTGGCACTGCTCTACAATTCAAATATCAGAGTAGTTTCATCACCAAAGAAGGTTACTTTGAGGGTGAAGTTCAGCCTCACTGAGGCAGATTTTACTGAAGCAAACAAAAGGGGACAGTAGCTGAGTTACTGGCTCAAAATCCTAGAAGAGCTAAAAGTGGTAGGCTGTGGGGCTGTGCTATACAGAGTACTGTTTCTGTAATTGTGCTGCCCTTGTTTTCTTGATATGCAGAAAGGAGGTCATGTCCCTTTCACTGTATAAAGCACCAGCACTGCAGATTAAAGGGCAGTGAACAGGTCAAGTAGCAAGGATGACTTCTAAATTTTTCTAAATAATTACATGGTCTAATCTGACAAAAACTACGCTATAAATAAGACACCCACTTGTACCTAACAATATAGTTGGGATGAAAACAGTACAGTCTGTCTCATATTTACTAGGTTTTATGGTATTTTAAAAACAATACACCAATCCCTAGAATGGATACTGTTAAGATCACAGCAGGTTTTGTTTAACAATTTTACTTACCAAAAAAACCTCAGCAACTTGGTCCTGACGCATTTAACCCATTAGACAGCACGTGTTACTCAGATATGTTTGATCAAGAAAAACTACACAATTATTACCTTATTTGGGTATGTATTTCTAGCACCCAAGGCCAAGATTCCAACTGCTCAAATTTGCAAAACAATAACAAAGTAACAAGGAATATGTAAACATATTTGCCCAGCTGTTTTATTAATATGGGGGAACTAGACCTGACTTACCCCTCTATATTTCATCACTTAATTTACAGTTAAAAATTCAAGTTTGAGCTTGTCACCTCCTGCTCGTGCAGTCCTGCTTTGTAATCATTTCTTGGATTTCCCCAGTCTTCCCAGGGGCTGCTTAAATGTGTCTGACACCTGTCTGGTATTCTGAGCTATTACAATTCAAATCAAGTTCTAAAGTGTCTGGAATAGGCAAGTTAACCAAGTGATGGTTATGGTAAATATGCACACAGATAGTAAAACACCCAAGTGATACAATTACACCCAGGCTCTGTGAGGAAAGGATCTTGAAAATCAGAAGTACAGCATCCACATACATTGAAGGCCATTCTGGGAAAACATCACAAAGAGCAGGAAAATATGAAGTATGAGTCAGACACATTGTAGGCAAGTGTCTAAGGCAGGCAAACTCCAAAAAGAAGAGGGATTAGCAGGAAAGGAAGGGAATTTAAGCAGTTCCTCTCAAAACTATAGACTTCCCAACCATTCATTTGGAGGAAGGGGACAGGGAAAGATAAGTCTCTTCAGAATTTTGATTGTACCAAACTAGCTCTAATTAAACTGGGTATTTGCAACAACTTATTAGTATTATTATTTTTTAATCTTCTCTACCTACATTTTACTGACATTTATGTCAGATAAAGAAATAAAAATCAACCGCTCCTTTAAGACAGATATCATACAGGATGCAATGGGAAGAAGCCAGAAAAGAGAGTTACCATTGAAACTCCAATATCCTACCTTTATAGCTAGAAAGTTCAAGCCACTTTCATTGGCCAAAGCCTTTGCTATCATTGTTTTGGAGCATCCAGGGGGACCATACAAAAGAACTCCTTTAGGTGGCTGAATACCCATTCTGATGAAAGACTTAGGATGTTTCAAGGGCCATTCCACAGCCTGTTTCAATTTCAGTTTGATATTTTCCAGTCCTCCAATATCTGACCAGGATACCTACAAAACAAAATGGTTTTTTTTTCCCCTTGGCATTAATTGTAATTTGTCTTTGAAGGACAAACGAAGCCTCTTTAAGTAAATGTGTTATGTTCATGTTAGGTTAAAATATGTTTAGTAAGTACAACATGACCATTATGATACTCATCTCAAGTAACGCAGGACTCCTGCTCAAAATAAAATACCTTATTTATTGGGAATTCTGCATGAGTACTGTAGTTATATCATTTCTCCCCTCCCACTCCACCCTCTAACTTCTCCTCCACCCCACCCCACGACCAAATTAACAGACTCTTATTCTTTACTTATCATTATACACACATACTTATCATTTTACACACACACAGATAAATACAATTTGTTGAGTTTATTTGGTGTGAGTAATATCCATATTGTTTAGGGCTGATCATTTAAGAATGGATACCCTATTGAGGGATTGTCTCAGAGAAGATTGATTTTCCTTCTCTCGGTAGCCATTAATTGTCTGTAATGCTCCACATAGCTGTCTTGAGTCTGGTTATAATCTGTGCCTTATGCTTTCTGAGTGTGTAGTCACTACTAGATATTTTAATAGCAGGTGGTACTGGAATGCAGGTTTGCGTAAATTCCACAGTAGACTCAGAGCCATATAAAATAAAAACGTGATAGTCCACGTTGGCATGTGATGACTGTCCCATAAACAATACATAACAAATTCATTTCATTCATGATGTTGGACTTGGATGAACAACCCTCTCTCTATCTGTACACTCCTAATTCAAAAGCAAGCACTTCTTTTATGCTTCTCCATGTGGTGGTTTGAATATCAATGGCCCCCACACACTCATATATTTGAAAGCTCAGTCATCAGGGAATGTCAGTATTTGAGAAAGATTAGGAAGTGTGGCCTTGTTGAAGGAAGTATATCACTGGGGGTGGGTTTTAAGGTTTAAAATGCCTATGCCTTTCAGTGCCTGCTGCTTATAGATCAGGACATAGCTCTCAGATATGCTCCAGTGCTTACCTGAGTGTAGCAATACTCCCCACCATGATAAAGAACTAACCCTCTCAACTGTAAGCCAGTCCACAATTACATATTTTCTTTTATAGGAGTTGCCTTGGTCTTGACATCTCTTCACAGAAACAGAATAGTGATTAAAAATTCTGGAAAACTCATTAAACAATGTTCAATGGACTTATTTTTGCCTCCTCCTACCCATTTGCTAATATTTGATTTTACCAATTACTAAAAATAAAATTAGCCTTGAAAATGGTGCACATGAGCCTAGAACCTTAAACCATTGTGCAGTACTGGCAGAATCATACTTACTGTTTACCAGAAAAGGCAACAATAATATAAAACAATGTGCATTGGACAGAAGCACAAAAGGGGAGTTCTTTCTTGTACATTCAAATTTCATTGATTTGTTATTTTTAATTTTATTCTAATAATATTTGAAAGATGACACAAGAGCTATACTCTGAATGATTCACCAGCTTTAGTATTTCCCACATCTGACTCGGCAAACACTGCCTCTACACACATAATAGTACACATACTGGCATAATCATTGAGTTTTCTGTTGATTTTTTTTTTAAACAGTAAGCTGAAAAGATGCCACTTTTTTTCTAGCTGCATTTAAAACATATCTTTCATAAAAATATTCTGGGAAGAATTTTAAATGGCAGTAAGGGATGAACTAGAGATCACAAATTACAGAGGATTTGGGAGAATAGTCAGTTAAATGGTAGCAAGGCACCAAATGGTGGCCTCATCAGAGTGCTTTACAGTTTAATGCTTTACACCAGAGAAATACACACACCTGTGTATGCCTCTGCTCTTATGTACACACTTGGTAGAGAGGTGATCCTTTGGAACGTGAAGAGTAACTAGCTACACTGCAGCACAGCATAGATGTGGAAGTCACAGAAGCAACTTCATCAACTTACAAGAACAAAAAGGATAATGGATTCTGAATGCACCGCAAGTTTTTTACTTTTGACTCTACAGTTACATGTACACAGCAAGAACATACTACACACACATATTCCAGGAGCAGATTCCCACCATGCCTTAGAGCACCAGAGTTATTCATTACATTTTCTAGCAGTGCAGCAGCACAAGAGCTTATGCAAATTTAGGAAGTACATAAACACATAAAGGATTTTAAGATTAATACAAAGCAGCTGCCTATGTAATGGATAACTTTTAAAAAGTTCAATTCTATAGTCATAAAAGAATAGGGAGGGTTTATTTCCTCCTGTCTATAAACCTCACTGCCTGGCAATATAACCTAATAGTCCAGTAAAAATTACCGTATTCAATATATTCTCAGGATGTTTGGTTTCCAGAAAGTCTTTAATTTGTTACTCCACCCTAGAGTTCCCTAGCAATCTTTAGTAACTCCCGCTGTTATGGCCAAATACAAATCACAGCATATCTTGGAACTATGAGCAATGTACTGATGAATCTGGACAGGTTTTGGATATATGCTGTGCAGTAGATCAAACTGTGTCCCCTAAGTGAACTTTTAATGAAAATCCCATGTATCAACTTCTTCTGCCTATACATAACTGGGCACACATATGATTAAGTCACATTATCATGAAATGATACAGTGAATAGAAGTTTATTTTAATAACCAAAACCTATCAATGAAAACATAAAATTACCCTTACCCTCCTGCTAATTATTATTACACCTATGATACCATAATATTTTTCCCAAATACTATTACACTGAAACTTACAAGTGAGACAACTCAATTTTTAAGAATTATCTGTTACATGTCCTAAGGGTCACAGGGGTACAATATCTTTAGAAATACTCTGCAAAGCAAAAGTTGAAAGTACCCTTAAAGATACAATCTCAGTTTAAGTAAATAAAATATCTGTTTTAACTCTAGTACTAACCATCTTAAAACTTTTTGCGATTGTGAAATATGAGAAAATATATAGTTGAAAACTACCTGTATAAGAGTTTTATATAAAGAAATCAGAATGTTAAAAATACTAATGTCCACTTTTTTGCCTGACTATAAAGACAGCTGATGGAAGAATAAGGTATAACAAAGCAAACCTCAACAGATACAAAAATTTAAATTAACCCCCTGTATCTTATCAAATCACATGGCTTAAACTTAGAATTCAACAACAACAACAAAGAAGTTAGAATTCAACAACAACACTAATTGGAGAAAGACCATAAACATATCAAAATTGAACAATGTACAACTAACTCACCACTGGGCAAGGAAGAAATAAAGACTTCCCTAAAATTGGATTGAAATGACAGCACAACATACCCAAACTTATGGGACAGTATGAAACCAGCGATAAGAGGAAAGTTCATAGCATTAAAAACCTATATGAAGAAGCTAGAGAAATACCACATTAGCGAATTAACAGAACAACTGAAAGCTCTAGAACAAAAAGAAGCAAACTCACCCAGGAGGAGTCGATGACAAGAAATAGTCAAATTGAGGGCTGAATTCAATAAAATAGAAGCAAAGAGAACAATACAAAGAATCAATGAAACAAAGAATTGGCTCTTCCTAGAAAAATCAACAAGATCGACAAATCTTTATCTAAACTAACCAAAATGCAGAGAGAGAATATCCACATTAATAAAATCAGAAATGAAAAGGGGGACATAAGAAAGGAGACTGAGGAAATACAGAGAATCATCAGGTCATACTTTGAAAACATGTACTACACATAATTGGAAAATGTAAAGGAAATGTACAATTTTCTGGATAGATATCACAAACCAAAATTAAACCAAGATCAGATAAACAAATTAAATAGACCTACAACCCCTATGGAAATAGAAACTGTCATCAAAAAGTCTCCCCTCCCCCCCAAAAAAAAGCAAGGGCCAGATAGGTTCAGTGTAGAATTCTACCAGAAATTCAAAGAGAAGCTAATTCCAATACTCCTCTGTTCCACACAACAGAAAAAGAAGGAATACTGCCAAACTCTCTTTACAAGGCTACAGTTACCCTGATACACAAATCACACAAAGACACAATCAAGATAGAGAACTACAGACCAATCTCCCTCATAAACTCTGATGCAAAACTAATAAAATACTGGCAAACCGAATCCAAGAACATATCAGAGAAATCATTCACCATGATCAAGTAGGTTTCATCCCAGGGATGCAGGGATGGTTCAATATACAAAAATCCATCAATGTAATCCGCCATATAAACAAACTGCAAGAAAAAAAAATTACACGATCATCTTTTAGATGCTGAAAAACCTTCAACAAAATACAACACCCCTTCATGATAAAGGTCTTAAACAGAATAGGGAGGAATACAAGGAACATACCTAAACATAATAAAGGCAATATACAGAAAGCCAACAGCCAACATCAAACTAAATGGAGAGAAACTCAATGTTCCTCTAAAATCAGGAACAAGACAAGGGTGCCCATTCTCTCCATATCTCTTCAATATTGTACTTGAAGTACTAGCTAGAGCAGTAAGACAACAAAAGGAAATCAAGGGGATACAAATTGGAAAACAAGAAGTCAAATTTTCATTATTTGCTGATGATACGATAGTATATCTAAGTGACCCCCAAAATTCTATCGGGGAACTCCTACATTTTTAGTAATGTAATAGGTCATAAGATTAACTCAAAACAAACAAACAAAAACAAAACAAAACAAACAAACAAAAAAAAGCTGAGTGTTGGTGGCAAACACCTTTAACCCCAGCACTTGGGAGTCAGAGGCAGGCGAATCTCTGTGCATTTAAGGCCAGTCTGATCTACAGAGCTAGTTCTAGGACAGGCTATAAGCAATACAGAGAAACCCTGTCTTGAAAAACAAAAACAAAAACACACACAAAAACAGTAGCCCTCTTATGATGATAAATGGGCTGAGAAAAAAATCAGAGAAACAATACCCTGAAGAACAGGCACAAATAACAGAAAACATCTTGAGGTAACTCTAACCAAACAAGTGAAAGACTTATATGACAAAAACTTTATTTAAGTCTTTGAAGAAGGAAATTGAAGAGGACATCAGAAAATGGAAAGATCTCCCATGTTCCTGGATATGTAAGATTAACATAATAAAAATGGCAAACTTAACAAACGCAATCTACAGATTCAATGCAATACCCATCAAAATCCCAGTAAAATTCTTCATGGACCTCAAAGGGAAAAAAATCAACTTCACATGAAAACACAAAAAACCCAGGATAGCCAAAAAAAAAAAAATTCTGTACAATTCTGGAGCCATCACCATACCTGATGTCAAACTTTACTATAGATCTACAGTAATGAAAACAGGTTGGTATTGGCATAAAGACAGACAGGTGAACCAATGGAATCAAATTGAAGACCCTCAACCCACACACCTCTGAATAACTGAATTTTGACAAAGGAGCTAAAATTATAAAATGGAAAAAAGAATGCATCTTCAACAAATAGTGCTAGCATAACTGGCTATCAACATGTAGAAGAATGCACAAAACTCAAGTCCAAATGTATCAAAGACCTCAACATAAAGACATAAAGCTGGGTGATGGTGGCAAACGCCTTTTAACCCAGCACTCAGGAGGCAGAGGCAGGCAGTTCTCTGAGAGTTCAAGACCAGCCTGGTCTACAACAGCTAGTTTCAGGACAGTCTCCAAAGCTACAGAGAAACCCTGTCTCCGGAGGGTGTGTGTGTGTGTGACCTCAACATAAAACCAACCACACTGAACCTCACAGAAAAGAAAGTGGGAAGTAGCCTTGAACACAATGACACAGGAGACCACTTCCTAAATATAATAACCAGTAGCACAGACCCTAAGAGCAACAATGGGACCTCCTGAAACTGAGAAGCTTTTGTAAAGCAAAGGACACAGTCAACAAGACAAAATGACAGCCTACAGAATGGGAAAAGATCTTTACCAACCCCACATCTGACAGAGGACTGATCTCCAAATCACAGAAAGAACTCAAGAAACTAGATACCAAAAGACCAAATAATCCAAGAAAAAAAAAAAAAAAAAATCCAAACAGAATTCTTAACAGAAGAATCTCAAATGGCCAAAAGACACTTAAGGAAATGCTCAATATCCTTAAGTCGCTACAGAAGTGCAAATCAAAACAACTCTAAGATACAATCTTACACCTGTCAGAATGTTCAAGATCAAAAACTCTGATGACAGTTTGTGCTGGAGAAGATGTGGAGCAAGACAAACACTCCTGTATTGCTGGTGGGAGTGCAAACTTGCACAGCCACTTTGGAAATCAGTATGGCTGTTTCTCAAAATTTTGGTAATCAATCTACTTCACAATCCAATAATGCCACTTTTGAGTATATACCTAAAGGATGCACAGTCATACTACAAGGACATTTACTCAACTATGTTCATACCATCAGTAGTCACAATGAATCAACCCAGATGCCCCTCTGGATAAGGAAAATGTGTTACATTTACACAATGGAGTACTACTCATAAGGAAAAAGACAATGAAATCTTAAAATGTGCAGGCAAATGGATAGAACTAGAAAGTCATTCTGAGCAAGGTAACCCAGACCCAGAAAGACAAATATAGTATGTACTCACTCATAAGAAGATATTAGACATAAAGCAAAAGACAACCAGCCTACAGGCCACAATCCCAGAGAACCCTGGTAACAAAGAGGACCCTAAGAGAGACACACATTGTTCTGCTAGGAAAGGGGAAAAGACAAGATCTCCTGAGTAAATTGGGAGCATGGGGGACAAGGGGAAGGGGAGAAAGGAAGTGGAGTAGGGAACAAATGTATAGCTCAATAAAAAAGTCAAAAAAAAAAAAAAAAAAAAAAAAAAAAAAAGAAAAAGAAAGATTTCTGTCTTACAAGTAGTAGTCATTGCCAGTACTGGGCTGCAGTACACATTGTCTTTAATTTCTTTTTAGTTTCATGACTTTTAAACACATTTCTAAACACAAGAAAAACATTCTTAAATTCAGAATGGTGAAAAATGAGTTTAAATCTAAGATACACTACTCAATGTGACTTTGGATCATTTATTCTATCTCATTAAGTTTCTTCCTAATTTATAAAATAAAAATAACACCTCAGACTCTTTATGAATGCATTCAATTGAGTTGTTGGCCAAAGGGGGTCACAAGGAAATCCCCAAACAACAACAAACTGACAGCAAGACACCACTGTAGAGGATAACAACCACACAATTCACTGAATATGAGAAGTCTAGCTGGTGCCTAGGGAGCCTTCACCCCTACATTCTAGTATCTTTGTGGTACAGGAAAGTACACTGCACACTACACACTACCAAAAGAGAAATGTAAACAAACAATAAATGTAAATAAGTATAAACCTGGCTACAAAACCTTGACCTACAATCTGTTATGCTTGCAATAGGGCAATGGTGGCATAGAACTTGCAGGAGTAAGCAATGTCTGATTTGATTTAAGGCCCATCCCATGAGGTAGAACCCATACCTAACACTGCTTGGGTGGCCAAGAAGTAAAGACTAGATATCCCAGAGACCTAGGGCTAGGGTAAAACCAAACCTATTGGTTCTTTTAAAAAAAAAAAAAAAAAAAAAAGTATTAATAAAATGACTCTTATGATATTCTGCTATACTCATAAACCAGTGCCTTATACAGTAATCATCTGGGAAGCTTCCTACAACAGCAAATAGAACAGATACAGGGACCCACAGCTAAAATATTTTAGAGAAGTCTAAATGGGATGTCTGTACCAAATCCCTCTCCTCAGAGCTCAGGGTACACTGGGAAAGACAAGGCTTAAGGTACATAAGAGCCAGAGGGGATAAAGGAGAACAAGAACCTTTGAATCACCTAAGGAAGGCGCATAAGAACTCACAGACACTGAAGCAGCAAGCATAAAGCCTACATAGTCTGCACCAAGTCCTCTGCATATATGATAGCTTTTGCATGGGACTCATGAGCGTGAGAACGAATGCATTCTTGTGCCTGCTCTTAGGACTCTCTTGTAGGGCTACCTTATCCAACTTTGGTGTGATGGGCTTTGTTTCATCTTGCTTATTTTATTTTTGTCATGTTTGGTTGTTATCTCTTCAAACTCTGTTCTTTTCAAATGATAAACAGAAAAGGTGTGGATCTGGAGGGGATTAGGGATTAGAGGGAAGAGGAGGAGAGGGGAGGGGGTAGAAGAACTGTGAGTAGAGAGAAGGGAAATTATAATCAGGATATATTGTGTATGGATCTATTTTTAATTAAAAAATAAAAAAAAGATTCTAATGCTGAAGGACAGTTACTAAAGTGAAAATTCAAATCAAAATGTCAATAGCTCATCAAGCAGGTGACACACTAGACTAGATCTTTTGAAACTGCCTAACATGGTAGAGAAAAGCAGTATTTAAAAAAAAAAAAAAAAAAGCCTATAGGACTCGTAGAACATCATGAGCCAGATCCAAGATATATTTTAAAAACTAGTCCACCAAGGACGCCATATAAAAAAGGAAAGAAAGAAAAAATAAATAAACCTTCAGAAATGAAAGGCTTAAGACAAGCAAAAATAACTAGATCTGCCTTGTAAAATATGGCACTCACGATTTTTTCAATTTAAGGTGGAAAAAAATACTAACAATAAAATAGATACTCCCTAATATGGTAACAACATACTAAAATTCCAGTTAACAATGGCACATACATAAACTTTACTATAAATAGTAACTACGGTAACTTAAAAAAGGACCCTCACCCAGTCCCCTGCTTTGGCAGCCAGGACAGGCTACAAAAAGAACCAGTAGGATGTAGGCCTCTGACTCAGCAACATGTGATGAGCTCCTGACCTTGTCCTCCATGTGTAGAGGAACCAATCAGAAGTTTGCTGACAGGCTCTGGATGTGCTTTAAGGTAACAGTGAAAGGCAGAGCATAGCAACTGCCCTGGAAGGGCCTGTAGGCATAGCAACCTCCCTGCAGCTAGCTATAGCTAGTCAATCAACACAGTACAGGTAGCCCAAGCACAGAGGTGCACCAATCCTGAGACTGTTGTTATGCAACTAGCAGACTCCCCCCCCCCCCACCCAGACACTCTCCTTGCTCTACCCCAATATATTTCCTGCCCGCTGCTGCTCAGAGTCCCTCCTGGTCCCCACCTGATTCAACTGCTGTGTCCAATGGACTGGGGAAATTGAGTTAACTTGTAAATTTAAAGACTCTTTGCTTTTGCATCAGATAGGGCATCTTGGTGATTTTGGGGCTCAGAGGTTGGGCACAACAGTAAAGACAGACAATATATAAATGATGTGAAGTATGATATCAGTATTACTAAAGATGTAGTAAAGATATAGTTTGTGTGTAGCTGCATTTATCTCTTTAAAGTAATCTTTGAGCTATTGGAAATCAGAGGTAGGCATAATCATAAAAAAGAAAAACCTATGACAGCCACAGAAATCATGAGGAAGAAATATAGAATATTGCTACAGTTTGTATTTTAAAACCACCTTCAAAGGTCAATGTATTAACTTTTAATTCCAAGCTTACACAAATGAGAAGTGAGAAACATTCTCTGCCATGCACTCCTACCACTATGCCTCATCACAGATCTAAAAACAAAACCATAAAACCTGAGGAAAGGTAAGAGGAACTGGCTACATAAATCAAGTACAGACAATATAAGCATGAGGACCTCAGTTTGGACATCCCTTGTGACACAACTACTCAAATAAAAAAGAACAAATTGAAAAATGTAACTATTTAAAGCAGTAGTTCTCAAACTTCCTAATGTTGTGACCTTTAATACAATCTCTCATGTTGTAGTGACTCACCAATCATAAAGTTATTTGTGTCGCTACTTCACAACTGTAATTTTGCTATGAAAACCATTTCCTGTCTCACCTTGTCCCACAGTCATTCAACCCCAAATAAACACAATAATGCTTATAATTGTTTATTTGTTTATTTGAGGCGAAACAGCTGCGGTTCCGGGCAGATCAGAAACTCAAGCTACATTGCTACTGTCCTGAACCAAAATGTATGCAGAGTATCTGATATGCATCCCCTGTGAAAGGATGGTTTGACCCACAAAAGTTAAAAGTTGAGAACTACTCATTTAGATGAATTTCCAGGGAAATATGTTAAGTAAAATGTTATATCCAGTATGATTCCACTTATGTCTTTTTGAAATAATAAAATTTTAGAAGTGGGATGAGGACTGAGTTGAGTATGATAATGAAAACACAGTGGGAGAACTCTGTGGTGATCATTTGAATATGATGATAAACACAAGTCTTTCCATCTGACAAAACCTCATGCCTAAATACACCAAATACTGAAAGTGAGGAAATTCAAGTCAAAGCGCAGAGATTAGCAGTGTGCATATCCCATCTGGTTTTGCAGTATGTTGTCACCAGAGAAAACCATGCAAAGGATATACAACACAGGTTGTCTCTGAGTTACCTTAGAACTTCAATGAATTTATAACTATTAAGAGAATATTTTACTTTACAAGTATATTTTTAAAAGGTTAGCCTAGCAACTCAGTCATTTTGGAGTCCCAGTTTCCTTAAGAACATTATTCAAATAGTAAAGATGGCACAGAGTATAAATTACTTACATTTGGGACATCAATTGCTACCTCTCTCATAGCACTAGGTCTGATGTCATTCATCCCTTGTAAGAAATCATTCAGGGTAATTTTCACCATGCCAGCCACCTTGCTATCAGGGAGGTTAGGCTGTTTTCTCAGGACTCTTCTCAAGGCATACAGACCTTCAAAGAGGAAAATAACACAAAACTGATCACTTATTCCATAAATATCAACTAGGTAACAATACTACCAACCTCAAACTCTGTGGGTATTAAAAAAGCATTTACTGTATTTTGTACTTAGAGGTATGTATGAAATGCAGACAGGGATTAATCATGAAGGGGACACAAATATATGGGAGATTAAAGCACAACTCAAATGCTTAAGTTAGGCAGTGGAAAGATGACAAACTGAAATTATGTACTAGAGCACAAGTATTTGCAAACATAAAACAATTTACAAACATTTTCAAAGAAAATCAAAGTTTATCAAAATAATATTGATTAGATGCCATTAAAAGTACAATAGTAACATGCTTTTTGCAATTGCCCTTCTCCTGAATGCACTAAAACCAAGCCATAAGTTTAGAGACCAGGAGATCTTAAAAGAGATAAACACAAGAGAAGATGACTTGAGTAAATGCACATATGGTCTGTAACGAGCCGAGCGATAGATACTTTTTAGAGTATTGAGGGAGACTGGATATGGAAAAATGAAGGCAAAAGGCTCACTGAAGAAAGCTTATGGTTTGGCGAACTAGAAAGAACTTTTTTGGTTTTTTGTTTTTAAGGAGAGAAATAACAGAAATAGAGTAGCACCACAATAATAATACACAACAAAACAAAATAAAAAACCCAAAGGACCCTTAAGAAAATAAAATTTAAAGAAATGTAAAATAGCTTAAAAGATGGTTCTTAACCAGAATAGTCAAATATTCTAAAGTCTTTGTTTTTGATTTTGCTTACAGTTCAAACATTGTCAAGACTGAATGTCCAACTACCTCCTTCAAATACCAGCTATGAAGTTTCAGGTACATAGAGCTGTAGTACAGTAGAGCCCAAATTCTTAACTGTGAACAGTAACTATATATAAGGTCATATAACCGAATGTGGGGTTAACAAAGAAGATCTGGCAATGGTTAAAATATCTGAACATGAAACAGTTAATTCAAAATACCATGCATAATGAATCTGTGCAGTGTTTCTCTGTGATGCATAGCATGACTACATTGTGGCCTTAGTTCTGGGCACATAATGGAAGCACTTTATACTTCCTAAATTTGATCTCCAGCACCTATGTAGAAAGGAGTGTCACAACATGCCTAACTCTGCCTCTAGGGCCATACCACCCTGAATGTGTCCGATCTCGCCTGATCTCAGAAGTTATGCAGGGTTGGACCTGGTTAGTACTTGGATGGGAGATGACTGTTTTGTCTTAACGGCACTTCTGGATACCTTTTTCTTTGTTTTCACATCACTACCTGTAATGGTTCAATTCTTCCATATGGATATTTACCTGGCCAACACAGCTCACCGAAATGATAATCCATCCTGTTTTGCTCTGAGAATTTGAGTCTGTTCTGAATTCTGTGTTTATTATTCTGCTATCCTTATACAAGATATGGTATATTATATACCTATCTCCTTTTTCTGTTTGGAAACATCCATAGTATCTCTATAACCCCATAAATGTTTTAAAAAGAATATTTTATTCTCTCTCTTTATAGTTCTGGGGATCAAACCCAGCATTTACTTGTTTTATTTGTATGTTCCTTGGTTTTCCACGTATAATACTATGTTATAGTTTTCTCTATATATAATAGATAATATGGTTTATTTCATTCTTTTATCTCTACAACATTACTTCTTTCTCTTACAGTTTTTAGATAACAGAACAATCTATTTTTTAAATGTTTGTGTACAGTTATTTATGTGTGTGTGCATACGTGTGTATATGTGTGAGCGTGTGTAGGCCAAAGGTAGATATTAGTTGTCTTCTGTCTCTTTCTACTTTATTGTTTTAGATAATCTCTCAGTAAACCTGGAGCTCGATGATTCCCAAAACTGGCTGGACAGCAAGCTATAGAGATGATTCTAGTCCAGTGCTGGGATCACAGGTTTCTCTCTGGCTTTGGAGGCTATCCTGGAACTAGCTCTTCCAAAGACATGAATAGAAAATACTCAGTTGTAACAGACTTGACTAACCTATAGAAATATATATCCACAGGAAGCTACATATTGAGAATCCCTAAGGGGGGAAAAAAAAGAATCCCTACAAAGCAACAATATTTAAAGCAACATTGAAAAAACTATGAATCTAAATAGACACAGTATGAAGGAAACTATCTACATAGTAAATTATCATTATCATTCATAACATCTGTATAATGGAATACAGCAATAGAAATGAACCGCTACCCAGAGTTAAATACTAGAACTCTTGATTCACACTATGGGTTAAAGATGACAGTGCCAAACAGAAACACTCATCAGGAGTGTCTCTTGAGCTTATATGATGGTAAGAGCTAGAGTGGTCTAGATACTACTTTTTCTCCATCCTGGTCTAAGCATGGCTAACTTCACTTCAGAAAATTCATTCACCTATGCTATGCTTTATGCACTTCCATGCCTATTGATAAGTTTATTTAAAAACTGAATGCATAAAAGTAAGGTTAAAAGAGATGGGAAAAACAACTAACAAAGCAACTAACAAAGCTACACAGGACAAGTGGTTTTAAAATAACACTAAGATGATACTTTAAGAAATTATAAACTAAAGTCAAAATGAAGGTATTATTTTACCTAAACTCTAAAAATTGGATCTTACCCATAGTATTTTATTACTGAAGCATGAAAAGATGAGAAATTATAAACTAAAGTCAAAATGAAGGTATTATTTTACCTAAACTCTAAAAATTGGATCTTACCCATAGTATTTTATTACTGAAGCATGAAAAGATGAATGGGAATCTAATCCCATCCCCACCCCTACTACCATACACCAGTAAGCAAGTTTCTTTGTAATGGTTCTCTTGTGTACATGCTTATGAATAAAATGTGTTTTAAAAGTTGGCAACTCTTTTTTTGATAAAGGACCAAATTAAGATACTGTGCTAAATTTAAAAAGTGACTTTAAGAAAAGTGTTTAAAACCATGGTGTCTTAGGAATAATCCATAAAGCCTTGGGAATATAAAAATGGATATATTATGGAAGGTGGGAGGAGTAAAAGAGAAAACTACAACTTGAAGAGGAGGAAAATATGTTTTCAAAAAAATATTCTTTATCTGTAGAACACTGTTTTATATCCTCAAATTCAGTTACAATTTATACTAAAGCAATTAAATGCCAAGGTAAAGTGGATAGGTAAAGGTGTCTTGACACTCTGCCTAACAACCTGAGCTCCATCTCCAGGACCCACATGGCTGAAGGAGAGAATAGACTCACTCAAATTGTTCTCTAATCTCACAAAAGTGCTGTGCCACACACGTGCACGCAGACACACTAAGCAAATATTTTTTTAAAAATTAATTATTCAAGTATTAACATGAAAACACTGAGAAGATGTACTCATGGACTACGGAATAATTTTTTATTGAGTGTCTCTTAAACATAATCCATTCAATAAGCACATTGAGCCCCTGTGTGTCTAGATATAGAAGAAGGCAGGTCTAGTTCTTCTAGCATAGCACTAATAGTAAATAAAAGATATGTGTACCGAGCTAATTACTGTGACATCTTAAGACTATTTCCCCTACTTCTGAAGAAACAGAAATTGAGGCAAAATGGACTGTCCTACCTCTCAGCTGATAAAGTATAAAAGTACCATTTTAACCCAGAGCTCCACATGCTTTCCTCTCAAATCTGCTTAAAAAAATAAATAAATAAAAGCATTCCCACTTTGGGAATGCAGGGAGAAGTGGCAAGTATGAGCAACCCACAGCTCTGGACAAAATAGGTAAGAAGAATTCGAGTCACAAAAATCAGATTCAATATTGCTATTAAGCCAATTTAAGTGCTTTAACAACAATAAAATCAATAGGTAAATAAGTTTGAATTTTTTCTGTTCTGTGATTCTTAGAAAGACCAGTTTGATATTAATGTGCTGAAACAATATATAATTGACATGAATTCTGAGCTAAATTCTCAGCAATACAAGGCAAATTCTTTCTTTCCTTTAAAAAAAAAAAAAAAGCAAAGCTCACTCCTTGAAGAAATCAAGTTCTATTTCACACTATAATCAGGCAATCTTAGAAGGTAAATTTATAATAAATCCCTCTATTTTGGAAAAATTGCTGCTAAGCATCTTGCAACGTTCAGCATAGCTTACAAAATTAACATTTCATGTTTTCCAAAAAAGTTCACTCTATTTATTTTGCTATTACTTTAAAACATAAAATGAAGGAATAAAAAGGCTATGCAACTAGTAAGTCAGAAAAGCAGTAGAAGCCCAGATGACATACACTGACATCAGTGTCAAGATAAGACAGCCTAGGTTGTAAGCAGCTTATCTATGCATTTGAGATAAAATACTTCAAAAGCTGATCCTTGCTTATAAAGGTAAGCTGCTACAAAACAGAAGTCTCCAAAAAAGTTGTGTAGAGCATATCACACTACCTCAAAATCTAACATCTGAAATAAGTTTGACTCCCAGCTACCAAAGATCCAGCTGTTAGGCATATACTATGGCAGTATTTCCAATTGTCATATTTACATAGCAACAAACTTAAGAGAGATACAGAGAAGAACTAGACCAAAAATCTACACCAGGTGTGGCATACAAACACCAAAAAAGATGCAGCCTCAGTCCTACAAACTGTGGGACACCCTGGAAATCCATAGTCTGGGGAAGCTAACCATTTATCCACTAAAGGGATTCTGTATGATGAGGCCACAGCAGGCCTGGTGAGTAACTAGGATATTTCTGTTATCTTCTCCCTTTCCCTTATCCAATCAAAGTCATGGTTACAAAAGCAATCCAATACCATCTCCCCCCAAGCTACTCAATTCACAAATGGAGAATAAGGTTCAAACTTGATCAAGATCACAAACCTGATTTTAAATGCAAATCTACCCAATGCTTTCTCAAAACCTATTCACACAATGCTGGAAATGCCTCAGTAGAGCACTGGCTACTTTTCAAGAAGACAGAAGTTTGATTCCCAGCACATACATGGCAGCTCACAAATATCTCAACTAAAGTCTCAGTGAATTCCCTCTTTTCAGGCCTCCACAGGCACCAGACACACATGTGATGCACAGACATACATGCAGGCAAAATACCTATACATATAAAATAAAGGCATTTTTAAAAATTAAAAAGCTATTCACTTGTTATCCTGCCTCATAAAGAAAATTCCTCGTAGAAATATTCTGGCACCTTGTTCTTAAAGTTTGTATATTCTGCTATACAAAGATAAAACAATGATACCAATACTGTAACACAAAAACACAAACTAGAATTCATGACAACATTCCCAAACTATTAATTTAACATACTGGCCACTGTAATTCTATCACCAATCTTTCTAAAATCTATCTTCTTCTCAGAGCTGAGAAAGTAATAGACTAGCTAGGTGCTGGGAAAGACAGATCAGAAAATACTTGTGCATTTTATTTATATACATATACAGAGAAACCCTGCCTTGAAATAACAACAATAAAACACAAAAACAACAACAACAAAAGACCTATCGGCCCATTTGAAGATAAATGCAGCAGAGAAGACAAAAAAAAAAAAGACCTATCCTTATGAGCTATTATACTAAAGAATGTTTCTGTTTACCACCTCCTCTACCCAGTAGTCCTCCAACTTAGAAATTATGGTAATTGTGAGAAAATGAAGAAATTATTTTTTCATCAAGACATTTATGCATTCTTATGTCTTTCATTTGAATTTATTTTCCTGTATTTCCTTCTTTTCCCGTAGTTACATAGACTAGATTAAAAAGGATAAATCAAGGAGCTGGAGAGATGGCTCCGCATTGCATCTGCTACAGAGGACCTCAGTTCTACTCCCAGCATCCTATTATGTGGCTCATCACTACATGTAATTCCATACCTCCAGCCCCAAAGGACCATATGCCCTCTCTGGCCTTTGATGGCACTAGAACACATATACAAAATTTAATATAAAATAAATGTTTTATTAAAAAGGGTTGAAATAAATAAAGGAACTTTCAAAGCATAATTATGTAAATATAAATTAGTTATTTAGGCACAAAAGTTGCTTGCCATTTAAAATTAAGGCTCTAAATAATGAAATTTCTTATTTAAAAAAAAATTCTCCAATTACCACAAGAATTAAACCTTCTAAAAAGCATAATATAAAATATAAGATGGATGACAAACTGTAACCAACATAATGCCACAACACAGAAAAACAGAGCCCAGCATATGAAAGGACATAAAAACACACCATAAAAAGATCTGAGGATGTATCTAAGATTATAGACATGCCTGATCTTTAGAAGTTTAAGAGTATAAAATCCTTCAGGAAAACAAAATCAATTTCTTTCAGTAAGTTATATGCTGAATCAACCATTTCAATGGCTTATAAAAGCTGTCTTGATTTAAACATACTTTCCATAGTTGAAAATACTCTGAAATTCTGTCCAGAAGACCCTCAAAAATAAGTACAGGGGCAGTAAAGATGGCCAAGTGCAGTAAAGCTCTGGCAAGTAAGCATGAGGACTCAATCTAGAACCTAAAACCTGTGTATAGCTGGATGCAGTAGCATGTGTTTATAACCTCAGGACTTACAGCAGCATGAGGCAGAGAAAGGACAATACTCACCAGAAACTCAAGGCCTGATGTACTCTGGCAAAAAAAAAAAAAAAGAGAGAGAGAGAGACTATCTCAAGCAACAAGAATAGCAAGGAGCAGACACCTGAAGGCAGACATGCTCCATTATGCCTTTATGATGTTCTTAAGCAGGTGATGGGATGAATTAACAGCCCTCATACATTTTCAGTTGAAATGTCACTGTAACATATGTTCTTGAGTTTTGCTATGTTGGCTCCAACACAAACACCAGACTACTCTGTAAATAAAACTGTAATTTCTTAAGTTCCACAACACAGTAAAAAAAAAAAACTATCATCAATATTGACACCTGCACATCTGGCTGTGTGTGCATGCACACACGCATTGGGTAAAAATCTGAGAATATGTTCTACTAGAGGAGGAGAACTTAAAAGGGTAAAACTGGAGTGGTTTTCCTTCTTCAGGATTTTCTAAAGTACATACATTTTTAATACATATATGACTAAACAAAATAAAGCTATTTCTATTCAGAAGCGACAAGAATTATCAGCACACACACACACACACACACAGAGCTAATTCAGACTCATCAGAAACAGTCACTCTCACCTGCCTCATTACACAAGGCCTTCAAGTCTGCACCAACATATCCATGGGCATTATTTGCCAGCCTCAGAAGCTCAGCTTTAGTGAGCAAGTGTGGCACCTTTCGGAGCAGCTTCTGGAGAATATCAAGCCGGTCCTGGGCATTAGGAACGCCAATCTCAATCTCTTTATCAAATCGCCCTGGTCTTCTGAGTGCAGCATCTAGAGCTTGAGGGCGATTTGTGGCCCCAAGGACTAACACCCGTCCTTCACTTCCTTCCTAACAAAATAAAATAAAAATAAATTACATATTGGTTTTTAAAACATAGAGGTGAAAACTGACTCTGTGCATGAATAGATGGACTAGAGTATTAAGCATTAATCCTTATACTTCTACTAACCAATTTTCAAATTTTCTTTGTAACACATTTTTACTGAACATTTATTAACTTTAGTACAGCTACTTCAAAGTACAGCCTAAATGCTTTTGACCTGAGAAAGCTTTCCAGTAGTTAAGTAGTTTTTCCACTACTTAGAAGTGAAGATTATAACCTAAACAGTATTCATACAGAAGATTATGTTGTGAAATAATCATTTTGTACACTGTAAGTATGTACACTCTCATTGGTTAATAAAAAGCTGATTGGCCAATGGCTAGGCAGGATTTTCGGGGCCGAAAGAGTGCTGGGAAGAAGAGGGACAGAGTCTTATGAGTCAGGAATAGATGCCATGAGATGCAGAGCGAGCAAGTATGTACATGAGGTAAACAAGCATTGGAGCTGTACAATTAATAGAAATGGGTTAATTTTAAGTTATAAGAGCTAGCTAAAAAATCTAAGCTATCAGCCAAGCATTTATAATTAATATTAAATCTATGTGGTTATTTGGGAGCCACTGCCAGGAAACAGAAAAGTCCAGCCTACAAGAATGAGTCTTTCCTTCCACCATGTAGGTCTTGGGGTCAGAACTCAGGCTGTCAGGCTTAGTGGCTAGTCTCTACCTGCTGAGCCATCTTGAAAGTCCTGGTTTTTTATTGTAATATTTTTAAATTCCAAAAACTATGAAACCATAACCAGTATCCCCGAATACACAAAGATTTCTTTACTCCTTGAAGATGGGGTTAAGAATAGCAAATTATGAAGAACTAAGATCACCATGTTCAGCAACCTCCAGACATTATCCAATGTTTTAGTTGAATGATCCAAGTATAATTTCAGAGATAAGCATTAATAGAATCTAGTGATTTTCCATAAGGCAACAAAAACAATACCAATTATGAATATACCAGCAGAAAATGAATAAACTACTATGAACTTATCAATTTAAAAGTATACATCCAGGCCCCTTAAATGTTTTCAGATTAAAATATCAGTGTCACGTGGTTCTAGTCCTGACAAAGACAAGAACACATTCCACAGATAGCTTATACCAGTGACAGAGAAAAAGCCATCATTTGCCCTGATGTTCAATATTCTCCAACACAGATCCTAACTCGCCTTTCTTACCAAGGATCTTAGAACCAATTATGATGCAACTCTCTGTATCATGACCATCCAGAATCAGAGACCTGGTCTGCTTAAAGAAACATTTAAGTGACTGCATACCAAAAATTCACATTATTTTCACATTCATATTCATTCCCCACCAAAGGGAAATAAAACCAAACACTCCTTTTGCTTTTACCATGCAAAAGGAAGGTGTGGGACTATGTGCTTTCTAAAATTTCTCTTGGTGCTAACATACTGTGAGTCTAAGAACAAGAACTTTGGTCATTTTCAATCTAATCTAAGAAGTACATTTTTCTGGTTAACAGACGTCAAAAGTCTGAGAGAATTGTCCTCTACTCCTGTTCTATATTAGTCTTTTACATAATTAGCATATCATAGGTTTTTACTAAGACACAAATATAAGGATGTAGTCACAGCACTTGAAAGGCTGCAAGAGAAAAACTGAGATTTTAGGACACCTGAGTTATACAGCAAGACTATACCTCAAGAAGAAAAAGACTCATGAGTTACATAAATAACTGAGTTTGTAGGAAACCCTAGGTTACACAGCAAGACCTATCTCAAGGTGGTGTGGGGGGGGAACCTCATGAACTTATTAATATTTAGTTTACTGAGACAAAAATGTCACATAGCCAAGACTGGCCTCATATTCACTATGTACCTATCCTTGAAATGATCCTCCTTCCTCAGTCTCCTAAGCACTGGAATTACAAGCATATATCATCATACCCAGGGAGACTTAATAAAATTCACCAAAATTTAATAGGAAATCTTCCTTATTAACATGTGTTTTGGGTTTAAAATGAATATCATGTGTCACACACACACACAAATACCTTATGGTAAATTATTTTATGTAACAAAAAATAAAAAAAGCCAAGATATATGGGTCCCTCAGTTATTAAGCAATTAAAGAAACAAATTACCCAGCTCCCAGCTTCATGCTTGATGATTTTCCCTCATCTTGAGACACTCTCAGACCCAGACACATTTGGTAGGTTTTGTTATTCCATACTCTAAATGCCAGTGTTGTACTTACTGAGCCAATGCCATCCATCAATGTTAAGAGTGAGGCTACAACTCTCTTTTCCACTTCATTCTGAGCTCCTTCTCTTTTAGGGCAAAGTGCATCCAGCTCATCAATAAAAATAATTGATGGGTGCCTAAGAACAAACATATTACATTTTGATTTTACTTACCAATATTAAAAACAAAATCACTAAAAGGCGAAGTCAAAAAAAAAAAAAAAATCCTAGAGTAATTCTAGTGTAAAATTATCAACCTCACATTCTAGCTTATCTGCCTTCATAAAAGGCCTCTGTGTGACTTGGGGAAGGTTAAGAGTCAACAAGAGAAAAAAAACAAACTATTCCAAAGAAAAAAGGTCCCAAAGATTCACAGAAGTAGTGGCAAGATACTTCAAAAGCATAGATAAAACAACAGGAGGTACACAGCTCCAAGCACCACAGTCCCCCAGCCAAGGAAAGAAAAACAGACCGCTTGCCAGCCTGGCTCACAAAGATAGACTGGTGAAGACACAAGTTTAACAGTCCTACACTCACAAAAAGGCCAGAGCTCTCACTAACCTCAAAGTGGTTAGCAGTAAGATAGCATTTCTTCCAGCAGATGGGTCAGCAAGGAGAAATTCCATCTTATTAAGGCCAAAGGCTGGGTAAAATCTTGATAGAAAACCTATTATTTGAAACTGACATAAAGCGAGACAAAGCCCTAAGAGGCCAAATACTGACTAGTTGAAGAAGACCTGTTCTGGCAATGGAGTACATAGAGAAAGACAAGTTTGCCCTTAAGGCCAAGAGTAGAAGTTTAAAACTTAGTAACTCAGGCATGTGATACCATAGCCCTGAGCCTAAGCAAACCAACTTACAGCACATAATAAGCCTAGATAGCCCTTGGCCAGCACAATACAAAACATGGGAAAACTGAAAGCACTTCCTCCAAAATCAGAAACAGCACAAATGTATTTACCCTCACCACTCCTTTTCAATATAGTACTCGGTCATAGGCATAGCAGTAAGGTAAGAAAAAAAAAAAAAAAAAAAAAGGAGAAGCTGGGACTGTAAGTCAATGGTAGTCTGTCTGCATCCATGAAGCCCAGGATCAACCCTCAGTATTCTCAAAAGGGAAAAAGAGGTGCAAACAGAAGAGAAAAAGTTGCAAGACTCCCAACTCCCAAATGACATGATCCTGTATGTAAAAACCCAGAAACTACAGCAGGAAACTTAGACCTGGTGAACAGCTTCAACAAAGTAACAATACAAAATTAACATGAAAATTAGTACCCTTTCTATATAAAGATAACAAACTTTCCCAGAAAGAATCAGGACAAATAATCCCACTCACTGTGACTTAAGCAAAGGAAAACAACATAGGCACCAATCTAACCAAGCAAGAGATAAGATTCTACATGAAAACTTCAAGACACTGAAAGATAAAGGCAAGAAAAATGAAAAACCTCCCATGCTATGGATTAACAGTTTATACTATTAAAATTATTATAAAAGTAACTAAAAGCAACCTATAGATTTACTATACTCCCTATCAAATTCTAGTGACAATTTTTCATAGAACTAAAAAAAACTATGCCAGAATTCATACAGAAGACTCCATAAAAACTAGCTTTAACAGCCTTACAGACTACAGACAGGATTTCTGCATCTTCTTAGAATCCCCCATTATAGCGCCCCTTACCAGCAGGAAGTAGCTTGGAAAGAACGACGCCCAAATTACCAAATATTGTCTATAAATGTTTGTTTTCATTTAAATGGACTTGGTTATATAAAATTTAAAAAAAAAAAAAAAAAAAAACTAGCTTTAAATATCAACTTACCACAACCTAGAATCATCCTAGAATTTTAACAAGTAACTATCTACATTGAGTTAGTTGGTCCATAGGCATGTCTCTGAGGGACTCTGTCTTAAGTAAATTGATAAGGAAGACACCATTCCCTACATGTTCTGAACTATTAAGAGTGGAAAACTCAAGCTGAGCATAAGCAATCAAACGTGTATGCACTCGAAATTTCTCTCTGCTCTGGACCATGGATATGACATGATCAGCTGTGTCGAGTTGCTATTGCCTTAACTTTCCCACAGTATGGACTACAACCTAGAATTGTGAGCTGAGTAAACAAAACAAAATCTTGCCCTACTTAGTCGCTTTCTATCAGAATATTTTATCACATTAACAGAAATAAATGAGGAAAGACCCTCTGGGACAATATTACATCCAAAGCCACAGTAAGCAGAAAGAGGAATGCTAAGACTACCAGTTCCTGATCTCAAACTACTACAGGACCACAGTGAGAAAAACAACACAGAGGGTTAAGAGATGGCTCAGCAATTCAAAGCACTTGTTAACTCTTGCAGTTGAACAGGGTTTGATTCTGGTACCCACATCTGTAATTCTAGTTCCAGAGGATCAGACACTCTCTTCTGGCCTGTGGTGCACACATATATGGAGGCAAAATGTACACCCACATAAAAATAAATCTCAAAAAGCAAAACAACAAAAAAAATCAGCATAGTACCAACATAAAAACAGACACACAGACTAATGGAATAAAGGACATAGCAATAGCAACCTAATTTTTAACGAAGGCGTCTAAAACAGTCACTGGGGAAAAAAATCCTCTTCAGCAAATGATGCTGAAGAAAGTAAATATCCACATGTAGAACGAAGATATTTCTCACACTAAACCAAAACTTATAAGGTTTCTAAAACTATTATTAGACCTGAAGCCTGAAACTGCTAGAGGAAATCTTGGGCAAACACTTTTCAAATTCATTACAGACAAAGCCTTTCTGAAAAGACTCCAATAGTATAGAAAATGATCCCCAAAACTGACAAATGCACCCAGCCTAAGTTTCCTACTAATGTCTTAATTCTTCTACTTTATATAGTAACTTCCTTATAAACTTCCACAGATTAAATAACATTTCCTTAAATCTCCAATCAATCTCTTTGTGTTACTCCTTAGCTTTGCATACAGCACCACTATTTTTTTCACTTAAATAGAGCCTCAATTATTAATTCCAAATCATCAAATATTAACAATACCGTAGAGTGGCTTCAGCAAATATCTGGCGTAACCTTGCTTCAGTCTCACCATAGAATCTGTAATGAGTAAAAAACATGTACTGTTTTACACTTCTTACTGTTTATAAAACCTTTTCTATAAAGGCTGGTCTGAATTTTCAAGTGCTTCTAAAGTACTTAAAATTACTTTCAGAACTTATTTTCAAATTTGTACATATTATAAGCAAATTTAGAAGGACATGTATAATCTCAGCATTTGGGGGTGAAGGCAAAAAGACTGGAAGTAAAGATCAGACTAGGCTACATAGGTAAGAAAGACCATGCCTCAGACAAAAAGGGCAAATTTAAAATACTCCAAAATAGTTTAAGGCACAATGTAACACAACCATTTAAGAAGACACACCTGAGATTTGTAAACTTAGTAATGAGTATTTACTTATTAAGTCAGATACCTACTTGCTTATAATTTCAGGACCAT
Source organism: Phodopus roborovskii (assembly GCF_943737965.1). Classification (NCBI taxonomy): domain Eukaryota; kingdom Metazoa; phylum Chordata; class Mammalia; order Rodentia; family Cricetidae; genus Phodopus; species Phodopus roborovskii. The sequence continues at coordinate 1,411,727 of NW_026126433.1, forward strand.
TAATTACAGAAACATAAGCTCCAACTTCATTAGCAACAGCCCTAGCAATCATTGTCTTTCCAGTGCCTGGAGGACCATAGAGTAACAACCCTCTAGGTGCTGGAATTCCTACAAGGAAAAAAGCAAACAAAAAAACCAGTGCAGTCAGTATGATTATTAACTTTTTTGTTAATCTGGCATACAACTTCCAAGGTAAGATAGAAATGGAAACTTACCTTGTACAACAAAGTGAGAATTCTACCTTTCCCCTACTTCCCAGAAAGATGTATTATCTACCCCAAATCCTGAGCCCAGCAATGACTTTAGAGATCACAAACCAAAGGACGCGTGCGTGCGTGCGTGTGCGTGTGTGTATGTATGTATGTATTTTTTTGGTGTTTTTGTCCATGTGTTTTTTAAAAAAGAGCCTGTCTTGTGCCATCGAGGTAGCAGTTCAACAATCAGAACATAACGTAATTTTCTTCCAATTTATACTATTACTATTTTGTATTACATACAAAAATTACTAACAAATACAAATCCATGAGTTCCTTCTACATAAAGATTCATGAGAAAAGGGAAAAGGGTGGCTAATACATAAGAAATAGGAGCAAAGGATTTGGACAGCAACCGTGTAGGAGTTTCCTAGGAATCAAGTTACTTCCTTAACCACTCGCTTCAACACAACTACATTTCCTAACAAGTTTTAACTAAACTTTGGTTTATTTCTTTAGACATTACAGCTTATCTAGCATAACGAGAGACTTTCTGAAGATGCAGTCTACCAACAGGGGATAATTAATATGCTATCATAAGAGACACATCTGCCACTCAGATAAATCACAACTTAAAAGACCAAACGTTGAGAAGAGCCACTTAATATCACCTCCCAAAGCCAACTCTAACTCACAATATAGAAAATAAGATCAGGAGGGAGAGGGATTATATTAGAGAGTGTAACTAACAAATTGCTTTTAGGTTTGACTGTAACATGAATATAATCAAATAAAGATAACATACCGTAACTCTTGAAAAGTTCAGGCTGCTTGAGAGGCAATTCAATGATTTCTCTTATTGCTTTCAGTTGACTGTTTAAGCCTCCAATCATGTCATAAGTTACTTTGAATTGGCTGTCTTGTTCTTTTGAGTTTGTACAAATTTTTTTAAGATTGATTCTTGTTGTTGAAGAAATAAAATAAAAGGTATCAGTATTGCTCTTTGCCCCTACAGTAGTAGATTTCAGTAATTTCTCTTCACTGATAGGCCGTGTATTTCCTTCTCTGGATGAATCAAAACTACACTTAAGACCTGTGACTTGCTCTAGTCCAAGTCCACTGCCATCCCTGGGACTCTGTGTAACATCCAATGAAACTTCGCCAGCTTTATTCATAATTTTGTCTTTAACAGATTTACAGGGAGTACTCTGTGATGCTGGGCTCTGAGGCTCTTTCAGATCTAACTGGCTTAGCTGGAAGGATATATCCACGTCACTGCTTTCCATGCTAGAATGTTCGGAAGCCATTCCCTGGCTATCAGTACTAGAGGCACTTTGAGGCTTTCCCAATGTTGTACCATCTGTCCCTTTTACTTGCAACACTTGTAACTTGCAAAGTCGTCCATAGAATGTGCAATATAGGAAGTTGCCTGGTAAAACAATCTTGCCATCTAAAAACAATTGATTAAATAACATTAGCATAATTTCCCAATTAACAGCAATTTATTCACTATTAATAAAACCAGAACACTAATAAAGTAATAAAAAATAGAGGTGACACAGTTATCAGTAGTATATAAAAAAGCTCATTCTTTCAAATCCTGTATGTCAGTAAATCTAAAATTCTACAAACAATAGCAACAAAAATCCATTTTTATCAACTAAACTTAACTGGCACACTCAAACCAACACTTCAATGTTCCTCATTGGAAAATGTGCAAGCACAAAGGTTAAAAAGTCTCAGTTGAGTCACTCATACATATATGTACATACATATATGCAGACATTCACACACATACAATCAAAATAAATAAGTTAATTTTTTTTTAAAAAAAGTCCCAGTTGATCTCAGGTTGTGGCAATGGCTCAGGTAGAAAAGGACTTGCTGAACACAAGGGCCTGAGCACAAATCAGCACCCTTATGAAAACCCAGGTACACTGATGCACCCCTGTAATCTCAACCTTGGGGAAGCAGACAAGAGGATGCCTTCAGCTTGCTGATCATCTAGTCTAGTTAAACCCATAAACTTCCGGTTCCATCAAAGATTCATTCTAAACAAATAAAGAAGGTGGAGAATGAAGCTCCCAATGTCAACATCTAGCTTCCATGTACGCTCAAACACAAGAGTATGCACTCATGTATGAAGAGGAGGAAGTCCTGAGTGAAGTATCCAGTCAATGTGTATTGTAGCCATGTACACAGCTATGAGAAGGACTCCATTGCTTCAAAGCCATTTACCATATGGACCAGGCTCAAATGAAGGAGAGCAAAGCTTTCCTAGGGGATCTAGCACCTAGGGGGTGCTAGTATGTACAAAACCTAGCAATTGCAGTTTCCTCTTCCTCCCAGGCATTTACAGCCTGAAAGACTGTCTATCTGCAGATAATTCCTCCTGAGATTAGCTAACTCCTCCTTCTTTGTTGTACCTAATAAAATGCTGAGGTTCCTGGTTGATGGCAGTAACCCCATTTGACCCCAGCTTTTCTGTTCATCTCTGTGTTTGCCTTTTCTTCATTTCTTCACCCCTAGTTAGGGTATCAGGACCCAAATCACTGGGACACAATACATGCACATCCACAAATGTGTGTGTGGAGGGGCTATCATGGATGTGCAACTGCATGCACACACATACACATACATACACATACATACACACACACACACACACACAGAGAGAGAGAGAGAGAGAAAAACAGAGAGAGAGAGAGAGAGCTTTACTTCTACCACCAGGTTTATCTTCAAATAAATGGGTATTTGAAGAATGAGAATATTCCAACCTGGAGAGATTGAAGGCTAGGCTCCCAAACAAAAATATAAGAGAATATTCACTTAGCTATTTTTAAAAAAAGTCTACAAGCATGGTTTGCTGCTCTTTTGCTGCTTAAAAATGACAAACACCATTTAAAATACCATTCTTACCTAGTTTTCTCAGAATACAACCAGTCAGTTCTTCTTCATTAATTTCCTTATCTTTGTCACTATGGAGAGGAAAAAAAAAACAAACAGAAATCAGCAGTAAGTATACTAAAAACTAAACCATGAAAAAACTGCCATGCATAGTTATTACAGATACTGTAGGACAGGTATGGTACAGTACAAACTCTAGCTCTGTGGCCAGATGGAGGGAGTTTGAACCGACTCCACAAAGAGACAGTCTTAGGCAAATTTCTTAAAATTTTTGGTACTCCTGTTCTCTGATGCAGCCTAAACATAATCATAGCAGAACTAGTGTCTTCAAGTATTCAAGATCACAGTCTAGGTATGAGATGAATAACTGTACAAATTCCTCACCAAGAATAACAGTTCTGTTTTCTCTATCAGTGTGAAGGCAATCTCAAGAGAACATAACTATCACAAACAATCAACTACACACTTAATTTAACTTAAATTGAATTCTATTTGTAAAACACCAAATCAACATATTATTTTTAAGGTTTGTTTTGTGGTGTGTGTGTGTGTGTGTGTGTGTGTGTGTGTGTTTTACCTGAATGTATACAGACACACAACCTAAGTGTCTGATGCCCATGGAGGACAGAAGGCACTGAACATCCTAAAAGTGGAAAAACAGCTGACAGGTGACTGTGAGCCACTATGTGGGTGCTGAGAACAGAACCTGAGTCATCTTACAAGAGAGCAAATACTATTAACCCCTGAGCAGTCCCTACGGCCCTTACTTATTACTTTATTAGCTGAGTAAGAGACGGCTACAAATTTGTAGAACAGGTATAGACAAAATCATGTCCAATAGAAAGAGCTCCAATATCACTAATAAAATTCTCCAGCTACCCTGATTTAAATGACTGATTTTCCTAAGCAGAAATTAACTTCCTTGTTTACATTCTGTTGCCCTACTTAAAATATTACTTTTTAAAAGAAATTAAAATTTAAAAACCAAGATTTCACTTAAATCCATTTTTTTATAATCATTTAACACTGTTCAGGCTCAATAAGGTGAGACTAGTTCATAGATAGTGACTAATGCTAATTCTAGGCAACAATGGCTACTACTTTCTGTATCACTGTTTTTTGTTGTTGCTGTTTTTGGTTTTTTGTTTTGTTTTGTTTTTTTCCAGATAGGGTTTCTCTGTGGCCTTGAAGCCTGTTCTGGAACTCGCTCTGTAGAGCAGGCTGGCCTCAAACTCACAGAGATCTACCTATTTGCCTCTGCCTCCTGAGTACTGGGATTAAAGGCATGCATCACCACTGCCCTATGTGACTGAACACATTCTGATGATAACCTGCTTTAAACAGCAATGGTGCTACCAAGTACTTCATGAAAAGCACAACATCCCCAGACTGAGACCATTTCATTTGCTACAAAGGGGTAAACAAACCAGTCACACACTTATGAGCCTAGCAATTGAGAGTAAGACAAGAGGATTGTAAGATGGAGGCCAGACTGGGCTACCTCCTAGTAAGATTCTAAATTGGGAGGGGGCTGTGCACACATGGGAATAGATACTTTGAAAGGTATGAAAGGAAAAAAAAAAAAAAATCAAAAAGATAAAATGCACAATCATTCATAAGCAGCTGTGGGACCGGGTGAAACACACATGTGTACATGTGATGTGGTCTTAGCTACCTTTCCACTGTGGTGATAAAGCACCATGACCCAGGCAACTTATAAACAAAAGTATTTAATTTGGGGGTTCCAGAGGGTTAGAGCCCATGACCTTCATGATGGGCAGCATGGCAGCAGGCATGGCAGCCATGTGCTGAGAACTCACAACTAACTGATCCATAAGCACAAGGCAGAGAGAGAGCTAGCTAGGAATGGTGTGGCTCTTGAAACCTCAAAGTCCACCCCCATAACACATTTCCTCCAACAAGGCTAAACACCTAATCCTTCCTGTAAACAGTTTCACCCACAGGGGACCAAGCATTCAATATATGAGACTATGAGGGACATTCTCACTCAAACCAGCACACATGTGTAAGCATCTAATGTGTAAAACCGATTCTCAACATTATATTCTTTGCTTTTGCTCTGTTTTTCAAGGTTCACTAAATGGTTACTGTTTGTTCTGAAAACAATTTGCTGTTTTCAAAGGGGGCAGAAGGATGATGCCAAACCCAAGCTTGGAATATACAAAAAAAAAAAATTTTAAACTCAAGATAACAACTAGAAACATTTTTTTTGTATTTTTACACATACATTCCCTAAATTATCACTAAGCTGGTATTAAATTATCAAAAGATACTTTTATTAAAGCAAAATTGGGTCAGACTTTCATCAGCAATGAATCTAACTCAAAATTCTATTGGAGGATAGGTGAGACACTATTCTCACCCTTCAATAGAAGCTACTTAAAACTCTTGGTAGTAACACGTTTTTGTTTTTAACTAGGCTGAATATGAGTTAAACATGCAATCAAGTCCCTTGCTTAAACTATCATAATTAAAAATTTATTCTTGAGCTGCCTGCTGTGGAACATACCTGAAATACTCAAAAGAGGCAGGAGCCTGAGCTACAGTAAAACTGCCTCAAAACACAGATAAATATAAACATCTGGAGATGGCTCGGTGGTAAAGAGGACTTGCTACTCTTCTAGAGGACCTGAGTTCAGTTCCCAGTACTCACATGGCAGCTCACAACCGCCTGTAATTCTAGTTCCAAGGAATCCTATTCTTTCTTCTGGCCTGAGCAGGCACCAGGCACAGACACACATATAGTACATACACACACACACAAATTCTCAGACACATTAAAAATAAAGTTAAAAAATTTCTATTTGTAGCTGATTAACAAGGACACCCAACAAGCCAAGACGGCAGCATGTTCAGCCATAAAATGGGGTACATACACACATCCTCTCTTCTCAAAACTCAGAGATCACTGGAGGAGAGGGGGCAGCAAGAATGTAAGAGTAGAGACAGTGGACACAAGGAAGCCGGGTCTTCTGCACACAGCCAGGGAGTCACACAAATGAATTACCTGCTATTGTGACAGCATGCACAAGACCTGTACAAGAATAAGCCATTCCAAATCTCAGCAGGGAGAAGGAAGCTGGGCACAAAACTCCACCCTAAACGTGAAGATATCGGGAGAACAGCTGCTAGCGGCTAGGAGAGGAAAAGTCACTTTTATCTAAGACTGTATACCCTGGTTAGTCAATCTTGCTCTAGGAAAAAGCTACATGGACATGTGGGCAGCACAAATTAATCTTGATAGGTCTTCAAAAAGAGCATAAAGTTAGGTGGATAGAGAATGAGGGTTAGGTCTGAGAAGAGTTGGTGGAAGGAAGGAGAATATGGCTGAGACATATCATATTCAATTCTCAAAAGAATTAACAACAACAAAAGAAAATCTTTAAAAGTTATCAAACTGCTAAGATAGTTTAGAAAACTGCTGATACCAAAAATGAAAAATGATCTGTACTAGTTTTTCTAATGGAAAATACTACTCTTTCTTGACTTATGTGAAATATGAATATTGAGTTTAAAGACATTCAGGTTATTTTTCTCTGTCAACCACTGATTCTTATTTCAACATTTTATTAAGTCTTTAATATCAGACTGTGATTCAATGTAGAACTAGTTCTTTATCTTGCTGAAATATTTCTGGGGGTTATTTCTCATTAAGAAATTAATTTTCATATATTCTTAATTAAAAAGTAGTTGATATGTTCATATTAGCAAAATATTCTTCAGTAGCAAAGAGAAAAAAATTATTTCCCAACTATTTACAATAAGCTGTAAGAATCCTGATTTAACTGCAAGTTAAGACAAAATACACTGCTAAGTATTTATCCCTTCACTTAAAATGTCAGGGTTACTTAACTACATGGTAACAGTCTCTTATACATAAATTACATTCACCCATTTAGCTTATGCTATCATCATCAGTGTATCAATCACTACTCAGTTAATGTATGTGGCTATCGTGGCTAGAAATAGGAGTACCAGTATACAAAAAGCCCTGGTTTATATCCCAAACACAAAGGAAATATTTTCCAGTGGTAGATGAATCATAAATTCAAGGCCAGCCTGGACTACACAGTAAGATGTTATCTCAGACAGACAAACACCTATAAGTATAACAGATACACTGAATTTTAAAGATTTGATGGGAGGGGAAACCGGGGGGGGGGGGTAATACCTTACTAGTAACTTTTTATATATAATTATATATTAAAATAACATTTTGTATAAGAATCCATTTCTTCATCTATTTAGAAAACCCAAATTGAGTATGTTTATACCTCTCTTTTTATTTTACAAGATCTATTTATTTTATTTCATGTTTTGCTACCATGTATGTCTGTGTACCTCATTTGTGCCTAGTGTTCGGCAAGGTCAAAAGAGGGCTTTGGATTCAATGGAACTAGAGAAATGGATGGTTGTAATGCATCCTGTGGGTGCTGGGAACCAAAGCTGGGTCTCTGCAACAACATGGGACTCTTGACCACTGAGCCATCTCTCCATCCCAAATCACTACAATTTCTTTGGGCAGCTTTGAGGTAGACAGTCACCAAAGAAAAGAGCCAAACCTCAGTGCCAAGTCCATTTCCTGAGCCTGAAGCACAGCTCCCAAAAGAGGCTGGACCTGGATAGTCTCACCAGTTCTTACACCCACATTCTTCTGTGCCATTTCACTCAAGCCAACCTTGCCTCCAGGAAATCCTGCAACTGGCCAGGCTGTATAAACCTACTCAGAGAAAGAAAACAACAGTATCAGAAAATCAGTACATATAATACCATCAATTTATAAGGAAGATAACGTTAAGCGTATCTAATACACAAAACACAATCAAATACACAAAACACAATCATTATTCCCAAATGATATGACACAACCTGTAGTAGGATAAATTACAGTTCAAAAATATAAAATTAAATCCTATGTAAGTTCACAAATTACTTTTAATGAATATTGTATCTTCTGTGAAGATCAGAAGGATCACAATGAGAAAATGGAAAGCAGATTTCACAAAAAAGACAAAAGTCATAGATGGCAAGAAGTAAAAGAGAACAATATTAAAAGCAAGATGAATGTAGCCTTCTACTTCCTATCCATGATACACTGCAAAATAGTGTAAGTCTCTAATACCTGGGTCTAAGAGCTGGAGCGATGGCTCGGTTTGTAAAGTGCTGGCTACACAAGCATAAGGACCTGGTTCAACCACCAAAACTCAGGTATGGTGGCTCACACTTGTAATCTCAGTACTGAGAGTCAGAGATAGCTGGGTCTCTGAAACACACAAGCCAAACAGCATAGACTTATCTATGCATTCCAGGCCAAATGACAGACCCTGTCTCAAAATGGTGGGGGGAACCTAAAAAACATCTGAGGTATCTACATTCATATGAACACATGTACATACATACCTATAAAAGAACACACAAAAATCTTCCATGAACAAAAGGTGGGGGGGGGGAGTACGCTATGGCAGAGGCTAGAATTGGCAACAGGGAGACAGACAAGCAAGCAAGCTTCTAAATAAAAGTCTGGTAAAAGCTCTGGTCTTGGATAGCCAAACCCAGGGAGAACAAGTAAGCATTTGTATGGAGGGCAGATGCTCTTCTTACCTCAAGGCTACACTTCTGCACAGAAACGTATTTAACAACTAAAAGAAACAAAGCTTAAAGGGACATGTGCCACTACCTCCCTGTTTAAAAAAAAAAAAAGAACAAAAAAGGAATGATCCTTTGTCTATGGTATCTAAATGACTACCATGTACACGACAGTCTTACTAGTTTCCTAAAGATTTATTACTTTAATTATGTATATGTGCACATGTGCTGGTGTCTACAGAAGCCAGAGGCATCGGGTTCCCCTGCAGCTGAAGCTATATGAAATTGTTAACTGCCCAATGTGAGAGCTAGGAACCAACTCAGACTTTTTTGGAAGAACAGTACACATTCTCAACCGCTGAGCCATCTCTCTAGCACCCATATGACTATCTTTAAAAGTACATTTTTTTTGAGTCAGCAAGATGGTTCAACAGGTAAAGACACTTGCTATTGCTAGCAAGCCTAACAACCTGAGTATGACTCCTGAAACAGACATCTTGGAAGGTAAGAACCAACTCCCAAGGCACATACACAATTAAAAACTTTTGTTTACTGACTCCTGCTTGTATCACAATTTCCAATGCTTCCAGTAAAAGGATAAGGAATTGTACCTCCTGCTTTCCATCCAAACTGGTAAGGAGCACTGGTCGACCTATACATATGTTGGCAGACTTCATTGTATTAAGTCCAAGATGAACAAGGGAATTCTGGAATGTCTTAGGAACTTTGCCATCTACTATAAAAGAAGAGAGAATTTATTTTATATCATTTTATAACTAAAATTAAGGCATTTTTACATAAATGAAAATTCTACATAAAACCAATGAATTTATCATATCCTGAAGAAATCCTCTTTTTTAAAGTAACGTAAAGTCAAACATTTTTGAATGTTTACTAGCAATGTGTGAGTATAATCTGTAAAACCTACAAAGTTTAAAGTAAAGAAATCTCTTGGTTCATTAAGAACATACTGAGGCTGAGGTATATTAGGTCAGAGTAGAGTACTTCCCTAGCATGGCCAAGGCCTTGAGTTCTGTCCTAAGCACTGTGCACTGTGGAAGACAGCACCAACTACAAAAACTAACTATACTTCCAGCAGTCTCTGCAGAAAGACAGTCAGCTGCTAGGTTTCAAAGGCTACCATTAGAACATTTATCTGGCTCTGGACGCTTGTTTCCGCTTATGAACCACACCATCCAGGATTTTAAAACCTTCCCTAAAAAACTCCACCCCTCCCAGTTAATGGAGATCATGTACAAATTTTCATCCAAGTTCTTGTTTCTAATATACTATTCTACAGTGCTCTGCTTATAACAGCCAAATTGACTCAAGCAGTCTACAGAACTCTACCAGTCCTCACTCTTCCTAGACTTTACATTTAGAGTGTGCATGCATGTACATGGGGGGAAGAGGCCAATTTCAGGGGTCCTTTATACCATGCAGATTCCAAGGATCAAACGTGAACTCACAGCAACAGGCGCTTAGAGCAGCTAGTCACATGACAGTCACAATCAAAAGGAAGCAATGAATGCACACAAGAACTTACTGTTCTCTGCTATGACTGTGGATATAAAGTGGATATTTCGCTCAAGGTCCTGCCATTTGTAACTTCCTGTGAAAAACTACAATCTGAAATTGTGAGCCATAAAAAATAAAATAAAAAATCCATTCTCCCTTAAGCTGCCTTTTCAGGGTATTTTATCATAGCAACAGGAAGGAAACAAAGGCAGCCCCCCCCCCCCAATGAATCACAGGTATGCATCCCCACATCATAATCCTGTGTTATGTGCCTTACTCAATCAGAAGGAAGCCTGATACCTTTTGGCTACTCTGGGCCAGTGAGCTCTTAGGGTACACCTGTCTTTAGCTACCAATTATCATGTTATAAGACACCCAGCCATACATGGGTGCTGAGGATTCAAACCCACAGAACCATCTTCCCCACCTCCACGCCAAGCTTTTTACATAGGTGCTTGATAACTGAATTCTGGTCTTTATGTCTGTGCCACAAGATCTTCACCCACTGAGTCATTTCACCTCCCATAAGGCCAATTTCTAACAACCATCCACCCTTGCTCCATTGCCTCATTGAGTTTATAACCTAGTAGGATGAGTTATCAACCAGTACGGGATAACTGCTTCGTAACAAACTAAGACAACATAACAACAAAATGACTGAGATTCCTAGCAAAGTCTCTTCCATGAGATCTGACATAATTTGGAAGAACTAGAGAATGCTATTCAAAAGAAAGTACTGTTAAAATTCTGGTGTGTAGGAAGAGGAAGAAATAACTCAATATGAAGAGATAGTATTTTTCTTAACAGAAAAAGCATGCAGAGACGCTGTGGACAGAGAGGCATATGATGCATCCTTTAGAGACTAAAAGACTGATGAGAGACAAGAGAGTTGATTAAGGAAAGCAAAAACACGAGGGGCAGTGTATTGTACCAAGATAACAGTCTTAATTAACCCTGACAGCAATGAAGTCCACAGTGACAAATCGTAGTATCTCTGTCCATTTTAAAAGGTTACTCTGACTATAAAGTAGAAAAAAAAGAGCAAGAGAATAAAATTGCACGCAGGGAAATCAAATAATGGCTATTGTAGGAGTTCAGATGAAGGATGATAGTGTCTGAATTTGAAACAGAAACAGCAGGAATGCAATAAAGGACTCAGTGGTGAAAGATATGAGAATGAGCTGTGTTATGTCTAACCCCTAGATTTCTGATTTGTTTTCCAGACAGGGTTTCTCTGTGTAGCTCTAACTGTCCTGGAACTCACTCTGTAGACCAGGCTGGCCTCAAACTCGAGATCCGCCTACCAGTGCTGGGATTAGAAGCGTGTGCCACCACCAAGTGGTTTCTACATTTTTAAAGGACTAAAGGTTGTACTACTGGAAGAAGTAGACTTAAGAAGTTGGTTCTAAAGTGACTTTGAAAAATTAAAGGGACGAGGTAATGGACAATACTATTCAAGATATAGTCTAAAAACTAGTTGTTACAAGTTCATAAGGCTGTAAGTATTTAAAAATCACTTAGAAACTTTTACTGCAAGCAGATAAAAGTTTGTGTCTGTGAGCACAGTAAATTTCATTATTTTGCTTTTTATTTTTCTAACTGCGCTATTTACTGGCTCTGTAGACCAGGCTGGCCTCGAACTCATAGAGATGCACCTGCCTCTGACTCCTGAGTGCGGGGATTAAATGTATGCCCCAATCCTTAGAAACAGTACACTTTACAAAAACTAATCAAAATTGAAGATGATATAAATGAGAAACTTAGCTTTGGATATTCTTGCGATATATATTTAGAGAAAAAAAAGAAGATAATCAGACTAAGAATTAAGAAACTTCAATATTTCATAATCAGATGGAAGAAACATGCAAAGAAAATGATTGCCAATGCACATGGATAAAATTATGGAAGTCTAATGATAAATAAAGTAAATAGCAAGGTGCTTTGAGGAAGATGAACAATGCCAAAAGGTGCAGGCATCAAAAGACGAGTAATGAAAACCATCCACTGGTTTGCCAAAAGAGACAAGCTGTGACCATTACAAAGCAACTCCCAGTAAACGATGGTATGCAAGTCAAATAGGACCAGGATATGTGATTGACACATAGGCAGCGAACACTCCATTTAATGAGCAGGCAATATACAGGTGTAAAGAAGGTGTAGAACTTCAGCAGCGGCTTGAGATAGAAGATGAACATATGTAAATTAAAGGAGTAAGGATCTACTTGAAGAGAGTTGAGTCTGCAACAGAACAAGAACAAGCTGTATTCTGGTTTCTAAGTCAGAATAAAAAACACTGTGCTAACCCTCAAATTGTCTTTCAAGTCTTATTGTACATAAAAACCACGCCCCTAGTTAAATCTCCTCCAGTTTTTCTAAACAATTATGCATCAAGCATGCTAAAAGCCTTACCAAGTGAATGATTTAAGTCTGTTCATTCACCCAAGCCAACAAAACTGACCTAAGACAATGGCTCTGGAATCAAACGGATCTGAACTCAAACACGAAAGCCCGTTTACCTTTTCTACTCTGCAAAACGGACATCATTACGCACTCGCCTACCACCGCTTCTGCCAACACTAAATGAGCTAAGGATGTGACAAGGCTAACTTACTATTAACACTAGTGTGCAATTAACTAAACAGCAACTACTAAACATCAGAACCCGTGTGGTCGACGGAGAAACGCCGTCCTTCCTAAAGCCGCAACGCTGTCTGCTAGGCCGCACGGTTTCGCCATCAAAAATCGGTATTTTGGCTTTTTTTTAGCGTGAGCTATGCCTGCTGGCTAAGAAACACGTTTGCAGCGTCGGATAGGCAGTGAATCTGAGAGCGGCCGCGGCTCGGTTGGTAGTCTCGCTTGGCATGGGCAAGGCCGGGAACTCAATCTCAGCACTGACGGAGTAAGGAAAGGAAGACTACACAGTAAGGGAAAACTCGGGTCGGGCGCCGCCGAGGCGCCAGGGCCCGCGGGCCCCCGTGTCACGCCCACCTCCACACGCCGCACTCCCCTCGGGCGCCTCAGCCTCGCCGCTGCCCCCGCTTTCCTCACCTTTCTCAAGGAAGTTGGTCACCACCAGCATCCCCGGCGCCGCCACGTCCGGCCGGGCGAGAGGAGCCGGAGTCCCCGAGCGAGACGAAGCAGCGGACAGCGAGGGCGAGGTGCCCTCCGCGCCCTCCTTCTGCCGCTTTCTGTTCTTCTTGGAAGACATGACCGCAGGCTGTCTGAAAAGGAGCCGACCTAAAGCCGGCTCAACGTGCGCGGCTCGGGGAGAAAACTTCCAGGTCAGAGGTCAGCGGCTCGGCGCGCACGCCGTAATGCTCCACGTAGAGCGCAGAGCGCGAGTCTGAGGCGGTTGGCGGAGGTCTCTCCAGACGCTTTCGTGAAGATAGGCTTTGGCGTAGCAACCTCCGCTCACGCTATGGTTCCCTGAAAACTGAACTTCGGTTACTACACCGCTTTGCCTAGACTAGAAGCAAGTGCCGGTTGGCTTAAAAATAGCAAAAAAAACAAAACCCTGAAGTTTCTCATCTGTGTCCGGAGCCACCGAAGACACTCCGGGGTCAACTCTACTGAGAGCTCTGCCAAATGGGAAGCCCAGCTCAAACTTAGCGGGAGGTGACACTTTTCGAGAATTTACGGTCAGCTCTCCTCCCACCGAAGAGGGGCGGAGCGAGCGCCGGAAGACGCCGCGAGATTGTTTGCGGCGAGGCGGGGAGGGACGATCGCCGGAAGGAGAGACGAGGCTCTGCACCAGACGACGTGGGGGGGGGGGGGAGCGCAGAAAGTGAGACACGGCTGAGCCAGAAGGGGGCGGGATGGGGCGGGACGGGGCGAGATGGGGCGGAGCGAGGCGAGCGAGGCATGGGGAGCCTAAGGAGCCACGGAAAGGCTAGGTGCCGCAATGAGGTGGCTCCAGAGACGGGTTTGCTTGCAGGCGGCGCTGCTCCGTGCAGGCGGAGCGGGGCTCCAGGCAGGGCCACGCACAGCCTCGGGCAGCCCGGGAGATGCAGGCGAACTGCCAGGCGAGCTGGACAGATTTGGGGGCGTCTCCGTGCACCTGGCACGGCACCGCGCGCTGCACGAGCTGGACGCTGCCGCCTTCCGGAAGCTCTTGCAGGGCAAGTGCGGGTCTCGGGCCCCGGAAACCAGGGCGGAGCGTGCGGGCTCTGAGGTGAAAGCTGAACGGACGTCCAGTGGTCCTCTACTTGTGACCTGGAAGTTCCCCCAGCCACGTCCGGGTCTAAACCTGGATACTCGCCCTTGCTATTGGCGAGGGTTCGCAGCGCCTACCACGGTGTCGGCCACACATTTAACTCTTAGTAAACGCTGATAACCTCACTGTTTGATACCTTTTGCAGCCTTAGTTTCGTTAGCACTTAGATTCTGCCACAATATTTGCGAGGCAAAACTGTCTCCTGATCGGGACAGATAGGAGTTGGCAGGTCAAGAACCAGTGCTTGTTTCCACCTACAGAGCTTTGCAATTTCAATAGGAACACGTCACTAGCTTTGAACACTGAGCCCAGTGTAGGAGCCCTAACTTTTGGGTTTATTAGAGCAGTCTGTTTCTCAAACTGAAGACATAGCGTGGAAATTCAGCTATGGGAAGATCCAGTTAGCAGCATGGCAAGTAAGCGCCTCTAACGCTCTTCGTTTTCAAACCAAATCTACTCATCATCTCTCCTGCTTGTAAGAGCTGAGAAGCCCCTCCCAGGCTCCTGCAATGCCACCCCTAGGAGAATGAATCTGTTCATCCACACTGATTATGTGTACACATGTGGAGGACACAGGTGTTTGCCATTACAGTGACTAATGCTAATCTAAGCACTACTCCAGAAAGTGCTGGATTTAGAAATATGTCTAGGGTTCAAGTGCCACGTGCTTTGCCAGGCAGTAACCAAATACCACTGAAAAGACCTCTTAGGTGAATAATGCTAGCCCTAGTTACTGGGTAAGTATGATCAAAGCCACCCTGAATAAGTCCCTCAGCTATGAAGTACAATTTCTTTTTTGCAGATATTTAATAAAACATTTCACTGTAATTATCTTGTTTTAAGAAATATGAATTTATGTCTTCATAACCTGAAAAGTACATGCTCATCCCAGCTGATAATGCACCAAGGCACAGAGGCAGTAGGTCCTCCCCTGGTTCTGGGTCTGTACTTTGTTCACACTTCTAATTCTGGTGGGATGGGATAAAAACAAAATTAATTGACAGTGCCTGTAAGGAACAACTAACCTGAGAAGAAAGCCTGATAGGATGCCTGTCTCTTCGAGGTTGAACGTTATAATGTGTTAGTAATGCTGTTAAAGCATGTTTGCCCATGAGGGTCACTATTCCTTCACTGCTGTTTCATTACTGACAACTCAAATTTGGATTATAGTGTGCCTAGCCCTGCATGGACTATTTCTTGGCAGAGGGGTTTTGAGGCAGGTAAATGTTATAGATAGCTTAAGCTGGCAACGCACTCACTACCCTCCTACCTCTGCTTCCAGAGCATAAATAATTACCATGCCTGACAGATTTACAATGGCAGTGAAATAGCTCTGCTTCTGTGAGAGGATTGCAAAGTCATGGCATTTTAACTAGAAATAGAAAACTAGTTAGCAGGTTAGGTGATGTGTGACACATTCCAGTGAGTCACACAGACACTACATGGTAAGGTCGTGTAATAGGAGCTCCTGTGCAGTGTTTGAGAGACTTTTTAAAGAGGTCATACAGGAGTTGGGTTTCCAGGACCTGGTACAAGATGTGGGAATGTGAGGAGGGACCATGTTTCTTAGAGGGGAAAAGGGGAAGGAAGAAATTCTTAATGGAATTAGGTCTAAGATAACTTCACTATGAGGAACGAACATCAACAGGCTCTGGACAAAGCTAGTATGGGCTCTGGATTCAGTGTTGAGATGGTTTTCAGTAACAGCTGGAAAGAAGTGAGGTCAGAACTGGGCAGCCTCATGCTTTAGTTGAAGAAGTGTAACATGAATGGTCCAAAGTAGCAAGTTTAAAGGGAAAATTAAATCCCTGTTCTCATCTGAGTGGAAGGACTGCCTGGGAAGGAGCTCAGAGGACCCCGCATGATGGAAATGTTCAGGAGTCTCTGGAGGTGTTGGTTATGAGTATCTGCATAGGTAGAATTCTTCAAATGCACACTTGGGATTTGTGCATCTAGCTTTATGTCATTATACCTCAACTAAGAAGGATTCAGTTAGAGAAAGTGAGGTCAGAAGAATCTGCTCCTATGGCCACGGTGCATGTTGGATCAAATCAAGACCTCTATTAAGGACCAAAAACTTATCACTGTGATAGGCAAATTGACCTCCAAAGAAGTGGAGCCTGTGGTCCCTAGCAGGGAGAAGCTTACATAAGCAAGGCTAAGAAAGAGAATAGACAGGCAGGTTACCAGGAAATGGATAATAGCATACTTGGGCACCAAGGTAGAAAGGGTAGGATGATCAGTGACTTTGCTGAAGTCTCAGCTTACCTGTCTCTCATAGTGTTAACACTTGAATAATGTTAAGCATCTGAAACATTTAAGGCTCAAATAAGTGAGCACCTTTCCCCCTGGTTTAATTCCACAGGAAATTAAGAACATGTAAAGATTTCTAAGATAGAAAACCTACCTTTATATTCAGAATGATGTTTATACTAAACTTTTAAGTAATATAAATGTCTAGAGTAGAAGCTGGCTGGGTGGCGTGTAGGAAACACAAGGGAAGCTGCTGCTATTGAGAAATACATTTTCATTGAAGCACCTTCCCACTAGCCTGGTACCACAGCAGCATCAGCCCCAAATAACACAAAGAGACATTATTAATTATGAAAAGACTGTTTAATATGTAATGTATTATTAAAGGCATAATATAAGCTATAGATATTATGTTAACTCCAAAAATCACAAGGAAAAGATCCAAAAGTTTCTTCAGGCTAGTATTAGAGAATTGACTTAAAAAAAAAAAAAAAACTTTTCTTTAATCCTTTAATCACCATGCAGTTTGTTGTAAGTCAAAAATAACATCAGAACTCCCACAGGGAGAGTTAAAAACAAAAACAAACAAACAAAAAACACCCTTCACCATCATTATGAATGTTAAAATTAAGGCATTAAAGAAACAGAATGGGCTGGGGTGTGTCTCAGTGGTGAGGTACCCTATAACATATACAAGACCCTAGCTGTGATCCCCAATACGGCAAAGAAGAAAGCACTAAATGTGCAATTGTTTTAAGTCAGTTCCTTTGTCCCCTCTGCAATGGCTGTTGAGTGCTGGACCTGTGTTTAGGAGGGATGGTTCTAAATGCCAGCACTGTGATGGGCAGAGAATCACATAACTGGGCTATAATAATGTGGAGAAGCATAGACTGTTCATCTCACAGAAAAGCTTTACGGATTGTTATCTTCCTCCCTCTGCATTCTAGCTGCCATACGACAGTGGCGATCTGAAGGAAGGGTAGCTGCATGGCTGCACATCCCCATCCTGCAAAGCCACTTCATCGCCCCTGCTGCTTCCCTGGGATTTTGCTTCCACCATGCCGAATCCCATTCCTCCACGCTGACTCTGTGGCTGGGAGAAGGACCTAGCAGACTGCCAGGATACGCTACTCACCAAGTAGGGGTTGCAGGTCAGTTTCAGATCCATGCCTACCGGAAATACCTTTTTGCAGGTTTACCATGTCTCCTTGCAGCTGAGCTGCTAGTCTGTCAGTAGATGCTGGTTCATTAAGCAACTGTGCAACGGTAGCATAGAGCTTTCAAAAAACGAAGGCTGACTGGATCACAGAGTGGCACAGAGAACAAGCAGAGAAGTGGGCTTCCCAAAGGCCACACTTAACATGCTCCACACAGATGATTGGGCTCCACTTCTCAGTGGTGGCACTGAATGGGGATAAGGAAATAAAAGCACATATCATCCCAAATTAACAATGAAATCTCTAGAAAGAAAGGTGGTGTTGTTTTGTTTTGGTAATTCAAGTGTATTGCAGTCAGAACATATATGTCATAATAAACTTGAAACATATTCATGAAGACAAGAATAAGTTTTAAAAGATGAAACAGAATATTAGAGTAGGTTCTTAAAAGAGTAATCCTTGAACACAGACATTAAGGGTAATATTGGCATCGGTCAAAGGTTGAGCATGTCCTCATGGAGTACTCTTCGTCCTGGCTTCGGCCAACTATGGTTTCAGGAGTCCTTTGTAGTAGTTATTATCAGGCATTCATGTTAAGGACTTGTCTTTGTAATCTCCCAGCTTTATCTCCTTTTGTTGGGATCGGCACAAGGAACCCCATTCTGATTCTGACAAATTTCATGGTTGTTTCACATATACTAGTACTAAATATACACTAAATGTGTATAGTGGTACAGGAAAACTTTTAGGTTGAACTTGAAATGAGACTAACTAACCATTTAATCATTTGACTATTACTTCCTAAGACTTTAAATGGTTATTGTGCCAAATCGTAGTTAAGATAGAACAGTATAAATAGTGTAGAGCCTTGACCTCTACAGTTAACTTCAGTGTTACATGATAAATAAAACACCCAGAGACAGATATTGGGTTCAGGCTTCAAGCTGAAGATCAGAAAAGCAAAGCAGTGGGGTACTTTCTCTCACTCTACCTCAGACTGAAAGGCAATCTTGGCTCTACCAAACCTCAGACTGCTGTCTCTCCTCAATGTGGCTGGAGAACGAATGCCTCTCTGAGACCTTGCTTCTGTCTTATATACTTCCCTAATGTTGGGATTAGAGGTATAAGCTATAATTCTCTTTTAGACTGATTCACTCTTGTGTAGATCTGGGTGGCCTTGGACTCACAGGGATCTGTCTACCTCTTAATCCTGAGTCTTAGGATTACAGGCTTGTACCACCACCTCCTAGCTTCTGGCTGCTGGGATTAAAGGAGTGTATCACCACTGCCTGATCTCTATAGCTTGAGGCTGATGCTTTTCTGAACCCTCAGGCAAACTTTGATAAGTCATAAAAAAATATATCACCACACTTCAGAAACAGGAAATTCTCACTGCTGAGGGCATTGGAATCTCCCAGAGGACTTGCCAAAATGACCAGCTACTTCCACCCCAAAGTTCTGATTCCTACTCATTTTTCTGTGCCAGCTGTTGTTGCTACTGCCCTCAGGGCTGTCTTTTGAGAGGCAGGGTAAAGGAATTCTTAGGTTTCCATAACACACACCACACACACCTCAAACCAGGGCCATGTTCCATCCTAGTGGAAACTAATCACAAAAGGGATGCTACAGAGCACGGAGTGTGAGACAGAAAATGTGGAGACAGCTCCTTCTTAAACAAGGTGGAGACCCAGGGACTGAGAACCACACAGGGCACAGCAGACCCTTGGCCAAGGGAGAACCGCTGATGATCTCCTGGGCAGGGAACTCCTACCACAGCTGGCCAGGAAAAAGACATCTGATGATCCTATTTCACAGGGTGAGACAGCTATCACCTAACAGGTGATCTGAATGACTCCCAGTCCCCACCCAACCCAGTGCCTTCATGGCCACAGCAACTGGACGGGGTGCCAGATGCTGATTATCCCCCGAACTTGCCTCAATTCCCGCCTGTATCCTACAGCAGGTTCCTCTCCTCCCTGCAAAGCCCGCTTCCCAGTGACACCCATGGGAGACCCATGAGAGTCTGCTCTATTACACACACACACACACACACACACACACACACACACACTTTTTTCACACACATTCTTAAAATAAAAAGGAATCCTTAAATAAGTGAAAGAACAATGCAGGTTAACTATTACCTCAGTAATTTGGGGTTTTCATATAGTTTATATGAGGTTTTAGGCTGGTCTGTGTATCTAAAGTGTTGTAGATGAGCTAATGAGAATGTCCAGTACTATGCTCTCTATAACCTTCTTCCCCTACAGCAAGTAGACATTCAGAAGTATTCTGTTCACCCTACCTCAGAGGATTCTATCCAGTCATTTGGTGATAGGCTGCTGCTTCATCAGAAGTCATGCAAAGCCACTGAGTGAGTGTGTGCGTATGTGTGTATTATGTGAGTGAATGTGTGTGTGTGTGTGTGTGTGTGTGTGTGTACATGCATGCGTATGTGTAGGCCAGGGCACAACCATGGGTGGCATCCTCAAGTGCCATCTGCCTAGTGTTTTATAACATGCAGCAACTGATTTGGCTAGGCTGGTGAGGTAGCAGGCCAAGGGGCTTCTCCACCCTGGGTCTGCAGATGTACTGTGCCTGGCTTTTTATGTGGAAGCCAAGGATCTGAACCTGGTTCCCTTGTTTACACTTTACTGACTTCAGAAAAACTCTTAAACTTCCTGTCTAAGATAAGGACTCCTTCATGCCCGCTTCACCAGTCTATGATTCTTTATCTAGATCTGCTTTTCTTTATAGCACTGCACACAACCCAAAGTTATATATGTACTTACTCTCCCTGAAGCCAGACATTTTGTGTCTTAATTCACCAGTGTTTCCTCAAGCTAAATACAAAGCCTAGTACAAAGTAGGCATCCAGTATACCATGGGGGAGTGAGGAGGGAGGGAGAGATGGATGGATGGGTGGGTGGGTGGATGGGTGGGTGGATGGATGGATGGATGGGTGGGTGGGTGGGTGGATGGATGGATGAGTGGGTGGGTGGATGGATGGGTGGGTGGATGGATGGATGGATGAGTGGGTGGGTGGATGGATGGGTGGGTGGGTGGATAGGTGGGTGGATGGATGGATGGATGGGTGGGTGGGTGGATGGATTGGTGGGTGGGTGGATGGATGGGAGGGTGGGTGGGTGGGTGGGTGGACGGACGGACAGACGGACGGACGGATGATGACATCGTTAAGTACAGAACAGTTGCTGTGTGTAGATGGAGCAGTGCTGCCCTTAAGTGCCTGCCCACTTGGACTGAACCCTGGCTATTAAGCCCAGCTCTGCCACTGATGGCTGTGTGAACTTATAACTCCTTATGACATCCACATGACCATGTGACAGACCCATGGGCTAATTGTATAGGAACCACTCTGCACAATGTGCTGGAAAGGAACTTCTGTTTAATCCCAGTCATATGTTGCTTTAGCTTTATGCTATGACCAGCAGGGGTCGCTCCAGTTATGCTTAGTAGCATTCACTCTGACAGTAGATGCTAATGTTAGTGAACACATTAAAGAAAAGAGATGCTAGGTAATCACAAAACCTTCGAATCTAAAAATAGGTTTCTTGGCATTCTACTCCCTTGGAAAGTCCAGTTAGACTTACATCTTATGTTATCTCTTTCATTGGAGTTAATTACAGTTATCGGTGTCTTTTCCTGCCTCAGAACACCAAGTGTAGTGCTTCATTTCAGGTACTTTTTAACGTTTAAATTTTTAAAATAAATGTTATTTATGAGCATGTGTGTATGTGTGTCTGTCATGTGTGTGCAGGTACCCATAGAGACCAGAGAAAGCCATCAAATCCTGGGAGCTGGAGTTACAAGTAGTTGCAAGGTGTCTGAAGTGAATTCTGGGAACTGAACCAGAGTCTTCTGCAAGGACAGTATAGATTCTCAAGCCGTGAGCATCTCTCCAGCCCCTCAATTCCAAATAGCTCCTTTCACATTTGTTGCCTTTACATTTCTTTTTTTTTTTTAACCACTTTCAGACATTCTGTGTAACTTACCTTTAATTTGTCTCCACTCTACACACAGTAGGATATGAATCTCAGCACAGGAAGTTTTGCTGTATTTACTACACCTCATAAATAATAGGAACTCAGTTAATACATAAAGGACTTCTGTATGTTACATAAAAAGACTCGATGAATATTGAAAGAATTGGTAAATATATAGAAAATATCTTCTCATTTGAATATGTTTAAGTTATTCCATTTCAAGGAATCTAGTACAAATCATTAAAGTATTATTTATGTTTTTGATCCAGGATTGGCCAAACAAAAATACTAAAAGCTATCTGGGTGGGCGGTGGTGGTTCATGCCTTTAATCCCAGCACTCAGGAGGCAGAGGCAGATGGGCCTCTGTGCATTCCAAGCCAGCCTGGTCTACAGAGTGAGTTCCAGCACAGCCACAGCTATCTCAAAAACCCAAACAAACAAAAGCTAAAAACTGGAGAGATGGCTCGGCAGTTCAGCAGTTAAAAGCACTTGGTGATCCTCCAGAGGATCTGAGTTCAATTCCTGACACGCACATGGGAACTCACAACACTGTGAGTCCAGGCCTCGAGGACCCGCTGCCCTCTCTGACCTCCTCAGGCACTGCGTACACATGGTACAGACACACATGCAGGCAAAGCACCCATACACATAAAAAGGGGAATTTTTTCCTTTTTTAATTTTTAATATTTTTCTTATTTTGCATATCAATCCCAGTTCCCTCTACCTCCCATCCTCCCATGCCTCTCACAACCCCCCTATCCCATCCCCACCCACTCCCCAAGGAGGGTTAGGCCTTTAATGAGGGATCATCAAAGTCAGTCAAATCATTTTGGTTAGGGCCTACACCCTCCCCCGTGTCTCTATGCTAAGGGAGTATCCCTCCATGGGGAACAGGCTCCTGAAGTCCATTCCTACACTAGGGATATACATCCTGGTTCCACTGTCAGAGGTCCCTTAGACTGCCCAGGCCTTGTAACTGAGACCCATGTTCAGGGGGTCTGAGTCTGTCTAATGCTGGTTTCCCAGCTATCAGTCTGGGGTCCATGAGCTCCCCCTTGTTCAGGTCAGCTGTCTCTGTGGTTTCCTCCAGCCTGGTGTTTACAAGGAGAAAATTTTTTAAGTACTAAAGGAAGATTGTGGTTGGGTCATAACATCCAGGAAAGTCCATGGTGTACTGAGCAGTGTGTATCATGAATTCGTAAATGAAAGAGCCAGATTAGAACTTTAAGAACACGCAAATAAAGCCTTCCAAATGTCTGAGTGTGCTGTAAAATATGCATCCTCAGTAAGGAAATGTAACTGGTTTCAGATGGATCTTGATGGATGTTGAGATAGTTGGGATCTCTGTCAGGAAGCAGAGATCTGCATTGTGCTTCCAGGAGTAAGAATTTGAACAAGAAGTTGTTATGTCTTTATTGTTTTGAGCACTGAGGTATGAATGCTTGTGTCACATTAGAAACCTAATCCCCAGGGTGATGGCACTAATAGGTGAAGCCTGTGCAGGTGACTTGGTCCTGTGGACAGAGCATTAGAGCAGAGCCCCTATTGGCAGAGCCTAAGGGGTCCACCCTTACCCCTGTGGGGTGCTCTCTATAAGAACTAGCCCCTCAAAGACACTGTGTGGATCAGCGTTTTGATTCTGGGCTTCTTAGCTTCTATATCTGTGAGAAAGAAAATGTTCTAGGCTCTCAATAGACAGTGTCTCTAAAGAGAGCCGGACCGACTGCAGCAAGCACTCACAACTGTTTGAACACCAAACCAAAGAAAATGTTATTAAAAGATGTTCATCTAGTCTATGCTGTGAGGCATATACAATCTATAGAAAAAGTTTATACATATGATTCTTGTAGGTGTTTAACATGCTGTATCTACTTTACCCTGGAGTGCCAAATTGCTGTGGGAGGGAAAAGGAAGGAGGAAGGAAGGAAGGAAGGAAGGAAGGAAGGAAGGAAGGAAGGGGGAAGGAAAGAGGAAGGAAGGAAGGAAGGGGGAAGGAAAGAGGAAGGAAAGAGGAAGGAAGGAAGGAAGGGGGAAGGAAGGAAGGGAAGGAGGGAGGGAGGGAAGGAAGGAAGGAGGGAGGGAGGGGAGAGAAGAGGAAAGGAGAGAGAGAAAACTGGTCAGCTGAGCAATGCCCTCCTTAGTGGAGAGGTTTTACAGTCTTCTTGGCTGAGGTAACTGGACCAGGCCTTCAAATACATATGGGATTCTAATGACCACAGGTAACTATGGGAGGAGTTGAAAATGAGTGAAATTAATATGTTGTAATTATCTTTTCCCCAAAAAGGTGCTGTATTTGATGATAGGACCAGAAAAGTGCTAGTTGTACAAGATCGAAATAAAGTAAGTTGTTCCTGCCTTATAAATTGCTTTCCATATTTTCCATAGAGAAAAGTAACATGTAGAAATGTTGGGTGGCTAAGGGAATGTAGAGAGATACCTTAGTAGCTATTTCTAAGCAGTTATGGGACACTTAGATACTCCTTTAAATAAAGTTGTGATAGAGAACTGAATCCACCAGTGTGATCCTCGGTGCCATGCTTACTTCCTGGCTGTAGACTATTACACATGAGTGTTACCTGGGAAGACACATTACTGAAGTAGCATTCTTAGTGTTGCCGGAGCTCTGCTCCCAGTATGGACAATACAGAAATTGAAAACATACTACCCCAACATTCCTGTAGCTCATCAGCCTCTGGATAGTCGTAAAATGGATTATTTGCCATGAAAGCCTCCAGAGATGCTTCAGAGGAAATGGCATTTCAAACTGAGACTAGTTGAGTTTCTTACCAGGTTAAGAAAGAGCAGGGGAAGGAGGGGGAGGGAAAAGGAAGGAAGAGAGGAGAGGAGGGGAGAGGAGGGGAGGGAAGGGGAGAAAAGGGGAGGGGAGGGGAGAGGAGGAGAGAAGAGAGTGGAACCAGAGAGATGGCTCAGCAGTTGAAAGCACTTGCTACTCAAACCAGAGTTTGGCTCATAGCAGTCATGTCAGGAGGCTCACAACCACCTCTTTCTCTGGCTTGTGGGAATCTGGTGCCTTCTTTTACCTCTGCAGGTACCCTCGTCCATGTGGCATACATGCACACATGCGCGCGCGCACACACACACACACACACACACACACACACTTGCTCATACATATAAGTAAAAATTGAAAATAATTTTTAAAGTATAAAGGATAGAAAAATAAATTGAGAAATTAGAATTGATTGTGTGAAGGCACAGGGCACAGAGTTCAACCAGTGGCTGCCACATTGGCCACCAAGCAGAACCATCACTGTGGGATTTGATCTGAGAGACTGGCGACAGTACATAAAGGCTTAAAGGTGGAGTCCAGGCTGTTAGAAGCAGCAGATTGAGAGAAGACCATAGTTAGAGGTGCTTTGATGCTCCACATTGGTGTCAAAGTGAAGGAGAATGCCTTTTCTACTCTGGTGCTGGGAATCAAGTCAGGGCTAGTGCTGACTCTGAGCTAGAGTCCAGCAAGTGTATTTATCTTTACACTTTCTGACCCTTCATTAAATACTGAAGGACAAAATAAAACATTTTCCTCATTATATATACTTACAGCATCATAATTTCTCAGGCGTGCTATCTAAAATTACTCTAAGTAACTTATGAGGCTCAAATTAGGGTCATATCTCTGACTCAAACTTTCTTCCATCAACGTAAACTTACAAAGCACCTAAGGTAGTACTATGCCTAAACTTTAGTAAGTTTTATGCTTGGGTTGAAACATAAACATATACATTGAATGGTAATAATTAGAGAGTAGGGGATGTGATTTGACAGACATGTTAAGACCCACTGTGAGGATTTCTGAGAACCAGACATGAGTTTAGGCTTGAAATACAAATCATAGCTATTGACAGGCCAGTGATGACAGAATAATGGTGTATGGGCAGGTTAATGTCATAATAATACCAAGTTCTCAAGTGCCCTATTACATCATTCATCTTTATTACAGAGTTTATGATGATAGTGTCCAATATCTTATCAGTTTCCAGAGAAAAAAAGCTTCCAAAACCACTTCAAAGTGTAACCCAAAAGACTATGTTTTTCCTTGCAGATGAAGTAGATTTCTATACTAGTAAAGTAAGGCATAACATGCTTCGTAAGTTAGTGTCAAGCCTGAGTTGGACACAGAAGGGTGGAAAGCCTGGATTCTGTACTGTAATCAACAGTGTATGGAAAGCAGGAACCCTGCCACTGGTCTGCAAGTCCACATAGCTGAGAGGGGATGCATGCTCCCAGCAGCACACTTCCAGGAAGATAAAGGGTCACAATGCACAGTGGAAGGTCCACAGGTTTTATGAATGAAGGATATGAGATCTGATGGCTTATGATGTCACTTCCTATACTTGAGATTTATAGTATGATGAACACATATAACAGAATTTACAAGGAGACAAATCATGTCAGCCATGAGAGAACTGTCTTGTGCCAGCTCATAATTATTTTTGCTCCATTCTTATTTCTCCCAGAGATCAGGTTTACCTCCTTAGCGTCCTTCCCCCCCTCCCACAAATAGACATAATTGATGTGACTACAAAGAAATGATAGCCAAGAAACCAAATTAATTTTATTCACACTACTTATTAAAAGCAATAACATTTTACATAAAACTATTGACATGAAGAAAATTTGAGTAATATCTGTGATTAGAAACAAAATCCAGTAAATGCATATGAAACTCTAGAGTAGCATACCTCGGTGGTTACATTATTCTGTACTCTACTTATAGCAGCATCTGTAAGATCCTATTTGTTCATAGTTAACTAGCAGCCAGGTTCTGTAAAGTACACAAATTAATAGATACTTCCCTCCAAAGGTTCATTAATACAAGTTATATCACATTAGCTAAATAACACCACTTCCATTTCCTGAAGAATGAGAGGAAAAGATTTCTTCAGTCACCATCTTCATCAAAAGAGAAAAGATGATGTAATAGGAAAGTTGGGGGAAATAGAGTAAAATCACTAAAAAACTAGTTTTTACTGCCATGGCCAGCTGTAGGTGGGCTAGGATAGAAGCAGACGGAGACAGGGAGAATGAGAGCGAATCATGACACCAACTATTTACTTTGCGCTGCAGTTGAAAAATATGTGGAAGTTTCCAGGAGGCCTGTCAGAGCCCGGAGAAGATATTGGTATGTATCTATATGTTTCTGATAAGTTTGAAAATGTTTGGAAAATTCATGTTTCCT
This sequence comes from Phodopus roborovskii, assembly GCF_943737965.1. NCBI lineage: Eukaryota > Metazoa > Chordata > Mammalia > Rodentia > Cricetidae > Phodopus > Phodopus roborovskii. Next base: position 1,438,781 of record NW_026126433.1, read on the forward strand.
TCCTTGCTTTTATGGCTAAAACTAAGAATTTAAATATTCTAATTGGTTCAGACGAAGTCAGACAATTTCAGACAGACTCTGAGGGCTGATATGTAGTGAGCACGAGTTTTCTAGGACAGCCCATCCCTAGGGAGCATTAACACCCCTTTCCAGGAGTGCTCTGAGGTCCTCTGAAAGACAGCAACTGAGATGTTACCAGTAAAGTTCTTTATATTTTTCAAATAAGTCTAAAATTATTAAATTTTGAATTCTTGACTATATTATGGTCACATATGGGTGAAAATTTTTTAAATGAACTTTGAAGTATAATAAAGCCAACTACAAGGAGATAATGATATAATTCTCCTTTGAAGATTTTGCTATTTATTATGAATAGCCCAAAACATAATAAAATACCTTATGAGGAAGTCTCAAGTGAGAAATTATATGCCTCCCATCTCCCACCAAAACATAGGGAGAAAGGCTGGGAGCTAAGGACTGATCTATAAAGAATAGAATTATGCTGTTTAAACCATTAGGTTAAATTCAATATCATCCTGATAAATACTTAGATATGAATATTATTTCTCAAAGACCTTTTCTTTTACATTATCATTTCTCCTTAACCAGTCACTGTATTAGAGCAGTCTCCTGTGTTTATTTATATTTGAGTGTATGTTCATGAAGTCTTGAGTTTTTAAATATTAGACAGATCCAAATGCCCTGCCTGTATTTACATGGCCAGCTCCTAACAACCCATGAGCATGCTGATGACATTCAAATATGTAAAACAAACCTTGGTTTTATGTTCTCAATGATGGTTTGCTTAGTTGTCTCTCTCTCTCTCTCTCTCTCTCTCTCTCTCTCTGTGTGTGTGTGTGTGTGTGTGTGTGTGTGTGTGTGTGTGTGTGTGTGGTGGGGGATAGTCTGTTGACAGTGTCTACTCTCGGGACATTAATGTGATGGCACATGTCTGTTTATCCCAGTACTAAGGAGGCTGAGGAAAGAGGATGGTATTTCAGGCTATCCTGTGCTACTTAGACCATGTCTTCAGAAACATGTCTATTTTGTAGGGGTGCCAAATACTGAGAGTAGGGCCATTTTTTCTCTAAGGCCTCCTTCTTCATTTACTTCCATTACCTATATGATGTGTGAGGGCATATGATCAAGTTAACTCAAGTCTAGCTTTTTCACCCTACACTGAGGGGAAGCCATCTGCAGCCCCATATGCCTTTCCTTCCCGAGACATACCTTTTCAAATGAATTGAAGTGGGGTTTTTTCCCTTTGAACTTCAGTAAATCCTAAAAATTTCAGACAGACTTAGATGTAAATAAAAAAAACAAAACAAAACAAAACATTTTCATGTAAAGTATGCATGAATTTAATTTTAAGTATAACTTCAGAGTCTTTCCTTTAAGTCTAGATCATTTTAAATGCACTGCCAGTTTTTTTTTTTAAGTATTTGTGGTTATCAAAATAACTTATCTGAACTAAAAAGCAGACATTGGCATTCATCATAGCTTTAGAACCTGGTCTTCTACAACTTATTTCTATTGATAGCCAGTACAAAATAAAAGTGTTCTAATGAAGAAGCCGGATTGTTTAGACCACCTGGAAATTATATTATTGAAACCTTTGTTTGGGAAAGCATGAAATACACTTTTGGAATGTTACCACCCTGAGCAGTTCAACATTTACTGGCTGTTAATTAGCCTGTTATTAAATACCAGTAAATGAATACTAGTTAATTGGAAAGCTCATTTGTTTGGAATCTTTCATCTCTGATAATGCAAGGTAGGTGAAACATTGATATGCTGAGAGTTTTTAAGAAATTATGTTGGGAAAATGCAAATCAAACTGAAGTCCTTAAGGCGTGAGTCGAAGGGTGTCTTGTATGGTTCAAAGGAATAAAATACCTTCCTAAAATATGACATTACCATGAGTGAAAGACATATCTTACTTCAGCTAACCAGGGATCTTGAGCAGGGCCAGAGGGAGCTCAAGGAAGCTCACATGCTGAAAGTCTCCTATCACTTTGGCGATGCTTAACCTATGAACAAATTTCAGCCACACAGGGGAAGTCAGCATACAATTAAAGAATGGTGGATAAATGTCAAGTGTTTTAGACCAAGTTACTGTTCCTGTGAACTGTTCCAGAACTGTTTTTTAGAAACAAGAGCATGTCTTAGGTGCTGGTATGTGTCTAGTGGGGCAGGAAAGAGCCCATGGTTTGAGTGCACAGGAACTGTGTGCTTGTGATTGCTCGTCATTGCATAGGTGTTATCAGTAGAATCACTGGTAAGACAAACTTAGGTGTTATTTGGCAGACATCCAGAGAGGCATTAGAAGGCACTAAACAATCTATAACAATTCTAAAGTTTACCAGAAAAGCAGTTGAAGCAGGCAGCTATAGAGCATCAGAATTAGCGAAGTCCATTCAGTCTTCCTAGGTGTCTAGAAAAGGAAAAGCCGTTTGCAAATCAGGCTAGGATACACTGGCAGCTAGGAGGGGGTATAACCATGGTGGAATCCACCAGCAGCTAGGAGGGGAGCATAACCATGGTGGGATCCACCAGCAGCTGGCTAGGAGGGGGCATAACCCTGGTGAAGGACCTTGTCCTGTGAGGCAGTGGGCTTGAGCTCACAAAGAAGTCAGAGTCATTTCACAGCTATCTCAAGTATGTTCATCACTACAACCTTCTGTAACAAAGGACGGGTCCTTTCTCTCAGTTCTAATGTTCACAAACTCAGGCAGTTTGATGGATGTTCAGGGCAGGACAAAAGGGAAGGAAGGGTTGGTCAGAATGTTAACTGCAGCTTTGTTTGCAAATGTGTTCGTTTGAGAAATAGAACAGGAAGAGGTTAAGATGTGGCTCCCACATGTGACATGTGCTTGGCCTCCAAGAGGACCCTCAGTGTTTCAAAAGCATCTTAAATACAAAGTGCATTATACAACATCCAGAAAGCAGTTTGAAGACAAAGCTTGGCTGTTAAATTTCCAGATTTTAACTGAAAACCTTTGATGGCATCTCTAAGAACGAAATCTCTATAGTTGTTTCTCTATTTCACGCAGGTGACACAGCAGTCCGAGAGGTTTTCGAAGAAACTGGTGTGAAGTCAGAATTCAGGTCCCTGCTGAGCATCCGGCAGCAACACAGGAACCCTGGAGCCTTTGGGAAGTCAGACATGTACCTGATCTGCCGCTTGCAGCCATATTCCTTCACTATCAACTTCTGTCAGCAGGAATGCTTGAAGTGTGAATGGATGGATCTAGAAAAACTTGCCAGGACTGAAAACACAACCCCCATCACCAGCAGGGTGGCTAGACTATTGCTGTATGGACACAGGGAAGGGTTTGACAAAATTGACCTCAGTATGGAGGAACTCCCTGCAGTGTACACAGGCCTGTTCTACAAACTCTATCACAGGGGACTGCCAGAGAGTTACAGAGCCACAACGGGAGTAGATTGGATGCAGCCATCCAAGTGAACCAAAGAAGGACACAGTCTTATGTATTTAATTCGGTTAATGACTGGCACCTGTCTTCTCACTTGCATGATTTCCATGATGGAAATCCATAAGTGTACATATTCTTAAATCCTCTTTTCAAATAAAGAAAACAAATGAAAAAGATTGTGGCTCTAATCATCACTGGGTCACAACCAAAGCTCTATAAAAGGGGGAAGTCTAAATTATTTTTTTTCCAAAAATTGCTGTTTTTCTTTACTGAGGTAATGGTTAAGTGTCTTGTTACATAATGAATGATCAAACCAGGTATCCAAACTTAGTAGTGTTCATCCTTTTCTCTCATTAACAGTTTCTACAGTGAGTCAGCTCTTAGCAGACATCGGAAGGAAGAGTATGGCCTTCTGCCCAGGTCCCGTTTTGGATCCGAGTTTATACTGCCCAGTTCGCTTCAGTGCCACATACCAGCTGGAGTATTTCCTTGACCGGTAAGTATTGTAGTTATTAGATTCCAAGCGTTCAAAAAAGAAACACTCTTCTGTAACACACTTCTGAAAAAGAAAGGAAATTTTGTTTTTGTGTCAAACACCGGTGAGAGGACAGCAAGTCAAATGAGCAAGACTACAGGTCAAAATGTGACCAGAAAGTAGCACAATACCTCCTGGACAGTAGTAGCCCAAGGATCATTCCAGTCCTGTGATCTGACAGCAGTAGCCCACATGGAGGCTACAGGGGGGCCCCTGAAGGACGGTCACATGCTCTACTGAGAGCCACAAAGAGGGGAGTTCCTCCAGGTGCAGCTCATACCCCACCCCACCCCCAAATCCCTGGCATAGCTTTACATTTCTCATGGGGTTTAAGGGAAACAGTGTCCAAAAGATAACCCTGAGTACTCTTCCCACAAAGCACGGGGGACAGAATAAGTCCCCGGAAGTCACAAGTGTCAGCTAGTGGCTAAAGTTGCTCTGTAGAAAACATCTAAGGTTGTCTGAGTATTACTCTGAAACAGTGAATGGTGTGAGACTAACAATCTCCAAATGCCAGCCAGCAACAAAGAACAAACAGGCTAGGTAGGGCACACTGTATTCTGAACAATACACAATCTGGAACACACTGGTTTCTGGAAAATAAGCAATCCAGGATGTACTGGTTTCTTTTTGTTTGTTTGGTTTTTGTTTTTTGTTTTTTGAAATAGGGTTTTTCTGTGTAACAGCCCTGGCTGTCCTGGAACTCATTCTGTAGACCAGGCTGGCCTTGAACTCACAGAGATCTGCCTGCCTATGCCTCCTGAGTGCTGGAATTAAATGTATGGGCCACACCACCCAGTTGGATGTACTGATTTCTGAGGAATAAGCAATCTAGAACATACTGGTTTCTGCAATTCTCATTTTAAGTAGGATGGATGGAACCCTGCCTTTTAATTTGTATTTGCCTGTATAAGAAAAATAAAATAGCTGGGTCTGGAAATAATGTTGTAAGTAATGGACTCTGAAAGCTATCACATTGTTTAGGGAAATGTTCAGAAATCAACTTCACAGGGTAACGACCTTGGGCCATGGGGAACCAGCTATTCATTTTACAAGAAAACAGGGAAAATCACTGCTTCTTAATAAATATATATGTCAACCAGCTGGGCTTATATAGAAAGATATATATCTACCATGTTGATGGACAGCAGACTCCATTTTCTTTTTAGTTAGCAACATTAGAATTGTTCTTCCTCAGTAATCTTGCAAATTATACATCATAAATTGTTCCCACTGTTCTGAGAATTGACTGACCTTAAGTTGTTTTGTGGCATGTTAACTGTCTGACCATAAGCCGATAACATGTATCTTCCCATGATCATAAAAATAAGTGCAAAATTCCAATTTTAATCACTTGATCAATTGGTATAAAGAGACTGTCCTCTCTGTCTTTAATCTGGGCTGTTTTCATTCACCTACAATGAGAGACTGAAAATATGGCCTAGTCATTATTAAATTTTAACTTTGCAACATCTCAGTGTTAGTTCTTGGCTTTTGACAACATAACATGTATATTTTAAAACAAATATATAAATATATACATATTTATATAAATTTATATATTATACAAATATATAAATATATGATGTGTATTTGATAAGTATATTGGGTTCCACTTTAATATTTTTTATGGATTCAGTTATTTTATGTGTATGAGTGTTTTGCCTGTTTGTATGCATGTGCCCACAGAGGTAGAAGATGACATCATATCCTCTGGAACTGAAGCTTCCAATGGCTGTGAGATACCACAAGGGTGCTGGGAATCAAACCTCAGTCTTTTAAAAGAACAAATGCTCTTAACCACTGAACCTTTTCCCTTCACTAATAAATATAGAATGGGTCTTAACATGCCATGAAACATCTTTTGGCCAGTCAATTCTCAGAACAGTGAGAACAATTTATGATGTGTAATTCACAAGATTACTGACGAAGAACATTGTTAACTAAAAAGAAAATAGAGTCCATTGTCCCTCAACATACATGGTAGGTGTATGGCTTTTTATTTAAGCCCAGTTGCTTGACATAGATTTATTACTAGTGGATTTGGAATGCTACCATGTACTATGTACAATAATTCCAAGAAGCCATCTGGCTTAGTTCTCTTAGTGGGAGATGAGAGCCAAGCAAGGAGCAGAGGTAAAAAATACACCAGGACACCAACAAATCATGGGTGACATGGTGGCCTCAGGACATATTAACCCATGTTTATTTAATATAATCAGACCCAGGTGTGTGTAAGAAGGTTAAAGTTAGTAATATGTAAATCTCTGACAGAACTGGGAAGGAACAACAACTCAAAAAACAGCAAGCACACTAAATCATGTATGATTCCACTTTCTAATAAAAAGAATAAGAGTCCTTGGAGAAATGAATAACTCCAGCATATCATGGGGGATTTACATGTGGGTCTTGGTGCCCGACAAGTGATGGAGTAAACACATCGAGAGGTATCAAGAGCACAGAGCCAAATACAAGAGTTCCCAAATGTTTCAGCAACAAAATAAGTCTTTGGCTAAGTGCTTATAAAAATGATTGAACTGAAGTAAATGGAGAATAGACAAATTTCCTGCATAAAGAAACTTTAACTTATCTAGGTAACACTCCCACCCTCAATGACATAAAGCAAAATCATGTACGAGTGATCTCCTACTTAGTGATACCCTTCCTGCCATACACCATCCCCTGAGTATGAACAGCTGCATGGTGACTTGCTTCCTGCAACACACCATCCCCTGGATGTGAACAGTTTCATGGTGACTTCCTACCTGCAACACACCATCCCCTAAGTGTGAACAGCTGCATGGTGACATCCTTATGATGCCCTGTCACTTAACAGTGAACTCCCTTTCCAAGGAGAGGAAAGACAAACTTCAGAGTGGACCCCCTCTCTCAGCCAAACAGTGAAGGCTGTACTTCTGTGGGTGTCCTCTCAAACTTTCAGAACTCTGTCTACACACAAGATAAACACCAGGCAATATCAAACTGGAGATTCATAAAAATCCCTGAATGTCAAAGTAATGAAATCTAAGAAATGGTCACTGACTAGAGGAAACCATAGAGACAGGATGATCAAAGCTGGGAAAAATTAAAGTGTTATAAGTCAGAGTAGACTTTAGCTACTGGTATCACAGTGTGACAGGCATCCAGCTGTGGCTATCTTCCTGACTTCCCTGAAAACTTACATCCGTTATAGAAACAAATTGTATTTTTAAGGAAAATTTACCCTGGTGTTATGATTATACAGTATATATCTGTACTAGACATACACTGTCCACACTAAATATGTAAAACTGCATGACAAAGATAAAACAAGTAATGCAAAAAGACTGACCCAAGAACTGCTAATGTTACCTGAAAAGAACCCCTCCACATGGAGGAGTGGCTTAGTGGAGAAAGTGCTTCCTATGCAAGTATGAGGGACAAGAGTTGAGATGCCCAGAGCTCACATAAATGCCAGGTTGGGGAGGTGGCCGCCTATAAGCCAAGCACATGGAAGACAGAATCCCCAGAGCAGGCTGCCTAGCCAAACTAGCCAAAATTGCTCCAGATTCAGCAAGAAACCTTGTGTCTTAGTTATTGTTTCTATTGCTGTGATCACACACCATGACCACATCAGAGTCCACCACTAAAGGAAGGTCAGGAGAGGACTCTGGGGACAGGGGCTGATGCAGAAGCCACAGAAGGGAGCTGCTTACTAACTTGCCACCTCATGGCTTGCTAGCTTGCTTTCATAGAGCACCACGGACCACCAGCCCAGAGGTAGCATTGCCCACAGTAAGCTGGGCCCTCCCTCATCAGTCAACAACAAGAAAGTACACCATAAGTTAAGTTACCCATGGGCTAATCAGGTGGGGACATTTTCTCAGTTAAGATTCCTTCTTCCCAAATGACTATAGTCTGTGTCAAGGTAACAGAAAACTACCAGGTCCCCCTGCCTTGGTACATAAGGTGGACAGTGACCGAGAAAGAAACCAGATGTCAGCCTTGGGCCTCTACGTGCATGTACACCCTTGAACTCCCACTTCTAATTCCATCTCACATACACGTGCAGAAAACAATTTCTCCAGAGGCTGAATGTAATCTCTAGCTATAAAATAAAAGCAACGTACTGGCTTTTAAGCTGTTTTTTTAGTGATTTTTTAAAATCACCACTACACACAGATACAAGCTGTTTATCTATATATGTCCCTTTAGTTTGTGTCCTTAAAATGCCTCATTCCTGGAGAGTGAACTGCTTTCCCAGCTGCTGTTGTTGCCTGCACAAGATTCACACAAGATCAAGCCAGTCAGCTTTCTAGGCAGGAGGTGGGAGGGGGTCCCCAGCCTCTACCCTTAATTGACAGTTGATGGCTCCTAGAGGAAAGAGTAGTTTCCCCAAAGGGTGAGGCACCTGATAAAATGTGCCCATTTTATGACCCCACACCCAGGAGTAGATGAGCTGTATAAATTGAACTCAGTGGGTTTTTAAAAAATATAAAGTTGGGAGGGGGTTGAAAGGTGGGGTTGGATCTTGGAGAAGTTAGGGGAAGGGAATGGGGACTGAATATGATTGAAATACAAGGAATTCTAAAAGAATTAATAAAATTAGTGTAATAAGAATAAACTGACTGGGCAGTGGTGGTGCATGCCTTTAATCCCAGCAAAGGCAGGGGGATCTCTGTGATTTTGAGGTCAGCCTGGTCTACAGAGTGAGTTCCAGTACAGCCAGAGATGTTACACAGAGAAATCTGTCTCAAAAAACCAGAGAGAGAGAGAGAGAGAGAGAGAGAGAGAGAGAGAGAGAGAGAGAGAGAGAGAACTGCTGTGTGGTGACAATAAGTCCCATGTGAAAATTTTGATGTAGTATATCTGTTGTAGTATCCATGCCTGCCATATAGTAAGTGATATAATATATATCTGCTAAGTTAATGAGCAAATAAAATATTTTAGATAGGCTAAAGCTACACTAATGTTGCAGAATCTGAATAGGAGAAACAGGGCCTGAGAAATCCAACTTCAAGTGAAATATAGTCTGTGGTTTCACATACTGACTATAGACTCTGAGGAAACCTAGATGGCCCTTTCCAAGAGTCTTAACTACCCTGACTGGAGGGCATCCACAATGGCCTCCAGCCAGCCACGCTGCCTAGCCTCCAGCTTTGCCTTACCCCTAACTAATGCGCACGATTTCTGACCAAGTTCTACCCCTTCTCTAGGCCTCACTGGATCAGACGATCTCCACAGTTAGAAAAGTCTGATGCCCGGCGGCTTCCCAGCACCTCTCCTGTATACGCATTGGCTGGCGTGGGGCCTCTACTCAGTTTTAGGTTTGAACCTTATGGCCACTTCCCCACACTCAGTTCTCTGAGTTGTTTACTCATTTACAGTACTTTGATTTCTGCAGTTTTGGCTTATGAAGGAGTTTGCTCAATAGGAATCTCAAAATGCATTTAATCATACCCCTTCTGGGAATTAAAAACAGATGTGATGGAAGTACCCATGTTGAGCATTTCAGAACTAAATAAAAACCACAAATGGGAACAGTTAAGAGCCAATGTGGTCTCAATCATATAAAAAGGCTATGGAGAATTGTTGGAAATGGTTTCGAAGAGCACTAATTCTCACTTGGCCATATTTTCTGCATTCGATCTAGCATTTCATCTTCTTACCATGAGGCCACTTCTCTTAAAGCTCTTAAAGCTCTGTTCTGACACGTTTGGTCAGTGCAGACTTTTGAGCTTTGTACTGAACCATAAACACTGCTTTCCCTACACTTCTACAGTGTACAGTTCTTCTCACTGTTAAAACCCCTCAAGTATGCTTGGCAGTGGTGGTGCACACCTTTAATCCCAGTATTCAAGAGGCAGCAGCAGGTAGATCTCTGTGAGTTCAAGGCCAGCCTGGTCTACAGAGCTAGTTCTGGGACAGCCAAGGCTGCACAGAGAAACTGTTTCAAACAAAATGACAAGCAAACAAAAAAACAAAACAAAAATAAACTACATGAGAAGGCTGTGATATATCAAAGAACTATAACTCTAGCCTCCAAATACAGGCCTTTGCAGTGAGGTAAAGCTGATGTTTGGACACTCGTATTCCCTAGTTTTGAAAAGAGGAAGGTCTCTTTTTAAAATGTTTTCAAAGGCTGGGGAGATGCTGGAAAAGTGTTTGCTATGCAAGCATGAGGACCTGAGTCTGAGCTCCAGACTCAGATTTAAAAAGCCTGTTACTGCTGGTAACAGTGATATAGCACATATCTTTAATCACAGTACTTAGTAGGCAGAGGCAGGTGGATATCTGTGAGTCAGAGGCCAGTGTGGTCTACATAGGTAGTACCAGTCCAGCCAAGGTTACATAGTAAGACCCTATCTAAAAAAAATAAAAAATAAAGGACACAAAAGGACCTTGAGGCTTTCAGTTCAACCAACTTAGCCTACTTGGCAAGCTCTAGCAAGAGATCCTGTGCAAAACAAACAATAAGGTGCACAACTGCCTAGTGATTCCATTCAGTTCCAGGAGATCTGCTGCTTTTTTGTGGCCGCCACAGGAACTGCACACATGTGGTACACATACAAACAGTCACACACACATAAATACACAGAAATTTGAAAAAGAAAGTAAAATGTACAGCATCTGAGGAACTATACCAAGGTTGAGCTCTGGCCTCAAAATCACATGTATTCACACAAATAAGAACATACACATGGTTTTAAATCATAAACAATCTTTAACCCAAATGCTTTCAGACCACTGTCCTGTAACGCTATGAGACACACCAGTCCTTTCTTGTACCTTCAACTACCAGTAAAACTAGCACACCTCTCTGAAGTACTATTGTCTCCAAGAGCATAATTGTGTTTGGGAACCACTACAGGAATCAGAGTCAGTGTTAGGTCCCAAAGAAACTTACAACAAAAGGCCAAGGACTTTATCAATGTATCTAAGTGGGCCCTGGCTACCAGGCTCCCTCAGTACTACAAGTACCTATTACAGTGTCCTGGCTCTGCTCAATCACTTCTCACCCCTACTCTAAACCTCCCCAGCCCGAGCTTCCTTTCCCTTCCCCCAGCTTCTCTCCTCTAGACAACCCAGCCATTTCGGCCATGTGCCCTCTTGGTCCACTTGGCCTCCTTCTTGGTTCTCTTGGTCTTTGTTCTCCTGGATTTCTACTCTTGGTCCTCTGCCCTTGACTCCTGATCCCCTCATTTGCTCCCCCTTCTCTTCTGTTTGCTCTCTCCCCTCCCTCCTCTCATGGCCTGGTCTATTCTGTTGGCCATGTTTAGTCTGGTCCCCCCCCCCCCCCGATACCTCTGCATGTTCTCTCCCTCACATCTACAATAAAACCTCTTCAACCACACCTAGAAGCAGCATGTCATCTTCATTCAATGGGTAACAGTCACAGAAATCCCGTATTACCATCACACATAGGGAGATGTGGAGTCAGCAAGAAGGTAGGCAGACAAGCCTGGGCAATGACAAGCTTACAAACACCTTCTCCAGACACGAGGCACATTTACAGCCCCAAATGATGGCTCCTGATTGGGACACTGGATTTACTCCAGAAGTCACTACTGTTGACAGCTCAATTGGCAGATCTGACTTGGAGAAAGGCCCCTTAGCAAAGCCATCAGCACCTCTCCTGCTGTGAGGTACAGCACTTACTTCATCAGAAGATAGTCAGCCCACCCTGACCAGCAGAGAAGAGGAGCTTGCTGAGAATTCCTGCCAGCCATCCAGCCATCCAAACTAGATGCTGAGTCCAGAGATTAGCTGGTAACTTGGCAGGACTGGGCCCTCCAATGGGGGCTGGAACACATACCAGCTGTTACCACAACTGATCTGGCTGGTGCTCTTCCTTGGAAGTGCCTAATAACTATTGAATTCTCTCTCTCTCTCTCTCTCTCTCTCTCTCTCTCTCTCTCTCTCTCTCTCTCTCTCTCTGTGTGTGTGTGTGTGTGTGTGTGTGTGTAAAACAGTTGGGCTTTGTCCCAGCTGAGAGTTTGTGACAAATCTCTAAACTTTACTAAACTGACTCTTACTCTATCACTTTGGCGGCAATCTGTTGCATCTTGAAGAGCTGGCATACACTAAGGGAGCAGAAATCCAGTAAGACTCAGTAGGGCAGGACGGCCTTCACTTTGCAACATGGTTTTCCTCGCTGAGGAAGGGACCAGAAACACTCCCTAGTTTTTAGTACATTATGAAGCTTGACATCTATTTGTCAAAAGGTCAGAACTCTACAATGGCCTGGACAGCTCTGCTCTCACCTCTACCATCTTTAACTCGTTTCCTCTCATTTGTAGCCCAGTCACCACAAAGATGGTGATGGGCAGGTGGGCAGCTTCCGCCTCCTTCCTGGGGTTCTTTAATCATTGCAGATGAACCAGCCATCCAGCCTATGTTCTTGAGACCAGGTCCTTTTGTGATTGCCATATAGGCTCACTGTGATCTAGAAAGGACAGAGCCTCAAGGCTATGGGGCTAGTGCAGTCCACAACCAATTGTGACCAAAACAAGGCCAGCCCTGCAAATGCTATTTGTGTTTTTGATAGGGCCTAGTCTGCAGCTCCTTTCTCAGGCACAAACCTGGGCTCAGGTGTGGCCTTGTGACTATAGAAAACTGCAGATAAAGCCTAGGAGGGATATCCTCCATCACAAAACAAGGCCATGAAGACAGGGAAGTACAGAAGGGAGAATTCAGATTTAGGGGGAAGATAGTTCACTCAAGTCTGCTTGTGATGCTTTCTCTAGCAGCTAGCTTCACCATCGTGAACAGCAATGGGAAACAAACAGCGTTCATTCTTAAAGTGAGCCCAGAGTCATGTGCCCCTGTCTACCATTACCCTCCTCCCTGGGTTCCTGTGATGCCCACAGTTGTTCTGGCCACAGCAGTGATTCCCCTCATGTGTGATCAGCCTCCACACCACTCCCAGACTCCTCTAGGCCACACTGCACTGCTGCCAGAGTGCTCTCACCCGGAGGCAAACCCTACTAGCCCTGGAGCTCTGTGTCCTTACAGGGAGCATTGTTAGCATGTCAGCAGGCTTGGCTGTTTGCCTGGCCAGCCTTCTCTTGTCCCTTTTATTGTGTTCTGTCCTTTCCAGGTCACACCCCAGCTGTGGTAAGTTGCTTGTAATTTTAGAGATGTACTAAGTGGCCTCTTGTATCCACCTTTTCAGCTCTACCCTCTGCCTGGGATCCCTTTCACCTAACACCCTAAGTAGAATACCTCCCAGTGTTCTACACAAGCGGGTCCCTTCCCTCCATAAACTATTCTTTATATCACAATACTTCTAACCTTCTCATGTATGTAATGTATGTATACTATGCATATATGTGAAATATAGAAGAAACCCAATAAAGTACCCACATACTGCACTGATACTTGGGTTGCCTTCCTACACAGTGGACCCATTAGGGGCAGAGAACAGGTAACCCTTGGCTTTATAAGGCTGCTGTCCAGCACATCTGGCATACTGTACACTATGAGCATGAGCTACTTTTGTAGAGGGTCTTAAAATGTTTTCAGCTACCAAATGAAAATTATGGGTCCAGCACGAAGCTTTGTCAGTTATCTAACTTGGAGTGATTTGGAGCCACTGTGAATGCAGGGCACCCAGCTGTGACTTCATATCCACTGTGTGTCACTCCCTACTTGAGTCCTAAAGTCTAAAGTGTAGAGAATGCTGTTACCTAGGGGAATACAAAGGTTAAGTGATGTACATAAAAACCCAAACAGACTCAGTAAATGCCACTAAAAAACTGTACAAAGCAGAGGAAAGAAACCCCTTAGAGAGACTACTCACAGAAGCCAGCAGCCTTCCGTCCTCCTTCATAGCAAGATACCGGTTTGCACACACTCCCTTGATAGACACGACCCCTCTCTCTTCTGCTTGGAGTTGTAGTTTGACTGTAAGTAACAGAGAGAAATTATCTTTATGGCACCAGAGAGCACAGAACAATACACAGAACATATACCACACACACACACACACACACACACCATTCAACAGACCATATCATATACAACATACACCATACCATATGCATACATACACAACACATCACAAACACACACCATACCACACACACATACACACATACACAAACACACCACTCACACACCATACTATACACACGCAAACACCACAAACACACACAAACCACACCACACACACACCACACAATACAGACATCACACACATAGCACAACACACACATCACACACACACCCTGCCTAGCAAGGTGCTGATCTAGTGTGCAGACCAGTGAGGTATAGAAGGAGTTGGGTAGACATCACTTGGGGCTGAGCTAGGAAGGAGTGGATGCAGAGCCCTCATGCTGTACCGGACTATGCACGTAGAGGACAGAGGAGGGAAAGGATGGAGAACGCATACCCTTGCTGGCCTCACTTGGCCCTGTTAACCATTGACAGTTTTGAACAGTTACCATATGTACACTTCTGCTATTCTACTCCTGGGCATGCACCCAGAAGGTTTTACACCCTACCACAGAGAGACTGGCACACCCATGCATAAATTGATGCTCTGTTTACTACAGCAAGGAAACTGACCCAGCTGAGGTGTCCTCAACAAATAAATGGGTTTTATTCTGCTGTAAAGAAAAAAAAATCATGAAAATTTCAGAAAAACAGGTGGGATTATAAGTATACTACTAAGTGAGTGGCCCAAGCTCAGAAAAGAACAAAACTGTCATGTTCTCCTTCACATGCTGATACTGGCCCACAATTGTGTGCATGTATAAACAGAAGCAAGCAGGGAATGGCATTACAGAAGATGAGAGGCACTGGGTGATGATAAGGAAAGGCAGAAAGGATGCAGGCAAAGGATGCACCAGGCATTAAGGAAAACAGAAAGCTGTTTTCTAGTTTCAATTCTGTCATAGCCTCTCTCTCTCTCCCTCCCCCCTCTCTCTCTGTGTGTGTGTGTTAGATATGTGAATAAAAATGCAGCTGATAATGAAAGTGTAAGACTCTGTGCAAAGCTCCCTGGCTTCAGAATGGCCTTCCTGGCCACACAGAAGTTCACTGAGACAGGCTGAGCTTGGGCCTGGGAAAGCATTTGAATGGCTTTCTTAAACTAGCTGTGCAGTGTTTTTTATTTGTATGTTAATTAAAACAAAATTGTTTGTTTTTTGTTTGTTTTTGTTGTTAATAAATGTATTTTAAGACTACAAGGAAATGAGGACATCTGTAAGATGTCTGTGCAACTGCATAAACGTTTTTAAAGTTGTGTTTGGCCAATTTTTCAAAAATAAGGAGCAATCCAATCCATTGCTGTCCCTGGAGCCATCTCCCTGGCTTCTTCACATCTTATTTCTACCTTATCTTTCCATTTTCCAATGTATTATTTGTCCTTTTGAGGGACCTTCTATTTCTTATTTTATCAATATCTGTGGAGGCCCAACATATACATGGTTTGCTCATACAGTGTGACCTATCGGTATGACCCACACACTACGTCATATTATGTAGATTTCAGGGAAACAAAGCCAAATGTTACCTGATTATGATAATGTGATTTAGACAAAAATTATCTAATTAATTGAGAGTAAAATGAAGTTAAACATTTCTATTTTGCTATTTCAAGGAAGCATTTCCCTGCTATGACAACCTTCCCCAAAATATATTTTGGATAACAAATGTTAGCTAAAATCAAGTCCTGAGGTTAAATACATTTTGTGAATTCTTTTTGTTTGTTTGTTTGTTTTTCAAGATGGGGTTTCTGTGTGTATAGCCCTGGCTGTCCTGGAATTTGCTCTGTAGACTAGGCTGGCCTTGAACTCACAGAGATCCACCTGCCTTTGCCTCCCGAGTGCTGGGATGAAAGGTGTGTGCCACTTATAACCAGTAATTTTGTGAATTCTTAACAAAGCCCATAGCATGACAAAATACCCAACAGAAGCAAATAAAAGGAAGGAGGTCCATTTCCGTTCAAGGCTTCAGATGGTGCAGTCCATTGTAGCAGGGAAGGCACTGTGGGCAATTCAGTGGGAGGGGACAATGTGATACCACATCTTCCTTCTTGGTAGCAACGGGACCAGAAGCAGGGCCAGACTATCCTCCAATGACCTACTCTTACCAGCCTGGTCCAGCAGAGTCCCCAAGCAGCACCCCACTGGGGTGAGATATCCAACTATGCAAGCCCATGAGGGCCATTTCAAACTCAGAATAATACCAAACTTTACTGCCAAACTTCTCACAACTCTGCCCAGGAAAACCTATGATGTAAGTCATTATAGAAGGGTTGGGTACAGAGTGTTCATCAAATATGTTTGGTCCCAGAAAAAAGGAAGTCATAAGTACTCCAGTACAAATAGCACATGGGTCCATCTGGGCACTACCCACAGGAGTAGAAAAACCTGATGACATTTCAAAATTTTAGAAGTCAATGAAATATGATTGTAAGGTAAATTTAATGTCCCTACTGTTTACAAGTAGCTAAGGAAACAGCTTCCAAAAGACCCCAAAATAATTATTAAAATTGCTAGATTATGTTGCAGTTATTATAGCATGCTGTTTTTCCTATCTGGAAATAAACACACACACACACACACACACACACACACACAGAGAGAGAGAGAGAGAGAGAGAGAGAGAGAGAGAGAGAGAGAGAACCTAATATATGAGGTTATCATTAAAATACTCTGACAGTACAAATGTCTTATCCAGTAGGGAGGATAAGTAAAATACAATTGATGTGTTTTAGATCTATGTGAAACATGGTATCCCATGATTCTACAGTATCTTGTATATGTTGAGAGTTCATATTAAAAAATAAGAGTTCTGCTGGGCATGTCTTTTCCAGCTCTCTCTGTGAAAGTCACCCTTGGCTCCAGAGAGCATTGGCCATGTAAGGACACAGATACCCAGGTCAAGCTCTTCTACTGAACTTAAAAGATAATATAAAATGAAGAGAACACAATCAAAACAGGGAACTTAAACAAATAGGAGCGAGAAGTCTTGCACTATCACTGGTTAAACAAAGGAGCCAGATTTCAGTACTTTTGTGTGCCTGTCACCAGGCCAGAAACAAGGTATTCCAGAAGAGGTGACCTGTGAAGATGTAGGCCACTCTAGCTTGTGCTGTGAGCAAGGCCATGGGCAGGGCTACACAGCCTGTCACCTCTGCACCAAGATTTCCCCTCAGTCTCAGCTTACCCTTCCTAATGTGCATTTCCAGTCCCAGTGGTGACTGGATCATCAATGTGTAGATAGATCAGTGTTAGCCTCAGGGTAAGTGTCATCATTCAGGGTCACTCAGCTTCATTTACAGACCTCTCAGGTGACGTATACCTGGATACTGTCAGCCATTTATCCACTGAGAAGTGGGCATTAACTATAAGGGCTTAAAAAATAACCAGAGTTGGATATGTCATAAAGGCGTTCAAACCAGAATATATTAATTCCATGTCCAGATGATCCATTCACAAAAGCTGATGCACAGCCATGTCCCTGATGATGAGGTGTGTTGCTTCGATGCAGCAGAAAGATGAACCTTGTTTTCTTAATCCTATCTGTTAGTCTGTTTCTTTGAATTAGGGAATTGAGACTGTTAATGTTGAATGTTATCAGTAAGAAGTGTTTACTGGTTCCTGTTGTTTTGTTGTTATGATGAGGATGGGAAGATGCAGGCGAGTTGAAAGTGAGAATATATGTGAAAAATGTGAAATGAACTCCTTAACACAAGCTGGTATAGCAACACATGGCAACTCAGACCAAGGCAAGAGGTCCAGCCAGAGATGATCAACACAGTCCATGATGGCACAAGGTCAGGCATTTTACAAAGGTTGTGTATGGCAGAAGTCTAAAGAATTAGAAACTGAGAATAAACTCATCAATAATATGGCATTATCACTAAGCTTGGCCTTTTAGATCGTGTAGACATCACATAATACATCTTTATCCTGTTAGCACCACAGCTATTTATTTCAACAGGATATGTAAAAATACTAACCCCACCATCCTTACTGATGGGCCCACTGTACTTGCATGGTCCAAATAAATAATCCTCCCCAAGAAGTTTAATTCTTAAAATCAATATGGTATTCAGTGAAGGCTGAGGAGACACTGTCGGTAAAAGGATTTAATCTAACACAAGAACCTGTGCTCCAAATCCAGAACCCACAAATAAACTGGGAATGTGTCCTTGTAATCCCAGTCCTGGGGAGTCAAGCAGGCCCCTGGGCTCCATGGCCAGCCAGCCTACTTTACTTGGTGAGATCCAAGCCAGTGAGAGACTCTCCAAAAAAGATGAGAAAACAGCTCCTAGCAGAAAAAGATTATAATTTGGCTCACAGAGTCAAAGGATTGAGTCAGTTGATGTCCCAGTGTGATTTTTCTGTCACTGTCATAAAGCACAGATCAAAAGCAACTTAAGTGTGCTAGTTTGAATAAGAATGGGCCCCATAGACTCATAGACTTGAATGTTTAGTCACCAAGGAGTGGCTTTATTAGGTGTGGCCTTGTTGGAGGAAATGTGTCACTGAGGGTGGGCTTTGAGTTTCAGAAGCTCAAGCCAGGCCTGGTGGCTCACAGTTCTCTTCCTGCTGCCTGAGGATCCAGATGAAAACTCAGCTCTTCTCCAGTACCACATGTGCCTGTGTGCTGCCATGCTCCCACCATGATCATAGTGGGCTAAACCTCAGAAACTATGAGCCAGCCCCAATTCCTTTCTTAAGAGTTCCCATAGCCATGGCATCTCTTCACATCAACAGAATGCTGAGTTAGACATTAGGGAAGGAAAAGGTTTACTACTGCTTACAACTAATGGGTCTGTCCTTGAGGAAAGCCAGGCCAGGAGTCTGGCAGGAACTGAAGCAGGGACTACAGAGAAACATTACTTACTAGCTTGCTCTCCCTGACTTGCTCAGCCTTCCCAGGGATGGCACCACCCAAGTCAATCATTAATAAGAAAATGCCCTACAGACTAATCCAATGGAGAAAAATCCTCACTTGAAATTCTATCTCCCAGATAACTCTAGTTTCTATTAGATCAACAAAAACTGACCAGCACAGTTAGCTCTGTTGCTTTGGGCCTGTGGTGAGGCAGAATATTATGGCATAGAAGGCAGGATGGAGTAGAACTGCTCACCCCATGCCAATGGAAAGCTAAGAGGCAGTGAGATGGGTGAGTGAGAAGACACATGTGACCAGCCTCCCGTAATTGGGCCCGAATATCCTAACAGTCCACTCAGTCATGGATGCATTCACCTTTCCTGGAGCCCATGAGCTGGCACTCAAGCATTTGATACAGGAGCTGACTGATTATGTGTGTGGGGGGGTTAATATCCAAACCATGGTATGAATAAGAGATGTGCACATAGCACATCAGAAGATACACCCAGCCTGAGAGATAGGAAGTTTCCTGGGAACAGGGAAAATTGGATGGAAAAGGAAGTAACATTTGCTCAAGAAAACAGACAACTAATAAGAGAGCATCTCTTATATAGCATCCATAGCAGAAGGACAGAGCTGGAAGGCCTGGTCTGCTGATGGAGTATGAGGCAGTCAGCTATGGTCGTGAGTAGATATGCACTGGGAACTAGACTGCTCTGGGCTCTGTGTCAAGGAGTTTGGCAGTATGACTTGAGATCAGATAAAGAGAGTTTGAAAGAAACAGTAAGGCTGGACAGTAGTCAACACATATGAGAGGCTTTGGAATGTAACTACCAAGAGTGGAAACAGAGGGAAGGGTGAAGGGAAAAGGGAGGCAGGGAGGTGGGGAGAGGGAGAGTTCAGAAGAGAAACACAGGTACATATACATCATGGGTAGCTGGGAGATGGCTAAGCGCTATGCCAACTAGAGAGAGTAGGAAGACACTCCCAACAGACATACTAAAATCAGAGCACTTATAGAAAATCCAAATGGCAATTTCCAGAAGATGGTCAGTTATAGAAATAAGACAAGCTATGAGTGAAGGGAGACACTCAGAAGTGGGTTTCTAGGGAGCACAGGCTGCACCCACAGCAGATTGGGGGTGTAAAGTGGGGGACTCCTCCCAGGAGAGGGTGAAGCAGGCACCTATTTGATGAACGGGCATGAGCAGTATCCACAGTGCTTCCATGTGTGGGAGGAACAGAGCAAGCTGAACCCACAAGAGGAAAGTCCTTCAGTGGACCCAGGGCAAGAGTACAGTGCACACAACACACACACAATCATACACACATACACCACACACACAACACAGATACACACCATACACATACATACCACAAGTATACCATAGACACACACCACACACACACCATACACATACACACTACACATTTGCACCACACACACACCATATACACACATATCACACCCATGTATACAGATTTGGAAACTAAGGGAAAGTGTGATTATTTGCAGATGGGACCATTTTCTATGTTAAAAATCAAGGGACTCAATACAACGTGATAGCCTGACCTGGATCCCAGGCCAGGAAAAAAAAAAAAAAAAATGACACCAATGGGAAAAGTGGTGAAATCCAAATAAGGCTGAGGTTTAGTTCGTGGTATTAAATCCATATCTCTTAGCTTTGAAAATAGTAACCGTTACATAAGATATCGGTCCACAGAGAGAGTTAGAAAAGGGTAGAGAGCAGCTGTGACATCGCGTGACTCTCCATAATTGAAATTACTTCCAAGTAAAGCTTTTCAAGATCAAGCACAGAACTGCCTGAGCTAGTTAGAAAAGCTGCCCAACATAACAGCAGGTAACGGCCATTCTCTGCACACACACACCCCCCCCCCCCGACTGCCATTAGGAAAATAATAGCATCAATGGGCTGATGAGGCAACTTGGAGGAGGACAAAGCCGCCTGCCACCAAGGCTGAGCATCTGAGTTCGCGTCTAGGACCCACATGATATAAGAAGAGAACTGGCCCTCAAAAGCTGTCCTTTGTCTGGTATCCATAAGCACACTGTGGCTGGCTGCATTAATAAATATAATTTCATTAAAAAATGGTAATAGCAAAGTGTCTAGGACTTGCATGGAGGAAACTATTACTTAAAAACACTTCTCTCCCTAGGGTAGCATCAATCTGGGAAGTAGGAAGTACAAGTCAGGAGCTGTAAGGAGCCCACCAAAGCTGGGATCTGGGAGACCTCAGAGACCTTCATCAGCACAACCCAGAAGTCGGGTAACAGACTAAAAATCACCTTCTGGCCTTGACCCTGCAAGGCCTGCGAACTGTGAACACAAACAACCCTCGGGAGACCAGACTGCAACAGTCAGGACAATAACCGGGAAAGATGCCAGACACAGGAAACTTTGCTGGAACAGTGATATTCGCGTTTAACAAAAAGCTGGATTTTATGCCCAAGCTGGACTCTGTAGCAGGATGTGCCCTCTCATTTTACCCTCTCACCTGCACTGATAAAATATTTGCTCTAGCAGAAGACTGCTGGGGAGGAGAGAAGAGAAACTGATTTTAAGCACCATAACCTCTATTTTACCTACTTGGTTTTAAGATTTGGAGAATTGCCTATTTGTTAGGGAATCTTATATTTAATCAGGGGCAAGAGACTTTCTAGGAGAGAGCAAGTACAATCTACAAAATATGCCTGGGGCATCCTTTTTAAAGTTTCGTTTCTGGCCAAATGTGGGTGCATGTCTTTGTGAGTTTGGGGCCAGCCTAGTCCAGGCTAGCCAAGGCTACATAATAAGACCCTTTCTCCTCTCCCCTGTATACAATCTTATCATAGTAAGCCCCATTCTCTGCATCATAAAACATTCACAGTCTGTGTTCCAAGAGAACTGTCACAGAAGCAATGCCGATCCCACACAGCCTCTGGCTCATTATCCTATAACTAACTTGTTCACTCATTTAGCAGCTGGGGTTGGACACCTCTCAAGCACTGGCAATTGTTTCAAGACCTGGAAATGAAATTGTGACCAAGACCTATGAAGTCTCTCCCTTCACACACTTTCATTCTCAGGATAGCTGTCTGCATTTCCTTTACTTGGGCCAGCAATAATGTCATTTCTTAGCCAAAGCCTTTAAAACCCAAGAAAAACTTCTTACCCTACACACAAAGCCAGTTAAAACCATACTTTGAGGTCACTGTATTGACCTACAGCAATGGGCAGTATAACAAAGCATGGCCATGTACTCTCTCCTCGATCGTTCAGAAAGACTTACTGTGTCTGAGTGGTGGCATGCACTAGTTTTCTAACAGAAGTACATTTAAGTCAACAGATAACTAAACCAGGTCTATTTGTCTCCTTGGAACAAAAGTTCACCAGTCCCTGATAACCAAATTCCACAGCATGACCACAGTTCCCCTGAGACCCACTCTGTCTTTGATCAGGAGCCACCACTGGGATCCCTTGAACATGTGAGTACCAAAAAAAGAGATGAGTGACGGAAGCATGCCGATGCAGCAAATGAAAGCTGTCAACTTTCTGCATGTGTGTGGAGTGCCTAACAACGTGTGTGTGTGTGTGTGTGTGTGTGAGCTGATTGGGCTTAGAGGCTTTGCAAGATTCTTCTCAATAAAAGGCTTTAAAACAAAAAACTCTTCCCTGGCCTACCATCCCAGACTCAAAACCCTTGCTCCACCCTATTCATAACTCAATGAGAAGATTAATTTTATCAATCATACCAGACATGCAGATAGTTTATTTATTTAAAAATTGTGTTTGCAGACAAGGTTACATTGGGTGTCACAGAGGAAAGGAAGGGTAAAAGGAAACCGAGAAAGGGAAAAGGAAAACCTACTCACTTAGAAATCTGAGTTCTCCCATCACTGTCCAGTCAGGACATAGGCTTAGGAGTCCACTAAATCTTTCTGTATATCAAGTCTGATATACCAAATAAAATACATTTTTTAACCATGACACTACCAATGATAATAAACTATGTAAAAATTTAATCAAAATTAACACAATGTAACATGCTTGAAATTCTGAATCTCCTGCCATAATTATCCTTCTTCTAGGACACACCACTTAATTTATACAATAAAAAACTGTGACAATGTTTATTTGATTCATGCCAAAACAGGGTCATTACAGGCCATTCTGTTCCATAAAAATCCACAAAACGTCAATTTCCTACAGGAGTGTCTCTGTCAGGCTGCCACTCCATTCCCTATGGTAGACACATTTGGGCTATCTACCTACAGAGGAAGGCCAGTAGAAGTGCAGAAACACGTCAGCTGAGGCTTAACCCTTCATCTTCCATCCCCCTTCTCCTTTAGACAAGGTCTGCTAGCACAATGGCTTGTCTGTGCATGTCAAAGGCTCTTGCACCTCCAGGGCATCATCTAAATCAGACTGTGGCATTCTGAAGCTTTGGATGCCATTGCTCTCAACAGCCAAGCCATCTCTCCAGCCCCTTCCCTCACCCTTTCCTTGGTGACTAGTTCAGAGACATAAGAACCCCAAATGCAGCCACTATAGACTCTCTGTGGCCTGCTTTGTGGGGGTCATATACTTCTAGTGAGAAAGTATTGTCAGCCTCTGACAAGGGCATCTTATGGCAAAACTAGCTGCAATATTGATGCCTCAAGAATTTAGACTTCAGGACCCCACACTGTCTTCTGGCAGGGCAAAACAAGGCAGGGCTGAGCTCATGAAGCTAAAAATAAACACCTGGCTTCCCCTATAAAAGTCATTTGTCCCGTATGTGTTCAATGGAGAAATGTTCCTAAAGTGTTTCTATAAATACATGGCCCGGGAACCACTGTAATGGAAAACAGATTGTAGCTGCCAGGCACGGTGCTGGGGAGTTAGTAGAGGTGCATAACAGTGAGCAGAGGGGTAGTTTGAGTACAGTGTCCCCTTGGGCTCATGTGTTCTTTAACACTCAGTCCCTAGCTACTAAGGTTGTGGAACCTTCCGGAGGCGGAGCCCCACTGGAGGAAGTTGGTCATCCTTGAGACTTCAGAGCCTGGCCACACCTCCTGTTCACCCTGTTTCTTGAGTATGGCTGCAATGCGACCATCCAGCCTCTGGTCCTACCCCCATGCTTTCCCCATCTTCTGCCACGCCTTGCCTGCCATGTGAACTGTATCTCCTTGAACTGTGAGGGTATTTTATCTTGGCCACAGGAACAGAACTAAGACGGGAGTAGTCTATGTCTTCACTGTGCTGACGTCAGTACTGTGTCTGGGATACTGAACCATAAAGCTTTGTAAAATGTTAACATGGGGAATCTGGATGAAGGGAGATGAAATCTACATTATTCTGTACCACTGCATCAGAATTAATCTTTAGCTCTCCCAAAGTTTAAAATTTAATACCAAACAAAATCTGTACTTAGTTTGATAATTAACATTTTTAGTCTGTGCATCAAGGTCTACAAATTATTTGAAAGGAGTTACATCGCATGAAGAAGGGAGTTTCCTCTAGGTGCTATTTTTCTATCTGCTTCAGTTTCCATGTAGGATGAGAATAGAAGGAATTACAAAATCAAGGCCAAAGCCACACACAGACCAAAGGCTTTGCCCTCAAGGCCTATAGATTTCCTCACCCTGTAAACATTGCTGCCCACAGGCCTGAGCCAGGTCCTGTTGAGACAGGTGGTCTCTGCTCCTGCATCTGGTGCGATCAGAATGCTAGTTCCTTCAAGTGTTCTATAACATAAGTGTTCTATAACATAAGTGTTATGTTACAGAAACATGATATGATACAAAACCCTAAAGAGAAGTTTTGGTTGATTACATAAATTTTAATGATTCCATCTTTCTTACCACCATAGGAATATGTATAAAATGAATAGGAGTCTGTGTGTGTGTGTGTGTGTGTGTGTGTGTGTATGTGTGTTTTAATATCCCCTGGTAACTTATTGTTCTACTTGTGAAGCTCTAAATTATTCAGAACTCACTAGGGATTCTCAGTTTCCTTCATCATTGTTCTGTGGTCTCTGCTTTCACCTGAGTCAAACGAGGGCCAGGCAGAGGGAAGCTATAGCTACCTCTCTAGCTATAGCTACCTCTCTGCCTCCATTTGTTGCTATGTTAGCATCAGAAGCTGCAGGGTCAGGGGTTAAGGGTGAACAAGAAGACTTTCTGTGCCTCAGACAGATGCATGTTTAAAGCTCCTTATTAGTAAGCAACCCCAGGAACATCTGTGGTGGCTCCAGACATTTGATTCTGCACATACAGTGCACGAAGCACGCTTATGCTACCCAGAGGCTGTGTCCTCCAGAAGAGGCCTTAGGAAGCTGTGGGTGGATATGGGATCCCTTGTCTGAGGAGACCAGCAACAGGAGGCCTTGAGCAAGTCAGTAGTCCTAACAGGAATAAGCCATGTGAAGTGAGAATGTTAGTCAGGGTTGGCAGCTACCAGCAGCTGAGGGCCATATCCACGGAAAACAATGGCTGGTATTTCATTTTATGCTTGAAAATTCCATGCCAACTTCTTTGGTTGTTTCGGCATTCAAGGACCTGAAAGTACTTGCACAAAAAGTGCACAGCACTTCCAAAGAAGTTGAAAACTTGGGGATGCCCACTGCAACTTTATTTATGCTATAACTTGACTGCGAGTATATTATCTTCCTATTAATCACAGAACAAACTGGTACATCCAGGAAATGGAATAAAGCTCAGGACTAAAAAGAAATGAGTGACCACCTATGGAAAGGCATGAGAACCATGCAGGAAAGGTAGGGAGTTGTGGCTATTGGAGGCTGGGGTGAATGTGTAGAGCTCAGGATTCCCAGGCCAGTGAGATGACTGCGTGCGTGACATAGGACAGAAATGTTGTCACACTGCAGCTTTCCAAACCCCTTGAAATGCACAGTACCTTCTCTAACATGAAAGAGACTCAGAGTCAGTGATGTGGGTTTACTGTATCAAGGGTACAAGGGCAGTGTAGGACACTAATGATGGAGAGGCTACGGATGGAGGGAGGGGATTGTGGGAAGTCTCTAGCTCCCCCTCCTAATGTTGTAAAACCAAACTCTTTCCACAAAAAAGGCTCTTAATTCATTAATTTAAAATAGGGCAACAAAAGCAAAGATGGGGCCACACAGGAAACATTTAACAGTGGAGAATGTTTGTGGTTAAGATGTAAGAGTAGGAATGCACAGTGGGGTCTGTGACACTGCAGAAAACAATCCCCAACTGATAGACAGCCCTGATAGGGTCCTACCACACACACACACACACACACACACACACACACACACACACACACACAAAACTGTTAAACTGGCATTTAACTTGTGGTCACTAATATAAAACCTCTTCAACAAAAGCCATTAACCAAGCTAGAATATCTTAAACTCCTAAGTGGCTCGGAAAGATATTAACCAGAAACATAAGCAGCAAGCAAATTTCTGCAAACTCTCCAATGTACCCAAGAGAGGACTGCTTCCCAACTCCAGCCTGTTCCTGGCAGCCCTTTCTTCCCTTTTGAAATGCTCTTGGACACTTCCACAGTGCCCGAGTCTTTTCTCAGTGTTAGGTAAGGGCCCTGTGGAGATAATGCAAGCAACTTGGCTGGCCCAGAACCTCCCCTCGGGTGAGTGCCAGTTACCCGAGCTGTTTGTGTTCCTGGCACTTCTTTCTGGATTAAAGAGTCAATATTCATCTACAAAACTCAATGCAGGCAGTTCCAGAACATCAGAGTGGTGTGTGCAGGAGCCAGGCAGAGCCCAGGGTAGACGGGAAGCTGCCCAAAGTGTTCCAGCAACTGAACAGCCATTCTATGTGACTGGGGAAATCATTAGGAAAACACCTTCCAAAGCAGCCCAGAGACAAGAGAGTTTTATTTGAGTCTCATGAAAATAACCCTGCAGCACGTCCCTCAATCACTGACGAGCTCCACTCTGGAAAACCCTGTTCCCTGCCAAGAGCCCAAGGTCCAACTTCAAGATTTCAGAGGGCCTTGCAGGGGAAACCTCCTTCGTCTTCCCTTTCCCAAGAGACACTGTGTAGATGCAGGAGAGAGCTTGAAAACTGCTTTCTTGCCTCAAAGTCTGCAGAAAGAAATGGTCCCTTCTTTGGCAGGGCCGGGATAACAGTTCTCCCTCTGTTGCACTGGCCTAGGATTAACTGTCAGCAGGCTGACTCCTCATGGTCACATCTTTAAAGTAGGCGCCATCTTTCCATTGGCTGCTCCTGAGCTGAACATACAGCTGATACTCACAGACTAGGGCCAGTAGCTGATGGTTAAGCTTGTTAGACTCATAAGTCTCTGTGGGCCTACTACATAACACCTTGTGATGTCCTATGTTTAAAAGCTTTTCTGGTCCAAAAGTCTCAGAGATGTAAAGAAGGGACACAGTAGATTTCCTTTCTCATGTTCCTCCACCAGGAAGAGGCACTCCTTCCTGTCTGTAGCATCACTAGCTGAGATTTCATGGTCTCAGACACAGCCTCAGTACCCAGTACATAGCAGGGGGTGTCAAGATGAATAGAATTCACAGACAAGGAAACCTCCCCTTGCTTTAGTTCAGTGTTGTCCACCTGTGTTTGTTAGAGCGTGACTCTAATTTGGTTTTGCCTAGATTCTTCACACAGCATCCATGAAGTGCTCTCTGTGTACCTAGCTCGGGCACCACAGCACACCCAGGCACACTCCCCCAAGAAATGAAAGCTGCAGAAAAGACCCACTGAGGTAGGCACCTGACAGCAAAAAATGCTACGGAGCCATCTTGCTTCTGGCCTCTTCCTCCATTTTCCTCCTTCATCTTCAATAACATAAAAAGGTACAAGGGAACCAACCCTTCTTCACATCCAGCCTTCAGAGTTTCAGCCAGTCTCACAGTATCACAGCATATTCCTGAACAGGGATTCTCTTCAACTCAAGTTCCTTAAGTAACTTTCTGTTGTGTTTTGATGTGCAATTCTCCATAAGCTCACGTCTGTACACTTGGTTGCCAGCTGGTGGCGCTGTTTGGGAGGTTACAGAACGTTAGTGAGGTGGAACCTTACTTGGGGGAACCCTTCACTAGGAGTGGGCTTTGAGGTCTTACAGTCTGGCCCTCCTTCCTGCTCTGCTGCTTGTGTGCAGATGAGGTATGATGTCTCTTTCCTGGCTGCCAGGTGAGGCCTCACATCCCCACTGCTCTGTTTCTCCCCCCCATGGTGACTGTGTCCCATCTGGAACTGTGAGCCCCAAGAAACACTTTGTCCCCTACATTTGCTGAGGTATTCTATCACCACCTCATTCTGGCTTAGGGGACATTGATGACAGTTTTGAGTTCTACAACTGGAGTAGAAAAAGACAAATGAGGTTCCTGAGGGATGGAAGAGTGAGTTTCAGGTAATCAGAACGATAAAGACACTGCAGGCTCTTTGAAAGAAATGTGTTGAATTGAAAGCATTAGAAGAATCAGTTTTGGGGATTCTTGACTGTTAGGTAACGCACGAGATTTTGATGGAGACAGGAAGAAATGCCCAGCTCTCATGAAGTCTGCATTTTGGTACAGAATGAGAAGGTGAAAGAGGAGTTCAGGCTGGTCACATCAAGAGTGACTTGGGACAGCCTGGACTGTCTGCTTCTGTGCCATCACTATTCATTGTCCTTCGTGATTTTAGCAGTACCTGTGATGGAGCTAACACAGGTGTAGCCACACAGAGATGCTTTCAGACAGGGGAGGAGGCCTGTGAATGGCACTTGACAGCCTTGCCCTGTGGCTGCACTGCACCAGAACCCCAGGGCTCTGTACTGTTGTGGTCTTCCCCACACTAAATGTGGGTGGTCTTGATACACTGTGGGATTTAGTCAAAAGGATGAAGGCAGATGCCATGTGAAGAGCTCACTCACTTCCTGGACCACTGCACTGAAACCTACCTCATGGAAAAGAGTTCATGAGCAAGGAGAGCCTAGCTCCCATGGCAGCAAACAGGTGTGGTTGCCAGAGCATCAGCTAAGAGCTCACATTGAAAGACAAAAACCACGAGGCAGACAAAGCTAACTGAGAATGGTGAGTCTTTTGAAACCTCAAAGCTCACCCCTAGTGACACACCCCCTCTAACAAGACCACACCACCTAGTCCTTCCTAAACAGTTCCACCAGCTGGGAACCACCCATTCAAATATATGAGCCTCTGGAGGGGGTCATTCTCATTCAAACCACCACAGTTTTTAGGCTGCCATTCACAGCAATATAGTTGCTGCACAGATGAAGAGGTGAGCTGTGACAGCCCCACCAGAGGATGCCTGTGAGGCCAGATGGAGTGTGGGCAGAGGTGAGGGTGGGGTAGAGGCAGTACCTGCAGCCAAGGAATACATTCCACCTCTGCCTCCCCCAACTCTGTCAAAGGTAGCAGCTCCCCAAGTCCCATGAACCCACATTTGAGAGGATGGTCTAGCTTCATGGCTTTCCAACACAGAAGCACACTGAATACTCTCAGGCTAGCCCCAGTGCCTGTCTAACATAGGAATATTCTTTCCTGATACCCATGCCCATTCATTTCTTTCCCTACACCTATGAGTCTTTAGAGTCAAAAGTCCTTATGTCCCATCCCAGAGAGTTATACAGTCTTGAGGTAAATATCAAGACCACTTTTGAAAATTACCATGTCCAAGGCCAGACAACTGGGAATATGCAGTTAATTTGTGCCAGTCACAGGTATCCTAGAAGCTTTTCCTTGCTTCCAGCTTTACCTCAGTAGCCTGTCATCCGTCCTCTTTATCTTCCTTGTTCTTCCAGGTCTCATGACCACTGCCCATCTTCGTGTTGGGAATGTGTACTGAAATGTCACTATTTAATGCATAAATGTGTACAATTATGTGTCACTTTTAATATACTTTTAAAAGAATTATACTACAAAGAAATATAAAAGTGTGCTTTGACCCAAGCAATTGTTTGCATTGGACTTTGGGAGGATGGATGAGAATACCAAGACTTGAGAGAGGCATCCTCCCGCTGAGGTAGCCTTCTTGACTTGACTCTTTCCACTTCTAGAGTGGGCAGAGGCAACTGCTGGAGCTTACAAAATGTTCTTAAAATGCCATAAAACAGGCACAGGAGGAGGATAGCAAATAGCCTCTGGCTCCGGTACAGACACTTGCACGCTAGCCTAGCAAAGGAGCCTGAAACCACATTGTGTGTGGGGGTGGGGGTGGGGGGGGGCGTTCTTCCCCTGCTGTGAGAACAAACCATTCTGTTTTCTCTCACTGCTCTGCTCTTGATAGTCACATTTGGAGCCACTGTGAAGTCAGTGCCCAATACTGAAGGCTCAGGAGCCTGAGTCTGCACCCAAATCTCTCCTGCTGGTTCTTCGGTTGTTTTCTGTGTCCCCAGACCCCATCTATTCCCCTTAACCAGCTTATCCCCAATTTAAGTTATCCTTTCTGATTCCTCCAAATAATATGTCTGCAGTCTATAAAATGCCTCTCGACCCTGCCCAAGCCCACCCCCAAATCATTCTGTCAGAGAGACTCTGAGTTGAAGTATTTCAGGACTGAAAGGAAATCTCACCCCTGAAAATTATTCTAAGACCAGAAGCAAATATACACACACGTACACGTAAAACGTTGCTCTGCTCATACCTTGTATCACTATACCTCTTTCCCCAAGACTGACTGGAACATTCTACTGTCTGGGCCTAAGGCAATGATCACTGCACATGAAGAAAGAAGCAACCAAGAAAATGAAATATTAACAAAGGATGGTGATAAATGGGGGGTGGGGTACACTATTGTTCAGAATGCAAGTTAGTCTGAACACTAAAGAAAATGTTAGTACAGGGACTAGTAAGTAAACAAATGAAACCCAAAACAAAAGCAAACAAACCTTAAAAGGTAACTACTATATACCTAAAGGGATCCACATCAGCATCCTTAGAAAGCTCTGCACATCCAAGCTGCTGATGCAGGGTCCCTGAGACTAAGGGGATTATTGACTGCTTAGCTTAGGTCACCTAAGATTCCAGACACTGATGGTCACTAAAGACTGACCTGGGACAGTGGATCCAAGTTCATTTTCTTACACAAATGAAAATTAAAGAGAAGGGCTGTCACAGGTATATGCAAGTGGGGACAAGCTTTATGAAGAGTTATAGGAAAAAAATAAAAGGAAAGTGAGAAAAACTCCTGAGTTAGAAGGGATAGGAGAAGGCTGCTAGATTTCCTTTGTCTGGTGGTTTTTGTAGAACCATGGCAGAAGCTGCCTGAAGGCTGAGGTAATTTCTTCTGAGATTGTTCCTTTCCTCTGAACTGTTATGGGCTAAGCCAATGCAAGGTCCCCCAGCACAACAAGGGCATGATTATGCATTGTTCATGTGTTATCCACCCAGTTCTGGCTGGCTGCGGCCCCCTCTGTCCATCGCTGACTCTGGCTTATTGACTGGGACTGTCTGTTGGCTCCCAGTCACTCAGCTAGTGTTCCTCCCTTCCCTCCTTGTAGGTGGCTTGCTATCAATCAATCATATTAAGCTCCCTGGCATTGTTAGTCTTGATCTTGACTCTCTGCTGGCCATTAGGCTCTAGCTGGTGTTGCTCTTTCTGATGTTAAAGGTATCCCAAATACTGTGTGAAGCTCTTTGGTCTCATAACTACCAAAAAGCAGCAACACTTTGTTACCGCTTTGTTTAGTGTTTTTTTAGGGCTCCTGAAATAGGGCTGGCTTGTTACCAACCATCCTTACTACACCTCACACTACTGCACCAGAACTAGCTACACCAGAAGTAATGTATTAAAGCAAGAATATGTAGTAAGAAATAGGACCGGGAGTGTGTTTCCCAAAGGGGGAAAGTTCGCAGGAAGCTAGCCAGCAAGCCTGCCATGAATTGTCTTTTACAGTCCACCCAACTGCATCAGGATTCCTGGCTTCACTGTCTTAACTTTTACATTCCCTTTGTACCTAACATTCATTCACACTATTTTCACCACAGGCCTTTTTCTCTGCATACTGTGATCTCACTCTCTCATCATCACAGTACGAATCATAACCACCACAACATGGAAACAGCCAAGATGTCCATCACTAAATTAATGGAGAAAGAAAACGTGGAAAATGCACACGATGGGGTATTATTCAGCTGTAATAAAGAACATAGGCTATCTGCAAGAAAATGAGTGGAACTGGAGATAATTACAAAATAAATCAGATTAAGGTGAACACTGTATTTTCTCTCATTTGCTAAATCTAGAGAAAAACAAAAATAATGTGAAAGCAGAATGGAACTCTGTGAGTGTGTGTGTGTGTGTGGGAATGTACATGTGTATGTATACGTATCTGTGCCTAAGTGTGTGTATGTGTGTGTGTTTGTGTGTATATGTCTGTGTGTGTGTGTGTCTGTGTGTCTGTGTGTCTGTGTGTGTGTGTAAGGAGGGATAATGCAGGAGATATGAAAGTACAATATATTCATGTATTAAATTGTTACAAGGCCAATCATTCTGAGGAATGAATACACGATAATAAAAACCATGAAAAAGATGGTTGCTCGACCCTATGTGTCAGAGCACCAGGGCCAAGACCCCTGATCTACACTTTTCAGACTCATGGGAAGAACCTGTAAACCAGGAAGCAATCTACAATGATTTTCCTGTTCCAATAGGATCCATGCCAGACCTCTGCCCATGACACCCCAGATCTACAGTGCTGCCTCTTTCTACAGCCGTGTCCTTTAACTGCAAAGGGGAAGTGTCTGTTCCCCACCTCTGCACATTCAGTGTGACTCCAGCTCTATCTTTCCTGTCCCTGTAACCTAACTCTGCGAGCTGCCACTCAATCTTTCTGCTTTTCCTTCTTAGTATTGCAATATCCAGCTGTCATCACTCTGGGTTACCTGGGCTTTTCCATCGTACACTGGCACAATTGAGCATAGTAGAAACATATGGATAGTAACAGGGTGTCCAGGCTCATGTGATCAGCAATGTGGGAGATAGATCTTCAGACCATTAGGTACCTTGCCCTTGACAGCATCAAGGTTTCACAGCTCATCTGCCCGCTCTCTTTTCACCCTGGCCTAAGGCAAACAATGGTGCTCTTCACACACTCCCACCACAGCACCAGGAGCAACAGCACCAACCAATCCATTATGAACCGAAACCTCTAAAAGTGTCAGCCAAAGCCAACCTTTTCCCTCCTGTGTTGACTGTCTGATTGTTACAGGAACAGGAAGCTGACTAACACAAGGAGCCTGGGCTTACTCAGTTTCCTCTTGGGACACTCATATGTGGCTGGCCCCATTCAGTCAAAGACCTGCATGGAAGGACAGGCTCTGACAGTGATGGCTTTTGGGCTTGGACCACATCAGACCTCCTCTAGTTTCCTTCCCAGGTTGCCCCTATAATCTCATATACCATTCCTTAAAATTAACCTATCCATCCATTAATCTGTTGACTGACCAAGTCTCCTGCTTGTCCCATCTCTCTGCAGGACTGTAATTAACACAGACATCCTGTAGGCAGAGCTGCTCAGGAATCAGATGCCCAGACATGGGAGACATGAAGGAGCATGGGGCAAGCTTCTTGTCTACTTCTTGGTCCATTTCAACTAGGAGACTGAGAGCAGAAGTCTTGGACTAAAACTTCACTTGTTCAAAGACAGGAGCATGACTGCCTAGCTCTCCACAGCACATTCCACTATTCCAGAGTTTAGTGTATAACACTTCCTCGCCACTCACCCACAAATCATACATCTCAGAGCATACCACACATATGTGGATACTTTCTTAAGTCACATCCGTGACCACAGAAGATTCCCCTTCACCTCTTTCTCCCTATTCCCAGTTCCCTCCAAAGCTACCAGACCTTGTTTGCAACCCAGTGCATGCCCTTTCCATATCTCCATCTATGAATTTATCACATGAGCATACAGCTGGGCATATGTGCATTTAATAATGGGGTGGTGTTTTCAGTACTAATCAACGATTTCCTTTCTTCCCTTCATTACTGGAGAGCTTTCCATTCCACAGCAGATGCACACTACTCTTTACTAAGCAATGGCCTGACAGACATGTGTGTCTCACCTGGGCAGTTGCAGCAACTTCCTAACTCCTGCCCTCCATCCAAAAGCCCAGATCTAACTGGCCACCCCTCTGTCTAGACCTCTCACTGTAGACTGTAAAAGTACACTTGCTACTGCTTCAAGATGAACACCAAGTCACTCACAAGGACCCATACCAATCCCGTCTGGGCTGGTCTTGCTTCTCACCTCACTTCAGCATTCCAAATGCATCACAGTTCCTGGAATACAACACATTTAACCCTGCCTCCCCAGCCTTCATGCCCCCACCCACCCTGCATGCCTGACAACAACCTGCTGATTTCTAACACTCAGCTCAGAGGGTGTTTCTTCCTGAACCTATGCCTAACTTCCCCTACTGAATTGTAACATTTTAGCTGGACATGCACTTTTCATCTCGGTGCTTGAGACGCTAAGGAAGGAAGATTCCAAGTTCAAGGTTAGCCTGGGCTATATAACACAACACTGTCTCTAAATTTTTCTCAATGTACATCTCTTTCTTGCCCTGCCAGACAGTACATACAAGTAATAAAACTCTTACGTTATTTGATTTTTAAATTCCAAGCACCCAGTGATGTATGCAATAATACAACGGACAATTTATGGCTGCAAAAACTAATTGATTTTGTATTTTTAAACTGAGGCATGACTTGTTTGGTCCCAAATAATATTCAAGGTGAATTTAAAAAAATAATGACACTATACTGATACCACACTTTTAAAAGTAATTTTCAATAAGGCAAGAAAAATAATGAAGGGTTGGAGACTAGGAGAGCCAGGGGTGTCATCATTACACTCGCTGGGAATAAGCCACATGTTTGGATTTCTGGTAGCCAATAGCTAAAGCAGATGCTTCCCAGAGACCATCAGGTATAGGACCCTAGCTGCTAGAAGTACAACTAGACCTGATTTGGTTATAAAATGGACATCTCTCCCCAGGAACCTCAACAGGCATTATTACTATGTTATGAAAGAAACAGCAATTGTAAACATTTTCAGTTTGTGTGGACTTGTGCAGAGTGATGTCTCTATTCATGAGTGAAACACATAGCATTAGCTCAGGGTAACTGGTACACCTGTCAGCCTGATCCTCTTCTCCTCACTTTGTATAAGAATGCACAATTCTGCCTGATAGTGGTACATGCCTTTAATCCCAGCACTTGGGAGGAGGCAAGGGCAGGTAGATCTCTGCGAGTTCAAGGCCAGCCTGGTCTACAGAGTGAGTTCCAGTACAGCCAGAACTACACACAGAGAAATCCTGTCTCAAAAAAAAAAAAAAAAAAAAAAAAAAAAAAAAGAACACAAAATTCTGATTTCCCAGCTGTTCTGAAAGATAGCACTATGTGTTCTCAGCCACCATCACCCTAAGGTACTATGAACACTAGAAGTTGCTCGGCCCATCTAACTGCACACTGTACCTGAGTGCCAGGCCCTGCTACACACTTCCTGGCGAACATCTCACAATTCACAGAGAAGCAAGTTTCCCGGAGCTGTTTCTCAGGGACTCATACACCATGAAGGCTCACACCAACACACAATATAGTTCCTCCATTTTTAGAGTGATGCGGTTCAAAAGACTCTCAGTGACAGCTAGCTGGGTTAATGAGAAGGCAGATTTTCCTTGTCTATGACCCTCTCCTCTTACCATATTCTAGACTATGGATGATCATGAGAACCTGGTAAGACACTCTGCACCTGCTCAGAAAAATAGCTTGCATCTGGTTTCAAGGCCTCAGGGCCACCTGAGGTATACCTGTGTTAAACTTCTCAAGCTGGGAGAAGATGCAGCCTCTGGTGCAGGCCACCTTCAAGGCCACCCTATGGGAGGACTCTACAAAGGTTCTGTTCTCTGGCCTCATTGGAAAGCAGATGGTGAGCTTCCCTGTCAGCCAGGGGTGTGTTAGGCTCCTTCCAGAAAATCAGTGCTCTGGGAACGCCCGTCCCCTTGTGGAAGTGGCCCACAGGCCTGGGTTCTCCGGAACTTTTAAACACAAAAGCTCTCCAGTTCTACACCATTCAACACAGCCAAAAGTAACTCAGGTCAGGAAAACATTCAAAGTAGGTGTAACCAAACAGATAGCCCAACTGTTTTTCCTTTCAATGTCATTAACAAATGGAGAGAACCGCTACCCTGGGTAACACAACCCCCTGCAGTGCCTTCCAAGAAAAATGAGTTCAATTACAAATGAATTCACAATTAAAGAAATGTCTCCTACATAGGAATATTAGATACTTTGCTGCTAAAATTAGGTGGAAAGTCTAGCAAAAACTCTAACTTGAACTTGAATTTGTAATAACAACCTAAAGCCTGTATAGAGCCCCAGATTCAATCCTCAGTAAGAACAACAGGGAAAACATCAGTTCCCTGTGAACTGATTCAAACTGTAGTGCTCCCTCGGGCTGCTGCGTAAGAAGGACATAAGAAGGACGTGCAGAGGTCTTCTCTTCCCACACCAAGATTTCTTATTCCAGCATCTGTTCTTTCCTAGCATTCTCATCCTTTTCAAGGTATCCACAGGCTGCCCCATGCTCAACAGACTCCTTCACATTCCAGGCTGGGCTTTTGAGCCTGTCTTCTGTTTGACCCCCACAGGAAAGATTATTTTTTCTCTCTCACTGTACCCTAGGAGAAGGCCTGATACATACAGTGTTCAAGGATGAGCTATGAAAGGGAAGGGAGTTAGGATGCAGATCAACTTCCTAGAGTCTGACGGTTTCTGATTGGTGGAATGAGGACTTCCATTCCAGAAGAAATGGATAGCCTCCGCCAGTGTCTGAATTTATTTTCCTGTTGCTGTGATAAAACAATTCATGAGACAGAGGGTATGTGTGGCTCGCAGTCCTAGGTTATAGGTCATTGTGGTGGGGGCCGGGGTCGGTGGTGGGGGGACTCACAGCAGCAGGGGCTAGAAGACCCTGTTTGCACAGAATCCAGTCAGAAAGCGAGAGACACAAGGCATGCGCATGCGCAGGCATGCTCACGCTCAGCTTGCTCTCTCCATTCTACATAGTCTTGCCCACAATTAAGGTGGGTTTCCTCACATCAACAAACAATCAAGATAGTACCTCACAGACATTCTCAGAGCTGTGCTGAAGGCCTACCTCCTAGGCATTGAGTTAACAGTTAATACCAACCACAACAACCGGCGTGTAAATATTGGAAGCCTAACTTAGGAAGAAGAATTTCATTTTGGGGAGCAAATGGTGAGTGAAGAAAAAAAAAAAATAAGGAAAAAGAGAAAATCTGCTTCTGATTTCTACCATCTTCCTAGAGTCTGTGGATCTAGCATAGGACAGAACTCAAGCCTTTACACTAGCCCCTCTGAGCTTCACTTCGACCCTCCCTCCCATACCTTCCCTGCCATGATGAACTATACTCTCAAAACTTCAGTCAAAATAAACCCCTCCTCCGTTATGGTGCTTCTTATCAAATATTTGGTCCCAGGATAAGAAAAGTAACTAATATAAAAGTTGATGCTAATAAGTGGGGTCCTAGCCAGATGTGGTGGAACATATATGAATATTCAGATGTGGTGGAGGATATATGAACAGCCAGATGTGGTGGAGCATATATGAAATCCTAGCACCTAGGAGGCAGACACAGAGGTACTGCTGAACAGTTTGGGTACAAGGTCAGTTTGGGATACTAGCAAGTCAGTGATCTCTAGGCAAGCCAGGGTTGCATATTAAAATTCTGTTCCATAAAAACAAAACAAAACAAACAAAACATGGGGGGTCCTCATTGTGATAAATCTGGCCTGTGGTTCTTGGACCCTGGAACTAGTTTGTGAGAATAAAACGGCAGAATCTAAAGCTGTAAATTCAAGAAGCCCAGTAGTGCTGAAAGCAAAACTTAATGGGCCATCTCCGATGAGGATAAGGAAAGCCAGAATACCAAGGAAGCATGAAAAGGCTCCTGTACTTTCAGAGGAAACTAGGACTTACTGGAAATTAGAAGTCATTTATGCTACATTCTGGCTAAGTATCTTGCTTCCTTATGCCCAAATAAAAAAGTCTAAGTGAGGATGAGTTAAAAATAATAATACTAATAATACTACTAATAATAACAGGTTAATTTGTCTGGAGGCAGGAATTTCAAAACAGCATAGCATCCAGGCTCTGATATGTTATTGCTCGATGCTTTTAACCAGTTTTTATCAAGAAAGAACATATAGGGAAAAGTAGCAATTTGGCACCAAAAAGAGGGTGGCTGGATTTAAGGCAGGGAACAAAGTGCTGTAGATACAGCAGCAGTGGCCACTAAAAAAATTAATAAAAGGCGATACGTTCAATCAGCACCAAGACCAAAAAAAAATAAATAAAAATAAAAAGATGCCTTTAGGGCAAGATCACGCCCACCAAGTGCTGGTGCTGCAGTGGAGGTTCCAAGATCAAACCCAGCCACAAGGAAGCGTTCACAATGGCTGCCAAGGATGGAGGGAAGGAGTTCAAGCTACAGGACTGGCCGCAGAATCTAAGCTCATGGTACTGGTTTTGCAGACATGCCAAATGCAAGAATTACAAGATCACAGAGACTACCTAAAGGTCTAGAAAGCCACAGAGGGCAGGCAAGCTGTAGATGGGCCAGATTCCCTGTGAGGTGGCCGCTAGGGGCCACTGTGTAAAGCTGTGCAAGTGAAGACTAGCTGTAGTGGACAGTCTAGGATGTAACAAGCTAGGGGTGTGGGCCATCTGCCAAGAGAAAGGTCACATGCTTTGGGCAGCAGAGCAGTACAGGTGGGGCCACCCAAGCCTGTTGCAGTCCCAGACACCAGACAGGGGATGGCAAACCAGACAATTTGTTCTCTCTGCTGGATTTTATCTTGTCTGAGCTCAGTCTTTCCTTGCTCTGCCCATCCCTCCATTTTGGGCTTCGGGCCTTTAGACAGTGTTGGAACAGTAAGACTGTGATGACTAAGTTGTACTGAATACATTTTGTGATATGAGGTGGCTGTGAGCCTGTGGGAGCCACGGGTATGAGACTATGGTTTGAAAGTGGAACGCCCCCACAGGCTCATGTGTTCAACTATTTGGTCTCCAGCTGGTGACGCTGTTGGTGGGAAGTTAGGCAACCTTTAGGAGGTGAAGTATCCTTAGACAATGTGGGTTGCTAGGGGTGGAGTGGGGTGAGGGATTGCTGGGGGTGTGTGGGGTGAGGGATTTTAACCTAACCATTCTGTTTCACTTTCTTGCATCACTTTCTTGCTACCATAGCCACAAGCCACTCCCTCCCTCCACAATGCTTCCTTGCCATGGTGGGTTGCACTTCCCAAAACTGAGAGCCAAAACAAAGCCTTCCTCCCTTTGGTTGTCTTGCATCAGGTGTTTTGTCAAAGTGAGAAGCAGTCAATACACCTAGTACACACAAAGCTACGCGTTCAACCTTTCTCCCTGTGATGGTTTAAAGAAAATGGTCCCCAAAGGGAGTGGCACTATCAGGAGGTATAGTTTTGTTGAAGTGGGTATGGCATGTTGAAGGAAATGTGTCACTGTGGAGACAGGCTTGAGGTCTCAGCTATGCTCAAGCCACACCCAGTGTCTCAGACCACTTCCTGTTGCCTGCTGATCCAAGATGTAAGGATCTCAGTACCCAGGAAGCAGAGGCAGATGGATCTCTGTGAGTTTGAGGACAGTCTGGTCTACAGAGCAAGTCCCAGGACAACTAGGGCTGCTACACAGGGAAATTCTGTCTTGAACAAAACAAAATAGATATAGGAATCTCAGCTCCTTCACTGCCTGTATGCCACCACGCTTCCTACCATAATGATAATGGACTGAACCAGTGAAACTGTAAGCCACCACCTCAATTAAATGTTTTTCCTTTATAAGAGTCCAAACTGACTTAGTGGAGCCCAATCTACATGGAGAGATACCTTGCTCAGCCTAGACACAGGGGTGTGAGGGGTAGGGAGGTGCCTTGGTCCTGCCTCAACTAGATGATGGACAGACTTAGTAGACTTTCTAGGGAAGGCTTTGCTCTCTCTGAGGAGCAGATAGGAGGTTGGGTGGGGGGGGGAAGTAGAGGGAACAGGAGGAGAGGAGGGAGGGGGAACTGGGATTAGAATGTAAAAAATAAATAATAAAAGAGTTGCCATGGTGTCTCTTCACAGCAATAGAAACCCTAAGACACCCTAGTATAATAAACAAATAAGTTAGTATCACTGTTTTATCTTTTATGTCATTTAGTGGGAAATGTGCTTCTATTACATTACATGACATTAGATAATAAACACTTAAAAATAAGAGATCAGCCTGGAGATAGCAATTTGCCCATGGACTAAAGGCCGAGGAGCAATAGCCATAAACATATCAGATTTAGTGGTAGAAATAGCAGTAACACGGTGATCAAGAAGTCAAAATAAAAATAGAAATAAAGTCCAAGCTAGGTGTCAGTGAACACTCTGTAAAGGGCGAGACAATAAAAACTTTAGGCTTTGATGGGCACCTGCCATTGCCATGAAAAAGCAGCCATAGGCAACATCTAAACCACCTGAAGCTCTCCTGAAGGAAACATAGTTCTCTTACAGAGTACAGCTCTGAGAGGTGCAACCTTCCCATGACAGTTCATGGGTGTCACCACTCTTGCACAGCACTGCAAGTTACTCCTCATGCCACTGTCCTTTCTTCAGTATTCTCAATCCTGTTTGTAGAACGTCTTGCTATTTACTGCTACCACCCACTTACTGCATCTGCTACCCTTTGTTTTCTGTCTCCTGTGGATCCACTAGTGGCTAAGGGGTTATGCACCAGGGTTCACCTTGAGAAGTTCATCTTGTTCTTCTGAACAGGAGCAAACATGTCTAACTGTAACAACTAGACAACTGTCTGAATACATCCTCCAGCAGAGCATCAAACCCTGCTGCTAAGATGCTGCTAAGAGCCACGTTATATTTGTGAGCTCACTTGTTAGCTCCCAAATGACCCCCACAACTGCAGCACATGCCTGTATTTGGAGATGGGGGCCTCTAAAGGAGTGCTTACATTCAAATGAGGCTGTGATGACAGGGACATGAAGCTGCTTGCTTGTCTTGTTGGATGAGGAACCAGAAACCAGATTATCACTGAGGCTGGCAGTACTGTGGAGGGCCCATTTCCCAGGGATGCAACTTCTTCACCAAGGCTGTGCCCCATAAAGGTTCTAGAATCATCCAAAAGAGTACCATCAAGTGTTCCTACACTTGGGCCCACACAAACACCATGTGGTTTGATTTATATTTCCAGCCTTTTCCTGTGTTTTTAAATGTCGAAACAAGGGGTCCTGTTCCATGGCTCAGGCTGGCCTTGAAGATGCTGCATAGCTCAGGGGGACTTGAACTGTCTCAGTCACTGGAGTGGCCCAGTGTGAAGGCCTGTGCCTACCTGTCTTGATGAAACTGATCATTCTGAGGTGAGGTGAGCAAACCCTCCTGCTACTGATGACATCACCTAAGTAAGCAAAACAGAGAGACCTACCAGGTAGCCTTGTTCACAGGGTCTGAGGGATAGAATGCTAATTTGGGAATGGACTGGTTCCATGTCCAGAATATATGAATGCACAATTGTCATTAGCTTTCATAAGAATGGTGTCCTGAACACAGGGAATTGGGACAGCTAAAGGGCACAGGGATCTGTACACCAAGTGTGGAGGCAGCAAGATCCACACCCACAAGAGTGGCCTGGGAGCAGTCTAAATCAGCCAACACCTTGTAGACCTTAAGCTTACAAAATTTGAGACGATAAATGTACACTTTTTAAGCTGAAGTTGTGTTATGGCCTCAGTAGCTAGCACAGATGGCTGGACAGCATGGTAGTCAGTATTTGGGGCTAGAACAGAACCAGCACGGCAACCAGGCATATGCCAGTCTGAGTGAAGGCCGTGCAGACCAGATATAGGTGCAGACAAGACATGGATGGCTTAACAGAAAGCAAGGACTATGGAAACACCACAAGGTCATCCACAGGGAAGATGGCAATGACATCATGGATGGCAGAAGACTCTGAGAAAGGGGAACTTGTCTTCAGGCAATTTTCTGGCTGTAGGCAGCAGGTCACTTTCTTGACATCTGTTCACCTATCCTGGTCTTTACTTTCTCACATAACACATTCAACACATTTACTGACTGGCAATGTTGTGTAGTACAGAAAACCGAGTAAGATGGATCCAAGTGTGTTTGTACTTTCAAGTCACTGTGGATTGTTTATAACTCTTACATCATATTTTTATAGTAACCCCCTCTCAAATTCCTTGAAAGACTCATGTTTTTAAAACAGCCATCTAGTTACCGCTATATTTTTGTATGGCCAGCTTGCTCTGGGTTTTCATCTTCTAGGTTCTGACTTCAGGGTTCCCTCCACGCTTCTGTAGCATTGGTCCTTAATTAGTTCTGATTTTAACACACAATTTGAAAGCTTCAGTTCCAAAGGTTGGAGAGGTGGCCCAGGGGTTAGAAGGCCCAGAGCATCAATCCCAGCACCCACACCAGACAGCTGACAAATGTCTAACTCCAGCTCCAAAGGATCCTGTGTCTTCTGTGGGCCCTTGAACACACACATGAGCATCCACTCACATAGACACAGACACACACATGTAAATAAACAATAAATCTTATGTTAAAAAGAAAAAGGCAGTTCTTTGTAAAATAACCCTTCAATAGCGAAGAAATGTTTAGTAATAAAACAGAACTATTTCCTAAGAGAAGGAGCATGCAAAAGCCAAATGGGGAGGAAGTCGGGTGTCTTCTCTAACTCTGGCTTAACACAGCCTCAGAACTACTTCCAGCCATTTTTTTTAAATAGAGCCAATAGTTAAATTAGTTTAACAGTTTCTCCCAACCAAAGAGAAATGTCAAAACTTTGAAGATCAAGGATGTATCTCCAGGTACCCATCCCTATAAACCAAGACAACATAAAAGCAAAAAGGATAGCTTCTCTTCAACAGAGAAAGCTGTCTTTGCTTCTGGAGGATGTTCCTATGCCACATGCCATGGTCTTCAGTGGGCAGCCAGTGGGCTGTCAGGAAAGCAGCACTTCTCAGCTGGCCCTGAGCCTGGATTCTTACTTGTCATGTTCTTTAGCATGGATGCATTGTTCAGTATGTCAAGAAAAATCAGAAATTGGATCTCACTACCCCAAACCCAGTTTCTGTTTATAGTTATGTCCATGTAGAACTCTGCTGTGAGGCTGTATTTTAAACAGGAAGATTTTAGAATTCACAATTCATGGCTTGCTATCATAGATGAGACTGTGACCTGAAAAGGCTCAAGTTAAAAAACAAAACAAAACTTTTCTTACCTGTAAAATGAGGAATGGTCTTTGCATTTTAAGTTTGTACTTATGGCTTAAAAGAGCCTATTTCTACAGATGAAACAGGGCATGCCATCAAAATTTTCATTCATTCATTCATTCATCCATCCATTCACTCTTTCATTCAATACTCAGTTATGGTGCTGAGAGAGAGAGAGAGAGAGAGAGAGAGAGAGAGAGAGAGAGAGAGAGAGAGAGAGAGAGAGTAGTGATAGCTGAATACCTGTCTCTTCCTCTCCCTGTAGAATGTAAGGAATTTGCCACTCAGTGTAGGAATTTCCGTTATCTGTACAGGGCTAGAGCCATTAATCCATCATGGCTTTCATATCAACCCCTTCAGAAATCAACATGAACCCCACTTTCCTGCCCTTTAACAGTTGAGGGTTTATCACTGCAGTTAATTATTTCTAAAGCAGGCACCTTCTGTAGATTGTTTCTTCACATATTAGTAAACTACACCAAAGCAAGACCACCTTTCCAATCCCACTTGAATTATATTCCAGTTCTGTATTACTGGGTTTTGAATAGCTGATATGAATAAAGAAGAAATAAGGTTAAGAGTTCACATACTCAAAATTAAAGTTGTAAAAATAGCTTACACAAAAGATATATCAACATCTATTTCTAGAAAGCTGAAAGGTAACAGAAAACACCAACTATATAAAATACAAGAACTCACCATGCCAGGACCAGAACTTCCAAGGTCAAAGGGGCCTCTCTTTCTTCGAGTACCCACCATCCATTGAGTAAATGACACTTTCCCCAACACAGACAAGCACATGCAACACCTACATGCATCCTATGCACACTCCACCTTTAAATGAGACCAAAGCTTGAAATAGCTGTAAGAAAAACTTTAAACTGCATTAAAATATAATCGAAAAAGATAAAGAAGAAAAGACACGTGCCAGGCACTGTTTTAGAAGATACTATATGTGAGATACATAATACTTATGTATAGTAGTTAATTCTGTTCCTAATTCAATACAAAGTCTGCTCATCAGGTAGTATGTTTCCTAAAGTGAGTTTTGTTTTCCATTAATTTGAATAAGTATGCAGAAATACTTTTCCAGCATGTGTTCACACACCCCATCACTGTCCCTTGAAAAGGAACTTTTTAATGGAGGTGCTGTCCGGCTCTTTGATGCTTTTCCAGTTCCTATTTGTATAATGACCATTACAGAACCTATGAATTGTTTCCTGTTTGTAAAATGATTCAGCTTAGAGAGGAGGCAAAGGAGACAGTTATTCAGCCCTCTCTCCCCCACCCTCCCCTGCAGACATCCCATCACAAAGAGCCTGACTCACTGTCACACCAGCTCGGTCCCTCCAAGAGTTTTGCAGATTGTTATGATGAACACTGGCTCATAAATCTGAAT
Source organism: Phodopus roborovskii (assembly GCF_943737965.1). Lineage (NCBI taxonomy): Eukaryota > Metazoa > Chordata > Mammalia > Rodentia > Cricetidae > Phodopus > Phodopus roborovskii. Next base: position 1,483,266 of record NW_026126433.1, read on the forward strand.
GAAGCCCTTTGTGCCATTTCCTAACAGCCAAGGATACCAGCAACAGTGCCAGACGTCCTTAGCCCTCCTTTATGAAGTGGTTCTGGTTTGCCACTGGGGGGAAAAGTGACTTAAGCATTATGGTGCCTGAGTCAAGTGTGTACCCCAAGGTCTGTCCTCCTCAGTGAGGTTATGGGGAAGCACTCTGGCCCTGAGATCAGCTGGCGTCCTCTGTGAGATGCCTCTGTGAGAGGACGCGAGTTGAGCATCAAGATCAAACAGAAACAGTGACTCTCTCATCCAGAGCTGGGGAGAAAGTCTTCCTCAGTAGCGAGTGACTGGGACAGAGGACTGCCATCCCTGCATTGCTACCTCGGACTAATAAGGAAGGTGCCCACTCACACACCTCACATGCCACAGTGTGCTTCTGAACACCCCAGTACTTCAGACAGTTCTGTGCCAACACGCTTGCCTCGCATGAGGTAGAGAAAGATGAGATGGAAAGGGAGAGAGAAAGAAGAAAGTAAGAGGTGGAAGGAAGAGACCAGGGAAAGATAAAGAAAGGGAGTAGAAAGAAAGGAAATAAGAATGGAGGCAGGGAAGGCAACTGGGAGGGAGACAAGATGGTTGGTGTGTTGAGCCCTCATACACCTCACATTGACCCTGGCTTCAGCTGCTGAGACACAGACAGCCTCGAGTGAATAACTGAACCTCAGAGTCCCAGGAAATGTGGGGCTCCCAGGGAACAGTGAGGATTACCTTTGTGTCTTAAAAACCAGCTCAGTCCACCTGGGACACGTGATGGAAATTCAGTGACTGCACAGTACGCAGGACCTGGGAGGGAAAGGAGCCAGCTACAAAGATCACCCTGACTGAACTAAGAAAGGGGCATGACCAACAGGCCAAAAGGCAGGTGAAAACCCCTGGCTGGCTTGTTGGGCCAACAGTTAACACAGCAAGCGTTTTGAGTGGACACTGTGTGAGGATGAATTAAGAAAATCAGACCTACTCCTTCCCCTCAAGGAGCTCACAGACCTGGTTCAATTGACTGATACACAAACCACCAGAAAAAGCCAAGAACTATGGGAAAAGAGATTCCATAAGCTCTCCCTGGGAAGATAGAGAACGGGTCACAGAGGACTGTTGAGGTAGTTTATCTAGGATTTTCCCAGAGAAGGAATGGGAGCAAGGATGGTGAGAGAGGAGCATGGAGAAGAGAGTCTTTGGAAAATGAGAATTACATTAGGAAGGCCCTACTGTAGAAAGAGGTGCTCTACCATGCTGGAGACATCAAGGCACCACGCGTGGACAGCTAGCAGGGACAGAAAATGCTCAAGGTCTTGGGGATGGTAAGGTTAAACTGCCAATTCGAAACAATTTTGAATCGACTATGAATGAAGTGTCTCTCAATGAGGAACTGTCTAGATCAGATGGGTCTGTGAGCGTGTCTGTGGCCTGTGGGACTACCTTGGTTATGTTAACTGATGTGAGAGGATGGATCTAGGTCCTAGACTGTATCAGACTCTCAAGAAAGTAAGACGTGAAGCCTGCATGCCTTCATGGCTCTCTGTTGGACTGTGGGTGTGATTTGATTAGTTGCTCTAATTTCCTTCCACCTTTAGTTTCCTACTAACCTGGAATGGGCTAAACTAACCTTTTTCTCCTTATGTTGCTTTTCATTGGAGACTATCGACAGCTCCAGTTAATGCTTCAGGAAGTAGCAGGAGAAATGAAGGGTAGGGCAAAGAAGAACCAGAGGGACCTGGGTGTGTACATGCATACATCCACTCTGAGGAAAGAGAAAGGATCAGCCTCTGGCCTCTGGAAAAAGCAGCTTAACTAGACATGGAAACTTGGTGGGAAAAAGAGCCAGTGTGAGGTAGTGCCGTGTTACACTGAAGCTGTGGTGGGGTGCCATTCCTTAGACAGGGAGGAGCAGGGTATCACAAGAGACTAAAAATGATGTGCTGAAGAAATTCTAGAACACATACAGAAGAAGGGAGCGAAAGCCCAAAGCAGAGAGACAGGGGGCAGGCAAGCAAAAGACCAGACACAGGAGAGCATGCAGGGAGGCCAGCTAGGCAGGAGCACTCTTGGTGTAGAGTAATGAAAGCAAAGGATCCCCAAGAAGCCAGAGGCAGGCAGCAGTGACACATGTCATAGGAGGGTGGCAAACAGGAACTGGAAGCAAGTCTCCAATGGCTGACATAGAATCCTAGTGCCAGGATGAGCTCAAAAGGAGCTCACAAAACAAAAAGCAGGGAGAGTGGAAGGAAGTATAGGAATCCAGGATTTGAACCACTGAGAAAGAACAGCTCTCAGAACCCTTAGGAAAATTGATCCTACAGCACATAATAATAATAATAATAATAATAATAATAATAATAATAATAATGGTCCTAAATGCAGCTGGCCATGGTGGCTCACAGCTGTAATCCCAGCACTTGGGAAGGCTGAGGCACAGAGATCATCAAGGGGTCCAGATCAGTTTGTGCTACAGGGTTAGACTCTTGTCTCAAACAAAACAACACCCTGGGCCTGGGGAGAGAGCTCAGTGACTAAGAACACATCCTGTTACAGAGGTCCAAAGCTCAGCCCCCGCACAGGCAGCTCACATCTGCAGCTCCAGCTCCAAGGGACATGCTCTGGTCTCGATGGGCGTGCAGTTACAAGACAGACAGATAGACAGACAGACACGCAGACACACACACACACACACACACACACACACACACACATTTTTTTTTCCAAAATCTAAAACAAAAATTGTAAATGCTTTTAAAGAAATCAGAACTAATAAAAGCTGTAAGGTTCATTTTCACTGAGCAATGATGGCTTTCCATTGACTATCCTTAGAAAAATCATCCTCCAGGAGTCCCTAAATTTCCCAACTATAACAGTGTTAGATATAATTATCTTGAGTGAAGTCTAAGCAAGTATCTGAATGTATACCAGAGACTACAACCCTGAGCTGAGCAGATGACCATGGGGAATGTCTTTGTCATTCTCCACACACTCAGGGTGTATGGGGCCAAACTCATCTCACAGAGATGGCATGGCCCCTCCACAGTCTCAGAATCCTCTCCCAGGGCCTGAGTTATGAACAAAGAATAATGAACTCACGTAACCCAGCTGGATCATCACTCCTTTGCAAATATTTCTCTTAAACAAACCACCTCTTTAGGGGGTAATTTTAGTTACTAATAATAAACTTCTATTGTAAACTAATATAAAGTTAAATCAAGATCATTCTTTTTAACCATTCAGTTACACCTGGGATGAAACCCTTACTTTTGACCTGTCTTCCTTTATACTGTTAATATCCACAATACCTTGAAAACCTGGAACTTTACTGAGGAATTCTACTGGATAATCCAAGACAGAGGTTAGTTTAGGGTCAGTAATCCTCTGAAAGCACACATACATACTCCAGGTTTCTATACACAAATGGGCAAGCAGCAGGGTTACAACAGGCAAGTCACCTTGTGTAGGGAGAGTAACAGAGGTCGACAAGATGAGACAGAAGTTAAACACTGGCTCACTGTTGCTGCATTTCTTCTGACTAAAACTATCAGACAAGGGTTAAAAACAGCCCAGTGTGACTTCTGAGGACCACAGTTTGTGGCTCAAAAGGGAAGTCACAATCTACTCACAAGCCCTTCTAAGTTACTAAGCATCCACAACATAGCTCAGAGGGTCCCCGACACATTATTACAATAACTTTGACAGGCAGATAATTAGTTACTGAGCTATCAGTGAGCAGAAGAAGGAAACACCCCAAATCACAACCAATTCTTACTGTTTAATGCTTCATTGGAGTCCTGCAGGTATAAGAATTTGAATTTGTTAATAATATAAGTGGAAACCATTTTATGTAACTTAAAAACCATTTTGTGTGACTTGTAATAATGTAATCTTTCGAGATAGGAGACAGCCACAAAGCAGCTTCAACATGAGGCAAACACAAGACATGCTAATGAACCAGCCCCAAGCTGGGAGCATCAGTAGCCCCTCAAGCTAATACCCACTGGAATAATACAAACATTGGAGCTTTGTAGACAGCTCCCAGGATTACACTGTCATGCTCCTGAGACACAACATCTCAAGCCCCTGATTCCCATTGGCAAGGGGATTTTACGACTGGCTACTGTGTGAGTCTGCCTAGCTTAGTTCACACATGCCCACCCACCCCCCAGCACCAGCCCCCCTGTTCCACCCTCTCAAGGATCTTCTGGGACCTCCAATGGTGCTGTCCTCCTGGCCTGCTACATCTAAAAGACCATGTGGTAGTGTGGCTTTCTCCCAAAGCATTCTCACTGGAGAAGATTTCCCAGTGAAAACATGTCATTTTTTTCTGCCTGACCAACCAACAGTTCCCTACTTGGTGAGATGTCTGTTCACAGGAGATCACCATAACCTTTATAATAACACGGTATTATAGGAAAGGCTTGTGTGAAGAAAGTATGAAGTATAACATATTTGACAGGCAAATCTCCTGTGGACATTGTAATTACCAAGCACATTGCAGCTCACTGGCCTGAACTCTTGGCTTAATTGTTTTGCTAAAAAAAAAAAAAGAAAAAGAAAAAGAAAAGAAAAACACACACACACACACACACACACAGAGAGAGAGAGAGAGAGAGAGAGAGAGAGAGAGAGAGAGAGACTTGTTTGGGCAAAAGATGCTAATGAGGTAAGATGTGTGCCCCAGATGTGATCATTTCACTGTCACAGGCTTTTACCCCAGGCCAGCTGCCTTACAAATTGTGCTACAGGGCAAAGAGGCCCAGGAAGAGTGTTGGAAAAATCAACAAGGACATGAATTGGGAAAAGATGAGAAGACTCCCAACATGTGCAGCCACCAATCCCACTGTCAGCATCTCCTGTGAGTGGAACACAATTTCTTGCAGCAGGGATCCTAGCCCTGCTGATGACAACTTTGCAGCATAACTCTGGATTTTCACTTGTGACGTAGTAAACTTAGCTCTTATTTGTTTACTGGATCTACAAGACCGTATTTTCAAATTGAACTTTAAAACCATGTCTGTCCATGTTGCATGACATAATCAGAGAATACTCATATTGTCAATGTCAGAAGTCTGGTTATATAATGGATGTTTTATAAACCCAACAAAAGCCCTCAGGGCACATCAGAAGGGGATGTTGTCTTCCCCAGGCTGAAGTCACTTGGCACCGAGTGCATCTTTAAAGACTCCTAAGGTGTGGTAATATCTGTGACTCATGAATTGTCCTTTCACTCTTTACAGATTACAAGATTTCCAGGATTAATAAGCTCTGAGAGTATGACCTCATTTGTTTACTGCACACAAACAGCATTACAGTAAATACCATGCTTATTAACGCAAATTGGCAGAAACCACTTGCCAGATATGACCAAAGAAGGGCAAGGGCAAAGCATCTAGAATCATTAAATGAATGGATTCATTTACACAGGGCCATGGAAAAGCTAAGGCTGCTTGGCCCAGAATCCTCAGAAAACAGCAATATTGGGCTCACAGAGCCGGCAAAGCAACTGGTCTTCAGTGTCCTGAGGAAGCTTGGCCACAGGCATCCAGGAGGTACCACGTCTCCTGAATGGGAGAGAGGAAGGAGGTTGTAGAGGCAGGCCTGGCAGGCCAGTGGCCAGGTGGGCAAGAAGCTGGGTCAGGACAGTGAATCAGGGGGGTAATTCGGGCAACCGGCTACTCCTCCAAGCTTCTATGAGATCTGTGACTTTCACAATCCATGTTTTTATTTTTGGTGCTTGTGGAGTGTGTGCAGTGGCAAAGAGTGCAGGAAGCCTGACCTGGTCATCATCCCCACTCCTCACGGGTGTGCACTAACCCTCAACCTCTGCAGATCTCAGGTCCCCGACGCCTGGAAATACAGGATGTTATCAATGAGCAGTCGGGATTAGCTCAGAGTAGATCCAGCATTCCTAATTATCTTAATTTCCACTCAGAAAGAACATCTGGAATAGATTTAATTCGAGCCTGCCCATAAGCAGCCCACACCTCACACTCCTCCACATGCCTTACATGCTGCCTGGGATAAAAATGTTCTCTTCCTTGGAACATTTCATATGGCCCCCTGCTCAGAGCTTTAGAACAGACACAAGGCAATACATCCCCAGGGGCATTAGAAGAGGCTTGCTGAGATCAAGATCAAGATCAAGACCAAAAGGAAGGTGTAGGCACAGCCTGTATGCTGGAGAAGCAGACTACAACAGCTTGCAGCACCTTGCCTGTGTCACAGCTCCCATGTCAAATAAAGAGCTTCGAGGCCTATAAATGAACAGGTGCAGAAAACAGACCCACCTGAGTGAAAAGAACAAGAGGGTTGGCTAGGAGTGGAGTACCTTGGCCATCAGCAACTCTGAGAACCTGGAAACACCCATGTTTGGTTGTCATCTCTGGCCTCCCTTCCAGGACATTTCACACCTGTCCCCATCTTGCTCCTTCTTCTGTAGCGGAACTGCACTACTAACTAGCCAGCACCCACCATTTAGACCATAGTCTTCAAAGCCTGCTCCTTAGGACCCCATGACACTCACGATTTCATTCAGAGTTAGGCTTCCTATTGCGGTGATGAAACACTGTGACCAAAAGCAACTTGGGGAGGAAAGGGTTTCTTTGGTTGAAATATCTTGGATCACAGTCCATTGTGGGAAGCCAAGGCAGGAACTCAAACTCGGTGGGAATCTGGAGGCAGGAGCTGATACAGAGGACATGGAGAGGTGCTGTTTACTGGCTGTTCAGACTGCTTTCTTATAGAAGCCCGGACCCCCAGTCCGGGATGGCACCACCTACCCATGGGCTGGGCCCTCTCCCATCAATCACTAGTTAAGACAATGCCTTACAGGTCTGCCTAGAGCCCAATCTTCTGGAGGTCTTTTCTCAAACAGGGAACACTGCTGATTCCAGCTTCTGTCAAGCTCATGTCAACACCAGCCAGTAGAGGCACCATTGGATTGTGTCTGCCTTTCAAAGCTTTCTGCACATTGGAAGAGATATAAGCAGAAAGAAGTAAATCTTGGGTGATATAGTTCTGCGTCAACTGGACACTGTGAAGACTGACACCACAAAGAGCTAAGATCCTGAGCCATTACTGCAGTGGGGAAACTTAGGCTTTTATTTCTCTGTTTGTTTAGGGAAGTGTGCGATTGGGGAGATACTATCATTTTGTCCTTACTTATGCTTTCATGTATCTTTCCCGTGAGCCTCATCCTGATCTGCTCAACCATCAGTGTACCTTTCACATGCTAGGAAAACATGCCATACATAAGGTTATGTCCATATGAGACTATTCAAAGGTGATCTGTTTGGTATTCATTTATGCTGGTATTCTTGTCGGGAGAAAGATGTCCTCTAGGAAAGTTAGTTGTCAGAACACATCTGGATGAGTTATTCTATTCTTGACTTTGCTAATGATAAAGTCAGGAAAATCCTGGACCTTAACTCTATAATTTTTCAGTTGTGTTTATGTCCTGAGTGGAACAGTATGTTTAACATCTTAGCCCCTACCCACCAAAGACCCAAGAGTGCCTCTACTAAACATCCAAGAGTGCCATTCATTCACATTCATCCAACATCCAGAGTACTCCTTCACTAAGCACTCAGGAGTGTCCTCTATTAAGCATCCAGGAGTGTTCCCAATAAATACCAGAAGTGACATTTTAGGTTATGATGTCTACAAATGTCTCAAAGAGTTGCCAAATTACTCCACTTGAGAATCACTGAATTATAGTTTACAAAACTGGGGGTGGGGGTGGGGACTGGAGAGATAGCTCAGCAGTTTGGAGCATTTGCTGCTCTTGAAGAGGGCCTGGGTTCAGATCCCAGCACCCACGTGATGATGGTTCCCACACAGTAATCTAACTCCATTTCCAGGAAATCCAACACCTTCTTTTGGCCTCCACAAGCACTGCATGCAGCTGGTTCACTTACATCCATGCAGGCAAAACACACACATACAAAGTAAAAGAAATCTAAAAGTAAAATTTAAGAAAAATTACAGATTAAGTTGGGCATCATGACACATGGCCAATCCCAAGATTATAAGGCCTACAATTCTATAAGCACTCAAGAGGGAAGAGGCCAAGGCAGGAAAATCTTTAGTTTGAAACCAGCATAGAGAGGCCCTACCTTAAAAAAAAAATGCACAGCTGTTTTTACAGTATGGCAACATGCTATGCAATTCAGAATTATCCCCACTCACCTCTGTCTTATTATGAGGCAAACAGCTTCAAAGAAAAAAGTTAATTGTGCAACTAATACACCATTTCAAAACAAGAACATTAGGTGAAGCTCCAAACAGAACCCAGATTGGAAGATATTTCTTCTGCTGTTAGTCATGAAACAGGCTTTTCAAACAACACATGCTTTGGGGAAATAATAAAACCACTTGGGGCACATATGCAACTTGTCCTAGCAGCTGAACCAGTAGCAGACAAATCTCAAAGACAAAGACACTTTTTTTGTTTGTTTTTAAACATCTACTCTACACTAAAATAGAGATGCAGCACTAACTCAATAAGGCTTTCAAGCATCTTTTCAATTGATAAGGCTTTCCAAATTACCGCAGGCCTGAAACATTAGACGTACACTCTCTTAGTGATCCCTATGAAGCAAGAGGTAGCAACAAAATATTTCTCTGTGCAGAGACAGCAGTGATGGCAGAAAACATTGTGTCACGGTTTAAAAGGAGAAAAAAGCATCCAGATGAGGTTTTTACCATAAAAAAAATGTAAGTGAGGAGGCAAGTATTTTTTTAAAAATCCATTTAAATATCATACAGTGTGTGGAAAAATCACCCTATCTCATTAATATGCATGTCTTTTATATTTTTTATGTCAGTTAGCTTTTTCTATTATGCTGTCAAAATTCTCAGCAAATATGAAAGTGTTTGTCAAAATGTGGGGCATTCTGGTCTTTCTGTAGTGAAGAGAATTCCCTGTGCATCTTAAGATACAGAGCTCTTGAATGGAAAACCTCAGGCCCTAGGAACCCAGGCCTTGGACCACTCTTCTCTGAGGGGGGGAAAAAGTTAGACCCTCCCACTCGATCTCTTAAAGATGAATGTAGTCTTTTAAGAAAAGTTTTAACTACTTGTTTTTAACCTCAGGTTATCTCTGTCACTTCCAACCCTTAGATACCTAGACTAGCCCACTTGGGCCTTTTCTAGCCAATGGCTCTCCAAGGGTGGTTCCTGGAGGTACACTACTGAGAATACAAACTCAGAAATGCATATATTTCATCCCTGATTCCAGGAGCTGGGTCCAACCTGTTACAGCAAATGCTGCAGGTGGTATCTGTGAGCCCTTAGAGTTGAGCCTACTAATTCAGGACAGTTTCTATATCCTCTATCAGGTATATTTTAATACATAAAGTAAAGCTGTGATTCTTATCTCACCCTCAATCCACTGCAAGGGAGGTAACCCCACTTCAGCGTTGTCAAAGGATCGCTCTTGATTCCACACTGAACAGAGGCCTGTCGAGTTTTACTAAAGAAGTCTTAAGTTATTCTCTTAACTGTTTTGGCTTCCTTAGCTTTCCTCTTTGGAATACCCTGGAAAGGCTAGGTGGTGGAAGAGTGTGACAGCTATGAGGGTAAGGGACACATCCCTCTGGTCACCAAGTCCGAACTGAAGTGCAGGGTTCAGCTGAGGAACATTTCTTCCTTCATTTCCCTGGGTGACTACAGAATGCCAAGGAGTTCTAGCGCCCTGAAGGAGACACGCCTACCCCCTTCATCCCCAAGAGCCTTGAACCCTACCCTCAAACATCTTAGCACCCAGGCTGCAGGTGACCTGTGAGGGGCCTGAAACTAGGGAGCCAGCCCACCTGGAGCTGCGGGAAGAGGTGCAGGGCAGGGACCCTATCCCTGTGGGAGCGGGCATGGAGCTGCTTCTCGAGTCCCTGGGTCCCCGGTGCCTGGGGGCTGAAGGGCGCCTCGTCTCTGTGTCCCCAGGTCTCCGAGGGCGAGGGTGCAGGACGGTCTGCACCACGCGCGCGGGTGGGAGGGGACCGCTCACCGTGTGGGTCGCTCTTCTCCCGGGCGCCGTCTACACGGCCGTCAGGGTGGATGCGCAGGAAGAAGCCGCCGTTCTTGCAGTAGAGCCGTTTAGGGTCCTTGAAGTGACCGGGCGGGAAGGCGGCGCCGCCGTCCTCGGGCAGTGCGGGGAGCGTGGTGATGCTGCTGGCAGCCATGGTCCCTCCGCGTCCCCGGGACCCCGCTGCGGCGGCTCGCGGGGCTCCCCGGCCCCGACCCCGGCCTCGGCCTCCCAGCGCAGCTCGCCCGCGGGCAGCCAGCCTCCCGGTCCTGGTCCCGCTGCACACACAGCCCTGTGCAGGACTCTGCCCGAAGCCCAGAACCCCTGTGTGGCACAGAGGCCCCGGACCGTGTCACCCCAAGTCCCCGCCTGCACCCCAGCCCCGCGCGCCCCCGCCCCACGCGCCGCCTCCTCCCCACGCCCGGCGCCTAAAAGCTGCAAGGAATCTGTCCTGCTTGGCCGAGCTTTCTCAGGGCGACTGCGGTGACGCAGCTGCTAAAGTTTAAAAAGCAACTTTCTCGCTTGCCCTGCACGCGTCCGCCTTTTAATGCCAGCGACGTGCCTTCCACCCCCAAATAGTAGAAAGAGTTTGACCTGGGGAGGGATGGAGTCAGGCTTTGGAAATCTCCAGTCTCCGCAGAGACCGTGGCAGAGAAGGGGGCGCCTGGGTTTCCTCTCTGGGCGCCCAGCCCGAGACAGTGTGGGAAGATTAAAAAAAAAAAAAAAACCGGCTTCGAGTTCTTAACACGTAAAAGCCCAGAGCTGGCGCTTGCCCTGCCTCAGTTGTTAGATATTTCTTGGAAAGAACAGTCTCATAAAATTGCAGTTAATTGCGGGTGATTTTCAGTAGATCCCAATAGGCTGTACATTCAGATTCTCTGCAGCTCAGTGTTCTAGGTGTTTTTCTCCTCTAGGTCCTTCTAGGTCCTTCTGTCTCCTGGGGGCACACCTCTCCAGTGAGGCTGACTACCATAATACCAGTTGGAAAATCTGCACACAGCAAGTGTCCATGCTCAAAGTATCGGAGATGTGCGGTCCGTGGCACAGAAGACCAGGAGGGTGAACACGAGTAATTTCTCTGAGTACTCAGACACCATAGAGTACTACCACACCTTGGGGAAATGTAGACTTAAGGAAGCTTCTAGAAGTGCCACTGAAGGGTATCTACTTTAGCCTCCAGGGAATCTTGACTCAGTGTGTGATGGGATTTAGTAAATTCCCCAAAGCTTTAAGACCAAGCAAGCCTCTTTCCAGCAGAAGAATGTATGCAAGTAATCCCCCACTCCCCGAACCCCTCTCCTGCTAAGCTCATGGCTAAAGCCCCCATGACATGTGACAAATTAACATGACAAAAATGCTGATTTATTTAATGTAAATATGGAATCTTGGAAAAAAAACAAACAAAAACAAAGGCCTGAAGCTACACAGAAACTCATATGTCTTTTGGTTGGGAGAAGTTGTGTATAATTGGGGAGAATAGTGATTGGACAGGGTGCCATCTTAAGGGCTTAAGTTGGTGTAGTTGGGTTCTTGTTTGTTACTCTTTACAGACCCTGCAACCTAGCTCCCAAATAATCACAAGGAGACTTATTCTTAGTTAAGAATGCTCAGCCTTAGCTTAGCTTGTTTCTAGCCAACTTTTCTAAATTAACTTATTTCATTTCCCTTTAACTATGTTTTGCCTCTGAGCTTTTTACCTCCCTTTACTCTATATATCTTTTTTTGTTTGTTTGTTTGTTTTTTGTTTTTTGAGACAGGGTTTTTCTCTGTATTGCTTTGGAGCCTGTCTTGGAACTCGCTCTGTAGACCAGACTGGCCTCGAACTTACAGAGATCCACCTGCCTCTGCCTTCCGAGTGCTGGAATTAAAGGTGTGGGCCACCACCCCCTGGCTATTCCATATATATTGCTTTCCTTATTACTCTAGGTCACTGAGTGGCTGGGTGGCTGAGGGGCTGGCTGGCTGAATGGCTGGCCCCTAATTCCTCCTCTTCTTCTCTGTTTCTCACCCCTCCCCTCTTCTCTTTCTTCTATTTATTTTCTCTGCCTGGAAACCCTGCCTATTTCTCTTTCCTGCCTAGCTATTGGCCGTTCAGCTCTTTTAGGTGTTTTAGATAGGCAAACCAGCACAGCTTTACAGAGTTAAACAAATGCAAAATAAAAGAATGCAATACATCCTTGCATCATTAAACAAATATTTCACAGCACAAACAAATGGAACACATCTTCAACTAATATTCCACAAGCTGGTGTGGGACTTAGCAAGTCTTGGCTATTCTGATTGTGTCCCTGTCCTCAGAGATGGGAACTCCCTGACCTGTAGATATAGGGTGGGCACCTCTCAAATTCAGGTTTTATGACCTGAGTAAGAAAAGACTAAGGGGTTGCAAGAGCACTTGTTCTGCCTTTTTCTTTTCTTTTCCTTCCTTTTGTTTTTCAAGATAGGGTTTCTATATAGCCTTTGGCTGTCCTAGAACTCATTCTGTTGACCAGGCTGGCCTTGACAGAGAATCTTCCTGCCTCTGCCTCCAGAGTGCTGTGATTAAAGGCCTGCACCAACACTGCCTTCTCTTGCTTTTTTCATAAATGCTGAGGTGCCACTTGGGAGCAACATGCCCTCAACCCCATTGGTTCTCTGGCATTACTGTCTAGAATGCATTACTCTCATCTTCACTGAGGGTCCACTCAGCTAAGCAGCTCCTCCAAAATGTTGAGAATGGCCTAGGGAAGGTGTAGTAGGACCCCACCCAGAACCTTCCAGATGTTGAGAATGGCTGAGGGAAAGCATGGTAGAACCCCATCCAGCACCTTCCAGATGTTGAGAATGGCCTGTCTATGCAACATGTGTATGCCTGGTGTTCAGGCAGGCAGTCCTGAGCCACTGTATGTGGGTGCTCGAAACAAAACTTGAGTCCTTTGCAAGAGAAGTATGTGCTTAACCACTGAGTGTTCTCTCAAGTAGCCCATGGATTTAGTATTTTATTAAAGGAACCATTTAAAATACAAGTTTAAAGTCATGTTCCTTTTAAATAATTTGTTGATAACTGGAAGCAGATTTATTTTTGACTTTTAAACCAGCTTTTGGTTACTTAAGATACAATGTTTCGCTTAAAAAAAAAAACATACAGGCGAAACAAACACACTCAAAACAATAACAACAACAAAAACCCAAAAGTTAACAAATAATAAGGATGCTCTTGGACTTCATCCAAATCCACCTCTTCTCTGTGTTTGAGCTCATTTTTTCAAACTCATCTCATACCTTTTTCTGTGTGTTTGCACATGTGCCTGCTTCCATAGGACAGAAGTAGCACTGTATGTGTTAAGAAGGAGATGGTCCTTTAGCAGCTGTCACCACTCCAGCTGTGACCTAGATGTTCTATGGCTCTGCTTGGCTTACTTTAGCTGCCAGGTGCCTAGAGCACAGCATGCCCACACACTGAGGATCCAGTGCTAATGCCTGTGCAGACTACATATGTGTTTGTTGCAATAATGGTCTTGGTACTTGTCTCCATGTGCATGTATGTAGAATATTGTTCCCCAAATTTTGCTCGACAGAGTCATTCAATCTTAATGGCACTGTCAAGTCCAGCCATGAGACATCTGTACTGATCCACAGACCCATCAACAGTGAAGACATCTATGTCATTCTTGCCCAAGCATCCACACTAGAAAGCTGAGAAAGCTAGGAAGTAGACAGATGACAAAACTAAAGTTGAAAAGCTGTTACACAAATTGAAGGTTAAGCTAAAATTAACAGTGTAGATCTAAGAAAGGCTGTGCACCTAAGATTAAAAAACAGTTGGCCAGTGGAACATGGCAGACCCCTGGTCAGAAGAGACCAAGAGTAACTGCCACACCTAACTTCACAAAATGCTAACATGAACCAACTTCATTACAATTGTTTTCAGACAAGATCTCATGTTTCCAGGACTGACTATGAACTTGCTGAAGATGACCTTAAATTCCTGATCCTGCTATTTCCACCTCCCAAGTGCTGAGATTACAGGCATAAACAACCACTCTGAGGTTGATATAGTGGTTGGGGTTGAACTATGGACTTTGGCATGCTTGACAAGCACTCTACCAACCGAGAAATATCCCCAGCCAATACAGGAATACAGATGGTTTTAAAGAGAGAGGGGCCACACAGGATGAAGAGCATGTACAGGTTCCCATCTACCAGCAGGGTCTCATTCAGAGACTGAATGATGCTGCACAGAGCAAGAGAAAGGAACACTCCTGCTGTAGCTCAACAGGTAGAATATTCAGTCACCATGACCCTTACAGGGCTTGACCTTTCTGGGCAAGAGGATCCATCCTAGCCACCACAGGCTTCTTCCATCTCTACAGCTCAAAGTTCTGTTCCCTGAGAAATATTACTACTTTTCCAGACACATCCCAGACATCAGTAGCTTCACCCTGACCACACATGGGCAATCAGTGATGCACACCAGGCTCAGGAACATGACAAACCCTGACCATCCAGACGGGTGAGCATGCCCAGTGTTTGCATTGACACAAGAGAAATGGGAACTTTTTCTTTCATCACTGAGGAAGCATTGGCTTTGTCTGTGGTCCAAGTTTACTTTCCTTCAGCCAAAATTATGACTTTGTTTGTAACTTTCCAGTCAGTGACCTAACCCTGACCTACAGCAGTCACCCACTCCCCACTGGAATGGAAAAGGTCATTTAGTCACCTTAGCCTGCAGTCCTCAGGAGAATATAGTTTTCCAGCTCAGTGCAGTGTTCTGAGAGTCCATGTCTTCTCTCAAAGTGTCAGAAGAAATGGGTGGCAGTGTTTTAAAAGTTGGAATGAGATTCGGCTAGATTTTAAAATTTCATTTTTTTTACACCATTCCTCTTAGGTAGGAAAATACATGTCACTAAAGTGTTCAAAACAATACAGTTTGGAAAGTTACCGTTTCCATCAGTGATTACAGGAAAAGTTCAATGAGAACCATAGGCTAGGCTCATTTACATAAGAGAATAAATACACAGGAAATTCTGATGGCCACAAGGACAACTGTTTAAACCCAGATCTTGCAAATATGTGTGAACAGCTAAAGGTATTAATTTTCTAATTTTATTATATATTATAGAATATTTGGAAGTCTCAGAACTTACCTTCTGAGAAATAATTTCAGAGGAACTGACTACCAAAAACATGACAGAAGACAAAATTTTAAAGCAAGGGCCTAGAGCAATGGAGAATTGGATAAATTGCTTGCCATGAGCATGCAAGTGTAAGGACCAGAGTTTGATTCCCATCACCTACATGACTGTGAGGTAGTTGTGGTGGCCCACCTGAGCTTTGAAGGAGGGGAAAGAAGACCCTAGAGCAGGCTGGCTAGCTACGTCGCCATACTAGTGAGCTCTAGGTGAACATGAAGAAAGACTTTCAACATTAGCCTTGGGCTTTCACATGCCCAAATATGCACACGACACCCCCCCACACACACATACCCATATACAACATGCATACACAGGTGTGTGCTTGCACATGCACAATTTAATTTTAAGTAAAATTAAGAGGGAGGATAGTGCATTAGCTAAAAAATAGCCAGTTTTTTATAACTATTAATACAGGCGGGCATGCAGGCAGGCACGCAGGCGGGCAGGTGGACAGGCAGGCAGGGCAATGAAGGAAATAAGATATGCACTAAGATTCGTGTTCTATGGTGAAAGCTCACTAAACAGTTATCTCTTGTGTCAATGCTCCTGGAACCCTGGTTAACAGCTCTTTACAAGAGTAGCGAGTGGCGGAAAGGCCAACAATAACTATGATTTTGCAAAAGAGAAAGAAAATGTTCTTCATTTCATCTTAATAAAAGCCAAGGGTTCAATATTTACTCATAGCTATGCAACAACATTACTTCAGGGGATTAAAATGATGTTTCAAGAACATTACTTTCTGTTGATCTAATCTAAGAAGAGGCTTCAGATAACTTAAAGGGGAGGGTGATTAATATGTCTCTCAGTTCTTGTCACTGTTGGCTTTCTTATGTCCAGTTATAGGGTTTTTATCCTGATTAATGAGTTGATCACAAAAATAAGCTAAATGCCTCTAGCCTTAAATTGTCAATGATACATTTTGCTGACAAAATGTAGGTAGAGTAATAGGAAATTACAGAAATATACATGCATATTTTTCTTTGTTTCTACAAAATTTAGTCATATGAAACACTTTTATAGACATTTTCCATTCATCAATGTACTATGAAGATAATATATTCTATGTATTATAATGTAGTTTTCTGGTTGGGGGAGATGGTTCGTTGGTTAAAACAAATGATGCTCTTTCACTCTCGGAGGACCAGAGTTTGATTCCCAGCTTAAAATCAGACAGCTCACAAACTATAACTCCAGGAAATCTGATACCCTCTTTTGGCCTCTGAGGACACCTGTGCTCCCATACACATACCCCCATACACACCCTTAATGTAATTAAAATAAATATAAATCTTTTTAAAATGTAGTTTTTGGTAACTTTGTTATTGAATCTCCCCCATTGTTTCATTGATTAAATAAATATGTATATTTCTTGTGTGAGTGTGAGCATATATGCCTATGAGAAGGTCAAGAACAGTTTTTTTAAAAGCTGGTTTGGGGTTTCCATGGTGTTTGTGCAGGGTCTCTTGTTGCTTCTGCTACTGTGGTGCATATTCCAGGCTATCTGACCCATGAGTTTCTAGATGACTCTATCTCTACTTCCATCTCACCAAACAGGCACCAAGGTTATAGATTCCTGGTACCACACCTGGCTTTTTACATGACCCTGGGGTCCAAATACAGATCATTAGGCTTGTGCACCAAGCACTTTTACACCCTGGACCTTCTCCCTGACCTTCAATACATACTTCTAATTACTTAGATGAATGCTTTAAGACCTTGGAATACATTTCACCAAGTTAGTAGCAATCTGTATCCTCGAGCCTTATTCAAAAACATAGTGTGAAATTGCCTTCCTCTTTTTCCCTTCGACACTAGATGTTGTCCTAGAAGCTATCTTTGAACAACTTCACACACAGTGGCAGCTTTTTACTGGTTTCACATATGTTTTTAAATTACCATAGAAACAAATCAAACGTTTTTCTTGTACATTTATACATTTTTGTTTTGTAATTCATTAGGTTTAAGTCTGGCTAGTTCTAGGAAACAGTTCTGTTACCCACAGAAGGGCCTAAAAGAGCAGTGAGTAAAGCATTGCTGTCTGAATCCAGTCACCAGAGACAGGCATCACTTCCAGCTAAAATCTTTCAGTGTTAACTTGAAGTCTGGAAGGGAGAGACTGCCGATTCTGCAGAGAGATGGACCCTGAGATGGACATTCAAGAACAAAAAGGAAACCCAAAGGAGATCTATATTGGTTGTTTTGTCATTGCTGTAACCACTTTAGGG
Organism: Phodopus roborovskii; assembly: GCF_943737965.1. NCBI lineage: Eukaryota > Metazoa > Chordata > Mammalia > Rodentia > Cricetidae > Phodopus > Phodopus roborovskii. The sequence continues at coordinate 1,500,695 of NW_026126433.1, forward strand.
AGGAAAAAATTATTCTGGCTTACAATTCAAGAAGATGGATTCATCATAGCAGCCATGGTTGGTTGCTTGGTTCTCTCCGGAGTCCCTCCCATCTGCTTCAGCCTGAGACTCTCTTCCAGCAGCTACAACACCAGTCAAGTTCTTTCTTTGTTCATGCCCCTGCAAGTAGAGTTTCCTCAGCTTTCTGCTGTCATGGACCAAAACCCTTGGATCCCTTGGATACCCAGAGGACAGTCCTGCGACTGCAATCTGGTGGCTTTGTCCCTGTCCCTTCCTGGAGCCCTTGGCTCCTTGGCTCCTGCTTTCTCTAACAGCAGGTTCCTCTCCTAGCTGGTTATTCTCATCAGCATTCAAATATGTATGTATCCATGTTGCCTATCTCAAAACAGTCTTTCCCTTCTAGGAGACCACTAGCCTTTCCAGACAATACCTGGTTTTCTGCTTTCTTCTACAGCAAAATTCCTCAAGCATTCGCTAATAGTTGTTGTTGCTTCCACCCACTTACCTCCTATTTTTAAGTGTTTGATTTCATTTATTGCTTAAGCAACTTCATAGGAACAAAATAATGAATACAATACATACTTCATTCACAGTTCACTAGCCTCATACACTAATTATTATTGTTTTGTTTGTATACTGTTGCATCCATGGTTAAGATTATTTTTATACAAATATTTGGTATTCCTCCTACTTAGCCTTATAGTTATTTAGCTTGGTACATAATTTGTAGAACTAGTATTTTAAGGATCAAATTTTAAGTTATGTTGTTTACAGGAAAATGGACACAACTGGAGATGTTGATATTAAGTGAATTAAGTGAGTCACATAAAGATGAGTAGCTCATGTTGCCTCTTATTTGTGGTCTTTAGACTTTATACAAATACATAAAACCACATATATACATATCATATGCAAGTGTAAGTGAGATTGTCTAAAGCAATACTAGACTGACCCTTAACATGGTTCCTCACGTTGTGGTGACCCCCCCCAAACCATAAAAATATTTTAATTGTTACTTCATAGCTGTAATTTTGCTACTGTTATGAATTGTAATGTAAATGTTTGTCTCTTCCCACGGTCTTAGGCAACCCCAGTTAAAGGGTAGTTTGACCCCTGCAGGTTGAGAACAGAAGTTCTAGGAGAAGAAAGGGAACCAACAGGAGGTAGGGATAAAGGCCAGGGTATCCAAGAATGGAGAAATGTGCAATGCATAGAGTATTTGCAGGAAAATGTCCTAATTTATCCTAGTACTGTGTACAATGAAAACAATAGATTTTTTTGGTAGAACTTCTTGTCATCAAATGGGTATGTGTACAACTCATTTCCCCACCCTGATATTTCTGGCCATTTAAGTTATTTTTCCTAATGTTTATGTACTTTAGGTATATAATTTGTAAAATGGCTTTTGCTTTTTCACAGAGTCTTGCTGATTTTAGTTTATTTTCTTTTTTAGATAGGGCCTTGTGTATCCCAGGCTGGCCTCAGAGTAGCTTTGAACTTCTGATCCCTCTACCTCTCTCCTGTAACTGGGATATAGACATGTTCTATCACATCTGTTCTATGCAATACTGCCAAATCAAACCTAGGGCTTTGTGCATGCTACTCACAGGAGCTACAGAATCTTTGTTGTAAGAGCCACAGTTCACTGCTAAAAAGGCTTTGAGGACCCTATGTAGTATCACAGCCAGCCAGCACCAGGGGAAGCACCTGTCTTCATACACACTTTCTCCTGCCCCAGCTTTGCCCCTTGGTTCATCTTGCTGTCTCTGCCTTAAGAGTCTCAAGACCAGAGGGAGTCACCATGCCAATGGTCTTGCATGGCCCACACTTCAGGAGACCATAGTCCTCTCCCAAGAGCTCTCTGGCCACCATTGCTTTGGAAGCACCTCTTGGTCGAACCTGCATATTCTCACCTCAACAATCATGCAGCCACAGAGCAATACAAGTCCTACCTTCCAGGTACTTCTAAACTCCTTCAAGGGCCTCTCACCCAAACCACCCATTTAACCAAGGCTTACAAGTCACATCCCTATTTTTCCTTCCATATGGACTTGGGAAATGGGTATTGGTTAATATGCCCAAAACAGTTGAACTTCTAGACTCCAGCAGCCTACTGAAGTTGCTTGGCTTTGGAGTTATTTTGTGAATGAATATTCAGTAACACTACCCCAACACAAATTCCATGACTTTTGGCTAATAGGACAAATCTTACATGTGAGTTCTACTAACAGTGTCTTCCATTTCTAATCATCATGATTATATCCATATACTTCTGGCCAAAGGAACACATTTGGCCACTTGTATTTTTTACTGTATTTCTAGTTTTGTGCTTCTTTCTCTGCTGCTGAAATAAGACCTCAGAATTTCCCATTCATCCTCTCAATTGACCAAATCTGGAGTTGATTACATGACTTCAATCCCAGACACAATTACAGGATTTCACAGAAAGGCAGAGCATAATTCACAGTGAACCATCATCAGCTACTTAGAGCACTGCAAGTTTCATTGTTCACTGGTGTTTTGGGAACTTTTCATCTTTCTCATCATAAAATTTGTTTTCACTTGATGGGATAATTTTTCAGAGTGATACCTGGTAATACATTTTCAGAGGACATGAGAAGCTCAAGAATTTCACTTTGCACACACATGTTCAGGATAACATTTGCTGATGTAGGAGCATCGCTAAGAGCCATGTGTTGGACACATATATGCAATGACTGACTCAGTGAGGTCACATATAGAAGTCTGTGACTATTCCCTTTATCTTTCCTGGTAATTTACGTTGAAAGTGGTCTCTTTGCTTAGAAGCATGAAACTTTTGCATGATGCTGAGTAGTATTCCCTAAGTTTGTCTCTCCTACTGCTTTTGTTGGTTGATGTTACTACAGGGAAAAGCTTTCTTTTCTTCGCCCATTCATCTATCCACTTGTATATGGCATAGACTCTTGGCTGTTTATTCAGTTAGGCAATGTCCTTTTCTATCATTGTTTGCAGACAGCTGAATTATGCCAGAATTGCCTAGCTCTTCAGGCTGGCTTGTGTTAACACATCTCAGCCATCCATTTAACATGATTTGCTAGTTTCTGACACTATGAAACTGTTTTAAATTTATTTTGCACATATCCTTCCCCAAGCCTGAAAATAAGAGGATTGTGTTTGTGAGATCTAGAGACGTTTGTTCTTATTTGGGGGGGGTGTTAGCACAGGAGAGAATTTAGACCCAGAGCTGGATGCACGATTGGCTCTACACTATTGAAGAAATTTTGCTCTTAGCTTTCTTATTGGGGAATATTATGCATCCATACCCACACACACCCCCTCTCTCTGTCTGTCTGTCTCTTTATCTCTCCCTCTTTATGGAAAACACAAGATAAGTGACTTGTCTGTTCTGATCTTACATACCATGAGACTTGTTACCAGTGTTCTCCCTTTCTTTTTTTATTTATTTTTTTTATTTTATTTAATTTTTTATAACAAAGTCCAATTAAATGAAAACAAACATTTATACACAATATTTGGGAATTTGGGCGTTGTTCTTTCCAAACTACTTCCTGCTGGTAAGGGGCGCTGTCTTGGGGGATTCGAAGAAGTGTTCTCCCTTTCTATACACGTGCTTGTATATAACTGAGAAACCTTATGCCAGTGCTGTTATGCATTTGCTCTTTGGATCAATCTGCAAGGCAACCAGTCTCTTCTCCTCAACACTACTCCCAAATGTGTTTCTTCATCACCTCACTGTGCCTCCACATGCTAGCTGAGGCTTCTCTAAGTGCTTTCCTCATCTAGCCTGGGTACCACTGTGCCTCCCCTGCATCATATAGAAGCCCTTCTCACACCCTCAGGGTAACACAAATAAATAAATGACCCAGAGACTGATATTGGGGCTCAAACTTCAAGCTGAATACCACCAAAGCAAAGCAGCTGGCTACTAGCTCTCACCTCTAGTTCAGGCTGAAAGGGGTGATCCATGCACACGAGCTCTTCATCAAGTCTCAGACCGCTGCCTCTCCTCAGTGTGGCTGGAGAACAAAAGCCTCTACTGAGACCTTGCTTCTGTCTTATATACTTCCCTAATGTTGGGATTGGTGTGAGCTGTAATTCTCTTTTACACTGATTCAATCTTGTGTACACCTGGGTGGCCTTGGATTCACAGAGATCTGTCTACCTCTTAATCCCCAGTGCTAGTATTAAAGATGTGTATACCACCTCCTAGCTTCTGGCTGCTGGAATTAAAGGTGTGTGCCTGGCTTCTATGGCCTGTGGCTGACTTTGCTTTCTGAATCCTTAGTTCCAACTCCAATATGACTACTCATACAACTCACTGATATGATTGCTTCACTCAGCCCCTCTTGCTATTTGTAGGATCAAATTATTAAGGCAATGTCTTTTATTATTGCTGCTGTTATTTTTACTTTCATGATTATTTTGTATTTTATTTATTATTCTTTATGGATTTCATATCATGCATTCCAGTGCCACTTATCTTCCTGTCTCCTCATATTGGCCTCTGCATTTGCAACCTCCCTCCAAAATCAAAACCAAATTTAAAAGGAAAACCAAAAGCCAAACAAAACAAAGAAACAAAACAAAAAGAATTTTGTTATGGAAGCTCTAGTGTGGCCTGGTTGAGTCACACAGTTTATCCTTTTGTCCAGTCATCTTACTTACAAGTGTTCCAGGCCTCTGGCTTCTGCTACACCACTGACAATGGGCTCTCACTGGGGTTCCTCTTAGATATCCTGTTGTTGACCTGTGTCTTGGAGATCCTGCTGGTTTTGATCTGTAGGGCTAACCTCTTCACATGCTCCAACAGATCATAGATGAGGTGGATGTTAGGGTGCGCCGACTCATAGCCAGTGTTCTGGGCCTGGGTGGTAGCTGTCCTTGTCAACTCGATAGCTTCCTCCAATTGCCACCATCTGGGTGAGCTCCCCAGCACTGCCTCAGGCAGCCCACCCAAAGCAGCCTGCAGCAAGGAGTGGAGCCAGTTCTCCTGCTTTTGGGCCCTTGGATCCAAGTCCCCCATCCAGCTCTACTGTTTTGTTCAGACCAGATGCAGGGCCCTCTGTCCAGACTGCTCTGGGGGACTATGAGGGGATGGCTCTCCTGCTCTCACCCCCACCATAACAGGGTTAGCTCTAGTGTGGTGCCCAGGCAGAGTACAGGGCCTGCTGTCCTATGTACTGCAGCTGGTGTAGGGCAGGGATAGTTCTCTCACTTTTGTGACCCCATCTGCTGCAGGTAGCAAGGGGCAGAGTGGGGAGGACATCATTGATGGTGGCCCACAAGTGGTTACATTCCATCTTGACATTCCAGAGTTTAGGCCTATTTTTACTCCTTCAGGGTTAAACAGCAGATGTTTGGCCTAAGGTGTGGCTTCTGTATGTCTTACCTAAATAGGATATTTAGTTTGGGGTATGGTCACTTGATATTTTGGGTATTAAGGGGGTAATTATGTTTGTTCGTTGTATCATGGTAAGGAAGTCTTTTGCCTTCCCGCTTTTGATTGGGGTATATAAGAACTTTGATCAATAAACTTGGGGCTGATCACAGTATCTACTGGATGCCCTCCTAACTCTATCTTGTCAATTTCTTTCCTCAATTTTCACTCCTCCTTTAAAGCACTGATGAACAGACAAGTCTGCTGGACCAGACACTCTTTCCTTCATCCATGCCACTGCATGGCAAATGAATGGGAGAGGGAAGGAGGGTCAGCCCTATTGCTCTCATGCCCTCAGAGTGAGAGCTTCATGGGAGATGGCGGGCACCACATGGCAAAATCATGTATATGAGGTTGTCTGGCAAGAAGCAGTAATTTATAGGGTGAGAAAGGAGAAAGTCACATCTCTGTACAGCAGCCTGCTCTCTTCTAAGCAGTCCAGTCCCAGAACTAATGTCCCCAGAAGGACATTCATCTTTCCCAAAGTAACCCAATCTCCTCTCACTAGGTCCTACTGGGTCTTAAGGGTTCCACTACCTGTCAGTACCCTTACGTTGGGACCAAGGCCTCAGCATATGGACCTGATGGAATTAGCAGTATTCATACTAGAACAGGTAGGAAAGGAAGGCGAAAGGAGGTAGGCAATGAAGAAAGGCACCCATGTGGGTACCTGTAGTCACAGCTCCCGCCCTATTTGACAACTTTTATTCCATTGCTTTGTTGTTATCAAAGCAAGAAACACAAAGTGACAAACAAAAGAACATTAAGAGTTATTTAGACAGAGACAGCCTCACAGGGCTCTGCGCTCAGATTAAAAACCAGCTTGCTGTTGCCATCTTGAAATTAATTTTTGAGCAAGAGTGTATTTTATGTTTGTGTCTATGTTCTTTCCTAAGAAAATGGGTGTTACTTGTCTTTTTTGCTTATATTTTTACATATCAGTATATCTTCAGCATAATATGGATATATCATAACCGAGACACTGCAAATAAGGCACTTGGTACCTGGGGTGCAGTGTTTAAACTTTCTTGCTTTTCTCATCCTAAAATGGGAATACTACACTAAGTTAACTATCACATTTATAATCAGCATTATAACCCCTTTAAATGCTAATATGATCAATAACTAAAAGCCAATTTAGAGCTAACCTACTGGAGATGAACTATTAGTTAAAAGGACAATATGTTAAAAAACAAACAGCATTTGTTCATAAACAATCAAAAATGGTTATGTAGCAATGAGATGGCAAAGTCTTTTTAACCCAACTTTCTAGAGCTCAGAGGAATTTGGTGGCCTCACTTTACCCTGGTAAGTTTCTGGGACACACTGTTCATTTAAAGCGCAAAGTCCATTCTTAATTGAACACTGATTTCTATTCATGAAACTACAATCAATGTTCCTTCATGGTGAGTATACTATGTCAGAAATATAGACAAACATGATGGTGCCTAACATACAATGTCAGAATGTACTTATTGATAAATATTTTTAAAGGTTTAAAAAATATTATGTCAATGTCTGTGTTTCTGTGTAGGGTATGTGTGCATGTGAGTGCTACACACAGAAACTACAGGTGGGTGTCCGATCTCTTAGAGCTGGAGTTACAGAGGGTTATGAGCCACACAAATGGGGTGCTGGGAAATGAACTTTCCCCTACAAGAGCAGTAAACAGTCTTAACCAAGGAGCCATCTTTAGTCTCCAGAATTTATTGAATAGCAATTAATTTAAAAGGTACAGTGGTTTTATTAGTTGTAATTTTCCACACAGTCCTGATTTCCTTGATAACCAGTATAGGCAAACGTATCTTCTTTTATTTCAATATTAATTACTAATATTAACTCTCAGATCATACATTAGGTATCACACGGTAAATATATCTATATCTTTAGGTTCCTGAAGGGTTCCAGTGGGTTAAAGAGGCCACAGCAGAGTTCAAGGAGCTCCAAGAGGCCTAAGAAGCGGAGCAGAGGAAGCCGACAGAGAAAAGAATCTGTGGGGGCTAAGGCAAAAGAACCTGCTGGGCATCTGCCAGAGATTCTTCTGAAGGGTTGAGCTGAGACTTAGGGTCTCATCAAGCTGCAGAAGCAAGGCATAGGACTGTGAAAGTTATAGAGGTAAAGGGCAGTACTGGGTCCAGATGGACAAGCTGGTAGACAGATGGACGGCTACTTGAATATGCCACATCGACAGCAGGTATGAACCTCTGTCTATATTGTTCTTTGACAAACACATGGAGTTATTAGATGACGTATCTATGATGGAAATTGCCATTGCAGGGCCATGTCTCTTCCTCTTCATGAGGTCCAGGTGAGGGTATTGCATCCCTTCCTTGATCTATAAGTTATCAGGCCTGGTTCTCCTGAAAAGATATATCCATGTATTCATATGTCCCTAATTGACTTAATGTGTTTAAAAGCAGTAACTTATTATAGAAATAAGTTATCAGTCTGTGCCTCCTGGGTGGTTCTAACAGATGGTGGTATTTATATACTCTCTAAGGTGCAGAGTTGTCCTGTCTCTATGTTTACACTTGAAATGGAGCAATGTTGCTTGTGACATTCAGTCACTCAGGACAGAGTGCAATCTGAAAGCCAGACATTTCTGATCAGAAGCTTTACAACAGCAACGGTGGCTGAATAAGGTGGCAAAGGGCTAGAGACTAGAAGAGTCACTGGTGCTGGCAAACCTTTGAAAGGAGTGAGTGGTGGAGGAAGGAGAACTGGAATGGAAGAAGGTGGTTTGCAATACTGGAGCCCCAGGCATGCTGTGGGCCCAGGCAGAAAGTCACAGGGAGGGAAACACACATGAAACTGTCAGCGGCGGGAATGGACACAACTCTACATTGTTGTTTACAGCTGCCTGAGGACTTCCATCATTGTTTTAGCGATCTCAGTTCAGGCAAAATCAAGTCTTTGGCTTCAGTGTAGAAAACTATTACAGGAAAAGCCAGAATGAAGCAGAAACTTTCTATATATATATATATATATGCCAGTCTGTAGCCAAATGATGTTTAAGCAGTAATCCCTTCAAAGAATTTGTCTGCTGAAGTTTCTCCAAGAGATCGGCACTGTCTGCTGAATAAAGGGGGGACTCTAACATCGTGAATTTCACTACATCGCTGACTCCTCCCACCCACTAGCTATTTGCCACTTTTAACACTGCAGCTGAATAGAGGGACTGTAACTCTTCTTTGCATGGGTGTCTGAGTCATTGCCCATGATACAGATCTCACACCAAGCCTCACAATTCTCCTGCCACTTGTACCCCAACTTCTGCCTCCTACAGAGTCCACACTAAACAATACTTTATCTGTGGGAGTTTTTCCACTTCTCCAACAAAATGACATCATCTTGAACTCCCATACCAAGGTCTTGTGGTTTCTATTCTAGTCTAGTTTTCTGTTTCAGTTATTTATTTCCATCATTACCCTGCAAGTTCTTGGAAGCAGTGTCCTGATTAACTTGATAACCCTCTTCCTCTATATAACTGGCTATTCAGGCCACTAGAGAACACACTGGTTGAAGGTAACTGAATCAGGAAATACCCTCGAGTACCCAAGACACAGGGAACCTGAGTGTGAGAGTGGGGGCTGGGCAAGATTCATATTCTCACAAATACCTTTCACACATATTTGAAGAACTGGATTAACACCCATACCAAACATTACTTAAAGATGGAAGCTGACTACCAATGCTGATTTAGCCTTTTTGTCATTACTAGGAGAAACTGACTTTTTTTTTTTTTTTTTTTTTTTTTTTTTTTTTACTTTAGCTCAAATTTAGTTGTCCTCCAGGTATCTGAATTTTATTTTTATCAAGTATTGTAACTTTAAAATTCAAACCTCTACCTTAAAAAGTAACATACAGCGTATTTTCTAGCCTAGTATGTACAATCCTTAATAATAGAAACAAATTGTGTTTTCAGTAAAAATCTACTTAGAAAACCCCAAACTTCTAGACTATTTCCTGTTGGCATCGCTGACACATGCTCGGCTCAACAACTGATGAAAAGGAATGCAGAGGTTTATATCACTCATACAATGCTGATTTTCTATCTCTCCTATGTGTAGCCTATTTCAGTTTTGTGATTTTTATTTTATGTGTACAAGTCCCTGTGTGCATGAGTGTGTGGAGGCTGGAAGGCCATATGGTCCCTTCCTCTACTCCTCTCTACCTTATTTTTTGAGACAGGGTCTTTCACTGAACCTGTAAAATTCATTGACTCGCTAGGTTAAGTGGCCAGAGTCCCAGGCCCCTCTCTGTGGTCCCCAGCACAGCACTGGGGTTAGATGTACACCATGCTTAGCCTTCACATGGCTGCCAAGGATCCAAACTCAGGTCCTCATGCTTGCAGAGCAAACACTTCACTACAGAGCAATCTCCCCAGTCCCCAAACTGTTCCTTTTAATGAAAAAATTTCAAAAAAGAAGTACTGGTATTTAAGAAATTTAAAAGTATTATTAAAGGTAACTGCCCATAAAATATTTTTTGTTTAAAATATGAGAATAGTATGCATGTTCTATTTTATTTAAATGTTGCCAATGATTTTTTCAAGAGTATTGATTTTTACATAGCAAATATTAAGCAGATGACCATGGGTTACTAACAGAAAATCTGGCTATCAGATTATATAATATTCAGATAGAAAATATGTGTTTCATTTTATTGTTATGTGGTCTTTTATCTCATTCCTTGGTGTGTCCCTCCCCCTTTACTTCCCATCCCAGGCAGGCAGTAAATCAAAAAACCCAAGAGTAGAAAGCAGAACCATCTGGAAGGTGAGATCTTCATAACCACAACCCCAGTCTTTCCAGAATGCCTTCCTGATGGCTTGAGGAATAGCAAAGCAAAACCAAAAATGCCTTAAACCAGTTCTCAGATAGATATGGGCCATTGTATCGTGCCAAGGCTTGCTCCAGTGTAGGCTCTGTGTAAGATGGAATTTTAGACCTGAAGAGATCAAAATGGCCAGACTTGAGGAAACAACAAAACAAAACCAAAGGACCTTTACAGGAAAGAGTATTACAAGCAAGAGAACACTGGTATTGTTCTTCTACACTAGTCTTGTCAGGATGAGCCGAGGCCCCAGATGAGGCCCTGGAGCTGATGTTGTGCTGGTTTTTTTGTTTGTTTGTTTGTTTAATCCATATTTCCCAACCAAACAACAGCTTTCACACTCTGGCACTGTTCAATGCTCTCAAAGTAATATACTCCAGGAAAGCAGCAGGGAGAGAGGCCAACCTCCAGTAGAATGTAAAACAGTTTTCTTTCCATTAACTAGAAAGAAAAGCATAAACCTAGGATTACTGAAATAGCCCAGCAATAGAGAAATAGGTCAATTTCAGATGCTGGCTTTCTCCTTATGCATTTTTAATATACAAAGTATGTGTGTTTTCTGGAATCACTTCTAAGAACCCTCTAGGACAGTGCATTGTCCTAGTGCCGTGACCCTTTAATACAGATCTTTATGCTGTGGTGACACTCAACCATAAAATTATTTTATAACTTTTATATACTTTATAACTGTTATTTTGTTATTGTTATGAATAATTTAAATATATGATGTGCAGGATATCTGAGATGTGACTCCTAAATGGGTCATTACCCAGAGGTTGAAAACAAGGGCTCTAGGCATTAGACACTTCTCCCTGTGTCTGTGGTCATCTGACATACTCTGGATTTGGTTACCTTCTTTCATTCACATACACCCTGTCTGCCAAAGAGCTGTGTTTAAATAGAAAACATTCCTAAAGTTGTGCTAATATTGTATTATAAGGTACTGAAGTGCTTAGCTTGAACAACTGGTACTAAAAGAGAAGATAAGCACTTTGCTAAAAAGTTTTAAATAACATAAAAGCTTAAAAGAAAACAAACCACAGACTATTCATGTTAGATGTATTGTTAATGTGTTAATATTCCTTAGAGAAAAATATAAAGATATAATTAAGGGATGCAGAAGTGTAGATTAAAATGACCTAACTAGGAATTACCGATTTCTCTAGACTCAGTTTTCTTATCTGTAAAGTGGGGAGATTAAAGAAGTAAATCTAATTTCTTCTAGCTAGAAAAGAATGGCTACCACAGGCAATCTGTGCACCTGAGAAACATGATGTACTTTTCTCTATGTGATTTTGTTTTCCTTAAATGTTTTCATTAATAAAAGATTTGTCAGTTTTGTCAATCAAGGGTCAAACTATTAGAACAATTAACAGGAAGAAAAAGTCAGTATCATGAGTTCTTATAATGATATCCTGGCCAGGGGAAACAGAACAAGTCTAAAATTGCTATGCTTTCTTATAAAATAAATAAAACATGTAACATTATAAAGGTATGGAATACAAGTGGTTAACAGAATAAAGAGTTCTGGAAATCATGTCATTTCAAAGGGAATGGATGGCATTTAAGATAGATTATGAAGTCGGTGACAATGCTAAATAGAGTCAGCTCCACAGACGGAAGCAGTCAGTACTGAACGATGCTGAAGCATACTGTTAGCTCACAAATACGCCTGTATTTAGTCATTTCTGGAAACTGGAAGTTTTAGGAATGTAAGGAGAGCTAGAGAAATATAAAAGGTGGTATTAAGTTGGGAAACCCTGAAGCACAGAAGAAAGGAAGCAGAAAGAACCAGTCACACCATCTGGAAAAGCAATCAGTGAAGAAAGAAGAGCATAGAGTGCAGAACTGTTGTATTAGCAGCAAGTGGGAAAAGGTATTGGCAATAAAGCACACTTTCAGGAAATCAGTAGCAAAGTTTTCTTGAGTTTCTATGCAAGAACCCATGTTTACAGATGTGAGATACCCTCACAGGCTTATCTGTTAACACTTGGTCCCTGGTAGTAGTGCTCTTTGGGAGGCCTTGGAACCTTTAGGGCACAGAACATTATCTGTGAGTTGGTTGGGAAGCCAGCCTGCAGGGTTACAGCTTCACCCCACCACTAGCCAGTGTCTCTGGTTTTTAGTCAGCAAGGTATGAGTTCCAGCCACCTATACCACCACTATGAACTCCACTGTATTTTCCCCACCTTGGTAGCAGAATCAAACCCTCCCTCAAAATGCTCCTTGTCAAGCCTTTTTTGGTCTCAACAAATGAGAGAAATAAGCCATTTACCTAGTGTGGGAATCCAAGGATCCTTGTTTATATTGTTCTTGTTTTGATTTAAAGAATTGAAAACGTAGATGTAAGTAGAAATGGAAACCAGCTTCATATATACCAGATAAGCACTCTGCCAACTGAGCCACATCCCTAACCTCACAACAGTGTTTTTGTTTGTTTTTGTCCACACCCCCCCCATCTGTGGCTAATACTAGTGTGTAACAAAAAGAAGAAAAAAAAAAAAACAACAAAACCAACCAACAAAAATCATTGGCATTTTGTTTGTAAGAACAATTAGAAAAACCTTCACTGGGCTCTGTAGGCTTTCTTTGAAACATGTTGGCTGCTGACACAGCATGTGGAGTGCACTAGCCTCAGGTTGGGCAAAAACACCCAGAAGAATGCTCAGAAATGATGACCACCTGTTAAAAGATACGAGCTTCCAAGGGATGAGGAATGAGATGGAAACATTCTAGGATTAATGGTGGTTGTTCAACAGTAGATGTGCATTTAAAGTGGAGACTGCTAGAGCATATATAATGAACTTTAATAAACACACTAAGACCGTTTTTATAATTTTATTTCTGAAATTATAGTAGACCTGGCTACTAGCTATCTTGGTGTAGAAAGAAACTAGGAAAGCAAGACAAGTTCTAGGAGATGAACTAACTTTGAGATCACTTTGCCCAGATATTCATGATTTGTGCTTTGGGAAGACAAGAGATGGTTAAAAGAAATGCAACCTTCCTGTAATAATGGAGAGACTGACCAAGATTCCACCTTAACACAGCAAGTTTTCTGAGACATGAGGGCAACTTTTCATAGTAGATAACATGTAATATCAGAATGTTTGACTGAGAAGGTTGCAGAATATCTCTTTGAACTCGGGTAAACAGCCTTCTCTCTTTTAGGACCTTATGGCAGCTGGTCAGATTAATTTGAGACTTAATCTACACTCCCAGTACTTGGTTGGGAGGGGGAGACAGGAAGATTAGTTTAAGGTCATCCTTACCTACTCATCAAAGTTTAAAAAGCTTAGGATACCAAGACCCTGAGCTAAAAGCAAACAGAAACACTCCCCACCCCCGAATCAATGGTGTGCACCCTCCATGGAGTAAGACAGGCAATGGCATATGAACAGCTGTCAAAGCTCTCCAGGTAACACTGCACAGTCAAGGCTGAGCTGCCGCAGAGACCCGACCTGACCACAAGTCTCCAGTTCAAGATGCCCCACCAGATCCTAATTCTTCAGAGACACTTTAGGAAACCTGTGATCATTTTATTTGATCAAGAGAGAAAGGAAAATGTATTATATCCTTTTTTTTTCTTGATGACAAGATCTTTCCATATAGCTCTGCCTCAGCCTCCTGAGGGCTGCAATTGTACTATTACACCTAGTTTGTCTTATTTATAATTTGATATTTATTTCAGAATAGAAACATATTGGGAAGTAGCTTTTTCCCCCCTGCTCAAGAAGTCAACACAGAAAACAGTTCTACCCATTTCTGGGCATCAAGTCATACTGTTACTAGGTTTTCTTGAATTCACAGACCATATAGAAAGATTTTTCTTCAGGACACCAGACAGACACACTGCAATTACCAAGAAAGATGGGGAAAAATAATCCAGAAAAGACAAACAAATGTCAGAATAATTTGAAATAGAGTAAGTGAGGTATTGCAGTCTAATAGGGACAACTTCACATTTTGACAAATACAGACATGTGGAAGTCAAAACTGGCATTCTGTCCTTAGGAAATATTCCTGTCATTTGCTACTATGGGAGTAAGGGTAAGGGTTAGCTCTTTACACAGTATGATGTTTTAACTTAAAATGGGTTACATCTCAATGAACTCTGGGATCTGGCATCTTTATATGCATTTAAAAATCTAACCTGATAACCATCATAACTGAGCTCTGCCTAACCATGCTCAGCAGGCATGCATTATCCTATAGCGAGGCAAAACCATTTAACACAAAAGCCCATTTTATAGCAAAAAATCCAATACCTGCTGAAGAGGCAGATATGGCTCAGCACTTAAGAGTACTTCTGGATCTTCCAGAAGTCCCAAGTTCAGCTCCTAGCCTCCAAATCTGGCAGCATTAAGTTCACTCACACTTTCAAGTCTGGCTTTATTTAAGAAAAAAGAAAAGCTGTATTTTTATCCCTTTAAATGAGCTTTACTATAACTAAATCAACATTAGAGCTGGAGATGACCATAAGAGTGATGCCATTCAACTGTCATTTAAGGGCCCAGGAGTAGTTTGAGAGAACTTGAATCACTTTCCCAAGCCTGGTAACAGCTTGGTAACAGCAGAGGAAGACCTCTAGAGCAGGGAACAAAGAAAGAACAGCCTGTGGGCCTGTGGTGCAGGAAATGCCCTACAGACTGGTGTTAGCCTGCTCTGAAAGAATCTTTCATTTGGAGGGTTTTAAACATGATCTGCAAATTTGCGGATCACAGGAGAGGAAGTCTGCCATCTACAGGTCAAAGGAAAGAAGGCCTCACAAGGTTTTCTGTTTTTTGGTTTTTTTTTTTTTTTGAGTAAAGGACCAATGGAATCAAATGTTCTAACTACAACTTTAGGAGAGTAACTGGGTGCAACATGAGAAGAAGCTTTTGCAGAGAGATGCTGACTTTAGTTTCTGCTATGTTAATGTTCATTAACACACTGCACTGTTTTGTGCTGGCCATAAACAAATGAACAAATAGCTGAACACTATGAATCCCCAGCTAAAAAGAATAGAAATAAGAATGTGAGCTTCCACGCCCCTACTATTTCCTTCTCATTGCTAAAAATTATCTGAATGAGTGATGAAACTTAATACTGTGGGTAAATACTTAGAAGATTTAGGATCTTAATTCATATAATCTACCAAGATAAAGTTCAGATGAGTTATGTATATACAAGCCTGGGAGGATTAACAGCCTTTATGAGACTGTAACAGAGTCTTAAAGTTTCAACGATCTTTCTTCATCTTCTGTTGTGGGATATTTGTACAGTGAATGTATTTGCTATGACTGGTGTAATAAAAGGCTGAACAGTCAATAAACAGGCAGGAGGTATAGGTGGAATTTGCAGGGAGAGAAAGGAAGAGGAGGGGGAATCTAGGAACACAGGGGAAGCCAGGGACACAGGAGGTGCAAAATGGCAGAGAGGCAATGCTACATGATAGAACAGATTAATATACATGGGTTAATTTAAATTATAAGTTAGGAACAAGCCTAAGCTATAGGCTGAGCCTTTATAATTAATAAGAAGTCTTCATGCCATCATCTGGGAGCAGGCTGGCAGGACAGAAAGACTTGTTACCATCTTCCAATTGGAAACTGGCTGTAAGGTGGGGAATCCCAAGCAGGTGGTGATGAGGAGTGATGGTGACAGACACCACTGAACTCTTCTTAAGAATATTATGTAAATTGCTGAATAGATTAATCTATAGAAATAGACACTTTGGTGGTATGTCCAGTGATGCCACTTTGGGGTCAAAATGTATTTAAACAGACATACACATTTAAGAAGCTTTGGAAAACCATCCCCTTAACGTTAATACTGACTATACTGGTTGTGAGGGTTTAAAAGGAAAGACAAAAAAAAAAAAAAAAAAAAAAAAAAAAGGACCAAGGTATTTCTCTAAAGGAATGCTTGAAGAATAATGGAAAGAAGGCAGGCTTGATAGAACTATTTGGGATGGCCTAGGAGGTGTGGCCTTGTTGGAGGTGTGTTACATTTGGTGAAGTCTTTGAGGTTTCAAGACTTATACAATTCCCCCACCACAAGTCCCTACCTCCTAGTAGTGGAGCAAGATTCGAGTTCTCAGATATTACTGCCACCATGCCTTTAGAAAGCTCTGCCATCATGGGCTCTACCACTCTGAAACCATAAACCCAAATTAAATACCCTTTTATAAGTTGCCTTGGTCAGAGTCTTATTACAGCAACAGAGAGGTAACTGAGACAACATCTCGACACTTATTGTTGATGCAAAGAATACAAGGCCTTGGACTAGCCCATGTCCATGGCTGGTTTGACTTAAGCAATGTTGAAGGATGTAATCACTCCTGCTAGACAAATAAGTGGGTTTGTTTCTGCTTAAGCAGTAAATATCACAAGTTCAGTGTTTGCTGTACAAGAGAACATCCATTGTTCCAGGTCCTGCCACTGGCCATCTGTGCTGATATTGTGGGACACACAGGTCAAGGAACTAACAAAACCAACACAACACTCTGAATACAAATTTGCTGCAAACAACAAAAGCTCTGCCTGGATCTGGATGTATCTTATAGCACCTGTGAAAACAATAACAGGCTAATTTGTTGGCTTATAAATAGGGTAAGATCCAGAACTGCAGTATTGATAGACATCAACTCATTCTTGGTAATCACTAGTAATTTAGAAACTGTGATCTGAATATAAATATTAGGGCTAGAGAAATGCCTAAAAGATTAAGAGTGCTTGCTGCTCTTGCATAGTTGGGTTCTCAGCACCTGCCCTATCTATAAACCTATAATTATAGATCCAAGGGATCCACCTCCTTGGGCATGCACACACACATACACGCACATACCTTAAATTTTATTGATATTGCTTACTTCCCAAAGATTTAACCCTACAAAAATAAAACTCCATCTGATTCCTGTGAATTTATCTCTGTGTGTACAAGTCCAGTAATTATTTCACTGTCTGTCTGAAGCACTAAGAGCACTAAATCCAATGCTCGGCGCCATGCTTCAGTCTTTGGTGTAACAGTATCATAAACTCTTGGAACTACCTCCAGTTTATCTGAAATACCTGAATGAAAAAGTCCATGACTTAGTTTACTATATTTGCTCAAGATATAAGATGAAGGAGAGCCAGAGTTGGTGGCATTTTGCACATGATGTTGAATGAACATGCTGGCTTCCACTGCTGATGGGTGAGTGGCAGTGTTAAACATAACAGCTGACAGGTATTCATGCCACCCACTTGCCAGGCACTTCAACACAGTAGGTCTGTAGACTGACAGAGATGAGGCCATCCAAGAGGAAGAATCAGGAAGCCACCCTGAACAAGCATGATTTTCTTTACTTAAAGATTGCTCAGCAAGAATCTGAAGATGGCTAAGGCATAAAAATTCAACAGCACCACCTCCAAGGAAAACCTTCTCCTCTTTTAGGGCATGATATAAACGATATACACAAGACCAGAACCTGTCTTCCTTGATTTCCACCTGAGCACTTATTGGGCTAGTGAGTACTGCTGTAATCAAATTAATTTTTTCTGTTTTTAACAAGATTGCCATTCTGTTGCTCCTGTTTATATCATGAGAACTTGTCCAGAAGGTCACAGAGACCTTGCTGCCCACACAGTCTTCATTCACTTGTGTGACATAGGATACTGGCACTGTTCTTGTAGCTTCTGCAAAAGCTTGCAACACACTGCCATTCACTGAACCAATTACCAACCGCTTACTGTGCATGCATTTTTCAATTAAGTGTTCAGATACATTTCCTTGTACCAGGATGAGATTCACATCAAACTGGGTTAACACCTGCAACACACTTTTAGCCCACAGTTCTTCTGCACTGTCTTCTGGAAGCTTCCTACTATCTAACTTGGTCTTAATATTTACAGACTTATTAAATCCAAGGTGGCGGTAACTCTCTGTGAGGTCACCCTCGATGAGAATCATCCGGAAAGGCTGGTCCTGCAATTCCTTTATCAGAGCAATACTAGACATGGGCACAACAGTGACATATCCTAAACAAATAGAAGAAAAAGTTTCAGGTAAGCCCGGGAGACAGCAAGTGAGGAGTCTTGAAATGTCAAACATAAATGGTGTCTCACAGTTGTCTTGCTGCAGGGACACACTCTGCCACTGCAGCCGCACAGCTGCCTCTGCCAATGTCATGCTGCTGTGGTCTCCATGGCTCAAGCCAACTGCTAACTCCATCAAATCATTACATCTAGAAGCTCTGGGTATCGATCCACATTGTTCTAGAAATCCATTGGTTCTGTTTATCCAGTGGCTATTATCTGCCCTGTTAAAATGCCTACTGTGAGTTAATGCTGAATTTCTGAAGAAGGAATCTCTATACAGGCTGTTCTGCAGAGCTTGTGGTGTGTTTTTTTCTGTTTCAACCTTAGCCTGAGTTTTGAAGAATTTGGATGACTCTTCATGTCTTCCAGAAAGACTGTAAGTGGACAATAACTGAGATGTAGCATCTTCGAAATCATGCTTTTCCTGTAACAACCCAGGATCTGAAGAGACTTGTAGAAAAGGATATAAGCTGACATCAACTGTACTTGTGTTGTCCATGTGGTCAAATACATTGTATATGGGTACTTGAAGGGAAACGACTGCTTCAATGCAAGAACTCAAGCCTTCAGTCATTACTGACACTATTACTGGAGTAGGAACACCCAGATTGAGACATTCTTCAACAGCTCTGCTCCATGCACCAACAAGAAACAAGAGAGTGCTGGTTCCGATTCTGTATGTGCCATTTTGTGCTTGAACTGCTTCATTGAGAAGCTGTCCCGTTGCACAGGTTAAATCCAAACCTTCAAGAAGTCTGACTGTTGAGCTGATTAACATACTTTCATGACACTCTGCATTTGTAATAAATTTGGTGGCTTTTACTGGGCCTAGGAAACTTCTTCCGGTTTGTGCAAATGATGAAAGTTGTTGAAGTCCCACATGTCTTCTTTTGTTTATGACTCTGTAAGCCATCATCGGTAATTATCTGCAAATAAATGAAGACTTGAAACTTTACTGAATGATTGATGATGACAAGTGTTACATAAAGTAAAGAAAACACAGTTACACTTTTGGATAGAGTTTCAATTACAATGATCAGTGTGATGATACATAAGGGCTTGGGGGATAGGATGTGTAGAGGGTTGACTACTCCATATGGCAGAGGAAATGCAGAGGAACATGAGGCAACAAACAAGGAAGGTTTCCAGAAGGCAATCTTTAGAATGAGACCTGAAGCATAGTTGTGCTATGGATTTTTTCTTTTTTTTTTTCTTTTCTTTTCTTTTTCTTTTTTTTTTTTTTTTTTTTTTTTTTTTTCTTTTTTTTTTTTGAAACAGGGTTTCTCTGTATTGCTTTGGAGCCTGTCCTGGAACTCGCTCTGTAGACCAGGCTGGCCTTGAACTCACAGAGATCACTGCCTCTGCCTCCCAAGTGCAGAGGCCATCAACACCCAGCTATGCTGTGATTTTTTTTTTTTTTTTTTGAGACATGATCATACTATATATATAGATCAGGATAGCCTTAAATCTGTGATCACTCTCCACCTGGAGAGTGCTAGAATTACAGGAGTGTTCCATCATGTCATCTGCAGGGTAACTGTGCAAGCTGAGCCAGCAAGCTGAAGGGGTGATAATAAATGTACAAGTGTTTAAAAAAAAAAAAGAAAAGAAAAAATAGGAGTTATATAAGAAGCCTGGTATTATGGCATTGAACTGAAGGACCTAAGGCTCTAGTAGAGGAGGAGTTGGATTATGAGGACATTTCATGCTATCCTACAGTTGTGTTGAGATTAAGAATCACTTGATGTAGTGTTTAAAGCCTGCACTTCTGAGTTTAACAGATGGGAAGCCCTTCACTTTACACTTCTGGAAAAATGAGGCTAATACATAGGCTAATTCACAGCTAGTCTGAGGAATACGGTGCTCAGAACTGTGCTTAGCACACAGTTTTATTTGTGTTGACATATATTACCATTCTGGTAAGTTTGGACTGACCAGCTAAATACCAGACTGAAGTAGAGTGCCCACTTCATTGTTTAAGAAAAATGAAGTCAGACAATGGGGAGAAAGATTTGAGTATTGATTACATTTTGAAGGAAAAAAATGTGCTATTTAAAGGGAGATCCAAGGGCAATTAAAATTATTCAATATAGTATTTTTGAAGTCACATCCAAAATGAATACCAATAGAAAGACTATTAGTTCAATACTAAAAAGCTTTCAAATAATTGTACTTCCTTTTTTGGGGGGAGGGGGAGTCGAGACCAGGTTTCTCTGTGTAGCCCTGGCTATCTTGGAACTCACTCTGAAGACCAGGTTGATCTTGAATTTATAGAGTTCTTCCTGCCTCTGCCTCCTGAGTGCTGGGGTTAAACCTAGGATTAAAGGTGTGTGCCACCACACCTGGCTAACAATAGTACTTTTTAATCAAAAAACTATTGCCTTGGGAGGTGTGAACTTTACTAGTTGAGGAATTGAAGCTAAGGTAAGTGATACTACAACTTTATGATTCTTCGAATATTTTTAATCAGAATCTTGTTCTGATACAGACCATACCTCTGGTAAATTTGTTTCTGAACTAGCTATATTCATTTGAGAAAGTGATGGGGGATGTCCTTCTATATGTTGTGAATATATGTTTCTCTTATTGGTTGATGAATGAAGCTGTTTTGGCCAAAGGACAGACAGGATTGCCAGGTGGGAAATCCAAACAGGGATAGAGAAAGGCGGAGTCAAGGTGATGCCATGTAGCTAATGGGAAGGTAGAATGTCTGGGCATTCTCCAGTAAGCCAAGACCACATGGAGATACACAGATTAATAGAAATTAATTAATAATTAAGAGAGAGCTAGCCAATAAGAAGAATGAGCCATGAGCCAAAGAATTTATAATTAATATAAGCCTCTGTGTGTTTATTTGGGACCAAATGCCTGTGGGACCAGATGGGACAGAAACTTCTGTCTACACAGTTTTTAGGAACAATCACAGGTACTATTCTTCCGGAATAGTTTCCTACAGGTTTTTAAAAACTAAGGTAGAAAGAATGGGTAGGTCCAGCAGTAATTACGGCATTACATGAACTCGGTCTCATGTCCTTTTCTTCAATGAAATTTTCAGATCTTATATAATGAACACTTACAATACACTCACACATATACCTTGATAGCGTTAAAATATAATAAACTTGAACAATCCTAGATTTATCATGTCTGGTCTTACTTTTTTGGTCCTTCACCTCCTTCTGCAATATCATTTCCCTACTAAACTTTTACATTTATCAATGGTTTCAATCACTCCATACATCATATCCTCAAATCCTCTGCCTCTTTTTTTACTTCATTTTACTTTCCTTGTAAGGTTACTAATCTTGATGAAATGAAGTGATTTTAATTTAAAGAATACAATTTAGATTTACATTCACATTTACATTCACAATGTTACATAACTACCACCTCTACCTTGCTCCAAAAGATTTAACAGCCTGAAAGCTACCTGAAGGAAAACCTGAAAGCTACTTATTCTACTCAACTCTACTAAGCAGTAACTCTGTTTCCTTTTGTAAATGGTAATTGCTAATTTGCTTTTAATCTGTTTTGACCTATTTTTGGTATTGAAATAATGAAATATATGACCATTCTACATTTTATTTACCTATTTTTAGAGTTCTTCCACATTTATTATTTAACAATAATTCACTGTTTTTCTTAGTGGAATAATATTCCTTGGGAGGTACATTTTATATATCTATTTATCCACTGCTAGACATTTGGGTTGTTTCCACCATTTAGCTACTGAGCTTGTGTACTTGTGCTGCTATGAACATTTCTGTAAAAGTGCATTTCTGAACCTGCTTCCACATCTTTTAGCTATAAATCTAGAAGTGAAATTCCTGGGCCATATGGTAATTCTATGTTTAGCTTAGGGAACTGCCCAGATATTTTCCCAAACAGTACAGCACTGCCAGTAGCAAGGAACAAAGGTTTGGATTTCTCCACATTCTTACTGTGTTAGTTTTCCAGGGCTGCTTCTCAAAATTATAACTGTCAGGAGGCTCAAACAATACACATTCATACTCTCAAGATGATGCTGCTGCAGGGCAGTGCTTCCTCTCAGGACTCTAGGGAAGGATCCTTTTTTTCTCTTCCAACTCCTAGTTGCTCCTGGCATTCTTTGGCTTTTAGTTGCATAACTTTAATCTTTGCCTGTTTCAATTGTCCTTTTTGTTAATTACAACAGCAGTTATTGGACTTACAGCCTACCCCAATCCAGTATGACTTCATCTTAACTAAAATCACATTCTGGATGGATATGAATTGTGTGTGTGTGTGGTGTGCGTACTATTCAGTTACTAGTACATTCAACAACTAATATTTTGCTTTTATAAAATAAACACCCTACCCGATGTGAAAAGATAGCTTATCATTTTTTGACTTCCATTTTCCAAGTGACTAATGATATACACATGTTTTCATGGGCCTACTGGACATTTGTATGTCTTCTTTGGAGAAACGCCTATTGAGGTTTTCTGCCTATTTTAAGAGTGGTTATTAAAGGTTTGTGTTGTTGAGTTGTAAGCATTCTTTACACATGTCAGATAGTAAAGCCTTATGAAACAACAGACGATCTCAAACTCAGATCCAACCAACCACTGATAAGACAATATTTGAAAAACACAAAAATGAACTCTGCATCTGCTTTGAACATATAACCTATATTTTGTTATCATTCCTTAAGCAATGTATCATAATAACTATGAACCTAGCACTTACATTTTCTTAGTCTATTACTATAGTAATTTTAAGGATAATATATACCTAAGCATGTGTGTAGGCTAGATTTAAATACTCCACCATTTTATGTAAAGCACTTATGCATGTGTGGACTTTAGTTTCCGTACTGGAGTCTTCAAACCATTCCCCTATGGACACTGAGGAGCTACCCTATTTGATTTGCAAATACAATCTATTGTTCTATAGGATGTCTCTTCTGATTTGTATAATAAATTGCCCTATAGGATATGTCTTCTGTTTTGATAATGCTTTTTGACTCATAAAAATTTTTGGTTGTGGTAAAATTTAACATTTATTTGTTGGTGCTGTTGCTCATGCTCTTGGTATATGCAGAATCCATTGCCAAATCATACATATTTAACCCAGTGTTTTCTTCAGAACTCTATACATTATTTATCTTACTGGTTTATTTGAGACTAACTTTTACATATGGTATGAGGTGAAGGTCCTTTTGCATGTGGCTATCCAGCTGTTTCTGTACCTCCTGTTAAATGAACTAGTCTTTTTCTTGTATGTTCTTGTACCTTTATCGAAAATGAACTTGCTATACATATATGAGTTTATTTCTGGGCTGTCAATGCAACTGCATTGGACTATGTTATCATTTTATGCCAACACCATACTGTTGCAAAACTATAGCTTTCTGTTAAGTTCTGAAGCCCAGACATTTCTGTTTTAAATACTTTTTTTTTTCTTTTCATCTATATTTATAATTTGCCACAGGCTGATGGAGAAATACTGTTGAAAGGACAAGTTTAAAAATCTGGCTATTTTTCACTGCTAGCAAAATTTGAGAGCTTTCCTTATATGAGATGCTTAACACATATCACAAACTCAATCACAACAGAAACACAAGGTTAATACTAAAATAATTAAGCTATTTGTGGAAACTCAAGCATGATAATTAACATGTACAAAATCTCCTAACATTAGCAGGGCAGTGGTGGCACACATCTTTAATACCAGCACTCCAGAGAAGGGGAGGCAGGTGGATATTCTGTGAGTTCAAAGCTATTCTGGTCTACAGAGCTAGCTCCAGGATAGCTAGTGCTACACAGAGAAACCCTGTCTCAAAAAAAAAAAAAAAAAAAAAAAAAAAAAAAAAAAAAAAAAAAAAAAAAAAAAAAACAAAAAAAAAAAAAAAAAAAAAAAAAAAAAAAAAAAAAAAAAAAAAATCACAAAATCTCCTAACTTTCAATAAAAAGGTAAAACCCCCATGCCCATGTAACCACTGCCCAAGTCTATAGGTTAATGCATCAATTATGTTTTGCCTCACTTCCACCCTAACTTATTCTCTCTTCTTTAGCATCTTCATTTCCCTCTTTCAGACCCTCCATCTTCTTCTAAGATCTGTTGAGACCCTTGACTTGCAGACATCTATGTCTTTTACAGGGGGTGATAAGAGTTCTGCTTATGGTCTCCTTCCTAGATCATAATTAAACTAAAAGACACCACTCTCTCTCTGTGAGTGGAAAACAACCTGGAACAATAGGAAAAACCCATAGGTATTTCAAATTCAGTCTGTTTTTCCAGACAAAGGATGGATTTCAGCCATCTACAAGGAAAAAATCATATGTAACAGATATCAAAATTAATATTCAAATAGATCTTTTAGCAGTTGAAGAATCTACTTCAAATTTGAGCAATAACTGTCTTAGCATCCCTAACTTTGGAAGCATTCCTAAATGGGTTTGAAGAGGTTGCAATGGGCTAATCATGAATGCAAACTCAAAATAAGAATGCCTCCATTTCTAAGAGGTTGAGTAGAAAAAAGGCAATGACTGTGAACTGTTATCGGCACTGTCCTAACACTGCCTGATTTTCGTTCTGGGATGCCTGACACGGTGTTTCCACAAACAGTTCAATCTTACTGCTCGTCCCAATAATGTTTCCTTAACTTTTTATCTGCAATGGGAGGGCAGAGTCAGATGACAACAACTGGGATGTTGATTTCAGAAGTTTTCTATCCAAAGATTGTAACTCATCTTGGGTAAATATTCAGGTTAGGACACTTAGATATGCTTTTCAGCAGTTATATTTTATTTCTTGATGTGTATAAATAGAATTTTTTTATCATCAGAACCCCCCCCCCACACACACACACATCTGACAAGATAACGTAACTGTACCACTCATCTGCTCAGAAGCCTCTCACAAGTCTTCACTCCTTGTCTGGCAGCAGGAATTCTCACAAAAGTGGGTCACACCCTCTCATATCTATGCTCAGAATCTTACAGACTCCCTAACTCCCTCCAAGTAAAGGCCATGATATCCTCACACACACACACTAAAACCCACACTTCTTCCTTCCTTATTTGTCTATTTTGCTTTGCTCAGGCCTCCTTTGTGCTTCTAGAAAATGTAAGGTACTGCCTCAGTACTTCTACATGTCCCTCTTTCCACGATGCTCTTCTCCAAGAAACCTACTGCCTTAACAATCTTTAAATCCCCAAATTTCCTTTTCAGGGAGGTTCACCCTGCTCAACCTATTACAAACCACAAACCCTTTTTCCTTCCAGATGCTAGATACTGTTTATCAGCTCTACTTTCTTCTTATCCTCTGAAACATTACAAAATGAACACAGTACATTTATTATATGCAGGCCATCATTTTCTGTTGAAACAATTTTCCAGACAACTTTAGTCACTGAAATATCCCAAGTACCTAGAACACTGACACCTTATAGGCAGTCAACAAATATCTGTTAAAGGAGCACAAACTTTAAAGGAGCAAAGAGATGTTATTGTTAGTATTCCTCTTTCAAGTACCTTTGGACCCCTTAGTTGGGGCCTTTAATTGCTTTTCAATTTTTAATTGCTCCTCCTTCAAATGATAATTAGAATTACCTCTGAAACAAACAACAACAAAACAAAAACAAAAACAGAAACATAACTAAATGATCAAGTGCCCCAAATCAAACGTTTCCTTTTTACTAAGTTTCTTTCAAGCACACCAGTACCTGCCACGGTGTGTAAAATGTAGAGTGCACTGGATAAATTTGGTAATTTAATAACGTGTACGTCTTTACTATTTTGCTAGCTATTATTAAAATTTTATGTACAGAATAGCAACAGTCACATTTCAAGGCTGGGGTATCCTGATCAAGGTTTAGATACTGGAATCTGGACTTACCATTACTTTTTTTTAAGCTGGGCATAACCAGGGATCGATCATTGCTCAAACTGAGGAATTGTTCTACATAGTGAGTTCCAGGACAGCCAGAGCTTCCTGAAAAAGAAACAGACTATAGCTAAATGATTCAACACTACTTCATTCCCAAAGTATTTTGAATCTGCCTCATTTGAATTCCCATTAGGAAACTGAAGACAGGAAAAATGGTTTCTTATGCAAGACCTAAGGAGATTTAAGGACTACAACTTGTGTCTGCGAGGTGAGGCTTTGGGAAATGTGCCGTGCTTTACACAGTACACTAGGAAGTGACTGCTTTGCATTCTTCCTGCCTAGGAGAAAGCCTGTGGCTCAAGCCATCCTCGGTCCACGGGGGGACCTTCCGCCCCGCGAGGACACCGTGCAGCGAGAGGCGAGCACGTCATCCTCCCCCCTTCCCGCCCGGTCGGCGAGCGCGACGCAGCACCTCCGGCTTCACGCCTCCCTCGAGCGGCTCTGAGGCAGGAGGGCCGCAGGACGGTTGGTCCGGTGTGTGGACCGTCTGAGGACACGCGAGAAACAGCTCTCGCTCCCACCCTCCCTGCCCTGCGGCCCACTGGGCCTTCGAACCTCCTCACCGCGCGCCGCTCCAGAACCCAGCCAGCCAAGTGGCAGCTTGCGTGCTGTCAGAGCAGTTCTTTCTTCCCATTGGGTGAAATGGCCGTCAATCACAGAGCTGGTGGGTGGGCTTACTCTCCGAGAGCGGCCTTAGCAACGGCCCGCCCTGAGCGCCAGCCAGGAAGGGGAGGGCAGACGTTGCGAGGCGCGGGCTCTCGGGCGGGGGAGCGGGTTGGGGACATGGTGAGTGCTGTTGGACTTGGTTGTTTGTCCCAGTATACTGACTTTCGTGCCAGGATCCTTGCATCCCCTTAATGACTAAGCCAGGGGACAGAGATGGGTCTCCCTTCTCGTTTATCCACCGACACCTACGGTGGATAAACGGTCTATAACGGATGGTCCATGTAAAGATACAGCCCTGGAGCCTCAGGGACCCGTGCCCAAACTGAGGACCTTCAAGATAGGGATAAAGAAGGCGACAGAGGCCTTCAGCTGAGGGCCACCTGTTACAGCTAGCAGGCCATCAACTCAGCTCCTGACTGGAAGGGGCCACTGACTCAACCACTGAGGGTCAGGGGACCACCAACTCAGTTGCTGACAAGTAGGGGCCATCTACTTAGC
The DNA here is from genome assembly GCF_943737965.1 of Phodopus roborovskii. Lineage (NCBI taxonomy): Eukaryota > Metazoa > Chordata > Mammalia > Rodentia > Cricetidae > Phodopus > Phodopus roborovskii. The sequence continues at coordinate 1,528,107 of NW_026126433.1, forward strand.
CACTGGGAGTCAGAGGGCCATCAACTCAGCTGCTGACAGGAAGCTGGGCACCTGTTTAGCCCCAGATGATTAGAGAGTAACTCTTTCACGGGAGGGGGCCATCACTAAGTCCTGATGGTCAGGGGTCCACCAACTATGGCCACTCACAGCTAAGGGACCACTGACTTCTTGCTGAGAAAATGCAGACTCTAGGAAGAACACTCATCAAAATTTGCAGCTCTAGAGCCAAGAATCCTTAGCGACCTCAGCCAATAACTAATATAGTGCAGGCAATGTAGGGCTTCCTCACTTCCACCTGCAGAGAGAATATGTAGTACTTGTGTGGCCCAGCTTGGTGACAGACAGAAGCAAACAGCAGAGAAGACCTTCATCTTACACACATTAAGCCAAACATTGTCATTCAGATCTGTGGGGTAGCTGTTCATCAAAACCGTGGGGTTTTTTTATTATTATTTTATATAACCAAGTCCATTTAAGTGAAAACAAACATTTATAGACAATATTTGGGAATTTGGGCGTCGTTCTTTCCAAACTACTTCCTGCTGGTAAGGGGCGCTGTCTTGGGGGATTCGAAGAAGATTCAGAAATCCTGGCTGTAGTCTCTAAGGCTACTTTGTCCAGCTGTTTTGAATGTAGGATCACCTGGTACTCTCAAAACCGTGGTTTTTGACTTTTGTCCTTCTGTAGTGTAGGACACTTGCTCATGGAGAGTGAGAGAGAGCAATTGTGTATTCCCCCAGCATGCACTGCGATACACATATGAGAAGCATACATTCTTTAAGCTAATACTTTTCTGATAAACCAAGGCTAACAACATACATTTCTACACTACCTTCCTTAGCTGTTGCTCTCTTCAAAGGCACTGGTTTTATGAGGAAAATCTAAGCGGGGGGGGGGCGGGGGGGGAGGGGAATAACACCACACTTTCAATCAAGAGATTAATAATCATACTCAGGAGGCTGAGGCAGGAGGATTGAGAGTTGTAGGCCAGTCTGGGCTCTGTAGGAAGATCCTGTCTCAAAAGATGGCGGAAAAAGGTATTAGTAACCAAAAGCATTAAAAAGGGGGAATGAGCTCATTCTATAGAAGGAAACAGGATACTTGAATTTGTGCATTCTAGTCGCATAGTTTTCACCCACATGTATACTTATTGCAGGCATCCAGCCATCGAACAACTTTAGACCAATGGAAGAAAAAAGCAGCAAAAGTTGAGTTGAATGATGCCCAAAAACAAGAAATAAAAGAGGCCTTTGACTTGTTCGATGTTGATGGGTCTGGAACCATAGATGTGAAAGAATTGAAGGTTCTGAAATTATTTCTAAGACATTTGAAAAACCAAACTCGTGTGTGTGTGTGTGTGTGTGTGTGTGTCTGTCTGTCTGTCTGTCTGTCTGTCTGTCTTGTGGGGATAGGACCCAGGGCTTTACCTAGTCTAGGCTAGCCCACAGTCCATAATTGTGATATTCTTTACAACTTTAACATTCCAAAAGGTATGTATGTATACAGCCCCGAGTAAACAATACAATATCTTTTAACATTTTAGTTGTGCTCTTGGTTGATGAGTGAGTCAAGTCCCAGAATTATGAAGGTTACATACTCTGTCATAGTAGGATTAGCTTTGTGCTCAGATTGTGTTAGAGAACAAAGAAGCTATTGGTGATTTAAAAGTTCAAAATGAGATCATGGCATATTAAAATATATTCTATTCTTGTTGCAGATTGCAATGCGAGCCTTAGGATTTGAGCCAAAGAAAGAAGAAGTTAGACAAATGATAGTGGAAATCGACAAAGAAGGGACTGGCACTATTTGTTTTGAAGATTTTTTTGCCATTATGAGTGTGAAAATGGTATAGTCACTCTACTTTTAAGAGAAATGCCTTCAGAGCCTTGTACATGGTTGGACCTGGGGTGTAGAGATTTCATGGAGGAACTGGGGGAATTTCATGGAGGAATAGTTAAGGGTGGCTGGGATATGATAGCACTGAGAGAACAGGTGTCTTCAGAGTGGTAAGATTGTAGAGAAGTGTTCTGTCAGGACATACTGACATCTGGTAAGATGGAAGGAGGCCAAACTCAAAGCCCTGTGCCTGAGTGCCTGCTATGCCACTGTCCCTGAGAATACCCCTGGCTCTTCAAGTTTGCTGTCTTATGTATCTCAAGGGCAGGTGTGAGCATGTTGAAATAACTGTTAAAAGGGGCACTAGGCTGAGAACTCTGCCTCCTGCTAAAAGTATGCACACAGAACTCTAGAAATAATAGACCTCCTAAGTCCAGCTTGATAGAACAAATAAACAAACAAATAACCAATGACATTTTCTTTTCTAAAGAGTGAAAAAGATGAGAAAGAAGAAATACTAAAGGCTTTTAAATTATTTGATGACGATGCTACTGGCAGCATATCACTAAATAATATCAAGAGGGTTGCTAAGGAACTGGGGGAAAACTTAACAGAAGAAGAATTGCAGGTAAATTGTGTTTATTTTATAATTACAATGTGCATATAATTGTACATGGTTTATGTAACTTTGTTGTACTTACACAGTAAAAACAAAAATTCCTGTTGGGTTTCCATCATTATATGCTTAAATGAATTCAGTCTATCATGTCATGGTTTATATTACAGGAAATGCTCGACGAAGCAGACCGTGATGGGGATGGAGAGATTAACGAAGAAGAGTTTTTGAGGATGATGAGGAAGACCAGTCTTTATTAGCTCTGCTTCCTGCCTTCCAGGAGGTTTTGACAGCTTGCCTGTTAAGCAGTTCAATAATGTAATATTAGCTCATTCATTTCCATTTTTAGTTTATAAGCTCAGGTTACCCTTGGTGTCTAATTCATGTAAGAAGTTATGTGTCCTACCATTATTAAATCTGTAATAGCAAGAATTAAAAAAAAGCACAACTTATTTGAACCTTGAACTCCAAAAACAGCTTTTTCATGTGCTATTTTTAAGGCTCTAGATTCCAAAGACATTTTAAATTTCTTTTTCAGTTTAATATACTTGGCTCCCACATCCAAATGAGATTGTTTATAAAAAAAGTCTGAAAACAATATTTTTCCATTATTTCCTTTTGTATGACTTTTTAAAAAACTGACAAACTTGTTTTGTTAATAATTTCTTCAGATACATAAAGTATTAATAAAACTGAGATTCAGTGTTTCTAATTTTCTTCTGGTAGTTACTTGTGTTTTGGACTCCCTACCCCAATTTTTGGAAATATGGTAATGGATTCTCTAAGAGATAAGGCCATTAGAGTTCCTCTTTTACTAATGAGGTTAAGACCCCTTTCATAAGTCTTCAAGGCTTGAGATGACTCAGCAGGCCAGGTACTTATCACCATGCCTGACAACCTGAATTTGGTCCCACATGGTGGAAGGTAAGAACTGAGAACCGGTTCTCACAAGTTGTCCTCTGATCTCCACATGATTGTTACAGTGTGTGGGCTCACACACATACATACATGTAATTTAAATTTATTATTATATGTATGAATATTTTACCTGCATGTATGTCTGTATACTACTTGAGTGACTAGTGCTCACAGAGACCAGAAGATTGCTTTAGAATTACAGAAAAATATCAGCTGTCATGTGGGTACTAAGAATTGAACCCCAAGCCCCTGGAAGAACAGCCTGTGCTCTTAACTGCTGAGACATCTGCAATTTAAAAAATTAAGTCTACCTTAAAAGGGTGGAGGGCTTGCACGTTCAGGTTCTGTTGTGAGTGCTCACAGTGAGGTCTTCACAGAATAACAGTAGTCCTTTTATCAAGGACTTCTATAACACAAGACTGCCCAGCTTGTTATATTTTGCTAAAGGGAACAAAATTGAAGGACAAGCATAGTTAGGATCACTTAAGAACTATTTTGAATACTGCTCAGATAAGTTCTATAGGCAGAAATTTCTGTCTCACTAGCAGCTCCCAAGTAAACACACTGAGGCTTATATTAATTACAAATGCTAAGGCTTGTTACTAGCTCTTACATTTCAATGAGCTTATATTCCTTATCTACCCTCTGTTGTGTGGCTCATAGCTTGTTACCTCGTTTTCTACAGGCCATGCTTCCTTTGTATCAGTTAGCATCTCTTTGACTCCACCCTTCTTCCTCCCAGCATTTTCAGTTTGGCTCTCCTGCCTAACCTATAAGGTTCAGCTATTGTCCTGTCAGCTTCTTTATTAAAACAATCAGAATAATGCATATTCACAGTATTTAGGATTATTCCATAGTATCTCCCTCTTTTGTTTAATTAAAAAGGGAGGGTTTAATGTTATCATAGTTATTACATAGTTAATAACAAAACAGCTATTAAGTAAGAATTAGTTGCAACATCCAGTCCATTGTATTTGGCAAAATGAGAGAAAATACTCTATTATTTATCTCTGTGAGATTTGGGGCTGGTGCGGCAGCAGGACAAGACCAGCGGCGGCAGGCGGAAAAACCGTACACGTTACAAATGGCGCCCACGTGGTTAATAAGAACTTCCACTTAAAATTTAACAAAAGCTTAAAAAAGGGTTTTAGAAACAAAAGAACAGAGACAAGCAAGTTTTCTTGGTAGCAGCATTTTTCTCAGTTGAACTCTGCTTTGCTAGAGACAAGCAGATATTCGCGCGGCTTCTTTAAGGGAAGATTCCTGACTCAGCATAAACGGCAAAAAACCGCACAGCTTTCAAACAACTCTGCTAACAATTTATTGGTGTGTATGAGAGATGGCAATGGCAGTGACCACATCTCCAAGCCGGCAGCATGCTTTCTGGGTGGCAACGCAGACCAAGGCGGTGAGCACAGCTCTCAGTGCTGGTGGTAAAAGTACCGGCCACCATCTTTGGTAAACCGCGGCTGACACAGCTATGACTTTCATTTTAGCAATGTTGTTGTTTACCAGATAAAAGACTTGGGGCCAGACAAAGATTTACAGTAAAGACAGATTCATATTAAGAAGAACCTCTAAAGGTTTACAGTGTGTCTTAAAATATACGTAGACATGAAAAAAAAAATGGTTTTAAAGAGACAAAGAGGAACTGGGTGTTGTAGCACACGCCTTTAATCCCAGCACTCAGGAGACAGAGGCAAGCAGATCTCTGTGATTTGCAAAGTAAACCTGGTATGCAGAGTAAATTCCAGGATAGATAAGAGTTACACAGTGAAACCCTATGCCAAAAAAAAAAAAAAAATAAAATAAAATTAAAATAAGCAGAGTAATAATAAAGGCACGTAAAGATGAAAAGCTCAGAGAGAATCTGGTTACTGTATGCTATTGTGTTGTCTCTACATTGTTTGACTGCTGAGAAAATAACAACTGATAAAGGAAATGCTGCTGGATTAATTCAATTTATATATTTTAAAAATGCTTTGACTCTAACATTTAAGTTCAAGGACAAGTTACTGGGGAAAAGGATTTCTATTTTTGTTTCCACAGAAAATGAAAAGCTATGGATTCCTTCCAGACTAATGTGGTTTGATCAAGCCAGGCCCCCTGAAACAGAGTTCCTGATGATCCAACATTCAAAACTGCTTGAACAAGGCAGCCATGCAGACTACTGCCATCTTCTCAGGATCCCCCCATGACAGCGCCCCCTGTCAGCAGGAAGTAGTTTGGAAAGAACGACGCCCAAATTCCCAAACATTGTTTATAAATGTTTGTTTTCATGTAAATGGACTTGGTTATAAATGGGTAATGATCACAGCCAATTATTTTTAAAGGTAAAAAGGGAATTATGGTATTGATATGATTACTTTGTTTTGGAATGGATTTTCATTTATTGATACAATTTAATGTCAATTTTGTGAAATGTATATTTCTCCTCTTGTTTAGGTATTGTGTTTGCATAGCTCATTTAGAAATATAATGTATAATTTAGTACAGATTTTAGATAGTTACCTATGATAGTTAGAACTTATAGTTAAGTTAGTTAGTATTTCTAGATATACAGACATATATTTGAGATGGATAGGCATTCTTCAAACCTTTCAAAGACCTACAGAATATGGCATTTAAAATGATTTAGGGTTTTACTTGACAATGAGACATAATTGCTCCTGGTAATACCACCCGCACCAGAAAGGAAGATGGACATCGAAGAAATGCATTATGAAGTTTGCTTCCAATATGGCAAGACTAGCCATTTGGACAAGATACTGCTCTTGTCTGGACTGTTTGACTTTATGTTGTATATACTGGACATGCAGGACCCACAGAAAAGTGACTGCTGATTCAAGATGGACATTGCTACAGAGTTCCTGCTTCATGGAAGAGTCTGCGAGACAGTATGCAGGACACAGAGAAAAGTGACTGACAAACTGCGAATACAAGAAGACAGTTTAAAGTTTCCTGCATTGCTGAAGAGTCTGCCAGACACACTATGGCCTATGGGCTGAAGATGGAAGATTACAAAAGAACTTCGGGTGACCACGCAGTGAGTTGTCTCTGTCATTTCTAGAGCTTATATATTTTCCTTCTGTGGTCTTTGAAGGAGTTGAAGACAGATGGTTATGGTTATAGTTTTCATTAGTTAGGATTAAAGATAAGTTACTTAGACTTTAGACACACAAAGATAGAATAGATGATGGAATATTTTCTTCAAATCTTGCTAAATGTTAATGGACTAAATACTGTTAAGTGTGATTCTTACTTGTTAACTGTTGTATAATATATTTTGCTATGTTAAGGTTAAAACCCTTCTTTTTATTTAAACAGAAAAGAGGAGATGATGGGAGATGCCATTATGTATATATGTTTCTCATACTGGTTAATAATAAAGCACTGTTGGCCAATAGGAAAGGAAGATAGGAGGGACTAGGAGACAAGGAGGAAATAGGAAGTAGGGAGGAGGAGTCAAGATGGAGAGTCTGAAGAAAGCAGTATGCCGCCGGCTCCCCGGTAAGAGAAATACATAGATCAGCAGAAATGGGTTAATAATTAAGGCAGAGCTAGCAGATAAGAAACAAGTAACCGGGCCAACAGTATTGTATCAAATACAGAGTCTCTGTGTGTTATTTGGGGCGGCGTGGCTGCCGGACAAGACCGGGCTGCGGCAGGCGAAAAACCGTATTCGTTACATGTGAGTCTAAAGTTTTATACCTAATTTACCTTTCATCATAACTAAGGAAAACTTTAACTATGACTATCAAGTCTTCACCTTTGTCAAAGATCCCAGAGGGTAAAATGTTACCTAATGACAGGGACATCTGACTGCCTGAACAATTGCCCTAGGTTCTTCTATAATGCTGGTGCATCCAGCTTTGACCTATAGGACTAGTATATGTGATAGACATTTCTGAGAAGCAGGCAATTTTGAAGGACTGTCCTACCTTGTCTTGACAAAGTTTGGCAGTCACTTTCTTTTCCTTCTTGCTGGTCCAGTTTGAACAGTATACTGTCAATAATTTTGGCAAGGACAGTTTTCTTTTCCCAAATGACTAGCTTTTGCCATAAAGAAGGCAAACTCCATACAGAGTTTCTTCAATGCCTGTCATCTTCTCCAAAAAACATTGGTGCTGCCAGGAGCAGACATGCTTCACTGTCATGAAAGTCTTAGGTTATTAAACGTATTAAATGCCATATTCGGTCATCTCTGAAGTGTTTGAAAACCATCTAGCTACCTAAATATATCTGTGCATGACCTAGCAAACATACCCAACATGACTATAAGTTTGACTATTATAGATGACTACTAATCTGTATTTCTTAATTATACATTACATTTTAAGTTTTTTTCTTTTTTCTGCCTTTGTTTGTTTGTTTATTCTGTATTGCTTTGGAGCCTGTCCTGGAACTAGCTCTGGCCTCAGACTCACAGAGATCCACACCTGCCTCTTCCTCCAATGCTACCAACACCCGGCTATATATTACATTTTAAATGACATGCATAAACATAATACCCTAAACAAGAGTAGAAACTTACATACAGCATAAAAATTTAAACTTAAATTTGTATCAATAAGCCAAAATCCATTCCAATGTAAAATATTTAAGACTAGTAATTGCTTTCTTTGTTTAAAAGTAGATTCAATAATCTACCCTTTCATCCTATCATTTCTATGCCCCCTTTTCTTTTTAGAAGGTGCTCTCTGAATCTAATCTCTTTTGCTTAGCCTTTTTCTTTCTCTTTTTTACTATAACCAATAACAACTTGTAGCCCACTTAAACATTCATAACCTATTTTTGGAAATGTGGGAATTGTTTTCCAGACTGCTTTCTGTTGTCTGGGGATACTGGTAATCTTTGGAAAAAATTTAGGATAGTTTAAGTCTTGGCTGTAGTACTCTGTGAGACTAAAACAGCCTTGAAGCTGTTTTAGATGCTGGATTACAGAGGTCATCTGTTTTTATTGGTGTCTGGTCTCCTCACTCTGAAAATATATAAACTTTTAAAGGTAACATACATGTCTACATTAATACAAGTATAGACTATTCATTTTACATGAGTCAGCCAAAGATGATTTTTTTTTTGTTATGTGTTTGAGCAGGTAAATTTATCACCTGTCTTGTAGTTCTTCTAGGTTTATTTCTTTGTTTGTAGCCAGGATTTTCAGGGGGTCATCACTGATCAAATATGATCATCTTTAACTTTGAAAGAACCCACATTCTTTTATTTTTTGTAGAAACAAAAGCATAACCTCTTCCCCAAAGTAAAGTATCTTTTAGCTTAATTTTGAAGTCAAGATATTTAAAAAGTATGTAAATTGGTTTAATCTAGTTTTTTAATCCAGTGTCTCTAAGCAGCCAAAAAATGTAAAGGCAACACAATAACATATAGAATTCAGACGTTCTGCGTATTTTTCATCTTTATGTGGCTTATTTTTTTTCTATTCCTTTACTCCCTTTTTAAGGATTTTACTATTCTAAAACTATACATTTCTTTTTTATGACTGTACCTTCTGTTTTCTCTCCTAAGCCTATATATATATTTAAAAACATATTGTAACCCATTTAGAGGCTTTTTCTGTCTGCATTTCTCTTTATTTCAATCTATAACCTTTTCTGACTGCATGAGCCTTTAAACTATTAATTGGTGTAGCTAGGACCAAAGACTCTTCTTTGGCAACTGACTCCACTCTGCTTGGTTCCCTCAGAACCTTGCTTCATGGTGGAGATACCAGAGGGAGTGAGCCATGTTTACTACCCCAACTCTGGGGAATTTTAGGGCCCATGCTGCCACCAAGTAGTGTGCCACCTCTCCTCATATGTATCCCATTTACTTGTTCAGGAGCTCTTAAAAGAGCTGTGTCATTTTTGGCACTAGTAGTGAGCCAAGAAGTGATCTCTTAAAGGAGCTGTGTCTCTGCTTCCCTTAGCAAACAGAATCTACCTGAGAAAAATCAGTTTCCAAGAAGCCATACTTGACTCCATTTGTGTGTGTGTGTGTGTGTGTGTGTGTGTGTGTGTGTGTGTGTGTGTGTGTGTGTGTATGCGTGTGTGTATTTAGAATCCCTTTTTAAGCTTTATCAGGTCTTGTGTGGAAATTCTGACCCCATGTTGGAGTGCAATTTATAGGCAAAAGTTTCTGTCCCACCAACAGCTCCCAAATAAACACAATTAGGCTTATATTAATTACAAATCATTGACCAATAGCTCAGGCTTGTTACTAGCTAACACTCACATTTAAATTAACCCATATTTCTTATCTACCCTCTGCCATGAATCTCATGGCTTATTTCCTTATTTCTTACATGTCCTGCTTTCTCTGTGTCTCCTAGCATCTCTTCTGACTCTGCCCTTCTTCTTCCCAACATTCTCACTTTGGTTCTCCCGCCTAACCCTACCATCATCCCATTCAGTTATTGGCCAGTCAGTTTCTTTATTAAACATAGTAATACCTATTCCCAGTGTACAGAAGGATCCTACAGTAGAATTCAGTCTAATTTTTTTTATTTTACTGAACTCAACTACCTGCCAACTTAAATTAGATTCATGTCATTCTTTTCAAAGTCTGGTATATAACACAATCTTTTTTTCTCATTATTTAGCCTAGTTTGGCCATGGAGTTAGGATCTCCTCATGCCTCATCCTTCCCATTCCATTTCTGGTCACTGGCTAATTAGACATGCCTAGGGTGGGACTCCAGAAAACAGGGCCTGTAAGAAAAGAGCTTCAGAAACAAGTATAATTGATTTTCATTTTGCTTCCTCTTGGTCCCTGATCTCTACAATTTGTCCTCTCAAGTCAAAATACTTGGTCGCTCCAATTTCCAATCTGCTTCTTTCATGGGGCAATTCTTCAGTCCTGGCCTTTCCTTCCCCATGCTGCCACAGTGGGTGCTTGCTCATCCCCTTTCTCAGTTATTTTGCTAGTCAGTAGGAGTCCTACTGGATAGAGAGGAGGGATTGTACTAGCAGGGGTGGGTTTGGGAGGTGGGGGTGAAAGATGAGGGGTGTAGTCAAGATCATGATGGGGGAGCCCACAGAGACAAATGCCCTGAGTTCATGGGAGCTCATGGACTCTGGACCAACAGTTAGGAGCCTATATGGAACTGACCAAAGCCCTCTGCATATGTATGAAAGCTGTGTAGCTTTTTCTGTTTGTAAGGCTCCATATCAGGATCTGTCTCTGGCACTTAGCTGGCTTTGGGAGCCTGTTTCCCATGCTGCATTACCTCACCCAGCCTTGATGCCTTGGGGCGGGGAGAGGGGGCAGAAATTGGTGTGCCATGCTTTATTCAAGCTCATGAGAGGCCTGCCCCTTTCTGAATGGAGACAGAGTAGGAGTGGATGGGGAGATGGGAAGGGGAGTAGATGAGGGGGGTTTGCATGGGACGGATGCACTGAGGTCAGTATGTAAAATAAATGAAAAAAAAAAAAGTACTAAGTAATTAACATTAAAAAAAGAAGTCATCTGAGTGTACAATTGTCCCGCGCTACTGTCTCGCCAGCAAGAACGACGCGGCACACTCAGGATCCTTCTGCAGTAAAGCTTTAATGCATCTTGAGAGGGAGAGCATAAGCTTACAGAGCGGAGACCCCAAACATCCAAAACCCAACCCTTATATAGGTTTACAATCTTCGCCTCGGACGTGTCACCTCCTGATTGGCTGCAGCCCATCGGCCCATATGATGCCACGGGAGAGGCAGAGGCCAAGGGAGGGAAAATCACCCTGCACCTGCACACTGATTTGTTTACTCTCAATGCCAGCAGGATGCAGGCGCCATCTTGTAATGGAGAATGCAGGGATGGCTCCCTACATACAATCATGAGGGCAAGCTGAACATGATGGGCCGGCCACACGTGGTGAAAACATATTCCATAGAGTTAGTCATATAAACAAATAACAATAGCCAATTGTAATGAATGAAATACACTCCTGCCTGCTACATCTGGAGAGGCACGAAAACACACTCCAAGAACAATTCTCTGTTTTGAAGAAACTGAGGTCACAAGACTCTTGTTTCCTTGGAGTTTTCTCAGAAGCACCCAGAATTCTTGCATGATTCCATTCTTGGACGGTGTTCCAATAAGTGGGGAAGGCAGGACTCTGCCACGTCTGCTTAGAGAATGAGTTTCCATTCAAAGCTTCACTCACATTGTCTTGTTTTCATTTACTCTGAGGAAAATTCCTGTCAAGCCAGAGTTGAGTAAGTGTAACTGAAGTTTCACCTCCTTTCCAAGGTGTATTACTGAAGGAGATCCTGTCTGGGTACTATTTTCATTCTAATTTTAGGAGAATGCTGGGGGTGGAGAATCAGGTAGGTCAATGAGTTCCAATGACTAGAGGTCATAGCCCAGGCCTGCTGCCTTCAGGCTCCTAACACTACTGCACTCACCAGGCCCCAAAACTAGAACTTTCTTTCAAATGGAAGGGAAGAAAAAAACCTAAATTTTTGTTATTTGGAGCAATAAAGGAAGAGACACTTCAGAAAAGTACTAGTAAAAAAAAAAAAGAAATTAAGCAGAAATACATGTTTAAAAAAAAGTACTTGTAAATTCAGTGGTAGGGAGATGTGATGTGGCTAGTAATAGTCCAGTAAAACAGATACTTGGAAGTTCAGTGATGCATTCTCTTAAGAGTATGAGTTACATCAGGCAACGGTTGCTTTCACCTTTAATCCCAGCACTCAGGAGGCAGAGGCAGGTGGATCTCTGTGAGTTCAAGAGTTCAAGGTCAGCCTGATCTACAAAGCAGAGAAATCCTGTCTCGAAAAACCAAACCAATCCAAAAAATAAAAAGAAAGAAAGAATATGCGTTACTTAATATATTGTATCAGAACATTCTCTCTCCATTTGTCTTGATTTCCTAGGGACAGTTCACTTTGACTTGGACAGATTGAAGAATGATGCTAACAGCAATTTGGTGCTCTCAAGTTTCATCACTGCTATTAGTGACTCTGTTGTGCATCAAGAGGGATCAAGCTCTCCCACTAGAGGGCGTTGAGGTCGTGTCTCAGTTTGCCTAAGGAGGGTGTGGTCTGATTTATGTTTGTTAGGATACTTTCACATAAAGTACTACTACTAGTCTACAAAGTGAGTTCCAGGACAGCCAGGGCTGTTACATAGTGAAACTCTGTCTCAGAGAGAGAGAGAGAGAGAGAGAGAGAGAGAGAGAGAGAGAGGGAGGATATACAACTAAATTTGGAGAAATCCAACTTTATGAAAGAAATAACAATATAGAAATCAAAAATAATAGTCAAAATATATTATGTACAACATAAAGTTCTTTACATTAACTTTAAGTTGATGGAAAAATATATACAACTACTATATTACTTTTTTTGAGATGGGGTTTCTCTGCATAACAGCCCTAGCTGCCCTGGAATTCACTCTGTAGACCAGGCTGGCCTCAAATTCACAGAGCTCCACCTGCCTCTGCCTTGTGAGTGCTGGGGATTAATGGTGTGTATCACCACTGCCTGACCATTATATTACTTTTTAGTAGAAACCTGCAAGTACTTTTTAAATTTCTCTTAGATGTGTATCATTAATATATTAAATGCCAAAACATATAAAAATGGTGAGATAAAAATCTACAAATGAAAATAGCTACCCCATAATACCACCCAAAGACCTCCAAGACTGGTATTTATTGTGAATACAAGAAGTAATATTGCCTGACTGTCATTACTGCTAACCAGAGTGACATGCTCCCTTCCCAAAGAACTGGAGTTAAACTGTCCTTGCCAGATGGGTATTATCATTGCAGCATCTGGCTGGAGAACACAGGGAATCTTGGGACAAGAGTGTGCCTTCAGAACATCTATATACCAAGATGGTATTTTTAAATGAAGTCTGAATAAGTAGCCAGATAAGCAGGAAAACAAACTTTATTCTTCCCCTATGAATAAAGGTTCTGATGATGAAAGCAACCTATGATAATAGCTTGGGACATACTAGAAAATCAGTCAAATATGGACAATGGAAAAAGATAGTGATCATATTTGATCAAGAGCTCATTTTTTTTTTTTTTTAGTTCTCATTGGCTGGCATGTAGTATGTGTGGCACATAGTAATGTCTAACGTCATCTTGTCAATGCTATATTCTCAGTAGATTTGTAGTATGAACTTATACATAAACTATATATTTAGATGTTATCTCTTTACATAATTAGACATTCATTGATGCTTTGTTCACTTCATGAAATTGAGTTAGAGAGTCCTGCCAGGTCTCTTACAAGGCTGATTCTAATTAACAGCAAAATTCTGTTGTGTCAACTACATCAGACATAATGGGTATTATACTAGTAAGTATATTTAAACTGCTTGTGTAATTTTTTTGCCTATACAAATATATGTCTAGAAATTATAACTATTGTTTTATTCATGTCAAATTTTACCCAACATCATATCTCAGAATCCCTTACATTTTGCTTTTCCTTGATTTTTATAGTTACAGGGATATATTCTATTAGCGTTCCTCTAAACTGCTGTTTAGACTTCTGTTAGGTGAACAACAATGGCTCACTTCACACCATCTATAATCCCCTTTCTCTGGTTTAATTTTTTTCTCATTTTGTTAGGTCTCAAGAGCCTTGTTTTCCTTTGGTTAACATGATTTCTTCTAATAACAATAGGGAAGATTTATTTTTGCTGTCTGAGATGCTTGTATATGAATCAGGACAACATGGTTTCTCATGTTTCAATCATGCAGACAGTCTATGAATCAAAAGGGATTTTTTAGATGAGTTGAATAATCTATTTTCACTCCTATGTGTCACCATTTTCCTGGAAACTCTTACTTGCTAGATGACACTTTACTTAGAGAGGTTCTCTGCCAGCAGTCTGACTCTGTGCAGGATATCCCACAGCCAGGCTAGAAAGCTCAAAGCTGAAAGTGTTGTTCCTGTGTCCCTGGCAACTATCTAAGGGGCCAAATACAGGATCATTGGTTCATGTAGGACCAGGCAGAGAAGTAACCAAGTGGTTGAGGAAAACCCCTTTTAGTCAGAAACTTCTCTTGAGGAGGTCAAGTCCTCTGAAAATTTAATGGAAAAGTACCCAATAGTGCCTTTATATGAGTGTTCTTAAGGAGGGAATTTCACACTTGTGTGTCACAGTGGATCCATTTCCTCTCTCTTCCCCTCTTCCTGCCTCTGTTCATGCATGACAGCCCACTGTCCCTTTTCTTTACACTCACTATGATATTTTTCTGGGTTGGCAGGAACAGGTTCAACATTTGTCAACTAAAAGGTAAGACTAGTTTGGGGTGATTCAAACATGTATGATCTTAGTGAGAGTCCAACAAATGCTGCTAAGTTACACTATGCAGCTTCATAGTTGGCACCCAGAGCTGAGCCTCCTTCCAGCTCCTTCGTGAAGTTCTATGATTAAATCACTGGCCCTGACTAGATGTTCAAAGCACTTCTGTCATACTCAAACATAGTTGTACATGTTAATAAATCAAACAGTGCTCTTCTGGAGAGCCTACCATCATGTTTAACATGAACAATCTGTCACCACAATGCTCTCCTCTGGGGGACAAAATGATATTTTATACAGTCAGATAAATGTGTACAGTGCTGACAAAAAGACTCTGATTTAGGCTGTTGCCCCTTTAGAGGAAAATTGGTAAAAGGAGCATTTTTTGATGGTGTTTGGCTGTTGGTGGCACCTTGGTCTCCACTCCAAGATGACACTATAGAAATATCTTAGAGCTTTGAAGAAAATTTAAACATACAAATACATATGGTATTTTTGCTACTAGTGATTAAGACATTTATTTAGAAGTCTCCAAGAAGTCAGTTAAAATCTGGGCTCTTCCTCATTAACTTTATCAAGGAGAAGGTCTGAGGGATAGAGAATTAAGGCAGTTACCCACTAGAGTGAAGCTACTTATTTCTACAACACAGTTGATTTTTTTAATTATTTATATAATTTTTAATTGAGTCCTGAGGAATTTCACATCATGCATCTCAATCCCACTTATTTCCCCGTCCCTCCATGTATTACCACTTCACTCTTGTAGTGTCGCCCTCCCAAAAGAAAAACTAAAAAAGAAATAATACAAATAAGATAAAAGTAAACACACAGCTTAGTTGTAAATGTTCATTACATAGTGAGTTGTTGGTCAGGTTCCAGGCTTTTGGTTTCTGGCATATCATCAATACTGGATACTCACCAAAACTCCTCACAGATATCCTGCAGCTGTTCGAGTCATGGAGAGCCTGTGGCTTCAGTTGTGTAGACCCAGTCCCATCATGAGCTCCAGCAGGTCACAGATCGGGTAGATGTTGGGGAATGTCAACTCAAAGCCTTGGATGTGTGTCTGGGTGGTAGCTGGTCTTACCCTGCCACTGGAACCACCCTTGTCAGGTGAGGGGCAGAGTCAGCTCTCCCACCCTCCCACACCTATGGTGAGGGGTAGTGTCAACTTTCCCAAGTGTTGGGGTGTGGCTTTCCTATTAGGGGCAGGGACAGCTTTCCTGTACCTGGATCATCTGGTCATTATCCAGAGCCCTCAATGGGATGGGTCAGCTCTAGTGAGGGGGCAGTGATCATATCTCCCTGGGCTAGTGCAGGGTGGGACCAGTACAACAGGACTCTCATACTTCAACATATGTTTTGCTTGGGCCCCTGTGGTAACACAGGCAATAGACATCAACACAGATCCAAGCTGCAGCAGCACCACAGACCCAGACACGGCCGTCAACAGTGGCTTGAGTCTGGTTGTCACCATAGAACCAGATGGCAGTGCAGGCCTCTCAGATCAGTTTGGGCCCAGCAACAGCATGGTCCCTGAACTTTAAACGGCCCCAAGTGGCAGCCCCAAACCCCAGGCAGTCACACAGCCTTTGATGGTAACAGGAACCATGGACTTCAACACAGACACTATTGTGGGAGGGCCACAGACACAGACACAGCCTCTGGCTATAGCATTGACCTGGAATTCAACATGGCCCTGGATGGTAGCAAAGGTCACCCCTATCTGAATGGTCCTGGTGATAGCATGACCCTGGGCACCAAGATGGCCTTAGATGTTGTCCTAGTCCCTGGGCATCTGCACTGCCTTTGGTGATAACTGGAGTCGTGGACATTGACACAGACCCTGGCCACAGTAGGGCAGCTCAGGCCTGGATGACTCCATGGGGCAGTACAGGCCACTTAGTCAGCAGCACATCCCTCAGATGTCAGCAGGCAGCAGCCCAGAAGCCCTGCATCCTTGTGGTCTTTGGTGGCAACACAGGCCATGGACATCAACACAGATGGCAACCCCCGCCCCCTCCCTTGTAGGATCACAAACCCAGATATGTGCCACACCAAATCCCGTAGATTCTGTGTGACAATTTCCACAGACTGAAGTGATAACTTCAAAAGAACGAGGTCTCTTGGAAGCGGTTGTGGAACTCTCAGCCAGAGGAAAGTATTGAGCCGTAGTTCTCACGGCAATCTCTGTTTCTCTATTATTTTCTCATTAACAGAATGTTCCTGAAAGCCTACACTGACATTTTAAACAAAAGATACAAATGAAAAACCGTTCCCTGAGATGTGGTCACTGAATACGACCTCGTCTCCAGGAAAAGCAGTGCTTTTCAAATCATTCACGTCATTCAAATAAGTACACATAGTATTGATGAACTATCCCAACAATAAAATTTCATATGCTTGTACATGTGTAATGGAGAGTAGGTTTAAACGTTTGGTAAAGAAAGCCTTTTGATAAGAAAAAGTCAAAATATTTCAAAGACTCACAGGAGTTAGGCAACAAATATTAAACAATAACTGACCATAAAAATTTATTAACCTGATCTTAGAAAACAGGCGGTTAGCTGTGGTTAGCCTTGAATGATTTTCTGATCTATTGTTAGCTTTGGATAAGTTGTGTGTTACTGTGCCTGATAACAATGATGCCGTTTGTTCTATCCGGGTTTGCTTCAGTAAACACAATCTCTGAGAAACCATGTTTTATCATGGATAAAAAAGCCTTGCTTGAAAGCTGCAAAATACACTCAGATCCAAACTGCCTCTGTGTTTGTTTCTGTTAGTCACTGACAAATTCTTACCCACCTAGTCTTCGAGAGCCCTCATCCCAGGGACCCTCATACCTTGCTGGGGTGGTCCATGACACACATGGTCCTCGGCAGCAGCTTGAGCCTGGATGTCACCATAGCCCCTGGTAGATGTGCAGGCCACTCAGATCAGCATCAGCACAGCTGCAAGGTGGCCCTCAGACAACAACATGGCCCCAGGTGGCAGCCCTGCACAGCCTTCAAAGGTACCAGGAGCCATGGAAATCAACACAGACCTTGGCTGTGGCAGGGCCACAGACCCAGACATGGCCCTTGGCAGCAGCCCAGGGTCTCACTGTAACCCCAGGTGGCAGGCAAATCTCTCACATCAGCTTGTTCCTCAGCACTTGGCCTCTTCAGATGTTTCTCTCTATAGGACATGTGCCATTCAGCCTCCCTCTCTCTCATCCCCCACCACAATGGTATCTAACGACCGCTGCCCTGTGGCATCAGGTGGCCCTGCGGTTTCTTCTTCCCCAGGGCAAACAGTTGTGGGCAAGCGTGTTTGTCTCCATCTTGTTCTGCTTGAACATAATTGCTCCAAGCAGCCTTGTGAATTCTTCTCCCCCAACAGTTGATTTCTAATGTATGCTTTAACCTCTATCGGTTACTATTTAGAACAAACTGACTATATCTCTTAACTTTATTTCTCAGTTTATGATAATTTTCTAGGATCACCGAATAGATTGCCTTTTTAAGACCCAAAGGGAAGTTCCTACATAAATGGACCGAAATTATGCCTGTAGGTAGAGAAAATTCTTCCCTAAGGTTATTTTTTGCGAAGCAGTTAAATTGGTAGAGGCATTTTTCTTAAATGCTAAATCACTGTTGTGTCAGACTCAAACTGTTCCCACAGGGTCATGTGTTGAGCACTTGGTCCGCAGCTGGTGGCTCTGTCTTGGAAGGTTATGGGACTAATGGAGGTAGAGCCTACCTGGAGGAAGGATGTTGCTGGGGAACCCACTCACCTTGAGATTTGCAGCCAGGCCCTGCTCCTTGTCCCTCTGGGCCTTCAGAGGCCTGGGATGTCACATTCATACTCCTACTGCCACAACTGTGAGCTGTTTCTGCCCCATGCATTCCTGGCCATGATGAACTATACCCTCAAGCCATGAGCCAAAATACCCCAACCCCTTGCTTAAGTTCCTCCTTGTCAAGAATGTGGCCAAGGTGATGAGGAAAGAAATGAATACAGTTATTAAAATGGAATTGTGTGCCTATAGATCTCATCCTCCTGGAAAGTTTTGATTGATCAGTGTACACATATTGGCATGTATGTGTATGCACCTATGTGTACACACACATATTCCTGAAACAACCTGTTTTTACCTCATGTTCTCAGTGTTGTTTTACTTAGTTGGGCACATGTTTTCTGCCTTTAAAACCCCAAGTGTCAAATATTTGGCTAGTTTTCCTAATGTTTGCAACTGTTTATTGGTAGTCATAAGAATGCCTTAGTTTAATGGAAATTTTTATTAACAGTTTCTTTGTAAACCTGCATTCCAAATTCTATAAGACAATGAAAGTGAGTTTACTGTGATATGCCAAGTATTTGTTACAACCACACTGGCTACGATCCACACCCCACGCTGCCAGTCTCTCTGTCTTCTTCCTGTGATGCTGGGGGTCAAAGTCACTTCTCACACTCTAGGCAAGAACTTCACTGCCAGTCCTTGAGTTTTTGAAGCAGTGCCTTGCTGTGTTTCCTAGGCTGCTGTCCTGCGTCAGTGCTCAGAGCGGTGGGGTTATGCAGCCACGATACGATTCTGCTGTGTTCTTTTCTTCCCTTGTCCCTGCCCCTCTTGGGACACCTTCACTGTTCCACAGCAGGGAGGATGAGCTATGTCTACACAGCAGAAACTAGCATCCCACCACATCACCGCCTTCCACTCTGATTGAATGGAGAGCTAAGACCCATGAGACCCAGGCAACTGTGTGACTAGAGACACAGCTTCTGCTGACCCAGAAGTGGACAGATTTTTAATTTTTGATCCACCAGGCAGTGATGGAGCATGCCTTTAATCCCAGCACTTGGGAGGCAGAGGCAGATAGATCTCTGTGAGTTCAAGGCCAGCCTGGTCTACAAAGCTACACAGAAAAACCCCGTTTTGAAATACCAAAAAGAAAGAAAAAAAGAAAGAAAAAGTTTCATCCATTGAGCCCCCTCTCACTCTTCCATCACATCAGGTTAAGGGGAACATGAATGATCAACTGAGGAAACATGCTGGGAGTAATAGGAAATAGATACCCCTTCTGATCAGCTTTGGGAGGCCCAATGCCTGGAACTTGCCCTGGATCTGTTTTTTCTTCGCCTCCTCTATTTTAGGTGCATTTAAATAGAAATGAGGGAGGCCAAATATCTAGACTTCTTGACAGACTACGGCTTCTATTCATTGTCTGTATAGGCTGGTGAGGAAGTTCAACGCCCTTTGCTAATGATAGGGGTTATTCCTGTCAAGCTATTTCAGTAGTGACTTTACTTAATGGTGTTTGTCCATTTATTCTTGGTGTCTCTCAGTTGGAGGTATTGTGCCTGCCGTGCTCATGTCTCACTGTCAGCACCCTGCCTCCTCCTTCCCATTGCACACATTCATTCATTGCAGTCAGCTCAAGAATGTAGTCCCACCCTCATCCTTCAGCAGCCAAGTCAACAAATGAAGGACAACACGGCCCTTGGACCTTAAGATGCTGTCTCCACCCCCATTTGCAACTCGTGGGAGCTAAACAAGATCATCTGGGAAGCAAGTCTCCAACATGGGGATGGGAAGATTGGTCTCTTCTTGGAGGCAGAAGAAACTGCAACGCTTTCCTTTCTGTGGCTCTGGAGTGGAAGTGGCCCTACTTTCCCTCTCTTTCCTGTTGGTGGCAGGAAGTGGGGTGGGGTGCAGCAGAGGCAGAAGGAACAGTTCAGCTATGTTATCCTGGGAGGATGTGCTTGGTTCCTGGGTATGGCAGATCTTGGATTTTAAAATGTGGGATACTTTGTGGGTTTTAGCTTTAGTTTGAGATTTTAGATGCAGCTCAAGGGCAACGACGGAAGTCTTATGTTTGTTGCTTGAGTTAGGGTAAGAGCTTGAACTCTGGCAGGTCTAACTAACCAGATTTGGGCACTTGTCCTCAATGGGCAAAATAAACAGAAAAAGTATTAAAGAGAAACAGAAAAAGATTTATTCAGTGTGGACACATTGGGAAGAGGTACATAGAGATTTGGTTACATCCCCCAGTCCATCTTCAGGTTCTAGATTAGAGTAAGGTTTAAACAAAAGACAAGAAGTATGTATAACTAGTCAGTCTGGGTGAGGTTTGTTGTTTAAATAGTTGATAATGAAAGGAAGGGGTGTTTCTAAAACTAGATTTATGTGCTGGGAAGTGGGGGCACACTCCTTTAATCTCAGCACTGGGGAGGCAGAGGCAGGCAGATCTCTGTGACTTTGAGTCCAGCCTGGTCTACAGAGTTCCAGGACAGCTAGGTCTGTCTGTTACACAGAAAAGCCCGGTCTCAAACAAACACCCCTCCAAAACAAAGAAACAACAAACAAAAGTATGCTCATTCCTGACAGGACAGTCACACCTCCTGCCTGCTCAAGGGTTCCATTGCTTCAGAACTGGGCTCTACTACTGCCTATTGAGACACACTTTTCTCATCTGTGAAATAGTCATTGGTGACTGTTCCAGGATCATTTCAATCATGAGGTGGATAGATGGATGTGACCTGGCACCCAAGCCAGAGGTGCCAGTCACTATTCATTTTCTTCTCCACTCCAGTCTTCATTCCAACCCCACCTTGGTTTACTCACAATCACCATTGAGTGCATATGCACCCACATAGAGATAACTCTGTGTGCATGTATGCAAGGAAACCTAGGCTTAGGACACTTCTCCTCCTTTGGATCCATGTATTCTGCTACTGCTGCAACAAACACAGTTTAGACGAAATCTCGAGCATTAGTAACAACAGTCCTACATTCTCAGATGACTCATCAAGTTGTGAGCTGTCCTGGCCACCAGGTACGGACTCCACTTCCTGAGATGTACAGTGTAGGTGTACAGTTACCAGAAACCCTCCCCAGCCTAGTCATAACAGTCTCCATTGCTCCAAAAATGACTAGGATGAAAGAAAAGAAGACCGAAACAAAGAAATGTGATTGTTTTTATGTTTTGCCATCAAGAACACCCTTTGAGTTAAAAAGAAATCGTTCAAGTGAGAACAAACAAATTTGAATAAAAATAAAAGTTTTGATGCTGATTTCTAAACTGAACTGGGTTTAGATAAAAATCTATGAAACAGAATATTTACCCTCAAAATTGTCATCTATGCATGCATATTCATCTCTCGAGTTTTCACATCTTCGAAGAAGATAGACTTTTTTTTAATGACCTGAATACACTCAGAGTTCTTTGAGTTATATAAAACCTATGGTTATAGAAAAAAATCAATTTTTCATTCAGTGAACACACAGAAGAATAATTGTGTAGCTAAAGAGTTTCTGACCTTCTGTTTCAATGCCTGAAAGTCTAGAGATTAAAGCCTAGTAGAGAAGAAATGAAATCACACACACACACACACACACACACACACACACACACACACACACACACACGCGCCCCACTTTCAGTTTCTTCCTCTGACCCATAACTTGGCCCGTTTCAACATCATCACCAATTTTTAACACAACTATAAAGCATCTTCACTGGGCAGCAGTCACCAGCTTGTCTGAGCACAGCATGTAGAACTCCCACTGCTGTGAGCTTCACTTAGAGCTAGACAGAGAAGGCAACAGAAGCCAGAGACTCACTGAGACCATGTCCCCAAGACTCAGGGAAATTGCCTGGAGAGATGGGTCTTGACCATACGTGCCTAAGTTGGCCCCTAGTGAAGGGACCTCAAAAACAGCCTGCCTGAGATTATATACCAAGGCCAAGTAACTGGCTGCTGGGCTGAGGCATCAGAGAAAGCAGTGGGGAGGGCAGAAAGAGCAGGGATGTTCCACCCACCATCTCCCTGTCCCCGGATTTGAGTATCCTGAGCACCCTCTGTTAATCTCAAGAACACCTCCAGAAAGAGAATGGGCCAGCCTGAGACCATGCCTAGCACAGTCCTGCACCCACTACCACGACTATCTCCATGGTTACAAACAATCTCACAAAGATCTACTGTATTTGCTCTCCAAGAATTAGGGGATCTTCCCCCAATTTTTCCATCTGTAGGATCTGTAGAGTATTTTCCTGGCTCATCATATTAAGTTATCAGTAAGCAAGAAGGCCTCCATGACTTCTGCTAAGTTTCTGCTTCCCTACATGTACACAATTGTATACCCACAAACATCCTGTCTCTGGGTTTCTATTGCTTGTGGTGAAACAACACAAAAACAACTTTGGGAGGAAAGGGTTTATTCCACTTACATTTCCATATCACAGTTCATCATCGAAAGCAGATAGGGCAGGAACTCAGAGCAGGAACTTGGAGGTGGGAGCCGATACAGAGGCCTTGGAAGGGTGCTGCTGACTGACTTGTTCTTCATGGCTGGCTCTGCCCTCTCTCTTATAGAATCCAGGACCACCAGCACAGGGATGGCGCCACCCACCATGGGCTGGGCCTCCTACATCCATCACTAAGCAAATACTCTAGCCCAATCTTGCGCAGGCATTTTCTCACTTGATGTTCTCTCCTCTCAGAAGACTATAGCTGGGTCAAACTGGCATAAAACGAGTCAGCCCATAACCTAAAAGTATCTAAGGAGAGGCAGAATATTTTTGTTATTAAGTGGCAAATAAGAAGAACCAAGCCTCTCTCATAATTATGTCTAATTTAAGCCTGTACAAAGGGCTGCTGCAGCTCTGGCAGGCCATCATGCATAGACTCAGTCAGTGAACAGGGTGAGATCATGTAGGAACTCAGGGGGTCTTGTCAATCACTGATTCTAATCTCTTAGCTCACCAAGGGACTGTGGTTCTCTGTATCAGCACAACTTTCTCAAGGTGGCTGATGGGAGGGGATCAGCAGGCCTCATCGAGTGTGTTTCTAAGTGGCTTGCTGCCATCACTGAGCTGCTTAATAACTCAGGAAAGGAAGAAGTATTTCCCTGTGGAGTAAGCTGTGGGCCAGGGACAATGAACAGTCCTCTCCACTGGCTTGCAACTCCATTAGCATTCCTTAAGTGTGTGTGTGTGTGTGTGTGTGTGTGTGTGTGTGTGTGTGTGTGTGTGAGAGAGAGAGAGAGACAGAGACAGAGACAGAGAGAGACAGAGAGACTGCTCACACAGAGGGCAGAGGGAGTTAACTCTCTGATATTGTCACTTTTATATTTGTTCAAGAATAATAATTTTATAATCAGAAAATAGCCTTTAAACATTACCTGCAGCTTCCTGATGTCAATACAAATGCAGAGAGTTGACCCTGGCTGGCAAAGCTGAGACTGCCTGTAAGTGTTACTGTTTCTAGGTGCAACATATTCATTTCCTTCCTTCCTTCCTTCCTTCCTCCCTCCCTTCCTCCCTTCTTTCCCTCTCTCCTTCCATCTGTCTCCCCCTCCCTCCCTCCCTCCCTCCTTCCCTCCCTCCCTCCTGCATTCCTTCCATCCTTCCTCTTTGTTCACTTTTGGACAGTCTTGCCATGCAGGTCAGGCTGGACTTGAACAGTCTTAGGGGTGTGGGGCAGCCTCCAAAGGGCTAGGATTACAGTCATGTTGCCACAGCCAGTTCTATGAAGTTTAGCTTGCAGTGGTCTGCAGCTCTGCTAACATTGCACCACATCTGCTGTCTGTGAAGTAGGACTCTGCACTGTGTGCAAGATGAGCGCTGGAGCAAATCAGGAGGCTGTTCCTGCGGAAGGTGCCTCTTTGATTTTAGAGGCAACCCCAAGTGAAAGGCAATCATGATGCAGCAGATGGCACCCAAGGATGCATGATTCTCCCTGTGGGGACGACCAAGCCCAAAGGTTGCCCCGGGGGTGGGGGGGCATCTATGAACAGATCTGACTGTTAGTTCTTCCCCTGCATCTGCCTTCTCACATTCCCCTGCCTTTGGGAGCCTAAAGCCATTTTCCTTTGTCATTATTATCTCTACAAATTCGTGTGCCAGGGGCTTTTTACACTTTAGTAAGATTTTTTTTTATGTGTATGTGTGAGTTTATTTTGTACGCCATACATATGTGGGTGCCTGCAGAGACCAGAGGAGGTCAGATTCCTGGAGTTGAAGTTCCAGGCAGTTGTAAGCTACCTGGTGTGGATGCTGGGTACCAACTCAGGTTCTCCAAAGAGCAGAAAACACACTTAACTGCTGAGCCGGCTCTCCAGCCCCTGTCAGCCAGAGTGCCTGCCAAGCCACTGCCTTAAAAGCTCCTTTACAGTCTCCTGTACAGAGTGTGCTGTATGGGCTACATTGCTTTTTTTTTTTCTAATTCTTTTGTTATAGTGATCTGCACCAATTATGAATTTATAAGACTTAAGGAAAATTTATATTTCTTCACAACAACATAGTCTCTTTTTGAGGTATATTAATGAAAAAGAAGCACTAAGGCACAGAGGGTGAGAAAAAGATTATTTACCAGTGATTGTTTTGAACTCTTCACACAGCATCTTCCCTTAGTAGCAGCAGATGTATGTAAAGACCAAATCCTACTTATAGACACCGTGTTTTCAACAAATATCCAAATTTGGAGATTTTATAAATCTTGTAAGGATTAAGTGAGCTACTATTTTGCTGTCTTAAAACATTACAAATCGTGAAAAATTCAGAATCTCAATAAATTGCTTCTGATTCTGACAGGGAACATGGAACATGCTGTTTGAATTTCCCTGTCAATTTTTAAACTATTATCACAAAATAAAATTATATTACTTGGGAAAGTTGTGTTGTATTTCAAACTGATGCCTGGCAGTTATTTTTCTGTCAAGGCAATGTTTTGATTTGACCTTGGCTTAATTGGTCTTTGGGAAGAAGCAAGCATCACTACCTAAACAATGGCCTGAAGGATTATGGTCCAGAGGAGGAAAGAGAATAAGCAGGCCTCTTCCCACAGAGAGCAGAGTGGGAGAATGGGGTAGGAAGGGCGCCTGCAATCTTTAGAGACCCCATCAATCAGATTAAACCTGGATCACTATCTATCGCTGTCTTAAAACCACCTGAGAATTTGGTGGTTTCACACAACCCCCATTTTACCTGTTCACAGTTCTGTGGGTCTATAGTCTGCCATGGACCCTCCTGCGGCCCTTCTGCTGGTTTTATCTGGGTTACACCTGTGCCTACAATCACCTGCAGAAAAGAAAAGCTGTAAGGCTGCTAAATGCAGAGAAGTTCAGAAGTTGAAGCTCACTCACCTGCATAGAGCTCTGCTGGGGAAGTATGTGGCAATGTAAGCCAAAAGGAGAAAAGGTTCCTTCACTGTCAAAGACCTGGGCAGGGAGGAATTAGAATTACTGCCACAACCTCTGTGAGCCATCTTGCACAAAGTCCTTTTCCTCTCTAGGACAGAGGGACAAAAGCCATGCAAAGGGTCTCTTTGCATCCTCACCAGTTTTTTTTTTTAGCTGTGTCTTCTAATTCCTAAAAATCATAAACAGTGCTTTTAATCATGAACCTAGATTATATATGGCAGAACTATGCATATATATGGCATAATTCCAGAATTTTAAAATATATTTGCTATAGTTAAATGTCCTCCAAAGACACGTGTTTAACGGGCAGGGGAAGGAACCTCACACAGGTGGGTGGTGGGAACTTAGGTCACTGGGGCATGTCCTTAAGAGAGTTAGGACTCTGGCTCCCTTGCTTCCTGGACTCGGTGATATAAGCAACCCTTCCTTTGTTGTGTGCTCTTGTTCTGATGCATTGCACTGCCAACAGCCCAAAGCAACAGGAAACTCTATGGAATGAATCCTTGGATACTGTGAACCAAAAGGAACCATTCCTCTTTACAAGTTGCTTGTGCATATGTGTGCATGTTTGAACCAGTGGATGTTCACGTGGGTACGTGTGTGTACATCAGGGGTCAACTCCCTGGGTCTTGTTTTCTGGGAGCCCCTCAAACTGTGAGCCAATAAACCTCTCCTCCTTGAAGTTGCTTCTGTGAGGTATTTGTTCACAAAGTTGTGAAATGTAACGGGAAATCAGTACAATGAAGTGTGGGTATTACCACGACAAAACGGACCACATAGTCCGTAGACCTCCTGAGCTGGCTTGTGGGAGGAATGTGAGAGGGCTGAATTAGAGAAGCCTGAGAGTGCTACAGCTTCCACTGAATGGGCCATGCTGGTGGGAGTTTGGAAAGCCAGAGAGCTGACGGAAATGAGGGCAGGGAAATTGCCGTGGGGCATTCTGGGAAAAAAAAATCTACCTGGGGCATTCTGGGAAAAAAATCTACCTGTTTCTAGCAGCATGAGGAGGAATTTAAAGGTGCCGGGCTAAGACATCAGGCAAAGTGTTCTAGCATGTTTCTGGCATAAAACTCTCTAATCTCTGCCCCGATCTGGTCATCAGAAACACTGTCCTAATCTAAGACAAAATAATATTAATACCAATAACACGTACCTCATCCCTCTTAGGAAGACAAGGAGGAACTGGAAGCAAAGAGAGACTAACGACCCTACTTTCCCAGCATGACACATGGTACATGATAAAGTCATGAACTCATCACGTGGCACTGTGCCTTGTACCAAATCAAGCTGTGGAGAGAATGACTTCAATTATCCTTCAAGGCAATAGGTATTCATTCATGAAGGCATATCAAAATAATTGAAAAATGTTGAGAGATAAATTAAAATGAGTGCAACACAGCAAATAAATAAATAAAACAAAAATCTAGTGTAATTGTCTTTGATATGCCACATCCTTGCTTCAAAATCTGTTACTCTTTACTGTCCTACACCTAAGTGATTGATCAAACAAATCAACAAAGTGAGGAATCATAAAACATGTTGTATGAACACCCAAGATTATGTATTTGGCTGCAATGCATGTACTTGGAGCCTCAGCCTACTCTGAGGCAGCAGCGGTGTCTGGGATTGAGAGGTGTCTAACCACACTCAGGCTGCACCATCCTATTATCAGAAGCTTCCTTTCTTTAAAGTGGCTAAAACATTAAAGGTTCTGTCTTCTTGTGAAGAAACCTAAGCTCAGAAACTTCCTGGGGCTTTGCATACTTTATCTCCCCACTCCCACTGTGTGTGTGTGTGTGTGTGTGTGTGTGTGTGTGTGCATGTGTTTGTGTATATGCTTGTTTATATATGCTTGTGTGTATGTATATATGTGTATGTGTATGTTTGTGTGTGTATGTGTATATGTTGTTTGTTATGTTTCTGTGTGTATGTATGTTTGTATGTGTGTGTGTATATGTTGGTTTGTGTGTTTTTATGTGTGTACATGTATGTTTGTGTGTGTGTATGTGTATGTGTAGGTCAGAGGTCAACCTTGATAATGGATGGACATCTTCCTTTGAACATAGTCTTTTACTGGAACTCAGACCTTACCCACTAGGCTAAGCTAGCTGGCTGGTGAGCCCAGAGCTGCCCTTGCCCCATCAGCCTGGGATTTTGAATGTGCACTGCTATGCTGGCTTTTTACAAGGGTGCTAAGGATCAAACTCAAGTCTTCCTTGAACTCAAGGTGAGAGCAGAAATGGTAGATGCTGAGCTCAGACACAGGAGGCAAATTCCCCTAAGGGAAAGACAAGCATGGACTACCTAAGGAGTTCACTGATTGTTTATCAGTCATTGATGGATGAGCTTTTGTCAAAAGCCTGTGGTCATCTCCATACATGCAGAAAAGGCCAACTTCCCTTCATGATAAAAGTTCAGACAAAACCAGGAATAGAAGGAGCATAACTTAACATAATGAAGGCTGTATATAACAAACATATTGCTAACACTAATAGTAACAGAGAGAGAACTGAAAGCACTTCCTCTAAAATCAGGAAGGAGACAGTGATGTCTACTTCTCCACCTTTCTCAACATAATGGTAGCTCCTTGAGTAAGTCTATTAATTACTGTATTTCCAACACAGGGCATTATGGGGCCAGTCCCTAGGAGAGACTCCCAGATGCTTGTTGAACTGAATACCCTTGAGCTCCAGCCACTCTAAGTGTCTGTCATCTCTACTCCAACTTCAGGGAGGAGAATAAGCATGGACAGGACAGACACAGCTCCATTCCACTCACCTTCTTTATAGACAACCTGTCCCAAAAGTTCTATCTCTTTTGGGGGTGAATGCAACAGCTCATCCTTTGTAGACAAAGTAAAAGGATAAATTAAACCAAACATAAAATTAATTTTCATAGATTTAACTTCGTAGTAGAATGTGTGACGCTTTGGGTAAGAACTAACGTTAATGTCCTCTCCAATGGAAGAAAACAGGGGAAGAAGAGAGGGCAGAGAAGAGAAGGAATCAGTGAAAGCAGTAGAAGATGGAGACACAGAAAATGATGAAAACGAACAATAGGTCTTCAAGAAAAATTTGAAAAAAAAGCAGCATTTCTCCGTGATGAATCAGGGTTAGTCAAGCCCTTTTCTAGTAAAATGATCTCCTGTAGAAAGAAAAGCAACCACAAAGTTTTTTTTCCCCTTCTCATTCTCTCTTGCTCTTGCCACCTTACAATTTGTACACAGGGTATTTTAACCTTATTTAAACTTTCTGAAGTGGATCTTCTCCCATGGGGAGCTTTCTTAGTAGTGGACATGAATCACTCCTTCAACTTTTCAAGCCCTTAATGCTCCTTGACATTCAGCATCTAATGAATTGGCTAAAACTGGCTATTAATGAATACTGCTAAGAGTCATAGCAAGATAAATATTTTCCATGGATTCGTGTGATGTTTGAATAGAACAGAAAGGGATACTGTCTACTATGACACATAAAACATCCTTAATTTGGAGTCATAAGATCAAGACCTCAGTCCAAGACAGAGCCACCAAGTCATCTCAACAAAAGCTGTTTGCTGTCTGTGACTCTCAGCCATCAATTCATCCACAGTGACAACTGTCTCAGTGAGCAGGAGAGAGTTTTTATGAGAAGTCTCCAAGCATTGAGGCTGTATTTGCATGGGTGGGACTTAGGGAGGTGTGGCAGCCACAGAATTCTTAGAGAGTTTGTCAGCAGGGGTGGGGGGTTGGGGGTGGGAGGAGGCACAAGAGAGTCAAGAGGACTCACAAGGGTCTTATCCAGGAGACCTCAGGAGGAAGAACAGTAGCACAGTAGTGTCCCTTTGGGCAAAAAGGAAAGCCTAGGAATCAGGTCAGCTCTTGGGAAGGGCATGGGAGGAAAGTACAAGTGAAAACTCACTGCAGATACGTATTGGGAAAATCTGGTTTTGTCATTAAATATCTTGTTTTCTCCATCTATAGTGATTGAGAGTTTTGCTGGATATAGTAGCCTAGGATGGCATCCGTGTTCTCTTAATACTTTTAGAACATCTATCCAGGACCTTCTGGCCTTGAGGGTTTTTGCTTTGACTCCAAAATTTAAGTTCAAGGACAAGTTACTGGGTAAAAGGATTTCTATTTTTGTTTCCACAGAAAATGAAAAGCTGTGGATTGCTTCCAGACTAATGTCGTTTGAGCAAGCCAGACCCCCTGAAACAGTGTTCCTGGTGATCCAACATTCAAAACAGCTGGACAAAGCAGCCTTACAGACTACAGCCAGGATTTCTGCATCTTCTTAGAATCCCCTGTGACAGTGCCCCTTACCAGCAGGAAGTAGTTTGGAAAGAACGACGCCCAAATTCCCAAATATTGTCTATAAATGTTTGTTTTCATTTAAATGGACTTGGTTATATACAATAAATATATATAAAAAAAATTTAAAAAATTAAAAAAAAAAAAGACAAAAAAACTCACTGCATAGCCTCGAAGTCAGTTCAGACCCTTTGGTAGCAGATGGCTGCTAAGACTGCAGGAGCTGTCTCTGAATAGCAAGGGAGGAAGCTCTGATCTGCATACCCAGATCTCCTAGGTGGCTTGCTTGGAAGGGGTCCCAGCTCTTCAAGAACTTTGTCATGGAAGAGATAGCTTTTGCTATCAAGAAACACTCAGCACTCAAGAGGCAGGCAGGTGGATCTCTGGAGTTTAAGGCCAGCCTGTTCTACAGAGTGAGTTCCAGGACAGTCAGGGTTATGTGCTATCTGTCTAAAACAAGCAAGCAAGCAAACAAACAAACAAACACAAAACGTGAATAAAAGCAAAGCTTCTCTGAATTGTGGGAAGAATAAATGTGCACAAAGGACCTAGTACAGTGCTCGGTGTGTAGCAAACAGTGAGCAGCTGTCACTAGGCTCTGTCACCACTATATTAATAATTACGAAGTTGGAGGACATGGGGAAGATAAAGTCATGGACAAAGGGGACTGGGTTTCTTCTGAATTACTCTAGAGAGAATTAGAATTTCTCTGGATATGAGGAACATAGTTTTAGTTCCTGGGTTCTCTTCTGCTGGACCTTCTGAACTGTGGTGGGAGAGGGTGAGGAAGTACAGATGTGAGGCTAGCACAGCTGGGGCATCCAGCCTCCTCCCAAGCTCGAGGGCATCCCCAGTACACATTAGATTAGATATTTCTGTTAAAGAATTGTATCTGTATGCACATATGCTTTAATGTGTTTTATCAGAAATACTAGCAAAGGGGGCCAAGGGGTCCTCCCAAAGACTGGGCAAGAGCTTGGCACTCAGGTCTCTTCCTGAGTCCTTCCTGGTGCTACCCTCACTCCTCTCTCCTACCTGAGCAGGCAGGTACAAGACCTGGGGGGCTCAAACCAGCTGGGTTGGAAACCCTGAGGTGTCACCCTCAGAGTCTCCACATTTGTCCTCACACCTCACAGCTTTCTGTGACACCCCTTCATGAAGCATCCACGTTTCCTAAATCCCCCTATTTGGAGACAAAGTTTATTCTGCATGGTGCTTTGGGGTGAAATTGTCCTCTTGGGAAGACTGACCTGAGTTTTTGGAGTGGTTTTCTTTTGAGTACTCACTGTTGGCTCCCAGTCACACTTGTCAGAGTTCTGAATGTGATGACTGGCACAGGGTTAGACTAGCCATAGACTAGCAGCTCTATGGCTGCAGGTCATGCTTCCCTCCCTATAGGAGAGAGAACAAAGGGAAACCAAGTGTGCATTCGTGACTCAGATGTTAAAGGCAGAAAACGTCTAATCTTACTGGGTGGTGAACACTCTCATATGACATGATCTTCTCTGTCTCATTGGCACGCAGGCAGATCTATTTCATTAGCATATCTGTGTCATATTTTCATTAGCATGTCTGTCTTATATACACATTAGCATACAGCCTACATCCTGTTCATTCAGTTGGATTATCTTTCATTTGAAAGAATCATCCAAACTTAACTTCATGTTGATATCCACTATATTGTCGATAATCTCTCCAGTTCTTTGTGTTTTAAAAATGCAACTAGTCAGAAAAAAAATTCTTGTTAAATCAGTAACACGTGTCGTTTTTAAAAGTGAAAATGTTCAATTTATATATTATTGTTTTTTATTATTTCTCATTTCAATACTACAATTCATTGGAAAGAATCATTTAAGCATTCTGTCATTTCAAAATATATTCAACTTTAATTAGAAATATTTCCAGTTTCTCCTATCTCTAGAATAAGGCAGTTATCCCTCCATGGGGGATATGTTTGCAAAGTCCTTTTGTGCACCAGGGATACATCCTGGCTCCACTGTCTGAGGTCTCTTAGACTGCTCAGACCTTCTGGCTGAGACCCATATTCAGGGGGGTCCAAGTCAGTCCCCTGTTGGCTTCCCAGCTATCAGTCTAGTGGCCCTTAGCTCCTCCTTGTTCAGGTAAGCTGTCTCTATGTACTTCTACCGCATGGTCTTGTCCTCTCCATCTGCTTCTGGGTTCTAGTTCGACTCAGTGTTTATGTATGGGTGTTTGCTCCTATTTTCAACAGGCATTAGTTGAGGACTCCATGGAGAAGTTAGTTATTGATCTCACTCTCTGGGAAGGGCATTTATGATAGCCTTTCCACGGGAGCTGAGATTGTTAGTTGGGAGCAGTCTTGTAGTTCCCTCGACCTTTCTTTGTGTTCAACTTTATCTTCAAACCAATATTGGCTCCCTCTTTTATGTTCTCTCTCTCTCTCTCTCTCTCTCTCTCTCTCTCTCTCTCTCTCTCTCTCCTATTTTCCATTCCTAACCAGGCTCAATCCTCCTGGTCCCACATGCCTTCCTCTCCTCCCCCTCATTTTCTCCTGGACCTGTCAGATCTACATGACCCCAACTGGATGGCATTCCCCTACATATGGTATTGTGGTGGGGGGTTGGGAGGGGAGGGTGTTTAGAGTGCATGTGAGAGGGCAGAGAGGGCAAAAGGGAGGGAAGGAGGGAGGGAGGGCTGGAGGGGAGGGAGGGAGGGAGGGAGAGGGAACTGGGATCGACATGTAAAATAATAAATTAAAAAAAAAAAAAAAAAAACGCTTTGACTCCAAAATTTAAGTTGAAGAACAAGTTACTGGGGAAAAGGATTTCTATTTTTGTTTCCACAGAAAATGAAAAGATGTGGATTCCTTCCAGACTAATGTGGTTTGATCACGCCAGACCGCCTGAAACAGAGTACAAGCTGATCCTACATTCCAAACAGCTGGACAAAACAGCCCTACAGACTACAGCTAGGATATCTGAATCTTCTTCGAATCCCCCAAGACAGTGCCCCTTACCAGCAGGAAGTAGTTTGGAAAGAACGACGCCCAAATTCCCAAATATTGTGTATAAATGTTTGTTTTCATTTAATTGGATTTTGTTATATAAAATTAAATAAAAAAAATATAAAAAAATAAAAACCACAAAAAAAAATATTTCCAGCTAACTAGAATTAGGTCATGCCAAACTTTCCAAAATATTACACTTGAAGTTTTGGTTGACAGTTGACATCCCCCAAAACATTAATATACATAGTGAAGAATAGTCCTGATCAATACTTTTAGTCATTTTTATTTAGAAAAGAAAACCTCCCACAGTTACTGGAGGTCCTGATGGGCCCTAGAGGTTCACAAAATAATTGCTTTCAGAGAGAAATGTTCAAGGAATGTATGAGTCGTTTTCCAGGCAATCACCCACTCCTTTCTCTGATGGTTAGCCGGTTTACAATTTCACAAGTGAAAACATCACTTTTTCATATTGTTACAGAACCTGGATTGTGAGCAGCAGGACTCAGGGCAGAAGACAACTGTAAGTAAAGAGTGAGGTGCCAGGAGCCATCTGGCCACTTTCATTCACTGACTTCCCACTTGCTCATGGAGGTGGTGTGTGCTCCCAGACAGCCACCTGCACAACTTTCCACTGCGTGGAATCCCATCTCCTTAATCAAAACGAAACAAAAGGTAGTGTTGAGCTCCTTGGGCCTAAAAAGATTTCCTTCCTGATACATTATCTTGTTAACCCATTGCATCACTCAAAAAACCAAATACCCCCAGCTCAGCACACAGGAAATGTAAGAAAAAGAGGAAATAGAAAATACAGTGTTATACACATGTGTACCACACACACACACACACACACACACACACAGAGAGAGAGAGAGAGAGAGAGAGAGAGAGAGAGAGAGAGAGAGAGAGAGAGAATATAGAAGAGTCAGTCATTTATTAAGTCATGTCCAAGGACATTTAGTATATTTTAAATTATAAACCTTTACAATTTTCTAATTTTCCAAAGGAAGTAACAAATTATGGCTCAGTCCCGAATTGCTAGAATTACGTAACAGAGGTCTACACTTACATGCACAGAACTTGCAGCTGGCTCAGTTCTCCATTACAGATGCCATCTTCCTGTGAGCCCGGGTTCTGCTGGAACAAGGGAGGTTTGGACACATTGGTGAATGATTAACCACTGACACAGTATCCCTGTGGCTTAACTCAGTCTGTTTAAATATGTGACAAATGACAGCCCCATCTGGTTCTGACGGTTGCTTTGGTAAATTCAGTCATTGGTACATGCTCATCCTTCAGGATTTCTCCCTTCTGGGTGATGATAGGAAGTGTTTTCCTGCGCTCTGAGGTACCACGATGGGGGAGATGGGCATCCTGGTGCCAGAGTGTCCTCTGAGACTGGGCTGCCTGGGTGAGTGCCTGTTCTGAGGTCTGAGGCTGGGGTATCTGGTCTGGGCTCTCTCAGCTTGGTATGATCTCATCTCAATTGTGGCTTGGCCAGCAATGTTTGATTTCAACCTGGCTTCGGAGTCCTGTCGGGCAGCCAGAGCATCAGCTGCCTTCTGTAGCTCTCTTTTTGCCAGCAGGGATTTCTGAACTTCGTGCTGCTAGTCCAGCAGGGGCTACAAGCCACGAGGACAGTGTGAGGTTCGGAGGATCCAGAAGCTCTTTTCTTTCTGGGACTTCAGCCGAGCCATGACTCCTCTGGGCTGGACTCCCTACCTGGACCCAGTTCTATCCACATTCCTTTCCATCTTTGGCAGTTTATGCTGTGCCATCCCTCTTCTCTAACACGCTCGTGCGTCTCAAGAGAAGGCTCTTCACTGTTTTGTTTACAAGTAGCAGGTTTTGTTGCCTTAGCCAAACAATCTTCTTTTTATTCTTTTTCAGAAACAGAACAGTTAATTTACTATCCGCCCCTCTTCACCTGAATTCCTAATCTAATCCTTTCCATTTCCTTGCCCAATATCATAATATCATTTCAAGAGCTTCTTGGCAAAAAAAAAAAAAAAAAAAAAGCAATAAAGTAATAAAGTAATCACATTTTATTTTGGAAATTAGCAAATCTTAAAGTTGGACCCCTTTCCACACATGGCTTGGGTTCACTCCAATACGTTTGTAGTAGCTCTGGGGAGGGTTTGAAATTTTACCATCTGATGGAATTGTTTTTCACTATGTTTTATGGGATTGCATTCCTTCCTTTTTGGATGTCCTGAAATAACCTCTGACCTAGATTTAGCATCACTCACTTGACTTTGCCATAGATTTCTTATAACTGAGAAGGTGTCAGAAGTCTCAGCACCACACTCTACATTTGGGAGATGTGCTCAGAACTCAATTCTAAAGTGAGACTAAACGGGTTCTTTAGAACTCAGTAGATTATAGGTGAGTCCCCAAGGCTCTGCACACAATTTCCTTCAAAAAAGAAAAAAAAAAAAGCCCAAATCTGTCAAAACAAAACTGCCAATTGATTACTTCTATAACCTTTAAATTCAGGGATTTTTTTCTTTAAATAAAAAAAAAAAGAGTCTCGTGAACTTCCTGGAATTATATGTGATATATCTACATTAAAAGCTTTTTACATTTATTTACATGCCATAGTATGTGTGTGGCGGTCAGGGGACAATTTGTTAGAGTCAGTTTTCTTTTTCCACCATACAGGTCTTAGAGATGGAATTTGGCTTTACACTTTGGCAACAAACACCTTAATGCACAGAGCCATCTTGATGGGACTATATATATATATATATATATATATTTTATGGGAGAAAAATGCATAGTTTTCATCAACTTATCAAACATGGGATTTTGATTTACAAAAAAAACCCTGATTTTCTTCTATATTTTCTACTAAATTACTGAGTAAAAAATTATGTTATCAAGGTAGGTAGATATACATAGAAAATTCATCTTTGCAATAAAAGAAATGAAAATGGTCCTTATGGCTGGGAAATAGTTTAAATGGTAAAGTATTTGTCTTGTACATATGAAGGTCTTGTTTTGAGCTTGAGAACACACTTGAAAAATAATAAACAAAATCCAGGCAAAATTCCAGCTGCAACATGGAGACAGCAGATCTAAGGGGTTGCCTGTAGCTGGCTCACACACACACACACACACACACACACACACACACACGTACACACGTACACACACATACATACACATATATACACACACGTACATACACACATATATATTCACATACATATGCACACATGCATACATACACACACACACATATTTATATATATACACACTCATGCACACACACACACTCTTGGCCTTCCCTCTCTACTTAAGCCAAACCCAAGGGTTTGCCTTCTCTTGCATATCTGGCACATTTTCAAACTCGTGTTTGCACAATACTGTACTGTTTGGAGCCCTCTCTGGGCAAACTCCTGCCTCCCCTCATGCTGTTCCTTCTTCCCTTTGCATTTATATATAAAGTATAAGACTAAAAAGAAGTATAAGACTATTACCATACCAAACACAAAACATAACTTTATATAAAAATTTATTTCTATGTGGTCTCTCTATGTACACATGTGTATGTATATATGTGTATTATCATATCTATCTATATCTACCTATCTATCATCATCATCTATCACAGTTATCCTTTCAGATACCCCAAATGACCAGATGCTCATGTCTCTTATATATCCACATATAATTTCCATATAATTTGCATATAATTTATGTGCATCCTTTTGTGATCGAAATCATCTCTGGATTATTAATACCAGTTGTACCATCTTATATTTCATTGAGCTACACATAGGGGATAAGACAAGAAGTTCAATGGTGAAAAGTGCATGTTGCTCTTGTAGAGGATCCAATTTCAGTTCTCAGCACCCCTCAGTCAGCTCACAACTGCCTCTAAGTCCAGCTCCAGGAACTCTGATGCTGTCTTCTGACATGTACATATATATTCACACAGTCATATACACTCAAATGAAAACATAAAAATCTTTAAAATCTGCATGTGTTTAGTACATACTCAGTATTTGTTCAAAAATTTTTGATTGGTGGTTTGTTCACTTCTTGGATGCAGAATCCATGCATAGATCACACATATATTTGTCCAAACACATCATACATATATATTCATACATATCCATCATGTATACGTGTGTTTGAATATATATATTGTATTATATGTTTGTATGTGTATATGTGTGTGCATTTATGAGTTTATATGTGTGTGGTCAACTGTGGATATCTCACTGTACTTAATACTGGGTGTTAGTGTTGGGGTATTGATTTTGACCCATTCTAAAACTGGTGAAGTGAGTCAGGTATCAGGCCTTGTGTGTGTAAAAATGATAGCTAGTTTATGAGTGGTATCCAGAGCTATTAAATTTGGCTGAAACTATCTAGGCCCTGGGTCAAAGTTTTCAAAGGAAAACTTGGCCTCTCTGCCGGTGACCACAGTATACAATCAACATCTTGGTTATCTGCTGTCTCAGCATAGACCCCACTGGCATCTGCTGAGCAGACCTGAAGCTATAAGTGGTTCTTAACACAGTGAAAGACATGCCTTTCACACAGAACCCAACACCTCGAACCTCTCTTTTAGACACCATTTTGAAGCACATCGTTCATCTATGAGGCTTCAAATTTCCTCTTTTACTTGCAAAATTCTTTTGAACTGTCAGACTAAAGCGAGCCACTTAGAGATTTCTGTACTTAGAGCTAAGGGGGAAGATAAGGTGGCTGTTTTACGTTCTGGTAAACAGACACACAGTCTGCATAATTGTTGCTTTGCTGGAGAAGACATAGGAACACTCATAGGGAGTATGCAATGCAAAAACAAATAAGCAAGGGGACTGGGGCATGGTTCAGTAGGTTTGATGTCCAGAGAGAAAGAGAGAGAGAGAGAGAGAGAGAGAGAGAGAGAGAGAGAGAGAGAGAGAGAGAGGAAGGATAAGAATAAAACAAGGGACCACAACAAAGGAAGGTGAGATGCAAGACTAAGGAATTCAACTCTAAAAAATTAATTTTCAGTGTTGAGGCCTGAACCCAGAGCCTCATGTCTACTGGGTAAGCACTGTGCCACTGAACTTCTAGAGAAAAGAGTCATTACAATTTCCCCATGCATCCGGTGTGTGTACACAGAGGGGTGGTGTACAGGATTTTCAATCCCTTGGGAAGACCTTTTTAATACAAAGTTTCCCAAGAGTGGAACGGAACACTGTGAGGTTCTGTGGTACTAGAAATATTTGAGTCAACTTAGACAGAGGAATGTCTAAATGCCTTCCAAGCTCTTTGCCATTTCTATGTGACTGGTCAGTATGTGGGCAGACTGTCCTATGGGCTCCCTGTACTGATGGGATTGTGTGGCATGGTGTGGTGTGGCAGTAGCCAGCCACAGTACTTCCTGAGTACTTTCAGGATAGGAGACTGACTTAGGAATCTAGCATAATTTGAATTAATTTACCCTTACACAGTTGCAGGTGGCTCTTCAAGATCTAGAAGTCTGACATTTTCCAGCAACTATCATCGCTTGTACCATTGCATGCTCTGTGCTGGATACTGCATTAAAATCCCTCTACCTAAATAAAGTCCCTCTACCTAGGAGATGTTTCTGCTTTAGAGGAAATATCCTTCAAAGAGATAAGGGCTCTCAGTATTCTTCCTTATTCTATGTAAGTAGAAATCATAGAGAGGTCTAAGAGTGGCTAGCAATGAAACTTCTAATTGGGAAATGCATACAGTCAGAGAATCCCCTCCAGGGCCATGATGGGAGCCCTATGTGTTTAGCTAGCAGGTAGATGTGACTAAAGCTCCTGTCCCCTCCTATCTGGGGTGGAAGGGAAGCAGCTCTGACTGGGCTTAGCCTCTAAGGCATGGCACTGCCCCTGATGAGTGTGCCTGACTGCTCCCTCCGTGGTATGCTAGGTTTTTCAATAATGGTAGAGATTTACTCTGATGCGATAAAGTAACCTCAAGATTCATGTCGCTTCGCCAGAAACAGGAAGTTATTCTAGAATTGTTGTTTCAGGTCAGAAAGAGACCTTGGAGATTATATAATCGAGTCCTACATTGAATGGAGAAGAAAACAAAAGCCCGAAGCCCAACGTAGACTGGTGACTTGCCAAGGTCATATGAGTTTTTAATGGAATATTTCATTTGTGTAAATAAGCAGGTAGCACACAACAATAATCACTCATTGAAAGTCTGATAGTTTCCTTAGAAACAAAGACAAACATTGTGCCTCTTAAATGCTGTGGAGTTGAAGGAGGGTGAGAGGCTTGCTCTCTGGCCTCTAGCGTTCTGGGGCAGCAGAGACCTTTACTGGAACTCAGGTATTTACAGGACTGGACTTCAGCTTGTTCCTACCTCAACAAGGACATCACCAGATATGGGCCAGGAAACAATGTACCCTGTGCACTATTCATACTGGGACCATGTTCTCTCCAAGAAACTTTGTTCCCAGGAGGGAACTTCCCCAACCCTATAATTGCAAGCTCAGTGCTCTAACCCTGAGCTATGTCAGCCACCAAGCAGAAATTCTTCCCCCATGGTCCACTGAACCACCCTCAAACCTCCTGGAGAACTGCAAAATCTAAACAAACAAGTTGTGTTTTCAGTTTGTCTACTTTAAAACCAAACTTCACCCACGTGAAACTGGCTGGCATGCTTCAAATGGTGAAGACTTCTAGGTGCTTTCTGAGCTGGTTCTGACTCACATCTGAGCCACCTATTTATTCTGAGACAGGAGGACTCTCTTTTCAATGTAACCAATTGGTTCATTTCCCCATTGTTTCTCCATTACTACTTAAAGCCTCCCACCCTCCCACCCCCGCCCCCACCCGCAACAACTCCTGGAATGGAGACAGAATCTTGAAAACATTTATTTGGAGGACTGTTTAATGTAGCATTCAGATTTTTGAGGTTCAGAAATCCGATAAAAGGTATCATCATGTCAAGTACTATGATGTACTCAGATTTCTTAAAATTTTCATAGGGCCATTGGCTTTCTGCTGGGGTCCTTTGGATCTAGCACAACTCTGTAAGACTGGCAGTCTCTCGTTAACTCTTTCTTCCATCTACCTAGCAAGCTTCATCTTACTTCACTCTTTACCCTACCCAATACGTCATCTTCTCTGCCAGGCTTCTCTCCTCACCAGGCCCTCTTGTTTGTGGTGATTTTCAGAGTGTCCCTGCCAGGCATCCTATACCTCGTTCCCACTCGCCACAGCGGTTAGGTCCTCCAAGACCAGCCTAAAGACTCTTTGCATAGAAAGCTTCCTCATTAAGCTACCAAGATGTGAGATAATTGTATTTCACATGCTCAGTGGTTGGTATGTTGCATTGCCATCTTCA
Source organism: Phodopus roborovskii (assembly GCF_943737965.1). Classification (NCBI taxonomy): domain Eukaryota; kingdom Metazoa; phylum Chordata; class Mammalia; order Rodentia; family Cricetidae; genus Phodopus; species Phodopus roborovskii. The sequence continues at coordinate 1,568,520 of NW_026126433.1, forward strand.
AACTTTCCAGTAGCAGATGCCACCCTGTCACTGAGTTCTAGCTAACTGTGTACTGTAGAAGTAACACATTACTTCTAGGCCTGGCCCACAAGTGCCCCTTTTGCAAACATCCATACCCTTTCCTCTCCTGGCTAGCATGTTAGCATCCCAGGTAATCTGAAAAGTTCAAGTTGCAGATGACATTTGTCCTAAGTCCCAACTCAGAAGAGAGCTGACTGGGAATTGACTACCCGTATTCAGCCACTGAGATCTGGATTGGCATTTAGTTAAGTTGATATGTGTTGTTATTTAATTCTTCGGGTTTTTGTTTGTTTATTTTTGTATTGTTTTTATTTAATTCTTTGGGTTTTTGTTTGTTTGTTTGCTTGTTTTATTTATTTTTTTATTTATTTATTTTGAGACAGGGTTTCTCTGTATTGCTTTGGAGCCTGTTCTGGAACTAGCTCTGTAGACCAGGCTGGCTTTGAACTCACGGAGATCCACCTGCCTCTGCCTTCTAAGTGCTGGGATTAAAGGCATGCTTCACTACCACCTGGCCTGTTACTTAATTCTTATAACATCTATGAACTTGAAGATGGGAAACAATGAGTGTTTAATTACTTTGGTACTGCTATTTGTACTTGCTCTGATTCTGCGTACACTTGCTGTTTTCTCTTTCTTTTCTTTCTCTCCTTGTTGTTCACCTCCATTCCCTTCCTTCTTTCCTCACAGAGCATCCCATACTTAGGAACTTGCTTAAAATGAACTGTTTTATGCACCTAGGAGGAAATGCACCACTTCCACGCACTGCCAACAGATGGCAGTAATGGCTGCTTGTAGGTTAGCATACCTAGAAAATGAACTCAGGAATGCCTGTTTTGTGCCACATGATGTGCTCTGTCTATACCTTAAGAAGTCTTCTTGAGAATTAGAGTTTTCAGGTTCTTCAGACAACTGGGACATCTATTGCTCTCTCTTCTCAAATGAGTAAATTGGTCCAGAATCATTTAATAATATGTTTGCACCTACTAAATTCTGGTACCACATTGTGTATACATGGAGATGTGTATAGAGAACTGGACCCTGTAAAGAATTATGCCTTGACAGAAGAGAGAGAGAGAGGAGAGAGAGAGAACATAAAAGAGGAAGCCATTATTGAAGAGAAAACTGAACCTAAAGAAAGGTCTAGAGACCTACAAGACTGCCACCAACTAACAATCTGAGCAACTGTGGAAAGGCCCTTCCCGGATAGTGAGATCAACAACTAACTTATCCATCATCATGAAGCCCTCATCTAGTACCTGTTGGGAAAAGAGGCAAACACCCATACCTAAACACCGAGTCGAACTAGAATCCAGATGCAGAGAGAGAGGACAAGACCAGGTTGCAGAAGCACATAGAGACAGCTGACCTGAACAAAGAGGAGCTAATGGGCCCCCAGAATGATAGTTGGGAATCCAGCATGGGACTGACTTAGGCCCCCCTGAATATGGGTCTCAGCTAGAAGGACTGAGCAGTCTAAGAAACCTCAGACAGTGGAACCAGGATGTATTCCTGGCATACAAAATGACCTTGCAGACACATCCCCCATGGAGGAATAACTGCCTTAACCTAGAGACAGGAGAGAAGTCCTAGTCCCTACTTCAAATGACTTGACAGATCTACATGACCCCACGTGGATGGCATTGCACTACATGTGGAATTCGGGTGGGGGGATGGGAGGGGAGGGTGGTCAGGGTGCATGTGAGGGGGCAGAGAGGTTAAGAGGGAGGGAGGGAGGGAGAGGAAACTGGGATCGACATGTAAAATGAAAAAAAAAAAAAGAATTATGCCTTTATCATTAACACTGGTCTGTCCATCTCTCCCAAGGGAAGCAGAGTAGGAAACACAGGACATTTATTCTCAATAGAGAGTATCATGCTACACTAACACCAAATTTAAACTGTGGTTTTAGTTGTGCTTCTCTATGTTTAAATTTTTTTTCAATATACCCCTGCAATCATATAATTTATAAATGTGTATGTATATGTACACACACACACACACACACACACACACACACACACACACACACACTACAGACAATCCAGACTGTATCAGTGATGCCGAGGTGATGGTGAGGACTGGCTTGGTAGAACAGCATGGCTGGCAAGATTGTTCTGCTCTGTCATTCACCCACACTGTGGCTTTTGGAGACCATCTTCCATGTCACCCATCTGCAAAGAAGACAAAGTTAATACATCCACACCCTAGGGTCTTGTGACAATAAACCCTAGCATGAACCAGAGAGCTTGGGAATGAGATATTGGGGGATTCAAATGGATAATTTACATGGAATTACATTGAAATGATCCCCATTTGTCAAAAGAGGATAATTATTTACTGTCTCTTACTCTTACTGGGTTTACTTAAGTTACTTTCTGGTGTGCATGTAATAACATGTCATGAAAGAAAGTGTGGGGAGGGCAGAGCAGAGCGGTGCCTTGTAAGCACAAGAACTTGAATTTAGTCCATAGAACTCATGTAACAAACAAAACCAAAACCCATCTGAGTGTGCTTTAGCACTGGGAAGATGGGAGTAGGTGAATCCGCCCTAGAGTCTAGAACTTGAGAGTTCTTAGTCAGTGAGAGAGCCTGTCTCAAAAAAGAACACACCACACACACACACACACACACACACACACACACAACCAAAAACCAGGAAAAAAATTCTCCCTTGGGCATTTACCCAACCAGATCTGGCTTCATGAGCAATGGCCACCGTTTCCTCTCTGCACGCACCTATTAGCAGCATAGGCGAAAGTATTTGTGGTTTTTCCCCTCTTCAAACATTGGCCATTCCCCTCCATTTTCTCTACTGCATGTATTCTTCTCTGCCACTTCACCTGTGCACTAGGTTTACACCCCCACATGTAATTCATTGAGTCAGTCACCCACACAGTTACTCATTGTGTACCCTTGGCATGCCTGTCTCTACAGGTGTCTTGGCTGCCTCTTGCTTGGTTTCCCATTCTCAGCAGCAGTGATCTGCAGGCATCCTTCAAGTCCACAGCAGTCAAACAAACCCCATGATTAAGCTGACTTGTTATCAGTCTGTCCTGGCATGTGGAGGAGCCTGTGATGATAGAAAAACAAGGAGAGAGTTTGGAAGCGACTTTCAAAGCCGGTGGTCAGTATTCTGTTTAGACCACAGTATCTCAAGTATACTGTTAGGACCACAACAATATTGATCTAACATTTAATATTAGAAGCTATCACAGTCTCTTCATGGAATACTTTGTCTGCATTGAGGACAGGTGATGACTGGCTACTGTGCCCAGAATTCCCTTTGCCCCATTTACCCCAACTCCCTGCCTTTTTGTCACTTAGGATTCCTGGGCAGACACTGGAGGCATTTGTATTGCCATTTGCCCAATTGGTAGCTATGAAACCCAGAAGAAAGAATAACGTAGACTGTGTGCTGTCTTGAACGTTCTTGGTACAATCTGCAAAAGGCCCGCTTTGAGAGAAAACCCTCATGGGTCCGAGTCTAAGATCTGCTGCTTGCTAATAGTTTAGCAGAGCGATCTCCTTGGCTGCTATCAACTTGAGTTTTCTTTTTGTGAAATGGAAAAATTTCATGAAATGCTGAGGTGCCCTTCTGAGTTGCCATGTATAAAATATTCCCTGCATATTAGAATCCTTTCTGCTCTCCTCATTGGCTCACGCACATTCTCAAGAACTAATGAGTTAACATGCAGAACATGCACAAGTGTGTATTAGCTGGGGTGGAAGACAATGCCAGCCCCGTTGACTGTCCAAGAGACTCGGGTATCACAGTGAGTGAGGGCCATTTCAGTACTTGGTGGAGTATATGGCTTTCTGAGACATCTACAACCAGGACCCCACACTCATCAAATGTTTTCTTTCTCTGCTATGATGACTAAGTGAGAGAGAGGCCAGGATCTTAACCAGCAGCCTGTCACTCCTTAAGCGGGCTTTGTCTTCAGGGCTGTCCACCTCCAGTGACCCACTTCTACACCCATCTGGGAACTACAGGAGGCCAGTGGAGGTTGACTGCATGTTCTGAAACTTCTTTTTTCCACTCTGTGAGAGCAAATTATGCAATTTGAGGTGATGCTTATATGGTGATATGGAGGATGTGCAGTTCTCACATCATGAGGACGCAGGTGCTAAGGGCCTGGTGTGTGCAGCACTCCTACGCAGTAGCCAGCCCTGAAGAAAACCCAGGCAGTGAGGCCAGCACATTCTGGTCTCCACGGGCTATGGAGGGAGGAGCAGGATGAGGGTGGATGCACGGAGCAGTGGTCAAGCCCTGGAGTCAGCAACAGGAGGTTTCAAAACCTTAATGACAATGAAAAAAAATTTGACATTCCACTTCCTAGATTTTACCCTTTCCCAGTACTCACCCCCACGCGCTAATGAAGAAAATTCTAAACGCTTATTAAGGTTATATTTTAAAAGGAAAAGCTTGGTCCTAATTTTCTTGGGTCGGGAATATTTTCAGACGCAGACAAACCTTCCTTGAGCCAGCACTTATTAACTTGCCGGCTCATTAAAATAAGCTAGAGAATCTAAAAAGCTATGCTTTCTTGAACCCCAACAAAGAGCAGTTAAATTTGGTTCCCAAGAGAGAAGGGCATGGTGACTGTACGCACACGTGAGGGCCAAGGTTAGGTGCCTGCAATGGACCACAGTGGAGAAGCATTAGAGGGAAGAATAAAGCAACTTTGAACCCCAAACACCCAACAGGAGTGAAGTCTAAAAGCAGAAGAAACGGAGAGCAAAGGAGATGTCAAATAGCTTGCACCTGGTTGCTGACTCCAGGTTATTCTTCTCATTCTTGCTTGGAAAAGTAAACTGCTTTGAACTGGATGCTACAAGGCTCAGACATGACCGATTTCCATCTTATGTTGCCCCACCAGCAAAGTCCCTTTCTCTTGAAAGTTTAGTTCCTAGCTATCACTTATTCTCCATAACATTGCTCTTGACGATTGTTGGTGACTTAAATGTTCGTACAATGCTGGTGTTCTAGCCTGCCAGTTCCCTGGCCTTGTCTCTTTCAAAGGTTTTGCCTACCAGGATTGTCCAGCCTTTTGGTACTGTGACATGATGCTGTCATCGATAGAGTTCACATGTAAGAACTGTACAATCAAGTTGCCACAAAATTGCAAAGTAACCCATTTTTAAGTGAGATTACAATTCTGTGTTGAGCTGCATTCCTAAGTATCCTGCATGTCAGGTGGAAGCTTCCCAGGCCACAGCCTACTACATGGTCCTCTTACCCCCTGCCTTGGTCCCTTAAAACCCAATTCCAGGTGCCCAGCTCACCTGCCACTGCCTTCAATGTCCACAGCTTCTTTTCTCTAATGTCCCATTTCCAAACACCCTTCATTCTGCTTTCAAGGTAGTGATCCTCCCGCCTGTGGGTTGTTCCCGCCTTTCCATGTTGCCACTCCACCCTACCCCCTTCTCCCCAGTATTATTATCAGCTCATTTCTCAAGTCATTTTCTCTACTTGGTCAAAGCATAACCATGGCTAAATCTATCTCACACCTACAGTTGAGCTTGACTGGAGACAAATATGCAGCCATGCCAAGTGTTCTCCATAAAATGATGTAACTACCATCCTCAAATGGATGGATGGGCTGATGATTCCACTATATGGTTCTTTCTCTTTTTCTTCCTTCCATTTTCTCTTGGGAGACAAAAGCAACCAAGATGTCCTTAATTTAAAAAAAATTGTTAAAGACAGGGTTGCAAGCTGGAGCCCAGAATGGCCTTGAACTCACAGTGATCCTCCTGCCCAGCTTCCTAAATCCTGGGACTGTAGGTGTGAGTCCTCACTCATAGCTGCCACAATAGCTGCACCAGCATTGTGTGGTCACTGCTGTCCTCTACCTATGCTCTTAACTCCCTCTTCATTTCCTTAGATGTTTCAAGAGCTTGCGGCATTCTGTTATCTTCAACTTTACAACTTCTTGCAGTTACTTCCATTAGCATACAGGTGCTATTTTTTCCATCTTGAAGAATTTTGACTGCTTTATCTTCTCTGTTTTATTTCTCTGCTCTCATTCCCCAAAACTCTTCAAACCAACAGCTCCCCGGCTGTCTCTACCCCTTTCCTTCCGCTCTCTCTTGGCTCACCTCAGCCAGAGTCTTGTCCTCACCACCTCACTGGTGTAACCACCTGGGTGGCTTCTTATGTCCAGTTCAGTGTCCATTGTTGCTCTTCATCTCCCAGTGTTGTTTGATGGCTCATTCAGTTCTTTGCTTGGGTTCCTTGCTTGATTTTCCTCCTGTCCATGGGCTATCTTTTTCATTTCCTTTGCTGATTGCTCCTCATCAGACCCAACTTGGAAATGTTTAAGCTCTGAGGCTTGATGTGAACACCTCCCCTGTTCATAATCTACACTGAGTCCTCTGATGAGGTCAAAGCAACTCAGCTTTGAACAGCAGATGTAGAATGGTCACATTTCCATTCCTGGTCCCAAATTCTCCAAGACTTGAGACTTTTGCATCTAGTTATGTCCTCAGGGTCTCAAAGGCCAATCCCTTTGTCAAGAATGATCTTCTAGCAGATGTCACATTCTCAGTTCCTGTCTTCATTCACCAAGAAAATAGCACCCAAGTGTCCTCCACATTCCCTATGCTTTTGTGCCTTTCTGTCCTAGACATTTGACAGTTTCTGGTATACTTCCCATCTTGTATTATTAATGATTTACTTTCTGTCTCTGCCAGTCAGACTATAAGCTCCAAATGGGCTGGGATTCTTTGTCTATTATTCTGGGGGGGAAAAATATGAATTCAGTGAGTGTTGAATGAATGAAGTAAACTCTAGATTATGAAAATTAATGAGGGGAAATGTAGAAGTGTTTGTGCTTGTATGCTAGGTAACTATATTAGTTACTTCTCTTGTTGCTACCAAAGCTCCTCCTAGTAAGCAATTAAGGGTTTATTGTGGCTCTCAGTGAGAGGGGATTACAGTGGGGAGGCATGGCAGCAGGAGTCTGAGGCACCTGTCTCATGGCACCTGTAGTCAGGAAGCACGGTTTCTACTTTTTAAATGCAGTTTGGGAATTCAGACCATGACATGGTGCTGCCCACATTCAGGGAATATCTTCTCTCTCAGTTGATCCTGCCTGGAAAAGTCCTCATAGGCAAGCCCAGAAGTGTGCTTCATTAGTGCACTAAGTATTTCTTAGCCTGATCAAGTCCACAACTGAGATCAGCCAGCATAATCACTAGCAGCAGAGAAATTAACAAGCACTTATAGAACCTCCTCACTTGCCTTAAGTGATAGATGCTAAAGGAGATCTTGAGGCCTGGTGCCTGGGAGAACCCTGATCAGGTAAAGTCTGCTCCGATGAGCATCAGCTCTTGAAGAGAGCTGGTAGTCTGTGAGGAAGTGAGACTACCATCAGTTGGACCACAGTTCTCAGCATGGATTCCTTAGGACTCTGCCCATTTCGGTTCCATGAGAAACTTGTGCAGGGTCACATGCTGTCTTTGGAAAGGCAACAGCACAAAACATATTGAACAGACTGTAAAGGGCCTCAGTAGATTTGTCTTCACTCTCTTCTCAAGCATAAGAAACTGCATTGAGCATGGCTTGCTGCAGGAGCAGAACCACAGAATATGTACTTTGTATTACAAAGGGGCTCCAGTAGATTGGCTTACACAGTAGGAGCTGGGTGGATTAGTAATGGCGATTGGATGTTAGACAGGCCAAGAACCTGGTAGCTACTCAGTCCACAAAGATGGAGCAGTTCCACCCTGGCAGTGAAGGCCTGGAGCTCCAGGAAGAACTTCTGGTGTTCTGTCAACAATGGGAGAGCAGAGACAGAGATACAGCGTTGTGGCAGCAGCAGCTGTAAACCCAAGTGTACTGGAGGAAAATGCAGGCAGCCAAGATAGCATTTGCTTAGGAATTGACAGTTAAAAGGTACTACTCAGTTTGAGGGTGGGTCCCCACCCCCCAACCACCAGTTGCTCTCTGGAAATACCACAGAAAGTATAACCCTAGTCTAAGTCTAAAACCTGTCAAAATGAGATCAACTTTCACAGTATGACAGAAAACTTTTGTGATCACTCTTTTCTATGCAACACACTTTCAGAAAGTGTAAATTCAACAGAACAGGCTGAAGTAACAGAGTTATGACACATAGGACTGTGTACACCTCCTCTATATTCAACCAACCCACCAAGGTACTTTTGTGAAAGAATGCTAAGGTTTGAGTCAGGAGAGGAGAGAGAGAGAGAGAGAGAGAGAGAGAGAGAGAGAGAGAGAGAGAGAGAGAGAGAGAGAGAGAGAGAGGCAGGCAGGGAGGGAGGGAGGGAGGGAGGAAGAAGAGAAACAAGGAGAAAAAGAGCTGAGGCTGGTTAGTTCAGAGCTAAATGTGGGCTCTGATCTAAAGGGAAACTGAGTCAGGCTGCATTATTTGGAGAGCCACCAGTAGAGTTGGTGCATCTCCTCAATGATTTTGACATAGTTAGAGTCACAATAGGTTTTGGTTACCACTGGTATTATGTATCAACTTCCTTCACCTTGAAACACTCCCTCAAGGAAGGAGGGGAGAGCCTAGCTCTGGCCATGGGTACATGAGCAAACCAGCTGAGGTCAGCCAGTTGCATTAGCAAGCCACCCACAGTCTCACAGAGGGTGAAGGATAGTGAATGGTGGTTTTGCTTGTTGTTTTCAATGTTGGAGAACAAACCTAAGAACTTGTACATGCTAATCAAGACCTCTATCACTGAGCTACACACAGGCCCTGTGACGGTTGCTGTCCTAGTTAGGGTTACTATGTCTGAGACAAAAAACCATGACCAAAGCAAGTTAGGGAGGAAAGGATTTATTTGGCTGAGACTTCCATATTACTGTTCATCATTGAAGGAAGTCAGGCCAGGAATTCAGGTTGGAGGCAGGAGCTGATGGAGGGATGCTATTTAGTAGCTTGCTCATCATATCTTGCTCAGCCTACTTTCTTATAGAACCAAGGACCACCAGCCCAGGGATTACAGCACCCACAATGGGCTGGGCCCTCTCACATCAAGTGTTAATTAAGAAAATATCCTACAGCTGGATCTTATGGAGACATTTTCTCAATTGAAGTTCCTTCGTCTCAGATGACTGTAGCTTTTGTCAAGTTGACAAAACTATCCAGGACAGTTGCTTTTAACCACTAGGTTTTGGAGCCATTGGCTACAGAGAAGAGGCTCGCTGATGCCATGTCTTGTGTAGAAAGTATATCTGAAAGATGGTCTCTTAAGAATCTACAGGGACTATGTTAAGAGCTTGTTGAGGCATCCCTATAAGCACCCATCTTTTGATTCACTTAAAAAAGAAGCAAGTGTCTGCCAGGGTATTGAAGTAGTGTCTGGAGGAGCTGCCTGGCTAAAGAGTACAAGATGAATTGTCATGTTACTATAAGCATGAGACCTGAGTGGGAAGCATGTGACCACTGGGTGTGGGGTATGTGGATGAGCTACCCTGGGTAGCAGAGTTGAGTGGTGCTAGGAATCTATCTGATGGAGGGTGGGGTTGGACATGTTGGCTCTCTGGAGATTTAGATTCACATTGACTACATGATGAATATGACAGCCATAATGGCTGATGGCTATTGAGCTCTTGAAATCTCATGGAGTATAGTTTGATGATGATGGCAGCTAATAGTTACTGAGCCCTGGGATGAATAATGATTGTGTGATAATGATGGTTGGTGATCTCAATGACAATGATGGCTGATAGTTTTTGAGCACTTGGCATCACAGTGACTTCATGATCAATGATGGCTGAGGGTCATTGAGAATTTGCTGAGATTCAACTAGTCTTTGTACTAAATGCTTTCTATACATCATCATAATTTTATGCACTGGGTACCAATTAGAATCATTATCTCTATCTAATAAATAAAGTCAAGGCTGAGGAAGTCTTTCAGTTTGCACTAATGTGACATTATACACTTTGGCACAAGATCAGGTAGCCCGAGCCCACAGCCTTGGCTTCTGACCTCTGTCCTACAGAACCCAAATACTCTGTTAAAAAAATGAATTGTCTAGCCCCCTGATTTGACACTTGGGCCAGTGAGAACCATAGATTTTAAAAATGATTTTTAGCTGAGAATACTTGAAGGTATTCTTCCCATTCTCTCTCCAAACTCTCACAAGCAGAATAAAACTCAAACAATTTTTGTGAAAATTTATAGAAGACCAGTCCACATATAAGCATGCCTCCTGCACCTGTGAAATAGCATCAGGGCAAGAGTCAGGGCTGGCACTCCTCAGCCAGGCATTTGTCTTCTTCCTCTAAGGAGAGGCTCTGCTGAAATGACTTTTTCACAGACAGGGAGTTGTCATGTTTTTATTTCCACAAAAATTTTTGCATATAGCAGGAAGTTCCTGATAAAACTTGCAAGTTATGCCCAAAGAAAAGCAGCTAAAATGCACCCTATTTTTCACACATGCAAAAGCATAGCATGTATAAGGATGGTTAGTTGTTAAGTGAATACATCTTAAGTAAACAAAGATGTTATCACTATTCACAGACATTAAGACTCCAGATACTAGGGATACACAAGTGTGTGATGAGCCCAACTTAATGGTACCAATTCATCTATGCAAGGTGATAGACACAATCACTCATCTATGGGAAGTGATTGACACAATCACTAATTTATGGGAGATGACTGACATAATCACTCATCCATGGGAGGTGATAGACATAATCACTCATCTATGGGAGATGATTGACCTCACTCTGATTCAAAGGAGGAAAGGGAACACAATCTATTTTCTGCACATGTTTAAGACATCACTTTACTTCTGTAAGTTAAATTTTCATGGGATTCAAACTCTGGGTTGCTAGTCTCCATTTGAAGCACTCTCCAGGGACCTTTCCCATCAAGAACAGAAGAACCCAATTGCCCTTGCCAGGCTGGGTAGCTTTTTGCATTATAAATGTTACTGCTTCACTAGAAGTGAAGGCCAACCAATACCCTCCTCCTCTCTCACATCCTCTACTGAGGCCCACACCTCTGCTCACTGCAGCTGTCTGAACTGAGTGCTCCCGAAGGCCACCCTTCTCTCTGCTTCTAATGAGCAGTGGGACAACCATAGTGAGTAATTTCCTTACTGTTTCTGCCGCTAACAAAAGCTAATAGCATTGCACTACCCAGATCAAGCTGCTCCTAAGAAGGAAACTGCCCACATTTTGTTCTAGAGCAATCTTCAGAAACCACTCTTCTGCAGGAACCATTTTTTAACTGTTGAAGGCATTTGTCTAGCCCACTTCAGTGACTGCCTCTGTGTTAATTAGCAGTGTGTCTGGCTCCTACAAGGAAACTCTGTTTTATTTGGAATGCCTTGGAGAGTTTTCTGGGTTGATAGGACTTCAGGGGAGCCATCACCCAGTATTTTCTGGAAGCAGCTTATGATACTTGGTTACTAGACACCTAATCTGACTGTTCTGCAGGACTCAGCACTGAGCTGGAGACCATTTTTCTTTCTCTATATTTCTTTATATCCTAAGCACTTGTCAAACTGATTATACAGGCCGATCATTCATTCAATCATTCATGCACAAGGACTGAAATGTCTTTCCATACTGGCATTGTGAAAAGACAGCACTGAGCAGAACAGTAAGACCATTCCTCTTATCACACTGTGACATTGGACAGTTATCTGAGGCTCTCCCACCATGAACCAAGAGAGAAAAATGACCACAGAAGTTTTGACAACATTGTCAAGATGGATTTCTTCAGCTTAATGATAATGTTCTTGTCCCACAGTGATACGTCACTGGGTATTCCCAGATAGGTGAGTTCAGAACTAATGAACTCAAGTTTCCATCCACATCTCGCCAGTATTTTACACTAATACTTTTTTTTTTTTAATGAACCTTTCCCTAAGTCCTTACATCTACATTATTTTTACTATAGCTTCAACCAAAGTGCCAGGTAATTGTCCCATTTTCTACTGAGATCCTGAACCAAAAACATTTGATGTGCTGAGATTGTACAGTTATATGACTTAGCATGGCATGGGCTGCAAGTAGACAATATGCTACAGAAGTGAGGGAAAGGTAAACATGACTAAGAACCATCTCAGTCATGTGGGTCTCAACTCGTCTGTCATTTCACAAACAGACCTGCTCACTTTCCTTTTCTCCTGCACAGAGGACGGGAGCTTAGTTTGAGTCTTTCACAGAGAGTGACCTGATACCATCTAGAGACAAAGTAAACATATAAGGCTCAATACTCATTCTTCTGATGATGTCATGCTTCCTATTTATTGTTTTAGGTGACAGGTTGCTTTTTTATTTCAAGTTGGTGCATTTGTTTAGTAAAGACTGAACAACCGAGTTCAAGAATTTTCAACTCACTGTTAAAGAAATTCCTTGAAAGCACCACCTTCTAATTTTCAGAATGGCACTCAGTCTGCCCATGACTGAGCTGTTAAGTAAGGGGACATGGGTGGAAGGAATGAGGTCTACTTTGGCCTCCTGATTTGGCTTGTCAGAGGGGAAAGAGGCCGCCTCCCCAGGCTGGGATGTGAGTTGGCTCAGAATTCCATTTTTGGGGAAGTCCACTGTCACAGTAGTGTAAATTCCTCAGTAACAAATTGACTCAGCATGTTCCTAAGCCACAGACATCTTAGGTGACAAATGCCAAACACACGTCATTTGCCCAGTTGCTTTTGATAAATGACAGGGAAACCATGTATTTTCCCCACCTCGAGCTCACATGAACCGGAAGTACACCATGCTTCCCTGTAAGTCTTGTTCTTAATCATGTTTCTAACAGCCAGAGTGCTCTGTGTGGCATAAGCTTTTCACTGAAGTCTTCCTCTTCTTTCCTCCAGGGCGTTCTTGTGAAAGGAACCAGTTATCCTGGAACTTTTTTTTTTTTTTTTTTTTTTTGCCAAATAGGCTCTTCCTGGCTCTCTTGTACCCAAAGAAATTTGTTTTATGCATTATCCTCTGGGATTACCAATTCTCTAATCATAATAACCCTGGACCTCATACATTCAATATTAGAGGTGATGGCCATCACTATGACACTTAAAAAGTATGATGCATGAGAAAGAATGTTTTGTTTTCTTTTTATAATTCCTGTTAGCTATGCCATCTTCAATGCTGAATTTTTTTTACTGTGAATAATGCAGTTAGGCAGAGAGGCTGAGTGGATAGGAAATATTCAGAAATGGTAAATGATAGGTAACTTTTTATGATGTCAGCATAATGTGTTACTGGTCCCCAGGACTAGGAGGAGGACTCTTCCTAAGCCAATCAATGCCTTGGATGCAAAGTGACTAGAAGGACCCTAGACAAGTTCACTAAGCCTTTGATCTTCCTTCAAAGTGTGGGCACATGTGCTTGAGTGTATGTGTGTGTGTGTGCGCGCGTGAACATGCCCATAAATGGAGGAACATGCATGTAGAAGCCAGAGGCCAACATCTGATGTCTTCCTCAGTTCTTTATCTTTTTATTTTTTTTAACACAGGGTCTCTCACAGAAACTTAAACCTCACCAGGGTTTAAGAGCTCGGCCACACAGTCCCATATATCTCCCTGCCTCTGCCCACCCAGCATTGAAGTTATGGACTTCCATGTCACTGGGCCTCACTTTAGTGTGGATGCTGCGGGTTAGAATTCAAGTCCTCATGCTGGCAGGGCAAGGACTTGATCAGCTGAGCCTTCTCACTGGCCTCTGGCTTCTTGTCTTTAAAATGGGTGGTGGTAATGACTGCTCTTCCTTCACTTATATCAGGGTTGATTAGTTTATTGTATTTCATTGACCCAATATGTACTGAGAACACAGACAGCCTGGCTTCAATATAAATAGATAAATATGGCATTCAGGAACTAGTGAAACACAGCAGTAACCAAAACATATGTGGGTGCAAACAACTTTTGCCGTACTGCATGTGACTAATAAGTGTGAAAGTGTCTGCCAGTAACCCATGATATATGATGTAGAGGAGGCTTCAAGCCCCAGTGACACCATAGCTTGGCCTTGTGTGGTTATCCAGAGAAGGCAGCTCTAAGGTTCTGGGTAGGCCTCTGCAAATGGGCAGAATGAGTCACTCTATGATGACTTTTTTTCATAGCAAGTAGCCCTCTGAAGTAAACCTCACACTGGACTTGGTGTCCAAAGGTAGAAGAGATTTTGCTATGATTTGGGCTTGGGCAGGATGGAGGCAGGCCAGGACCTCTGCTCATTATCTCTCTTGGTTCCTGCAGGGCAGCCTCCAGAGCTCCCCCAGGACAGCCATTTGCCTATCCCTGCTGATGAATTAATGTCTCCAAACTTGTCACCATCTAGAGAGGCTTCTTTTCCAGTGTGTCTAGGGTACAGAGCCTGCCATGTGCATTCCCTCTTTCCCTCTCTTCTGCTAAAGTGTCTGCTAAAATCTTTCAATGTGACTAAATCTATTCTTCCATCTCACCAAGGTGACCTCAGGACCTCCACAGTCTATGCTCTTAGAGAACACCCACCACAAAGGATGTTGACTGTGTCCCTTCACAGTGCTGCCAGCTCCAGGGCTTTTCAATCTGCTGCCTTTTTGCTACCCCTCCCCCCACCAAAGAACTCTGGTGCAGGATGTGGATATCCAGTAAAACTTCAACTGTAGTAACTATTTTTTTTTATATTCCAACTAAGAATCTATGGGATTATATACCTTTCACTATAAGTGTCTCTTCTGAATTATGTAAAACTTAGCAGATAAATGAACAAAAAACGTGATCTTACAAACAAAGCTGTATGGAACTGTTCCTTTCTGGTCCCTGCACTTGTGAGGGACTGGCTGACAGCCTCAACATGTGTCTGCAGGGGAGGAGCTGTGTAGCAGTTCACAGTTAGAGCAAGGCAGAGTTTTAAACAGCAGCTAGCAAAAGACAAGAGATGCTTTCTAACATAAAAATGCTCCTTAACAGTTTCAGCAGCTCCCATATTCCCATGCCATCTTATTTCTAGAGACACTCACAGGCATCACTTGCTTGTTCTCCCCAACCTGTGTCTATCAAGCAAACAATCTTTTTACTTTTCTGTTAAAAGATCGTTAACTCAATGTGGACAGAGGGAACCCCACACCTCAGATCAAAAAGCCTTCTGTTCTCTAGAGAACACAGAGCTCAATTTTACTTTAAACAAACATTTAAGGTAACTATTAGGACGAGTTATCTAATCCAACAGTGGCAATTCAAATGTGTCTTGGTTTCACGCTATGAGGGTTTGAAGAAGAAACAAAGTAGGATGGAAAAATGTAAGAGTGGGAACAGTCATACTGGATGCCTGGAGGCAGGGGATGGGAGGCTTGTGGGAGGGGCTGGGGGCCATGGTTTGCTACCTGCCATCATTTTATCATTGTCCCAATTGCAGTTGGCTTTCCTCAGCTGTTGGAATCATTATATGTTATGGCCTAAATAGCAAATTTTCAGTGTTGACTGGAGCATTCACTGAATTGAAAATTGCTCTCTGATCTGGGAACACAGCTCTGCAGTACCATGTGTGACATTTAATACCCATGCGCAGTGTGTGTGTGACATTTAGTAACCATGAATTCAGGATCCAATTCCAAAATTGTCAGGGGAACAGCCATCAGGGTCCTGATCAGAGCTGTGGAGGACCAAAGAGTCCCTCATTGCAGTCTTGCCATTCGAGCTGCTGTCTGATGCACTCAGATGGCAGCTGGGGAAGAACAGTTGTTGTTGAATAAATGACACAGAGTGTGGTACTGTGACCATGCCTTCAATCCCAGCACCTCAGAGGCATTTTCTTTTGCTGATGCTATAACAAGACACCACCATCAGAAAGGAAATGCACCATTCTCAAGACCACATAGAACAGGACATTAGTTGCTCAGGAGGCTCTGAGACGCTAAGTGTGTGTGTGTGTGTGTGTGTGTGTGTGTGTGTGTGTGTGTGTGTGTGTGTTTCCATGTGGATGTGGATCTTTGGGTTCTTTTTCTCCATAAAGACAGCTGCTTCCAGACTCACTGATTTGTCATTAGACACGAGACACATGTAACTAAGATCTATGAGAGAGGTCCTCTGGACCCAGATCTTCAGCAGCAGCAGGAAGAAACTTCCAGTGTACATGTCAGTGATATGTAAGAGACCTATCCCCAGAGAGCACAGGCCTAGTCTGTCAATGATGCACCCTCCTGAGGTCACCATGAGCAGAGATGCTCACCCCATGAACACAACTGTACTTGAACTGTGGGGAATGGGGGCTCTTCTACCAGACTAACCACAGAACTGAGTAACATGCCCCTTTAGCAATAGGAATTAGAGGGTGTGTGGGCTAGAGAAGGCTTCTGCTCCTCTGGAGATAACAGTGAAGGGAACTATTTCATTGGCCTACTTGGCATGATCCCAGGAGACCCTGGAATGGAAAGGGATGTCTTGGTGTGAATACATATGGTAGGACCCAGACATTAGAATTGTACTCATGCTGAACTGACTTCCTCAGATTCATGTCACTTGTAAGTGTATAGCACAGTTTTTAGATACTTCCTATAAAAATGTAAAAATGATCAAGTCATGAAGTGACCACATGCACAGAATTTGGGGTAAGGAAAGAAGAGGGAATATAGAAAGGATAGAGTATGTATAAAGCGTCTATTTAGGACCTCAGCAAATCCTGGTGGGCTAGTTTAGACTTTTCTCCCTCCAGTCAAATAAGAATATTCAGGGGTTACTCAAATATAGTTGGGAATTGTAAAAATTTCCTTGAATTATTCTAGTGAAAATGTTTCCAGGTAGACATAGGTCTACAGAAGGCTCAGGCTCTCCTAGGACAAGGTATCTTTATGAATTCCTCGCTGTGAAGGGTCAACCAATATCATAATGAGGTCAGATCATCCAACCCTCAGGAACCTCTTTCCAGAGTTGGGAAAGCAAAACAGATAGGTCCACCCCGAGGGTCAGTGTAAATGCATGTCAAAGTGGAGTGTTTGGCAAACTAGTGGTCAGAGGAAGAGATCACAGATAGGGTATAAGAGTTGGGTGCCAACAGCCCAGCAGGGTGTAAGTCTGCAAAGCTTTCATCATCGGCTCAGCTCACACTGTCCATCTCTCTTGCTCTCCCTGGATTGAACAAGCCTGGCACATTCCCTTGGCCATATTTCTGCCCTGTTCCCTAAGCATAGGTTATCACAGCAAGTGCTTGAAATGTGGCCATGAATCTCTTCCTATAGATGACTAAAGTTGTCCTCTCTTTTAAGCTTCTACAATGATACCCAAAGAAACTTGCCACCTAACATCGAGGTTCTAAGCAGGCATAGGGGTGAAGACACTGTTAGTTGTGCATGTGACACCCAGGCTGGGATACCCCAGCTTCTGCTGTGCCAAATCTCTGGTGCAGTCGAAACTGGCAAAAGGTTCTGGAGTCTGAGAGATAAAACAGCAGATGCAACAGCAGAAGCCTGTTGATGGAACTGGACTGTTCTCTCCCTACAAATATGGTCATTACTACTATAATATAGCATATACATATAAAAATCACCTCACCATAACAAAAGTAAACAATAAAAACAACAGGCTTTGGGGAAAACTGAGTTAAAGAGCAACACTGAATACTGGGACTGAAAGGGAGCTAAGAGGCTGATGTAGAAGACTGAAATAATATAAAGGGTTTAAGTGCATTAAACCACTGTGAAACAGTACATGCTACAAGAAGAATGTGCTTTATCTGGAAGAAGACAGGCGTTTGCCCCCAGGTACAGGCACTGGAAAGGGTGCTGCTGTGGTTTACTGTGGTTGTGTGGAAGTATGTGAAATGGGAGCACTTGGCATCAAAGTAGATGGGTGTGGCTCATCATATTAGGGCTGGAGCTTGAGGCCAGTGTGCTGGGCTCTGCTAATGGTGTTTACTTGTCTTCCTGTGTTTCTGAAAAGCACACACAAGACAACACATGAACATGCTATGTTCAAAGTATTCTCTTATATGTTCACTCCATTGAGATACATTTTCATTTTTAAAGCATGTGTTAGAGCAGGCCTGGTGCTTCCGCACCATAAAAATGACCATGAATTCATGATTGAAAGCCAACTATGGTAGACACACCTGTTAACTTGCTACTCAGGAGGTGTAATCAGGAGAATCAGAAGCTCAAGATTATTTTGGAGCTATATGACAAGTCCAAGGCCAATCTGAAATACATGGGACCCTGTCTAAAACTAAACAAAATCCATGCCTAAGCCATTTTACTTTCCCATTGCTTACACAACAAATTCTTACATACTCAATGACCCAATAAAAAGACACAGATGAAACAAAATGGATGCAAAAACAGGATTTATCCTTCTGTTGCATCCAAGAAATACACCTTAATATCAAGGATAGATATAATATCAAAGACATTCCATGCTAATAGACCTAAGAACCAAACTAATGTAGTCATTTTAATATATGAAGAAAATAGACTTCAAACCGAAACTAATCAAAAGACATGGGAAGGACACCAAAAACAAAATCTACCAAGATGACATTGCGATTCTTAACATCTATGTCCCAAACACAAGGATGCCTAAGTTCATAAAACAAACACTGTTGCAGCTTAAATCACTTACTGACCTTCACACACTGATAGTAGGAGACTTCATTTACCCATTCTCACCAATAGACAAGTCATCCAGACCAAAAAAAAAAAAAAAAAAAAAAAAAAAAAAAAAACCCAAAACAAAAATATAGAGAAATGCTTGAGCTAATTGACTTTATGAACCAAATAGACCTAACAGATATCTGCAGAACATTTCACCCAAACAAGAGAGTATACCTCCTCAGTACATCATGGAGCATTCTCCAAAACTGGCCATATACTCAGACACAAAGCAAGTTCCAACAGATACAGGAAGATTGAAATAACCCCCCTCATCCTATCTGACTATCAATAAGAAATTCAATAAAATTTATAAACCCTTATCCAAATTAACTAAAAGACAGAGAGGGGATATCCAAGTTGACAAAATTAGAAATAAAAAGAAGGACATAACAACAGAGAACGAGAAAATCCAGAGGATTATAAGGACATACTTTAAAAACATGTACTCCATCAATTGGAAAACCTAAAAGAAATGGATAGCTTTCTCCATATATACCACTTTCAAAGTTAAACCATGATCTGATGAGCCATTTAAACAGAACTATAGTGACTGGCAAAATAGAAGCGGTCATTAAAAGCCCAGGGCCATATGATTTTGGTATAGAATTCTATCAGACTTTCAAAGCAGAACTAATGCACATAGTGTTCGAATGATTCCACAAAATAGAGACAGAAGGAATATTGCCCAGTTCATGTTACAAGGCTACAGTTACTCTGATATCCAAACCACATACAAAGACAAAACAAAGAAAGAGAATTATAGACCATTTTCTCTCATGAACTTAGATGCAAAAATTCTCAACAAAGTACTTGCAAACTGAATTCAAGAACTTATCAAAAAGATCATTCTCCATGATCAAATAGGCTTCATTCCAGAGCTCCAGGGATGGTCCAACACTTATAAACCAATAAATGAAATCCACCATATAAACTGAGAGACAAAAGCCTTTGTCATCACATCATCACATCAGTTGCAGAAAAATCCTTTGACAAAATCCAATATTCTTTCATGATTAAAGTCCTGGAGAGATTAGTGATACAATGAACATACTTAAAAAGACTAAACATACTTAAACATTCCAGCAAGTCCATAGGAACTTAAAGTAATTCCACTAAAATCAGGAACAAGATAAGGTTGTTTACTCTCTCCATATCTGTTCAATATGGTGCTTGAAGTTCTAGCTAGAGCAATAAGACAATGAAAGGAGATCAAGGGGATACAAATTGGAAAGAAAAATTATTGTTATTGTTAGATGATATTAATATACTTAAGTGACCCTAAATCTCCATTGGGAAACTTTAACAGCTGATAAACACTTTCAGTCAAGTAAATGCCACAAAATTAACTCACAGAAACATGACAAATGGACTGAGAAAGAAATCAGGAAAACAACACCTTTCATAATAGCCTCAACTAATATGAAATATTGGCGGGGGGATAACTCTAACCAAGCAAGTGAAAGACTTATATGATAAACACTTTAAGATTATGAAGAAAAATACTGAAGATGGTATCAGAAGATGGAAAAATGTCCCATGCTCGCGATCGGTAGAGTCCTTCTACTAAAAGCAGTCTACAGATTCTGTGCAATCTCTGTCAAAATTCCAACTCAATTATTTATAGATCTGGAGAGGATAATATTTAGCTTCACAAGGAAACACACACACACACACACACACACATACACACACCCTACAAGATAGGTAAAACAATCCTGAATAATAATAATAATAACAATAATAATCTGATGGAGGCATCACCATCCCCTATTTCAAGCTGTAGTAATAAAAACCACTTTGTATGAACATTCAAAACATACATGCCATTCAATGGGATTGAGTTGAAGGACCAGAAATACATCTACACACCTATGGAAAGCAAATATTTGATAAAGAAGCAGAAAATACACAATGGAAAAAGCATCTTCAACAAATAGTGCTGGTCAAACTGGGCGGCTTCATGGAGAAGAATCTGAATAGAACCATACTTCACAAAATTCAACTGCAAATGAATCAAAGACATAGGCATAAAACCACATACACTGAACCCAATGGGAGAGTAGGAAGTATCCTTGATGTCACTAGCACAGGAGAAGACTTCCTGAACAGAACACAGGTAGCACAGGCATCAACAATTAATAAATGGGACCTTGTGAAACTGAGAAGCTTCTATGGGCAAAAGACGCCATCAATCAGACAAAGCAGCAGCCTACAGATGGGAAAACATGTTTACCAACCCTACATCTCATAGAGGACTAATATCCAAAATATATAAAGAACTCAAGAAACTATATCAAGAAAAAAATCCAATTAAAAATGGGTCACAGAAATAAGCAGAGAATTCTCAAAAGAGGAAACTCAAATGGCCAAGAAACACTTCAAGAAAAGTTCAGCACAAGGGGGAGCTCATGGACCCCAGACTGACAGCTGGGAAAGCAGCTTAGGACCAACCCAGGCCTCCTGAATGTGGGTGTCAGTGAGGACTGGGCAGTCTATAGGGCCTCTGGCAGTGGATCAGTATTTATCCCTAGTGTATGAATGGACTTTGGGAATCTTTCCACATAGATGGATACTCTCTCAGCCTAGACACATGGGGGAGGGCCTGGGCCCTGCTCCATACGATATGATGGACTTGAAGATCCCCCTGGAAGGCCTCACCCTTCCTGGGGAGGAGAAAGGGGATTGGATAGGGTGTTGTTGGGGGATAGGAGAGAAGGGGAGGGAGAGGGAACTGGGATTGACATATAAAACAAAATTATTTCTAATTTAAATAAAATAAAAACCAAAAACAAAAAGAAATATTCAGCACCCTTTGTCATCCGGGAAATGCAAATCAAACTGCTCTGAGATTTCACCTTAGACTCATCAGAAAGGCAAAGATCAATAAAATAAGTGACAGCTCATGCTGGTGAGGGTATAGAAAAAGATTTCTTACCTATTGCTGGTGAGTGTGCAACTTTATACAGCCACTGTGGAGATCAGTGTGTCCACTCCTCAGGAGATGGGAATTGATCTACCTCAAGTCTGGCTCTATCTATCACTCTTGGCCATATACCCAAAGGATGCTTCATTCTACCATAGAGATACTTGTTCAACCATGGTCATTACTGCTCTATTCAGAATAGCCAGAAACTGGAAACAACCTAGATGTCTCTTAGTAGATTAATTGATAAAGAAACGTGGAATGTTCATACAATGGAATATCAAACAGAACAAAATCATAAAATTTGCAAGTAAACAGATGGAACTAGAAAATGATCCTGAATGAGGTAACCCAGACCCAGAAAGACAAATGCGATATGAATTCGCTTATATATGGATTTAGCCGTTAAGTCAATGATAACTAAATTACAGTCTGTAGAACCACAGACATTAGGTGTAGAGTAAGGGACTAGTGGAGGTCATACGGATTTCCCTAGGAAAGAAAAATAGAATGTGTGTCTATGAATGGATGCAAGGTGCCTGGGATGGGAAGATCAACTGGGGAGGGACAGGAAAAAGGGGAGTGATAGAGGGAATATGGGAAGAGACAGCTGAAATTAAGGACCATTTGAGGGATAGTATGGAAAATAAAGTAGATGCTTCCTAAAATATATACATAGATGAAGGAGATCTAAATGAATGGCCAAATAATGAGAGATAGAAACCCAGCTGGATATCTCTTGTCACTAAGCTTCCAGTATGGGGACTGTTGATTTCATCTATTTGAGTTGTTGGCTAAAAGAATCCCATGAGAAGTCCCAAACAATCCAGGCTGTTGCTAAGTTTGCTCTCTGAAAGCAATGCTCCATTGCGGAAGACAACACCTATATAACTCTTTGAACATGGAGAAGCTGATCTGGTGCCTACACAGAAGCTTCACTCCCATGTGTTAGTGTCTTTGGTACAGGAAGGTACTCTGCATGCTACCAAAGGATAAACATAAACACCAACCCAGCCACGAACACTTTGATCTGCAATGGTGTCCTGCCTACAAGATATGCCAGTGAAATAATGGCGCCAATCTTATAGGGATAACCAGCCAATTTCTGATTTAACATAAGCCCCACTTCAGGAGATTAAACCCATTCCTGATACTGCTTGGGTGTCATGAACCAGAGACTAGATAGCCCAGGTACCTGGAGTAAAACAAACATAATACTACTATTCTGAAAACAAACCAAAAAAAAAAAAAATTAAAATGACTCCCAGTGGCATTCTGCTATACTCATACATCAGTGCCCTGTCCAGCCATCATCAGAGAAGCTTCTTCCTATGGCAAAACAAATGCAGACATTTAAAGTCAGACAATATGCAGACAACGAGAGGTCTTGGAACAAAGCTCTAAATGGGATATCGATATCAGCAGACCCTCCCTTAGGACTCAGGATACCTTTCAGAAGAGGATGTAGGACGAATGTAAAAGCTAGAGGAGATGGAGGACAGCAAGGAAATATGGCCCCATAAATTAACAGGACACACACATATGAATTCAGAGGCTTAGGTAGCATGCACAGGGCCTGCATGGGTCTGTACCAGATGGAGGTTCTAGGGCTGAAAGGAAAAGTGGACACATGCCCCCATCCTTAATCCAGGAGCCATCTCCAATTGATAACCACTTGCAAATGAAAATTAACTTTCCTCTAAGGGAGTCTCACTGGGGAAACAAACTACTCTGAAGGGCAGGCTGCATGCCCAGTAGATGGCCAGCAGAAATGAACTCAATGGTATCTCTGGAGGTTCCTTGACTCATAATGTTGTATCCCAGCTTTTCTTTATTTTTAATTTTATCTTTTACTTATATCATTATTATTTTCCCTCTCTTTTTACCCTAGAGGTCCTTTGTGTACAAATTATGGTTTCTAGTTTAGTGTTTCATGGGATTGCTGAGTGCGCAAACAAGTGGGTCTTTGTGTGTATTTGTTTCTTGTGCCTATTGGGGGGCTCTCCTGTTTTGTCCTATTCTGATGTGTTAGCTTTGTTTTATCTTATTAAATTTTATTAAATTTTTGTTTCGTTTTCTTTTTCTTTCTTTTTTTTGTTTTCTTTTTGTTTGTTCATTTGTTTGTTTGAGACAGGGTTTTTTTTTATTATTATTTTGGAGCCTGTCCTAGAACTTGCTGTGTATACTAGGCTGGCCTCAAACTCACAGAGATCTGCCTTCCTCTGCTTACTGAGTGCTTGGATTAAAGGTGGGCACCACTAACACCTGGCTGCCTGATTGTTTTCTAATAAGAGACAGAAATGGGGTATATCTGGATGGGAGGGGATGTTGGGAGGAACTGGGAGGAGTAAAGGGAAGGGAAACCATAATCAGGATATATAATATGAGGGGGGAAATCATTTTCATTAAAAGAGACAAAACAATGCCATGTTGCAAGCCAAACTAAAATAAAACGACAACAAAACCCAAACCAAAGTATCTTGCAGTTCAAATGGTTGGGAGTGCAAACTGAGCTGACAGAACAAAGTCAACCATGGAGGGGCTCATGCCTTCTGAGTGCTCTACTCCAGCAGTTCTCAACCTTCCTAATGCTGTGACCATTTAACACAGTTCCCCATGTGGTGACCCCCGACTTTACAATTATTTTTGTTGCTACTTTATAACTAATTTTGCTACCATTATTATTTTATTGTAAATATTTTGTGTTTTCTGATGGTTTGGGGCAACCCCTTGTCATCCATAGGTTGAGAATTACTGCTCTAAAGTTGGTCTATACCTTGGTTTTCCCGGTCTCCGGGGACACTAGTCTCCCATGACTCTGACCTGTGTGCCACACCAGCCTGTGCTTGTCATCACATCTACTTTGATCTTGACCCTTTGCCTTCCTTCCCGTGAGTCCCATGATGCCAACATATTCAGTTCTGCAGAACTTTCTGTAGGGAATCCCATGGGAAGGTCTGAGGCAGGGGAAGGATGCAGGGCAGGGTTCTTGAGACTTGCTCTTGATGGGCAGCTTGTAGCAAGGGCTAGGATGGAGGGTTTGCATCGAGATCAAGAACAGTCATGGGCAGCATGACTTCAGATGCTTTTACCACCACTAAAGCCACTCTATGCGTGTGACATAACATTGATCTAGCCCTTCTTTCTGTGGGTGTCTACATCCTTTCTATACTCATCCAGGATCAGTCATTGTCCTGGGACTTTATCATGTGTTATACCCAGCCCTTTCCTCTGCCTTGTAAGCCTTTAAAGCTCCTATTTTCCCTTCACCAGAACATGCCTGGTCATTTGGCAATTCATTAGTAGAGTCTAGATTTGAACTCAGGAACTCTGCTTTTTAAAATGATTTCTTAATCACATGGATAGTGTATTCAGGAATGGACACTCATGTAGGTGCATCAAGAAAACATGTAGAAAAGACCATGTGGGCAAAGCAATGGGGTGCACCATGTGGAGAGCCTTAGTTCTTATTGGTTAATAAGTTTACACACAGCAACTTCTCTTGAGGGATTTAATGATTATAGGAAGCACCTCTTCATCATACTGTAAGAATGTTCATCTCTTGCCTAAGATCATAGCTATTCTCTGATAAAAACTCCACAGTCCAACCTTCAAAGCGAATCAGGTACAAACTCTCATGTTGGTAGCAAAACATTCTGGAATGCAGAGGTTTATTTGTAAGACATACCTGACTGTGGCTTAAACATCTGTTGAGCTAGAGTATTATACTCAACTTTTTCCAATGGGTGAAGGGTCACAGGACAAGAACTGCAGAGGAGGCAGGTGCTACGAACCACTTCTGGCCTCTGAACCTTTTATCAGCCTCTACCTGGTCACAAATGCAGTTAGAAGCACGCTGCTTAGACCTAGTGGGGACAATGTCTAGCAGAAATACGTCTGCTGTTGGTGTTTGAAGGTATTTTTTTTAACTTGGAAAGAAAGGAGCATTTGCCCTTTTCACTTGTTTAATAGATGCATTAAATACAAGCAATTGACACTATAGAATTTGTGGGTTCCTTCTTTTAATAAAGATAGAGTAATGCCTTGATGGAGAGTACACTTTCTACAGAGTTCATCAAGCAGTTTATTATATTTTCAAACCAGATTATTATATCAAGTGTCAGGAAGCACCATCAGTGTTACTTAAAGATGCATTGGTGAAAACCAGAGGCAAATCCTGTTTTAAAACCCTGAAACCTGATGGGGTCTAAAATGTTCTTGGTAGTTAGAAAATTACCTGATCACTTAATTTTCCCTAAAAGTTAACCTTGTACATTTTTGCAATGGAATACAGGATGGTTCAGTCAAGAGTTATAGTCATTACCCTATGAAAAGTTCCTGCAATAAAGGGCATGGCTCTTTACTCATTGTGCAAGTGTCTTTATGACTGTCAGACAAACCAGGTAAGGTGTTGGGGATCAAAGTGTTTGTGTTTACTTCTCTGAAAATCTGGCAGTGCCTCCTGTGTGACACCACACACACACACACACACACACACACACACACACACACACACACACACACTTCTTGGTGAATGCTGAAAACTGGAATTCACCACATCTCTCTTTTTCCTGTCTAAGATGCAGATGGGGCACATTTTGTGGACTCTGTCCATCCCTGCCCCCACACGCACACGTACACCTAGCCAATGGAAAAGAAAAACGACTTACTCACACTCATCCACTGTACGAAGATTTCCAGGCTGCAATGGGAGGGCTTTGCCTCTCCTTGAGGGATGAATAAATAGGTAGCTGTACAGACAACCTGTCCACATTCAGGCTGAAGTGAAAACCAGCCCCAGGTTCTGCTCATCTGTAGTTGGAGACCCAGTTCTGGTGGCATGGAGAGGACCCTTATCTGTCTGATAGTCATCTTCTTGGGGACAGTGGCCCATAAAACAAGCCCGCAAGGGCCAGATCGCCTCCTGATTAGACTTCGTCACCTTATAGACATTGTTGAACAGCTGAAAATTTATGTGAATGACTTGGTAAGGCCATGTTTCTCACTGAAATTTAATTAATATTTTTTAATGGATGTGAAAGGAGCCTTTTGACTTCTATCACTAACTCAGAACTAATTCTCTTTGGCTAGGATCCTGAACTTCTGCCAGCTCCACAAGATGTAAAGGTAAGATCAGCTGAATTGACTTTGAAAATATATCTTGTGTAAACTTTAAAGTCTAACAAAGCTCTAGAATGATGATTTAGATTATGTTTCTTTTCAATGACTTTGGGGATTAATAATTGATAAAATATTCTTTTCCGTTTTGGCTATGTATCCAAAGATTTACTAGCAACCCAAACAATGACATACCATATTGCGTTCGTATAGAATGCATGTTTACATCCTAAAGCCTCTAAGAATACTCCTAGGTAGTGTTACTAAGACAAACCAACAAGGATAAAAATCTGTGCTGGGATCAGTTTCTGAACAAGAAACAGTTACTCATGTTTTCAGAGCCCTGGGCCTGAGAGCTCTGCAACTTTCTTTGTCACCATATTTAAGATAAGAGGTAACATTTGCATTTTAATAACAAATCTTTAAAAAGAAAGAAAGAATTAGATTGCAAGGAAGGTACAGAGACAGAATGTGGAAATCAAAAGTCTCTGCATGTAACCCATGTACCTTGGCCTTTTGAGTCTTCTTGTCTTTAGCTCTTGGCGAGGTCTTCCAAAGGGACCATTTTCAACAGCTCATTCCAACTCTTGCACCATTCATATTCCAGTCCTGTGGAGAAGAGGCTAGGCATGCAGTGCAGAGGGGCTTCTGCCAATTTCCCTCCAAGAACTTCTTTGATCTGGTCTTCTGTTTGGTACCTTAACATTCTGAATGAATGGGGAAATGCTCGTCCTGCTAGACCTTTAACTGCATGACTTAGGAAAACCAGGAAAGTGTTGCCAGTAATTAGGGCACCACACAGACACATTCAAAGAAAAGAATTATGGTAAATGACAGTGTAAAAATTTAGAGAGTGGATGAGTCACAGCTTCAGCTCTGCTCTGCAATTCACTTTTGCTCTAGCCCTGAGCATGACCACTCTTGTGTTTTCTAGGTCCTTCCTAATAAGCAGCAGCTAAAATGAAAGTAATACATTTAACTCATTGGAGAGACATTTCCAATAAGCAAAAATTCTTCTTAACATGTCTGTTTCTCAGCATCTCATGCACTGTGTTGACTGCTGTGGGTAGAGTTCTTTCTGGGGTTTCCTACCTGCAGTCTACACTTTGCAAAGTAAAAAAAAAAAAAAAAAAAGAAAGAAAAAAAGAAAAAGAAAAAAAATAGGAAAATCCCTCATTTTCAGCTGGGTCGACCCAATGACTCCTTCTTATATATGTTTTTTTAGTGAAAGATGTCTTTTTAAGTCTGAATTTTCTGGTGACCACTTTAATGTTTGTCACTATTGCATTGCTAATACACACTACTTATACAAAGTGACTGTATGTCTGTGATTGTATATGTGCATTCCTTTTGTTCACCCTCTGTCCTCTCCCTCTGCCCCCTGTCTAGCCTCTAGTGATCCATCTTCTACTGAAGGATTTTCAAAAATCTCACATCTCTATGAAACTATGTCTCAGTGAGCTTGCATCTTTCTGATGATCTGATTAGGCAGCACTGCCTATGAAGCAATCGTACAGCTCTAACTAACATCTCCAAACTACTCTGGCAGGCAAACTCAAGACAGAGGAAGGCAGCAAGGGCAACAGAAGCTGCATATCAAGTTCTCAGAGCTAGCATCCAAAGTAGGACCTGTAACAAATTCTACAGAACTACTGAGCTCTGCAAAGGGCTCCCCTCCTTTGTCCTTCCTTTTCTCATCTATCCAGGGCTTTGCTGCCCCTCCATGGGTAGGCACTTGACAGTATGTGAGGAAACTTTGCTTGGCACCATTGGGGATGGCTTGAGAGTGCTACCGGCACCTGGTCATTAAAGGCTGGGCATACTAGTGAATGTTCTAGAATGTGTAGAATGATTCTGACAGCAAAGTTACCCAGTCCAATACATCAGTGATTGTGCCATTAGAAAGCCTCCATCTGTGACTAGAGCTGGACAAAGGTAAGTCACCTAACACAGCTGTTGAGATAGTCAATGCCAACATTCCTTCCAAAAAGACAAAAAATATAACCAGGTCAGAAATAGGCTTTAAGAAATTAGTCTTTTTTTTTTTTTTTTTTTTTTTTTAAGCTATCCAGTTGCAGAGCCAGCAAGCCAGGCGCGCCTTTTATGAAAATCTCTTTTCTGGCTGAAGAGGGGGCTGACTTTGTAACTCCTTTCCTTGCTTTCTTTACTGTACCTTCTATGCAGAAGTTATGAGCTTCTAGAAAATTCCTTACATTCCCCAGTGAGGCCCAGCTGAGGAAAGCAGCCAGGAGCACTTGGCATAGCTGTCCTGGGACTCCAGCCCTGGAGTCCCGAGGCTCTTTATTCCCTCCAGGTCCCCATGAACTCCATTCCTCAGGAGTTGCAGGCCAGGCTGCCTTACTGCTTTTCTGCATTTGCTGTGCATTGAAACCCAACCTGAAGATTCTTGTCCCTCCTCACGCATTTCAGAGACAGGCTGCTTCCTGTAGGACTAAACCAAACCAAGGCCAGTGTCCATCGGTTGTGGACAGGGACGGGTGGGGACAATGGCATGTCCACATGCTGACATCATATCTGTCTTCTAGCCTGGGTGTGAAGCTTTGGTGGCTGGTCCTGAGCATTCCTGGCAGGATAATCTCAGGGGGGTTGCTCTTGGGGCCCCTCCCCAAGCTTCTTTGGAACCTAATTTTCTTTCAGTGTACAAATGAAAATGTCAACTCAGCAAAATGAGGCTCTGTGAGAAATGCTGGTTTCTCAGATCATCACGGATGAAGCAGTTAGCGTTTTCAGTTTCAGCTGGAAAATTTACCTCTTTAAATATGAATATTATTTTTTTCCAGTAAGTTAAGCCGGTTGTGGTCAAAGAGAAGAGAAAAGAAAAAAACTTCAACAAACATGAACATGTGGTTTTCAAGGAAAAAAAAGTGCTATAATTAACGTTTATAAATAGTTTCTATTAAATAAGCATTTTGGCAAACATGGGAAGGCCGGCACCTTGCCCTGGTGACAGGCAAGCTACCCTGATAGAAGGAACTAGATAAGGCCTGCTGGGCTTGCGGCTACCTATGCAAAGCAAGGCTGATGGGCTTGTGTTATTAGTCAACATTAACATCGGGCAAGTGTATGGGTTGGAAAATGCAAAGCAGGCTGCTTTTTCAGCTGATTGTCCCTGAGAAGCTTCAGGCGATGCAACCTCGCTGGGAAGGAGGGAGGCCTTTGGTTGGAAGCTAGTGGCTTCCATGCACAACAGTGAAATGAAGCTGTGGCAACTTCAGGGGATGAATAACACCACGCAGACATTTGCTAAAGGAAGCAGCAATGTGGGCGCAAGAAATTCAGATAGGAGCTCTTGGATCAGTTAAGCCAGTTTCAGCTATTGCTCTTCCAGAGCCGAGGCTTTAACTCCGTGGTGAAGCACTTGCCTGGTGTGCCCTTCCAGTGCATTCCATTGCCAAGATTTGGACTTCTTCACTGCCCCGTAGTTATTTGGCCAAACCAAAGAGGCTTTGCTGCTCCTTCGTTCTACTTCTCCAGTCTTTGTGACAAGTCTCTGCAAAAGAGGCCCTTCTTGCACTGGCTAAGCAAGTCTTAACCTTCTGTGATTTGACTCTTGATTCGTGGGGAGCCCTGCTCTACCCAGACATGATGTGGCTGGAGCTTCACAAAATGTACAAGGATGACTCTCAGAATGAGCAACTGTAGCGGTCTTAACCCATTCCCCTCATGGATTGACTCTGCAAATAGTAACCGAGTACTTGCTGATGACCAGGCCTGTGGCAAGTGCTGCACAGACTAGAACCCTGCTCCAGGCAGGTACATCACCCTTGAAGACTCCTGTGTGCATAGTGGGCAGAGATGACCATCAGTGAAGCAGCTTCTTAGCCAGACCGTTGGATTACTTTCCCAAAGTTGCCAACGGTCATAATTTTCAGCCTCAGAATTCAGCAACTGTGCTCTTAAACTAAATTCTTCATCACAGCTAGAAATTCTGATCTGTTAGCTCAGTGGTAGACTGCTTGCCTAGTATATATATGGTGCTGGGACCTCACTCCCCACAAACATACACAAACATGCACATGCGTGCGTACGCACACGCACACTCACATCCAACCCCACAAAGCTCATGCCCACCACTTTAACCTCAGAATGGCAGATGCATAGCAGTGGTCATAGGAATTTGTGAAGGGTGAGAAGGGGCCTCTTCCCCCACCCCCCAGACATGGAAGCTGTCTGAGTGGAACTTCTGTCTTCTGCAGAGTTTGAGTGGAGATATGACCAGACCTAAGGCAGCCACTAAAACAAATGTCTAAAATGGTACAAATAGAAACTGAAGTATGGAAAGTCATTTTTAATCTTTGGAATGACATTCATTAACATATGATAATCATCTCTCTTTCGGGGTATTAAAATACGCTAACGATCTCTCTTAGGACATTAATATGTATGAGTTATCTGGCGGGTTATTAACATACGCTAATTATCTCTCCTTCAGGAGCATTGTGAACACTCAGCTTTTGCCTGTTTTCAGAAGGCCAAACTCAAGCCAGCAAACACAGGAAACAATAAAACGATCATCAATGACTTAACCTCAAAGCTGAGGAGGAGGCTGCCTACCACGAAGGGGGCGAGAAGGCAGAAGAGCATAGTTGTAAGATTGTCCTTTGTTATCTCTCGTTTGCAGTGTGTTTTCTTATTTTTAGTTATTAACTGTAATATATTATGCTTCACACATACACACAGCTAGAGCCCCTCATGCCTTCTTGAAGAGTTACTCCACATTGTACAAGGTACATTTTAAGAAGTGGTGTCATGTCTCAAGTCTTCACATTCTGTCTAGAAATCCAGATAGAACTAGCTACCATTCCCAGTATATTAATGGAAGTTTCCAGAGTGAGGAAGCCATTAGGAAGAGAATCTAACTGCTGGAAGTGAATATCTTCCTTTTATTTATTGCTGGCATTAGTTGTATCATCATTATCAGGTACTCAATCCCAATTTTCTGACAAGAAAAGAGATAGCCTACAAGATGCCAAGATTAGAATATTACTGTTCCAGGCAAAAGCAGAGTTAGTATTGAACTTAAGGGGAACATCCTTTTAAGAGGCTAGAGGTTTTCCAGGTTCCTTATTTGGGACTCTAAATTTTCTTAACTATCTTTTCTTTGACCAATCAGCTGCAATTCAGAGAGTAAAGAATTGAGTAACTCAGGCATCAATCAAAAGCAGCAGAGATAGCATAAAAGAAGTTGCTCTGTTTTGTTTAGCAGTCTTCTTGTCCTTCAAGAAATTCCACATGGACTGAAAATAATGAAACAGTAATTACATTATGAACAGGAGCCTGGTTTCTTTTTATTGTTCCCCCAGGTTATTATGAGAAAATATCCCTCTGAAACTTTCACAAAGAAAGGAACTGCCTGAGATGGTAGTGCATGCCTGTGAGCCCTGCACCCAGGAGGCTGAGGCAGGAGGATTGAGAGTTCCAGGACAGCCTGGGCTATGAGAGTGAGACCCTGTGCAAGAAGCAGGGAGGAAGGAAGGAAATAAGGAAGGGAAGGAGGGACTTAAGAAATGTCTGGTGTAGACCTGGAACCCAACGCTTGGGGTTAAATGCCTTCATTTATGGGTGAGGAAGGTGAGATCTAAAAAGGCAGACTTTCTCCAGGTTTCACACACATCTGTGTCAAGAAGAACACAGCTACTGTATTTCCACAGGATGTTCTCACTGCAATAACATGTGACTGAGCATCCAGACATGGCCTGGTGTTTTGATATCAGAAGGGGAATAAGCATGAAACTGAAGGAGAAAGGGGTGGGGAAGAATAACGAGAAGGAAGGAGGAAAGCAAGCAACACTCAAAAAAATTCGCTCTACTTGATGAGCTTCTAGGAATTTATCAGAGCAAACAGAGATACATATGAACTATTATCTGAAGGGATATTCTTCGTAGAATTGTACACAAGAGGGGAAAGCTTCTGTACCCGCTTCCATATCCAAAAATAACGAGAGTATCATTCTGTGTTGGAAAACAAAACGACTGACACATCACCTGTACTTAAAGCGTATCTAGTGCCTAGGAAATACTTGTAACTAGCTAAAATAATAAATAAAATAACAGCAAACAGCATGTATCAACCAGTGTAACAAGAATGCAAAGTTAACCAGAATAAAGGGAGCAAGAAGGATATCATATTTTAAACACCAAAACATTACAGTTGTCTCTGAGGGTGAAATCACAAAAGGATTCTAGAACAATCTTACAATTTTTTCCTAACATTTGTTACTGAACCTGACTTATGTTTTCAATAGAAGAAAAAATATTACATAAGTATTTTATGACAGAAAAATTTTTAAAGAATGTAACTTTTTATTTGCTTATCTATTTATTTTGACTTCCAGAAATGCCCTTCCTGTGATTCTTATGAGAAAAAAACTCCCAAGGAATTCCTAGAAAGATTGAAATGGCTCCTTCAAAAGGTAGGTGCCTTAAATGCTTTTATTCCTCTCCTTCGTTGTTGTCTCTGTGTTGCCTCATACGCTCAGTGACTTGTGGACCATTGTTTCCACAGATGATTCATCAGCATCTTTCCTAGAACACACAGAACCTGAAGATTCCCAAGGGCTCTAGACACTGGACACTATAGACACTCACCAACACAGGAGTGCACCTTGCTTCCTGGGATTGTGAGTGGAGAAGTACAATATGTTACGATAGGAACGATTCATAAAAGCTACAGGCTAAGATCTTTGCCAAATTACCACGCAAATCTTTCAGTTCACTGACAAGACTCCATGTTGTCAACATGGAGACTCTCCCCTCAGAGAGCTCAGTTTCCTGTGTCATGGATTTCTGTGGCTTGTCCAGCTGTGACTTTGTCATCTTATTGCCCAACTGGGACATGCTGTGAATGGGAGGGAAGAACTAAAGATTTTAACTAAAAATACGGCTAGAGAATTTGTTGGTCTGCGAGAATAAGACCCTTTGTGATCCTAACTGAATGATGTAAGCTGAAAATACAGAAGCAGGAGATGAAATCGGAAATTCAAGTCTTTATTCTTTAAGGAAAACTTGGTACAGAAAGCATGTTTCAAGGGCTTTCTCCTTCCAAATGAACATTCAGCATACAGATATCTACTCTACTTATACTCTAGGGGAGAGTGTTTCTAGAAGGGCACGAGCAATTTTTCTTCTTTATTAGTTTTATCAAAATATTTAAACAGAAGAATTGAACCTATTTATGGACCATACTCTCGGTCTTCACTGTCTCTCTAAAGTGGTAATGGTGTATTAAGAAGCAGGCTTTATTTGCCTTCCCCCAATGTCAAGTCCTTTTATAAGCTAATATTTTAAACTTGTGAAGATGGCAACTAAGACCTATGGTAGGGCAAACATCAGCAGAGTCTTCTGGAGCAATTGGAGTTTTAAGGTTTTGTAGCTCTCATCTCAAATGGTGTGGATAAATTGTGATCAGTCTGATATCTCCAGTCATTAGTCTCCTTCCCCATATCTGTTCTTTCTTCTTTGTAAAATGAGACTTCTGAGATAAAGACATTCAAACATGTTGAGCATTTAAGACACATTTCGTGGACACTTTTGAAAAGTTAAATTCAATCATCTATATAAAATCAAAATCAGGAGATAAACCAAGAGGCCAGAGCTTCTGTCCCAGTTTTAAACAGACTTTTACTTAACATTCCAATCTTTTAACCACAGATGGTAAAAATAAGCAAATGGTTCTGCCATTTGATGTGAATCCCAACAGTCTGTTCAATGTGAGGCTAAAGTCTAAGAAAGCTATTTCCCATGGAAGAGTATGAGCTCTTGGAGAATTTCTTATTGTTAAAATGGACGTGAGATCCCAAGAGCATGTCCGGGGGTGGAGAGGAGGGGCTTTGCTCCAAAGAAGTAATGTCTGTATTTAAAAGGCATTTAAAACAAACACAGGCATAATGTACAGCTCGAATATACAGCTGATTATTTCATTAATCCCCAGCAAAATATAATCAGAATCAGTGCCCTCCCTTAAAAGTTTAAAATATGTTCCTATAAAGACATTGTGTAAATGTGCAACTGTTGATGACATTATATACATATAGCCCACCAAAGTGTCAAATGGTGCTAGCACAGGTTGTTGAGTTTGAGCATGGAAAGCTGAAACAAAGATGCAGAGCTGCAGAAAGGAATGATGAAGATGGGGTGTAGATGTTTTATTTTGTTGTTATTGTTTCTGGCTTTATAACTGTTGACTTCTTGACACTGTGGTTTTATATTTAAGACAATATATTTATTTTGGTATGTTTATTGTTTAAAAATCTGTTCTAGCCTTTTAGATCATTGAGCATTTCTACTCTAGAAGTAAAAATAATTCAGTGGTGCCCAGGCTAAGAGCTTGAATAGTTTCGAAACTCCAGTAAAGGGTCTACCGCTAGCCAAGGCAAAATGATGCCTTGAACAAACCAGACGAAGTAAGTTCTGCACAGCAGTCCCTACCTTCACTTTTCCGTGTTTAAGACTCAGCCAGTCCTTGTGAGGAATGTAAAAAAAAAAAACCTGTGGGCATCATTGTTCATCTGTGGATGATAACACGGTAGACCTGACATACTGTTGGCAGTGAAATGTGGCCACTTAAGCTGTTTTGATTTTCATTTCCTTACCTGTAGAACAGGGGTGCTGGGCTTTCCTTAGTCTATTTTGCATTTTTTATTTTCTGACTTTTGTACGTCTAAGTGTTAATGTCCTGGTTACTCTTACAGGAACACCTGACCACACTTCTGAGTTAAATTTCACCCCAAATGTGATATTCAGTTGCTCAATAAGGAAAGAAGGAAGGAAAGAGGGAAGGAAGGTCATGTAGGTATGAGAGTTCAGAGGAAATTAGTTATGATGGTTAGTATTTTAGCTGAAAGTGTCTTCTTTGCACTTGTGAATAAATTCAAAGCATTATTAATCTACATTATTGCTCTGTTTTATTTACAGTTACACCTGAGAGTTTAGTCTTAATATGAATGATGTACTTTATAACTTAATGATTATTTATTATGTATTTGGTTTTGAATGTTTGTGTTCATGGCTTCCTATTTAAGACCTGATCATATTAAATACTACCCAGTCAGTACAACTGTCTGTTGTGATTCTCTGAAAACCTGTACTCCAACCATCCTGGCAGAAAGTGAGCATACAGTTTTCATAGGGCTGTGATAAAGATGATCCAGTGAAATAAAACTGTCCCCAGTTCTAGCTCAAAGATCGCATTTCCTTTGCCCACTCCCTCTGGCTGCCCAGCAGGTGTGGACGGGCTTGAGAATTGCCTGCCCCCACCCTTATACCGGTCATGCAGATGACACTCCTGGGTTCATATTGGTTTCACTTGGCTTTCGACTTCTTGTTCTCAGTGTCCCTCATCTGTGGGTCACTATGCTGTGCTCAGCACCTTGCGAAGGTGACTTCAGTGGGGAGTGCTCTTATTGAGGATCATCCCAGAACCTGGAATATCTGTGTGAGCACTTGAGCTTTTCACCCCACTGTCACCGTCATGGCCACAATCCTGAATCTTTCTCCCTCTAAACTGTTGCACATATAAATCACCACCTGCTAAGCAGGCGGAAGGCGGCTGAAGAACTGCCACGAAGGCTGCGCCTCCACTCTTTCCCAGTTCTCAGTGCTTCCCCTCATTCATGTAGCCCTGGCCACTGACCAGTTCCCGAGCTACAGGCATGGCAGCACATGGTCCCTCCTCCTGCCCACGAAATCCCCACCTCTCTGCCTCATCCTTGATGTTCCGCAGCAGATTCCAACGTTGACTCTGGCTGTTCATCTCCCGGGAACAGTTTAAACACCCTGCACAGCCATTGGAATCATGTTCTCACTCAAACTTCATCACTATGTGCTCTTAGTTTGAGATCACCAAGAACTCTCACTCGGATGTCTGGAGAGCCTTCCTAAGCAATTTCTCTGCTTCTGTCCTTTCACCACACACACACACACACACACACACACACACACACACACAGAGAGAGAGAGAGAGAGAGAGAGAGAGAGAGAGAGAGAGAGAGAGAGAGAGAGGAAGAAATGGTTCCTGAAAGTTGTTCTTTGACCCTCCACATGTACACTGTGGTGCATATGTATATATATATATATATATATATACCCTACAATATGTCATTCCCTCAACTCAAAGATCCCAATGGTTCCCATACCACCTAGGGCTACTTTGGTACCCTGCATCTCTACACACAAATTTAATTTCCAATGGACTCCGGGCACACCAGTATTCTTTCTTCAATATTCCAGAGGAGCTCCATCTAAGGCATTTGCACTTTAAAACTTTCTTTCTTTCTGGAGACAGGGCTTTACTCTGTAACCCAGGCTGGCCTGGTACTTAGTATGAAGCCCATGCTGGCTTCAAATTCATGGCAATCCTAGGGACTCAACCTCTCAAGTGTTGGGATTACAAAATAATTTTTCTAAAGAAACATTTTGGGTTTATAGTGTGCATAATTCTTTTACTGATAGGTAAAGCAACTTAATGTTTTCTTTTCTAATCATTTGATCAAAACTGCTTGACATATCAGAAAAATGACTTCCATAAATCAGCGAGTGAGAGAAGTGTGTGTGTGTGTGTGTGTGTGTGTGTGTGTGTGTGTGTGTGTGTGTGTTTTCCCCTGAAGAACTAGGAGGCAGCAATTCCTTGAGGGAAGAGAATGTGAAGACAGAGTTGACTAGCCAGTGCATGGTCACAACAGGTGAAGCCCCAGATTGTCTTGACTCTGCATGGAACCTGGGGCTTGTTAGCTGCCTTGGAGACAAAAGGGTCTGGGTGTCTACTCCCCCCACCCCGACTCCTGCTGAATTTCAGGTGTGGTGAGAGCACTTCAGTGTCAAAGAATAGTCTTCAGAATTCCTTAGATGTCAAAGCACACAGAAGATGAGACCACCATTCATAGAACTGATGGAATAAGCCTTTGAGGACCTGCCATCAACCCTCACTGCTAATGTCACAGTGACTTTAATTCTAAGTTTATTTTTCAAACTGAAAAGTAAGTAAGAGATTTAATTTTATAATCACCATGGGAGGGCTTTCAGTAATGTTAGGGTATATCTGAGCCTCTGAAACAATGTGTAGTTTTATGCATCTATTATGCTTTATCTAGATAATTGATGTCTTTGTCACAGTTTAATTCTCTTTAAGCTTACTCAACTGAAGAGAGTCAAATTTCTTGAGATATATTTGCACCCTAAAAGAGACTTCTCAATAATAGAATCTGACACTACTAACGTGCACCCCTAGTCCTTCGCACCCAGTGGTCCTCCCTCCCTTTTTCCAACCCACCCTGCCAGTCACAGACACAACTCCCAGGCTGCATACAGATTGGCCCCACACAAACATTCATGTTCTTGGAAGTCAGTGGTTTCTAGGCTTCCCAGTCATCCTTTTCCTTTCTTCTGACTCACTTGGGGTCACTCATTGCTTGGTGGAGGCCTGGGGGAAACTGAATGGGGTTAACACATTAACGTCTGTCTACTGGTTGATAAATCCATCCTGAGGAGAGAGAATGGACTCAAGCAACACTGTGCAAAGTGGAGAGGGATGGACCAGATTGTAGTGAGGATGAAGAGAGTCACAAAGAGGAGGGAAGGTGTCCATTAACCATCCCACAACTTCTCCAGAAGATCGTGCTCCTAACAATAAGGGCTTTCTAGCTTTAAGTGGCAGCTTTACCACATGGCTTTGTTCTAAAAGGATTGATGATGGTTAAATAGGGCTACAACCATGGGATGGATGGCCATTTGCCTTTGCTACTGACACCATTGCCAATTTCCTCACAAGAACTCTATACCTTGGCCCTCCACACTGAGACTATGCTGCCATCTGTTGGGAGAATGCAAACACTTCAAGTGCTCAGATTTTAAGGATGAAGCTTGTCACCCCACACCCGCAAAAACAAGTTATATTCTTGGCGATGATTTCAGATGTAGAGACAGCTCCAGAGCCAGGAAAAGGGTACAGATAAGAGTTGGAGCACTGGCCAGGTTGGTAAAGTTCCTTCTGTGCAAGCATAAATAACCAAGTTTGATTCCCAGAACTCACATCTGGGGAAAAAAGGCTTAATTGTGTAATCCCAGTGCTAGGAAAGAAAACACAAGTGGGACCTGGACCTGATCTCAAAAATCAAGGTTCATGGTGAGCTGAGGAGCTGAGGAATGACACTTGGATGTGCCCTCTGTCCTCCAAGATGAATGCTTTTGTGCATATCACACACACACACACACACACGAGTACACACACACACACATGTGCTTCTACACACACACATGCACATTTGTACACACAGACATGCTTCTCACACACATGCATATTCATTCACATGACACACATAACCCTAAATAAGTCAGTGTGAAGAGGGAGACATGTGTGTCTGGGGATACTGCTGTTACACCACATGAGAGCTCTGTGTGAGGCAGAATGCCTGGCTACTGACTTTTGGCTCTTTAGCTGGAGTCCTAAGAGGAAAATCAACAGGGGTTCTCTCATTTATGCAAAGTCAGAAAGGTACTGAAGACCTCCTCAGCCTGAGATGGTCTTGAGGTGTCAAGCCCCTCTTAAGAACACAGAAACCTCACAAAGGTGAGACGGAGCAAGGTGGAGCAAAGCCTTCATGGCCACACAACTGGCAGTGTGGTAGCTTACCTCACTCAGACTGGTTGTCTCTTGGCATTTTGTGGTGAGCTTGCACTTACTTTCATTCTCCACATCATTTCTTCCTGGCAGAGCCCTCGTGAGAAGCACCTTCTTCTATGCTGGCCTCTTGGGATTGTGTTTCCATACAGTCTCCTATAAAGCAGAAAGCCATTAAGGTGCTCCCAGGGCTACTAGAGAAGAAAGGTTCAAGGATACAGGGGAAATGGTCACAATGGTATAACAGTCTCAGCAGAAATCATGGGAAGCTGTGGACCATGTCCACCCAAAGCTATAACATCAGAGGGAAAAGTCTCATGGATGGACTTAGCAGGTTGAAGATAGCAGAACAAAAAGCCAATGGATTTGAAGTTGTAGATGGGTATTGAATGGTGGTGGAACAACATGGAAGAATGAGTCCACCCTGGCTCTGTACCGATGCCAGCTGGTCTGGTCTGTAAAGTTGGACTTCAGGAGGAAGAAAATGGAGGAAGGGAGATAATGAAGTAGAAAAACAATCTACAGTTGTGGTGGCTAAAGCTTTTTCAAATTGGTTGAAATCCCATTTACAGACCCAAGTAGTACACAGGTTCTCAAGTGGAATGAACACCTAAGCATCTCAGTCAAACTGCTAAAACTCACAAAGCCCTCAGATGGGAGATGGTTATGTACAGGGGAAAGATGATGGGGTAGATGGGAGGCTGAGCTTCTCATTAGAAAGCAATGGAAAACAGATGACAAAAAGTAGTTCTTTAACATATTTAAAAAGTCTCAATTCCAAACTCTACAGTTACAATGTCCTATTAGAATGAAGAAGAAATAAAAAAAAAATCTAATTTAAAAAGGGCTAGCAGAATTCCCACAAGGACAATAAAGGGAAGTTCTTCAAGTTAAAGGAACAATACAGATGGAAACGTGGGTATCTAGGAAAGAGTAAGAGATAAGGACCACTAGAAACAGATACACAACTAAATGTAGAATAGTTTCTATTTTTTCTCTTACTTTTCTTCAAGGACAAGTACCTGTGAAATGCCCAAAAGCATAATGAATTACCATTTAGATTACTTTAAAAAAATGTATTAACAATGCAGGGAATGACTGGTGGTAGTATAATTTGGTTCTGTTGCTGTGATAAAAACACTTTGACCAAAACAAAAGTAAGTTAGGGGAGAAATGGGCTTATTTCAGCTTACAGGCCCATCACTAAGAAAGCAGGGCAGGAACTTATAACAGAAATCATGGAAGGATGCTGCTTGCTGGCTTGCTCACAGACCCATGCTTAGCTAGCTTTCCTAGATAGCCCAGGACACCCTGCCTAGGGAATGCTGCCTCCCATAGTAGGTTGGTGCTTCCTACATGAATTAACAGTCAAAGAGTCCCCACTGACATTGTCATAGGCCAATCTGAACTGGGCAGTACTTCAATTGAGACTCCCTTCTTAGTTGACTCTGAATCAAGTGGACTGTACCAGTTAACTAGAACAAGTGGAAAATCAAATTCAGGTTTGCTGAATTTCACATGATAAATTAATTCATATTATTATTTTATCAGCAATTAAAATGCATTTCAAACAATAACAGTTAAAAATTAGGGAAGTTAAAATAAAATACTAAAAACATTAATGCAGACACATCATATCAGAATTGATGGACAATGAAAGCAGGACACAAAGGAAAATTTTAAGCATTAAACACTCTATCTGAAAGAAAAGTTCTAAAAGACAATGATCCAAGACCCATCCTAAGTTAGAAAAAAAATAAAATAAATCAGAAGTGAATAGAGAGAAGCAAATAGTAAATAACAGACGAGGAACGTATGAAATAGAAAGCAGACAGATGAGGAAATTTTTTTGGAGAGCCCCAAATGTGTTCTTTGATGAGATGAATAAAACTGAGAAATCATGATCAAGAGGAAAGGAGAGCTGACCAGCCCCAGCAGTGCAGGAGAGACTGCACTACAGAGCCCACAGCCACAGTGAGGACAGGCGAGTCTTACCTTAACCCTTTAACATCAGGGTGCTAACAAGACAGACAAAGTGGATGCATTCCTTGGGGTATGAATTTATAAAACCAATGTGAGAAGAATGAGGTTTGTGTCTGGCAGAAGAGTGGAGCGCAGAATTTCACGGAGTCTCTCACTCATCTCTCCCAGCTCAAATGGCTTCCCTGATGAAATCTAAATCATTTATGAAAGAAGCAAAGTCAAGATCACACATGCTTTTTCAGAAGTCAAAGGTTGAGGGGATAATTCCAAATAATTTCACGAGGCATTGTAATGCTGATATAAGAAAATCAGAAGCTAACACCCTCCAAAACGTAGTTGTAAAAGTTACTTTAAAACCATCAAACTTTACCTAGTGAAACACATAATTCTTATTACATCCCAATAAACTATGGTTTGTGTAACTAATACAGTGTTGAATATTCAAAATTGGGTTAAATCTACTGCATTCACAGTTTAAAGAGGAAAATTATTTTAATAGATGCCAAAGAAACATTTGACAAAATTTAACCTCATTCCACAGTATTTGCCAAAATTCGGCACTCTGATAATGGGCCAACACGAGAGCTACAGTGGGAATTAAGCTACTGTTTGGTCTCTCTCTTGTGGGAACAGGAGCAATGTGAGAGTGTGTGCTGGGCCACTTTCCCCCAAAACTGATTTGAAAGCCCAGTCAAATGCAGTAAGGCATTGAAATAAGCACAAAGAATAAATATTGGAAATGAAGCAACATTACATCTATAACATGATTTACCATGTGGATTCTCATGGTGGAATCTAAAATTCTCACCGGCAGTAGTGAGTAGTTATCAAGGTCACGATATGCTATGTTAGCTTAAGAATTAATTCTACCAATATGCAATGTTAGCATAAAAATGAATTCTATGTATGCCCACTGAAAAAGCAGAAAATGCTTAGTGACATGTTTTCTGGAAGTCATGCAAGGCCTCTAAACTGAAAAGCATCCATTTTGCTAAAGAGTAATCTTAAGGAAATGTAAGTAAATGGAAAATAAAATCATGTTTGTGGATTAAAAGACTGAATATTGCTAAGTCAGTTCTCCTCAAAGTATCTTTGCAAATGTTCACAGGAACCTTTAGTTCTCGTTTGCTTTGTGTCGTGTGCATACCACAGCATATGTGTGGAATTCAGAGGACAACTTGAGGCTGGTAGTCTTGAACATCAGAGGCTGGTGCAGGCTTTTGGGCTTGGGAGCAAGTACTTTTACCCATCAAGCCATCTCCCTGCCTTTCCCCAGGCACTGCTTTGGCAAAGACATCAAATGGATGCAAAATGTATATAGAAATACATAATAGCAGTGATAGCTAAAACACTTTAGAAGAGCAAGGCTGAAGGTCTTATGTAACCTGAATTCAGTACCACAGAGCCTTGGCTCCCGACTGTAGTCTGGAAGTTTGGAGGCCGAGGCAGATGGAAAATTGTTAGTTCCAGCCAAGGCTGAGTTACATTGTAAATTTCAGGCCAGCCTGGACTATGGGGCAAGATCCTGTATCCCGTATCCCATGCCCCATACCCTGTACCCCATATCTCATATCCCATATTCTGTACCCCGTACCCCATACCCCGTATCCCATATCCCATATCCCGTATCCTGTATCCTGTAGCAGGAGGAATGCTCCTAGCAGCCTTACTCACAACAGCCAAAGCACTAAGAAATTCAAATGTCTGTCACTAGGTTATCACAAGTTTAAACAAAATCCCAGGCAATTTAAAAATAGAACAAGGTACTGAAACACAACATGGGTATGGTTCCCTTCTCAAAGTTCTCATCTTTAAGCATAAACCACCAATAGATACATTAATGGGAGAAACAGCAGAAAACCTTATTAACAGGCACATAAAAATCTGAAAATTGAAAGGGTGGCCAGAAGGCCAAGACTTATATAACCTCTTCATGAGGCAGGGGCAGGGGCCTGTTGGTGATTTAGAGGGGTGGTACATGATGTTTAGGGGAATGAATGTGCCCCCAAAGCAGACACTGACATGGGACAGGCTCCGGGATCCAGCTGCATTCTGTATCTGTCTCCCCACAATGTTTAGTCCCTCCTAGTAGTGAGGCTTCATAACAAATGCCTTCTTGGTGTGAAGGGAACATCTTTAATAGAGAAAGATTCACCCTGTACTTCGGGAGAGAAAAGGGGTTAAAGAGGATGGGGAGACAACAGGGAGGATGGGGAGACAACAGGGAGGATGGGGAGGCAACAGGGAGGATGGGCAGACAACAGGGAGGATGGGGAGCCAGGAGTGAGGATGGGCAGACAACAGGGAGGATGGGCAGACAACAGGGAGGATGGGGAGCCAGGAGTGAGGATGGGCAGACAACAGGGAGGATGGGGAGGCAACAGGGAGGACGAAGAGACAACAGGGAGGATGGGGAGACAACAGGGAGGATGGGGAGCCAGGAGTGAGGATGGGCAGACAACAGGGATGATGGTGAGACAACAGGGAGGATGGGGAGTCAGGAGTGAGGATGGGGAGACAACAGGGAGGATTGGGAGACAACAGGGAGGACGGGGAGACAAAAGGGAGGATGGGGAGCCAGGAGTGAGGATGGGCAGACAACAGGGAGGATGGGGAGACAACAGGGAGGATGGGGAGACAACAGGGAGGATGGGGAGCCAGGAGC
This sequence comes from Phodopus roborovskii, assembly GCF_943737965.1. Taxonomy (NCBI): domain Eukaryota; kingdom Metazoa; phylum Chordata; class Mammalia; order Rodentia; family Cricetidae; genus Phodopus; species Phodopus roborovskii. The sequence goes on from NW_026126433.1 coordinate 1,612,427, forward strand.
CAGGATGGGGAGGGTCATATAAACATGTTCTGAGACTGTTAGTTAGCTCCAAATACCATGGCCCATGCTTTGGACTGTCACTTCAGAATCTCCACAGATAAATCACAATGCTGCCTTGTTAAACTGAACAGACACATGATGGGAGATGTTATTCTGTATATGTTTCTCATACTGATGAATGAATAAAGCACTGTTAGCCAATAGGAAAGGAGATAGGAGGGACTAAGTGACGAGGAAAGAGGAAGTAGGAAGGAGGAGTCAAGATGGAGAGTCTGGAGAAAGCAGTATGCCAGCCGCCTCCCCGGTAAGAGAAATACATAGATCAGCAGAAATGGGTTAATAATTAAGACAGAGCTAGCTGATAAGAAACAAGTAACTGGCCAACAGGATTATATCAAATACAGCGTCTCTGTGTGTTATTTGGGGCTGGCGTGGCGGCGGGACAAGACCAGCAGTGGCAGGCAGAAAAACCCTACTCATTACAAAGACACACAGGAGTATATTCCTTACAGTCCCATTCATACAAAGTTTAAGAACAGGCAAAAACCATTCCAAAGCATGGTGTGATAGATAACTCATGCCTGTAACCCTAGCACTCAGGAAGCAAAGGCAGGAGGATTTCCGTACATTTGAGATCAGTCTGGGCTACACAATAAGATCTTGCCTCAAAACCATAACAAAACTAAACCAATAAAAGGGGATAGAAAATAGGAAAGTGGATGCCTATGATGGTTAGGGCTGGGATTGACTTAGAGCAGACATGGGGAGTTTCCTGTATTTTGATTGGTGTAGTGGTTACATGGGCATATATAAACTTATTAAAATTATTTGGATTATAAACCTAAGATTGGTGTACTTCCCTAAATGCAAATTTTCTTCAACGTTAGGAATGTATAAAAGCTACTTTTGGAGGCTGAGGAGTAAAGAGAACTTCCTGGCAAAGGTGGGTATTTGAAGAAAGGCTGGTGAGGTGAAGGATGGAAAGTGAGGCTCTGACTATAGAACATCATGGTGCCTCTCCCAGGAAGGAGCCCAAGAGAGAAGCTTTGGGAGGACCTAGGGGCTGAGTCAGAAAGGGACTCATGGGTGAAGGGTTTGAAGTCCATCTTGGAAGTTGGGGGGAGGTTGCTGAGGCATTCACTGTGAAACAATGTCAGTGAGTTCAGAGTGGAGAGGGCTGAAAGGGACATTACAGGTAGGGATGCCAGCTTCCCCAGCCATATTGACAGCTGCTAAGGGTATCAGCCAAGGAAGAAAGAGTTTGTGGGGAAAGAACAACATGAGAGAGACACAGACAGAGACACACACACACAGAGATGGAGTCAGACAGACAGACAGACAGACAGACAGACACACACACACACACACACACACACACACACAGAGAGAGAGAGAGAGAGAGAGAGAGAGTCCTGCAAGTTCAATGTACAAGTGGGTGTTAAGCTTTGGCTTGAGTGATAGGGAGAGTGAGATCCTGGAGAGGGAAGGGGTCTCATTTCCCACTACCCTGTCATTCTATTTTGAGACCAGGCAGTTCACAGGATATCAGGGTAGGGGGTTGGGAGTGAAAACTGAATATAATCAGTTCCTTTGGGTTCTTTATAATGTAAACTAAGAGGAACGACTTTTAAAAAAACGTATTTTGTCTTGCAAAGTATGAGAAAGAAAAAGAAACTTAATTTTGGCATAGGAAGTCCAATTTCCTAAGGGGGAAAACAAACAAACAAACAAACAAACAAACAAACAAACAAAAAACCGAAAGCATCAACAGCCCAAACACCAATCTGCATTAAATAATTACTGTGTACTGGGCACTCTGCTAAGAACATGTCACACTTAGAGGTGGTTCTGGGAAGGAGGTGTTTACATTTAAATTTCAGGCTAATGGACTGCTAAGTATCATGAGCTGGGGCTCTCACTTTGATACCATTGACAGTTTAGACCCATGAACAGCAGCGTCCCTGTCTTCTGATTCTTGGATGCCACCTGCACCATTTTGCCCTTAGCTGTGACAATCAAATGTCTCTAGATGTGTCCCCATATCCTTCAATAGACAGTCATTTCCTACCTGATCTAGTGGGGGGAAGGCCTTCTAGTTAGGCGGACATCCAATAGAGTCAGGCCACAGATGGTACAGCCCTGCAGAAGCCCACAGACCTCTCTGGCCACAGAGAAGCTACAGCTGAAGGAGAAAATACTCTATGACTTGTGAGTGGCTCAGTGTCCCAAAAGCAAATGCAATGGTGGCTGTGAAGAATGGAAAACGGCCTGAAGGATCTTGTGTTGTGTTTGTATGTGAGAATGAGGAAAGATACCAAGTCTTTCCTGGTCAGACACTTGAACCTGTGGGTTTATTTCCAGTGCTGGAACTAGCAACCTACCTTAGAGCTGGACTAACACTGAAACTATGGGGACTGTGGTCCCCAGGAACATGCTACAGGTTATGCCTTGGAGTCTACTAAACAATCCCATAACCCCATGGTTGTGTGTGTAGGTGAGCACGTGGCCATGTGAGGGCAGAGATGTCCCAAGTCACCTGCACAGATCACCCGTATTGATTGGCTTGAAGAAGGGGCTGCCTCTCTGCATCTTATGCATACCAGGGCGCTTTGGACCACATACACCAGGGATGAGAGGACCCTGTTCCCCACTCCTAGCATCTGGGTACAGATGGCCTGGGTCAAACAGACCTGATACCACAAATAATAAGCAATGTTGACGGACAGACACTTAGAGGTATGAATGACATCCGTGCAGACTCACTCCTCTTGGCTCTTGCAGCCTGAAACACTGCACAAGACTTCCCAGGTTCAAGTTGTAAGTGCTGACTGTGGCACCACACGCCGCTGATTGTAAGCCAGATCCCCCCCCCCCCAGAAACTGCTGTTTACACATTCCAGGCTGTGTACTGTTCATGCAGACAAGGAATACTTGTCAGGCAGGCAGACACTGTGTTTGCTTGTGGTGAAACGGCCAGAATGTACCACTCTAAAATAAGACACTTTGGCACAAGCACCTTCTCCAGTCTGTCTTCCTACGTTTTGAAAACTGACCACCAACATTTGCCAATGGTTTCTATTACTCTGACATATTTTATTTATTTATTTATTTATTTATTTATTTATTTATTTTGAGACAGGGCTTCTCTGTGTTTCCCTGGCTGTCCTGGAGCTCACTCTTAGAACAGACTGGCCTCAAACTCAGGGATCCACCTGCCTCTGCCTCTCAAGTGCCGGGATTAAAGTCCTATGCCACCACGCTCAGCCACTCTAACGTTTTTGAAGAGCCCTTTGCTGCCTCTCATTTGAATGAACTGACTAATTAGGTTCAGATGGAATGTTTTGGACAGGAATACAACATGGGTGACACTCTGCTCGTCTCAGTATGAAATATTAGAAGGCATGTAACCTTAAGTGGCCAACACCTGTCTTCCTCTGAGTGCCTAGCCCAAGCAGGAATGTGGTCAATGGCAAGCCAGGAGCTTCGCCTGTAAAACAGAAACAATGAGACGATGCTGGATGCTGGACACTGATGTCCCTTAGACAAGTATCTTATCTCCATCTATCTCTATCTCAGACCCCAGCTACATGAAGCTGTCAAAGCTTTGTTTGTGGTACCATACTAGATGTGAGTCACTGGTTTAGAAGTGAAAAGAAGATTGAATCAGACAAACTTTGTTGTCAAAAATACCTCACAGAGGATGTTGCAAGCCAAAACAGAAAGCCAAGCCAAGCCTGCAGAGAAGTACCAGGGTGTTATGAGAAATCTACAGACGTTGTTTTGAAGACAAAAATGGTAACAGCACTTTAATCGCTTCTGGAAAATGTCAACAGTTTAGTACAAAGCACTAACTCACTTCCAAAGGCAGTCACAGAACAGAATGAGACTGCTTAGGTCTACAGACATGTATTTCACAGAGAGTCCGTGGAAAACATTGCTTGAAGTTTAAAATTAACACAATTATTGTGATGAATGAGGCACTAAAATAGAACAACCAGAAAACCCTATACTGCTTGACATGCTGAAGGGAGACTGAGACAGACAAGAGATTGGGAGAGATAGAGACACAGAGAAACAGAGAAATAGAGATAGAGAGACAGAGAGACAGGCAGAGAGTCATAGAACTGGTGGAGGGCATGTAGGAGACGCACATGCTTGGGTAACTTAGCTGTCACCTCATAGGTAGCAGGCAGTAAAGCCACAATCTTGGCCAAATCAATTTTCTACCAGTAACAATTGTATTGCCATTTTTTGGACATCTTTCAAAAACACTTATTTATTTAGGTGGGGGAGGAGGGTAGGGGCTTGTGTCATGGCACCCACGTGGAAGGTGGAAGACATTTTGCAGAAATCAGTTCTCTCTGTCTTTGTGTGGGTTCTGGGGTTGGAACTCTGGTAACTAGGCTTTACCTGATGACATCTTGTGCACCCCAAGCTTGCCTTGCCCTTGCATGTAGCTGAAGCTGGACTTTAATTCCTGATTCTTCTGCGTCCACCTCCTGAGTGCTGGGATTACAGATGTGTACTACCACGCCCAGATTTATGCCTTCGTATTCCGGTACATTCTGCCAGTACTCTTCTGTCCATGTGTTATTTCATCAATGGTTAGGGAAATGACAATGTCTCTCACACTGTATATAGACATTGTTTTGAACCTTTGTTTAAGGAAAGAAAATTTCTCATTTTAGCATTAATTGCTAGCGAGTTGCACATATTTAAATGTTTATTGGCTAGCTGATGTTTTCTTTTTGTGAAGTTCTAGCTCATATCTTAGCATACTTTCCCATCAGTGTGGAAAGCATGTATCCATCTTCGCCTAACTGATGTCCAGTGCATCACTCAGCACACACAGGTCACCCAGTGTTTTTTTAACCTCCCTCAGGGCTGCATAGGCATCTCTTTCCACAGGATATGAGGCCAGGGTCATATTCCCAACTCTGACAAGTACTTGAAATGAAGTTGTTGGCGTCTCAGTCAACCTCACATATATGTCTGTTCCTTTGGCCCCGTATGTGAGGGGGAAGAGCTACTCTGAAACACTCTGCTGAAGAACACACCGGTGTGAGGCCTACTGTGCCCGAGAGGAACTTCACTGAGGCAGGAAAACAGGGTAGAGAGTGAGGTTCAGAAGGCCTTACATAGAGGCTGTGAAGTTAGCATGAAGGGAAAGCCTATTGACAAAGGGGAAGGCTAGGAAGTAATTCTAACTAGGGCTAACCATTGACATAGGAGCAGAAGCACTCTGGGGGTGTCTGGAGGTGACCTGTAGCTCCTGACAGTACTAAGACATCTGAGTAGGAGTTAAGAAGCCAGGAAACATGGGATGCTTGGAGTTGTGTGTGGAATGCCACATAACAGGCTATGTGAGGGAGTCTACGCTATGAAAATGAGCTCAAAGCTCAAGGAATGACACAGCAGCCTGTCCTTTGTATAGCAGGATGGTGAGCTGCCAGACTTTGCTCTGCTCTGAGCTGCTTGCCCCTGTGGAACTCTTTTTCTTAATAAATTCCCTTGTTTTGCTTGCTACCATCCACCTGTCTCTGTCCAGTTCCTTGTTCTGGTACACAAGAACACAGAATCCCTCTGAAACTTCCCATTGACCCCAATGTCCACCAACATCAACAAACTGGCTGGTCCTTCAAAATTCCTTTTTCTATATTTTTCAGAACCCCCCCCCACCCCTTATGTTCAAAGCATGTCCAACCTGTAGATCACAGGTCAAGGAGAGTTGTAAATATGGCCAAACACAGAATTGCAAACTTAGTTAAAAGATTATAAGATGTTCCCTTTTTTATAATTAAATTGTGTGGGTTTCATGTGTGAGCTGTATAAATAACAATGTTCTATTGCAATGTTAAAGGTTTATATGCTTGTTGGTAGATACTAAAGCAATAAGAACTCCTTTATTCTTTATGCAATAGTTATGGAAACTAAAAGTTGTTTTCTATCAAAATCACACTAGATTCACATTCTAAGAAGGCTTAGCTAATCCATACTGCACAGAAAAATTCTCAAAGGAAACATTTGTAAATGTCTCCCTAAATGTGTCCAGCAGACATTGAGGTAGGGTAGTTAGAAACTCTCAGGCTTGAGATCATTGAGGAGTCCCCTCTGTCAATCATCTTTGGGCCCTACCTTTGGTGTCCCTGGTAACACACTAATTTTGAGAAGAAAGCTTCACAATTGATCCTCAAGATTTAAAATTGTATGGAAGGAGGAGGGACCGGAAGACAGTGATTCACTGAAGGTCAAGAGAAGGGCACTTCCTCTGGGTAAAATATAGCTATTCTTATAGATTTTTTTTCTTGTCTTTAATTCTCATGAATCTACTATATTACATCATTTTTGGTCAACAGAATGACATCTCAGTTTTATCTCTGGCCTTGGGAGGAGTTTGGAGCTTTCTGGTAAAGAACAAAGACATGCCATTGTCTTTCCCCTTAAAGAGTTAATCCAAATGAGCCCGACACTCTCCTGAACAGTAAAATGTCCCTCAGGAAATGTTTCAGAATTCTTGAAAATAGTATAAAGCCTTCACAAACATGCCTGTCCACTTTCCTATGAGCTCTTTCTTCCACGGTGTCCTCTCTGGTCACTGGCCATTCTGGTCATGCGTTCTGTGCTAACTACACTCTATGTCATGTGTTCTGTACTGCACTCCTTGCCATGTGTTCTGTACTGTACTCCATGTCTCACCTGAATTCATTCAACAGAGAAAACAAGGCTAATGAGCTGAGAGGAGACCCCAGTTAGATGTCATAACAATACGATCTGTAACACACACTTCATGTTTAGTGTTTGATTTTCATGTTTACATTTTAATTTAAGATTCCCAGTGGCTTCTGATGCCAAGTTTCCCATTTGTGGAACTCACCCTCACAGTCTGCACCTTGGAAAAGGAGTGCTGCACACCACAGTGAGGGAGCCTGACGGGGTCCCGAGACTCATGTAAGCCTCTGTGCAGTAGACATCAGGCATCTGCAGGCAGTCTTGGTTCTATCACAACGGCTCGTATGAACCTTATTTTCCTTATTTCTGTGAGTCCATTCACTGGAAGATAGGTATGTAGAACACCTTCTTGAGATGAGAGAGAGAGAGAGAGAGAGAGAGAGAGAGAGAGATCGATCACCATGTTAAATGCACAGATTTAAAAATGCTAGATTTTTTTTTTTGAAGAATTGAGCAACTGGGAAGTGATGGCGATGCATGCCTATAACACCAGGATTAGGAGGGCAGAGGCAGGAGGAACTCTAGGCCAGCCTGGTCTACAGAGTGAGTTACAGGACAAGTTCCAAAGCTACACAGAGAAACCCTGTATTGAAAAACAAAAACAAAAAGAATTGAGTAACTAAGATGTGGCATTGGCTCCATTTCACCCAAGGAACAGAAAGTGATGGATGCCTAACCCCAAGAATCAATTTGTAAACACAGTTTTCTTTCTTAGTCCAGTGGTCATATGATAGGCATGTTTGAGAAAGGGGCTAAAAAGAAACAGAGTATGAGGTTAAGTCACCGAGAGGGACTGACAGAGGGGAAACTGAGGGAGGGTCACATCCATAGATACTGTACACGTGGCATTTTGCCTTTGTGTGTGAAATCCATCTGGCCCTTCATTCTCTACCTTCTGTCTTCCAGCATTATGCCCCCATCTTAAGATCCCTGCCATCTCCCCCATGCCTCTGCAAACAGACCCACCCATGTATTCTCAGAAAGACTCAAACACAGATGAACGCCTTAGAAACCGTGATAGCAGGCTCGATAGTTGGGGCTGTCAGTCAGATTTCTATTCACCCATGTGAGTTATCAGAGCTCCATATAAACTATGAATGTCCTTAGCACTTTATACGAAAGTGTCTTCAGGATGGTCCCTGGGCAGTTGTGTTGTAGCCCTACCACACCAGATGCAGAAATAACACCGACTTCCCGCCTATGAGATTTTCAACAGACATGTCAAAGTTTCCAAACCTTGTCCTCTAAGACCCACATTGGTCATGTGATTGAGAACATGATGGCTGCCACCCAAGCCTTGATTCAGGAGCCTGGCTGGCTTTCCAGCCCTGGACCTCATGGCAGCTGGAGGCCAGCAAGCAGGTGATAGTGGCTAGCCATGGGGCACCTCTAGCATCTCAGAAGCCCTTTGCAATAAGAGAGAACTAGACACATGTGATTTTGCTGTTGTAAATTCTGCCCTGATGATAGCCTGACTTCCTCCTTCTCACCCAGCATTTCAAAAGCATAGAGACTTTGTCTGATACAGTCTTCCTTTGCCCACATGAAAGCACCGTGTCTCTGGAGCAATCTCCAACTTACTGAAGAGCTGTTGTCCGTGGAGACAACCACAGCTTGTGTATTTGGGCCATTCACCCTATAGCTGCCTTCCTTCCAACCTCTGTTTGAGCAGAGCTCTGTGCCAACTCCAGAACCCCAAGCCGTCACTTATTAAGTCACAACAGGACCCTTAGGTTTCCTGAGCAAAGCATGTGGGGTAGAGAACCTGGAGGTTCGGTTGGGCCTCCAGAAACCACGAGCTGGTTACAGAACAAAGATCAGGGGTAGCAGAGCACCCAGCTACTCCTGAACTTCCTCTCAAAACAGGAAAATGTTTAGCGAGAATGTGTGGGGACAAGTGGGACCTGCTGTCTCTGCTTGGTGACAATGTCTGGTCTACGTCACTTACCTTTCACAATCTTTAATGGAGGATATGTTTGTAGTATCTGATTTGTTAAGGATTCTAGTTTTAGTAAAATTTTTATTAAGAAATAATACAATATCCAAGAGCCAATTTGCATCTAGTAGTTGTCTTTCTAGTTCTGACATCATCCTGTTTTTGCACAAAACATGGTTATTTTTCACGATTGAGACAAGCTCACTGGCACTTGTCAATACCTGTGCCCTCCACAAGAGGTCTCCCTGATTGTGGGGCCTGGCTGGCAGGGAGAACTTCCTACACACCAGATGCTTTGCAACCTTGCATTTGAGTTCAGAGTTACTGTCATAAACTGATCTTAGACTACAATGTCCAAACTGGACTTTCCAAATTAGTTTTCCCTTTTTAGGTCTGGTCAATGGGTTTTCCTTAGTGGAGGAGGGAACTAGGCGTGGGCTGCATACAGTCCCGTGTACCCCCACCCCCACCCCCGGCTTCCACTCTTCTTCACAACTGTTCCTGGTCTTCCTGTCTCTGTTCATGTGCTGTTCACTGAAGCCTTCTGTGTCTCATTGGAGACTGGGGAACATCACATACAGTGACAGGGCCTTCTTTGGGAGTGTTCAGGGCAGCTGGCGGAGGAAACGTGCTCCAGGCCCCTGAGCTCTACTGCTAACACTGTTGCCAATTGCCTACTGTGGATGTCGTCATCCATCCTAGGTTACATCGCTCAGAACTGACTGGGAGTGTAAGGGTCAGTGTGGGGCAGCAGCAGCCACCTCTCACAGGGACATAAAGCAAGGAACAGGAAGCCCTTCCATGGCAGGGATCCACACAAGCTCCAAGGGAGCTTGCAGCTCCTCCTGGGGGCCTTGACCTCCCTTCTTTGCTGTGCTGTTATTTCTGGTTCTCACCTGTCTTTTTTTTAATTCTTTCCACCAGAGCACCAATGGCTTTCTACCGCAAGGGGGCAGTACAGGGGAAGAAACCAGTCAATAGGTATGACGCTTCTGTTAGGGAAATAATTCTGACATTCTTTTTTGGCCCTCCATTCCTTCTCTCCCCTCCTCTCCCCTCCCTCCCTCACACCCTCCCTTCCTCCTTTCCTCTTGACCACTGCTCAGTCATGAAAGCAAATTGTAGCTATTATATATAGACCTTAAGGCTTCCTCGTATTTTTTAGAAAACATTAAAAAACAAAACAGGTTTGCAAGCTCAATTTTAGATAAGACCAAAGTGCCAGTAGCAGCTAAAGAACTAAAGTAGCAGCTAAAGAACTTGGCTTTGTTCTTTAGAGAAGAAACTGGACAGTGAGCAGGACCTCACCAGGGAGGGATGCCAGAAAAGCAGAGACAGTAAAGACGCTTGGATGTCCTAGCAGAGAAGAAGTTCCCTAGTGTCTAATTGAGCATCAAAGATTCACGAGATAGCACCAAAACCTAGCCACTAGACCACCAGGGAGTGTCAATATGAATAGACTTTGGGAGCCCATCCCACATAGAGGGATACTTGCTCAGTTTAGACACATGGGGGAGGGCCTAGACCCTGCTCCAAGTGATATACAGACTTTGAAGATCCCCATGGAGGCCTCACCCTCCCTGGGGAGCAGAAAGGGGATGAAATGGGGGTTGGTGAGGGGAACAGGGGAGGAGGGGAGGGATTGAAGTGCAAAATAAGCTTGTTTCAAATTTAAATTAAAAAAAAAAAAAGATTGGAGAGATGGCTTAGTGTTTAAGAACACTAGCTGGTCTTCAAGAGGTCCTGAGTTCAGTTCCCAGCAACCACATGGTGGCTCATAACCATCTTTAATGAGACCTGGTGCCCTCTTCTAGCTTGCAGGCATACATGAAGTCAGAATGTTATATACATAATAAATAAATAAATAAATCTTTAAAAAAGAAGAAGAAGGTTCACGAAAATGGGAAGGAAAGAACGTGTTAGAGTAGCAGGGGCAGGCGAGGAGAAGCCAGCCGAGGAGGGCACAGTACACAGGGGGCTCAGTGCTTCAGCAGGTACAGGCACTGAGGCTGGTCCTGAGCGTGTGCACAGAAACACCTACAAGAATGCATCCTCAGCTGAGAAGAGAAAAACACTGAGTACAGAGGTTCTGGGGAACAGGTGGATTTTGTTTGTAGCTGGTTTCACTGCTGGCCACTAGGAAGACTGGGTGGGTCTGCATTCTTCACTAAGTTGCTGGCCTCTCAGAGTGGTGTATGCTTCTAGAACAAAGAAAGCAAGACAAAGTTCCACTGGGGCCATTTGGCTCTGCCGCTGGACGGTGAGTATAATTTCTATTTTTCCTCTCTTGCTCTGGAGCTGCATCTTGGGTCCCTTTAGGCCAGCTATACCAAGGGAGCCTGCCTCAGTGGAGCAAAGCCATTAGGCAGATATGTTGAGCTCTGCATCCTAAAACTTGGGAATAAGAAAATCCATATTCAGTTTAATATTGAGCTCATCTCTGGGAACTGAGATAAATAACAGCTGCTTTCAAGAACTAAGTCAAAATTATGCAAATAAGACCACACACAATAAAAGAAGAAGATGACTGTTTGATGAGACCAAAATGGTCGGAATTTGTGGTTAAGAACAATTGCAGTGATTCAGAACAGGTATTAGAAATAACCGAGATACACAGAGGTGACAAAGAAAGGCTAATATGAATGCCATTTACAGAGATCGAGGGAGGAAGGGAAGGACAGCAGTTGAGCGGCTTTAGGCAACATAATTCATTGCAGAAACAACCATATGTAGTTTACAAGAGTAAAATTTCAGTTTAAGTAGAGGGACACTAGGTAGCACGCTGTCTAGTCATCAGGAGCGTGGATCACAAAGGGGGGTGATGGCTGGGGTACATGAGCCCTGCCCCAGCCCATCACTGTAATGCTTACATTCCTCTGTGTTTTGCAGCTTTTTTCCACTATGTCGTCAGGTCTCAGCGCTGTGCTCTCTCTAGTAGGTACTGCTGGTGCAGACATGTAGTGTGACGGCTGTGTACTCCCTGTGAATCCCTGACACCAAGTCCCTGGAACAATCGGTCACATGAAGCATTGTGACTCAGGAGTTGTTCTGGTCATGTAGGGTCTGGACCCAGTGAGAGTTCAAGTCCTCTGTGTGTAGCTGGAGCTTGTGAACTGGTAGCTACCGGAAACTTTCTTCCCATCACATGGCCTTGGCATTTTCTCTTTAGGGAGACAAGCAGAAGCCTAAAAAGAAGAAATAAGCAGGGTGCCAGTATGCCAAGACCACCAGTGGAGCGCTCCATGTCAGCTGATCTAGCTGTTTAGAAAAATTCCTATGTGCTTTTGAGAAAATGTTTCCATTGTTATTCTTAAGTGGCACCAAATAAAAGACAGAAGTTGGATTTTTGGTGCAAACCTGGGTTAAGCTTTTCCTGAAGCCATTTAATGGGTGTTTTTTATATTTTAGAAGTTAATTTGAGTTTGGCTTCTGGTTTACTTAACATTTGGAAGAGTCTGAATTTAGCCAGGTGCAGACTGATCTTTATGAGTTTGAAGCCAGCCTGCCTGGTCTACAGAGTGAGTTCCAGGACAGCCAAGGCTGTTATCTCTGTCTCGAAAAACAAAACAAAACAGAGTCTGTATCTACAAGCCAAGAAAAGAACACTGCCTGCTTGAGTATTCATTGACTGAGCTCTCTGTGAGCGGTGTGTGGAGAAGTCAGTGTGGTTGGACGCCAGGAGACTGATGAGTGACACGCTCAGTGGTGTGTGTTGCGTGCCAGCTGTGTGTCTGTACGTGAGGACTCCTGTTGTGTCGCCGAGGACTTGGTTTTCTCTAATTGTAAGGCTACTACATAAAGGAATGATTTGGGTAAGTCTCACAGTGTTGTAGTAGACCTTAGGAAAAATAGCAAATATTCGAGATACAGTAGGCTCTTTGGGTTTCATATCTACAGTCCAACCAAACCCAGATTTAAAACTCTAACCAAATACTAAAAATACAATACTAAACATGTACAGAACTTTCCCTTGTCATTGTTTTTTTTACACAATAGTTCAGAGCAACTACTTAAAAGAATTTGTGTAGTTTTGGGTGCTATAAATAACCCAGAAAGTATTTCAGATGTGTGGGAGGGTATAGACAAGGCTCTATGCAAACAGCACACCATATTACAGAAGAGGCTAGAGGCTCTCTGCATTCCTGAGTGTTTTGGCCATCCTCTGTGGATATCAAGGGATGACTGAAATCTACTTCATAATAATCTATGGAAATTATAATAATTTCATATGACAATTACAAATATATAATTATGTACTTTTATAATTATAAAAATTTCCATATTACACATCCTTAGGTGACTTTTTCCATTGCCTTAAAATTTCACACCAAGCTAAGGATGATAGGTAATACCATTACATCCCAGAGTCATCATTGCAATCTTGCAGGATGTGAAGAGACGGGCATCAACCTAATGCAGTGGCTTTCACCCCTAAGAGTTTTTCCTTAAGTTCATAAGAGGGAAGGCATTTCTTCTGCCCTTCAAATGAAGAAGCAACATGTTCCCCAAGCACCGAGAAGCCATCATGTCCAGGAACTTTGGCACCCATGTGAAGAAGAAACCAGAATATTTGAGGACATCAGGGCCAGGAACAGGTCAGAATGGACCAGGCAGAGCAAGAAGGATGGACCTTGTTAGGCTACTTCTGGGTTGAAAGTAGTAGAGCAGCCACAAAGACTCATTGGTAAAGGGCTTTGTCCTAGTTAGTGCTAATTGTTAACTTGACACAGCCTAGGGTCATCTCAGTGGAAAGTTTTAATGGGGAGTGGTCTAGGTCAGGCTGGCCTGTTCGATGCCTATGGGATATTGCCTTGGTTATAAATTCATGCGGGAGGACCCAGTCTACTGTGAACAGTTTCATCCAAGGCAGGTGGCCGTGGGCTGTATAAGACAGCGTTTCTCCCTGGCTTCCTCCCAGACATCCCTCGGTGATGGGCTGTGACCTAGCTGTGTAAGGTGTATAAATCCTCTCCTCTCCTGAGTAGCTTTGTGTCAGAGTGTTTTTTTATCACAGCAACAGAGAGGAAACTAGAACTGAAGCTAATCCAAAAGGCTGTCAAGGGGTGAGGGCAGAGGGACAAATGGCTTGCTGAGGTGACACCTGGAGGCCAACAACAAGAATGCACACAGAGGGGAGGTTTCTGGGGGCCCTGCCAGTGAGCATGAGATGCACTAGCGGGTGTGAACGCCACTATCCTTGCCAGGGACTTTGAAGGAGCACAGGGTGGCAGAGGTGAGCAGCCTACCTAAGGAGAGTGAGGCAGAGAGCTGACTCTCTCCACATGGTTTTATCAGGTCCAAAGGAAATTCCACTCCCCCAAATTCTAGCTCCCCCCCCATCACCACCAAAGGAGCTATTTCTCCATCACTGTCTGAAGAGATGCACGGCCATCTGGGGCGTCAGCTAGCAAACCAAAGCACATTCTGGTTGTGGTGCTTGAATAGGAGTGGCCTCCAAAGGTTCATAGATTTCAGTGCTTGGTCACCAGCGAGTGGTACTGTTTGAATGGGTTAAGAGGTGTGGCCTTGTTGGCAGAAGTGTCCCTGGGAGGTTTCAAAAAGTCCATTCCAAGCCCCGAGTCGCTTTCTTCCTGCTAATGTGTTCACGGTGTCTCTTCACATAGAACACCAACTAAAACACTGGATTACAGAGCTGAATCCACCAGGAAAAGACAAGGCTCAATTCAAATTATAATTAAACAGATTTATTAATTATTGCTAGCAGGACTACAGCCTTACAGCTAAACTGAAGGTTTGCTACAGATGCACAGATGAGACTTGGGGGCGGGGAGGTTTCTAAAGGTGGAGAGCATGATTATGGTTCATGTGGATTGTTTGATTACGTGGGAGATTGCCTTCATCTCCCTCAGCTAGTGAGGATCTGTCACTCCCCCCTGATAACAGAGAAAGAGAAGCTGTCTCGCCTCCTGGTACACAGTGATAAGCAGGTTTACAAAAGCCAGAGCAAGCACTTAATTGCCTCAGCAGTTTTACAATTCTGGGGAGGGGCGAGGAGTCACAGTTGCTGGGGACCTTACCTTTTAGGAATGTAGAGTGGGTGTCTAGCACACTGCTTTCCCTAGCCTCCACAGTGGCCAACAGGCTCTTACGGTGTCATGGTTACCTGTGTTCTTCTCAGCTCTTTCTCACCTAATGGTCTACTAATTCATAATACTAGTACAATAGAACAGCGGCAAGATGTCCACTCCAACAGAACCAAACACGAAATGTGAAACAGGGTGCACACACCTTTGGGGCATCCGCATTTTCAATTCATGTTTTCTTTTATCTCTAACTATGATTGAAAATAGTTCAATGATGTGAGTATTTAGTTCAGATTAACTGCAAAAACCAGGAGAGTAAATGGGGAGCTATGGATGAGGGGAATTAGTACTAGGGAGGGGAATAGCAGCGTTTAAGTGTTTTGCAGGGAGAAATGGGAAAAATGGGTGGGGCCTTTAATTAGGAGGGAAGCAGATAAATACAGGAGGGAGAGGGTAAAGGAACAGTAAATATGTCTGGGAAAGTCAGGAATCAATCAATCCCAACACAGGCACGAGAAACCGCCTTCCTCCTTGTTGGTCAGGGCTGTCCAAGAAAACCCCCTCCCCAGAACATCGTAGGCTGTTGCTTTTGCCCTTGCTTGCCCCCCCCCAGTGGTGGAAGGGAAGTTTCTACTGCTGAAGACATCCTACACTTCAGACACAGGACTATGAAGACCTGAGCTGGATCTGACCTGACAGCACCCCCCCCCACCCCGAAGTTAGCTCTCATGGTACCAGAAAGCTTCATGCCAGCTTCCAAGGCAGGGGAGTGATCAACAATCTTACTCAGCTACGAGCCACAAGAACAGCCAGCAGGGCACGGTAGCACTAAAGATACAGTAGGGACACACACCTCGTTGGTGACCCACAGTTCTCTATGGACTTAAGGCCTGCTCAGCTGGGAACCCAGCCACCCACTCAGGGCTAGAGACACCATGGATCTTGCAGGAGAATCTACTACTGCCACTTCAGTAAACCAGTATAATCCCTACTGCATTATACATATTGATCTTTATATCCACAGATAAGTATAGTTCTAGAGTTTAGAATACTTCTAGAATGAATTTTTAACGCAGTAACTCCAGATTAGTACAGCAAGAAAAGGGAGGCTGGGGAATGCTCTTGCTCTCCAAGCATGGGACTCTGAGTCCCCACCCTAGATCCCACTCACAAAGCTGGGCACTGTGGCTCGAGCTTGTAAGCCTAGTGCTAGGGAGGTGAAGGCAAGAGAGTCTGGGCCAATTGGCGAACTCCAGGCCAATGGATCTGACACATTCCCTCCCTCCCTCCTCCCCTCCCTCCCTTCCTTCTTCCCTCCCTTCCTTCTTCCCTCCCTCCCTTCTTCCCTCCATCCCTCCCTCCCTTCTTCCCTCCCTCCCTCCTCCCCTCCCTCCATTCCTCCCTCCCTCCTTTCTTACTTCCCTCCCTCCCTCCATCCCTCCCTCCTTCCCTCCCTCCTTCTCCTCTTGCTCCTCTCTCTGTCTCTCCTCTTCCCAACAGTGGACAATGCCTAAAGAATGATACTAAAGGCTGGCGTCTGGTCTCTACATGCACACACATGCCCCTGTACACACGTGAATACACATACAACAGATGAAGATCACTGCAGAAAACCACAATAACTCCAAACACAGAAAACAAGAGATGGTGTGATTTCAAGTCCCAACTGATTTATGTATGACACAATCCATGTACCTGAGCCTCAGGGATGGTTGTAGAAGATGGGGCAGAAAGATTTTAAGAGCCAGAGGAATAAGGAGTTTGCTGTGAGAGTGTCTCCTAGAAATGTCAGGGAAGTTAAACCCATGAAGTCTCATCAACACAGCTGCCTAAACAAGACCTGAACAGTGGTGAAACCATTAAGGAAATGTGCAGAATCCATGAGGACTGATAAACAGCTTTGTCTTCCATGTTGTGAGAGTTCTGCGCTTAGGCAGCAACATCACCATCATCTTACTGGTTAATGCTGGGGCTCCCGTTCTGGTCCCCTCTCCGTGGCTTCCCGGATGCTGACTTATCCCTCCTCTTACCTCTGTGGTTCTGCCTTCTTTGTTTGCGTGTTTGGCCTTTGTTGTTGTTGTTGCCTGGTTTTTCCACCTTGAGTTTATATTACTTAGATATGTTCAGCTAAAAGTAAAACCCAACTACACTACCTGATATACACAAGGGTTTAGTCTCTCTAGTAACAAAAATCTGAAAGTCGACAGACTTCACATCTTCTGTTCATTTCACCTAGTATGGCTACCTCACAGCCAACACAACAGCCTGATCAGTCTATTACTTGTCCAGTACAAGCAGCAGACAGGACAATAGAGAAGGGCCCCTACGTTCCCAACTGTCCCATATAGCACTTATGGAAGAGGTAACTGACCAGAATTTGTCCAATGGACAACAACCGCACAACAGGCCAAGAAATACATTCACTTTAGCTCATGCCTGGCTAAGAAGTTCACAGTGGGGGAAGTCTGGAGTCTTCTGACACATGCCTGTGTCACTGTGGTTCCCACTGCTCATTCATACACTACCAAGATCTGTAGATCTTGTAGACACACAGACCACTCTTTGCTCTCTGTTCCGCCTGTTCCTCTTTCCATCCCATGAGCCATATGACAAGAAAATCCTGTGCTGGTCTCCTGCCCACGTGTGCCTCTCCATGATCAGCAAATACCCAAGGATTCTCCTGGGCCAAGCCTAGAGAGAACTCCAGCTCTCTGCTATCCCTGTTGATCTCACAGAAAGATACCTGCATTGTGAGTTAGAGTTCCCCCGGGGGGGGGGCAGCTTTTAGATTATGTGAAGAAACCAAAGGTCCCATGCAAAGAGAAAGGTCCCATGCAAAGGCCACACTGTGAAGCTTGCCAAGGAATTCTAGTAAAGACTTTTCTTTCTCCTAAGGCAGAGCCCAGACAAGGCAGTGAGTTCTACACTTTGTGTGTGGATCCCGGAAGCAGGAGTGAGGGAGAAAATGAGTTACAGAAGGGAAAACCGGGAAAGGGGTTCATCAAGCAAGTTCTACCTCAATGGAACCCTGTGGAAGTATGCAAACATCCTCTAGATTCTCCGTGGAAGTGAAGACTATGTGGGCACAGTCTGCTGAGTCCTACCTGTCCCCAAAGAGGGCCATCTCCAGGAACATGGACCTTCTTGCACTTCTGGGAAGCTGTTCTTCCAGGGCTAATGTGTTCTTTGAATTGGGGTAAAGGCAGGGCACAGGGGCTGGGGATGTGACTCCACGGGTGAAATGCTTGCTTAGCAGGCAGGAAGGTGCAGCCTTGGGTTGGACCCCAGCACCATATAAACTGGTTGTGGAAGTACACACCTGTAACCCTAGCACTGGGAGCCAAAAACAGAAAGATCAACTATATAGCGAGTTCAAAGCCAGCCTGAAATACATGAGACATTGTCTTTCTTAGTTGCAGTTACTATTTTTGAAGTAAATACCATGACCCAAGCAAGTCAGGGAGGGAAGGGTTTATTTGCCTTATGCATTCACATCACTGTTCATCATCAAAGGAAGTCAGGACAGGAACTCAAACAGGGCAGAAACCCGAAGACAAGAGCTGATGCAGAGACCATTGGAGGGACGCTGCTTACTGGCTTGCTCTCATGACTTGCTTGCTCAGCCTGCTGTCTTACAGAACACAGAACCGTGAGCCCAAGGGTGGCACCACCCACAATGGGTTGGGCACACCCACATCAATCACTAATTAAGAAAATGCCCTCTAGGCTTGAATATAGCTTGATCTTGTACAGGCATTTTCTCAGTTGAGGCTCCCTCATCTCCAGTGTCCCTAGCTTGTGTCAAATTGACATAAAACCAGCCAACAATTGTCCTAAAAACAATGCCAGCACAGAAAAGTACAGAGGTTCATAATGGCCCCCAACGTGGACGTCTGCCATGTACAGGACTGCTCCCCATGGCTACAGGAGAAACAACTTCCTGGGTATCTGAGGTGGGTGCAGGATTAGAAGCTAGATGAATTTGGCAGCTGTCATCACTGGAAACACCCTAGTGGCCTCTGCTTTTTAGAAAATGGTAACAGGAAGTGGCGTAGAGAGTGAGCAAGCAGTGAGATGCACATCGGAGCCCTCGACAGACACTGCCTGTCACCCCTCCTCCACCGTTTCAGCTACTGAGAGAATGCAGGCCTGAGCATCCTGCCCCCCCCCCAGTTCCTTGTTGGGCACTTCCAGATGATGTCATTCTGGTGATAAAAACGAGAGAAAAACTGGTTGAGGATGGTTTTATTGCCCTTCCCTCTCCTGTTATATGGATAATTGAAGGCCATGCTCAGCATTGCAGCATCTGTGCTAATCGGGATCCAAGAGACCTCTATCCGCTCTGTGCAAGGCTGCCTAGTCAGGCTGGGCCACTCCTGCTACCTCAGAGAAGATGCCCAAGATGCCAAGCTCCATCCCCTTGCCACAGTGCCATCAAGGAACACACTGTGTGTCCAGCCTGGGGGCTGGATCTTTCATTACACTCTTTCCACTGTGCGGCTCATCTCTTCACTGTCCTGGAATCTAGTGGCCGATGGAGTTCCCACTCAGCCACTCTGTCTACCCCAGCCAGATCACCCTGTCCACATGGGTCACCCTGTCCATATGGCGGTGACAATACAAAATAAGATGAGAACCCCAGCCCAGCATCTCCTCTCAAGGTCTGATCAAAATCGACCTTTCTTGGGTTTCCCAAGGCAGTGTGTGTTAATGACAGCACACGCTACCCACAGTGGAGTCAGATGAACCCTGGGATCCAGAGCCATAGCATATGCAGAAACAAGTCTTACACAGTCAGGCATAAGGGGTTCACTAGGCTCATTCTTTTGAAATGACCCCCACCTTTTTGTATTTAACCCATACAGTGAAATTAAGAATTAAATTATTCGAGGATTGTTTTTTTAAAACCAGCAGTTGATTTTCCTCTAAAGAGAAGCCCCATAAGTCACAAGCCAAGAGTCAAAAACTTGTGTGCCTGAATTTCCATGGGCCAATTTGGAGCTTTCCTGAGGAGCAAACTCTTTGAGGGCCCAGGCAAGGAAATTCCAGTCATTGGTCACCCATGAGAGTAGATCACATTGAGGAGCTGAACAGGACCTTGCCCAGTGGGTCTGTGGTTCATCATTGTTTTGTTCTGTTTGAGCATCTTCCAATGCAATTGGTGCTGCTCACTAAGTGGTAATTTTTAGCTGTTGATGGAAAAGTCCTGTTCTTTTGCAGTCCATGGCCAACACAGTGTTGTATGGTAGGTGGTTTCTGTTTAGTTACTGTAGGTAGCTTCTCTTTTGAAGACCTTGCCTTTTACAGTAATTAACACTCCTGGTGTTTTTTTTGTTGGGAGGCTGAATGAGTCATGGGAGCCTCAGGTCACAGTAGAAGCAGGCTCCAAAACCACACGGGAAAAACATTTTACCAAGGAAACTGAGCACAGAATATCCATCATTACATCACTGTCCAGCTACTCACTGAACTCATAACTAAGCACCTACTGGGTGCCCAGCCACATGTGCTGGACACTGGGACAGGATGAGTAAGATGGACAGCTGTCTTTTCAGCTTACAGTGCATACAGACAGAAATCGTGGTTAAGAGTGATTTTAAAAGTTAAAGCCGGTAGTGGTGGCGGCGGCGGCGGCGGTGCTTGCCTTTAGTTCCAGCACTCAGGAGGTGGAGGCAGGTAGATCTCTGTGAGTTGAGACCAGCCTGGTCTGCAAGAGCTAGTTGCAGGACAGCCTCCAAAACTACAGAACCCCTGTCTCAAAAAATCAAACCAAACCAAACAAAAAATTAATAAAAGTGTAACTATAATAAAATACTGTGCCTATAGCATATTAAAATATAGTCTGAGAATCCATGAGTTTGAGAAGGTGAAGTGGAGACTTTCAAGGAGACCATCACGCATTACTTGGGAGAGATGTATTCAAACTTCAGAGTTTCCCCTGATGCCCTCACCCACAACAGGCATCATGCCAGGAGGTGTTTGTATTTGGGAGTCACAGGAAAAGTTCAAAACTACTAAAACAGGCATCTTCTTATTTATTCTAGATAATGACCTTTCTGAACAGCACAATTGCAAGCATTTCAAAAGGGGACATGGCTGAGGGAAGCTGTGTAACTTGGTGGACATAACACAGGCAACTCACACACCATGCTCATTAGGAGCACAGTGTATTCACACAGTGTCCTGTGAGCGTCTAATTACTGGAATTTTCTAAATTAGCTCTTGTGTTCATAAACACTGCAAATGAGAGTGCTTATATAAACAGTAACACAACTTAGCAAAGACGGAACTATCTTATGAGAAATGACTTGGGGACTGAGTAAGAGCCAGGCAGAACTACTTAGAAATTTCAGGTCTCACTTTCTTTTATCTTGGAATTCTTTTTAAGTTTCCAATTTTAAAATGTTCCACTTTCTCCTACATGGGAAAAAAAAATAAAACCTGCCTTTCTATTTTAAGTCTGCAAAAACATGTTCAATGAAGCCATATCAGCCAAGCTTCCTTGCTGGGAGAACAACACAGTTTTATGAGGCTTTAGTGATCCTCAAAACAGATTTTGTAATTACAGTATCATCAAACAGTATAAAGGCATAGAGATAAATGAAAACCTGTCAATTTTCTGTGTACCGTCACTATTAAATGATCACTATTTCTGCACCCTGGCAACAGCTTAAACACTCTTTTATTTTCTATCACAAAATGAGTTTTATAAAGGTTATTTTTTCATAATAGTTAGGATTATGAATTGACGACTTACTGAGGTTATTTTCAGACATTATTGTAATACAATCAACATTTCACAAAAAAACTTCACCTTTAAAAATATAAATTTATCTATAAAAATGAATTCTCATGAGTGAGAAGCCCACACCTTGAAGTTCCAGGAGAGGTGAGTGTCATAGAGATTTCTCAGCGTTCTCTAGAGTCTTTCACCAAGAAGGAGAAGAATAACACCACATCGTGTTTTCCTGGTGTGTTGCGGAGATCTGTTTGGACCCTTCCCTGTGATCTTCTTTTCTGTCTAATTGGCACCAACCCTTCCGAGCTACTGAGGGCTCTGTCCTGGTGTCCACACCCAGTTCTCTCTTCCCAGCTCATCCTGTCACATTTCTCCACGGAGAGAGTGACATTCGGATGGTGAGAACATTTATGAGGATACACTTTCTCACAGGGGGTGATATGGAGACAACAAAAGCTCTCTTCTTACACATAAAGCACAGATACACACATCGGCTCTGTGGGTACCATTTCCTGGTGGGGTGAGTAGGGAAAAGTGAAGGGTGTTCTTTGTAGAAGGTTGATAACAGGAATGGGCTGACACACAGGAGAAATTAAGCTGGAAATGTCCTTAGTTCAGGCCTGCACCAATGCTGTTGGCCATCTTTCATCTAAGTTATATTCTTACTCAAGCACTTGCTCCTGGCACCCTGTATGCTGGCTGCTTGTTTGTCTACTTCCTTCGCCATGACAAACACCAGTGGTAACTAACCTGAGATGAGGAGAGGTACATTTTTGTTCACGACTTTAGAGCTTCTAGTTCAGGGAAGAACTGAGCCTGCACAGTCTCCTTTGTGGACATGCCCCCAATGACCCGAGACTTCCCACTAGGCTCCATCTCTTATGGGAGCCCCACCTCTCAATAGCACAACACTGGGGACCAAACCTTTAATGTATGAGCCTTGGAGGGACATTAAAAGTCACACTATAGAACCTGTTATGACCTAAAGAGATGGAGCTAGGGGCTGTGCCACAGTTTTGTATCTGTTGAAACACTCTGCCCCAGAAATGCAATAGCAGAGAAGTGTTTAAAACGTCTAAAGTTAGAAGCTACTCTGTGCAACATCCTCCCTATGGTCAATACCTGTAAGAGAAGACTCGGCTGTTCTACAGTAGCAGAACAGGTAAGCTTTCTCTGTCATCATCATGCCACAGGCACAGATTGTGACTGCACCGTCCTCTTCTATGGCAACTGCACAAATGAAAATTACCAGAATTCTCTCTCTGAGTGTGTAATCCAACCTGCAACAGCATTAAAACCAATAAGGTGAGAACACCAAGAGTTTCAGAGTGTATACTTAATTACCAAAAATAAAGAAACAAAGGTCAGTCCCTTAAAACAAACAGATTTTGATATCATTCATTTCCTTGACAGAGTAACATGGTGCAAGCCTCACAGTGGTCAACACTGAGAACTGTGTTTATTTAGACTATTTTCTGGCTTAGTCTTAACTGGTGGAGAACCGAATCTGTACAAGTCGTGTCTTCCCTGAGTGTGATTTTCTCAGTTCCCACTCATGGCCCTGCTCAACTCAATGCCTGCCCTGTCAAAACTGCTTTTAGCTAATGCTGAAAGAGCAGGAACTGCAGGCCTTGAAGCTAGACTTAACCACACAGTGCCTCAGTCTTCTTACCTACAAAATGGGGATGTTAAAGCCTACATTCAGAATTCAGTAATAAAGTGGTCTTGAGATCTAACAACTTTCAGACAGCTACTCCTCTACCTAAAGCCAGGCCCTGTGAGGGGCCATGGCAGCTTATTTTTCTGTTATTCCTCACACAGCTAACACACCTGGTACACATCAGGATGTTGTACCTGCCCAGATGCTGTCTAGACCCTCATCTTCTCATGTGTAGTTCACATAAAATCTGGCTAATGCCTGCTTCCTTTTGTAGTTTTCTTAGGGCTTTCATAATAAGCCACTGTGAAGTAGATAGAGTAAGACAATAGAAACACATCTCTCCCTTCTAGAGTCTACATCAAGATGTTTACAGGGTCATGAGTACCCTGAAGTCTGTAGAGGAATTCTTCCTTCTTCTTCTTAGCTTTTGGTTTGCTCTCCCTCTTTGGTACCCATTGGTTGGTGTCTGTACAATCTGGCAATCCCTCCCATTATCACAGGGCATTTGCCATCTCCACTTTCCATAGCCCTTCTTGTAAAGAGACAGTTACCTTGGATGGGGTGCCGATTCTCCAGTTTGATCTCAAGTAATTACATGCAGAAACCATTCTGAGGTTAGGCCACCATCGTGTGTTCCTGGGAGGCCTGGGGATACAGCGCAATCTATACCACTGGGCTGTAGGCAGTCCTACACCTTGCACTGATCCACAGTAAGTCTCCTAAGCCTGGCCGTTTTCTTGTGGCAGGATATCTTTGCCCTATTTCAATTGCCTTGGAAACTATTTTAGGAATTAAATTAGATAAATTAAAATTATATTGGCTCCACGTGGACTTTGGGCCTGCTTAAGATAAATAGTGTGCCATGCGCAACTGAGAAAAAATTGAACTCAGCTAAGTCATAAGGCTGACCTCATATAGAGTGTCTTTAGGTACACAGACCGGGTTGGCATCAAATGTGGGCTCCTGTTCTAATCTGGCAGACTGGCAGGAAAGTGAGCAATTTTAAAAAAGGATAACATCTATTGTGTGTTCATTATTGCAGGTGCTCTATTTTTCTTTCCCCCTCCTGGTAGTCACATAAGCACCACAAGGTTAAGTGATTTTCCTAAGATTGCTAAGTTAGTGAGTCTCAGAACAGGCAGGGGACTTCAGAGCCTGTGCTCTTAGCCACTGTACCCTCCCTCTAAATGAAAGTATAGGGTTTTGTGCAAACTGAACAAAAAATCAAATGACTCTTTGATGGGTGACAGAGTGAGGCTCGCACTGAAACAAGGAAGTCAGGATAAAGAATGTCTACAGCACTCTTGGTCTCATGAGAAGCACGCAGCTGAGGCATCATGGAAGGGAGGGTATCATGGTTTAATAAGAATCAGGAGAAACAGATAGGCTGAATAGATGTTTATTCATGGAGAAATAACTTACAACAGAGACAGATGAACATCAGCAGGTTCCTGGTCCCCATGATGCCTCCAGATGCTCTTCTGTCCCTGTCCTGCAAGCAAGAGAGTACTCTGCTCCCGGGGTCCCTTCCCCAGACCTACTTCCCCCAGGTCGCATCTGCCCCTGTTCCCACCCCCAATGGGTGTGGTCAGTGCCACAGGTTCGGACAAAGTGACTATCTCACTACAGGAGGGGCCAGTTGGCCGAAGGTTTCAAAGATCAGAGGGAAGAGATCATCAATTCCAAGCTTTAGGTCAAATGTCATCACCTACCTCAGCATTAGAAGCACCCAGGTGATTTTCTAAAAGCTTGTCTACATGCTCCTGGTTAGTTTCCAAGGAGCAGACAGGTTGAGGAAGGGCTCCTGACACCCTCTGGAAGTTCCTGGCATTACCATCAAACGCTTGTGCTGAAGCTGACTGGAAACCTAACTTTAGAGGTGGTCCCCAGCTGTAGTGGGCCCAAGGTCTTGACTCTGAGCCCTGGGCCTCTGTTCTTGTTAGGGGAGTGTCTACACAGCTGAGTCTCTTTCACCCGACATCAACATGGCTCCTACCCTCAGACCAAAGGGGGCTGGGGTGGAATATACAACTAAGCATTCCAAAGCTGGCTTCTTAATGTCCTCTCTGATTTTCCTCTCAAGGTGGGTGTTCCTGTTAGAGTTATCTAACGTGGTCAGGAGACCAACCCTACAAGAAATCTAATTCACCTGAAGAATTATCCACTAATGTGATACTTATCTTCCCAGAATCCTCTCCCTCAGTCTGTCAATGCTCCCATCAGGCCGTCCTGACTCAGCCATTGCCAACCCTGTCTGATTTCCTGAAGACACAGCTCTCTCTTCTGTTTTCTCTAGCTCTGTTCTCCTGACAGCTGTCAAGATTAACAGTTTTCCTGCCCTGCTGCTTTTCTCTCGAGCTGTAACAAACCTGTCTTCCTGCTTCCCTCTGAGTCCATTTTAAGTTGTTTTATTAATGAGTTTAAGAACTCCAGTAGGTAATTCCAAGTTTCCCTGGTAACATTCCCACCTCAAGACCTCAGTGTAGAGACCCCTCAAAAGCATGCTCAGAAGCTTGCTTCTTGGGGGACTCTAGAGTCTGTCAAGTGGACAATCAAATTAACCATCACACCCCCCTTTTCTTTAAATGCCACCTCCACGATCACTTGCTGATAAGTCTGACTTTATAACCATTTCTATGTCGGTACTTAGCCAGCAGGCCATTGTTGTGGAGAGGCAGGGGTGGCAAAGGGGAGCGTTATTAAAGGGTACCTCTAGAGTTTGTTTTCCATCAAGAAAAGGAGACTGAAAACTTCTCCTTGTGGGGAAGACATGGTCTTCTGGCTAGTTTTTCTGGTTTTCTAGCACAGTTGGTAGATTGCTAATTTAGCATCACTAGGCCCAAGACTTAATCCCTAGCACTGCATAAGCATTGAGGGCCTGTGATGGTGCAGGCCTACAATCCTAGCACTCAGGAAAGGAAGATCTCAGGCTCAGGGTTATCTGTTTTCAGCTGCCTGGGAGTTAGTACTTAGTCCAGAATATATCCAACCTTATCTCAAATACAACAGAAACAACTACAACAGCATAAAAGAAGACAGGGTTCCTTAGGGAATTAGCCTGTTCTCTTTCAGATGTGACAAGTAGTTTTTTCCTATTTTCATAACACACAGAAAAATATCAATCAAGAGGGGGAAAAAATCCCCTTTGAGGGAAAGTTAGTCTAAGGCATAAAAACAAAAGGTAACTCTTAGTATAGGGTTTGCAAGTTTGGGATTGTTTTCATTTTCAAGTGTAAAGATTCAAGATAAAAAGAAAAGCAAGAAAAGTTTACAAAAGCCAGAGGGGAAAGTGTTAAGATTAAATACTGGTAAATAATGACCAACAACAGCCAAGGGTTTATGAAGTGCCTCACTTTTCACATGTGATTTATTTGTTCGATCAACTTATATGTTTTTAACCATATGACTCATATAGAGATTTTGTTTTGCTTTGTGTTGCTCATTCATGTCACAAATTTGCAATGGTATAAAAGTTATAAACACTGCGCTTTCATGATCCATTCCCATAGAGAGCTGAGCTGTGTGAAAGTCACCCATACATCAAGATTCTGCTGTTTAGAAACCTGACCACTCAGACACCATCCCTCCTCAGACTTTGTCCACAGGACAGGGAGGAATGGTTAGTGTGCTAGATTCCATCAAAACTCCCAATTAAATTAATGTGTGAGGAGAAAAGGTTATGCCATGAAGAGCAAACCTGAGGTGCTCATGAGCAGGGCAGCTCTGTGTGCAGGGTCCTGGGGTTCAACACTCCCCTCCATAAAGCCCCTAATCACCTAAATCTCCCACTTGGCTGGCCTCTTAGAGTTGCTCCCATCTTCTAATAGCATCACCACCCTTTGGAGGATGTTCAACATCTAGAGGACAGCAGCCAGGCAGGAGTACTACTGATAAGTCTGGAGAGGCACCATCTCTGACTTGTCTGTGCTGTCTTTGCTGGATCTCATCTAACTGTGCACTCACATTCACATTCTTCAGTAGTTGCAGTCAACCATAGAATAAATTCACACCCCTGTGCTGGCTAGATTCACAACAAGACCTCACAGTGGAAACCCGGCTGGACCCGCACTGTGACATGACACTCTTTCCTTAACAGATGCAATGCCACAGGCTCTAGGAGGAGATTGTTGTAGACCTTTCCTGAAGAATGCGCACCCAGCAAACAGTCCCTGTGAGACTGGGCAGTGGGCGTTCTGTATGAAGCCTTTTGGCTTGTGTTGCTTGGGGGCTGGTGACCTAGAATGTTCACATTACCTCCTGTCCCCTCTGGAAGGTTGGCTTATTGCATTTTCTTCGGGGTCTCATGACCCTGACTGCTCTCGACTCCTCCCTGTCAGCTAGCTGCATTGGGTCCATCCTCTACACGGCTAGTTTCTTGAATTTCATTCTAGCACTATTATCTTTTCAGATGCTGCCTTTTCTTGAGTCTTTAGCACCTACCCACATACTCTCTTGTATTAATGGTATGTTCTAGCACCTTTCCATCCTAGGAAAACAGCCATTAGCTCATGTTCATCTATGCTGAGTGTATGTCTTGGGCTAAGTGTGATGTGTACACCTTAATACTAGCACTTAAGAGATGGAAAGAGAAGAATCAGAAGTTCAAGATCAATCTTGGATTCATAACAAGTTCAAGACCAACCTGAATTAGATAAAACCCTGTCTCAAAAGTTTAAAACAATTTTTAAAAAATGCATGCAGGACTTACATCCTACATATTTACTTTGGTAAGACAGAAAAGTGAAATGTAAGCTTGTCCCTCACTTTCCCAGAATCTAACATGGTCTTAGCTACAGTATTGCTCAATGGCTGTGCCCTGGGTGAGACATGCTTAAACCTATCAAGTTAGTACTAGTCTCTTTCTGGGTCTTGAAATAAATAAATAAACCTAAAACAAAAACAAACAAACAAACCCCCCTCTGGTAGCAGAAGTCAGTTTGGGTAGACACAGTTTAAAATGTCTGATCACTGTTTTGCACCCTGCTCAGGGGGCACCTTCTTAGTACTTACTTCCTGAGAGAGGTGTGACCTCATCACCCTGTCAACATAGCTTCATTTACTGATTCTGGAACCTCCCAATTAGAAATTAGTTACTTTGATATATGTCTTTCTAAAACTTGCAACTTTATCTGGAAGAAATAATTCATTTAAAGAATTTTCCTAATAGAAGGAAGAACAGAAAAGGTTATGCCATGGAGAGCTAACCTGAGGTGCTCAGTGGAGCCATAAATAGAAGTTGCCAAGGCAGGCTGGCATACTACCCACTCTCTGCAAGGCAGAGACACACGGCAGGGTCAGGATATATCTGATTTTCCTTAAAAACATGGGCTTCCATGGAATCTTGAAGTTGCTGTCTCATTATTAATAGGTTTTCTGTACCCCAATACTAGATTTCTCTGCCAACACAGTAAGCCTGAGCAAGCCGAATTAAAAAGTAAAAGAGCAGGTTTATTTTGAGTGAAGTAACTCCCAAATGACTCCTACAGCTCCCAGATATTGAGGCAGGCGCTTAAATACCCTGTAGGCTCTGTTTGGTGATGGGTCCTCCACAAGCTGGTCTGTACCCAATTATAATGCTCTAGGAGGGGATTGAGCATCTAGCCAGACTTAGGGGAGGAACTGCCACAACCATCACAATTCAGGACTGGATTTTTAGGTGGTTTTCTTGAGAGAGCGGGGATCAGAGAGAGAAATGGGACTGAGCTGTAGATTCCAGTGGAACAATTGTGTTAGCTGCTTGTCTATCATGGTGACAGAGACAACGTGAAGGAGGAAAGCAATCTCACAGTTAAAGAGGGTTTCAGTCTGTCATGGCAGAGCAACTTGGCTCATGGTTGCAGGAGCATATGATAAAGAAGATGGCAGGAACCAGGGGCTCATCTAGCCTTCAACGTCCCACTTCTGACTTACTTCTACTAGTGAGGTTGCTCTTCCTGAAGGTTCCACAGCCTCTCAAAACAGCACCCCCTAGTTGGCAACAACCTTATTTTTGTTTTCCCTTTTTGAGATAGGGTTTAATGATGTTGCCCAGGATGGCCTTGAACTTGCCATCCTCTGGTTCAGCCCTCTGAGTGCTGAGATTAGAGAAGTCTTTTCCAGTCAAGTTGTGTCACTATTCCCAGTCAGAGGATTTGGTTTCCCTGCCATAACTCCTCACAGTTAGCTTTGAGTAGCTATGCACAGTTGTCCTTCACACTTCTGCCATGGGGTGACACACCTACCTGTCATGTCTGCAGCCCAGAGGAGCAATGGTAGGCGCATTACTGTACTTACAGTGAGAACACCCAAAGTCTATGGTGAGGTTGTTGCTCCCCAAACTGAGAATCCTTGAGTCACCAAGGGCATGCTGAGTTGTGCTAGACAACAGCAGTTTTCTCTGTGACTTGATACACATTGTCACTCAGCCTGCCGCAAACACAGCTCCTCTGACGGGCTTTCTCTTCCTTTTCAGCCCAAAGGGTTGCAGAGGTCACTATCTATCTCCAGTCTATTTTCTAGGCTCAAACCTAGCAGGAAGGGTCAGGAGGGACAGATGTGGCTTTGTCGCTCTCTTCTCCTCCGATGATTTCTGCTGTGCTCAGGTCCCAGAACATTCCATCCTCCACTCTCCAAAATTCACTTGCATTTCTGGGGCTGCAAGAACCAGCCCCAGAGGTTAGCAGGGGAGAGTGTTTTATGTGTGGTAATGCTGGAGTTTCCAGTTAGTTGAACAAATGTCCGAGTATAATTCAAATATGAAGACACTAGTTTACTCCTTAGTCACTGAATCTTGTTCTGAGTTCTGTGCCTCTTTCCAAGAGTCATCTCAGGCTAGCTGTGGAGATGTGACAGGATGTTTCCGACTGTGTTTGTACCAAAGCCTGGGTTTTTATAAGTCCAAGCAATCCCACCAAAGGGACTTGTCACCGTCCAGACTTTCTCTTTCTTCCTTCCTTCAATACAAACACTATGTAGCCCAGTCTGGCTTTAAAGTTAAAAGTCCTCATTCAGCTTCCCTAGTGCCGAGTGTGTATAGCACACCACTGTTTCCAGCTTTTTCCCATCAACCCACCACCAGCTCTTGGACTGAGCAATGGCACCACCACTAGCTGGCTACTGCTGAGCTTTCTTTCAAGCTAAAAGTAATCTTCTGTAAGGGGATGAACAACTTATCAGTGGTTATATCAGTGAAAAAAATGCCTCCCCCTCCTCTAGTAACAATCAACTGCTGGGAGCCTCATGAGCACTCCATACTGTTTATGATGGCATGTCAACAGGTCCCGTCTTATACAGATAATCACAGAGGAATAGGAAATTTGATGTGAGGTTATATCTCTAGAAACAATAGCAGAGCAACCTCCATGAAGTCTCAACAATATGGCTACCTAATCAAGGCCTGAGCAATCATATCACAATAAACATGCTAACGTGTCAGGGGAAATCTCATGGGGCCCCACCCCATAAACACAAAACTACAGGTCACCAATGGCTGTTGAGAAGGGAAGAAGTCTTAGGGATGGGAGCTCCCTATTTGGTTATCAAATACCAAGTGGTCAGCCCTGAAATTGTATTTATACAACCAACACTAAACATACGTGTGTGTGTGTGTGTGTGTGTGTGTGTGTGTGTGTGTGTGTGAAATAATTGGGGATGAAGAGGCCATGAATTGAGAGGGAGCATGAGGGGCACGTGGGAGAGGGAGAGGTTGGGAAAAGGAGGAGGGGGACATAATTATATTTTAATTTTAGAAGTTACAAACAACCCATGGCTTCTGGGAGTAGCATTATTTACCCATGTAGAGTACCTCTTTCATTAAAATTACATTTTAAAATTAGACTGAAAAAATAGTTGGCTTCCATATGGCTTCTTAGTTTGGTTAATCCTCTCCTCCTCCTCTCCCCTGCCCTCAATCCTACCTTCACTGAAACTTTTCTGTTCCCAGTATTCCCTCCCTGAATTTCCTGTCACATATATCCCATCCTCTACCCTCCTTTATAACTCAGCTAAGCTACTCTTGGGCATATACTCAAAAGCCTCTGTATCCTAGTACAGTGATACTTCACATCCATTTCCATTCCTGCTCTATTCACAATAGCTAGGAAATGGGCTCAGCCTAGATGTCCATCCCCTGACAAATCAATAATGAAAATGTGGTACAGATACCTAGTGGGACTCTATTAATCTGTAAAGTGAAATGAAGAAATCTTCAGGAAAATATCTGCAGCTGGAAAATACTGTACTCAGTGAAGTCATCCTGAAACAAAAAGACAAATGGTGAAGGTTCTCGCTCTTCTGTGAGCTCAGGCTTTGGATTTTCAGATTTTCATGTTTAACTTGGAGTGCCTGTAGAGACCAGGAAACTAGGAAGAAGCCGTGGTGGAGGGGAGGCCTTAAGAGAAGGGGGGAACAGGACTTGTCTGACTTCGTAAAGGGACATGAGAATAGAGAGTACGAAGTCACAGGCAGAATAAGAAACGCAGTGAGATAACAAGCATTGTGTGAGAAAGAGAAAGTGAGAAAATCTAGAAGACAGCTGTCTTAGTTCCCTTGTGGAGAGGAAAGTCCCCGTGGTGCTGAATCAAACACTTGGGGCCACTTAGAAACCATTCCAATAATGGGGCTGGAGAAGTCAGGGTCGCCCTCTCCATTGGATGCTACAGATATCTCTCTTAACAGAATCAATCCGTTCCACTTGCTTCCCCTTAAATGACATTACAGCTAGACACAAACACCCTCCATTAAGCGAAACTCCAGTACAGCCTTGAAAGGGTGTCTGGAGAGAGTCCCCAGCAATGAGAAGACCTTTTCAGTGGTGGTTACACCTGGAAGGAAATCCTCTTTGTTTGGTCTTTACAGTCTGGAAAGCAATCAGATTAATAAAGCAAAATAGAAACAGTGAGACCATTGGCACCTGGCTGAAATCCAGAAGGGGTTTCTTGAGCATTTTTTTTTTTTTTGCAAAAGGAAGTTGGTAAGTTGTAGTAATCTCCCACGGACATCTGAGGCCAAGAATGATTCACAAGATTACAAACACTGTAGTTGTAAAACTGCTCATTTCCTTCTCGGAGCTACATTCTCAAGATGTGAGGAGGTCCTTATACTTCAGAGTTAAAAACAGGATGGGGCATGGATCCCTAACTTCTTGCGAAGTTAGCACCAGTCTCAGATCTCGGCCTTTTCAGGCCGCAGGTCACCACGATGCAGACCAGCAAGTTCACAACAGTGAGGCGGTGATGGCTGTAAATGCAAGAGACCCTTAGCCGAGGAGGACATGACTCCAACTTCTGCCCACCAACTGCTTGGTGTTTGCTAATCAAAGTCTAGGAGATGGCACTACACAAGGGCTTAGTGTCTCCCAAATCTCTCCACTGCTGCTGAGAGCCCAGAACTGTGTAAGTCAGTAGATTTGGGATGGCACTGGACATCAAGCCAAGAGTCCTACTCCTGATAGACAAACAACTCTAACACTGATCTACTCCCATAGCCCTATTTCTGAGCTATAACACAATTCATAAGGGGTTTTGAAAGAATCAGAGAACCATATACATACATACATAGTGGGAAGCATGTATTGTTGAAGTGTTTTGCCAAAAGTATACCCCCAGGTATAAGAAGAAGACTGAGTCCATGTATATAGATACGATGGGAAGTTAAGTCTGAGGGGAGGTGTTAGCAGTTGCTCAAGACTTAGCTCTGTGTGTAGCAATCAGGAGGGACAAGTATTGTCGCTCTCCTGACTTCCTTCTCAGATAACCTTCACTGAGGATTTGTATGCTTTCTAGAACCTGGAAGCCGTGAAAGACAGTCTCAGTGTTGGAAACTCATGGACTCTTAGTCCAGAGGCCCTTCATCTGGAATCAGACAATTGCAAAATTGTTGGAGTTCTTGCTTTGAACAAATAAAGTGTGTTTGTGAGTTCTAGTTACATTTCTCTTGACCATATGGGTCTCAGACAGTAATCACACCCACAATCCTATATAAAGCATGGCTCTGGGCCCCTGTGGCCTATTCTTTATTTTGTCACTCCAGACTGCATTGTCCAGTTGTGAGGTAAAATTAGTGGGCTCCGTTACTGTCTTGGCGTGATTCTCCATCCCTCCTTGAGTAATCGTCCTCTAATCAGAGTTCTTCATAATACAAGTTGTGTCTACGATGCTAGTATGTTTAGTATGTTCTTCTTTTGGTTCACGTTTTTTTTTTTTTTTAGCCAGGATATTAGTCTAAGGACTTGTGCAGGCATTTTCTTTCCTCTGGTGTAGCCAGTCTTCGTATCTTAGGCAATGCTACTTGTGTGATTCTCCCTCTACCATAATCTTAAGACAGGAAACCACAAATTACCTCATTTTGCACGGTAATTCTGGGCTCTGACTCATGTAGAAGGACCGATTAGAATCACAGAATTTCAGTCTTGAAGGGAACAGAGAGGTCACCTCAGTGACTGAACATGGGAGTCACCAAGGCTGGTTCTCAATTTTTTTTTTTTTTTTTAAACACACGATTCCCTTTCTCCTTTCCCCACCCCCAGAGACTTTTCTGGGTTTGACTGGACTCTGGAATCTATATTTTTAGAAGGTTCCCTGGTGATTCAGATAAGTTTAGTGTGTGACCCAATGGCACACTCACCTTCAGATGGAGGAATTTCTGCTTGGATAGTCTGGGTTTATGAGCATCTGGCTGGCATAGGGTGTGGGGAACAAAGCCTTTCTGTGAGCTCAGAGCATTTCCCTATGTATGTGTTGACCCTATCTTACATGGGTTATTTCCCTTTAAGGCCATGGTAGTGTCTATGCAGAGAGCCAGTTCTGTTCGTATGAACAACTAGTGAGTGTCCCTGTGAACAGACTATGTAGGCATATGTTATAGATAGGCTATTTACTCTCCTCAACAGCCTCACAAGACATCTCAGACAGAGGTGTTAGGACTACAGCTCTTAGGGGCACTGTTGTTCATGTTTTCCTTCCAGTCACACAGTATTGTGTAACAGCTAAGTGATTTGCGCTGCTACTCATTAAGAAAAGCAAGTTAAAAAAACTAAAACAAGACACAAAACCTTCAAGATACTTTCTTATGCCAACACCCTGAGTCTAGAGCTCAGTCTAACAGAGGATTCCTACACACACACACACACACACACACACACACACACACACACACACACTTGGGCTGACCTGAATTCATAATCTTTCTGCCTTTGTCTCTCAGTTGCTGGGATTATAGGTGTTCGGCAACTTGTCCAATAGCATCACATTTAAGTCAGCCAATGCACATTATTTACTGACTACAATGCCACAAGCCCTTTTCTTATTCTTTTGTAGTATTTGAGATCGAAGTCAAGACCGTAGGCATGCTAAATAAGTACTCTGCCATTGAGCTATATCTCTAGACCTTGGTAATTATTTTATGATATTTACTTATATTAATTCATTTAGGTTTAGTTTCTAAACAACCTTTGCCATAGATACTATCAATATTCCCACCTTGCAGAAGAAAGAAAATTAAGGCTTGGAAATCCAAACAATCTGCCCAATTTCAGCTCCAATTTGAACAGAAGAAATCTTTAAATTGGGAAACTTAATCTCAGCTACTGTGCAGCTTCACAGTGGAGTGTGTGAGCATCTGCTATTACTCGCTATACCATATTGTCATCAACCAAGCAAGGGCAGTGCTGGCTATTATGGATGGAAAAGATGCTATTTTTACAGTGATGATTGCTCCCCATCAGTGTGTTCACACCCACAGACACAGTTTATTTGTTTAA
This sequence comes from Phodopus roborovskii, assembly GCF_943737965.1. Taxonomy (NCBI): domain Eukaryota; kingdom Metazoa; phylum Chordata; class Mammalia; order Rodentia; family Cricetidae; genus Phodopus; species Phodopus roborovskii. Next base: position 1,647,272 of record NW_026126433.1, read on the forward strand.
ATATTCACTATTTTATTTATGCCCCAAATCAGAATGAAATGTAGTCTCCTGGATTTGTAGATGCTAGCTTAAAATACACTTAGCCTATCTCATTTTTGAAAAAGAATATTGATAAAGATGATACTGTCTTATGCACAGTGATGATTTAAAATAATTTCTAGATATGAATACAGCTACTAATATAAATGCTAATACAACTACTAATATAAACATGACTATAAATAATAACATAAGTACACTAATATATCAGTGTATTTCAGCTCATTGAATATATTGTAACTCATATTGTTAAAAAAAAAGTACCCCCTATAAATCTGGACTACGTCCTCCCACAACCCCCATAACCCAATTTTTTAAGTAAGTCAGATGGATCTAGGACATGAACATGAAAACAAGACCTTTGAATTTATCCTGAGTGATCAAAGTCTTGGACAGTGATTGGGTTTGGGCAGCGGTTCACAGAGACTTCATGGCACAGTATGGTATGCAGTCTTGTGACTAACACAGCACTACCTCTGGACCCTCAGATCAGGGACAGCAGAGGTTTGCCAATCAGCTACCCAAACTGGAGTCATCTAAATCTGAGTCCTTATCCAATGTAAACATTTTCCAATACCTTCAAGGAGGCAGGCTTATATATGCTTACCTGAAATGAAAGGAGATCTGAGACATTGAGGGTGGCTTCCTAGATCCCATTTTTCCATACCAGCAGTCATTTTGGGGATCAGAATAGGATTAGGATCTCTAAATGAGATTTGAAAGTCTTCTCTCACATGAGAGGGGCACATTGTCATGCAGCATCTTTATTTAATGCCTCAAATAACATTTCCCAGGGATCCCGGCTCTGTACAAACAGATTCTTTCTCTCCTTTTTCCCAATTACAGCCTCCCCTCCTTCTACTCCTACCAGTTCACCCTCCTCACTCACCACTCCCCAAAATCTTTTCAGAAAAAAGCAGGCCTCCCGGTGGTATTAACTGAACATGTCATAACAAGATACAGTAAGACTAGGTACAAACACACATATCAAGGTTGGATGGGGCAACCCAGTAGATGGAAAAGGGTCCCAAGAGCAGGCAAAAGAATCAGAGACACTTTGACTTCCACAAACTCCCCAAGCTGAAGAATCACAGCATGTAACACAGCATGTGACACAGCATGTAGACCTTTATAGGCTCCGTGATTGTTGTTTCAGTCTCTGTGAGTCCCTATGAGCCCTTAATTGACTGTGGGCCATGTTCTCCTGGTGTCTTCGAGCTCTATGGCTCCTTCCTCCTCCTCTTCTGTAATGTTTGGATGCATCTGATCCCATCTGCTTCCTAGAGGCATCAATCTATGAGTATAGCAGAATATCTTTAGGGATCATTTCGTTGATTTTTCCCCCCAGTTGTGTTTGGTTCTACCCTGGGTCTCTGAGCCATCCGACTTGGAAGCTGGCCATCCACACAGTATTGGGCATTGGCTCCCTCTTGTGGCTTGGGCCTTGACTTAGATCCTTCAGTACAGGGATAGATTCCTTTTTTATTTAGTACAGATTCCTTGAGCCACTGAAGTTGCTCAACAGGTGAGCTCTCTTGCTGTTAGCAATGGTCAGGTTGGGCTGCTCGATAGCCTTCCTTTCTCTCTGGCTGTCCTCTGGTAGCAGTGGCTACAGGATCTCAGATGTGACTCTACGATTTCTTCCCTGTAAATAGTGATTGATTAAACAGAGAAAACCTGGGAAGGCTGGCCATGGACCAGTGTGAGCAGTCCAAAACAACAGATAAAAATCAGACTTCAAGCCTCAACAGATATACCCATAAAACTGAGTAAACCGCTGAAAAATAAAAGCCATGATAAGTCTTTGTGTTCTTCATGAAGGCAATTCTATATGCTGAACTTTTTATGTTTGCATGTATAAATACACATGTATAATAAACTCAACACATTGTATTGGCCACTCGTACTAAGTTCATAGGTTAAGGAAATAATTTCTAAACCTGGGGTAATGCTGCTGCCCAGGGGTATTTGGGATGGGTACTGGTATCATTTTGGCTGACATAATAACTAAAAGGAGTTGTTACCATTGAGTTAGCATTGAGCTCCAGCAAGGGATATTATGCAACAGAGAACATCACTCAAAATGCCAGAATGCACTCTACTGAGAAAATGCTGTGAGAAACCACAGACAAGCCACCCATCGTGTACGGTATGATGGTGTACACTAAATTCTACCCAAGAAACACTGTGGTTTGCCAATCCACCACAAACAGTGGGAGTGATACACATCCACATGTCTTTACAATAACTCTGAATTTTCAGTCCTTCATGATGGTCTTGGCGGGGACATACAAAGTTATACACACAACTCTGGTTTTAAAATTTCCACTGTTTCATAGACCTGTTTACTATAGTGTAGATTCTTACATGCTGAGAGTGGTTCCAACGTTTAGGGATTGGATGAACTGACCTCCACAGGCCCCTCTGGCCCTTCAAGTGGGTTAGTATATGACAACGAGTTCAGAGAGATCATCTGCTGTAACACCTTTCTATTTCCTGTAAAATTCAGACATGTTTCCGGTACGTTCATGGATTGAACACTATGATTACAGTGGCTCACTTTTCCCATGAGTTCAGTAGGTTGTATTTTTAGCACTTTTTTGAAGCCAGACACTCACCCCAAAATCCCAGCCACACCAAAGCCCACAAGTAGTGAACTATTTTTTAAATAACTATTTGCAACAAAATTTAGTTGAAATTAAATTTATCTACTGCTTTTCTATTCAAATTAAGGATACTAAAATACCTAAATAAACTAGGAATACCTCTTAATACTAAGAATAATTGCAATTTTAAGTCTTTAATCTTTTTTATATATGCAAGTATTTTATTTTTTCAGATAGGTACTCACCATAGCCCAAACTGACATTGAATTTATGTTTCCCTTGCCCTAGCCTGTCATGTTTAGATTATAGGCAGTTTGTCTGATTTGTCTTGAATCTTTGAAAGTAATTCTTAAGGGAACAAAATCTAATACAACAAAACTTAATGAAAAACTATTGTTTTACTTATCTTATAATACATAAATGACTTGTTAATTCAGCAAACACTTTCTTAGGGCCCCCCACAAGACAAAATTCATGCCAGCCATTGACTAAACTTAGATGCATATGGCAATGACTCTTATCTCAAAATGTTTCAAGCATTTTTTTATATTACTGGATTAAATCAAATCATATTTCTTTGACTTACAAATAGGGCAGTTCCATATGGTACAAAGTCATTAGAGTGTAGACTCCACGTAGAAGTCCTTCCGAGGATCGCTGTGGAGGAGATGTGCTTAAGAGATGGTGGCAGATGAGCTGCAGTGGGCATTGGGCAGCCTGTGAGGATGCTCGAGGCACTGGGACCAAGTTAGACACGCAAAAGCTCTGCTCTCCAAATGATGGAGGAAGCTTGAGAAATGAATGAAAAGAGGGAAAGGAGGAACCATGAGATCAGCTCCAAGTCCTTCACTCAGGAGGATCTTGTCCAAGGCCACTCACCTGGCTCTAAAGGCAAACATTACCTCCCTTTAAGGGTACTACCACACGACTTTTCTAGAAGTTACACAGGGCGGATGTTCTCTCCTTTAGTCCCGATGTCATTTTTAATAAGCTTAAGTTTCTCATTTTGAAAAGGAATGAGTATCAGAGGAGGGGGAGATAAAATGATATAACTACATTCTTCCATCCAAGTACTAACCAGGCCCGACCCTGCTTAGCTTCCGAGATCAGACGAGATCGGGCGCGTTCAGGGTGGTATGGCCGTAGACAATATAACTACATTCTCAAAACTGAAATAACAAGAAACACACACACACACACACACACACACACACACACACACACACACACACACTTAACTGAGACACTTCACTGGCTCTATTCTCAGTAGTCAGGGCACGTTCAACTCTGGAAAGGGCTAGAGCTTGGGTTTAGAGCCACAGAGGGCAAGCAGTTTGTCTAAGTGCATGGGTGAAGGATCCGAGAGCCAGCAGACAGTGTGGGTGTTGTGTGCATCCTGTGTGGGTGTCCATGCCTCTCCTGCTTGTTTCCCTCACTCAGGTGAGTTCTTGTCATTCAGGGTTCCTGGTCACATGCCTCCTCCATCCTTAGCACCAGCTGCTGCTCTAGGCTTCCCAGGATACCTTTTCTTCCTCTCCTTTATTTCTCCATCTGCCTCTGTATTCTCCCGCTGTTTCTTGTAGTTTTACCAGGGCCCAGCTCTTGCTTCTTACACGGCTTGCAAATGTGAAGGTGTGTTTGTGTGACCCCTCCCCACATATGTGCAGAGTGTCTTTATTTCTGTACTCCAGGATGCATGTTATCTCACGTGCCTTTCTCTGCATCCCTAACTTGAACTTCCCTGGTAGCTCTCTGCCTGTTTCTCTGGCTTCTTGCACTTCCTGGTCTGTAGACAGATGTTCAGGGTGTGGGCAGGCCTCCTGAGCAGAGCCAATGTCCATCCTGTGCAAAAATGTTATTTTTTCCAAAGTCATGAATATTTATTTGATATAAATGTATGGTATCCTTTATAAGCAAAATTAACTTCCTCTCCATCCTCAAGTAAATTTTATGATCAGGAAGCACTCCAGTGTGTGATTGTGAAGGGTAGGCACCCACTTGGGAAAGGGGTCTGTGATGGCTGGTGTGCACCTGGTAGATGGACCATCGCATGCGTTCTAGGCATGCCCTCCACCTTGCTTAACAGCTTGCAGAACTTCCAGATTCCCTGTACCATGCATGAACCCCTCACTGTAATGGAGTGTGCCTGCTGCTTCTGTGATCCCTGCTCCTGGGGTGCACACCACTCTAGACACTTCGTACAGAGTCTCATGCTGTGCTGTTCTTTTATGCCTTGAACTTTTGCTATTCTCTAAAATGTTTCATTTCTCCTTAACACTTTGAAGATCAACTCATGATTCTCCCTTTTAAAGAAAGTGCCTGCTTGGAATTCTAGTACTCAGGAGGCAGAGGCAGGAGGATATAATGTGAGTTCAAGGTTAGCCTAGGCTCCATAGTGAGACTCTGTTTTAAGAAGGGGGAAGGGGGAAGAGAGGAAGTGAGGGAGGATGTAAAGAAAATTAAAAGCTGCCTCTGTAATTGGTTCTCAAGAAGAAAAGTAGTTAAGCATCCTAGAAGTTGATGCTTAATAAGTATCTGGGTAATAAATATCCAAAGAGGAGTTACCAGGGACATGTTAGCCCTACTAGCTAGCAGACATCACTTCATTCCTAGATAAGAGTCTTGATTATCTTGTGACTTGATTTACCAAAGTGTTAAAAGAGCTGTGACAAATGAGTGGTTAACTCCCTACTGCTTGGTAGCAAATTAGTATCTGAAAAAAGCCCCCAAAAGTGAAAAGGAAAAGTGAGAGAAATACCCAGTAGGCAAAAACAGAAACTGGGAATTAGTGAAACCTGGCAGCATTGAGCAATCATGACTCAGTAAGCAGAGGGAATGGAGTGAATAGTTCTCTACCTGAAGAAGCTCTCTGCTTTGTAAGTTTTGCTGCTGCATTAACTTTTACTCCTATAAGAGGTTATTAGATATATCACATGGTGAGTGACCCTTCTAAATCTTGTTCTAGAAAGTCCAAAAGGAAAAGAGCCTGCTATATTTGCCTTGAAATATGTATGATCCATAACATATCCATTACATAACAAATATGATCCATATCAACAGGCTCTCTTCTAACCTGAAGTGGCCACAGTGGCAACTCTTTTAGTGCTTCATGGGCCGTTACTTTCTTCCTAAGCAAGACCCCTAACCTCTGCTTTACCCCAGTGCTCTCATTATAAAAGGAGACTGATCAGGGCTCATTGTACACAAGGCCTGGTGTTTAATCCCCCTCCCCTGACAATGATGAACAGCAGAAACAAATCTTCAGGTTTGAAATCTCAGAAAACTTTTCTTTTTTCAGTTTGGCAGTTTTGTCCTCTAAGAAAGACACAAGCAACCCTGACTTAGCAAGCCCTTTGAGAATTTTATTTTAAAAACCTCACCACAAGCGTGCACACAAGGCAATTTTCTGCATGACTAAAATAGATATGTCACAGGGGGAAAAGAAAGTTTGGGCAGGGGATCCCTATATGAGCAAACCACTAGGCTGGCCTCAGGGTTTTGGGTTGGGAGGGAATCTCAGTTCCCCTGCAATGAGTTTCCTGCCTTTGTTGATCGCTTTCGATCTTAATGCCATTGAAAACTGAACTTTTTATAAATGATTTCTAAATGTGGAAAAACCAAATTGCTTGATCATTCTCACTCCAGTGGTGGAAGGTATGACCACACTCACCGTGAGCTCTCCCCTCCTTTCTTTCAGTTTTCCCCTTTTGAAGACATGGAAAATAGCAGATGCTAATTTAAATGAGGGTGGGAAAACCAAATCTCCAGCGCATCTCTCCACGGTACTAGTGGCTCCGAATAAAAACTCCACTCTTGAAAGGTGAAGCGTACATCAGGCCATCCACGTCTTTCCATTGTATCAAGGCTCTTATCCACCTTTGTCTTCCCCACTTTGAATGGGAACAGAAGTTGGCTAACTCACTCAAGTTTTCCATTTTTTTTTTCAACTTTTTAAAAGCAAAGCCTGTGTGTCATGGTCTTGTCAAGCAACTATGAATTAGGGCAAAATTCATGTTGGAAAGAAAAAAGTTAGTATGTGTATCTCAAAATTATTATAAATACTACCCTACCAATCATATGGTTTCTTAAATCATAGCATAATTAGGACTACATAGTTCAACCCTCACAAGTCACAGGTGAGGAGCTGGCTTTCGAACACCTCAGACAAGCTCCAGATGCATTAACACGAGCCCTGCAGAGAATGGTGGCCTGTCAGTTCAGGCTCCAGGGGACACCCTGGAGCTCACTTGCCCTGTGTAGGCCAAGGGCAGGAGAGAGTGGATGTGGCCTAATGGCCTGGCTAGAAAGGACCATCTCTCTGATGAGATGATTTAGATTAGATGAATGAGAACCAGCAACAGCAGGGCTGAGGGCTGAAGATGGCCTCAGACCAAAGAACCAGAAGTTCTAAGCAAGAGCAGGTAAGCAGAGCCAGACTATAAGAGGGGTCAGCTTAACAACCCGACTCCAAGTCCAGTTCAGTAAGGAATCCAGTGACCTAGGTCTAGGTCACTGAAGACATCAGGGCGGGGAGAACAATCACATTCACTCTTGCTTCTTGCTTCTAAGTGTTAGAATTATGTAATGTTTGGGGAATGTCCTTTAACGATGAACATACACCCTCATCCGAACCTTAAGTTTTAGAGGATAATAACCTTAGTATGTAGGGAGGGAGCCCATTTGCTCTACTCATAAAACCCATAGGATTGGCTTTCCTCAGAGAGCATTTTTTCTTTTTTCTGCTGAGAAAAGACGGAGGACAGAAACAGCTAAGTGGTAGCCCCCCTCGCCTCCCTACCTCCTCTACCAGGCCTCTGCAAAGCACTTGGGGGTGCAGTGAGAGAAACTGCATCTATGCCCTATTCATGAGCACCTCTGGGCTGGGCAACTCAAAGCCCCAGTACAGAAGAATCCTGAATGTATGATCCCTGGAACCTCACCAGGGTCTTCGTATTCCATTTGCTTTCTACAGAAACATATCTTTCAAAACTATTTCTCAGGGATCCTTACATATCATACAAGCTCCTTGGGGTTCCAGGAAGAAAAATTAAACCTGAAAACTGGGTGCACATTATTGGCTGAAAATGTACTCAGGCTAAGATTTACCCTCAAGTTTCTATCCAAGTAAAAATACAGAAATACAAACTTATGAGGATACTTGCATACAAATATATCTAGAGAAGAGTTTTTCATAAGCCCTGGGTTTACCTAGTTTTATTGTTTGTAATTTAATTCAAACACTATTCTTTAAGGAATAGTGCTGGGGCTTGAACCTACAGCCTTACTCAAGCTAGGCAAGCAAGCTATAGCACCGAGCTATATTCCCAGCCTTGATTGTCTTGCTGTATTGTTTATTTTGGTTTGCTTAGACAGGGTCCTAAAAACAGCTCAGGCTGACTCAGACCCACAGTTCATATGCAGTCACCCCTCAAGTGCCAGGGCTCCGAGTGGCTTTAACTCTTCATTCACTCGTAAAGACCATCTTTAGTTAGCACAGCAGGTGCCATGTTACTCTCATAATGGGCTTTCTGTTTTGATTATTTGCATTTTACTGACTAATGTATTTGAACATTCTGTCTATTCTGTCTTCCTCATTTAATCTTTCTCATGCAAGGGAGGAATAAAAAGCTGCCGTCATGAAATAGAAGGCCGAAACTATTCTTCCAAAAGAAAATAGTTTTGCTGTTGTTCTTTAAAAGGCAATTCTTTAAATGTACTAAATATGCCAGAAATTACATTAAAATAAATACAGAAAGATATAAAGGAAAATAAAAACGACTCCCAAATTATAACTGTTAGAAGTTGATCATCATTAACGTTAAAGACACATCACAATTGTGTCTCTTTGCATGGATATTGATTTGGGTGAGGACAGAAAGTGGGAGAGAGCCTGTCTCTCCCTATGTCCTCAAGCCAAACCTGGTACTGTCCCTCGACCTGGTGCCTAAACGTTGTCATCTAGGATAGACAGATCAGTACTCCCCATGTTTCAAAATTACCCACAGCGTTGTAGCGCCACAGATCAAATTAACCACAGGACAGCCCTAAAGATCACTCAGGAAAATTGGTAGAACCACACTGTTATCTTGTTTCCAGAACAATTCAGAGCCTCTCTGAGGAAACTGGTGAGCTGTGGAAGCCCCGTCTGACGTACACAATCATCTGATGGGGCCACGGCCCCGGAGTGGCCCAAAATACCACAGTGGTGGGTGTGGAGGATCTCTGCCACATTTTCCTGCAGCGGACCGACGCAGGAGAAAGCCGCTCTAACAACTTCAGTTTACCTTCACTTAGGGAGGGAGGTGTCCTGGAAAACCCCAAACGGAACTTTTGGAAGCTTGCAGCCGCTGGCTCAAGAACTGTGCTTATTTTTTCTGTCTTTTTGTGGTTTTGTATCTGAGGAAAAGTTTCACTGTGTAGCCCAGGCTGCCTTGAACGTATGGTTCTCTTGTCCCCGTCTTGGGTGCCAGAGTTACTGTACACTCGAGGTTCTAACCACTGTTCTCTGACCCGCCGGTTCCAGAACACGGAAATGTCAGGTTTTGAGAAAATCCGTCTATTAGTTAAAATAAATATACAAAATAAAATTGTTGACTAACCAGGGGCGGGGCTCAGGACTGGTGTTGTTCCCAAGCAGAGGTTAGGTGGGTCCTGAGTTTTTTTGTTGGGTGTGGCCAGCCCTCAACCCGCTCACAGATGCTGCACAGGCACTTTGTAGAATCTCCAGCTCCGAATCTGTCTAGTCCAACAAATAACCAGCTGTGTGGTTATTGAGGAGCAGTCAGCACTCATTAGGAAGATGGTTACAGACTGCTGATCGCTCAGTGGAAAGCACCCATTCCTCTGTCCTTCGACTGTGTTAGCACGGAGCAGCAAGCACTTTGAGAAGATCAGAATGCATGCATGCATCAAAACATTCTGCAGCATAAATACACACACACAAGTTTCATTTGTAAATTCTTCCTCAATAAATATGAACAAAAATCTTTCTTTGAATAAATGACACTTGAACTTTAGTGTATAATCCAAATGTATGTCTTTGGCGTATTTAAAATATAAGTACCTTACCTTCTCTAAACTGCCCCCCACCTATTTTGTTTTGTTTTTGATACATGGTCTTGCCAATGTGGGCCTGGACTCTTCAGCCTTGAACTAGCAATCCTCCTGCCTTGACCTCTGAGTGATGGATTTATAGGTGTGCATACCAGGCCCATGCTGTCTTTTGCTCCATGCACTTACCCATTGATTGCCCACGAGAGAGTCCTGGTCATTCTACACTTATTATAACAGTGGTAGTTGTTATGTTTAAAGCAAGGTTTCTGTTCATCTCCAGTCTCTGTTCTCTCTTCCCTCACTGTCTATGAGGCACTAACTAGGCATGTTGCTGCAAGTCCTGACCCTTGTAATTCTAGAGTTGTGAACCGCTATAGTTCTGTTCATCTGTATGCTATTCAGGCTGTGACCTCTGCCTGACCCTCCTTCCTTCTCAATAAGCCCTGTCCTTCAAGACTGTGCATGGTTGCCTCCAGGAAGTCACTTGTAGGGGAAGTCAGACAAGGCTGGGGCCTGCCGGCGGTGCTGAGTCCATTGGGGAAGCCTCAGAGTTTTGCTACTGTTTCAAAGATCTGGGCCACCATGTCTACTAGCCCAGGGAGAGCCACCAATCTTAAAGACTGCAGTAGATAGACTGGCCCTACTCAAGAGGGCTGTTCTGAGCTCCACTTCTCTGCAACAGGGCAAAGATGGCCCAACTCTCTCGGGGAATTTGAATGGAACAGTCAGCCTCAATGCTAGCATTAAGCAAGAGTGAGAGGCACAGGAAGGAGGCAGGAATGGAGATCTGATGGATAAGTAATTGTTAGATAACAAATGCATCAGTCTTCATGAGACACTATGCTGGAAAGTCCTTGGTTCCTCATTTGTTTTTCTCTAAGAATTGCTGTGTGTGTGTGTGTGTGTGTGTGTGTGTGTGTGTGTGTGTGTGTGTATGGGGGATTTAAAAAAAATCAGATAATTGCTATGCTGCTCAATTTCCCATCTCCAAGATGAAATCCCTAAAATAAACAACTTCAGGGAAGGAAACTTTTTGGGGGCCCATGATTATCTTGTTTCTGCAGCTTTGGGACAAAGTGGATAACAAAGCACATGCTGATGAACTCTGGCTTTCCTCTTTGACACAGAATCATTCCATTTCATTAGCACACCTGGAAGAGTCAGCCCTTGAGATGCCAGCACAGCTATGGAATCCACAAGTAGGGGCCCATTGTCCTAATGCCATAGTCAACCCTGTTCATTGTGATTAGAGTAGGTATGAAGTTAACATAGAGAGGAAAGCCACAGTGTGAATCCTCCAGGATTAAGCATCACTGCAGGGACCAGAGACGAAGCCAATGGACGAGCAGGGTCTCCTCTGGATAACCTAAGACTCCAGCTGGATGGACTGTATCAGAGCTACCCTGGAGCTTCCCAAAGCTAACCTCAGGCATTAAACATCAGCAGCAGGTAAAGCTGGGTGAAGCCCAGGTCTTCATTGATGTGGCATGTAGGTAATATGAGCAGCTTCTGGGAAGCACTGAATACAGGTAGAGGACCAGGCAACAGCAAAACGCTGTAAAAAAAATTATTCCTTATGATAATAATGGGTGGGGAAAAGTAGTGGTAAAAAATGTTCCATCACAATATGATAGTAAAAGGTTATGTTGGGCTAAAATGCAGAACTTAAAATGCTAGATGGTTATCCTCACAGTTTTGCAAGGGCTGTGAACACATGTGGGAAGCAGGTACCACCTAGAAGGAGCTGGTCAGGAGTGGGAGGTTGCTACAGGTGACTTTATCTTCTTGGCACTTTCCCCTATTTTACAACGACTGTGCAGCACTCTCTAACCATAAAGCTCTGCTCTTGCCGGTAATGACCAGAGTTTCATTTATGTGATCTTGGCCAGGCTCTTTCTGGAGACAGGGATAAGCTAAATGCTTCCAAAATTCCCTTCTCTTTGCCCTGTGGAGCCTTGAGATTTACTCCTGGCAGTAGATAACCTATTCAAAGCGGTCCTAAAAGCAACAACATACCACATGTTCCCAGTAATAGGCAGTACTGAGATGGTTGGGACTGCAACTATTGAAGAGTCAGGAAAACATGGGGCTGGATATGCCCAACACTGGAGAAAAATGCCTTGTAAAAATTCAGTCCCTCTAAGATGTCACAAGATCAAGCTAGTCAACATTCTAGCATGGAGTGGGAAGAGGTTCACGAGACCCCACTCCTGAGGAGCTATGACAGTTGTTGATAGTATCTGTGAGAGCGAAAGTTAGTTTCTTGAATGGTGTGGCTTCCGGTAGATTGATCAAACTACAGTGGATGGCCCTGCATCTAAGAGTGTCTGGGCAGCATGATTGGACTTGATTATAGAAGGAGGAGAGATAAAATAGTGGAAGTTGGGAGGTAGCACAGCTCTTGGGGAAGTTAGGGGAAGGAATGGGGGATGAATATGATCAAAATACATTGCATGAGATTCTCAAAGAAAGATTAGATTCTTCCTTCTTTCCTTCCTCCCCCCCCCCTTTCTTTTTCTTTTTCTTTTTTTTTTTAAGAAATCAGTCCTTCTAAGCAATCTGTATCTGTTTTGAACTTGAATACCTTGGCCAAAACCTGTAATGTTTTCTAGCTTCGGGAATGCCTAGACTATGTCTCCCAAATCTCCCCTAGACCTCGGTGCTTACAGCCTGGTCCTTGCTACACTAAGCAGGGCTCTGCAACGAAGTGTGTATTTCCTGAGGCATCTCAGGTGTTGACTTTCTACTTGCAAATCACATTTCATTTAAAACAAACAAACGAAAAAGCAAAACCTGAGAATATATATAGTTTCCCCCCTTGAGATCCATTATACAACACAGCTAGCTAGTTCTCTAGATTTGGAGATACACAGTAATCTCTCATTTCTGTTTTTGATCCTCTGGAGGCTGAAGTGGGTAGGTTTTCATAGCAGCACTCTAGAGGTCAGCTTGGAAGGTTTGTACCTGTGTGGGATGGTGTTCTGTTCCAAGGGCAATGAATGAAGAAAAGAAAAAGATGGCTGCTTCCTCTTGGCTGCCCTTGGATTCCAAAGATCCTGGACCATTTTGACACAGTAAGAGTCTTAACCCTTACTCTGCTTAGATAAAGCTAGCCTGGGGCTTGTGGCAGCATGCCAGCATGTCTTTTTGCTTTTGATTGCCCTATCCTATGACCACATCCTAGGTGCTATGAGAACCAATCAGGATATAAGGCTAAGCTGATGCCTCTCTGATCTGATCCTTCCTCCTGAAGTGACCATGCTTGAGTGTCTCTGCCAGTGAGAACTGAGATGTAGAAGTAGGGAGTGGAGAGAGAAAGAGAGAGCAGAAAAAAGGAGCCAAAGCAAGAAAAGGACAACTCAGGCAAAGACCTTTCTGTAGGCAAATATCAGAGCTACCAAAGCAGTCACACCGAAAGTGACTGACTCCCGGGGAGTGAGACACTCTTCTCCACACTGGACAGTGCGAAGGAGCTAAGATAGCAGACCTGTAGGCTGTTTTTGTGGTAACAGGAAACCAAATTAACCACGATTTCCTGTACCTCTATTGCAACTTACTTCAAACCAATTGGACTTCTCTGGACAGGAACCCAGGAAGTTTGAAAGCAAACCACAGGACAGCAGAGGCCCAAGCATATGCTCTATGGTCCTGGGGAAATACCACCAGCAGGCAACGCAATGCATTCCAAACAGACTGTGTTTATATTCTCATGTTTACCACTCACAAGTTCATTTTCTGATTCGAGATTTCTTTACACTACACTAAATATTTGTGTATTTCACCAGTTTGATTTGTACCCAGACCTTGTCTCAGCCACCTACCAACAAGAGATAGTCACGGGACATTATTCTCTGGCTCACAATATGTAAATAGAATCACTAGCCCTCCTTTTTTTCCACCTAGGTTAAAGGCTTGATATCTTGAGTGGGAGCATTCATTTTGTGATCATGAGGGTAATATGATACTCACGTAGTTTATGTGTGTATGCATAGAAGGCCAAGACTCAGATCCTAATCCTGATGTGGAACTGTGGGGCTAACACGGCGAATACATATGGTCATATTCCTTATGTGACATGGATAAATGTTGTTTAAGGCACCATATTGATTTTATATTGCTTTCAACCTTAAACATCTGCTCACCGGTTTGGGGAGTGCAGCAGCCTGGGTGTAGCAGGTAGGTACTGGAGGTTTCACTTTCTGTTCTTCAGTCACCCACAGTCAACTGTGCTGTGAGAGTATTTCGTGGAAAATTCTAGGTGTAAACAGTTCAAAGCAAGACTTCAGTTACCACCAAGGAGCATCCAGCTTGACACTAAATTTGGACATGAAACTGAAGTAATATTGTTAAGTCTCAGAGCTAAATGTGGGGTGCAGTTTACTGAGTGAGAGGGTGAGGTGGATGGCAGTGAGCATGCTTGACTGGGAAAGAGTGGGTAAAAACAAGGACCCTAGTGGATGAGCATGTACCCACTGAAGCTGCGATGCTGGGGAGCGATATGAGGGTGGAGATGATCCGCAGCTTCCTGCAAATGTTGTAAGTCCATATCAGGCTGCGGCCATGGTGGCCCAACCGAGAGCAGGAAAGTCAGGAAGCTCCTCTCTCCTAGGAGGCGTCCGTTCCGTGGGTTGACTGTAATTCACATTTGCTGAGAATCCAGTGTTTTCAGGACTGCTTGCTGAAAAACAAACAAACAAAGAGAGAGAGGCAGGAGATTGACATCCAGCCAGCTCTGGACATCACTGTGGAGGTGGTAAACATCTTCACTGCCTCAGCCATCTTGAAACGAAGACACAATCTAATAAGAAAAAATATGTTTCTTGTCTGTATGGGGAGGAACAAAGTTCTTATTTGTCTACCCATCCTATTAGGCCAACTGGCTAGAGTCTGTATATTAAACAAGCAGAAGAAAGAATGAAAAGAAACAAGTTAATTATCAGGTGCATTGCTTATGCATGCAGGCCCTTGGCAGCTGTGTGTGAGGTCAGAAGGAAGGTGGCACAGGACCTCACAAACAATAAGCTTCTAGAGATAGCAAACTGTGGGAAGGTGAAAATATTGGGATGGATGGATAGTAATAATTGTCTTCCTGGTAAGTTTATATGTACATGTCTGGCTATGGGGTGAAAAGGACCTAAGGTCTCTAAAAATTAATATCTGCCATTCCTGGCAACTATATGTTTACACATTGAGGAAAAGGAGGAAGGCATAGAATGTTTCTGCTCTCTGATTCTTGTCAGTATGCTTTGGGCTCCAGATAACCAGTATTTCAGAGTGTTGTATGTGAGGACAGCAGACAGCACAGCCATGTCTATCAACCTTTCCCCAGAGAGTTGTACCTGCAGCATCAGCTGGCATTTCCTGAAAGCGTCTTAGAAGTTAGGTCCTCATACAATCGAATTGGATCTGTAAGGTCTAACCATCAAATGAAAACAAATGTTAGTTAAAAAAACAAAGTGCTTGCCATTTTCCCATGAAACAATACTCCTCCAGGGGTTAGTTTGGAATGGTCTTTTGCCTGCCTCTCTTCCTTTTGGCCCCTGAGCTCCCTGGCCCTTCCTGTGGAAGAGAAGCTCTTCCCACTGTCTGGAAACCAGCTGCTAGTCAGGGAGGTCCATTGTGAGGTTCTGGCCAGAGAAGGAGACTTACCACTAAAGGAGGGAGACCTGGCAGTATGTGGTCTTTCTAGATGTGCTACTTTTCTAGAATTCATTTTTTTCTCTTCCATTAAAGCTCTTTGTATCCCGAGGTCTCCTGAGATGAGGTTTAAGGTGGACAGTGCTAGCTTTGGATAGACTTGCTTTCTCTGCCATTTCCTGCTCCAGCATCTTTGAAGACCTGGGAGCTGTACAAATCTGATCCAGCAAGTTATTTGGAAGACTAAGTCATGCAACCCTGTGAACAGAACTTACTGATAATGGCTTCCCCATGGAGCTCCCCCATTGGGCTATGAGTTTGTGATGTCATCTACTTTTTTCCTTGATCTCAGGCTGACTTCAAGCTGGAAGAAGGATGCTTTTTCTCAGAGAGTGTATCTCTCTGAAGAAGAATACTAAGAAAGGGGATTTAGGTTTTTCCAAGCTCTCTGTGCCATTTTTTTTCACGTCCTTCTTATTGTCTACCTGGAAAATGTAGAAGAAAAATGAGGTTGAAAAAATAAACAAGATTGAAAAATAAATTTTAAGCTGGTGGCATATTAATCATTTTCCATGTAACTGATTTGATAAATTTAGTGTTTCATCTAATTCAGTTTCTAGTTCCTGACTTATTTATGATTTAGAGCAGTGGTTCTCAACCTTCCTGATGCTGTAGTGACCCCCAACCATAAAATCACTTTTGTTGCTACTTCATAAATCATAGTGTAAATATCTGTGTTTTCTCATGGTCTTAGGTGACCCCTGAGAAATGTGTGTGCAGGTGCATGTGCTTGTACATGTGCAAGTGGTGGAGGTCAGAGGTTGACACAGAGTATCTTCCTCTGTCACTGTCCACTGTAATTTTTGAGACAGGATCTGTCATTCATTTAGAACTTGGGGACTGGCCAGAATGGCTGGCCAGTGAGCTCTAGGGCTGTGCATCCCCCAGTGCTGGGATTATGGTGGGATGCTACCATACTAGCCTTTTTTGTGAGTTCTGAGGATTTGAGCTCATTTTTATCTTCTGGAGTAGGCTCTTTATCAACTTAGTCATCTCTATAATACCGAAATATAAAGTACATCTGCCCTAGTATATACATCATACTTTTTTCTGAAAATACTTAGCATACTCACATAGAGAAAGCCATCAATGCATGTCCTTGAGAAAAGTGACTTCAATGTGGAAGGGTTCCAGGGAAGCATACACTCTCATTTCAGGTTATAGTTACCCATCAAAAGAGAAGGAAAAACATGGGATTTATACTTCATTATAGATAGAACTAGCTAAGAAGTACAAAAGGGTTCTTTGCTTTTATGAGTGTAATTCTCTTCAATCTGCTCAGAGAACATGATCTTCTGCAACCAGTCCCCAAATCCAGGGGACCATTTTCCCACACTAGCTCTCCTCAGAGTGCAGCCATACCCACCAGGAGGTGTAGTCTGCCCTTAGTTTTCAAATTTTTAAATTTTATTTTAAAGTTTATTTTTTAAAAAATCTTGCAAAACAAAACAAAAAAAACCCCAAAAAGCCAAAACCAAAACAAAACCCCACACATTTCCACTGAAATGAAAGCAGCGAGCTTCTCCCTGGTTTTAATTCTCACTAATGAATATGTCTTATGCACTTATCCACCACTAAAACCAAACGAAATCCACAGCAGAGGTAAACTCAAAAAACATTAGTTTATATCCTCTCTTATAATTTGTTTATATTCGTTCAGTCATTCATTCTTTCCTGTTCTCTTTTCTTTATGTGCATATTTGTTTAATACATACATTTATTTTTGTCTAGATTTGGCACATGAAGGAGAACATATGTTTTTCTTTCTTGCTGAGATCCATCCCCACAAAATTTGATTTCATTTTCTTTAGATCTGACTAGTATTCACACATGCACTCTTTATTCATTGTTGATGGGCAACTAGGTTGACTCTAATTCTTTGCCATAGGATACCTGTGGGATGCAAATTTCTCTAGGGTGGGTATGGAGTTCCCTGGGTATATGTCTAGTAGAGAAATGGTGGAGTTAAATGGTAGTTTTATATTTTTGAGACGTCTTTAAACTATTTCCACAATGACTGTATCAATTCACCCACCAACAGTGAAGAGGGTTCCCTCTATTCACATCCTCTCCAACATGTGTCATCATATTTATTGCTGACAGTACAGAGGTGTGTCTCACAGTAGTGTTCTGTTGTATTTCTCTGATGACTTGAGATATTCAACACTTTTAAATTAGTTACTGACCATCTTCCTTCCTTCTTTTCTCTTTTGAAAACTATCTACTCAGTTCATTTACCCATTTATTGATTGGAAGTTTTACTTCCTTGGTATTTAATTTCTGTCTTTCTTTGTAAAGTCTGGATATTAGTCCCTGGTCTGCCATGTGGCTGGTAAAGGTTTTATCCCATTCTGTAGACTGTTTGCTCTCCTGATGGTTTCATTTGCTCTATGGACATGTTTTGTTTTCAAGCAATCCTGTCTGCTGATGCTTGGGGTTAGTTCCTGTGCTGCTGCTGTTCTACTTAAAACATTCTTGCCTCCCCAGTATCTTGAAAGTCACCCTTGATGTATTCTAGATGTTGCAGTGTTTCATGTCTTAAATTAAGGATTTTGATCCATTGTCCATTGATTTATTAGCATAAAGTGAGAGATAAGGCCCCAATTTCATATCTCTGCAGGTAGAAATCTAGAACGCTGTACTTACCATGAGGTACATTTTGACCTTACAAAGAAAAAATGAAACATTTCCTTCATAGATAGGAATTTCATCAAGAAGTTGCGGGCACACATATTTCTCTTCTACTAGAACTGCCCCAGGAAGATGTCAGCACTTGGACTGAGCTATCTTGACAGTAGCACGGTTTCATCACAAGTGCTGTAAGATGGCTAAGTAGTCATGTAGACACTGGCAGTCTTGAAAGCAAACGAGCATCTACCTCCCCGCGCCCCCCCATCACCAGCAGCTTGTAATCTAGACTCCACACTGCAGGCTCTGATTTAGAGAGTGGCTTACACTGAGATATGACAAGCTGAGCTGCTCATGTTTAAGATTACTTAAACCCTGAGCTTCTAGGGTTTAAGATTACTATCTAGCCAGAGTTTTCCTGGTAAAGCCTCCCATAAGAGTTAATCCAGGTGAACCTATCAATCACTGGGCAGGAAAATGCTGCCCAGGAAAGTTGTCTGTCCTAGAGAGCATAAAAACAGTCTATACAGCCTGCCTAAATGTGTGGGTGATGCAGTGGTCTCTGGCTATTTTCAGTCCCAGCCTCTAGCACTGCTTCACTTTGCCTGGTTGCAATAAACTCTACTTATCGCCTACAATACATCCCACATGTCTCTGCTGAATTGTTCTGTAAGTCATGAAGACTGTGACTGATGGAAGCTGCCACATCTGGGCAACAGCAAGTAGTGATTTGCACACAAATCTAATGTTGACTCTTATGTTGCAAGCTGCACATAGCAAGCTAGTTCAATCAAGAAAGCACACATCTTCCTAAGCTAAGTTCAGCTCCAAATGGAGCAACTTTGATAGGAGCTCACCTCGACTTAGTGCTTCTGTAGGAATCTCTATAAAATGCAACAGAGATTTTCCGTGAAACTCAGGAAAATCTCATTTCTTTAGAAAGACATCCCGAAAGAATCTGTGGAGTGACAATCGTGTATGAGAAACAGTTATACAAATCCTGGAGTTTGAAACTAATAAAGCCTCTGCCTTCACTGAGTTCAGATTACAGTAAAAGAACACAGAACATCTTCTCACTGAGAAGATGACATTAGAGGAGGTGAGGAGATAAGCCAAGGGAGAGATGTTATTGGGGACACAGGAGGACATCCTTGATGGCCAATTAATGACTTGGGCTTTTATTTTTGGGAAGCCACACAAGAGTTCTTTGCAGAATTGTTTACTTTGACAGATTCTACGAAGATCTCTTTGTTTTCTATGTGGAAACAGACTTACTGAGATAGAGCAAGAACTGGGAAGACATGGCCAGACATAAGAGTTACTGACATATTCAAAGGAACGATGACAGTGCTGAGACCTGAGTGATAAAAACTGCTATGCTTAGAAATGGCGATTCAAGATAAAATCCTCAAAATAAAACAGACAGGACTGTGTGTGCATTTCAATGGAAGTGTTAGTGTAATTGAGTTGAGAAGGCCCACCCACTGTGGGTGGCAACATTCCGTGAGCTGGAGTCCTGGAATGAATAAAAAACAAGAAAGTAAACTGACATCCATTGCTCTCTGCTTCTTGACTGCAGATGCAGCTTGAACAGCTGCCCCAGAGCCCTGCTGCTCTGAATTCCCTGCCGTGGTGGCCAGACCCTCAAATTAAGAGATAAAATACACGGTTCCTTTTAAAAATTGCTTCTGCCAGGGTATTTTATCACAACAAAAACGACCCAGATTGGACTCGCAGCATCCACGTGGCAGCTGAGATCCTCTGTAACTATACTCCAGGGGATCTGATGCCCTCTTCTAGCCTCCAGAGGTACTAACTAGACTTGAACACTGCACAGTCATTTGTTTAGGCAAAACACTTATGCAACAAATCAAAAAATAACCCAGAAGAGATGACGTGGTTTAATAAACACTGTTATATTGCATTCATTTATTTCTTTTGTGTGTGAATGTGTGTACATTACATGTATGAACATGCACATGTGCCATGGAGTGCATATAAAAATCAGGGGACAACTGTTGAGAGTTGTCTCTCCTTATACCAAGTGGGTGTGGGAAATGAACTCAGGCTGTGAGGCTTTGTGGCAAGTGCCTTTTGCCAGTGGGCCATCGATAAACACTATTCTAGAATAGTGAAAAACAAATCAACAAATGTGGTTATATAAAATGGCAAGTATAGCATAGAAATAAACAGCTTTTAAAAATGTATTTGTTTCCTGTATAGTAAAAATCTGGATGTATAATAAAGATTGAAAGTGAGGAGATAAGATTGTTATCCTTTATATATTTATTTCCCTTTTATAAAAAGCACTTGCTATATTTGTATTCACAAATAATCATACTTGAAAAAAATTTCAGGTCTGGCATTTACCTCGACTTGCCTCCATTTGCAAATTCACTATCCTAGGTCTAGCCTCATAACCAGAGAACACTCTTCATGTCTGAGCCATCTTTCCTGGATAAGTGTAGCCACCTATAAAGAGAACCCTCTCTTTATAGGACATGGAGTCTATCTCAGAAGACCACAACTGCACACAGGCCAAGATCAACAGAGTGTGGGGAGCCAAACCACAATTGTCTATCTTACATCACAGCTCCAGCCTCTATGGCTCAGAAAGCATCGTAGAAGAGGGGTCAGAAAGATTATAAGAGCCAGAGGACCAAGAAGTCTGCTGTGAAACAGTCTCCTAGAAACGGCTACATAAGCAGGACATTGGTAATATCAGTAGACATGTTAATGTGGGAAGGGCAAAATCCTGCAGGGCCCCACACCTAGATGAAGGACTATAGGCATCCAAGGACAGCTGGGATGAGAATTAGGCTCTTCCTGGGATGATCCCCCAATTGATTACGCAATAAAGACCTGAAATCATGTACAAAAATTGACTCAGCAGATTGTACTTGTAGAATTGCACATGTGCACACACAATACCCACATATGTAAGACTAATAAAAAAAATCAGCTATCAATTTGGGTGAGGGGTCATGAGAGGGATTAAAGGAGAGTGAGAGGGGCTGGAGGAGAGAGGGGAAGTGATATAACCCTATTTCCATTTAAAACATAAAATCAATTTCAAACTAATTGAACACTACATTATTAATAATATTGGTCCTTAGGTAATATGATTACTTTTCTTATATTACTTTACTATTAGATTAATTATCTTAAAATATTTTTGAAACTCATGTTTTCTTCTAACTTAAATTCACCAGCAGAGAGTTAGGGTATGACCTAACTTCTATGGAGAAGTTTGCAGGAAAAGTTCCTGATCAGTTGGGTAATCACCAACTCTTGGCAAAAATGTGCATTGGCAAAAAAAAAAAAAATGACTACTCTCACATTTAATTTCTGTTTAGACAGGAATTGTTCTAGGCACTCATCAACAGTAGCCAACAAAGCCGTATCTTCCAAAACTTGAGACCTTAAAAAAGACATACATTAAATGAGTAAGTGCAAACAAATGTTTTATTTCAAATTATAAAATGCAGACTACAGAGCTTGGTGTACCTACAGCATGTATCTGCGTACTCCTTCTCCTGTGGAATGAGGCAATAGTAAACTCACAGACCCTGCCAGCCAGTGTATCCACCCGAAGACCCTGTCATCAGCCCACATGTGGACTGTGGTGGTGGGCTGATTGTAGTCTGAATGAACCTGATTGCCAAGAATGGCTGGTTAGCTGACTGGTCAGGAACTTTTCTGTCAAATTTAGTTTCAAAAAGATTTTTTAAAAAATGTCACCACATCTTCAAATGTACAGACATCAAGGTAAGGTTCCAATAATCACAAAGAATCAGGGAAACATGGCATCATCAAGGAACAAAATGAAACTGCAATACCCAAACCTAAAGAAATGGAGACCTATGAACTGCCTGATAAAGAATTCAGGTCTGAAAGAACTTCCATAAATCGTAAGAAAGGACAGACAACTAAGCAAGTCAGGATTGCAATAGAAGAAAAAACAGGTTCAATGTGGATAGAAACCATAAAAAAGAAGCCAAGCAGTGATGGGAGAAGCGATTCTGTAAATATGTTTCTCAACTCGTTAATGAATAAAGCACTGTTGGCCAATAGGAGAGGAAGATAGGAGGGACTAGGAGACAAGGAGGAAAGAGGAAGTAGGAAGGAGGAGTCAAGATGGAGAGAAGGGGAGACCAGACACCTGCCCCACTCCCTGGTAGGTGAAACCACATGGAAATACACAGAAATGGGTTAATACTTAAGACAGAGCTAGCCGACAAGAAACTAGTACCTGGCCAACAGCATTATATTAATTGGGGCTGGCACAGCGGCAGGGCAAGACTGGCGGCAAGCGGAAAAACCTTACTCCTTACAAAGCAGAAATTTTGGTGCTAAAAATTGTTAATTTTTATTATCTAAGTAAAGAATTAACATAGAACTTTGACCACAGCTTTCATCCAACAGAAGAAAGGACCAGTGAATTCAGAATTGCATAGTGGAGTGACAAAAAGAGGGATGAAAAAAGAAAACAAAAGCCGAGTATGTTGTCTCCTGGGCCTCTGAGAGTTGTGTGTGTGTGCCCTGGTAAGCTGTGGGGAATTCACTCATGAGTGGATTAGTGGTGTGTTGCAAGGGTGAGTCAGGACCCACAGGAGTGGATTATTTCCTATGAAGCAGCAAGCTGGCCCACCTGGCCTTACTGCTCTTGCATGCTCGTCATCTGTACATAGCTAGTTCCCTTTCCACTTTCTTGCCAAGTTGCCGTGTAGCTGACTGGGCCACAAAAAGACACTGGGATCATACATTTTGGACCTGGTAGCTACCAGAATCATGAGTAAATAAATCTCTTTACTTGTAGACAGCAACACAAAACTGACTTCCTAGAGTGCACACAGACTCTTCTCTGAAACAATCAAATGCTAGCCACAAAACAGATATTAACGAGGTATTCATGTTTAAACCATTTAAAGTGTCTTTTCTGATCATTCAGAGAAAAGGTAGAATGATAAAAGAAGGAAAATGGGAAGAGTCTCAAATAAATGGAAATAAATCAACACATTCTTGAATAACCATTGAAACAAATAAACAAAAAACAACATTGGAAAACAACAACAACAAACCAAAAGACAAACTAACAAAAAAGAACCCAAGAGGTTTAGGAACAACTCAAGGGAAAAAAGCAGTAAATGCAGGAAATTTAAGAGAAAATCACTACTTTAAAAAGATGAGAGCCAGGCAGAAAGGCATGCAAATAGACAGCAGGCACATGAAGACACTTACAGTATCAAAGAAGTGCAGATCAGATTTCAGTGAGAAGTCCTCCCACACCTGACAGAGTGGCAATTATAAAAAAATAAAAACGATAACTACTGGTGGGATGTGTTGACACCTGAGTACACTATTGGTAGAACTACTAGGGAAAATTATAGATTTTCTTCTAAAGATTAAGTCTGGGACTGTCAAATGATCCAGCAGTTTGTCTTCAGTGTATACTACTTAAAGGACACCAAAGGCTCAAAAAGATGGCAGCACCTCAAGCACATTACACTGCCCACAGCAGCTACGTAAGGAAACAGCGACCTGAGTGTCCATCAGTGAATGCGTGGTAAGGAAGTATATGTGTGTGGGTGGTGGGATGTTAACCAGGCCAGTACAGGCTTTACGAAGAACTAAATACTGTCCATTGTAGCCAGATGCATGAGCATGGAGTTCATACTGCTCAGTGGAATAAAGAAGAAACAGAAAGACAAACACTGCATGATCTCAAATGAGAAATTTAAAACAGCCAAATTTGGAGAATTGTCATTTCTGGGGAGTAGAAAGGCAGGCAGAATAGAATGCTGCTCTTCACAGATATAAGGACTTCGTTGTGCAAGATGAATTAGTCACAGAGATATAATGGCAGCAAGGTGACTTGTTAAGGATGCCCTACTGTACACTTGAAATTTGCAATGAGAGTAGATCATAAGTATTCATACTACACACATGAAAAAATAGTTATGTAGAGATTGATGTTAGCTTTCTTTTGAAGACAATTGTGCAATACATACACACAAACAAGTTGTATATATTCTTATATGTGCATTCCTATGGTTTTTATTTATTGAATGATTTGTTGCTGGTCTAATTTTAGGCATTACTACACTTATTAATATTATGGGAGCAATTGCTACAACTGCAGAGCTTGTTAGTCAGCTCTCAAATAGTGTGCCCCTGGAAGTTATCACTCAAGAAAAATTAATGAAATCTGGAGGGCATGGCAAATGCTTTGGAAGAAGCAGTCTCATTTATGGACAATCAAATACAAAACATTACAGTTAGATCTATTGTTTCCCGTCTTTCACAATTTAAATGGATTTGTGTCACCTCACTTCCATACAATGCTTCTAAGATGACCTGGTTAGGTCCCACCTCCACAGCCTATGGGACAAGTCTGAGCTAGAAACATTCAGTCTTTACATCCACAAATTGCAGGCTTAAGTTCAGCTCATCTGGAGTCCACCTCAGCCTCGGAAGTGGCAAATAGACCTTTACCATCTCTTACTTCTTTTGTTTTGGGACAGAACTTTTGGTTTATTATCATCAATTTGGGAATAAGCCTGAAAGTTGTGCTTATTTTGATTCTTGTCCTTCCAGTCTTTTTCCAAGGACTGAGAAAGGCTGTAAGTGCCACACCAGATCTACAGACCCTAAAGTTAACAAATAAAAAAGGAGAGATGCTGTAGTCATACCTGATGGGAATGGCAGAAACCATAAAGCCAGCTTGACAAAGATCCAGCAAACCTGAGCCCCTTGGAGGCCACCGTGCTACTTTTGGTTTTGATCTCAGTGTTGCATGCTTGGGGAACTTTTAACATTTGTACAACTTGTAGACATTGGATTGATTGGAACTTTCTCATGAATCATTTATGCTTTCTTCTGGTAGCACTGTTTCTCAGCTTCCCCAGGAAAGTCCTAAATATACTATGCCTCCAGCTTTTAGGGAGATATCCTTGTCTACTTGAAGATCTTCTTTACACCTTGGGGTTGTGACACACATAAAGAGGGCAGAGGTGTCATTATGAGGCTCTGAGATATTCTTGAAACATCTGTCCCAGTACTTTCTCAGGAACAAGATCATCAGAACAAAGCACGAGTCTTTTCCTACTATCAAATATACAGCAACAAAGTTAGATTGTCTGGAATTGCCTCTGCCCTCTACAGGGGCTTATACTTATGGACAAAAATGGTGTGAAAAGATGATAAAAGAGTGAGGTATCCAGACCTCCATTTCTTAGAAAAGTTATTAGCTCATGCAGGGCCACTGTGGTGTCATATGGCCAAGGAACAAAAGAATGCCAGGATTATGCATGTAAATAAATTCTATACAGAAGTAGAATGTAAAAAATGTATTATATAGTATGAATTCTAATTGGTATTAATAATAAAAACCCAGAGACAGATATCAGAGTTAAAGCTGAAGATCAGAGAAGCAAAGCAGCCAGCCACTAGGGAGTTCTTACCTCTAGCAATGCTCAGACTGGAAGGGCAATCCTGTCCTCAGACTGTCTCTCCAGACTGGATCCTCAGACTGCATCTGTCTCTACCAAACCTCAGACTCTCTGAGCTCCTGTCTCATCTCCTCCCACCTTATATTCCCCTCCAGTGCTGAGATTAAAGGTATTGGATCCCAAGTTCTGAGATCACCTTTGTGTGAGCACTGTTTCTCTTTAGATTGGATCAATTTCATGTAGCTCAGAGTGGCCTTGAACTAACAGAAATCTGTCTGCCTCTGTCTCCCAAGTGCTGGGATTAAAAGTGTGTACTACTATTGCTTGGCCTCTATGGCAAACTAGAGTGGTCACTGGGATTAAAGGTATGTGCCACCACTGCCCAGCCTCTATGACTGACTAGTGTGACTAGATTTACACGCTGATCTTCAGGCAAGTTTTATTAGATCATAAACAAAAAAATCACCACAGTATTATGAATACTTTGAATAGTAACTGCAGCAGCTTTGGCCTGAGGATTTTTCTTGGGTCTATTGGCACTCTGACTATAAGAGTTAACAGTCACTGCTCAGGCTTTGATGGTCTGCCTGGGCTGGCCTGGAGACCTTCTGTCTAGTGTCCTTGAACCCACAAGAGCTGCCTAGAAGTTGGGTTGTGGGGTTGATGGGAAAAAATGACTGTAAAAGATAACTCTGTCTGTCATGGTTTATCAATGATGACTAAAAAATATGCAAGAGGAAGTTAAACATGTGTCCAGGAACAGACGTGATATAATCTATGCTTTGGAACAACATGAATCTATCCCTGCTAACTGAATTTTGTGTAAATATAGACGCTCCCTGTCCGCCAGTCAGTCAGTTGCAACCACCAATGGCCTGACTTCTTCCCTCTCACCTATGCCTTGTATCCTCTCTGGAATGTGTCAACTGTCAGGGCTGGCCTTTTACAACTCATGAACCAGGGGAGAAAGGACACTGGTCAAATGATCAGACCAATACTGTAGATTTCCCTGAGATTAAAACAAAACAAAACAAAACAAAAAAAAAAACATATAGATGTTTTTAGGTATGAAGTGCTTTTGTATCACTTTACTAAACATTCATAGCAGTTTTATGAAGAAAGGCAAGAATGTTGTTTATTTGACTGATGATAATTCAGGATTGTAAATAGAAAGCAGACTGACTAGATCAACAGTTATCGATCTAAGATCCAGCTCAAATGCTTACTGTATTACTGTTTTTCTGTGGTTATCACAGAACACCAGTAGCTAGGCAATACACACACTCTTACTCAAAGTAACTTATAGAAAGGAAGGGTTTCTTTCAACTTACACAGTACAGTCCATCACTGAGAAGAGTCGGAGCAGGAGCCAAGCAGTAACTTGGAATTCCATGAAAAACTGCTTGCTGGATTGCTAACAGACTCATGCTTTCCTTATACAATTAAGATCCACTTGTCCAGGGAGTGGTGGTGGTAGCCCCTCCCACATCGATTAACAATCACAACAATCTCCTGCAGGCATACCCACAGGCCAGTTTTATCTGGCAGTCTCTTAATCTGGACTCCCTTGTCAGGTAATTCTGAGCTGTGTCAAGTTGGCTGCTAAAGCTAACATGGACAGGAGCTAAGCACCAAATCATCAGCCCCCACTGATGTTTGGCAAAGTCTTCACTGAAGATGGCATTGACATAGTGTAGGTGAAAGAGATCCTGGTGTAAGACAAGACGGAATTCAGGGATCAGACTCCCCTACCTCCCTTTCTCCTTTCCTCTCTCCCTCCTTCCCTTCCTTCCAAGTTCTCATGAGAAAGTACCTGAAGTCCTTCTGATGAAGGAACTCTCTTTGACCTAGCTACTTCTCACTGTGCCACACCCCACCTCACAGCGGTTCCCTTGGCTCAGCAGTTCCCCATGGGGGGCAAGGTTCTGGCACATGAACGTCTAGGGAACATCCACAAACTGTACCCAAACCGTTGCACCTACAAAGGCAGATCTGTAATAATGAGTGAAGTGGCCACTTATGAGTGCACAGGTAACCACTGCATGAGGACATTTAAGGGGAACAACAATGCCCAGCACCAGTGTATGATGGTCAGTGAGGCCATATCTTCAGATTTTCAAAAGATAGCATGGTAGAGTGTTCTAGGTTAAATAGCCCAAATTAAAAATATTGTCATAATTGAATTATAAAATAAACATCATAAGGCTAAACACATGTAGGTCACTTCTGAAACCACAGACCTGGGTTTTATTTTTCTCAATGTTCTGCTACTCCTATGCCAGTCAGAAGGTAGGCAAGTCAAACATTTGGCATATCTATCATGTAGATATTTGATGTAATTGTTACCTAATATTAAATATGGTGGTTTGGGGTAGCATATATCATACCGATGGCTGCCATCTTTTGATTGACCACAGTAACCTTTCTATCGTATTCAATACCTTTGTTTATCTTACAATGAACTTTTAAGCATTCAGATATGCTAAGTTGAAGGATACAATTTTCATTTGCTACCACTTATCTCTTACATTTATGCTCATGAGCCATACTGAAGGTTAAATAAAATCCAATCTTATTCTTTCACATGCATGAATCTGTTCCCCAGTGCTACAAGCTCCAAAGACCATATAATTATCTTGGCACTCTTGTCAAAGCTCAATCACAAATGTAAGAGTTTATTTTTGAACTGTCAATTACATCTTATCCATCTATATATCTAAATGTATGCCAGTGGAAGCTAGAACATTTTACATTGGGATTAAAGTACTTCCCCATCCCAGTTCAGTCATTGCCTTGTATGGGATCATCCCTTGGTGTCCATCTTTTACTAAAATATAACATTCTTAGGCCAGAGAGAACTGTTCATTTTTGTGTCCCATAGTCAATGATGACATTGACAATATTCCTTAAACATTTCAAATTCACCAATGTGTATTTCTAAAAACAAACATGACCTGATATGCCATAGCATTGCCACCGTGTATAAAGCTGTGATCAGCCTGCTTATTTTCCCACAAGAGACACACGGAAGGCTTGATCCAGGTTAGCAGCTTTGAGAAGAAGTGGGAACTTGAGAGCTGAAATCTTGTGGGAGGTGCTTGAGTCACTTGGGGTCACGTTCCCAAAGATCACTGCATGGTCTCCATTTCTGTCTTTCCCTTCCATTTCCAGACTCATAAAGTAGATGGCTGTTCCACCATGGGACCATGGTGTGCTGTCCTCACTAAAGGCCCCCCATGGGACCATGAGTCCAAATAAAACTTTTTTTTAATAAATAAAAAAAACTGCCTTGGATATGTGAGTACGGGGGAAGAAAGTAGACCAGTTCAATGAGGAACCCAAAATAAAAGGGGCTTAAATAACATGTTTGTCACTTGCATGAGAGACTTTAGGACCAGAATCAGAGTTTATTGTCAGCTCCTGTAGTTGTTTGTATTGTCCATAGAGAGTGGTAGATACACTGTCCTCATGTTCCAGAAGAATCACTAAAAGTTCCAGCCATTAACTCTACCTGTCTATAACTCTGTAATGATCATTGGAAAATGTGGTATTTAATGAGGAGCAGCAAGTCCGTCCAGTTAAAAATCCGGGTTCTGTTTCTAACTGGGAGAGAAACCAACTGCTACTAGGGGAAATTAGCATTCTCCACAATAGAAAGGAGAAGTTGACCTTTAAAGGTTCATTGGGGCTAATGAAAGTGGCATATTTAGGGATTCCTAGCTCCCCAGGAGCAACAGACTTGAAATTTGGTGGGAGTGGAGTTTGGATGGGTGTGGAGCCTGTTCTTTGTTTCTCCAGACTCTGGGGCCCTAGAGCAACCTGTGTGTGTTCTCCCTGTTGGAGTATGACACTTGAATTTATATTCCCTAAGAAACAGCATCATTTTATGTCAATCTAAATCTCCCCTAAATGCCTACTCCATAAAACAGGTTGCTGGGGCTGGAGAAATGGTTCAGCAGTTAAGAATGAGTACTGCTTGCAGAGGACCTGAGTTCACATTCCAGCATTGACATCGGGTGGCTCATATTCACTTGTAGCATCAGCTCCAGAGGGATCCAGCATTGAAGGCCCCCACATCCAAGGATTCACATGCATGTATGCCCCCAACACATACACATAATTAAAATAAAACAAACTTTTGAAATAGGTTCTTGACATTCTACTTCCTCACAAATTACTCTAGGATAGAAAACATTTAATTAAAAGCCCTTGAAACACACAAGATTCTAAAAGTTTATAATATTGTTATAGGTAGTATATACTTAGGTCAACAGAACTTGCAGTGATGTTCAGCCCTTCAAAATATTTTTAGTAATTGAAAATTTAGCTACTACAAGCAACATAGCTATCCATGAAAGATGGATTTAGGAGCAAAAAAATGTTATGTTGGATTACAGAGCCTCCTCTCAGCATGAAGTAACAAAAATTCTTTTTCTTCTGTTTATTCAACACAGAAAATATATTTCTCCCCCTTACCTATAATTGCCATTTTCAAGAATTTTTTTTTCACTTTTGTATTGCTACTAACTCCTCCAGAGGACTTGGTTTTGTTTAGAGAGATGTTGCTGTTACTCAGGCTGGCTTTGAACTCACACTTACCCTCTCCCAACCCCCTAAGTAGCTGGGATAACAGGCAGGTTATCTGCCCAGATAAGATCTATTAAATCAAAGAATAATAATTCCTTACTTGGAAAGGACATACAATTCTTAAGAATTACTTTTTTTTTTAACCTCCTGCTAATGTTCATAATGCCACAGAAACAAGGGGATAAATGAGAACATCAGAGCCTAGAAACTAAGACTGAGACTCAGAATTTTCAAGGCTCCTCAGACAATGCTGAGGCTCATGCAGCAACCATGCTCCAGCCTCTTTGCCTAGGCTCTGTGCCCAGTGCTGTCTACTGGAAATCATGCTCAAACTTAGAATGACAAAATGCTAACTTGCCTTCCAGCTCACTCCTACCATGGGTTTATTCTTAGATCATTTGCTTCTTTCTTTCTAAAATTTCATATAACCAACCATTACTTTGCAACTTTTATTTTTACTTGTATAGATGCTTTGCCTGCATGTGTGTCTATCATGCGTGTGATGTCCTCTTAGAAGCCAGAAGATGGCATCAGATCCCCTAGAACTAGAGTTACAGGTAGTTGTGAACTGCCATGTGGGTGCTGGGAATCAAACCTGGGTCCTCTGGAAGAGCAGCCAGTTCTCTTAACTGCTGAACCGTCTCTCCAGCTCCTAAAACTTAACTTTTCAGAGTGTGTGTGTGTGTGTGTGTGTGTGTGTGTGTGTGTGTGTGTGTGTGTAAAGCATATGACATATGAGTGGGTGGGTATGACATATTTGTATGTGGGTATGAAGGCAAGAAAAGGACCTTTGGTGTCCTACATCACACTGGGCCTTATTTACTAGAGACAGGGTCTTACTTAACTTATAGCTAGACTGGTGACCATCAAGCCTTAGTGAACTCCTGAATCTAACCCATCCCCCACAGTGCTGGAGTTATAGACCCATGCAATCATACCCAGCTTTTTATGTGGGTTCTGGGGATTTGAACTGCCTTCATGCTTTTGTAACAAGTGCTCTTACCTGATGAACCATCCTCCTAGTCAACTAAGAAGATGTTATAAATACTAAGTGTTTTGGCTATATTCTACAATTAAATTAGATGGTTTTATAAGAACCACCCTATTATTTTTTGGCTTACAATATGGAAAATGTTTAAGGAAAAAGTGAGGTAGGCAGAGAGGAAAGAAGAGACTCACAGTTTTTCCCAGTTAATGTCACACAAAGTATTACTGATATGAATATTTTCAGTGATTGCATGCTTTTAACACAGGAAGAATCTGTGTTAAAAGCTGATACCATGGCATTGAACTGACAACATTTTATTCCTAGGATAAATACTTGTAGCGATAGGTATCGACCACGATTTATGGATCAGATTAAATTGTCTTGTGGATTTGCAAACTCCTGAGTCCACATACATTGGCTACAAAAACACAAACACATTCACATACACATTTTCCCTTTTGGATGCTGTCAGTTACTAATAAACTAACCCAAGAGATTCATTGTGTCATTTTTCTTCTTGTGTTTCAAAAAAATGGCTGTACCATAAATTGAGGCTTGTGTTTCTTAGAAGGGATGCACAGGCATCCCTCCAATCCCCTAGAACCTCAAAGAACAGAGATGGGGGAAGACCAAGACTAAGTTTCTAGAAAGTTTCCTAAGTTTTGCTGCTGACTGCAGGCCAGCATGTTAACAAGCAGATCGTCACAGCAGAAGCATGTACCTACTGACTACCAGTACAGGAATTCATTCCTTGGACTGAGTGGAATGTGTGAAAATCTGACTGTGGTTCTTGGCAAGATTTTGGTCCCATCCAGTGTGTTCTTTACTCTGGCAATCTTAAATCATGAAATCCTTTTTGTTCCCTTTGTACTTCCAGATCACAAGTTTGGCAAAGGAACCTAGGTCAGCATGTGAAGGATTTGGGCTGTTTTTCAGGCTTCATTTGTGTACTCAACAATGATAAACATGTTTTCCTCATGAGAACTGACATCAGATGACTCCATCCTATTGGTCCAAGCTGTAGGAAGTAGAGGTCCTAACTCTGTGAGGGAGGGGAATGTATGCAGGGAAATCTGTAAACAAGAAGCCCCAGGTGAAATGGAGTCTACAAGAGCACTAACATCATCAGCTAAGGAGCGCAGACTTGTTTGTCCAGTGTTTTGGGTAGTGGTAGTGGTTAAGGGCAGAGATGAGAATTAAGAATGAGGCACATACTAATAATCTTCACAATTATATGAGGCAAATGTTTTTATACAGTATATTCTGATCATGTTTTTCCCTCTCTCTTAACTCCCCCACATCCTCCCTATCTCCCTACTCACTCAACTCTACACCCTTTCTTTCTGTATTTACAAAACACTCAAAAAAGGTTAAAAAAAAAAAAAAAGAAACTCATGCACCCCCCCAAAAAAATCCACAAAAACACAAAACTGGAAGTCAAAATACACAAGTAAAAAATCAATAAAACAAAAGAAAAAATGCTTAAAGTTATATGAGACAAAAGGTCTACAAAAATACCGTTGGGTTTGTTTTATGTTGGCCTCTACTCCTAGGTGTGGGGCCTGCCCTGAAGCACAGTTATATGCCCACGTAGCTTTAGTTGGAGGCCCTAACCACAGAGACACAAGCAGTGACCCCTATGTGGCAGGTACTCCCCTTGTCTCCATGGCAGGAGCCTCCTCTGTTTCTGCCTTGCACAGTGTGATTGTCTCTCAACACCTCCATGGGGCTTGGTGATCACTCTAGCATCCTTATTTCCTCCTCTTCTCCTCCAGGATAACTATTATTTATAATAATAATTTGCCCTTATCTTCAAAATTGTGAAGCAAAATATGTTAATAATTGCTAGCTCCAGTGGGCAAGATTACAAAACAGTTTTTTTTCTTTTATTTACATGTGTTTAAAAAGGCTTTAATTTATGAAATTCTCTATAATATATATTAGAAAAATATATTATGACATGGTAAGTAATGGGATAGATCCCTGTAAAAACATATTATTTAGAGTGACACTTCGATGGACTATGTCATTAGTCTATTCAAGCCACTGTAAAAAAAAAAGAATGGAAGGAAGGAAGGACAGACTGTCAAAGGAGCTTAGAGAAAATTTTGACAGGAAGCATCAGGTGCAGGTGAACTGCAAAAACTGTTACTAATAACTTTATTTTCACAAGATTGGTGAATTCTCTTACCCTGACAGAGGAAAATATATTTATCTGTCTGTCTGTCTTTCTTTCTTTTCCTTTTTTTTCCAAGACAGAGTTTCTCTGTGCAGCTCTGTAGACCAGGTGGGCCTCAAACTCACATAGATCTGCCTGCCTCTGTCAAAGGGCTGGGATTAAAGGCATGCATCACTACCACTCAGCTCTTATCTGTATTTCTTAACATGAAAAAAGTTACTGAATATATGAAACTATTTCACCAACCATTTGTAGTGGAATGAGGTTAAAAGATAAAGAATGAGGTATATGGATGTGAAAGTGCTTTATACATTTGCCCTGTTTGGCAAACCTATCACCACTGTCGGAGGAGGAATACATCCAGCCTCTAGGCAAGGCCTGTGACCTAACATGCAGGTTTCTATTTACTTGAGATTCCCTGGGGGGGGGGGGGTTGAAACACACTCCTCTTCCTATCACAGGGAGTAGCAGGTTTCTCCTGGCTATGGTGAAACAATCCCCAGTACATTTTCATGTCAGTTTTAGAGCAATGCACTCCTAAGAGCACGACATTCCTAAGAGAACACCACACTCCTAAGAGCACAGCACTCCTACCACACTCCTAATCGCACCATACGACTTGGATGCACTGGGAATACAATCCTTTCCTTATTTTAGGTAGAGGAGAACATTTAAGAATACCAAGGTCTCTAGCATTTTTAAAGGACCTAAGATATATTTTAAAACCTAAGCAAAAGCTAGGCTGCCATGTTCTGCACAGCTCTGGACTTGATCTGAATGGGTAATAAGGGGATGAAGAAAGGACAGCCACACAGATACAGGTACAGAAAGAGCTGGGATGGGGTGGTTGTACTTTCTCTTGGGGGTGCCTACTGTGCAATAACCCAAAGACAGCATAATGAGGCAGGTAAGCTAGTCTAGTGGGGGGAGGGTACCTGAAGAGGAGCAGTCACTAGGGAGGAGGAAGTGATGGTGGCTAGCTTTTGTGCACACTGGTCCATCATCTATAAACATGTGTACCTGGACCAGAGGAAGACTTTTGCAATTCCCTGAGCCTGGCCCAGGGAAGGTTTTGACAATACTTGTGGGTCTGAGGCACTGGGGTCCTTGACATAATGCTGCAGTCAGGACTTCATCTGCTCCTCACACTCAGATTCCAAGTTCTGAGGACCCCAAAACTGCTCAGATGAGACGCTGTAAGCAAACAGAGCTTTCCCTGAATTCCCCAGCTATCTTTCACAGGCTGCAGGGAGATGGAGCAGGAGGCACAGTTGACCTTAGCCTGTCTCAAAGGGACTTCAGCATCACTGTCTCTCACCTGACAATAGGTGGGGGGTGACAGGGTCAGGAAGATTTGTTTTTTTTTACTGCAGCCCTACCACCAACTAAGACAAGAATCATGGAGTCTCTCAACCACCTCAAATATCAAGCTTCTTATTCATTAAATATGACTCACTGAGAATGTATTTGAAAACTTCTAAAAATTAAAAGTACAAAAGAAAGACAAAATTGTTTCCATGCTGAGGGTCATAAGCATTAGAAGCCGCCTGGAAGACCAAGTCTGAGCATCACCCTGGGGAAAAGCAGATTTCACAAACAGTACACCCTACTTTGAAAGGGAAAAGACAGGATCTGAACTGAGTACCAAGGGGCTTTAAAAAAACAAGTGAGATGAATTAACGCTGGCCTTGCACACACCAAACCAAACTGAAGCTTTAAGCCACTGAAAGATCAGGAAAAATAAATTCTTGTGGGAGGCAGAGTCCTCGGAAGTAGTTTGCAGGGATGGATGGACAACATGCACAATGGCTGACTGGCTTCCTGCTCAGCAGCTCTAGGGACTGCAGCTGTCCTAACAATGGACTCTATGAGCAGCTAAAATAGCTAAGGTTGAACATCAGAGCTCTGTGGGTTATGACACATGTGGTAGTCAGGCTGCTACTGATTATATCACCACTTCAGCCAGAAAACCCAGCTGCTCTGTCAAGCACGTTAAAAATGGAAAGTGCACCACACTTGTTGGTAGCTTTCTCCCCCAAGCACTTCAAGAAATGGTGAAGGCAACTTCTGTAATGGTGCCTATTATGCAATGGTATTATGCAATTAGAAATGTAGCCATGTAAATTTCTCTAATGGAAACCTCTGGAGAAATATAGATATCAAGCCCATGAGGACATCAAAGGCCTTGATGTGGGGGAAAGCCCCCACACAGGAAAATATGTGGGCCTGATTTATTCCATTCTGGAAGGGGGAGACATGAGTTTCCTGGGCTGGGATGGGAGAATGAAGATCTGAGAAACAAGAGCAGTGAAGCTGACCAGTCACCAGGTAGCCTGCTTTCACGGTGGCATGCTTCAGTCTGAAGGGCACAGAAAAAACTTCTGAATTTTTAGGTGACAAATAAGGACCAGGAGACCTGCTCCCAACCTGTCTTCCTTCAATCATGACACTCAAGGAACTGTTAGACTTACTGCAAGATATATGCAGTTTTGTTTTGCTTTCCAGAACATGGAGAATTATCCCAGAACCATTCCCTTAGTTCTTTGTGAGAGATTACAAGCCAATATTCCTTACAATAGTCCAGCCTCCACTATCCCCAGTGTCAAAATTCAGTTTAAAGTAATTGTTTAATTTCAAAATTCTTTTCAATACTCACCATCCACCATTTACTTAGGATCTTATTTCTATGTCTAAGCATTAGGTCAACAGGAACACAGATGGCAAGAGAGTGGGTTTTGGAGTCAGAACATTCTAGTTACGAATCTTCATCCTACCCTTTACTGGCAGGAATGGCTGAGTAACCTCCAACTTTATGTGAGTTCTGGGATTAGGGTGCAGCCTTGATACTCAGTATTTTGTTCTACAAAATGGGATCATGTCACAGGTATGTGATAAGGCACATATTTTTCCCTTTCTATGTACCCAGTGGGTGGTTTAGATGCTAGATAAATGTCTGCATAAAGACTAGACCAGTACAAGGCACTAAAAATGGAGATGTCACAGGTAACTTCTTTGAGAAGGATCTCATCTTTATCAGCTGAACTGGAAATTTCTTCCTCTTCAATCACTCAGCCAGTGTACTGTACTGAGGATGAGGCACCTGATGTATTCCTCTCAATCTACCCACTGAGAACACATGGTAATGTTCCCTTGATCCCTTGCTATTACTGTCATAGTGTCCCAGATACTTTTGAGGAGAAATCCAAAACTATTAAAGAAGGGAAAATAAGGTTGTTGAGATGGCTCAGTGGATAGAGGCATTTGCACACACACCAGATGATACGAGTTCAGATTCCTGGGTCACACATGGTGATAGGAGAGTACTGGATAGCTAACTGCACTCTCTCTTTCTCTCTCTGTTTCTCTCTCTCTCTCTCTCTCTCTCTCTCTCTCTCTCTCTCTCTCTCTCTCTCTCTCCCTCCCTTCCTCTCTCTGTCTAAAAGAATGAAAGTGCAACTAGAAACATATAAAAATAGCATCAACAATCTTAGATGCTAACCTTCCTGAGAACTTGTTAGACATCATACTCTTTCTAAAAAGCGTAATAAACATTAACACATCTGAACAGACACAGAAACATATTAAATTAAAATGAAAAAAATTCAAAATACCTCAAACTCAAAAGTGTTTTAAGTGTCCTCGTCTTACTATTTCTCTGGCTAAGTGTAGGAAGCAGCCTATCACCTTGTGTGCAATTAGCTCATCACGTAGATAAGAAGGTAAAACCATCCTGGAACAGGAAACCAATGTTCTTCCTGTCTAATCAACAAATCTCAAAGATTTATTCTGCTCATCTCTCTCCTCTTGCGCTTGTCCACCACAACAGGCTGCTTACAGGCTCAGGGTGGCTTTGACAAAGAGCATTTTCATGAGTTACTTTTGTATCTCCACCCCCTTAAAGAAAAGAGGAAAATTTGCTTCATATAGAAGGCGTTCATTGTATGAATGAAAACTGCCACCAAAGTGTGGGCTAGCTCAACCAAGAGGGATTTCACCTTCATCCATTCAGTCAGCATATGGGGGCTTAAAGAAATTCCAGAGAGTCATCAGAAGAGGGAAAACAAAGGTAATGCTTTCTGCCACACAGGTAGAGTCTTTGAAAATATGTGTAATATGTAAAACATACTGACACCCCCGGATTATTTTTCCAGCATTAACACTATAAATTGCCTCCCATGCTGGAGAGCTGCCTATCACACTTGCTAATCACTACTCACAGTGGCCTCTAGTCCTGCAGGCATGTACAATATGCAGCTTGCATCCTGTCTTGCACTGACGCTCGCACTCCTTGTCAACAGCGCACCCACTTCAAGCTCTAAAAAGGAAACACAGCAGCACCTCAAGCAGTTACTGCTGGACTTACAGTTGCTTCTGAGCAGGATCAATGTAAGTGCTGTCCTTCCTGTCTATAGGCATTGTCTTTATAGTTTTTTTTTTTTTTTTTTGCCAAAGGTTATGTTTTAATAACAATGCGTTATGCTTTCTCAGAATAACAAGAATCAGAAACTCCCCATGATGCTCACGTTTAAATTTTACATGCCCAAGAAGGTAAGTGACTTTCTATGTTCAATTGTTGCTTTGATGAATTCAAAGTAGCATGTATGTTTGCACACTGGTCGAGTGAATAGTACTTCATCTGAAGAAAACGTCTCTTTAATATCTGCATGTAAAATTTCCTGCTTGATAATGCCATTTCTTTTAAATGGTTGTGTCTAGATTTTTCTTATGTATTTGTGTGTTGGAAAAGAGAAAAAGAGAAGAAAACACAGGATAATTGGATTTTGATGCTGGGATAATTTAAAGACTGTGGTGATTTCTGGTTTATGATCATCCTAGAGATATTTGACTAGATACATTATTTTAACTTGTGAAATGTCAAAATTGACTTCAGAGGGTCTCATTTTATAGACACTTTACTGTTGTAAGGAACACCTCTACGACTATTTTTTAGGAACAGTATATGTTCCTCATATACTGAGGATATGTGAATTCACAGACGTTAGGGAAGATGTCTAAAGTGAAGCTCCTGCTCTGCTAGGCCTTAGCTCTCACATCCTTGGAAAGGTGCCTATGATCATTCACCCACTTACATAAATGATAATTGTATGCTTATAGCTTGGCAGGCTTCAGAAGTGTCTAGCCAGCACCACATAAAACATGCTATTGGTACTAGTGAAGAAAAGTCTGAAACATAAAATATAATTTTGGATTTATATAGTCTTTTTTTAAAACTGGGGAACCAGAGAGCTGTAGTAACTCTATGTGACATTATCTCACAATATTGAAAACTTTTTGGTCTCTTTTGTATGGAGACTGTTGTATGATAAGCAACAGCTCACCCAAGCTCCTCGAGCTATATCAAGAGTAGAAGTTTGCTACAGTCCTGACAGTCAAACGAGGATGAACGACTTTGGTGCTAGGAAGAGCTTGTCCCAGGATTAATCCAAGCCTAGAGCAACATGGGATCTAAGGGGACAAAGAGGAGATGCTGCTGACTCACTGCTATGAAGTCAGGAACTCTGCCTCTAGCTTTTCTACTGGAGAAAAAAAGGAAATGGCCCCGAGTGCTGTCCCAGATTAGAGTCATATAATTTTCAACTCCAACACTAAAAACCTAGACAGTTCTGAGGGAGAACACCATACTGAAATGCAAAACTCCTCATAACAAGCTGGAAGGCAATAGGTAGATAAATCTAGAATTATATGTGGTCTTGTCAGACCCCTTCCTCTAGGGATCATTAGACAGATATGAAACCATGTTAATTTAGAGAGTGGTGAAATTTACAGAAATCTGAGTTTTTAAATAACTATTGGAAACAACAGTAGTATGATAAAGCGTGGAGATTTTTTTAAACTTTAATCTTCATTCTTTATATATGTAAGATTTTAAAAATAATAGAAGCATTTTTTTAAAGAGTGTAGTTAATGAAAAAGAGTGACCATGCCACTCTCGGTCCTCATGTGGCTGTGAGGAAGACACAGGTTCTGAGACTTAGTAAAATGGAGATAACCCAGGACACTGGTTGTTTCTGGAAGACCTGCTGCTTTAAGTGGATGACTTTTATGGAAATTCATAGTGTACTATAGTACTAGACAATATTCTTTCCCACTGTATAGATGCATAAATATGCATGATATATATGATATATGTGTATCTACATATTCTTTCAGAAATGTACAGGAAACATCTCCAATATTCTGACTGACAAATAGTTCTCTAAAAAAATCAGCTTTAGTAATTGCAGAGAAGTAAAAATTCAAGAAATATTAAGTTTGCTTTCCTGGGTATCTTGACAGTTATCATTCTGGTTCATGATTATCCAATCTGTAAGATCTGGGTCTGTGACAACTGGCATCCAAGGTCTCCTGTCCCTTGATATTCTGTGATTCTCAATTCTGGGATCATTAGACAATAGAGTGTAGAATATCACACTTCTACATCATCTCTCTATGGTTTCCTTGCAGAGTGGAAAAGTAGTCTATACCTGTGATATGCATTGTGACAGGGAAATACAGACTTTTGGCAAAGTTTAATGAAGCTACAACAACTTGAATGACCCAACAGTTAATGTTAAGCATGGGACTTTGAGCTCTTGCTCTTCTGGATTTAGTGTATCCACCACTTCAGTCCCTCTTTACACTGATAACAGGGAGTAAAAGCTAAACGCTGCCTACTCTTGGTTAGATAAACTGCAGATTACCTTCTGGTTCTTCAGTATATGGTAACCAAGCTGAGAGTTATGCTTATTACTACTCTAGGCCACAGAACTGAAACATCTCCACTGCCTGGAAGAAGAACTTGGAGCCCTGCACCATGTGCTGGATTTGGCTCAAAGCAAAAACAATCTCTTGGAAGATTTCATCAGCAACATCAGAGTAACAGTTGGGAAACTAAAGGTAAGATGTTGCTTTATTTGCTAAGCTGGAAATAAACTAAAGGGGAGAAGAATTACATTCTAAAACGGCATGACATTTCTGGTCTTTGTCAGATTCCATGCATTTAATCAGACAAACTAAGGTCCACTGAGAGCATGAATCTTCCCACCATTATCTGCAGTGAAACTCTGGGAACACCCTGCTTCTTCTTATACTAGCATAGAATTTGAAGTGAGACGTACAGAGTAGAGTTCTACAAGGAACAGGCAGCTTTTGTTGCCTTCATATGTTTATCAGACCAGGGCCAATGATCTGATCCAGAGAGGTTGTGTGGTCATTGGTGGAAGAACACAGAGATTTGTCTCTCCAAACAGCAGCCATTAAGATGAGCAGAGGAGGACAGTGAGAGCCCATTTCAGGACTTTGTTTTTAAATGCACAAGAAATATGAACTTTAGTGAGGCAAAGCAGCATCAAAGCTCTCTTTTCTCATTCCATCTGTCAAACAAAATTGCTGAGTCAACAGGTATCCTGAGCAAGTAGCATCATTTAGATTTCAGCAGTAGCAGCAAGCCTCCAAGATGGTGCCAGGCTAAACTTGCTTTTCCCTTTCATTGCTTTCACCTGAGCTTGTAAAATAGGCCAGATCCATGTCACCTAGGCCTTGAAAGGCTCAGATCTTTATCTATGCAAAGAAGTCTCCTCTAAAATCTCTGGCTCACAGTAGAAAGGTCACCCCAAATGAATGGCATGAATTTTAGAGGTACATGAAAACTAGGAAAGCATGTTTCAATCAAGAGCTGCATACTTAAAACACATCCAAGATGTTAGAACATTCCAGTAGCAATGTAAAGAGGGTCCATAAGATCACTTCAGTTTATTTTAAAAAGAACATTTATTAAAAAGAAATGCTCTGTCTCATTTGATTTACAAGGGGTCACTCAGATTTGGAAAAGCCATCCCATAAATCTGTCAAATATTTCCTTCTCAGTTTGTCATCTAGAAACAGAGTTGAAATACCTCCTTTGAGCAAAGGAGGTTAGCTTCCAAAAAGCCAAATATACACAACAAATTCATAACATTTCTACTTGTCCAAACTGGGAGAATCATCTGTATTGATACCAGGGCAGGCATCTCTATAAATGTTCTCCAAATTTCTCCCAACAGACTTTTGTCCTAACCCTCTCTGAGTTGTTTCTGCCCTGACCTGGGGAAATAAGACACTAATAGAATCTTAGGTTTAGAAAAGAACATATAGCATGTATCCTTTCTTTATCCAAACTTAAATCAATGTGTAGCTATGTGCACTTGCCAAAGAAAAAGTGATCAAACAACTAACTGCATTCTCCAGAAGAGGTCAATGTTTTCATTCAGATGTTCATTTGTACTCAGGAAATTTTATCTTGTATGATTTTATTATTTGGCACTATGAAAAACACAATCTGACAATTTTGATCATTTAAGAAGTGTGAATGATTAATTTATTTAGCAAGTGTTAAAATAAATTATCTTAGCCTAAAACTTAATGTTCTTTTTTAGGGCTCTGAAAACACGTGTGAATTTGATGATGAGACAGTAACTGTGGTGGAATTTCTGAGCAGATGGATCACCTTCTGTCAAAGCATCACTGCAACAATGACTCAATAATTATGAGCCTCCTACTTACAACACACAGGATTTCTATTTATTTAAATATTTAAAGTTATATTTATTTTGGATATATTGTTTACTATTTTTTGTAACTATTAGTCTTCAGATGATAAATATGGATCTTTAAAGATTCTTTTTGTAAGCCCCAAGGGCTCTAAAAATGATTTATTTATCTGAAATTATTTATTATATTGAATTGTTAACTATCATGTCTATGTAGATTCATTAATAAAAATATTTAGAAGAGTTGGTGAATATAAATAAGCTCAGGTGTCTGTTATTTTTAGGACTGCACAAAATAAGCTCTAGAATGATTTTGAGTTAGTCTTGTGAACTCTATGATGCTTACAAGAAGCATTCTTCTTTAGAGAAGGATGTAAAAAGAGACAAGAACATCTCAATGTCCTTTCACCCTCCTTTTAAGTATTGGTTGGATATTTAGTTCTGGAAAAAAGAAAAGTTTATAAGGCTGTAGTATTTTCCTGTCCTTTAAATTTAAACAGGATAATAAACAAAAAAATCTTGAAACCTTTTGTCATAATCTGCATTGTGTTGTAAAAAGAAAAAAAGTCTTGATACTTTATATAGAGACATTTACCTCACAGTTTTGGATGGAGGATGTGATAAACTCATGGCAATATGGCATCACAATAGTGGGAGTATGTGAAGAAGACAGACGTGGGGGGGGGAAAGGGGAGGGAGGGAGTGAGGAGAGGGAAAGAGAGAAACAAGAGAGAAAAAAGAGACTTATAACAACTCAATCTTGCAGGAAATAGTCCAGTCCCACATAAACTGACCCACTCTCCTGAAGCAATATTTATTCATTCATGAGGTAAGCCCTAGGCCTTGCACCAACCCTACCATTACCTACCATGTTCACACCACCACACTGGGAAACAACTTTCCATCACATGACCCTTTGAGGACAAATCAGCACATCTCCTAGAATAATGTGCCCTCTACTGTTTAACACTGTTCTCTGCCTTTTATATTCTCATCAGAAGGCCTCTCCTCTGCTCTGGTTTTTCACTGGTCCTGACAATGAAGTATTGAT
Organism: Phodopus roborovskii; assembly: GCF_943737965.1. NCBI lineage: Eukaryota > Metazoa > Chordata > Mammalia > Rodentia > Cricetidae > Phodopus > Phodopus roborovskii. Next base: position 1,690,079 of record NW_026126433.1, read on the forward strand.
GGAAGGTCTAAGATTCAGAGGAAGCTCTGCTTCCCCTTGGTTGTGTCTCTTGGCCAAAGAGCCCACCTTCTCTTATGGTGATTCTGTGGGTGTATTTTCTTCCTGGATCTTACCTTTCCTTCCCACTTCCCTTAAAGCTGCTTGTACTCTTTAGTTGTTGCCAACTCTAGGGTACCTGTGAGTCCTTTACAGACTCCTTGTATTTTGACCAAACCATTATGAGTCAGCCCTGTATCAAATCCCTGTTCTTCTTGGGAATGCCATCTGTCTTCTGTTAGGAGTGCAATGTACTCAGAAATAGCACCAGGAAATACACCCCAAATAGGACTCTTGAACTTTACTATTGTTTACTTAAAAATACTTTAAGTAGAGGAATGAACACTTGAATATGAAATAATATATGTTACACAAATACTAATCCTGAAAAACAACAGCAACAACAGAAACAGAACAAAAACTATAAGTAGCAAGAGCAGACTTTAAAGCAAGAAGATCAGAGGTAAAGACATGATTGTTTTAAATTTAATTTTAAACTTTATTTTTAACATTCCAATCCCAGTTGCCGCCTCCATCCTCTCTTCCCACTAGTCCCTTCTTCCCCAATCTCACCTCCCATCCATCCTTCAGAGAAGGTAAGGCCTACCCTAGGCTGTCAACTAAGTCTGTCCCATCACCTGGTTGAAGCAGGACCAACGCCCCACCTCTGCCTAATCACGTCTGGGCTGAGCGAGGTGTCTCTCCATAGAGAATTGGCTCCACAAACTCAGTTTAAGAATTATAGTTAGATCTTGGTCCCACTGCCAGTGGCCTCATACACTGCCTAAGCCTCACCATTGTAACCTGTATTCAGGAGTCCTGGTTCAGTCCTGTGCTGGTTTCCAGTGCAGAGTCAGTGATCTCTCACTAGCTCAGGTCAGCTGATTCTGTGGGTTTCCCCATCATGGTTTTGACTCCTTTGTTCACATTATCGCTCCTCCCTCCCTATGATTGTACTCCAGAAGTTCAGCCCAATGGATAGGTATATATCTCTACATCTGCCTTCATCCATTTCTGGAAGGGGGATCTAGCTTTTCTGGGGTTATGTATGGATTGTAGGCTAGGTATCTTTTGCTTTATGTCTGCTATCTACTTATGAGTGAGTACATACAATATTTGTCTTTCCAGATCTGGGTTACCTCACTGAGGATTCTTTTTTTTCTAGTTCTTTTTATTTGCCGACAAATTTAAATATGTCATTGTTTCTTACTGCATAAATGTACTGTATTTAAGAACATCATTCTTCAGCTGAGGGGCATCTATGTTGTTTCCAAGTTCTGGCTATTATGAATAATGCTGCTATGAATATAGTTGATCAAATGTCCTTGTGGTATGAGTGTGCCTCCTTTGGGTATAAGGGCATCGTTTTATAATGATCAGCTAGTTCATTCAACAAAAACGCATACCAGTTCTAAATGTGATCCATCTAATTGTAGCACAGACCAAAGCTTTGGCATCCAGCCTTGATAGAGCATGGTACCAAAGCAGCACTCGTGTGACTATCCATGAAAAGGGGACTCTGGACCACAGGTACTAATGCCATGGACACAGCTGAGGCCCCACAAAAGCATTGCAATTTTTCTGAGTAAAGCAATCTTGAATAACGTGTGAACAACAGTAACAGAAAAGAGGCAACTACAGAAATATGAATAAAATATCTAATTTTTGTTTTCTGGGCAACAAACTTATTTTTAGGTACTAGAATCTACAACTCTAAACCAAGAATAACAGTTAGGGAAAGAAAGTACATTGGAACACCATGGCCTCAAAACTAATGATGCTCAGACAAGACTGGAAGGCATCCAGATCCAATAAACCAGGGTGAAGAAAGCCTTAGACCACTCTAGGGGTGTGCTACAAATCAACAGGGCTGTGCCTCAGAAGTTGAAAGCCATACAGCTTCCCAAGCCTGAAGCAAGAGTAGTCTAACCTGAAGCATACACTACTCCAGGTCTGCTCCAAAAGCTTTAAACAGCTAGAAAGACAACTCAGCAGTGAAGGCACTTGCTACCAAGCCTAGGGGAACTTCTGCAAGTTGTCCTATGTTCTCCATAAAGGCACCATGCATAGCAAGACAGTGTGTCACCATGTAGCTTAGCCTGGCTTTATACTCATGTTTCTTCTGCCTCTTGCTCTTGAGTGCTGTTACAAGAATATACCACCATGCTGGTTCTAGCACCATTTTTTTTTTTTTTTTTTTTTTTTTTTGCTCAATGATCTAACATGGCTTTAAACAAAGGCAGTGAATGTGAGAGAACAGTTGAAAGGAATATGTTAAATTTATATTAATTTATTACTCACAGATGTGTAAAGAAAATATATGGAATGAAAAATACTAGGATTAATGGATTACTTAATTGGATTACTAATAATACAGTTAATATACATATGTGGTCAATTGTATTTTTATATGTCAGCATCACAAGGAATGTATTTAAAAACAATACTATGCACAACAGAACCCCAAAGATCAGACACCTGAAAATAATTGTAGTAAATAGATGCCTGTTAAAATAAGAAAATATTTAGCAACATTAAGGGTTAAATACAGTGATCTAATACATAACTAAATTATAAGGCTTAATATCTTAAGGTGTTAATTCTCCCTAAGTCTATAGGATTAATGAAGTTACACTAAATATTCAGTCAGCTTTCTATGGATGAATACAACAAAGAAAAAGAAGGCCAGGGCTCAGGTGTTTGTATGGGATGTATTAGCAGTTTTAATGCTTAGGTTTTGTTTTTGTTTTTTTTTTAACTACAATCCTATAAAGAAAGGTATGCCAGTTAAAGAAAAGCTACCATTATATAGACGGGATAATGTAAATGGAAAGGGTTTATTTTATTATTATTTTTTAATAGATTACCTATTTTTTGGATGTCCTGTTTGTCATGTAGGATGAGTAATGAATCTTGAGCCTATAAAAAGCATAGCTTTGACAAACACATGTGCAGATGTAAAGGAAAGCCAGATAGGGTTGATTTACACCTAAAGTTACTATAATAAGGCCTAGTTGGCTGGATGTAGAAAATGCTACAATTTTTAAAATGTCATTTTAGTGAGTACACAGATGGCCATGAACAGTGTTATTAATGAGCCAAGGCATAATGTAAGTGTCAGAATAGCACTAATCTTTGAAGTAAGCGGGTGAAATCAGATTGTTAAGAAGATCCTTGCAACAACTATAGGTACTTGAGTGAAGGTGTACTGAGACTGGAGTAGGGCTGTCCATGGCTGATAGGAGTCAGGGGAGGAAGCTAAGTTGTTCCAGTTTCTCTGGGGCTGGAATAAGAAGAGCCAGGAGAGGGATTGATGTTGGACAGAAAAATTCATTGAAGTTCTCAGAAGTTGGAATTTTGGCAGAATCATGTTATAGCTAAAATAAAACCAATATACCCAATATAATTAATAAGCTTGCTTAGAGGGCTGCAGTGTTTTTGTGTGCTCAATTGAATCACTAGAAGAAGAAATTATATAGTACCTATGCCTTCCCAACAAAAACATAGTTATTGGCAGAAGTAAGGATAATTATAGTGACTTAAAATAGGAGGTATTTGATAAAACAGTTTACATGTTGATCAGAATGTATATAGCATGAGAAAAAACTCTATTATTAATCAGGTTACATTTTTCTTCTTTTTTCTTTTTTTGATAGACTCCATATTATATTTTTTATTACTGGACAAATCATTCCCAATTTAAACATGACCAAATCTGCAGGTTAATAATCTTGATCTCCATCCATCTGGCAGATAGATCATGTTAACCATGATTCAGTACAAACTCCCAGTCTTGCCATTGTGTGAATTCTTCCTTACAGGCCCAGCTTGGTTCTCCTCCAGTGTTTTCTCTTGGAGTTGTACCTGATTTTGTTACCGGTTTTCATCCGAATCCACTGAGGAATAGGACAATTTTGCTTTTGTTTCTTGGCCAGGAATCACTTGATTCTGAAAGTCTTGTGAGAAGACATGGCGAGAATCTAAGTTAGGTGTGTGCTGCCCGATGGCGGAGGAAAGGCAAAGAGCTACATTTTTTGTTCTTAAGCCACAGGTAAAAAGAGGATGCAGAAATTGTCAAATTTTAATCTGATAAGTTTATACTGTCAGTAATTAGGAGTGTTAGAGTAGAAGAATGATATTAGGAGTAATAGGCTAAGAAGAAAAGCATATTTGATAAATGAAGTTATGTGTAAGGGATAGTTAATTGATTTAAAAATGTCAGTTATAGAAATAAAAATGGGAAAGCTAAGGATTAGGGAAAGTAAGAAGATGGAAGATGAGGTTATACTTATTATTTTTATTTGGTGTTGCACCAAAGTTTTGATTCCTAAGGCCAACATATTACTTCTACCTTATAAAAGGAAGAGAGTCATATGTTCATATGTGGAAGCATGAATTAGCAGTTCTTGCATACTTTACTGGCAAGTAAGAAGCTGACAACTCCTGTTACTATAGTCACAGTCTAATGTCTTTTTGTAAAATATATTTACAGAATGTGTGTCCTATAATGAATTTGGGGTTAATAATTAATAAAATTAGGATGATAATGTGGAGGGTTGTATATGGATAGTATAATGTTGATATGATTAGTAAGCTTGCCTCACTGAGCTATAATTATGTACTATCGAGAGCCTCTGATCAAGAGCCTCCGAGTTCAAGCCTCAGGATCTTCTCGGGCTTGGGATTGAAGCTAAACAGCAAACAGGTAGGGCTGAATGAATTAGTTCATACACAAGTCATTCTTATAGTGTCTCTTTATTTTTCAAAAGTTCTCTTCAAAAGTGTTCCCTAAAAGTTCTCCCCGATCCCATAAAGTTTCCAGTTTATATATCCATACAGATATAACTAGAAATTCTCTGACAATAGCCAAGGATACCAGACGTGCACATCTCAGGGCCAGGAAGGCACATAAAATCTGACAAAGGCAGGTGCCTCATGTCTCAGAGATGTGCTTGTAAAATGTCCAGGCAAACAAGATGCAGCAAGGATTAAGGGACTATGATTTTTAAGATAGGAAAAGGGGAGTTAATATGTAAAACTACATGTATGTGGTTAGTTAAGCTAGAAGTTTGTAATTGGTAAGTGTAGAAAAAGAGGAGGGGAAGAGATTCTGTAGCTCTGTGCTTTTTATGCACTGGCTTTTGATTTCCAGGCAGCTGGGAACACAGCATTTGTGGTAACCATGGTAACCTGCATAAATGTGGAAGGAAAACAGGTGGCATTTGATATGCATTAGTATTTTTGCCAAATGTTAGTTGGTTAAAGGGAACTTCCCAGTGCTATATCAAAGGGAAGAGCTAAGGCTATGTAGTGTGAGATCCAGAGGCTGCTGCTTCCAGCCTCCGGGTAAGCAGTGGGTTGATCTTTACTGCCATTGCCTGTGTGTGTTTATCCTTTCTTTGGGGCCTTTTTGAGAATACAAACACCCAGCATATATTCTATAAATCAAGATTATACAGTGAAATGAAATCATCCTCCTGACTTCCCATAGATATATGTACCCAGCAGGTGGAATATTTTCATCAGATAAACACACACAAGCAATGGGAATCACCCAAAGCTGTTCGTATGGAAGAGATGGAGTGATTCCATTGCTGAATAGAGATACCTTATCAGCCTGTTGAATATTTGTTATCCTGCTGTATTTCTCATGGCCCTTGACAATGTACATAGGGTATATGGTGGTAATAAGAATATTTATGCCTATAAGGATGAGGAAAAAAATTAGAAAATCAACAATGTAAGCCTTAAAAATTTTTAGACATATGCAAACTTAAAACAGTGAAGGTATTTTTGAAGAAAAAGAATTGATACAAGCAACAGGTGGCTGGCACCTTTTCTTGAATGTATATAACACTGGTCCAGCAGTATGGTCTCATAGATAAGAACTCTTGTGTCCTGAAAGCCTGACTACCTAGGTTCCATCCTGGAAACATACAATGGAAAGAGAAAACTAGTTCCATATGGAAGGGGAGAACCCACTCCTAAGTTGTCATCTGACCTGTACACACTCACACACAATATTGTATTTTTTAAATTACACAATACTGTTCACAAAGTGCTCTTGTTTCATTCACACCTGATATCTAGATTGAACATTGGTTTCAGAAAATGAAACAGACTGGTAAATGTTATTGAGGAGATAAAAGAAACAAGACTACAGTTGTGGAAAGCTCTACAGAGGATTCAGTATCTTGGGCATATTCAATTAAAAATAAAAAGAGTGATAGGAAATATATTGATTAATACTTAGCAGCTAAGTCCCAGTATATAAATGTTATGCCAATTCTGGTTCCAGTAGTCGATACACATTGTGGGATACTACTGTTATGGTGTACTAAATGACTCAGAGTTATGTATGTAAACATACTTTTACCTTTTACCTTTCATGAAGTAACAAGCTAGGTATTTTGCTCTAGCATGAAGCAGTTCAGGAAGTTTAAATGATCTAATGTCACCCACATTTTAAAGCTGTTAAAGTAAGATGATGGTTAACAGGAGACTCATTCATTATTCTCTACTGTTTTTAATTCTCATGATTTCTAAGATGAAGAAGGAATGGAGATGTACTCAGTTGATACAGTGCTTGCCAAGTATGAATGGAATACTGGGTTCAGTTCTCAGCACTATAAGCCAAGTGTGGTGGTGTGTACATATAATCCCAACAATTGAGAAGTGGAGGCACACAGATGAGTTCATCCTCAGCTATATTGTAAGCTTAAAGCCAGCCTGTAGATGAGACCCTTTTTCAAATAAACCAGACCCTGAAACCTTTTTATTTTCATAGTGGGAAAAAATGTTGAACATTTCATTTCCTAACATAAATCCTTCAAGAGCTTCTTTCTCCATGTCTGCTAGATTTAACTCTGAATTTCCCGTCCAGTGTTCTGTATGCTAGTCCCCAAGTGCCATAACATTTACTGTATAATCACTGCTTTGGTGTTTTCCATGCAGAATGCATATTTTCTATTTCCATCTGCCAAATGTTACCTATTTTTCAATGCTTGCCTCAGACAGCAGAACCATGGAGCTAAAGGAGGACTTAGCTGTAGATCAACTGCTTTAGTTAGTGAGTTTCAAACAAACTTAAGAGTGGAAGTTTAAAAGTCTGATTTTAGAAGCTTCTTCAAGTGAACTATTTTGAAAATCTCAACAGATTGCAAGGAAAAGGAGCAAAATGTAGAGTTTTTTTTTTTTTAAGGAAATCAGGGTCCTCAAACCGTAATCTCTGAATGATGAATGAAAACCACAAAGACAAACTTCATTCTTGAATGGTAGGAGCCTGAGATAGAAGATATAGTCAAAGGGCCCATGCTGCCTTCAAGTTCACCTCCTTCCACTCCTAACTCACTGTCTTATACCAACTGTCTTCTCCTTATCCCTTAGAAAGTCTCCCCTTAGTACCCTATCAAGACATAGACTCCTTTTCTCTAAGTCAAGATACCAATGTGTAGAAATAGCATCTAGAAACATTCAATGACTAGGTTCAGGGTAACAAGTTCTATGAGGGATGAAGAGAAGGCTCAACAGTTACAAGTATACTGGTCTTGCAGAAGATGGGCATTTGATTCCAAGAACCCAGAGCAGGCAGCTATCAATCAATTATAACTCCAGCCCCAAGGGATCTGACCTCTTCTAGACTCTATGGGTACCTACACTCATGTGCACACCTCCTGCACAACGGAAAGTAATATTTAACTTAAAAAGTAAGTTCTGTCTGAGAAGCAATGGGGTCATATTTATTTTTTCCTCAAAACTGAAAAGTGAGAAGACTTTTTTTTTTTTTTTTTTTTTTTTTTTTACTGATTCTCACTGCAGGATAGAACGAGGATCCTTGACTACACAGACTTTAGAGACTAACCATTTGCTGCTTTCCTAGATGTTATAAATATGAGGGGCCAAGAGAAGGCGAAGCATTTCAAGTTTTTAAAGGAAATTTTGCCATTAAGTAGAAAAAGAAATAAAGGCTGAAATTTTTCCTTGAAAGAAAGCAGGTTATAACAAGATTAAAAAATATTTACAAGGAAATGCCAACTAAAGAAATCGCAAAAATATTCATAACTATCATACAGCTAAGATGTAATTTGTTAATATAGTTATGTTGAACTTTCTGCCCATATTCTAATCATTTTTATACTTTAAAATGCAATTTCCCATGGTTCAACCTAGTAAATAGAGTCTAGACCACCCAGAGACATCAATGTCTTTACAGAATGGTTTCAATACACACTTAGAGTAGAATGGTCTCATCAGAGCCAACAGCTTGTGCAGGGTGAGTAGGACTTATACATTTAGTAAAGATAGGATGAGACAAGAGGGACACATCTGAGAACCAATGATGCCTGATAAAGCTCTACCTGAAAAGGAATAAAGTAAAAATACTGCATGGAACAAACAATTACATTAAAAATACCTACGGATTAAGCTGTCCCATTGATCTAACTACTGTATAAACAAAAATGTACGATGCTGAACAATATTTTATTTCCATATAAAATAAATCCTATAGATCACTTAAAATGGGAACTCATTTTTAAAGAATATATGAAAATCAACTGTTAATCATAATCATTTATCAGATTTTTTACTAATGTGATTAGGATTTTTAGGTATTTGTATGTGGAATATATTCATAAACTCCTGAGTCACAGATTGACATTCTAATTATTGGTTTTCTATCACCTAACATGGTAATTGGCATGGATCATACACTCAGATGCCTGCTAAACTAATCAGTAAGCTAGTATTACTTTTATTCTTGACTTTCACTTTTAATTATAAAAACGTATAGTGGGATACCAGGTACAATGCTGGATATTACATCTGTATGGATAAATTTAAAATAAAGACAAAGGAACATGAGTTCTCTTTTCAACTGTAAAAAGTTAGTGGCTTCTTAAATTATATAAGGGCTATAATAGATTTATGTCTATAAAAATAAATGGAAATGTCTACATGTTTAATCAGGTAATTCTCTTTATAAAAGGCAAAGGTGCATGATGTCTCAATACAAGGTGACATGAATATTTACACATTTTTAGGAATATCTGGGCATTGTTGTTGTAAGACTTCTACTGTGAAGGCTGATGCTTCCATATTTTAAAACATTTTTACCAGTCAAACACATCAAAAATAAAAGATTTTTAATATGACAATGTGTTGTCTAATTCACATACTAAACTGCTCTATACAGGGAGACTTCACAATCCAGGAGCCATAGCCATGCTGCTGCAAGTAGGACTTCAATAGTGCTTTAGCTTCTTGATAGGGTCCAGACATACACTAGAGAGAGAAAATTAATCAAATTGGCATACAAAGTAAATAACCCCATACTGTTAAACGTCATGTTTTAAAAACGTAATGAAAAAGCTCTCAATTCCTGTACTAATTTAAAACAATTATTTCCCAATAGGCCTAACAAGATTTTGCTTATTCAACATTTTAAACAAAGTGTAAACAAATTCATGACAGAAAAACTGAAAGAAACACAAAAGTATGACCTATAGTTATAGATAATTTTCATGTGTCCATACACACACACACACACACATACACACACACACACACACACACACCTTTAAAAAGCTACCTTTTATGGTTTACTATGAAACTCACCCACTGCAAGTGTACAATCTGGTCTTTGTTAATGTTACTGAGATGTGCAAATGTTACCAAAATCCAGTAGTAAACTTCACTACCTCTAACTATTCCATTGTGCCTGTCTGCACTCAGTCTGTACCCATACTTTTGGCCCTAGCCTCAGGCAACTACACATCTTCTGGTCTCTAGATTTATTTTCCTGGAAGTTTCATATAAGTTGATTAATACAGTAAGCACTCTGCTATGTCAAACTAACACAGTATTTTCCATTTCATGCCATTCCATATGTCATGGTTAGTTTTTTATTTTAGATTAATACCACTGTATAAATCTATCACAGCTGTCCATTCATCTGCTTATGAATTTGTATTGTTTCCAGTTTTTCATGTAAGTTTTGTTTCTTGCAAATACCAGTGGCACTGATGAGTCACATAGCAAGTATGTTTACCTTGTGTGGTGGGAGAAGCAAAATTGTTTTCCAAAGTGACTGTACCATTTTTCAGTCTCATTGTAATGTATGAGGCTTCATTTTTTCCAGCTGATCAATAGCACATGGTGTGCTCCATCTTCTGGACTACAACTGTTCAATTAACTTTAGGGAAAGAACTGACTCCATCAAAGAGCGAAGTGTAACAAGTGCTGACTAGGAAGCTGAAGAAATTACCCAGCCCTGCCTAGGAGAACTAGCCAATGTGACTGAATTACAGTGTTCAGTGTAATCGGCTTTATCTTGAAGAACATGTAATTGATGACTTAAAGAGAAGTTCAAAAGCTAACCTGATTGTTCTGTTAAAGGCTAATGCAGATACTGGCTATAAATGAAAGCCAATGTTCGTTTCCTACCCTAGAATCCTTATGGTCATAAAAAGAATCACACAAAATCTATTTTTCTTGTGATTTATAAATGAAACTGTGAAGTCTGGATGAAAACACATCTGCTGACAGCATGGCTTACTGAACGTGCATGTAAGTATTTTTGTTGTTTGGAGACAAGATCCTTCCATGGAACTCAGGCTGGTCTCAAATTCTTGATCTTCCTGCCTCAGTATCTCAACTACTTAAGGCAGGATCTATTCTGGGTAGAGGCTGTGAATGTGTTGAAATGACAACAAAGAATTTAGAATATTACTTAAATTTACTTGACGAACAGTGGCAAGGTTTGAATGAAGTTCTACTTGGCTTAAAATGCTATAAAACATGCTATACAGAAATCTTGCATGAAAGGATTAATGTAACAAATATCACTGCTCTCTTGAGAAACTGTAGTGATTCCAGCACATGGGAAATGGAGGAAGGGTGATTGCTGAGAGTTATATATAGCCTGGGTTATATACTGAGGCCCTATTTATAAACAGCAGCCACCTATATGAAAGTAAGGTCCTTCACTGACAAAGCAACTCACTAATTTTTTGTTGTTCTTTTTAGAAATATTTGAAAACTGTTTTAAAGAAATGGTGCTATCAACTAAATAGGCTACAGTATTATAAAACGTTAACTATTACACACATGATCATGCAACTCTGTGTGACTCTTGGTAGTGTTTAAAACAAATACACAGTTTCTAAGGTATGTCTAGCTTAAATTGTGAAACACGTAAGTTCCCCAATTTTGTTCTTGCTCAAAATTGCATTGATTTTCTATGACTTTTGAATTTTGCTGCCAACCTCACAACCAGCACATTGTCTATGCAAATGTCTGCAGCAACATTGATTTTTGCACTGAAGCAGTAGATTAAATTTGAAGACATGTGCCATCCTAATAACACTCAGATTTCCAATTCATGCATTTGTTACAAGCCTCTCATTTATTTACATCTTATTTATTTCTCTCAGCAATATTTTATCATTTCTAGTGTTCAAGTCTTATAGCTCTTTTGTTAAATTTATTACTGTGTGTACCTGTGCATTTGCTGTTGGGTGAAATGGCTTTCTAAAATAGATTTTTGGAGTATTCATTCTGAGGATGTAATTACATAATTTATTTTTTTATATTGTTTTTATACAGGAGCTGGAGCAATGGCTCAGAATTAAGAGTACTTGATGCTTTTCCAGAGGACTGACATTTGGTTCCCAGCACTCACATAAGTGGCTCATAGCCACCTGTAACTCCAGCTCCAACGGATCTGACACCCTCTCCTGGTCTCCACAGATACCAACATACAACAGGATTCATATATATACACATACATACAAATAAATAAATTGTTCTTAACTGAGGCATTCCTAAATTCACATATGATGTAACAGCAAATAACAAGTTATCCAGCAGATACCCAGGAAATCTACCCTATAGTCTTAGCAATGTTATTTCCTGACATTTGCAGCCCACAGAGGAAGAAGACACGCTCCATGTTTCTGTTTGTTCTTTTATTTGGAAACCTCATCCTATGCTCTCTCTGCCTAGGAATCTATTGGGTCCTCCAGGTGATGATCTTACAGGGGCTTCTCTAATAGATTTCTGTTACCTGTTTTGAGCATTGTATTAATATTATTACCGTTGCTGTTGTTGTTATTATTACTATTATTATTTTGCAATCTGTCTCTTGTTTATTCTTTTACTTTGGCTTGCTACATACTTAAGATTATTCATTCTAAACTGTACTATTGTTATTGTCTCTTGCTTTAAAGGCTATCAGGACAGATGAACATTCTTGTCTTTTTTCCCAGTCATGGGTGGGGAAGGGTTATTTCAGTGTTTTTCTATTATGAAAATTCCACTGTTCAGTTCTCTGTTGATTCCCTTTCTGAAGTGTGGGAAGTTCACTTCTATTTCTTAGCATTTTATTGTAAAAGGGGAGACTGTCAAGTGCATTTTGAACATATTTAAGATAAATATGAAATCTTTAAATCTGAACTTAGTAATACAGTTATTATGTAAAAATAATTTTCTGATGTTAAATCAGCCTTGTAAGCATGATATAACAAATCTTGAACATAGAGTCGAATACTTATGATCTCTATATGCTGCTGGATGTGTTTTAGTATCTTGAGGTCTTTTCACATTTATATTTGTATTATAATTTTCATTCTGTGATGCTTTTGTTAGTTTGGTTAGTTTGCTCATTTGGTGTTGTAAGACAATTGTGGAAATGTTCTCTATATTTGAAAGTGATTTTGTAGGATTCATATAATTTTTGTTATGTATAGTAGAATTCAGGGTCTGGTATTTTATATGGGAAAGAACATGTTAACAATTCACAACTTCTCTATTTGATTAAGTTACAGCTGGATACTCTATTTATTCTTAGTTAGATTTTGTCATTGTGCCTATAATGTCCATTTTATCTGACTTATTAACACACAGCTGTTGGAAATCTTACACAATGGCTCCTTGGAATCTGTAATGATGAGCCTTTTCTTCATTCCAGTTTTCAGTAATTCATTTATACTCCTTTGATCACTAAGAGATTAAATTTAATTTCTTTTAATGAACCAATTTTAGATTTCATTTATTTTTCTATTAATTTTTGTTTCAAATTTCATTGATTTCCACTCTGATTCATATTATTTATTCCACTTTATTTGTTTTTGTGTCCTCACCCTCCCCACTTTTATTTTAATCAGTTTCTTGAGTTGGAAGCTTAAATAACTGATTTTAGAAATCTTTCCTAATATAAGCATTTATATCTATACAATTTCCCCATTTCTTAATCATCCATGAATTTTAATATGTGTTTTTAACACTAAGATATTTCTTAGCTTTTCTAAAAGTGTTTTTCCTACAAACTATTGGTAATTCATAAGTTAATTTCCAAATATATAACAATTTCCCAGATTTCACTCTACTGATAATTGATATTTTAATGCCACAGTGGCCAGAACGTATTTTCTGTGATGTTTATGGTTTATTTTTAAATTCTCATGCTTTTACTGTGAGATTTGTCTTCATCAGGTATACAGCTGCTATGATCTTATTTTATTTTCACACAGTGGTTATTGTGTTTCTATAGCTTAGAGATAAATAATTTAGTAACAGCAGATATTGCAGTCAAACACAGTAGACCTGCAAGGCTTCTGCCTTCTTCTGGCAAACTTGCATGAAGAACTAGGTATATTTAATATTGAATCTATATCAAGTATCCTTTGCCTGCTTTTCTTGAACCTGTGTGTCCTCTATATGACTCTATAGTTTTCCAATCAGCCAGAGAATATAGAATTTCAAATTTATTCCAGTCTTTTAACTTCCCCATATCATCTTGGTAATCAGATTTACCATCTGACTCCAATAGGGACTGTAATTTGAGCCAGTAAACTCGCCAGCTTTTCATATTCATTTCCTACCATGTTTGGACTAAGTTGAAAAAAAATTGTTATCCTCTGTCTCACATCAAGCCTATCCCCTCTGACAGTAAATCTGTGACTTCTGGTAAACTACACTCCCCACCATTCAAACTAGAGACATGAAGACAGAATGAAAACAGTTCAGGCAAGAACATAAACTTATTCTTCTTATTTAAAATCATAGCATCTTTTCAACAATATATAGTTTTGATACTTGAATTTTCTACCTTTATTTAATTCATTTCCAGAGATATGAAAGGCTGTTTTTGACATTTTCTTTCAGTTTTTCATATTTGGTTTTACAAAAAGACCTGGTGATTCTTAACACCACTGAAAACAACAATGATGTAGAGAAAGTTATACTTAGTTGTAAGTGGGAATTTGTGCACAGACTTGTAGTGGGTACAACTGTAAGTGGGAATATGTACACAGGCTTTTAGTTGGTATTACTGATTTGCATCTCAAAAGTATGGTTTGGTAATTTTAGTGCTGGTAAAAATTAAGAGATTTTCATACAATACTATCATAACATGGAAGCATGCACATGTCATAGTAAATGAAAGTAGAAAAAAAAATAAAATCCAGTATGTGCTGTGACTTTAGCTCAATGCTTGCTTTGCATGTGCAAGCAATCTTAACTATTAATATATCTCTCCTGTCCCCAAAAATTTGTTTAGAAAGAAAAAAATCTGTATTGTCTGTTAAATCATGTCCAAATTAGGGTCTGGAGTTAAACTTATTTTGAGCATTGTACCATTTGTAAGACTTAACATTCTATAGTTAATAATGCCCTGCAGAGTAAAAAGTTTTATTACCTTTGTTTCTCTAGTATAACAAAAAAAGGTGTTAAGCAATATTGTCAAAATAAGTTTGATAATATGTTATATTCAGAACTACTTAACAAATTTTTGCTATCTCCATTGATCTATTGTATTATTGTCTTTAGCTGTACTGTTGGGGAATATTATTTTAAGTTGTATTACATTTGTTTATACAGTGGAACATTTGTTTTAATGATGAAAAGATGTGTTGTATTCCTTTATGTTACATTTCTTTAACTCTGTGAAGCTATGATACTTCGCCTGTCTAAAACACCTGGTAGTCTAATAGAGATGAACCGCCAATAGCGAGGCAGGAACAAGGACAGGCAGGCCTGGCAGGCAGAGAGTATAAAGAGGAGGAGAAATCAGGGATAGGAGAAGCAGTAACAAGAGAACAAGGAGAGGAGGACACCAAGGGCCAGCTACCCAGCCAGCTGAAGAACAAGCGTAAAAGTAAGATATACAGAAGTAAGAAAGGGGAAAAATCCCAGATGCAAAAGGTAGATGGGAAAATTTAAGTTAACAAAAGCTGGCAAGAAACAAGCCAAGTTAAGGTCAGGCACTTATAAGAAAGAATAAGCCTGTGTGTGTGTGTGCGTGCGTGTGCGTGTGTTGTACTTATTTAGGAACTGGGTGGTGGGCCCCCCAAAAAACAAAAGAGTAAGAGGAGTGAAAGACAACCAACAACACTCACTTCTATGGTCACCTTACCTTGGCTGCATGGTATGTCCGCGCTTCGAGTAAATCATCTGTTTTAGCTTCCTTGGCAAGCAGATTAAACCGACTTAACATTGCAGCCTTACAAAGCCGACTTGCCATTGACAAACCACTTTTAAATGGGGAACTAAAGTCAAAATGAATGAAACACATAATAATCATAGTTAATGATTTATGCTGGCAATTATAGGGATCAAATAACAGTTCACAAATATTTATGAGCCCGATTAGGCAGAAGAATGCATTTAGTGGACCTTTAATTTAGATATAAGGAACTGAAGTACTTAGATGCTGTTGGAAGCTAATTTAACTTAACCTATTACTGTATTACATCAAAGGTTAAAACAGAATATTTGTATTTGAATATTGCTGTCATTTGAAGTATAATTAATCTATGATAATACAAATCAAAGCAGTTATTGTCCCATGTTTGACTGAAAGGGGGTGTGGAAATACCTGTTGGAGTGGTAACAGCTACTGAATTCTGACTAGAGCAGTAGGTTATCTGGGTGGATACCTGTATCACATCTCCTGAAATTGTACAGTGCATTGTCTGCAAGCAAACTTTAATTTAGAAAACACTACTTCAAAGCCATCCATATACATGTATGTGTGTGCATGCTCATAAATTATTCATCTCTTTTAATAAAAGTGGGTTCACAGATCACAAGCCTTTTTACTAAATAACCTTTCCCTCCCATCATAACTTATTGGCTATTTTGGGACAGATGATTAAAACTGTAAAAACCCTTCATTCTTCTGGTTTCCCTGTAGCTTTTCAGAGTCATACATCCCCTTGAATTTGTGCTAGCCTTGTGCAAGTTCAAAGTCTAGGTTTCAGAGGAAGCCTGTGTTCTTCTCTTGAAGCTTCTTCATGTTCAGGTAAGTGTGCTCTGAGTAGCTTACTGAAGAGCAAAGAAAAAGTTATTCCTCTAAGAGATCAACCAAAGTGACTTTTATTTGACCCACATCTGACTGATCCTGAGGGAGAGTGCTAACTCCCTCAGAAGAACCACTCAGCTGATCCAAACATTTATTTATAAGTAATGATTATACTATTGCTTTAAATTACAGAATTTTGAGGTTAGCATGTACTCATGTATATGAAATCTACTAGTGTTGGTACATTTTCAGTAGAACTGTGGCACACAGAATAACATGTGCCTAATGTTTGTGAGGTATGGGGTTCAATCGCAAAATTCCTGATAACAGTGATAGTTTTATCTCCTCCCCACCATATTTTGTTTAGTTTTATCTCCTCCCCACCATATTTTGTTTCCATTTTTTCTTATCCAACATAATGATGTTATGCAACAGCAGTAACAGTAAACAATCACCCTGCCATTTCATCACCAATCATCATAATGTTTTTGAATCTTTCAACAAACCATCTACTAGTCTCCTTTTCACTTTTACTCCTTAGTAGATCTTTGCTATATGCTTTAGTAGAATAATGATAGGAATAATGGTGATAAATATGACTTTATAATTTGGTGTCACCTCTGCTACCATGTTTACACTTGTGGAAAACTTCAATTAGTACTATTGTATACAATATCTAACTATTAATATGCTGCTATTTTTTTGGTGCAGTTTTCATTATCAGAAAGCTTTCTTTGTAAGTTTTGTGTGTATGCTGCTTCATGCCTATAACCTTAACACTTAGGCAAGATAACTGAAAAAAATTATGCTAGCCTATATAGAGCTATATATAGCCTCCGTGTCTTAACACACACACACACACACACACACACACACACACACACACACACACACACACAAGCTGGATGCTCTTAAAATTTTTATTTTTATGTGTGTGTCTGAATATGTATATGAATACATGTACGTGTGCATGATAAGTATCCTTGGAATTCATATGAGGGAGCCAAATCCTCTGGAATTGGAGTTACAGGTAGTTAAGATACCCCATGTGGGTTCTTGAGCTCAAACTCTCATCTGCAAAATCAGCAACTACTTCTAACCATTAAGCCGTCTATCCAGCATGAGCATATACATGCTCTTTTTTCTTCATTCCTGTTTTTCTTTTCCTTTCTTCCTTCTTTCTTCCCTTCCTCCTTTCCTCCCTTTTCCTTCTTTCACCTCATTTCTTTTTTTCTTTCCCTAGACAGGTTTTCTCTATGTAATCCCAACTGTCCTGGAACTTATTCTGTAGACCAGGCTGACCTCGAACTCACAGACCTCAATACCTCAGTTCTTTGTCGCTTTTGTTTAAAAATATGTTTTTAATTGAAATAAAATGGCCTCCCTTTTCCTTCCCTTCAGCCCCTCCCATGTCACCATTTCCAGCTAATAGCTTATTTTCATCACCCTCATTATATATGTGTTATATTTTAACTACAACCCTGTGACATCTGACAAAGAGGCAAAACATATATACTGAAGAAAAGACATTGTTATCAATAAATGGTGCTGGGAAAACTGAATGTCCACTTGTAGAAGAACTAAGTTAAACCTTTATCTATCACACAGCACAAAAGTTAGATTCAGGTGGGTCAAAGATCTCAATTTGAACCCTGAAACATTAAAACTGCCAAGAGAAAATATAGGCAGTACCCTCTAAAATACTGGTGCAGGAAATAACTTTCTGATAAGATTCTAATTGCTGATAAATTAAAGTGAACAACTGGCAAGTGGGACCTCGTGAAACTAAAAAGTTTCTGTACAGATAAGGAAACAATCAAGTGACTAAAGAAGAAACCCACAGAATTGGAGAGAATCTTTTCCAGCTATATATCAGCAAAGGATTAATATCCAGAATATACAAAACTCAAACAACAAAAGAACAAGAATCAAGGAAACAATGATCCAATTTTAAAAATGGGTTAGGGAGTTTTCAATTTAAAAATAGTAGCCTGAGCAGATAGGAAAATGCAAACTGAAACAACTTTGAGATTTCCTTTCACTCCTGGCAGAATGGCTAATATAAACAAAACAACTGACAACAAATACTAGTGAAACTGTGGAGAAAGCAGAAAGCTTAATACCTTTTGATGGGAATGCAAATTGGTGGAGCCACTCTGGAAATCAGTATGAAAAATTGTCAAACATCAATCACTCTACCATATGAACTAGCCATATCACTCCTAAAGGACTTAATATCCTCCCACTCCTCAGAATGTTGGCCAGCCATGTTCATTGCTGCTCTATTTACAACAGTCAGGAAATGGGAACAACCTAAACCTAAACTCCCCCCAACAGAAGAATGGATAATAAAAATGTGAGATATATATATATATATCTCACATTTAATTGAGTTATATATATATAACTCAATTAAATACTTAGGACATTTTTTGGTGAAGTTGGGTAAGATGGCACACACCTTTAATCTTAGCACTCTAAAGGCATAGACAAGTGGATTGCCTCTAACCCAGGCCAGCCAGGGTTAGAAAGTGAGCCCAGCCTTTAAATATGTCCTCTTTTGATGGAGTCTTTGAGATACTTCTTAAAAGCCCAGGCTGCTCTAACTCAGAACCCTGCCTGCTTCTTCCTCCTGGGGCCAGGGTTACAGTGTTAGCACCACTACACTGTGCTTTTTTTGCTTTGCTGATTCTTAGGGGCTAAAATTCATTCTTGAGTTGGATATATCCACTGCTTTATTTGTAATTATTTGCTATCACTACACCATAATAAGAAATTAAACTAATTTAACATTGTTTATTCCATTTTGTCATGCCATTATCATGAGTTTTAAAATATTGATAATTTGTTTGAATGTGTAAGGTTGAAACTATTTATAATCTAAAGCCCAGACAATGTATTTGTTGTGCTAGTCTGTATTATTCTTGACTTTATCCTAGGTATTACACCCAGAGTATTATACTTGATGATATTCATACCAAGAAATAGTTATATTTGTTTTGATTAAATGTCCTTCCAAAAGGAAGATATTTAAAGCGTGTAAACTTGGGGGAAAAAGCCACCCTAAAAGAATACTGGTTTATTTGGGGTTGCTTGTGTACACATGTGTGTAGGGTTATAAACTAGATGTGAGATAACTTATCATAGCTATATTCTAAAGAAAAAACACTTCTCCTCCCTGGGCATTAAACCTTTAGCATTACTCACTGCTCATTTAAAATATATATATATATATGTATGTATGTATGTATGTATGTATGTATGTATATATACATATATATATTCAATAATTAATTACAGGAACATTATAAAGAAATATCTAAAAGGCATAGAATATTGTGGTTAATAATAATGCCTTTGGAAGTAAAAATGTCTGTATTAGAATTCCAGTTTCTGATCCTTACTACAGTGGTGACCAGATAAAATATTGAAAAGCCACATGCAACTTACATGGTGATTGTAATAGAAAGTGGTGTAACATGTTATAATAGTTCTCACACTTATGGAATCATAATATTTGGGATTGAGTGTGAAAAATGCAGATTCCTAATCACAGATTTAGAAATTTAGATTTGGTAGGACAAATTCTATGACTCTAATGGTTTATCTAACACAGGGTTTAGAGCCAGATTCCTTGGGTTTGAATGCTGGCTTCACTACTTGCTGTATAACTTTGTAAGCTTGAATTATTCAGAGATTTATAATAAATATGATGTCAGCAACCTGGCCACACTCAATGCAAATTGTTCAGAATCCCATTAATAATATACAAAATTGTTACAAGTAAAATTTCAATAAAATTCCTTCTTTTGCTTAATATGTGGTTTTTAGAGAAAGTAGTAATTCTAACCTTTCAGTGATCTTCCCACTTAGGCCATCCACGATCTCCAAAGAATTGTCCCCTTGTGCCCAGTTCAAACTGAGTGATTTATGGTCCAAGTTTATTTGCAGTGGATATGCAGTGGGTACTAAGCTAATATGAGGTCTGTTGACCAAGTAAAACATGGGAAGTTTTGAAGTGAGTGCATCATCAACACGTTGGTTTATTGCGATTTCTAAGCCCCTAGTATCACTGCAATTCCCATCACCTAGAAAGCAAAAACAAAATACACTCAGAAATTTAAGGTCAAAGGAAAAGGTTGTGTGTTAAGAAAAGAAAGATAAGAAAGAGGGGATAGGCTAACTGTAAATACTCCAAAGCTCACTCTCTTCATTTTCTCTACCCCACATCTCTCTTCTTGGCAGTTATTTCCATGTATTTTAACAGAGTCAGGACAAGGTACTGACAAAAATGAAAAAAAGAATTAATACTAGTGAATAAAAGCAAAGAACCAGGGTATGGAAGATGCTTAGGTATTAAGAGCACTGGCTGTTCTCCCAGAGGACCAGAGTTTGATTGTTCAGCACCCACAGTAGCTCACAACCTTCTGTAACTTCAGTATCAGAGGATCTGATGATTTCTTTGGGTTCCCTCAGGTGTTTCAAGTCCATGGTACACAGACATACATGCAGGCAAAACACCCACATGCATTAAAGAAAAAAAAGTTAAAAAATGCAAAAGAATCAGTCTGATCCACAAAGAAATGGTACTTTTTATACAGTTCTGCAAGAACCTGTTCATTCTGTCTTGACTTTTTGGTTTCTGTATGAAATCAGCATCTGATTGTTGGTGAAAGTCAAGAAATTTTTTTAATCATAATGACCACACATTATAACTGTTATAGGACCACAATGTTCCAATTTCAAGACACAAAGCAATTCAAAGAATGACTATTTTTTGTTAACATTATGAACAATAACAAAAGCTTTGTATTAGCACAATACTGTTGAATAGAGTGGAGGTATTCTCAAGAGACACAGTGGTGTTCACTTTGGTTATCAAACTACTAAAATTTACATGGACCCCAAGAAACTGGAAAAGCCTGGGGTCCCAGTGCCAGACAATCTTGCAGGA
This sequence comes from Phodopus roborovskii, assembly GCF_943737965.1. NCBI lineage: Eukaryota > Metazoa > Chordata > Mammalia > Rodentia > Cricetidae > Phodopus > Phodopus roborovskii. The sequence continues at coordinate 1,711,369 of NW_026126433.1, forward strand.
GAAACTAGAGTTGAGACAATGATGGGTGGGACCAGACCCTAACAAGGAACTGCTGAGTTATATAAGCCTCTTGCTCTGTATTTAAACCTAAACCTCCTATTAAAGACCCCTAAAACTTTCCCAAAACTAAAATGAAAATTTAAATACACTGTTCTTTGCATTCATATTCTGTTAAGTTAACATAGGCTTGGAAGAATCAATATAAAGAATTGTAGGTTACGGACACAACTCTTACTGAGCTTTATTCCTGCACCCACATGGTGAAAGGATATAACCTACTCCTGCAAGTTCCCTTCTGTCCTTCACATGCACATATATCCTGTGACATGTGAACAACAAATACAAATGAAATGGAATTTTAATGGAATTACAAGCATTCTATAGAACTTAAGAGAAAAGGGAATAAAATCATCTTCAAAGAATTAAAGTTAATCCATAATGCTCCTTGCTATAGAATTAAAGGGGAGGCAATGTTCAATTATATAAAAGGAAGAAGTTGCAAAGAACTGGAGCAGCTCCATACCTATATTACCAGACCATCAGTTATTTTCATATTGAGACCCTAAGAGATGCTAAGAGGAAAAATCTGAAGCAATTTTCCAAAGCCATTTTCTTTTCATTGCCTGTATATCACCCCCCAAAAAACAAAAACCTGCCAGGTGCAAGATGGCATTCAAATGACCAGATTTAATTTTTATGCTCCTGTTTCAAACCACTAACTAACTATGTAAAGGAATCAGTGTCTATCCTCCTAAGCATCATTAATACTACAATGTAAAGTTACATCATACAAACGACAATTTTTTAAAATATCATTGTAAAACTTAATAAAAGCTCTGATCACCAAATCTGTGATTCCAGAGAACCCGCACCCTTCGATCCTATACACATATTTATCAAGAACAAAAAGAATCTGCTACAGAAGACTTAGAAAAATTTTAATGTCTTGAGAAAGGACTTAAATTGACTGAAACCGAAAACAGTAAGAACTTTAATTAACAATATAATCTTAAAAAGTATCAAACAGTAGTTCCCCTTGGAGCTTAAGAAGTGAGCATGACTGCCAGTGTGGGTAAACAGGTACTCTCACCAACAGTTACTGGGGAGGTGCACCAGGGCCTATTTAGTAATATTTTTAAAACTTGCACATCTTTGACCTGCAATTGGTCTATAAAATAGAAAGGGATGAAACACTACCAAGCTCATTCTATGATATCAAAGACCAGACAAGGACACAACAACTATGTACTGATTGCCTCAAAGAACACAGATGTAAAAGTTTTCAATGAAACACTTGCAAACCAAATTCAATGACACACGAGAACGTGGACCATGTTCAGTTGGTTTCATTCCACGTATTTAAGGATGAATGTTTTAGCATACACAAGTGAACACTTTGTGATACAAAATGTAAGTAGACTTAGAAATCATATAATCTCAAAATGAAGTAGGAAAAAACTTGCACGAAGTTCAATATTTCTCCATGAGTAAAGCCTTCAGAAATAAAGATAGAAGAAATGTGCTTATATGTGTCTATATGACAGGTTTACAGCTAACATTGTACTAACTGGAGAAAAACTTTAAAGTGTTTCCTCTAAAGACAGCAACAAAACAAGAAAGACCTTCTATGCAGATCTTATAAAAACTTTTCTTAACGTAGGTTACAAAATCAACATTTAAAAAATTACTAGCATTTCTATACACCAGTGACAGTGACAAACTTGCAGAGAAAGAAACCAAAAAAAGAGTCCCATTGACAATAGCTTTAAAAAAAAAAGAATTTGGGAATAAATCTACCCAAGCAGATGTAACTTTAAAAGACAGAATATAGAAAGACCTCTCATTTCCATCCATATGCAAAATTTATATTGTAAAAATGGATAACAGAAACCAACCTACAAATTTGACACAATCTCCATCAAAATAAAAATGGTATTCTACCCAAAATTAGTAAAAATAATTAGAAAATTCCTACGGATACACAAAAGATCAGCTATCCAATGTAATACCTGATTACAAATTATCACATAGAGTCATAATGACAAAACAGCATGGTACTGGCATGCATACAAACACACACACACACACACACACACACACACACACACAGACCCCTGACAGCAGTAAGCACAATATCCAAGACATGAAACCTGCCTAGATACCCTTCAACAGGTAAATTGAAAAAGTGAATTCAGTATATAAACACAGTATGCTTTTAGTCATGTTTTCTCTCATATGAAGAATCTTGAAGAATCTAAATTTTCATACACACACACACACACACACACACACACACACACACACACACACCATGCAAGCCAAAGGGGATCAGCAGGGGGGTGAAGGGGAGAAAAGAAGATGTAGTTAGTGGATAATAGGACTGAATATGAGCATGGACTGAATATGAGCATAGTACAATGAAATACATGCATGTAAATATCATGATTCTCATTACTGCATGTGCTAAATGATAATACATATATGAAAATGTCATAATGTATCCTAGTACTTTGTATACCAACTTAAGAGCTTCAAACTCTTTTTCAATGAAATAGTATCTGGAAAGTCACTGAAATATAAATCTAAAATTCTACAGCATCTTCTACTTAGGAAATGAATAATTTGCCAATTGAATTCTAGTAAATCATACACATTTTACAAATTAAAAGGATCTGCATAATGATCAAATGTATTAAGATGATATAAAGATAAAGAGGAGCCAAAATGGGCATTTATTTCTTAGAGAAAATAAAATGCAGCATAAACTTTAGATTTAGGAGTTTCAAAAGACCATCTTTTCCCTAAGAAATGAGGTTCATTTTCAGGTAAATGAAGCTGTAAGGACAAGGCACAATAAATCTATGTAAGTTAATTCTTGGCCTCCTGTAAGATACAGAAGTCATATAATAAGTATCGCATCTAGTCACTATAAAACAAACAGCTCAACAAAGCGGTGATGTCTGCTTTTTACATTAGTTTCATGTATGCAATATCTGGCTGTATACTGGTATATCAAATATGGGCATTTTTAAAAATTGAACATATCCAAAAATGTGCTAACACTCACCAACAAGTATACTGCTGATATAAACTGGCTGTATAAAGTGACTCAGCAATGCTCCCTGTACACCAAGCACCTCCCATCTTGTCAACTTGTCACTTGAGGACATACTGTTTACTCTGTTAACTCCATCAGCAGAACAGTAAACAGTAAGATAAATTTTGCCTTCAACAGCCACATGGAGACTCAGTTCTTCATTGGCTTCAAATGCAGAAATAGAATGTGGATTAAGGCGTCTGGAGAGAGAAAAAAGTTTAAAAGAAATACCAATTTGTTAAAAGTAAAATGTGCATGTTCTCAAGACTTGTTTTCTAACAGGTTTAATGTGCCAGAACAGAATTCATTCCAATAACATGAATATATGCAAACACAAAGAAAATAGGAATGTATTCATTACCTCCACCCAAATTAATACAAAATAAATCACCAACACAGAGGTTCAGCACAGTTTTCCTATTATCATCATTCTTTATGTTCCTTAAAAACAGGATGGTAAGGCCTAATATGGTGGTATACACCTTTAACTCCAGCACTTGGGAGGCAGAGGCAGGCATATGAATCCATGAATTCAAGACCAGTCTTCTACATAGCAAGTTCAAGGCCAGCCAGGGATATACAGTGAACTGCTATTTCAACCCACAATCCCCCTTCAAGAAGTTCAAGACTCCAGATGCAGAGAGGGAGGAGTGATAAGAAAATGGGGACAAGACAAGGTTACAGAAACCCACAGAGACAGCTGACCTGCACACAGAGGAGCTAATGGACTCCAGTCTGATAGCTGGGAAGCCAGCATAGGACTGACCCAGACCCCCTGAACATGGGTCTCAGGTAGAAGGCCTGGGAAGCCTAAGGGACCTCGGACAGTGGAACCAGGATGCATCCCTGGTGCACAAACGGACTTTGGGAGCACATTCCCCATGGAAGGATTCTCCCTTAACCTAGAGACAGGAGGAAGGGCCTAGTCCCTACTCCAAATGACTTGACAGATTTTGTTGATCCCTCTTGGAAGGTATCTCCCTCCCTGTGGAGTGGGGGGGGGTAATGGGATGGAAGGGTGGTCAAGGGGCATGGGAGGGAGGGAGGTAGAGTGAACTGGGATCGATATGTAAAATAAGGAAAAAATTTAAAAAACAAAAACAGAAAAAAAAAAAAAAAAAAAAGAAAGAAAAGTTCAAGATCAGCCTTGCCTATATAATGAGTTCAAGGCTAGTCTGGGCTACATAAGACCCTATCTTAAAAAAAAAAGTGATAACAGAAATTTTTGTTCATGTAATTTGTGAGCTAGCTTCTTCTATATTCAAAGATTTAAAACTACAAAATGTTGATGTAGAAAAATTTTTATTCATGATTCACCTATGGTAAAATGCTAATAAGATCTAAAGTTATTTTTCTTGAATTTTATCTATCCATAGATGTTATTTTCAAAGTGATTCCTAGAATCTTTTATAAAAATATTGCCCATGGTTATTTCTTGATGGTAGGACTTGGTATAGGCTATTCTTGCTTCACTATGCCTGTCTGTACTGTTCAGAGTTCTTCTAATCTGATGCTATGTATTTATAAAAAAAATGACATTTTGATCATAGAGCAGTTTTAATTTCCTGTATTTGAATATGCATATTGCATAGACCCATAACTCCCAAAAGTGTGTAAAATCTTAAAAGCAGATTTTTTTCAATAGAATAAAAAATAAAGTGATGAGACATGAGGACTTTTAACAACTGATCCAAGTAAGAGTGAATGGGGGGGGGATTTGTGGTACTCTGAAGCCCACAAATGACTCAAGGCTACACAGAAAATATGAATACAAAGCCTTACTCTGTTTGAAAGGGGGATTCAGAGCATATATACAGTGATCATCCTACTAGTGCCTTTTAAATAAAAGAACTTCCTTAATACTTACAACTGTGACTTAATCTGGGCTGATCCTTTTGGCAACTGGTTCATGTAGAGGTAAATATTGATGTTCTGTTTCAGAGTAAGTAGATTAGAAGCTGGTTCTGTACAAAAGATTGACTTTTCCATCATAGCAGGGTTTTTGCTATAGAAGAGTAGAAGCTGTCTATAAAAGTACCTAAAATAAACATTGTGACTTTGTTAAGTAATAAAATTTATTGCACATTTATCTTAATGAGTATCATAACCAACATGAGCAAATTCTCTGCATGTCAAAGTTTTGATATTGATAAGAGTCCTATCATAACTTTAGCTTTATCTAGTGAAAAATTTTAAGTCCCTCAAGAAGTTACAGTGGGTTGCCCTGTAACTTGTATTAAAGCACCATTGATTATTATTCTACAATACACATTTCAGTATATCTATCATATCTTGTAAAGAACTCCTGACTCCAGGTTCTTCCTTTCTTCCTGGGATAGTTCTGAAAAGCCAACTTGCTAAGTTACCCTACTATTTTAACGACTATCATCACCAACAGTGGCTCCTGCTTGTTTCTCAGTGCTGTTGAAAAATCCAAGAGCACAGATACAACAAGGAATATTTCATTGTATTAAGAAGTGAGGTAGATATCCTGAAAGACAGCAACTAATCTGTAAGGGACTGATACTACTTTACAAAACATCATGACCTTAAGGCATACTCTATTCCCATCACCAGAAATACATAATTAAACACCAGTATGTAACAGTGTCAAACACAGGAAAAATTGCAACTTGACAAGTAGCATTAAGGAGGTCAGACAATTCCATCAGCACCAAAGAAGAATGAATAACCATGAGCTGCAATGTCCTAATGAACTTTCACAATAATGGTCTCTCTCTCTCTCTCTCTCTCTCTCTCTCTCTCTCTCTCTCTCTCTCTCTCTCTCTCTCTCTCTCTCTCTGTGTGTGTGTGTGTGTGTGTGTGTGTGGTTTATGTATCTAAATATGCATGACAGTGTACATATAAGGTTACAACAAGGTGATGAGTGTCTTCCTCAAATGCTCCCTCCTTATTGCCTTGAGGAAGGTAGTTTGGTTTACAGTTTAGGCTAGGTTCATTGTCCATTGAGCTCTGAGGATCTGGCCATCTCTATTCCCTAAAGCAGGGGTCACAAGAATATGAAGCCATGCCCAGTTTTGTATTTGAGCTCTGAAGATTTGCAAGCAGGTCCTTATGCTTGCAAAGCAAACACACTACCCATCTCCCCACCATTTTTCTTTAACAAATTTTAAGATTATGCAATTCTTTCTCTACTAGAGATATCATTTGCATTTTCAGGTAAAACAGATCTAATTTGTTTTTTAAATATTCCATCAAAGAATAGATCAACAGTGAGAATGCAGAAATTAAATAAGAGTAGTAGAGTGCTAATGACTCACAAGCTGGATGCGGACACTTACTTAGACTTGGATTAGATATTTGCTAATTTGTAAGAAGTGTAATAGCTTAAGAGAACCAAAAGTTGGTGTATATTATGGGATATGACATTCTCACTGTTCTCACTGTTATGTTTTATATACAGAAACTTCTAAAGAGAACATTATTGGACATTTTAAGGCTCCTGCTACTCCTTCCTCTTGTGAGGAGCAGAATGACTGATTGGTCTGGAGGGAAAAAAGAGGATTCTGACTTCAGTCCCTTTACTTCTATTCTATCAGTCTAGAGCAGTGGTTCTCAACCTTCCTAACCCTGAGACTCTTTAATACTGTTCCTCATGTTGTGGTGACCCCCAGTAATAAAATTGTTTCATTGCTACTTCATAACTACAATTTTGCTGCCATTATGAATTGTAATATAAATATCAGTATGCAGGATATCTGATATGTGACTCCAGTGAAAGGGTCATTTAATCCCTCCCCCAAAGGGGTTGTGACCCACATATTAAGAACCATTTATCTAAAGGATTATATTGTTTTTACTCTGCTAAATAGTAGACTATGCTTGGTATTTGTAACTGGAAACCTGTGCTTTTCTGGTGCTGCCTTTGGGTAATGTGATAGTTTGAATGTAACTGGCCCCCATACTCTCATAGGGAGTGGCACTATTAGGAGGTATGGCTTTGTTGGTGTGGGTATGGCCTTGTTGGAGGAAGTGTGTCACTGTAGGGGTGGGCTTTGAAGTTTCCTATGTCCAATGTCTCAGTCAACTTTCTGTTGCCTGCAATATGTAGCACTCTCAGCTCCAGCACCATATCTGCCTACCCACCCATGTTCCCTGTCATGATGATAATGGACTGAATCACTGAAGCTATAAGTGAGCCACCCCTATTAAATGTTTTCTTTATAAGAGTTGCAATGGGCAATAAAAACCCTAACTAAGTATATCTAATTTAGAAGTGAAATAAGATCAAGTTTATTTTGTGCAAACTTAAGTTACACTTTCTAATACCTTCAATCATTCAAAGATTGCATTTCTAACTTTAAAAAACCTTGTAGGGCTCTTAAAACTTAGTACACAAGGAAGTCACCAAAATTTACACAAAACATTATAATTACCATAGTGAGGTTACTATAGCAACATAAAAGTATCAGATGACTTGGATTAAAGGTTGCCATAATCTTTGTTCTGAGTATTATTCCACTTACAAAGCAGGGGAAAGTCTATGTAATTATATCAGTCTGAGAACATTAATATTTGAAGGCTTCAATATACCCTTTACCTTACCTAAGGAGAGACCTTCTTGCTGTAACAACTGCATGAGTATCATGCAGCACCCTTCCATTCGGCTTGATGCACTGGCTGTAGTTGTATTCACCTGTGCCTACAGCCACAACTTCATGATGTCCAGCTGAAAACAGCAACAAGTGGTTATTTTAACCTCCCTCTTTATTTGATCAAAATCTTCTCTTATCATCATTTTTAAGAGAGTTTACTTTTTATTCATTTGTATACATATATTGTATACTTATATCATGTTTATGCTACACATATTTCAGTGTCCCAAAAGGCCAGAAGGTGTTGGAGCCCTTCGAACTGGAGTTACAGGTGGTTATGAGTCACCCAAAGTGGGTGCTGAGAACCAAATTCATGTCCATTCCAAAGCCAGTAGAGCTCTTAGCTGCTGAGCCATCCCTCCTGTCCCTAGTCCCAATTTTCAGTCAGATAAAATTAATAAAAAATACAATTCCAGTAGTCTTAGAATGTTTTAAGAAATGAAAATTAAAGGTAGTTATCACAACTTAAGTGGCAACTATCTTATGTCACAGTACATTAACTAAATTTTTAATGTAAGCAACAAAATTGCCAAATAACCTTCAATATGTACCATGATTACCAAGACTCCACACACTATTCTACTTCTGTCCTGAACACTCTCTGTATAATGCCTCTAATTTTTTTTTTCAGTCCACCGAAACTTTCTACATACTGAATTAGTTTTTTTCTGTATTAAAGTTGGTTTATTTTAAATAAAGAAGACCCCTGCATGTTTCTCAGTAGTTTTTTCCATTCACACTTTGCTGTACTCACACTTGAAACTCCATGCTTTGAAAATGTGCAAATTAAATCAGCAGTGTTTTCTCCTCCACATCCCAACCATGGGCCCTGTCAGTAGCCTGAGAAACTCACTGCTTTCCCTCAAAACAGCTAAATTCACCTCTGTCTTCCTCTTTGTATTTTTTTTACTTCTCTTGATGAATTCAGATAATCTAGTCTTAGTACTTGCAACAAAGTTCAGTTTACATCTTCCACCTGCAGGACTTACTAATTAAAATGTCCTGACATATACTAGGCCTGAATAGATGCTAGGGTTAAATGTTGAAAAATACACACTTTCACTCAGTATGCAGGAGACAAAGGAGAAAAGCTAAACAAATCTCAAATTTTAGTATGTACTTTGAAGGAAACAGATATGGAGCTGATGTAAAGAATAAGAGGTTATCATGCAAGGCAGGTGCCAAATCTTTTCCATATAAGCTGAACTAAAGCTGCAATCTACAGGGGTAAAGGGCATCCACCTCAGAAGAAACCACACAAGGTATCACCCCGAGGAGTCAGAAGCAGCCAGCAGAACTCCCTTAGGAATCGTGAGTGTATGCTTAAGAGAGAGAGAGAGAGAGAGAGAGAGAGAGAGAGAGAGAGAGAGAGAGAGAGAGAGAGTGTGTGTGTGTGTGTGTGTGTGTGTGTGTGTGCATGTGTTCATGTTCAGAAGCCAGAAGAGGATGCCAGGTCTGCCCCTCCGTTAATCACTGCCTGATCCTCTGAGGCAGGGTTTCTTCTTGGCTGGGGCTTATTTCACGGCTAGGATGGAAGCCTAGACATCCTCCTGTTTCCACTCTGCTTGGAGCTGGGGTTACAGGCATTTAAAGGCATCACCCAGCTTGTTACATGGGTCCTATGTTTCAAACTCTGGTCCTCATGATTGCAGACCAAGTGCTCTTATACACCTGGATTCATAAAAAGAAAGCCTGTTTCTTTTTAAAAAATTTTTCTTTCTTTCTTTCTCTTTTCATTTGCATTCAGGACAATTTTATTTTTGCAAATGTACTCCATGTATCAAGAAAAAAATAACAATGTTTTAAAATCTCCACCTTTAATTTAATATTTTATGATATAATTTGGAGATACCATAAAAAAAGAGATGGAAATAAAGGGGAGGAACCTCCATTTTGATTATTCAGTATTTAGTGTTTACTCAATGGTGTTTGTGCTCCAGCTCATTTATGCTGGATGAGTGCTCCTCCTCTAAGTCATATCATTGGCCACAATACTCTCCATTTTTGTCTAATTGGCTATTTAGAAAAAGGTTTTTGCTCATTATTTTTCTTTCTTAAATAAGACATTTTTTTCATATAGATCCCAGTTCCCTCCCCTCCCTCCCTCCCATGCCCCCTGACCCCCCTCCTATCCCATTCCCCACCCACTCCACAGGGAGGGTGATGCCTTCCAGGAGGGATCATCAAAATCTGTCAAGTCATTTGGAGTAGGGACTAGGCCCTCCCTCCTGTCTCTCGGCTAAGGGAGTATCCCTTTATGGGGAATATGCTCCCAAAGTCCTTTTGTGCACCTGGCTCCACTGTCCGAGGTCCCTTAGGCTTCCCAGGTCTGAGACCTATGTTCAGGGGGTCTGGGTCAGTCCAATGCTGGCTTCCCAGCTATCAGTCTGGGGATCCATGAGCTCCCCCTTGTTCAGGTCAGCTGACTCTGTGGGTTTCTGTAACCTGGTCTTGACCCCTTTTCTTATCACTCCTCCCTCTCTGCAACTGGATTCCAGGAGTTTGGTTCAGTGTTTAGCTGTGGGTGTCTGCTTCTGTTTCCATCAGCTACCAAATGAGGGCTCTATGATAGCATATAAGTTAGTGATCAATCTCATTATCAGGGAAGGGCATTTAAGGTAGCCTCTCCACTGTTGTCCAGATTGTTAGTTGGGGTCATCCTTGTAGGTCTGTGGACATTTCTCTGGAGTCAGTTTTCTATTCAAACCTATAATGGCTCCCTCTATTATTGTATCTATTTTTTTTTTTTTTTTTTTTTTTTTTTTTTTTTTTTGGCTCTCATCTATTTGTTCCCTGACTCAATCATCCTGGTCACACATGTTCTCCTCGCTTCCCCTTCTCTTTCTCCTAACTCCCTCTCCACTCACTGCTCCCCCACCCCCAATATGCTCAGAGGATCTTGTTCCTTTTCCCTTCTGTGAGGGACCTTGTATTATATCCTAGTTTCTCTGGCAGTATGAAATATAGGCTGGTGATCCTTTGCTCTATGTCTAAAATCCATATATGAGTACATACCATGTTCCTCTTTTTGTGACTGGGTTACCTCATTCAGGAAGGTTTCTTCAAGTTCCATCCATTTGCCTGCAAATTTCAAGATTCCATTGCCTCCCTACCCCCCCCCCGCAGAGTAGTATTCCATTGTGTAGATATGCTGCATCTTCTTAATCCATTCTTCAGTTGAGGGGCATCTAGGTTGCTTCCAGGTTCTTGCTATTACAAATAGTGCTGCTATGAACATAGTTGAACAGATGGCTTTGTTGCATGGATGTGGATCATTTGGGTATATGCCTAAGAGGGGGATTGCTGGGTCCTGTGGTAGACTGATTCCCAGTTTCCTGAGGAATTGCCATAGTGATCTCCAAAATGGCAGTGGTGGAGTGTTTCCCTTTCTCCACATCCTCTCCAGCATAAGCTGGAGGTGTTTCTAATTTTAGCCATTCTGACAGGAGTAAGATGATATCTGAGTTGTTTTGATTTGCATTTCCCTGATGGCTAAGGATGTTGAGCACTTTCAGCCATTTTGGATTCCTCTGTTGAGAATTCTCTATTCAGTTCTGTACCCCACTTTTTAATAGGGTTATTTGGTGTTTTGGTGACTAGTTTCTTGAGTTGAGTTGTATATTCTGGAGATCAGTCCTCTTTCAGATGTGGGATTGGTGAAGATTTTTTTTTCTCAGTCTGTGGGCTGCCGTTTGGTCCTGTTGACTGTGTCCTTTGCCTTACAGAAGCTTCTCAGTTTGGGGAGGTCCCATTTATTAATTGTCAATCTCAGTGTCTGTGTTACTGGAGTTATGTTAAGGAAGCAGTCTCCTGCACCAATTAGTTCAAGGGTACCTCCCACTTTCTCTTCTAAGAGATTCAGTGTGCTCTTTGATCCATTTTGTGCATGGCAATAGACATGGATTTATTTGCAGTCTTCTACACACCATCAAAATTCAGGTGTTCATAGACGTGTGGGTTAATATCAGGATTTTTGATTCGATTCCATTGGTCTACCTGTCTATTTTTGTGCCAATACCAAGCTGTTTTCAGGACTATAGCTCTATAGTAGAGCTTGAAGTTGGGGATGGTTCACAAAACTGATATAAATGGTAATAATCCCTGTAGTACATGACTGACAAAGGCCTATCTACATGAACAGCATACCAAAACCAGAATATATTATTATTATATTTTTCAAACGAAATTTGTTTCATTTTCCTTCTTCAGTCCCCTTATCTACCTTATAGCTTTCCTCCTCACTAGGCTCCTTTCTGATTTTATGTCACATGTATCCTTTTGCCTTTACTCCCTTTTCCCAATACTTACTCTTGTTTCTTCTTGTGGTCTCCTATCTAGTTTCACGATCTATACCCACTCATACTTATTTACACACATGCAAAAACTAAAAGTTAAAATCTGCATATGAGAGAGAATGTGATTTTTCTCTTTGGGCCTTGGTCAGAAAGTACTTTCTAGATCTATTCAGTTTCCTGTTAGCTTCTTGCAATCCAACTAAAACAAGGCAAGGAAGGTAATTAAATCTAGAAACACATGAATTACTGCAATGGTGTGCATTTCATCTCCCTCAGATTTTACTAGCCCACATACAACTTGTATTTCCTAGAACATTTTATATCACCTTCATATTATAAATTTAAATGTGGATTTTCTCTTTATGTTCATGTCCTTAGTTCTTACACAGGAACTTCAGTAAAACATCTGCAACTGTGATTATCAAACTCAGGTTTAACATCATCTTTAAAGTTGTTTTCAACCACTAAATATGAGTTTACATTAATTAAAGTTTTAATTACTAGTATAAATTAGTAAATTACCAAACTCCAAATACTAGGCTAAAGTATTTACATTATATTATTTAATTCAATCAACTCAATAATGTACACAGTTTATTATTTCCATTATCTCTATTTTTAAAACAAGAAGAAAATTAAAGCACAGAGATGCTAAGTATGTAACTTACCTGAAGTAATTTTCAGTTGTAGATCTGTCTGATGTCAATGTTCTTAATAGTTATATACACTGAGTATTCCTAATGTAAATATCTTTTTCATTATCAATCTTATTTAATCTAATCTTTAGTTGTCTTTTACGGTATTTCTTAGTCTAGTACCAACCATATCTTATCAATCTAAATAAATTTTATTTTACTCCTTTGCATATACTATTCTGTATTATCAATGAATTCATCTCCTTGATTTCTGATAAATATTTTTTGCTATTCTTTTTTCTCGAATGCCTTCCTCTGTCTAAAAATATTTCCTCCCCTCTACTTGGGAAACTGCATTAGCATTTAAAGTTTCAGCTTAACTCTTGCAAAAGATTTTCATTCAGTTACTTCTATCTATTACTCATTATGTAATTCCAGGCTGACTCTGAAGTCATGATTCTCTATTTCAGGCTCCCCAAGTTCTGGGATTACAAGGGTGTCCCAACATGCTCAGCTTTTTACACATGTTTGCATAATTAAAAGCAGTTTCTCATTTTTCATTTCTTAGATTTTTCAGTACACACACACACACACACACACACACAAAGATATATGTATATATAAGATATATATGCTGTATGTTATGTATGTATGTATGTATGTTTATAAGATACAGCATATATATCTTCCCTTCCCACCTAGATCATAAAAATTCCCTAAAAACATAACAAATACTAAAAAACGTTTTGCCAATATCTCTAATAGAAACTTTAGGGATTAGCGTGAATGTAAAACTCTACACATTAAAAGGCAATGTAAGGTTACAACAGAACTGCAACACAAAATGTCAGAGGCACAAACTTTTCCCTATAGTTCTCTTCTCAGTGCCCACTATACAGAAGGCTAGATATGAAGATGGCAGAGCTTCTGCTCACTATTTTGCAGCTCTTTACTGATTCCTGCTCAGTCCATTTAGTCTCTACTAATGACTCACCCACCAGAAAAGATACTTCAAATCAGTGCAACACCACTGTCTACAGAAGCAAAGATAGTTAACCCTATTACTGAAGTATAGTTCAAATCACTGAAGTATTAATTTTTCTGCAAAATAATATATACAAAATATATGGACTTACCTCTTTCAATTATAAAAGCAGCCAATGAACTGCTACATTTCAGATATTGTGAGTGGCTAGAAATTAGTTGACTAAATGTTTCTTTAACAAGTTGTGAAATCTTGGCATACTGGACTTGTCTCCCTTCTAAAAATAAAAATATAAAAAGCAGTATGAATTTGAAGAGAACTCTGATTTTTCCAAGAAACATTTTATTTTACAGTTATATTAGTTATTAATTTATAGAGATATGCAGTGGAATTTCCATTTTTTTCACATGGCTGTATTCAGTTGTTTAAAAAATTACAAATTACAGAGCTTTGTGAATAACTTCCTATATGTCAGTATCAATGTTACCTACCTGAACACTACTACTCATGCTTGCAGAACTCAGTCTGGACATGATATTCAAACTTGTATGATACACAGGATAATTTTTTTCTGTATAGTACTGTCTATACTACATATTTCAACATACCACTCACTAGTAATAATCCCCCCCAACTTATGACAATCAAAACATAGTCATCATAGTAATCATGACACAAAATACTTAGAACTTGCCACAGTGAGAACCGTTGAAAACCATAAAACATTTGAACTTCTGATATAATTCCATATTCTCAAATAAGTCTAGGTACTAACCAGAATCACTACAAAACAGTGGTTATAACTAAGAACATAAATTGATTAACTAGGATGCTTTATTTCTTTTTATTTTTTTAATGTAATGGAGCCAGAGTTTGCAAGGCAGAGCCCTGGAGACCTGATATTTTGTTCATTTACAACTTTGGATTTTTAATGAAGTCATTGTTGTAGTGGGGTAAGAAATTGCAAAAACAAAAATCACTTAGTTCAGTATTTCTCAATGTTGGTCGTATAGCACTGCTTTCTTTGTTTTTATTTTTAAGACAGTATTGTCAGTGCCCTTTGTTGAGGGACATCTGTCGGGTCCTGCCGACTTGTCCGGTCCATACCTGAGAAAGGGAGTGTGGATTGAGGAAAAACACAAGCTAGAGACAAAAGATAGAATCAGGAGGGTATCCCAGTGAATACTGGGATATGCCTTAAGTTTATTGCTCAAAATTCTTATATACCCCAAACAAAAGGAGGAAAAGGGCAAAAGACTTCTTTACTATGATACAAAGAACAAACAGACTTAAGTACTTCCTTAATTCTCCAAACATTTAGTAACCACACCTTAGATCAAATGTATTGTTATCTGGCATTGAGGATTAAGACGTCTAGTAACCTTAGAGCAAATATTTTGTTATATAATGGTAAGACATCCACACCTTATGCCAATCATTTTTCAGTAGCCACACTTTAGACATTTAAGTCTTAGGCCTTTAACCTTGAAAGAGCAAGGACAGTTTTTAACTATTCTTGCTGTTTTCATTTCTATGGACCCTGATACAGTAGCTCACTGTACAGGCCAGGCTGGCCTTAAACTCTTGCCTTGGTTTCCAGAGCTCTGCCAACAATGCATCTGCCAACAATGGCATTGCCCTACATATGAAATTGGGGTGGGGGATGGGAGGGGAGGATGGTTAGGGTGCATGTGAGAGGGCAGAGAGGGTAAAAGGGAGGGAGGGAGAAGGGAGAGGGAACTGGGATCAACATGTAAAATAACAAATTAAATTTTAAAAAAAGAATTAAAAAATATTAGAAAATAAAATAAAACAAAAAGAAAAAAAAAAAGCTTCTTGATATTCCATGGTGGATGTTAATGGTTTATCTCAAATATTCTTTGTGATGGTTTTAATTTAGTCTCACTAATTTGACAGACTGCTTGCTATCCTCCTGCCTCTGCCCCCAGAACAACTAGGATTTATATATGGCTGTACTGTCAGAACTGGCTGAATTCCTTTTTTAAATCTTTCCTCTCCAACCTGATTTCTCTCACTACAAGCAATTTTTTAAGGATAATAGCCCCTTTAATAGAAGCATGAATTGTCTGAATAAAATGTCAAGGAACATTTTTATATCTGTGCATTTTAAGTTTTCATTGGGTTAATCTTCTAAAAAGAACATTTCCTACCATATTGTACTTTTGAAATATATGCTGCTTCCGGTGTAACAACAGGTTCTGCAGGGATAGGAGGAGGTCCTGTAAAAACAAAATAAAACAAAACAAAAAACATAAGGAGACAGCAAAATGACAACCTTCTGAAGAAATGACAGCCAACACTTTACTATTCTGCAGTAATCCAAAAATGCACTTCAAAAATAATAACCAAGAATAGAGATACATACTGGTTCTATTTTCTGTATACTTCCATCAACTCTGTCATCATCAAATGCTCCCTGGCTCAGCTGGCCAATTTTGACATCATCTGTTTAAACTAACTTCCGAGTTTCCTGATCTTAACAGCACAACCTAGCATCCTTTGTAAAAGCTGCAACATTCTGAAACAGCTTACTTCAGATGCTTAGGAACAATTTTCTGTTTATAATAATACTATGTAATACATTTAAAATTAAATGTCATCAAAATGAGTAAAACTATTTAAAAGGCTCATATTGCGGTAAATAAGGATCAGGATAAACAAATAGGCCGAATAGATGTTTATTCAGGGAGAAATAACTTACAACCTAGACAGATGAACACCAGGAAATTCAACCCGATCCTCTCCTGTCCGAGTCACGCCAGAAAGAGAGTGCCTTCCTGGCCCCCTCCGACCTCCTTCCTCAGGTCACCTCCGCCCATCGCTCCACCCCCCAATGGGCGTAATGCTACAAATTTTCTAATGATATTAGTTCTATTCTTTGCAAATGTTTCTCAGCTCAGCCCTAAAAGCTAAAGAGCACATGAAAAAAAAAAAAAGAGAGGATACACTGAACAAGAGGGCCACATGAGGAAAACAATCAGGAAGGTATAAATGAACAGAGACTGGAAGCTCAGGTTTTTAACTTAGTTAAACAAAACAAAACAAAAAAGAACTCCCCTAAATTAATTTCAAGAGGAAAAACCAGTTAAAGCTACAGAGACAAGCAAGGAAAGAGTGGTGATGCTAACTGACATATTATACCATAAAGAATGCTAATTAGAGTTAGACACATAATCCATGGACTTGAGAAAAACTGAAAACTCAGAAAGAAGGATTTCAAGTCCATTTACTCAGGAGGATATGGCTCAAGCAGAAGGAAAACTAGAAACATTAAATCCTGCTTATTAAGAACAAATAATCTCAGTAAGTAAAACAAAACTGAGCAAGGAAAACTTGTAAAGTACCAGATACAATATATTATGGCATAAGGGACAGATACACAGACCAGAGAGCCCAGAAAGAAGCCCAGAGAGGCATAATCTAATTGTTTCTGACAGGGGTGCCAAGGGCATTTTTTTTTTTTACAAATGCTCCAAAAACTAATATTCACAAGCAATAGAATGAAGTTGGATACTAGCATCTTACAAAATAAAAATTTATCAAAAAAGTTAAATGTAATAGCTAAAACTACAAAGCTCGGGGGGGGGCACGGGAAAACTTCACGCCATTGGATTTGGCAATAATTTCTTGGTATGACACCAAAGATTACACACAACAAAAGAAAACTAGATTTATCAAAGGTAAAATGCTTTATATATCAAAGGATACTATAATAAAGTTAATCCACAGGATGGGATGTTTTTATTTGTACATCTCAGATCTTAAAAATACTCAGAACAGACACAGAGTTTTAAAAAGTCATTAAGAATAGACTTAACTGAAAGTGGAAGAAATAACTTGAACAGGATTTGTCTCTCCTCCTTAAAATGATAATGCCCAATAAATACATGAAAATGTTCTCACCATCACACATCAGTGGGGAAATGTAAGTCAATACCACAAAAGATACTACTTTACATCCTTTCGTGTAACTACTGGCAAAACATAAGTATATATTTTGTTGATAAAAATACAAGATTATTGTAACTATGAAACATTCCAGCAAACAGCAACTGAAGGAAATAATTAAATTCTGTAATTTTGTAATTAAGTAACCCTTCATTAGCATAAGTATTTCAATGGTTCTTTCTGGAAAATGACATGTTCAAACACATTGTAGTCAGGTAAATTTACCTGCTGGCTCTATAACTCTTGGCTCAGGCTCATCCAATTGTAGAAGCTCATCAAGAGCTAGTTTTGCTGCATTGGATCTAGATTCCTTTTTATTTTGTCCCAGTCCAGTCTTGTACTGAATACCATCCACCACAGCACAAAAAGCAAAATATGGTCCCATAACATTACCTTGAAAAAGAACCCAGAATGAATGCTATAATAATTCACATACTATTCTTGTGAGTAATGTCTAAATGTTAGAAAATTATTCTAGTGTAAAATTCTGGAAAACTATTTAGTATTAAATGATAACCTTTTAGAGAAAACTCAAATTTTTGTAAATCAATTAGGGATTAAAATTACAGTTCTATCAGCCCCTAAACTAATTCAGTGAGTTCAAGCAGACTCGTTGGCTTCAAATATAATGCAAACAATAATGACGGCTTCAAAATAACAGTATAATGTATAGCAATGGTTAGCACTCAGATATTTACTGAACTACTTGAGAAATATTAAAATATTTGAAGATTTCTAGCAGTATTCATATTTAAAACTTCAATGCAAGTAAAATTAAAATTCTTTCATCTTTGTATTGCCCTATTAATTTTTTTTTCAAGACAGAGTTTCTCTGTATTGCTTTGGAGCCTGTCCTGGAACTACCTCTGTAGACCAGGCTGACCTCGAACTCATAAGAGATCCGCCTGCCTCTGCCTCCCGAGTGCTGGGAAAAGGAGTGCTCCACCAACACCCAGCTGCCCTATTAATTTTATTATATATATATATATATATATATATATATATATCCCAAATTCATATATATGTGTGTATGTATATATGTGTTTGTGTGTGTGTGTGTATCCCAAATTATAAGGGAAACCATTGAAGAAACTTTGGATATGCACTAAAGCATCATAACTGAATCCATTACAGCTCAAGAAAGAAGTCAGAGAACATACAGGAAGAAATAAAACAAGAGAAGAGGTATCTTCATGAATTCAAATGAATGCCCCTTCCCCACAAATTCCCCAGCAGGATTGTCTTTACACTATTACTTTTACTTGGATTTTGTATTTGTTTCATGAAAAATGAAATTTAATTATCTTCTAAATTTACAGGTGGGACATTTTAATGTTAGGAATCTCTAAGACTCCACTCTTTGGTTAGGGATGGTTAGGGACTAGATCACTGCACATATACCCCATTATTTTATTTTCTCACACATTTATAACCATGTTACATTGCTTTTAAGAGATACACCCAAGGTTTTACTAGGAACTTAAATCTATATCTGGCTAATCTTGCTTTTTATCCCTTACCTAAACATAGCAATTTACCATTTTTTCCATGTTTACCTGTATTTCAACCTAAACTCTAAACCAGAGAACATTTTACATTCTGAACAAGTGGCTCATATGGTTCTTTGTATGTATGTTACACATTAAATTTGTTAGAAAGTGTTCAGTATTAGAATGCTGATCTTTGGATCTCAACTTGTTTGTAACACAGGCTCACATATTACTGACTCATACTTAAACATGAATACCATTTGCTGTCTTCAGACCAGTGAAGCATTTTCACGGGGCATTTTTCTTTTTATTAGAAGCTTTTTATTAGAGGCTGACCTGAGAATAATGTAGGAAAGCAAAGATTGGGACCACCGTTTACTTTATGAAAATACTACAGTGTATATTTTTGTCATGTTAAGTTACTGGTATTTCACCCAAAGAAACTTACTATAAATCTTCAGTGAAATTTCCAAAGTTTAAAATTATGTTGCAAATCTTTGAGATTCATATAGGAATATATAGGCAAGAGTTGGAAAAATAAAGAAACAAAACTTTATGCATGCACACAAATACTTTAAAGCTGTGATTTTACTATCACGTTTTTAGTCAATGTTGTTCTTATTCTTTTTTCTTTTCTGAGACAGGGTTTCTCTGTGTAGCCTTGGCTGTCCTGGAACTTGATCTGCCTCCCAAGTACTGGGATTAAAGGTGTGTGTGCACTATCACTGCCTGGCTAGTCAATGCTTCCTCAAAGTACCAATTCTCTCTTATTTTCCCAGGTTCCTAAAGTTGTTACTATTTGCCCACAACATAAAGAGATTAAAAGCCTCTTCTAGTTTTAACTGATTATACTCCTGTAGCCATCACCAAGATACATGCTAAGATACTTTTCAGTTTAAGGGAAAGGGGAAGAAATCAACAGTTACATCTGCACATACAAAATCAACCATGGAAATGCTCTTTTCAGATCAAATCCTTGAATTTAAGGGGCCAAATTTGACAATATTGTTTCCTTAGGCATCACAGTCACACAATGTTTCTTTCAACTTCAGGACAAACACCAACATTGCCTGAAATGTGTCTTTATTGCACAACTTTTTGCACTACAAAATACCCATTAACCACAATTATTTATGTGTGTGTATGTGTGTGTGTGTGTATACTAAGTGAACATAGAACAACTTATATGCCCCACTTTTTTCAAACTTGCCTGTTGTTACAGTCTCCTTAAGGTCAAGCTGAACACGTTGCATTTGTGCAAACTGGTGCAAGGCTGACACAGGATTTATCTCTCCACGTTTGTATTTCATTATAAATTCTTTAGGTATTTTTTTTGGAGGAAGGACAGGATTTGAAATAGATGAAAGACCTTTGGAAAGCAATGGCTCTGGAAAATTACCTAAGAACAAATGTTCATATTGGTTAACTTGGTTTAAAGAAGATGAGCAAAACTACCAAATCCTTCTTACAAAACATGTGTTTTCCTTAAGTTCCCATAGACAGTCTGGGCATACATATAGATATAATCTGCTTTTGTAAATGTCTTTTAGCATACTGAGGACATACTGTACTGAGATAATAATGATAGAAAAATAATGGAATTTTAGTGATGCTTTCAAAGATAAGTCATTTTTTTTTTTTACAGATGAGCTCACTATGGCCTTGAATGAAGATAATACGGTTTTATTGGGATTACAATCTAGTTTTGTGCTCTAATCTGCTGTTATAATGCCTATTCCACTGAGACATTCTAAGCTGTCTGATTCCAGTTCAACCCAAGTTTAACAGTATGTTTGCCTTTGCTTTCTAGTATACTAGGTGATAGGTTATACTAAGTGAAAAGGTTAAAGAGTGATAAGTGATAAGGCCACTTACTATACTGTAAATCACAGTTACTAACTCCAAATGCGACAGGATCACAGAGATGACAGACACACACTCACCCCAAGCAAACACACACTGCACTTACTGGCAATCCCAGTGTCTTACTGAACCAAGGCACTTCTACAAATAAAAAGAAAGTTGTACCTGTCACTTGTGTAACCTTGGATGCCATATTCGACAGGCTACAACTTTCGGAGGAATAACCGGTGGGCAAAGTGACCGTCTGAGCTGATGACTGAACTGGTAAGTTCCTTTTCAGCATCTGAGCAAAGCTAGGGACCCTGGAACTCTGAAACCAGTCATTGTTTCCAGAAGTTTTCTCACCTGTTTAGGATGAAGTTGGCAGAAAATGAAATCCTACGCAAACAACAAGTTCCTAGGTAAACAACAAGTTCCCGGAAGGAGAAAGAGAAATCCACAGTCCCCTTCCTCCTCCCCACGCCCCCCAGGCTCCCATGGCTATTGCCAAATCCCTCTTTGATTGACCTCAGAACTGTATTCTGTTTTAACAGACAGTGAAGTCTTCAGAATTCCTCCCCCAAGCCCATCTACAAAAGGGAAAGGAGGGGCCAGGCAGTGGGTGTGACAGGGATCTCTCAGGACTCAGGGGCCTCATTAGCAAGGTCTAGGGAGGGAGAACATGCGAGGGCAGAACCAAACCGGCGGCCTCCCTGGCAGCGCACCCCCGAGGCTGTCCTTGGCGCCCTCCCCGCCCAGGCTCGCAGGCAGGTGAGCGGCCAGAGGTAGGCCGAGCCGAGGGCCCGGGACCGGGGCTCGTCGGCTGCCGCCCGCGGTCGCCATCACTGAGCTGCCACCGTCGACCTCTCCCTCAGGCCTCTGCGGGCACGCGGCCAGTCGCGTCTTTCAAAAGGCCCCTCGTGCTGACCCTGAGGAGTGGGGCCTGCGCCCCCGCGCCTCCCGTCATCCAATTAGCAAGGGCCCCCCGCTCTCGGCCCCGCCCCCGCGCCCCACGCGCACGGCGCAGCGCGTAGCCTGGTCCTGGTCAGGGGGAATGCTGCACAGGTTCCAGGCCTCACCCGGTTCTCCTCGCCACGGTCAGGTGAGCAGCTTTCTCTCTCTGTGGAAGTCAAAGTCCCAAGGTTCAGCCTCTTCCCCTCCCCCCCGCCCTCCTCAGGTGTCTGTGTGTCCTCACCCCAGCCGTGGATACTTAGGAAGACCCAGGCCTCACAGAATACCACCACACGGCTACATATCTCTGCCTCAGTTGTCTAAAGGTAGCATGACCCCAGTCCTCACAGGGGGCCGCTGAGTGCTTATCCTCACACCGAGGGTGCCAGGTGGCTACTTGACCCCATGAAAGTGTCTGTGCCTCTTAGAGGCAGCCAGGGATACCTGAGACTTGTTTCAAAGACACCCTTCACTTTTTCTCCAGGTAGGAACTGAGAAGGGCCCAGGGGTTAGTTAGACCTTTGACAAGCAGAGGCTCCATTATGGGAGACCCAAAGAACAATCTGGAAGTTAGATGTGAGGCTGGAAGCAAATGGCCCTGAAATCTGGATGACTGTTCCCCTTCCCCCCACAACCACAATACACATACTTTTTAGTCTTTCCCCCCCCCCTCATGAAAGTCGAAGGAGAACCTAACCATGGTGTTACCTGATAGGTGGTTGAAAATATTTTAATCACTAAATTACCAAGTGTTGGCATGCAATCAATATGGAATTCAAAGTATTGAGTTTTGTTAGCTCAAAACTCACATTTTGATGACACCTACTCTTTTATATGTGTGGGCAGGTTTTTTTTTTTTCAAGAATTAGAGCTATTTTTAAAAATAAGGAAAGAGGAAAGGACAATAGAATTGATGGTCATTTATCCAAGTATAGCAAGAAATAATATTCATCCACAAGTATGTAGTGAAATTGAAGGTAAAATAATCCCATTCTTGTAACACAATAAGTATTTTTCTTTAATTATCAAGATGTCTCAATTAGCTTGCTTGAGCAAAAGCCCATTAATAATTAATAATCCAGAAAATTTTGTTGATAAGAATAAAGATGAGAGTAAAATGTTTAATAAAAAATCCAATTACAAGGGTCAAATATAACAATAGATATGGAACAGAATGTGAAGCAACAAAAGATATTACATAGATTAGATAGAGTCAGAGGGTAAAGGCCCCTTCTACAAAGCACTGCTTAAATTCCTTAGAAGGAGAGAACTGACACCTATAGTTTCTCCTCTAACCTTCACATGCACGCACACATGCACGCACACACACACACACACACAAAATTTTAAAATACATAATTTACAGAAAAATTATGACAGTAAAGCCCCTCTGTTTTCCCTTGTATAACCATGGCAAATTTATGAAAACCAAGGAATTATCACGACATAACACATTCATTTGGATTTTAGAATTTCCCTACTAATGTCCAGTTTTTCTTTTGGGATTTAGGTTGCCACATACATTTAGAAATTGTTCCTAAATTGTCTTCTGTGGTCTGTGCTTTTTTTTTTTTTTTTTTTTTTTTTTTTTTGGTTGTGAGCCTAGCTTTTAATGGCTGAGCTATCCCTCCAGCTCTTGTGCTAACTTTTTTTTAAAGTCTTGTTTCTCATGCTTAGATGTTTTTGAAGAGTACAGGGCAGATGTTTTATTGAATAGCTCTCTCTAGCCATGGAGTAGGTATCTGAGAGGAAAGAAAAACAGGTAGCATGTGATAAATATTTATTGAGACTTACTAACTGGAAGGCTAACTAAGTAGATAAAGTTGTTAGCTGAGTCAAATGCCTAGTGGTTGCAGGTCTGGACAGGTAGCATGTCTCACATGGCCTTGAAACAGGAAGATGTGGGTTAACATAGGTAGAACCTTTCCCCAATTGCTTTGCTCTGAAGGCTAAGACAGTAGTATTTCTCTTTCCTAACAGTTCTCAAGAGGTTAGTTTGCTATAACTTCCATTATAAAAGGTATTATTAGTCCTCAAATAATCCTTACACATACATTTCAATGTCAGCCAGCATTCATTGTTCCCATGTCTTGGGTACAGTAAAGGCATTCCAGGAAATTGTGACAAAAGTCCTCCCCATTTCTTTAATCACAACCCTCTATTTTTTGTTTGCCTGATGCTTTTCAGTAATTATACACAGTTACAGAAATCCTGTAGAGGTAAAGGAGAAAGTGGAAGTAAATTAATATAAAGGATTTACCACTAAGTTTGCTTAGAAAATATTAAGTTACATAGAAGTTGAAATTAGTTGAACAAGCACTGCCTTAATTCCAGATAAATAGCATGCTAAACTAGACCCCCTAGAAAACTACAGGATGATAAGCAGAGTGCAGCTGAACTTCAAACATAGCTATGACTTAGATGTGCTGAGGACATTTCTGTTAAGATTTGTTCCCCAAGACAGCGCTTATCAAGCCCTATCCACATATCAAAAGGAATATACCTCTGTCTGGCTAACAGATGATTATTAAAACCCTGTGCCTCTTAACAGGGAAGAGCATAATTCTGCCAGGCAGCAGTGACCCTGGTTAACAGCTTCCCCAAAGAACAGCTGTGAAAATATGTAAATCTCACATATCCAAAGTCTTGCAGTTTTCTGTCTCCATAAGACAGGTCTAACTGACCAAAGTGAAACTTGGAGCCATAAATCTAAGTGCAGCTAGCCTTATATAAACCATAAGGGCCAGTTCCCCTTTGTGCATTAGCATCTATGATCAAATAGGATCAAACCAACATAAGAATCTGCCTTTATCTGTGTCTAATGTGAGATTCTTTTTGGCTAGAATTGGGGTTGGGGGAGACACACTGTTTTAGAACCTATACCCACAGTCAGCATTTATTTGCAGGTAGAAACAACCTGAAAAACTTAGAGTGCCCTTCCTCTATGTTTTGATATTTCCCATTGGAGGATACTGTTTTCATCTCTAGTTTATGCTTAGTCCAGGCTCAACTGCAGAAAAATATCAGGCTTCAATTTTGGGTTTGTGGGTCATATAATGGGGCAGTTGCCTATCTGTAGGATCAAAAATGTTTCTTTTAGTTTATTCATCTTTTCCTCATGAGAAGGCCTGAGGAAAAGACCCTAACCAATGTGTCCTTCCCACCCTATGATCTTGATAAAGGCTTCCTTTGTTTTGTCTTGTTAACTTTAGATCAGTGGTAGAAAAAATGTGGAATAAAATTCCGGGACATCTTTAGACATGGAACTCAGCTGTAGTATGTACCACTTATTTCCAGAGTTTCCTTGATTGACAAAAGAGAGCCAAGACCCAAAGGTTTACGGGGAATCAGGGTAATTTTGGAAATACTTTACTCAGGACTAAGCTTCCTGACATGCAGGGTCAGGACCCACAAGTTGCTTTGATTTGCAATGATCAAGCTTTACCCACCCCCTCCCCATCATAAAAGGGTATGATTGCCTCTCTTAGATCTGGATCTTGTGTATCTTCTTTGGCATGATCAGAGGGGAACCCAACAGTAAAAACTGCCTATTTTGACAGGACATGTTGAAGGCACAAGGAAAACAACTTCCCTTCAAGAAATCAGTTGATATACTGTGTAAACTGTCTCAGAAACAAAAGGAACCCAACTTGGACATATGGTATTACCTCCTTAGTTTGATACAAGAAATGTAATGATTGTATCACATGACAATAGGAACACCTAAGAACCATGATTGTAGCCCACCTTTAAATAACAACAACCTAAAATAGGCAAAAGTGAGCACCTGGGTTAGTTTACCACAGATATAGCAGGAGTACATGTGGAACTGGGAAAGTGACCCTGAGGTATGAAGCTTCCAAATAGCTAAGTAATTAAATTGAGGTGACAGAAAAGAGCAAGAGACTCAATGGTCTCAGTCCAAGCCTTACCATCAGTGGTAACTAAAAATACCAAAAGAAGTCAGTGGGTTTGTTTGCTCTCTCTGACTCCTGAGTCATCTGAGACAAGAGCCCATGAAGAGTGGGAGTGGACAACTGTGCACATGTTCACATTTGGCACTGTTGCTTTTGCACCACATGGAGAATCAGAGGAGAAAGTATCCATGGTGCCATTCTTTCCCATCCAAGTGAAATAACCAAGGTACTGCCATCCTGTCCCAACCTTTTTTACGTTTGCATGGTCACTTCTCAGCCTTCTACCTCTAACAGATACTTCTGCCTTGGGAATGCTTTGGGGACTGTTTATGACCTTGACAATGGTCCAAATGTATTATGTTCTGCCTGGAAGATGCTCCTGAGTCATGCAAGGGAAGCAGATGTTAAGAGGTTGCTTTAAAATCCCTCACTAATTTAATACACTCCCAGCACATTTTTTCCCTTTAAAAACACTGCACCTCTAAACTTGGACTTCAAGAGACTTTTCAGAGTGATGAGCCCACTCTTGGCCATTCATAAAAAAGGACTCAAAACTTTTAATTTGCTTAGTCAGTATGACCATCATTAACGATCTCATATAGTTCATTACAAAAGGATGATCAGTGTAGGCTGAGACAGTATCTTTCACTTTTGGTCCCTTAGAAACCACATTAGAAATAGTTAAACTTGACTTAAAGTTTCAGCAGCCTTGTGTGTACATCTACCCACTTAGATTATCAATTGCCTAGGGACCACAGTTTAAGGTCTAAGTCAGTGGTTCTCAATCTGTGGGTTGAGATATGCAAACCTTTGGAGGTTACACATCAGATATCCTGTATATCATATTTACATTATGATTCAAATTTGCTGTTGCAAAATTACAGCTCTGAAGCAGCAATGAAATAATTTTATGGTTGGGGATCATAACATGAGGAACTGGATTAAGGGGTCAAAGCATGAGGAAGGTAGAGAACCACTGGCTAAGTGCTGGTGTTACAGGGAGCTCATCAGAGATGACCACTCAGACAGTTTGTAGCCAATTGAGTCTTTATTTCAGCTGGCTGGGACTATCTATATTCAGGTATTCAAGACCTAAGTATAGCCTTAAGTGTTTAGGATGCAGGGTTTTTGAAGGCAAAAACCACATCCTAGTTATCTTGCAAGGGAATGTTTTGGGCAAGGAAGCAGTTTAACAGAAGCCAAGATAAGCAGGAGGGGCTGGGAACAGAAGCTGTTAGTTGGGGTATTTTGACCTGGGGTTCCTGGAATTGAGTTGGGTAATTTCCCACAGGACTCTCCATCAAGATCAAATTTTAGTTAAACTTAAAATGGCCTCAGCAATACAAGATGAAGGAACATCTGCACTGTCTTGCCTGTCATACTGACACTCTGTTTTGGCCAGGGACCTGCAAGCCTAACAATGCCAAGATGCTTTGCTTTGCTTTCTTCTGCTAACATGATGATCCAACGTCTCCTCAGAAACTGAGGGAATAGCAGTGATAAACAAAAGAAGTGGGAGTCCAGAACCTTGGAATATGCTCACCTGTTCTGTCCTCAGAACTTTTAAGTTTCTATCTGGTTAAAAGAAAATTTGGGAAAGCCCCATGTTGGATGCTGGATGCTATTGGGGAAACTGGGGTTCCCTTTCATAGGTTTAAAAGACTTTAAAATATGGTCTCAGAAGGAAGTTTGGGGACAATTTTAGTACTTTAAGAAAAACAACAGAGAATGGAGGTGAGCACACATGACAAACAGCAGCTCTATGGGATGACAGAAAGGGAAGAACACTTAGCTTCAGAAAAGAGTGAGGAAGTCCACTGTCCAAGGAAGCATGTTAATCAATATTGAAAATAAAAAGGAAACTCTGAAAAAGTAATTCTGAAAGTTGGCAGAATTAGCAGAGCTACACAGAGGCAGGTCTGGAAGCAACTATACAGCAGCAGTTTCTGGGGAGTATATTATCTCATTAGATAATTATTCCTCCTATCTTCTTTCCATGAATTCAGGTGAATCAGGATTCAGGGGTGGTTTCTTGGAGAGGTGATAGGCACAGTTGAAGTAACTTTAAAATTTTTTATAGTATTTCATATATGTATGTTGTATTTACATAATTTGCTACATCTCTCACTTCCCTCCAACTCCTCCTGCATCCATCCTTTTAAAATTCATGCCTATATATGTATATATATGTATACACATATACATGTATATGTGTATATATATATATATATATATATATATATATATATATATATATGTACATTTATCCATACAACCTGCTGGGTTTGTTTAGCCTTGCTTAGATATATGTGTGCTTAAGTGTTGCACATATATGTGTATAGGGATGACTGCTTGAGATTGGATTACCTATCTATGGTGGGGGGCTCATACCTGGAATAGACTGAGCCTCTCTTAACCAGCAGTCATTAATTACCTATAGCTCTCTACATGTAGAGGCTAAGGTCTTGGGAGGAGACAATAGTATGTGATGTTATGATCTTTGAAGCATATCAGAATGTCATATCTACCAAGGGACAGAGGCAGATTCCATTTTTTCTTTTTTCTTTCTGGACTAGGAGCAAACAACTTGCCCTTATTGGGTCTCTGCAGATCCCTGAGAGCTATCCCCAATGGTTTCTAAGACTACTGCAACAGTGTGGCCAAGAACCTTGGTTTTGTCTGAGTTTAGGCCTCTAAAAGGGTAAGGGAACACTGCAGGCTGTAGGTAAGAGCATGGAGTTGGGCTTTGTCTCTGTCACTACTGACTCTTTGTGTGAGTTAATTTCATAACCTATGACCCTGATACCAATAATGAAAATCCTACACAAACTAGAAGAAAAATATATGCTAGCAAAACATCAGAAATGAATGTTGTTACAATACTAAACACTTTAACCAGCAGCACTGAACAGAAAAAAAATAACATTCCACTTTGTATTTGCATTCATGATGGGCCCAAACTTTGTAGCACTGCTCCCAGTTACTGGTGTTGACAGCAGTCATTTTGGATGTTTTTCAATAGCACTTTACTAAAAACAGAAACATCTCCCAACATCGGGG
Organism: Phodopus roborovskii; assembly: GCF_943737965.1. Lineage (NCBI taxonomy): Eukaryota > Metazoa > Chordata > Mammalia > Rodentia > Cricetidae > Phodopus > Phodopus roborovskii. The sequence continues at coordinate 1,740,226 of NW_026126433.1, forward strand.
AGTTGAAAGACTTTCTTAATCCAAAAGGTATTTGTGAACCTCCCATTAGATTATAAAACAAGGCACTCACAGAATTGGAATTTCCCTGAAGAATCATGCTAGGAGACATATAAAAGGACTGGGATTTCAGTGCCAAGATAACGTGTCATGTTGTCTTGTAGGAAAGTCTTGAACTAACATAATGATGAGTCAATGATAAGTGGGACTACACTTTGACCAGATCTGCTTAGATAGGCATAACTCTTGCCCTATATTTAAACTTAAACTATGTGTCAGTACTTAAAATGGGATTCAAGTAGGAAACTAACTAGTTTGATTTTTGTTTTGTTTAGTAATTAACTTTCTGGCATTCTCTAAGCCTTTATAACCAAAATAGGTACTTAACTTGCTATGAATTTCATAGATACCTCTGGGGACCAGTTGTTGGGGGAAGCTAAAGAGGAATCAGAAGTTGACATATGAATCTGTCTTAGTGTCACAGCCTGTGCTCTAACAACCCATGTTTGGTTACCTGTCCTTGATAAGCCAATTAAAAGATCATCCAAATCAACAGTAAAAGGAAATGAGATTTTTATTTAGTGTAGCCACAGAGGGAAGAGGGACAAAGATACAATGATACCCTAAGTGCATCTTCCGGGTCCTAAAGTGAGGTTAAATAGTCCTGGACCCATCATTATTTTTGCTCTATCCTCTTGCAAGGTGGTCTGTCAAGTTGAAAATCTTTCTAGGAGAAAGTTTCCTTTCTTGCTGCCACAGGCTTTAGGTGTTCTCCCAACATATTTTTTTTCTGGAGAAATTCCAGTTCCCTAAGGCCCATCTTTTCAATAGTAAGATACATAAACTGAAGAACACATGCATCACTTTTTATCTTCATTTCTGCCAAGCCAGTTACACAATGAGATGGCAAAAGGATAAAGAACAATATCAGTCAGCTCCCCCTTCATCACTCTTTACTGGACACAGTCCTGTGACTGAGCATGTGGCTTTTCTGGAGGTGGGTTCTACTATTAACACTCTCATCTCCATGCAAAGGTCTACCAGAAGTTTTCTTAAGGTGTTTTCTACCTTTAGTTTCTTCTGTATGCCTAACCTTTAGACTATCCTGGTTTGTTCAAATTTTCAACCGGAGTTATTAACAATACACCTACTTTTGAATATTTATTTATTCAGGTACACTGAGGACTGAAGTATTATTTTAGATACTATGATTCTTTTAAATTATTTTTTAGTATGCCTATACATGTACTAGTGTATATTTTCCACAAGTGTATATTATACATGCTATATAACATTTATACCTTATAAATTCATAAGCATAAAGGGTTAAAGGGTTACAAATACACATAAAAGAAATAGAGTGTCATAATAAAAATGAGCATCTTTGTACTCACCATTAGAAAAGAACAACACCTAATGGCTCTGAAAACTCTGGTGACCTTTTCCCTGTAATTATTTTTATTAAGTATTTTTATACATTTAAATTTTTTACAAGTATATATAAAAACATATGGTAACTGTGAAACAGGGTGAGCATATACATAATTGACACAATAGTAAATGAGAAAAAGATACGAAACAACTAACTATGGACTGAAGCCATTATTGTGACTTTATTACAATAGTTACAAACAATATTTTTGTGGTATACAATCATCACAATTACTCAAATTATATACAAATAGGTATTTATACAAGTCTATATAAAAAAAAATTAAATACCCCCTAATCACATTATCAACAAGATTTTTTCTAAAAGTTATGGCCAATAACAAAAAAATTCACAGTTACTCTTCAAATATTTTAAATGCAGTAATCATATTGCACATAAAACAATCATAAATTTTATGCATATATTTTAATGTAGTTTTCCACAAAATTTACATTTTCATGCAATACTTTACTGTATACAGAATGGTAGAACTAGAATAAACAGATTAACTTATAAACTGTTACAATAATGGCCACAAAAATTAGAATTATTTTAAAGTAATATTTAAAGTTATGATGAAAAAAAATCCAGTGTAATAAAACTTAACGGATACAATCAGGTTTTTCACAGATAAAGCTACTATTCTAGTGTTCTTCTTTGTCTTTTCCTTTCTTTTCCTTTTCATCCTGCAATGCAGTGCCAAGTTTTTTGATGAGAACGGACAACACCTTGTCCAGTGGATCCATCACTCCTCTCTGAAGCCATTTTGGAATAGTAGTCCTGGCATGGTGAAAGCCCAATTTTTGAAGAATATAATCAACACCTACTGGATCAATCTTTCTTCCAGTCCAAGAAATTAATCTAAAATAGTGATTAAAAATGGTCATTGTCAAAGGCATATGATATATTTGCACAGTCCTGAGGGTAGGTCCATGAATATTACTGTACTCCCTTAATATGGTCTGGGTAAAACACTTCAGCAGATGTATTTGAACACTTGAGTTCAAAAGCCTTAGATTCACTGTAATTATTTTCTGAAAAATAATTTATCGGTGATGATAAATTTGACATACTATATACAGCGATAATATTGACTGAATTCCAGTGTGTTTAATGTATTTCAGGTCTGTTACATCAAATATTTTAAAGGACAACTATTTAAAAGATTTCATAAACTGTGGTTGTAATAAGGTTTACTGAGAGCTATGTGCTGAACTTGTTTGAAAGGAGAATATTTCTCCTTGATCTTGATATTTCCTTTCATGTGGAGGATAGGCTACTGGTGACTCACTTCTTGGAATTTCTATACTGAAGATTTAACTGACTGGCAAGTTAACAGAGGAAGTGAGTGGTATATAAAGTACTTCCTGACTTTTCTTTTGGGTCGGGGGCTACTCATTTTGGTCTCTTTCTGCCTTATTTCAAGGGCTTGAAACAGGTTAGCACTAGGTGCTGAGTGCGGCCTGTGGCTTGGGGAGTACACAGGTAGATATTACCATTTTTTTAAAAAAATTACACGAGGAAACTAAAGAAGGAAGAAAAGGAAGGTCTTTGGGCTTAATTATTGAAGTACTCAGTGGTAAAGACAAGCTTGGAGCCAGAGCTGGTAACAATATTCTTTGGCGCTCTACACTATTCATTGTTCATGAATTTGCTGAAAATGCAATATAGTAAATGTTATAGAATATTATTTTAAGATGTTACATTTGTTTATGCTAGGGAATATTTAATGATACAAGGCTGTGTTGCATTCCTTTATGTTGCATTTGCTTAATTCTGTGAAGCTGTGTGACTGTGCCTATCTAATTGGTCTAATACAGAGCTGAACTGCCAATATCAAGGCAGGAGAAGAGGCTGGCAGGCAGAAAAAATAAATAGGAGAAAAAGAGGGAAGGAGCAAGAGAGCAAGGAGAAGATGCTATGGACCAGCCACCCAGCTACATAGATGGCCTCAGAGTAAGAGTAAAAGTAAGATATACACAAATAAGAAAAGGAAAAAGCCCAGAGGCAAAAGGTAGATGGGATAATTTAAGTTAAGGAAATCTGGCTAGAAATAAGACAGGCTAAGGCTGGGCATTCATAAGAAATAATAAGCCTCCTTGTATGATTTATTTGGGAGCTGGCTGCCCCCCCCCCAAGAGCAAAGAACAATGAGCCAAAACAGTAAGAAAACAACCACCAACAAGTGACTTTTTATATTCATTTGAAACGTCATTTATAGTCAATTTAAATACACTTTAAAGCACTTAATTCCATTATAATTTAGATTTAAAAGTCTAAACTATATCCTCCAAATACTTTACTGATTTGTACCTTTGAAAAATACTCACATTAGCTCAAGTAATAGCAATGTTAAGATTTCTCATAATGAAGTGTTGTTGATTTGGTTATGGCAAATTTTATTGAATATATATTACCAACAAGCCACAGCTATACAAGATAAAATTCTGTTGTTTTGGAGTTATTTTGTGATACAAATATGTCTGAATAATAATTTAAACAAATTTATCATATTGCAGGATTTTGGGCTAGAGTCTACTTTTGGGTACCATCCAAGGATTTGGAAAGTTACAATTTGAATAATAAAGTAAATTAAGAAGCAATAGAAAGAATGTTAATCAAACAACATACAAAGCAGGTACCACTAATTACACTATCCATGTTAAAATTAGAAAATGCTTTTGAAGATTTGATAGTTATGACTGTGAAAAAATGTGACCCATCAAAAGAAACTATTATCGGCTAGCATTAAATTTAGCTTGTAGGCATGGTTTTATATTGTTTAGCATCAAAAAGACACAGTGATCCTGTGCAACTATCATAATATATCCAGTAGGAAACTCTGATGGCTCCTTATTTTAATGATGTATGATTATTGCAGTGGGTGGTTTTGTGTGTCAACTTGACACATGCTAGAGTCATCACAGAGGAAGGAGCCTCAGCTGAGGAAATGCCTCCTTGAAATCCAGCTGTAAGGCATTTTCTCGATTAGTGATCAGTGGCGAGGGTCTAGCCCATAGAGAGTTGTGCCATCTCTGGGGGCTACTAGTCCTGGATTCTATAAGAAGGTGGGCTGAGCAAGACATGGGAAGCAAGCTAGTAAGCAGCTCCCCACCATGGCCTCTGCATTAACTCCTGCCTCCAGGATCCTTCAATGTTTGAGTTCTTGTCCTGACTTCTGTCATGATATCCTGTTTGTACAAATAAAGCGTTGTCTGAAGACCAGAGGGTGGAGCTTGCTGCTAGCTAACCATAGAGGCCAGGCAATGGTGGTACATGCTTTTAATCCCAGCATTAAGGAGGTGGAGACAGGAAGTGAGATGGCTGGATGGAAAGAGGAACATAGGCAAAAGGAAACAGTAACTTGCTCTTTTCAGCTGGGAAGTTATCAAGGTAAGGTATGGCTGTGGCTTGCTCCTTCATCTCTCTCTGATACTGACTCTGGGCTTTTATTATTAAGATCTATTAGAACTCATGTTACAGACTTCTTTTAGTGATGAACAGCAATGTGGAAGTATGAGCCAAATAAATTCTTTCCTTCCTAACTTGTTTTTGGTCATGGTGTTTTGTCACAGCAATAGAAACCCTAACTAAGACAACTACTGGGTCTTGTTACTGTGGCTGCCTACAACTTAATAGTAAGGTCCTTGACAGGTGAAGAAGTCTCTCTAATCTCCTAGTGACTGACCATCAAGTCATAGCACTGGAAGATCATGGCAGCTGAGCTGCTCTCAATGTCTGTACTGGTTTTGCTTCACCCAGGGGAACTTACAAAAGGAAGAAAGAAGTGCAGAGATAGCAGTCAAAGATGAAAAAATTACCCTTGACTGACTGTAAATTTACTTTTATATAACCACAATTAATCTACCTAAGATACTCATAACTTTCCTCACCGTACCTGTTGTGATTTGAATGTGGAATGTTCCTCACAGGCTCATATGTTTTAATATTCAGTCCCCAGATGGTAGCACTGTTTAGGGAGACTATGAAACCATTAGGAGTGGAGCTGCAGAGCTAAAAGCAGGCTTGAAGTTCACAGCTCTACTGTATTTCTTGTTCTTTGCTTCGCGACTACAGAGGCCTTCCCTTTCCTACTTAAGTTGCTGCTTGTTGAGTATGATCACAGAAATGGGAAAAATGACCAATACATAAAATTAGTACTGAGATTGGGGTTGCTGCTGTGATAATCTTGACTTTGTGGTACTTGTGCCTTTGGAACTGGTTTATTAGAGGATGTGAAGAGTCTGGTGCTTTGGGCTAAAAAAGTCCTTCAATGCTACAGAGTTTAAAGGGTGGAACTGTAGATGTTGGTGATGCCCGCCCCCCCAGAGGGGCAGTGAAGGTCTAGCTCATGAGGGGGATAAGGAATATTGGGAACTGGGCTAGAGGCTATTCTTCCTATATTCTTACCAAAAATTTGGTTACATTTTGTCTATGTTCTGAGAACTGGAGTAGAGCTGAATTAAAAAGTAATGGACTAATCTGTTTCACAGAAGAAATATTATAGAAGAATAGCATTCAGGTTACTCTTACCAGGTGTAGAGTAAGAGTGAGCAACAAATGGAGAAGAAAATCTGCAGTTTGATAGAGAAATATGTTTAAAATTGTACATAAGACTAGTGCTAAGAAAGTGGCTGTTAAGAGAGATTAACACCATTAAAGAAACACTTTTGTTATCTGCACTGGAGCAACTGGAAAGGTGTCCTAGCAAGACCTCATCCATCAGAAGTTCCAATTTGTGAAAATGCAAGTTCATGTGTCTGGAGAGAGTTTCAACTGAGGATGCTGCCAAAGGGTTCCTAATGAGAGAACAACTGCCTAGGATGTTTCTCCAAGACCAGCACATACAGGCTGATTCCTGTCCCAGGGGGCAGGCTACATTTTTCAGCTAGCAGCAGAATTTGGTAGCACTGTTTACATGGTATTGGTTTTATAGGCAACAATGATACAAGGATGGGGGATAACAGAGGTTTGTGCCAAGGTTCCTGAGGCCACTGAAGCCAGACAACATATAGCACTTTCAGAGTCTGCAGGTATGAAGCTGTGAAAGTGAAGTGCAAGTAGGAGAGAAAAGTCCTGGTGATGCCAGGACCACGGGATGTCTCCTGAGAAAAGCTAAGGCATGAAGAACTGGCCCAAGAGAGAGGGCATATGTATTGCAGGAGACAGAGCTGGAAGAATGGAGCCACTGAAGACCTTTGGAGGCTTGCTTTCTGCCCTGCTGTGTTCCTTGCTATGCCCCCATTCCACCATATACTAGGGAAGGTTTACTCTGTGACATTATATATTGGAAGTATTATCTTGTTTTTTGATTGTACAGTGGTTCACAGTTAAGAGACTGCTTTAAATCTCAAGAGACTTTGGATTATTAAATAGGGTTGGGGCTATGAACACTTTTGAAGGTGAACGAATGCATTTTTCATTATGGGATGGCTATGAGCCTGTTGGTGACACCGTTGAAGGTTGTGGAACCTGTAGGACACTAGGGGCAGGCTTTGAGGTGTTACAGCCCCATCTCCTGTCACTTTGCTGATTCTGATTATGGATAGACTTTGACCAGTTGCCTCATGCTGTGCCACCAGGACAGACTAACTGTATCCCCTTTTAAACTATGAACTAAAATAAACCCTCCCTTCAGCTTCTTGTCAAGCATTTGCTCACAGCAGCTGGAACAACAGTTAGTACAGTAACATTGGATGTGTTGAAGTTTGCACACTCACTTCTTACCTAAGAGTTGGTTCCAGATGCCATGTGTTGCACATAAAGTCTCTCCAGTCCACAGTGGTGTAAGTGATGCTATCTTCTCTATCTCTGTCTGAGGAATTATCATCATGTATAATAATTGAACTTTTTTGTCCTGGTCGAGTAGATAGAATCCGAGGTGGAAAAATGGCTACAATGGGGGAAAAAATGAGAAAACCAGAGCTTATAAATTTTAAAACATTTTAAGAACCACCATTGGCTCTATCATTTTATCTATTACCATGCCAAGCCTCATTTAATTACACCTGCTAAAAGTTATTTTTAAAATAAGAGAAAACACCAAATTTTAGTATTTCTGAGAAAAGCAAGGTTGCCACTGTGGCAAACTGTTGAGCAAACATATGTGACAGCAGGTGTAGAGCACTGTAATCAACAGAGATGGATTCCTAAACAATGACTAGGAATTCCTAAACAGCTGACTAGGAGATTGCCAGTTTCAAGCCATCCTACAACTTAGTAAGATCCTGTCTCAAAATAAAAATTTAAAGAAAGGACAGGGGTTATTCCATAGTAAAATACTTTCTTCTAATATGCTGAACATGGGAAAAAAGGTTGTAACTTGATGACTTTTAAAAGTTTAATTGGACTGTTATTTATATAGAATAAACTTTATTTAAAGTGTGTAATCAGTGCTTTTTGTATGTTAATGGTTGTATAATTATGAAAACAGTATCAATAAGCAGCTTTTTGTATAAAATATTTTCTTCATGGAACTCAAGTATGCCTTATAAAAGACAAGTCTTTTTAAAGTTAGCTACCATAAATTTATACAAGTTCTGCTGTACTTGTTGGAATTTACCTATATGTTCTAGAAACTCTAGTTTTACATGATAGTAAAAACTTTCTCAGAGACATTTATGCTTAATTTTGTAATAATGAGCTATACATAAGTAGCTATTATACCATCTTTATAACTAAATTCTCATACACAACAACACTTTTTCTTTTCCCATTCAAATGTCTTACAACTGTTTATACAGTACTGGGGATTGAATCTAGGCCTATTGGATGCTATGCAAGTGCTCAACACTAAGACATATATCCCCAATCCCTTTAGTTCTCCTTCCCTCTCCGCCCTCCCACCCTGAGAGACTAAGTTATCTAGGTTGGCCTGGAACTTGCAATCCTCTTAAGTCATTGGGATTATAAGCCTATGTTGTCACACCTGACTAAAACAGTTTAAATTAAGAGGTTTTGTTTGTTTTTTGTTTTATTAGAGGCAGACTAAGACCAATACAATATTTTATGAAACGTCAAATGTTTTATATAACATTTAAGAGAAATAAGAACAGACTTTCACACATGGACAGACTAGAAATGAAGCTTGAATGTTGGTTTGCAGAGCAGGGTAACTAGTGGCTGCTACACTTCAGTGCTAGGACATGAAGGGTAGGTCCATGCTTTGGGTAGGTGAGATACATAGTGTTTTCTAGAGCAAGGTGTGAGAGCTTGAACTGAGGCTTCTTATTACTCCTCCCTCCATCACTATAGATTTTACTTTCACTTATTTTTTGGCGCATTTCTGATGAACAGTAATGGAAGTCCAATCTATGTTATGTTAGTGTTGTACTCGTTCAACATATTCTTTTTGATAATCTTTTGTTTTGATGTATCTTCAAGGTAAATTTAACATTTTTCTTTGTGATAAAACAAAAATAGTATTATAATATGCCCTGAAAAAGTTATTTTTTCCAAGCTACACTTATTAAGAATCACATGTAGAACTGGACCAGGCAGTGTAGTCCTGTAATCCCAGATCTATGTGGGAAGCTGGAGGATCAAAAGTTCCAAGGCCTGCTTTGGATGCAAAGTGAGCTCAGGGTCAGCTTGGACAACTTAGGGAGAGACTGACTCAACACCAACGCCGGCAGCAACAAAAAGCGGGCTGTGTATATAGCTCATTCGTTATATGTCTGCAATCCATGCATGAGGCCCTGAATCCTAGCACTGAGAAAAATAAACACATCTGATATTTGACCTACCATAACTTCATATTTCAAAAATATACAACAATTGTGCAATAAATACTGAATGGAACTTTTTGGGAGGACATTCCTTACCATTTCAAATACCCTTACTTCCTCAATAGTGATGGAGGACTATAATACACTGAACCAATTCCATATAAGTTATTAAAGTCACTACATCTTTCTTAGTGAGTCAAAATTAATGTGCCAGTAAGGAAACCAATGTTATCTAGTTAATGACATCAAAACAGGACCACTAAGGTCTAAGTAATTTATTTATATAACTAAAATGTTCTCTGCATAGATTTACTTTTTCCAACTGTTTACTATGAATAAAATAATGCAACTTTACTAGGTAGCTGCTTATCCAATCGTTTTACTTAAATCTTTAAATCTGTAGTCCATTTCTCACTTTGCAAAAATCATTATAAGGCTTAACTACAGATTTTTACATTGTTAGAAACTTCTAAAGAACATTTATCTTTGTGTGTGTGTGTGTGTGTGTGTGTGTGTGTGTGTGTGTGTGTGTGTGTGTACTGGTAGGAACCAGAAGAAGGTGTATAATCCCTTGGAGCAGGAGCTATAGGTTTTTGTAAGCAACCTGATATGGGTGCTAGAATCCAAACTCGAGGCCTTCTAGAAGAGAAGCAAGTGCTCTTAACTACTGAGCCATCTTTCCAGTCCTTATTTAACAAAACAAAACAAAACAAACACTTCCCCAAAACTCTTTATAAAGTTAGACATAAGTTATGATTAAAAAGAGTGCCATTGTAGGCCAGTCAGATGGCTCAGCAGGTAAAGGTGCTTGCCACCAAGGCTGATGACCTGAGTTTGATTTTCACAAACACCACAGTGGAAGAAAAACTGTTTCCTCCAGTAAACTATCCTCTGACCTCTGTATGTGTGCCATGATACACTTCATCCCCAAAATAAATAAATGTAAAAGAAATTAAAAAGTATGCCATGTATCTAGTTGGTACTCAGGAAATCTATGATACAGCCTTAGTAATATTATTTCTTGACATTTGTTGTCCACAGAGAAAAAAAGACATGCTCCATTCATTCTATGACAGACCTCAAAAACATTCTCCATGCTAATCCACTGACACCTGTCTTTCCTATAAATTGAAAAGAAGAAAAAAAAAAAATATGCAACGCACCCTTTTCTTTTTCTTTCAGATATGCTGACACTAGATCATGGAGAAACATGATGAGCTCAGCATCCATAGTCACACAAATGTGGTCAGTAAATTCTGTTACCACACTGCATTCCACCTTGGGCTTCAAGTTGGCATCTGTAATGATAAAGTTCTTTTATAGTAAAAATTTCTATAAAACAAGACCTCTTCCCATTAAAGATGTACATAGATCCATGTAAATGCATCTACTTGAAATGCAACTGTAAATAAATGAGCAGTTACTATATGCACATGATTTATAGACAATGATAACCTATTAAGAATTCCTAGAATGTATCTTTGTTCCTTATAATAGTCTAATTATAATTCCCAGTATTTGGGAGAAAAGGCACAAATAGGCTAAATAATTTACCAGAGGCCATGAATATCTGCTAAGAATATCAATTTGACTTATATCATCAGTTTTGTTAAATTAATATACCAAAATAACTTGTGGTTAAGAGACCAGTAGTCTTATGGGGTGATATCTTGCTTGTATGAACAAAGATTGTATGACGATCACAGATGGAGCTTGCCACTAGTTAACCATAGAAGTCTGGAGATCTGTACAGACAGGAAGTGAGATGACTCGGTGGATAGAAGAAGTGAGATGGCTGGGCAAAGAGGATATAAGTGGGAAGAAACAGGAACTTGCTCTTTTTTTTCCCCCCCACTGGGAAGCTAATGAGGTAAAGGTGGCTTTGGCTTGCTCCTTGTCTCTGATTTCTCAGCATTTTCCTTTATATGACTCTGAGTTTTTATTATTTAGACCAAGTAAGAACTCCATTTACAGTTCAAAGTTTCTTCAGAATTTTCTTAGTACTGTTAAGACTAGAGAGTCTTTCTGCACATACCTTGTAATGAAGGTTCCTGTGGTTCTTGAACATGAATTGATTTAAATTCAAGCTGCATCCTTGGTAATGCAAAGATAGTCTCTGTTTCATGGTTGTAGCTAGAACCTCCTCTGAATCCACTCAACAAACTAGAATTCTTCACAGTAGTACTGTTCTCCATGTTATTAGCATCAACATTACGAAGCAAGTTTAGCTCTACACACATAAAACAGTAAGGGTTAATTAAGTTCAACCAAAGGGCACTATGTTCACACTGCATTTAAACAATATGGAATGATCCCTAGAGCCTATTAGCAAAAACAAAACAAACAAACAATAACAACAACAAAAAACAAAAACAAAAAAACCCCATTTGTTTCTAAAAGTGATAAACTGTATTTAGATCCATATAAATAATTGTGGTCTCAAAATAACAGATTTAGCTAAGCTATACAAAGAGTGGCATTAAAGACACTATAATATAGTAAACTCATCACTTTACAAGTTGGAAATAATCATATTCTTAAGAAGTGTGCAAAAGGACCTTGCGGACACATCCCTCATGGACAGGAGAGAAGTCCTAATCCCTACTTCAAATGACTTGACAGAGTTACATGACCCCACCTGGATGGCATTGCCCTACATGTGGAATTGGGGTAGGGGAATGGGAGGGGAGGGTGGTCAGGGTGCATGTGAAGGGGGGGCAGCGAGGGTAAGAGGGAGGGAGGTAAGGGAGGGAGGCAGAAAGAGGGAACTGGGATCAACATGTAAAATAAAAATAAATAAATAAAAATACATCTCATGAGTGCTGAGGGAAAAAAAAAAAAAGTGAAGTGTGCAAGTATACATTATTGCTGTCAGAACCACAACTTAGTAATGTGAATTTTACATAAACCCAATACCTACTAGTTTTGGTTCCTATAGTTTTAATGTGACTATTATTCAAAATTTTAATCATGTCTGAAGTTGGATTTTATTAAACCCAATGATCTACATAAACTGAATACTAAGTATTATCCTGACCCTGAAATTATGTAGAAGTCCTTATTTTTCAGAACATATGACTACACCATAGATGTAAAGATTACTGATTTAGATTCATAAACAGCTGCCTAGAACATATAGTTAAAAAGAGAATCTTTTCAACAATAACAAAAGAGACCATAGACTTCTAATTTTCTCTCACCCTCTTTTATTCTTTGTTTTGTGTTTTGAGAAAGGGTTTCTTTCTGTAGCCCTGGTTATCCTGGAACTTTCCCTGTTGAGCAGGCTGGCCTCAAACTCACAGAGATCCACCCACCTCTGCCTCCCAAATGCTGGGATGTGTGCTACCACTGCCAAGCCCTCTTTTATTCTTAACGTATTTTTACCCATCTAAAATGTCTACCTATTTCCTGAAAGCTACTTTAAAATTACATGGGACAAGTAATCTTTTTCATTCAGAAAGAATATCATTTTTAAGTAAAACACTCAAATCTTCATATTCCTGAATTAAGTCAGCTTTAATTAATAAAAGCCATGTTGCACATGCAAATCCAAAGAAATCACAAAAGAAGCACATGGCAAACTACCATAGAACTAGTCTAATAGATGAATAATTCATCCAAAGTACCCTCTTTAAAAATAATGATTTGAGCCAGGCGTTGGTGGCACATGCCTCTAGTCCCAGCACTTGAGAGACAGAGGCAGAGGCAGGCGGATCTCTATGAGTTCAAGGCCAGCCTGGTCTACAGAGCTAGTTCCAGGACAGGCTCCAAAGTAATACAGAGAAACCCTGTCTCGAAAAACAAATTATGATAGGAACAATATTACTGAAATTTTATTTCAGGTAAGCAGAACCTTACATTTTTGGCATTCTGTTAGTCAGCTACATAATAAATTTACCAAATTTCAGTATTTAGAATAACTATAAAACATTTTCCCCAATAACTTCTAAAATATCTCCCAAGTATTTAATTAAAACCAATTTATTTAGGATGGTTCCAGTTATATCTAATTTAAGCCTATAAAATGCGGTACCACTAACTATGGTGACTCTTATATTCAACAATCATTTTATATAGCAATAAAAATAAAATGAAAATTTTATCAAAACATGAAAACGTGACCTCTACTTATATTCTAAACAGTTGACAGAGCTCAAAATAGAAAAACAAACAAAATAAGCCCAACAAAAAGCTAAATATATAACCTTCATTCCTTGTGGCAGTGACATAGTTGAACCATTCTTTTACACTTGCTACTCCATGAGGTGGGTTTTCGTGGCGACGCCTTGTTATCTTGGTTATTGTTGCCATGGGACTTTCTAGAGCACCACATGGTTTGGTAACCATGGTATTATGACCCAGATGAAAATCCAGTGTTTGAACAATGTATGTAGAATGATCATTAGAGCCTAGAGCACAAGAAAAATATGTTTCTAAAAGTGATAAACTGTATATGTAAGAAAATAACTGTGGTTTCAGAGTAATAGATTTAGCTAAGCTGTACACAGATAGGGTAAGAAGGCTAAATAAATGAGAAAGCCCACAAATGGTTATTTTAGTTAACTGGTTATCCCAGTGAGATAAAGAATATCAACCATTTTGTTAAGAAACCACTGAGTGGGTCAGGAAGTGGTGCACACCTGCAATGCCAGCACTCAGGAAGCAGAGACTGGAGGATTATGAGGTACAGGACAACCTGGACTAAAGAATAAGACAGCATCAAAAAGCCAAACAAAAGGAAACACTGAACAGGACACTGCTCAAAGGAACTGTCCCTTTTAAGTATTTGGTGTCCTTTTTTAAAAAGCCTCAAGACACACTTGTGCTGCCCACATATTTCCGGAGGTGTGGCCTTCCAGGGTTTTATCACTTTCAACAGGGTTTATGATGCAGTCTTGTCTGACAGTCTCACACTGCCTCTGTCTTCATGCTTTTACAAGGAATATTTCTACATATGCTATGGCCAGTCACAGCAGCACTAAATTTAAGTTAACAGACAGCAAGTTGAGAAATGTGTTTAGATATTCTTCAACATGTCCAGACTTTACAGATGTTGATTCACTGGCAATAAAATCACCTCATGATCTATTAGGTACTGCATAATAAATGGAGACAATTTCTACAATAGAAACACTCAAAATGGCTGGGGAGATGGTTCAGGGGACAAAAGCAATTACTACCAAGCCTGACAACCTGAATTTAACCCCTAAGCTCAGCTCTTCAAGTTGTTCTCTGACTTCCACATGTGAGCTATAAACAAAACAAACAAAAACAAAAAAAAAAAAAAAAAAAAAAAAAAAAAAAAGCACAAAGGAGGTCAGGGAGATGGCTTAGTGTGAAAAGCATTTGCTGGGCAAGTATGAATGAGATCCTGAGCTTGAACCCCCAGAACCAGTATAAAGCTGGATACAGTAAAGTGTCTCTAATATCAAGGGCTTCCTAGAAGTATGAGTCAGGTAGCCTAGCCTCAAACAGTGGGGAGGGGAGGAGGGTGAGGATTAATAACCCTGGTTATCACTGTGGCATAAGCCTGCCTTCACATCATATAAAAAAAAAAAGCATGTGCTCGCGCGCACAAACACACACACACACACACACACACACACACACACACACACACACACACACAAAAAGTACGTAAGTCATTTATGATCAAGTCAAAAGATAGGGAAGAATAAAAGCTGGAAATGTGTCAGTTTACCATCTTCCCAGATTTTCTGAGCTTCAGTCCAAAAGGCAATATTTGGTTCTTCTAAATGGAAAAGGGCCCAGGATTTTGAACGGAAATTTGGACCATGAAAACAAGCCAAGGTCATGTGATTTCCATGTAAGCTCATGGATCCTCCAAATTGCATCCCATCTTCTGGTAATGGAATCTGAAATAAGGATATATGGCATCCAGATACCACCTTCAACACTCCAGGCCAATGTCGATGGTGTGCAGCATCAAGCACTAGAAGAGAACCAAGAAACATAAGCTGTCTCAAGCATCCTAAGCATGGCAAAAAGGCAGAGGTGGGTGCATTCTACAGCTAAAAGTGACTCAGAAAATGAGTGGAAATAATGGGAGATGTTAAGCAACTGTTAAAAATGTGAAAGGCTGTTGCGTAAGGATGGACAGAGCTTGGGAAGTTATTAACTTTCTATTGTTTAAAACTCACAACTTGTTCAACATCTGTAATGCTAACAGACTTACAAAGAGTTTGAATGGCATTTTATACAATTTCTATACAACAATTGACTAAAACAATTGTCAATCAGGTCTAACAACTTTTCATAGGTAAAAAAACAGGAATGAGGGATTGTAAGTTTTTCTCTCCTATGTGCTTTCTATTAAAGTGAGCCAGAGGACCAGCACCATTAGCATCCTGGGAGCTCATTAGAACTCCATATTCTTAAGTCTTACTATCTACTGTATCAGATTTGCTTTTTTTTTTTTGAGACACGATTTCTCTGTGTTGCTTTGGAGCCTATCTAGGGTGGCCTTGAACTCAAAGAGATCCCCTGCCTCTGCCTCCTGACTGCTGGGACTAAAGGCATGTGTTACCACTATCTGGCTCAGATTTGTTTTTTGAAAGAATTTGCTTGACATGTGCATAGCCTGAGTTTATTCCTTAGCACTGTCAAAATATCAATTTCTAGGTGTTACAGATACATATTCATGTTTGAGAAATATTAACTGATCACAGAATTCAGATTTGTTTCACCCCACTCATTCCAGTAATGTTCTTCTTGGCTGTTTACCATTCTTATCTCAGCGCTAACAAGGGATATAAACAATTTTCTAAATCTGTAACTGCTGCTCTTAACAAGGACTTTTCAAAAGAAAGTAAAAAATATACTTTGTACAGCACTGCAGTTTATACATGCTTGCTAACAATAGTGTTAATAAGGAATATAAAGGCCTAGAGAAATAGTGTATCCCCAAACCACTGTGACCATTTAATTTTAAGATGAGTCTTATACTAAGTTGTCCAAGCTGACCTTGAACTTATGATCCTCCTGCCTCAGTTTCCCCAGTAGTTGATATTAGAGAACTGTGCCATTAGGTCCAGCAATGATTCTCAAATAATCCAACTTTGTGGGGAAAACAGGAGCCCCGCACTTCCATGGCCCTCTGCCCAGAACTTTCCCCCCACATCGTATCTAAGTTCTTTCAACCACTGACTCATTTCTACTAACATGTCACTTCAGAAAAAGCTTTCCAATCATCTTTTCTGAAACAGCCATTTTCCCACCTTAGCCTTCTTTATATGCTCCCTTTGCTTTGTTTTTAAACAATAACTTTTGTCTACCTAAAATCATGTCATTTATGCATTTAATTATAGTCTCCCTCTCCTATTTGAATGTTAGGTTTATGAGACAGGGATAGTCATTAACTTGCAATTCTTGTGTCTAAAAAAGTACCAAAGCATGTAGTTGTTGATTAATAAATAAAGGCTAATTTCTGAATTACTGAGGGAAAGATAAATAACCTGTCTAATATCAAAGTCAACAAATTCAGTTATTCTCACTTCTCAGCCCATGTTACAAATAAAAATACAATACTGTCACATAGCAGGTGTGCTACAGGTGAGCTGTGGTAGAGGGGTAAAAGTAATACCTTCCTAAAGGGCAGCTGATGTCATTACCAGGAGCACAGTCAGTGCTGAGGAGATGTGGTGGAGAATCCACAGGTACTTTCTAAGTATGGCATATGAATGTGTTACTTAAGAATATACATACAGAAGATAAGGAATAGATCAATGTTGAATTGTAATTCTTACATTGTTCTTGTGAATTTTTCTCTAGGTTGTTAGTCATGGTCTTGGGTGGAAGATAAGGAACAGGTCCCCAGGTTGACAGAGCTCTTTTGCTGGTATCAAACTGCTGTGTGAAAAATTCCTGGAGTTTCATTCCTATTTTTATCAGGTCTGGTGTGGTTGATCTTGATATCATTACTTGGAAAATATCCCACTTCAAATCTCCATGCACAAAAATCTCACTAAAGTATGAAACAGAATTTGTATCATAATTTCACAGAAGATATAAATAATACAAGAATGATTGTCCTCCCTGCCCAGCCTTTTCATTTGTACTAGTGTACAACATAAAGTCAATCTGTAGAAAAAATATGCACTACTCCTCCCATCCCTGAAGGTTATAAAAATGTTAAGGGCAGTCACATAAAGTTTTCAGAAGGCAGCATCCTAATAAATACCTTTTATCAGTCATGCTTGAATCCAGGGTGTTATATAGATTTACTTTCCATTCATCTTGAAGCTTAAGATCAGCATTGCTGAAGATACCCATGAGGATACTTGAGCCCATGTAATCAACCCGAGATTCAGTAGAACCCATGGTAATCTGTATTTTGTGACTGGGTTGCTGATTTGGATGTTCAGAAATATGAGCTAAATAAAAACAATAATTACTCTTCATAGAAATATTTAAAGGAAAACTTATCAAATTCAACTTTCTAAAACTTTTTTCCCCCCAATATAATGTTTGAGGCTATGTTAGTGTAAAAATTCAACATACCAACCATCTCCAAAGCATTGACATCAATAGTCCCACCAACTACTCCTCCTTTGGAATCTAACTGTGACCTTCCTAGACCAACAGACATGCTAATCTCTCGATCACGGTTACTTCCTACAGAAAGCCGGCCTTGACTTTTCAAACCACTTGTTGTCCAACTAAAAAAGAAAGAAAAGGTTGTTAGAGTGTTGGTTGTCTTGAATTAAAAATAGTACCTAAATCAGATTACTAAGTAGAAGATCCAATTTGACAGTGAAATATTTCTTCCTTTTTATGAGTCAGGGTCTTACTGTGTTGTTGAAGCTGGTTTTGAATAGTGAAACTCAACTGATCCTCTTATCCACACCTCCTGAGTGCTGGAATGAATGGCATATATCCACTATAGCCAGTTCAACACAGAACTTAACTAAGAACTATGTGGTAGATGTTTTAATATTAAAACTAATGAAGGTTTCTAGCTAGAAAATTACCCGATTTTCTTAAAATTTTCTTTTGGGAATATGTTTTGTGTTGTTTGTATTACAGTATCCTTACAATTAAACCATTTCAGAATAAAAAGTTTACAACATTTTACCTACTATATTTGCTGCCTCAAAGATTTCTACATTTAAAAGAGCTAAAACTGCTTTATAACATTATAAGAAAAATTAAACATTTTACTAAATATATTTTCTTTGTATCCAAATAGCTTACGTTGTATTTCCCATGACATTACTCATATTCATTTGAACATTTAGTTGTTTCAGGTTGATAGCAAATACAACAAGTGTCTCCCATGGAGTTCCTTGCTGGCTTGCTGCTTTGTTTGATTTGTTAACAGGAGTTGATGTTTTTGAAATTGAGTCTAAAGACAGAAGGAAAAAAACAAAAACAAAAATAAAAACCAATCAATGAACACTTAATCGCACAAAGCAAAACCCACTGATTTCTATAATCCCAAAGGTTTATACCAGACCAAATGTTTAGAATTTGCCATACTACTTCTAAACCAGGTGAGATGAGGGGAATTTTGGTGTGCGTGGGATACAGCTGCAAAGATATTTTAACACTTAGGATTTTCTTTATACAAGAGAAAACTCAAAAGTGTTTCAGTCAAACAGAAGACTCAAAGGCAGAGACCATTCTGAAATGCAGGCATTGGCTGGTTACCTGGCATTTATCTAATGGACCCAATGAGAAAAGTGAGTACTAACTTTGCTCATTATACTTTATTCTCGGTTGTGCAAAGAACTATATCATTTACTTTCATATATTCAGGCACGAACACAAGGACAACACAAACATGCAAGAGTTGGAAAAACATTGACTAAATAAGTGAGCAACTACACCAATATAAAGATTAATTTCTTTGTATTGAATCTTTTTTTGGTATATTCAGAACATTACTGGGATGTTTTTAAAAGCATCTGTTTTTGTGGACTACATTGACAATATGGCATCTCCTCACTTCCTATCTGTAAAGCAAACAGATATCCACAGCGCTCTTCTGTAGGCAGTATTTTGAAGTGTTTGGTTCTTACTGTTTTTGTGTTGTTGTTTTCTTTCCCTCTCCCTCTGACTTATAAAGCCTCAAGAATCCATCTCTAGTAATTGGGATAGAAACCTGAGAGTGATTAAGATTTTTAGCTTAGGAACACTCAAGGGCTACTTGTAACAAAAAGAGCAGTATTACCTCTTCGAGGAACTGAAGAGTCTGACACACTCCGTGATCTTATGGAAGCTGGGGACTTGAGGCTTTGTGCTGCTGTCCCTGGTGACATAGTACTGTTGGTCATGTGCTCATTGAACACATTGGGTGACTGAGGCATATGAGTGAAAGAGGCTGACTGACTTGGCTGATCCCAGGTCCTGCAATATGCTTTCCTGGATGACTCAGGAGAAAGGTGCTGGCTTACCCCTTCGATAGAATCAGGAGTCCCTGGACCAGATGCTGGTGTAACAGTAGAAAACAAACAAGTCACAGGTAAGAACATCAAGTGATAAAAGTCCTTTCACTCAGACACCAATTATAATTACATATTCTCTCCACTTCTGCAGTTTACAATTGTATGGGAGTAAACAATTTGCATAGAACAATACAATATTTTATTTAATTATGGCAGAAAATGAATGAGAAGGGAAACCAGATTGTTTTGGTCCCATTGCAGGTGAGAAAATAGACCCACTCATGAGATTTTTTTTTTTTTTTTTACATTTTCTACTGAACCAGGCCCATTGTATTCTTCACTTCCACAACCTCTACAGCTCAACCCAACAACATATGAGATCATGACATGGAGGCAAAATGGGAGTATGCCTCCAAAATTTTCATTTATCATGTTTTAAGTAACTATGATTACTTAGTTAAGTGTATATTGGTACTTCCAAATTTATAAGGATTACAAAATAGATATTACAGAATAAGATGTCTGTTAGGAGGTAATCTTCAAAAGGGTAAGGCATTTGTTTGTTTGGAATGCCCAGTGCTTGCCATTAGAGGGACTCAATAGACAATCTTTAGAACAAATGAATGAATTACACAGTATAGCTTACAAAAAAGTAAGTCAAAATCTGTGTTATCAATTATGGGTTTTGTTTACTTTAACCCTAATTAAAAGAAACTTAATTAAAATAATAAGCTTACTTGGCAAATTTACAGTTTGGTCTCCAAGGAATAGGCGCCTTGCAATACTTCTCCTATACCAGGCTCTTGGAAATGCTAGAATTTCACTGAGTCGGCGCATATCATACTTAAATGAAGCAGACCCTATATCACAAACAGCTGATGGAGAAATAAAGTTTGTTAGAGGTTAGAACAGACTTCTACAGCTTTTAACACTTTACAAGGTATTATCAAACATGGTATTATAACCACTATTCTAATTCATAAAATACCAGGATATATTGTATCTAAGGATTGATTTTATATCTTTCAAGTGACAGAAACAGTGCATTGTAAGATCATTAGCTTTGCGTCTTTTTCTTGGGGAGATGGCAAGTTAGGGCTCTGCCAGTTATCAGAGATGTTCTAGAGATTAGATATATAGCAAACTTTTAGCTTAACACAGGCCTCCTCTTGAATATGGGAAATAAATTAACAGTATGAGCTAGGATATCAACTTGCACAAAGAGAATTGCAAACCAAATAGCTGTGTGGAAAGAAGTACTTATTTCCCCTTTTGTTCCAGGGCAGAAACTTTCACATGAAAAGCGCCCATATGGCCACCTTCAGGGTTCTGTTCTGGCACCATTCCCCTTCTGCCTCTTTTCTCTTCTGTTCCTCTTCCACAGCTTCTTTAGATTGACTTGTTGACGATTTCCAGGGCACAGTGTCTGAGTTCATACTCGGAGACTTGGTGGCCAGATTATAGCCATTCTCACTTTAGTTTGTTTTATAATTATCTAAGTTGATTATTTACCACCTCCCCCCAAACCATCTAAGCTCAAAGCCACCTTAAATCCAGAGGCCATTGTTTAATTCTTTACAATAATATTTTAATTAAGAACTATAAAATGGAATACCAGATATATTGATTAACGTAGTGTCCATTTTGCTTGTAGACTTGCTCACAGACTGACTTTCAAAAAATGAGGCACCTCCTGAGCGCCTTATTCGAGACAAGCTCACTTTTACAAACTCAAGGTTTATACTTAATGAGTCTTTTCGACCAGTGACTGAAGTAGGTTCTTCATCTACATTCCCTAAGAAGAAAACCAAAATAAGAAAAACGTCCATATGTATGCATATGCACAAAGAGGTGTGTGTATGCAGACAAGTAATTAATGAAAATTATCCAGTATACTATAACATGTCACCAATCAAAAGCAGTTAAATTAGGGAAAATTTATAAAGAATAATCTAATGAGCATTTGCATTCTTCACAGCAGTTTAGGTAGGTCGAAGCCTGTAGAGAAGAGTAGTAGCAATTTTGACAAGTCACTCCAACAATAAAAGCTAGGATTTATTTGTATAAATGTAAGAAATATTCACTAATGAGGCCTGAATTTTAAAATGCAGATTTCATTTTACTAAGTGATGCCTTGATGATTTCATTTAAAATAACCAAGCATCACCTAAATACTTTAAAATTTTACTTTTTATGGACTAAAATTTTATGCAAAGTAATTTGATAATATATTTACATATGTAATATAAGAAAACTCTTGTATCTTTAGATATTATGATATATATATATGTCACTTTACAAGCACTCTTAAATTTTAAATCTTGTAAAATCAGTTTATCTGAATTTTGTTTCATATTTTTACTTATAAAATAGGGATTAAATTTATCAAAAGAGAAAAAAATATAAGCTTTAGATATTGGCTTATAGCTCTTATTTAGGGTGACATGGTCTAAGAATATAAGTCTTTGAAAAATGTTAACAAAAGACACAATGAACAAATATACCTAGTCCTCCTGATCCAGATGTGAGACCTGAAACGGTGGACTTCTGCTTCCCTGCACCATAAGGGTGAAACACATACAGGGAAAAGTCAGACATGCATGCAGTGAAGCTCAGGCCAGATGAACTGCTGCTGGAGCCAGTGAGATCTGACTGACTGCTGCTGTGTCGACTTCGGCCAAGTGGGCTGCCTAATCCTGATGAGCCTGTAAACAGGAGACGTCCCAACATCAAAAGTCACAACGAAGTCTACACGCACCACATGCTCTCAAAAGCCAAATGAGGTTATTTGGGTAAAATTTTAAGTTCAAGATAACCGCATGAAAGACAGGACCTTCCAATCTGAAGGCTCATTTCCTTTCAAGAGCTTTCATGCCTCTCTTAAAACTGGAGTTTAGGATTTCATTCACATATTTTGCTTTAATAAGTTCAACCTTGGCCCTTTTAGCATTTTAGACCAAATACTTCTTTCCAGAAAAAAAGAGCTTTCAGATTGGCAGGTTGTTTGCACTGTGTTTCTGGCTTCTCCACAAGTTTCCAGTTAACAGTCTCTCAGCTGTACTGGAAGGTACCTGCTGCCCTTGGTTAAGAATCATTATTTTAATGACATTTCAATTCTATTGTCAATCCCCACTCAAACTAGCCAATATTGCTACTGCTTATATTTGTATTTCTATATGAATATGGGCAAAGAGCTTTTAGTGAGGAAGAAGAATTGTCTCATCAAGAAATCCTCAACTGTACTTTAAAATAAAACCTTTCATGAAACAAATGAGGTACACAGAAAAATTTACCATTTGAAAATATAAGTGCTACTTGGTTAAATGATGAGAACATGTTTTCATAAAAGCATATTTCTTATTTTCCATTTTCCTAAAATGTAAGATCTAACACAACACAAAACATTCAAAAGCCCATGGACATGTGGATTATTAGTATTCTTATCATAGTGCTTCTAACAACATTCAAACTGAAACTATACCGTTAATTACTGTTAAGCTAAAAATATATATTGAAGAGGACTCATTCTACTAAATGGATGAAATATACTTACAACTTTTGTCTACTATAGATTTTTTTCCTACAAATGTCACAATTCTCTAATATTCTGCTTTCCTAAATCTATTTAAAACAGAGATGAATACTTATTAAAATTATTTAAAACATATTACTTGACTTTGTATAAGGCAACTTTATATACCTGGTATTCCAGCTTTGCTCGCAGAGGTCTTTGTTCCACTCTGAGGAGCATTACCACCAGGGGATAAGGTCTCTGCAGGGTATGTAGTCCCCAAGGTATCTAGTTCTCCTCGGTTTGAAGAAAACACCAAATCCAGAGATGGTAACTTCAGCATGCATTCTACTCTTGATACTGGTAAACAGCTAAATTTTATCTGTGAAGGCTAAAGAGTAGAAAACAAGAGAAGAAAAAGATTTCTAGGAATTGCATGGATAAAACAATTTCATATTGGATTCTAAAAGTTATATGTAATTTCCATTTTAACATACAGATAATCACCTGACATTTAAAAGCAATTAAATTTAATGCCACAACTTATAAAAACAGAAGAATGGCATAAAAACCAAAATGTACTTTTAGAATGGTACAACCTTTATGAAGCTAAACATTCAAGGCATGGAGGCTCATTCTAATCTCTACACTCAGGAGGTGTGGGGAAGGAGGTCAATCTAGAGTACATGCCTGGGCTACAGAGTTGACATCTTGTTTAAAACAAGCTAAGTATTTGAAGATTCACTGACATTTAGGATAATTTAGAACCTCATTGTTTTTACTAATCAAATCATGGGTTTTTTTTGGGGGGGGGTGGCAGGGTTTTTTCTCTGTGTAGCTTTGGAACCTGTCCTAGCACTCACTCTGTAGACCAGGCTGGCCTTGAACTCATGAAACTGTGCCCGCCTCTGCCTCCCACGTGCTGGAATTAAAGGCATATGCCACCACTACCCACTAATCAAATCTTTTAAAGGAAGTAATCTCATATTAAAACATTGAAAATACTGTTGTGTTAGTAACAAAGGTTTTTACAAATCTTCACATACTTAGCATATTTTACCCAGACCTTTAACAAAACTCCACAGTATCAGACTAGAGATCTTTTGATCAAACAGCTAATGCAGGAAATCCCTGCAACAGATGACACCAGTATTTCTTATTCTTAGAGATTGATTTAAAAATTTTACCTGAATGGTAAACTGAACTTGAAGTTTGGATACAAACATCTTTCTAATCCTCTTTAACAAATAGAGTAAATCAAAGGATAATATATATTTCTAAAGGTTTATTGATTAGATTTCATTAAAGAATAATATATTATAAAACTACATAGCTGTTACACAAACTACATAAAAGGTACTATTATGTCTTAATTGTGCTGTAAATCTGTTCAAAAAGAAGTGTAATGGTGAAAACAAAGAGTACCACACTAATAAAGAGATGAAATGCTTTTAAAAGGTTTATTCCTATATATATATATTTAATTTTTTTTCATAGAAGTTGAGATTCAAAAATGGAAAACTCCTCATCTATGAAACTTCTCAGAACAGTAAATATACACATACAGATTTGGATATACTTCTCAGGACTTAGCAACTCGCCACTATAGATATATCAAGAATTCATGAAACTGTGTCTCAGAAAAATCTGAAGGGATACTGAATTTCAAATAGAATATTTTTGTAGCATGAATATTAAAAACCTAGATATAGATACTGGGGTTCAAACTAAAGATCAGAAAAGCAAACCAGCCAAGCCTTTAGAAAGCTTATACCTCTGCCAAGGTTGGGGCAGTCCTGACTTCAACATGGCTGGAGACTAATTGCCAAGACTGAATGCCAGCTCTGAGATGCTGACTCCTGTCTTCATAACTCTCTAGTGCTGGGATTAAAGGCATGAGCTCTGTTTCTCTTTTGGAATGATTTACTCTCATGTAGCCCTGGGTGGCCTTGAACTCAAAGAGATCCATCTGCCTCTGTCTCCTGAGTCCTGAGATTACAGATGTGTGCCATTAGTGCCTGGCCTCTATGGCTGTGGCTAGCTTTGCATTCTGATCTCCAGGCAAGCTTTATTAGATCATAAACAATATAACACCACATATTTTCTTAATGAAGAAATGATACACATCACCTGAACTCGAACATAAACCACAACGTCTACAGGGAAGGAGGAGTAAGCAGACGTTGAAGAGGACACTAGGGATGTTGTTGATTCTTCCATCGGATCTGGGATTTCAAAATGTCCCATATCTTCATCTTGTGAACTGACTGCTGTTAAAATATTTAATTTCAAGTTTTATATCATATCAAGGGCAAACCACTAGAAGATCCCTATTTCTAACTGGTATTGACATAAGACATATCAGCACTAGAAGGTTGCTTTGAACTCTGTTTACAAATCCTTGCCTACTTAAATCTCATGTTCATTTCCCAAAATTAAATTCTCCCACATCACACAACATACACAAAAAACAGCACTATGTCTTATCTACAAAGAGACTCCCGTGCAAGAAACACATTAGCATAAGACTCATAATCATTAATGTTGTCACTATCTAGCTGTATCCTTGAATAAAAAAAAATCATAAAGCTTCACCACAGCTTAGGCTTTCCATTTGCAAATTGAGATAACTTCTCTGGTCCTACTTCAATGTATAATTTATTTTATAATGGAATACGTAACAATATATAATAGAACTGAGAAATTCTACAAAACAAGACCTAAAATTAGAACACATGAGGGGAATACTTACCTGTATAATTCCTTTCAATTGGTGTAATTGGTATAGTTTCCAGAGCCTTTTCCAGGAAGTCTAATAGACAAGGGCTAATAACCATTTCTTCTGGTAATGACTGAAGTGCTACCCAGGCATATAGCTTGGCTGTTTTTACCCCTCCACTTCCTTTTCCTTTGGCTAGAATGTCAATAAATATGAGGTACATTGAAAGAAATTCAATAAAATGTCCCAATAAAACATGGGAAGTTAATGAAAAATTAGAATTGTATAACTGTTTAAGTGAAGTACTTCACCTAAGAAAACAATAAAAATAGGCTGACAGAAATGATACATTAATTTTGGACTACAAATATCATTAACGATTTATTATACAATGTTATTCTTACTTGTGCTAGGTTATACATTATGTTTCAAATTTTCAAATTTATACTTTTGATAAGATTCTGGCTGGTGTTAGTTCATTTATTTATTTAAAAAGATAGCAAATCTTGACTATATGATTTAGTGAAGAGTGGAGGGAAAATATCAGCATTTGGATTTCTTATGCTTAGTATATACACACTGAGAATACTCTACATAGGATGACATGTCTCATTCTTCCTAATCAAGTATTTCTGCTTCATAAAATGTATAAAAATACATTAACAAAATCTTAGCTAACTTTGCCTTAAAGACCCAATTTGAATATTAGTTGTATAAATATAGCAAAATGCCCCAAATCTACATATATAGAACTTTCTCCATTTACAGAGTGGAATACTAGTATCTGCCTCATTCTTTAATGGATACCTATGTCTTATCAATTGAAAAGTGATAGGCACTAGACAATATCATCACAATTCTTATTTTAAAGAGTTTACATATCATGTGAAATTCCCAAATGAAGCTTTTAAAATAATTATTATTAAATAATTAAATAATTGTTGCCAGCTCTAACAATCCCTACGTTAGAAATTCTATATGTGTGTGATAAGTATCATTCAACCCATGTGGATATCACAACTGAGATGGGAGTACTTCTCTGACATTAAAATTAACATTCTTTGAATGGAATGATCAAAGGAAAAGCTGACTGAATCCGTAATGCTTTAATAGCTTAGCTTTAAAAGTCACAGACTAGGACAGGATGGAAAAATTTTTCTACTTTAGTCAAAATATCCAGGTGACCTAGCCAACACCTTGACTTCAACCTCATGAAAAACTGAGAGTTAAGATTTATCAAGCCAAAACTACTCTTTTTTTCCTTCTGTTTTCACCAATAGGGCACTGCAACAAGTTTTGGGAACCTGTTATGTCTTAAGAGAGTATTCATGTATGTGCAAATTTGATCCCTAGCTAACCATAGCTCCCAAACATAAATCACATGAACAACCCTTTGGTAAATATACATTGTTCTAAAAGTGTAGTTTATTTATTAAGATTATTCTAATGTAATAAAAATTTAAGAAAGAGTTTATTTAAAGTAGTTTTTTTGTACTTCCACAGATGGATTTTATATACTCATTACTGACAAATGTATGTCCTTTCTTAAACACAGGAGTTAAAAAGTCTCAACAGAGCAAACTGAATAACTGAAAATTAAGAAAAACTTGGTACAGTCTCAAATACCTGAAGGAATAGGTGGGGGTTGGGGAGGAAGTAAGGTGTTAGTCTTGCTCTGGACAGTGCAAGGTAAAGGAGGAGAAGAAGGAGATGCTGCGTTATCTTTCATACCATACAACTTGGACTCTTTGGAGAGTGTTCTAGGCAAGGACGATCCTCTGGAGGCATTAGGTGATTCAGTCTTTAATGTCTTAGAATTGTAATGCAACTGTATTAAAAAATTCAAAATAAAAATTTTGTAGATGAGAAAATAGAACAAAGTGTAGAAGATGTAGTTCAGAGGACATTGGTATAGGAGCCTGAAGACTTAGCTCCAGCTTTGTAAACTAGCATTAAGGTTCTGGAAACTATTGCCTTTTTATTTTTTAAATTAAAGATCTCAACCCAGACCATCTTTTACATTTGTTTTAGCTTAACAGTCTAAGATGCAATAATTGTAGAAATTAAAAAATATTATTTAACTGAAATTACAGTAGGTAAGATTTAACATGCCTACTATGAATATCAGTATCACTTCTTTCTACCAAGCTTTCACAGGGAAAGATATATGAGCAAAATGGTAAGCTACAATTTAAATATTCTTATGTTCAGACTATGGCTACATTAGCTAAGCCAGAAAGTTTCTTTTTTTTTTTTTAATAAATAAAAGAAAAATATATAGTAGAAAATAAACACTGTTATTAATAATCTAGTCTCTTATTACAGGCAAATAGGATTTTACCTTTACATCCACTCCAGGAATATAAAACACTGTTGTTTCTAAGTCGCTGGGCTTTGTCTGTAGAGAGGATGGCACTTTCTTGCCCGTCATTAAATGGGTGGTAGAAGCATAATTAGTTTGAAATTTTTTCTTTTTTGAGGGAGAATCTTGATCTAAACTCCTAGAACTTCGATCATAACTCCTACAGAAAAAAAGGAGACGGGTGTTAATTAAAAAGTTTACAATTGCATCACACATTAAATTAAATCGTGTGCTCACACAATTGGTATACTCTGTACCACTGAGCTAAAATCCTCAGTCTAAAGATATATTTTAATTAACAAATTTACCAGACTCTAAATCAGATATTTATTTCTAATTGCCAGAAATATGTATTTGTCCTAAAGAATTGTATGATATACAAATGACAATTATAACTATGATTAGTTGCTTTTAAAATTTGCAGTTTTAGACCGAGGAAAGGTTAGTGATAATTTATAATATATGAACAATGTTTCTAACTAATGGATTCCATTGAACTTTTCCAAGAAGTTTCTTACCTTCTTAAACTTATATCATCATGCTCCTGCAAAAGGGTGGTTGGGTGGAGGACACATTTCCCACTGTCAATTTCAACCCGTATATCAAGTTCAAAGTCAATATTTCTCTCAGTAGCTGTACCACTAATACTTCGGTTGACTGGTGTTGTAGGCCAGCGTTCAGTAAACAGCTGATGAACAGCAGCAAAGCCTGTTGCTTTCTTCCTAGAGGTATGTCTGCAGAAAATAAGACATCATTCCTTAGAGTAAACCCTCTGGTAGTGGATCAGTATTTATCCCTAGTATACGAATGGATTTTGAGAGCTCATTCCTCACAGAGGGGCACTCTCTCAGCCTTGATACACGGGGGAGGGCCTGGGCCCTGCTCCACATGATATGATGGACTTTGGAGATTCCCATGGAAGGCATCACCCTCCCTGGGGAGCAGAAAGGAGATGGAATGAGGGTTGGGGGGGGGGGTCAGGGAAGGATGGGAGGGTGCAAGAACTGGGATTGATATGTAAAACAAACTTGTTTCTAATTTTAATAAAAAAAGAGTAAACTAAAATCTTCCTAACAAACTCTTTCCCAATGTTATGTCACAGTCTATAAAGAAATTTTATTTTATAAAATAATAAAAATAAACTAACTGAATAGAAATTATTCAACTAGTTAAAAACCAAAGATTTTTTTTCTAGGTTTAATGGACAATTATGACCTGCCCATCATCTGCCACTAGGTGCTAGGTAATGAAGACACAGGCATAATTATAGCTATTAATGAATGTGAACACCAGTGTATGAACTACAGTCTATGTTGGAACAGGTTTCATTTCCACAAGGTATAAAGTCTAAATGGTGGCACTGTGATTTTATTAAAAAACAGAAGAACAGGGAAAGGAAGAGAAAAAAAAATTGCCAAAGTTCTTTTGGCATGTAGTGGAACTAAATACCACACATAATAGTGATGACACTGATCCTGATGTTGTTCCACAAGTTCCTTCATGCCATTATCCCAGCACTCAGGAGGCTAAAGCAAGAATATTGCAAGTTCCAAGCCAGATGACTACACAGCAGGAACTTATCCCTAAGAAGAAAAAGAAAAACAAAACAGCCCCCAAACTCTCCAACTAGATTAAAGACTTGAATATAAGACCTATGATGATAAAACTTAGGGAAAAATTTCTATGACACAGATCTTGACAATGATTTCTAGATACACAATTTGAAAAGCACTGGAAATAAAAGCAAAAACAAGACAAAATTACATGAAACTAACCAAGTGCTGTGTCTCCACAGGAAAGGAAAAATTATCAACAGGGTGAAAGGTGGCATATGGATTAAGACAAGATGTTATGTTCTAAAACATAAGCTAAACAGAAAAAAAAAACAAAACAAAAATTAAAACAAAACAAAAAATAACAACCAAAACCCAATTATAAAAAGAGCTTACAGCCAGGCTAATCCCAGTACTTGGGAAACAGAGGCAAGTGGATCTCTTGTGAGTTCCAGGCCAGCCAGGGCTGATACACAAAGAAACTCTGTGTACCAGGCTTTTTCTTTTGGGACATCAATCAGCTCTCAAATCATGACAGAGACTTCTTTTAGTTTTGAATGCTTAGCCTAGCTTAGGCACATTTCTGGCTAGCTCTTTTAACTTGAACTAACCATTTTCCTTTATCTTTTGCCTTAGAGCTTATTACCTTTCTTACTGTTGTATATCTTACAAGAGTCTGGCTGGTTGATGTCTGTCTGGCGACTTCTTCTGGGTGTGTCCCTCACTCTCTCCTGTATCTTCTCTTGTTCTTCCTTTTCTCTCGAGCCTAGATTTCTCCTCCTAATTATTCTCTCTGCCTACCAGCCCTGTCTATCCCTGTCCTGCCTAGCTATTAAACACTCAGTTCATTAGACCAATCAGGTGCCTTAGGCAGGTAAGGCAAAACAAATACAACACATTTTTACATATTTAAACAAATACAGTATAAACAAAAGTAACACATCTTTACACAGTTAAAGTAATATTCCCAGCATAAACAAATATAATACATATTTGCCCAGTTAAAATAATTTCACAACTCTGTCTCAAAAAACCAGAAAATCCAAAAATAAAAACTTAACAGCTTAAACAGACATTTCCCCAAGATGACATAACAATAGTCAACACAGACACATACAGATATATGAAAGGTGTTCACACTAACCATCAAAGAAAAGCAAACAGAATGGAAGAGACTGTTAAGATGACTATTAAAAAAAGCTGATCAGTCTGGACTACAGAGCTAGTTCCAGGACAGGCTCCAAAGCATTATAGAAAAACCTGGTCTTGAAAAACAAACAAACAAATGCTGACCAGAATTTACAGAAACTGGATCCTTCTCCATTGGTAGTAAGAATATAAGACATGTAACAATTAGAGGAAACTGATTCCTTTAATTACAAACACAATCACTCTATGACCCACTTGTAGATCCAAAAGAACTAAAACTAGGGTCTTGAAGATACATTTTCATGTTCACTGTGCCATTTTCTACAACAGCTAAGATGTGAAATAAGATATAAATGTTTGTCAAAAGGATCACTATATATGACTTAAATATATGACCTATAATGGTAAAAACTCCTAGCAATAAGATTATTCTGCCTTGAAATAAATACAGCATTTTCTCTAACACAAAAGAACCTGAGGTTATTAATTGAAGCAAAAGAAACTCCAGTCAAAGAAAAAAAGATTTCATATGATTCCTTTTTGAAATAGTCAAACCCACAGAAACAGGAAAGGAATGGTTGGTGCCACAGGGAACTCCCAACAAACAGTATTGTCTCATTTACTCAGCACAGACTGTACAAAACCTGCTATGCTGCACAGCCACAGAAGAAGGGTGCTATACTACACACTTGTACATCTCATACCGAATGTCCTTGATAAAAGAAAACATAAATATGATCAAGCTGGATACCTGGAAAAGAATATTAAATCAGTTAAATTTATTTTGAAATATTAAGTGTAAAAACAAACAAAAAAGAGCTACCTACACATTCTGTACAGAAGAAGCATCTGTCTGACTACTCAGAGGGCAAACTATTAAGAAAGAAAAGAGGGGCTAGAAAGATGGCCCAGCGGTTAAAAGCACTGGTTGCTTTTCCAGAGGTCCTGAGTTCAATTCCTAGCACCAGCATGGCAGCTCACAACCATGTGAAACTCTAATTCCAGGGGATCTGATGTCTACTTCTGCTTCCTGCAGACACTGTATACATATACATACAAATAAAACATCCATACATATAGAGTAGAAAATAAAAATAGAACTATATCAAGCAAAGAATATACCTAAACAAGTCTAAAAAAGTGTTTCCCTAAAAGCCCAAGTAAACTTTTGTATTTTAAGTACTACCAAAATAATTGGAAAATTTGAAAAGAAACCAGGACATACCACTGCAAAATTATGAGGCAAAATCTCAAAAATCCTTAAAATGCACAAGTATAAACAGACACTTAGAAAACAGAGCAAGCTACACTGACAGCATTGTAAAGATTACAAACAACACTAAACATTGATGCTGGAAGAAAAGGAAACAGATATTCTTAGAAGAAATAGAATTCTATACTTAATCCAATAATCAAACATGAGCACATTATGGTTCTTCCTAGGTTATTTAAAGTTACATGCTAGCAAGTAAATAAATAGGCCAAAATATGATAATATATGAGATTGCAAAGCTAGTGGCTTCACTTTGGGAAAAGGGTAAAGAATCATCTGAACTCAGTAGGAAGGCTGAAGATAGCAACAGTGGAAACTGAACCTTACTGTCATAGTTGCAGCAGAGCAGGCTTTAGAGGTGTGTGGATTATAAAGGTCTGTCTAGCTCCTCATGAGGGCATATTCTCAGTAAGATCTCACATATATATGCCTTTTATGCTATCAACACTATTTCGTCTCATTTCTTTCAAGAATGATTTGAAACCCTTATTCACTGCTACAAACTTCCCTTTACTATTCATTATTTTTCTCAACTATATGATACTTTTCAGTGTTTCCTTTTTATTTACTAAGCTCAGGAAGAATACATTTTTTTATTAAATTTATAACCATAGCTCTATTTCCATCTTATTGGCAGGTATTACCATAGAGAAATATTTGAAGCAATTTAAATAAACCCATTTAAATTAAGAAGAAAAATCATCATATAAAATTAAATCACATTAGAAATTATGGATACACATTTCAGTATTACTTTTTTTTGCTAACTTATTGTTATTATGATTTCATATTTTTGATACTGAGTCAAATGTAACCCAGGCTGGAGTAGAACTTGTTATGTAGTCCAGGAAGATCTTAAACTCCTGATCCCATTGCTAGAATTATAGGCATATGACATCATGCTTGCTCTGTTAAATATTAGGCTAGATAAAACGCCTTAGGTTTACATCTAAATTCTGACAAACCACTTAAAGGTCTTAACATAAAAGTCTACTCACGAGGTTTTCCTATAAATATAGAATCTTTCCCTCTCACGGTCTTCATCTTTTTCATCCTTCTCAGAGTCTTCACTAGTAGAAGATAGACTGTCATCTCTACGGCCATCTTCTGATTGGAAAGGAACACTTGGTGAAAAGCCTCCTGAGGTTTTGGGAGAGCTGAACACTGAACACGATCCTTCGCTGTTTGATGAGTAATGTGATGGACCTTCAATAGTTACTGACAAAAGATCTAGTTCTGTCTCCTCTGGAAACTGATTATAAAAAACAGTAAATAAAATCAGATTTGTTTATCAAGCTCTCTCTCAATTAAAGGAGAACAACTTTCATAAAAATATGAAAGATTAAGTATAAACATTTTAGAATCTCTGAGTTGAATTTCCTCATACTGAACTGAAAGGAAGGTCAGACTCAGAAACATGAATGGCACACCAAGGAAGCAGACAGATCAAACCACAGAAAGTCATCACTGACACTTGAAAATCACAGCCAAGTTTTACTTTAGAAGAACATAAAGTACCATCATATTTAATTAGTACACATAAGGCAGAAGCAGATTATGCAGAAAGAAAGAAAAAATCAAATATAAATCAGGATGGAAGAACAGCTCATGCTGAGCACAGTGACAGTAGGTACAGTTATTTCCTAGAGGAGTTTCTGTGGACAAATCTTTAAAATGGAGACTTCATGGATTGATGGTAGTTGTGTAAACAGTTGAGTAATAAAACATGTATCAATTACTTAAACCTAGCAATGTTTTTTTAAGTATTTTAAGTAAATAACTTGTTTAAATTCTGTATATCTAACTTGAGGTTTCACTGGAGGCCATAGTTTTTAAGTGTCCAAAACACCAGCAAAACTTGCTCTGAACTGATTTTAGCTTCCCAGCTAAAGAGTGCTGTTACAGTGTAATCTGAAATGATTAGCCCCAATAAAGTGCAACTAGCAAGGTAATGTAATTTATTATTAAAAAGTAAATGTTAATATATGATATAATCAAAACATTAAGTATATGTAGAAATCAGATGTTCTTCACTTAAAAAATAAAGGTGTTATTGAGCAAATAAATATTTTTAGAACACCTTTCAATTTTTAAAGTTGATAAATTTCTATAGATTACCTCTTTTCTTGATATTTATTTTATAAGACCTTCATAATATATTTAAAATTTATAATTACCAAGTCTAATATCTAATTTCATGATCTCTAACTCGAGATATTTAAAAAATATAACTGGAGTATACTATTATTTAAAAATAGAACTTACATTACCTTCAATTATTTTTTATATTAATTTGTGTATGTGTGTGAGGTAGAGTTGGGTGGGGAGTAGCACTCTTGTGCTATAGGTAAATCTTTGTCAAACTTACTATATCATTCTTTAAAAAAAAAAAAAAAAAGCTGGGTGTGGTAGTACACACCTTTAATCCCAGCACTTGGGAGGAAAAGGCAGGTGAATGAGTGAGTTTGAGGCCAGCCTGGTCTATGTGGCAAGTTTTAGGATAGCCAGGGCTGCACAAAAAAAAAAAAAAAAAAAAAAAAAAAACAAGATATGAAAAAAAAAAGTGTAAAAGTATTAATTTTCTTTTATGTGAATGTGTCTGGACATATGTATACATACCACATGTGCACAAAAGACTACAGAGGTCAGAAGAGGACATCAGACTCTCTGGAACTGGAGTTATAGGTGGTTGTGAGGCACCATGTTGGTGCTGGGAACTGAACCTAGGTGATTTCCAAGAGCAGCAAGTGCTATTGACTGTTGAGCTATGACCCCAGCCCCTGCATTACATTCTAGTTGCTTTGAGACCAAATAGAGTTTGACTAAACACAGTATAACTATGGGATCCATGTTGAGAATAAAGACAAGGAAACATATTTGTAGTGACTGCCAATTCTCTTTTTTAAAAAACTGAAATTTGAAAGAAAAATTTAGGCAAGATTAAATGTCTGGTGTTGTATGTGGGATAATGTATGTATGTATGTATATATGTACATATACATATATACATACATACACATATATTAGTTTAATGACATGTTCAGAGAAAAATTTGGCTTAAAATGTTAAGTTTTATAGCAGTAATTTTAAATGCATCTTTTTATTTTTTGGTGCTAGGGATCAAATTGAAGGTTTTATGCATGATGGCAATTATTCTACTAGTGAAAAGTATCTCTAATCCTGTTTTTGTTTAGAGATAGGGTCTCACTAAGTTGTTCAGGCTAAGAACAGCAGTAGTGCACATGATTGTAATCTGAGCATTTGGAGGCAGAGGAAGGATCAGGAGTTCAGCGACATAGTGAGTTTACAGCCAGTCTAGGCTACATGAGACCCTGCCTCAAAAACTGAAAACAAAAGTAAGTTATTCAGGCTGGGCTTGCCCTTCCTATCCTTCTGCCTCAGCCTGCAAAGAAGCTGAAATCACAGGCATGTGTCATCACACTCGGCTCTGAATATAACATTTAGTAAACACTAGTATATCACAGTGACTTAAAAGAACTGAGAGTTAATGATCAATCAATCAGTGTGCTGTTTGGAGTTAGATTTGACTTGAGTTTGAAGCACTTAACAAAGATTTCTGACTTTAAAATGACCCAATCTGTAGTTAAATGTAAGGGAAAAGAGATTGATTTCAGGATTAACAAATTGATAATAATTGACTGAGTAAACTGCAGTTTTAGAGTTTAAAATCTGGTTCAGTTGATTTGATAAGCTGATTAAAGTTTCTTACTTTTGAAGGTCAAGTAAAATTAAACTACATGGTAAATATAAAACCAAAATGGGGTACTAAGAAATACACATTAAATAAGAAAGAATTCCAAGAACCATAAATCTTTACATTAAGTATTTCTGAAGCTTCAGTTTAGCTTGAAAAGAAAGCATTTTGAAAGCAAATTTTCAGGGCAGTTAATTAGTTTCAAAGTAAAATTTTATGTTGTTTTTATAAGTACCTGAAAGTACCC
This sequence comes from Phodopus roborovskii, assembly GCF_943737965.1. Classification (NCBI taxonomy): domain Eukaryota; kingdom Metazoa; phylum Chordata; class Mammalia; order Rodentia; family Cricetidae; genus Phodopus; species Phodopus roborovskii. Next base: position 1,776,317 of record NW_026126433.1, read on the forward strand.
TTGCCCTGAAGAGCTGGACTGTGGTGAACTTCCCCACACTGTATTTTTCAACTTAATTAAAATAATAAGAAAAGAAAACTCATGAAAAAATAAAGACAACATAAACAAACATTCCTCAAACATTTTCACATAAATTTTCAAGTGCTATAGTTGGCCTGCCTTCTGGCTTCTACTATTATACACTATGAACTAAATATATAAATGTGTATTTTACATTAACAACTGCATAAGAGGCATAGTTTATTGTGGATCCTCACTAAGGAAAACTGTTCAACAAAACAACCCCTTTGTAAAGGCAAGCAGTTAAGGGATTTTTACTGTACACATACTTGGGTCATCTGCAGTATAGCAATTCTAGGCAGTGTCTGCTTCCTAAAGGTGCAGCTACTTCTGCTATGACAACCCTCACTTTTATCATAGGCAACAATTCATATTTTTAAACTGTATAACATTGCAAGTCTGCATTTTTTCTTTTAAGCTACTTAGCCACACAAATTTCTAACAAGTACTGTCTCTCTTACTGTATCCTGGATGTTAAAAGTTACTCTGGGTCCAGGAGATGCTGCATCCACACGGATTTCTGGGAGCTCATCAGTTTCTCCTATTCGAGAACTATAAGTAAAAAGTAGTAATTAAATAAGCAAAAATATGTAACACAAATATAAAACACCAATAGTTTCATTTTAAAAATCATTGGCTTTATAGAAGTCTTATTAATGACATTAACATTCTATTTCTAAAATTGACCTTATCAGATGATTTAATTTTGGCATTCCAAGTATTAACCTTCAACATCTGTGAAAAAGCCTCAATGTTTCAATTAACTTCATATTTTCTAAAACTAAACCATATAGAAAGAATTCTTGCTTTCTTATTTTTTTTTGAAGACACGGTCTCATGTAGCCTAGAAACCACTGAATAGCTAAGAAAGGATGCTCTGGAACTTCTGATCCCTTTGCCAGTCCTAAGAGCTCCATTATTGGTATGCATCATCCAATTTATGTGGTACTAGGGACTGAACTGGGGGTTACATACATGACAGGCAAGCACTCTACCAACTGAGCTACAACCCACCTCAGGAATTTATGTATCTTATTTTTATAGTGCTAACTTAATACTAAAATAAGTTTTTTAATGTACACAATCATCCTTCTTAAACTGATTACTTAGAAAGCAACCATCAGCACACAAATTTTCTTTTCTTTGGATCATCTGTAAGCTTATACATTAATCATATCTAAATAAATTTGCTTTACTAAAACTTTCTTACTACATTGAGGAATAAAACATTAGTACTTTCCACAAACCAATGACATATGATAGTAATTAGCGATTGCTATTTTACTAATAAGGATTTTTGTTGTTGTTTTGATTTTTTAACTATCCAATTGGAACATAGTAAAAATCAATACTGAATTTGTCTCATTAGTTGAATTACGTTTACCTTGTTCTCTCCATTCTCTTAAGAGGTGGTCTTCCAGAAGCTGAAATGCTCTTTGATCGGCTATAACTTGGCTTGTAACCTAAACCCCACTTATCCTTGAGGGAAGCAGCCTAATAAAATGGTAGAGGAAAAAAAAAAAAGTGACTCAAGGAAATTGTATTCTGATGTGTTATTTCACTACAGCTGAAAATAAAAACTGTTAGTTCTTTTACATCCAGGTGACTTTAAATGACATTCAGCATAGATGACTCAAAGTACCACAGCAATCAGCTATCCTGATATCATAATACCACTTAGGAAGACTATACAATGGAAGTAAGAGTCACTGGCTAACTCAACAGGAAAAGAAAATACTGAGGAAGGGAAGAGGAGTACAGAAACAAGGTGTGAATAAAGGAAATAATTAGAAGAAAAGAATGGGGAAAAAAATGAGCAAGAGACTACTCTATCATTTCAAGGACCATTTAAATTGCTCCTTTGCTGCAGATTTCTACTTCACTGTAGCAGAGGAAAGCAAGAGCCTGGAACATTCAGGTTGAGGTTCTGGGTGCTAAAAAGAAAAAAATTCTGATACAGTTGAGGACTCATGAAATGGAAGAGGCTAAAGGGGAAATGTTGAGTGAGACAAGTATTAAGAATGTAAATGACATTTCAATGGTATCTTTAATCATCTCTATCAAGTTTTATTTTTAGGAACCTACTACCAGATAAACTCCCTTAGAAACAGATGTATTACTTAGCGTATGACTTTCAGCACAATTTTAACTATGTAACTATACACTGTACCTTATACTACTCACAGAAAATAGCAACTGATAAATTAAATGGATTTTCTCTTTAAATAATTTAGAGAACTTGAAGAAAGTTCTCTGGGAATTAGATTTGACTGAGGAATACCTACAATCTTCACACAGATCCCTTTAATGTATGGATAGCCCCCCCCCCCAAAAAAACCCTCTTATTTTGGAGCAGTTTTTTTTTTTTTTTTCTGGATTATAGTCCCACAAAAATCTGACCATACAGAAATTAAAAATCCTTCCAGAGCAGTTAGAGAAAGTAAAAATGCTGCTCCAAGGATTTAAAAAAGCAGGTAAATACATAAAAAAAGAGTGTCAGCTGATAGAACAAAATTCACAAGTGGAGAATGCATAAGGACAGTGCCATAAAGACAGTGCTGGGAGGGAAATCTAAGGCTTGGTACAAACAATTCTAATAGTTAAAAATGCCATCCTGCAGCACAGTGAGAACTTCTTCAGGAGTCTGACAAGATTCCTTCAATAAACACCGGAGGAAGAAACTCTTCAAGCTCTCAACAAAGGGAAGGGGGGAAAGGAATGTTTTGAAAATCACCAGAGTATAGTTCTACTAAATATGTCCAAATTTTTGTGTGTACAAATCTCTTATTTAGACTGGGTTAGTACTTGCATATATGACCTACTAGAAACTTCTTGCATAGTCTGAATGCCTAGATTATTTACAACACTAGTATGATAACAAACACAAGGTAAATAGCTGTTACAGTATGTTGTTTAGGGAATAACAACAAAAAAAATAATCAGTAAATGGTCATTACAGAAGCAATCATGTTTTCTAAATACTTTTCATCTGTGGCTGACTGAGTTCAAGAATATTGAACCCACAAATACAACGTGGCAACTGCAAAGTTTTTCACGTGGCTTGGCCTTAATAAAACCTAGCTAACCTGAACCCAATCTGATCTGACTGACATTGTCACAGCATACCAGACAAAGAAAAGGGAGATACTGAGGTCTTATCAGCAATACTCATATTGTCCCTTCCAAACTGGCAGGATGAAAAAAGGACAAATGTCTATGAAGGTCACAAACCTAAGCACAAAACCCAGAAGGAAGTTTAGAGCAAGCAGTTGCTTTCACCTGGTATATCACGTCTAGCTATCAGGAAAAAATTACAAAACATACTAAAGGTAAAATGAAGATCTGAAGAAAAAAAAAAGTCAGAAGCAAACATGACAAGAGTGTTAGAAGTATCAAATTAGAATATTAAAAGCAGTTTTACCTAATGTGTTATGGCTCTCATGATTAAAAAAGACTGTAAGAGCAGCTGGACAATAAAACCAGAGGTGAAAATTCTAAGAATGAGCAAAAAAGAAAAGAGTAGAGATGAATATACTAACAAGAGAGAATATTAGATGAGGGTATTAATAGGCTGAACATGCTTAGAGAAGAATCCACTGAGACTGAAACAAATTCACATAAACTTCATAAAGTGGTGAGTAAAGACAGTGGACACTAACAGGACCAGACCAAACAAACAAACATCCCCAAACCAGACCCTAACAGAATGCCCATGGCATGAGGGAAAAATATAAAATGCACACAGATGTACAATGGCAAAACCAGAAGGGAGAGGGAAGAGAGTAAGTTATTAACCTTTACAACCAGACCTCTCTGTGGACTGGGGCAATCAGGGAAGGCACCTGAGGAGAGGTGACATGTTTTAGTACCTCCCCCACTATGGGTGGTATATCTGCATTCATGGTGGATGCCCTCCCCTGTTGCTTAGCCATCAAGCAACCCAATGGCTCTGACTCTGTAACCGAACTGTCAGTGACTAAGATTTCTTTAGCAATGTAAGATAACAAATCACAGATATAGAAAATCGAGGAACCAAATAGGATAAAAATTAGGAAAACTACACAACAAAAGATAAATATATTTAAAAAAAAAACCATAAAACAAAATTGAATGATATCTCAATCATTGAGAAACAAAGAAAAATTAACACATCCCCTCTCACCACTCTTTTTCAACAGTGCCCTAAAAGGAATATAGATTAGGATTGAAGAAATGAAGTTCCCTCTGCTCTTGATGTGACACAATGGTCTATATAGGAAATACAGAATTGATAAAAATTGTCCTGTAATTTATAAACAAGTATCTCAAGATTATAGGATATAAAATTAATATATAAAAGCCAATTTGCTTTTCTAAATACCAGCAATGAACAAAGAGAATGTGAAATTTGCAACACATTATAATTTATACTTATCCAACCAAAAGTAAAATATTTAAGCACAAATCTTATACAATGTATACAAGAGCTATTATATGAAGGAAACTATAAAACTCTGATGACAGAAATCAAAGAACTTAAAAATTGAAGAGATACTTTATATTCAGTAGTCAGATATAATACTGTTTAAGGGTAAGGAATGACAAGGGAAAACAGTGGGGTTTTAGGCAATAAATACTGTGTATGCAACAGAGAATATATGTCTTTATATGTTTGTTCTAAATGGCAGAATGCACAGCACCAAGAAGGAACTCTCCTGTAAACTATCAGCCTTGGAAATCGTGTACATGTAGGAGCATCAGCTGTGGTAAGTGCAATACTCTCAAGGAGAATATTGACAGCAGCTGATACAATATATGTGTGCAGGGAAATCTCTGTACATTCTTCAGAATTCTGCAAGGAACTTAAAATTGCTCTAAAAACTGTGTTTTACTAAAAAGATAAGTTAGAAAAAGAGAAATTATAGAGGTAAATATTGAAAAACTGGAAGGAAAGACATGAAAACGATTGCATATTTCTAAGAACATACATTAAGAGGTTAAAAAGCCAGTGTGAGTTCATGAATAATGGGAACAACACTGGCTTGGGCCTAACTGCAGACTTCCATTGCCTGACTTTGACTTTGAAACTGGTTCCATCAGCATTGCTAACTACATAAACTACTTGACCTCTCTGTGCCTCAGTTTCCTCTTTTTGAAATAGAAGAAAAGGTTACTTCACAGAATTATTGTGGAGATTTATGGGCAATTAAATGTAAAGTGCTTTAAATAGTGTCTGTCCTATTATTACCAGCTTAAATAAGAACATAAATACTGTTACATTTCAAAAAGTAAGCATTTAAAAGTAGTCTTCTGAAATTTTAAGTAGGTACTCACTCTCATACTGGATCTCCGTAACTTTTTACGAACATCTCTTCGAATGTCATTCACAGCCACAGACTCCAGCTGTTGGTAACGCTGAATTTCCTGATTTATGGTTCCCTCACTCGCACCCAATTTTCTAAAGAGAAACAAAGCAAAACCAAAAAGAAAATCAAAACAAAAAAACCAATCAAAGAGAGAGACCGACCACAAAAGAGGGAGCCATTATAGGTTTGAATTGAAAACTGAACCTAGAGAAATGTCCAGAGACCTACAAGATTGACCCCAACTAACAATTTGAACAACAGTGGAAAGGTTAGTCAATGACTAACTTATCCATCATCATGGAGCCCTCATCTAGTAGCTGATGGAAACAGAAGCAAACACCCATAACTAAACACTGAGCTGAACTGGAATCCAAACGCAGAGAGGGAGGACAAGACCAGGCTGCAGAAACACATAGCTGACCTGAACAAGAAGGAGCTAACCAGCCCCCAGACTGATAGCTGGGAATCCAGCATGGGACTGACTCAGACCCCCTTGAACATGGGTCTCAGCTAGAAGGCCTGAGCAGTCTAAGGGACCTCAGACAGTGGAACCAGAATGTATTCCTGGTGCACAAAAGGACTTTGGGGGCATATCCCCCATAGAGGGATACTGCCTTAACCTAGAGACAGGAGAGAAGTCCTAGTCCCTATTTCAAATGACTTGACAGATGTAGATGACCCCTGCTGGAGGGCATCACCCTACATGTGGAGTGGGGGGGGGGGTAGGTGGGAGGGGAGGGTGGTCAGGGACATATGAGGGAGGGAGAGAAGGAGGAAAAGGGAACCAGGATCAATATGTAAAATAAATAAAAAAGAAACCATCAAAATGGAGAGATTATTGTAAAGAAGCAAGTAAGTAAAACTTGCTTTTTAGCTGTTCTCTTTTAGTTCTCTCATTTGTCAGAGAAACAAAGAACAATATTTGGATGGGCCAAAATTCCTGCAACTTGAACACTCATATCTGTAAAATTAAAAACACCCACTTGTTGTGGGATATTTGTATACTATGTGAAGATGTGTGTAGTTGGTGTAATAAAAAGCAGAATGGCCAATAGCTAGACAGGAGGTGTAGGCGGGGTTCCAGAGAGAAGGGAAGAGAAGGAAGAATCAAGGCACATGAGAGTCACCAGTGGGACAATAAAGAAGTTGGGTAAAGAGTACAGATCAAAGGTACCTGAGCCATTAGGCAGAATGTAGATTTTAAAAACTATTTTAAAAACTATGGGTTAGTTAAATTGTAAGATCTAGTTAGGGAAAGGCCTAAGCTAAGGCCAACCTTTCATAATAGTAATCTCTGTGTCATAATAGTAATCTCTGTGAGCTGGTGGCCCAAAGAAAATTTGTCTACATCCACTATCATTTGAGGAAAGACTTATACTCTCTACTGACTGATATAGCAAAATGTGAGAGCAATCTCATGCAAACCAAACACTCACTCTGAAGAAATTTGTATATATGATTTTGGAAGAATAATATATTTTACCTCAAATCATTTTTCTCCCTGACGATAAAACTCAAATTAATGGAAAAGTAGATAATTACATGAAAATTTAGAGAAGTTTTAAGGTCATACCTTTCATTTTTCAAAATTCCTATATTTGTGGGAAGTCCTGATTCAACAACAACAGTAACAAAATCCCCACAGGTAATAAATATTTGAAGATTAGGAAAAATGAGGCAGGGCCACCAACTTTGAGAAAATGAAAATTTCAAAGTTTATCAAGAAGAGTATTCTTCCTTGTACAAGAGGTATTTAGTAAGATTACTAAGGCAACAGATTAAAAAAATAAAAGTTACTGCTGATTATTATATTACCTCTAAATAACTGTTAATATCAATAGGCAAGACTTAAAAAACAAAAACCCATAGACTTTGAATTCACATTTATATAAGCATAAATCTCAGTTTTTTACTCTGAGATAATTTTCTCATCAGTACATTTGGAAAATGCTATTTAACCTCACAACTACACTGTGAGGTTTACTGTGAGACAGCATGCCACACCAGAACAGGTACCCATAAATGCTTATTCTTAATTCTTCAAAAACTCTTCCAGAAACAAGGTTAGCAAACTAATACACACATACTCAACTATGCATGTCAATACATACAAGCACAGGCATGCACATGGAATTGTGCACATGTGATATAAAGTCAGCCATTCACTTCACAGAAATGAGTTGTGAAAACAGGAAGCTAGGATTCCAAGCTTAACTTTATTACTGATGAGCTCAGAAAAATTACTGTACTCCTTAGAGTCCTGATGACTTTACTGATAAAAGGTTTCCTCCATCTTTAGCATCCTATTATTCTATTACTAGAGAATGCTATAATTAATTTAAATGACTTACTTAAGATCATCTATCACTTTGGCCTGTTCGTTCAGTTCTCTGATGTCTACTAAACGTTTCATAATCTTTCTTCCTCTGGGTTCTCCTGGCTGGCTAGAAGAAGTTCCTTGTCTTCGATAATCTATAGCTTCCTAAAAAATTGAAAGCATACATGTTAATACCACTTTCAGTTCATACAAACAATCTATACTACAAAATTAATGCCTCAAATCAAAGAAAGCATGCAAGAATCAAAGTCATCTATAGCAGGTAAGATGATTGCAGTTCTCCACTGATTCAAATCCCCTCATTTCATAAGAAACCTACTGAGTTGCTACCTACGTTTCCCCATGAATGTGCTCTGCACGCTTTCAAATGGGACTGGCTAGACTGAGGGGAGCCCCGCATCTCTGAATCACACAGATACTCTGCAGGAACAGAATAGCGCTGATTTTGGGGCGCCAGACCTAGTAGGTGATTTACAAGTCGCTGCCCAAAGGTGAGTTTGTGGCCATCTCCACTTACTGTACTTCCATCTGAACTCTAAATAATAAACAGTATTATTAATTTAAAATTACTTTAAAAAACAAAACTATTTTATGATACAACGTATTTAAAATCTCTTTACAAATCAAAACCAGAATGAAATCTTAAAAGTCACATTCTTTTTGACTACTAAGTAATTTGATACTACAGAATAAGCAGTACAGCTGGAAGAACACATTTTTACATGTTACAGTGTAAGCATTTTGCTTTTTAAAAGACTTATTTGTAAAAATCTTTCCTAAGATATTGTTTCCAGACCATAAGACCCATACATTTAGCATGTACAACTCCATAGTTTTAGGATATCTAGAACTTACAGTTACCTCCACACTTTCAGCATTACCCAAAAAATCTCCTCTCCTTGTAGCAGGCCTTTCCATCCCTGTTCTCAAACCTCATCACACACCCTGACTGAACACCCACTTGATCCACTTTCTGTGTTTAGATTTAACTTATCCCTCTTTCAATGTTATTACATTACATTGAGACTAAGGCACATTTCATAATTGCATTATTATGAAATACACAACAACACTGTTGTGTGCAAACCCAGAAACCACCACTTCCTTCCTTTTCTCCACAAATAGCAATCACAAAACACACAATAACACCAAATTAATCTGGTACCTGACATAGGAAAAGCCTGTCTTGAAATTACTGCACTTACAGTATGGATTGTGGGAGACATAGTATCAACTTCATCTTCATCTGACAAGTCAGCTATGTTCACTGAATTGAGGTCAGCAATGTCATCTATGTCTTCCTCTCCTGTCAGTGTTGTAAGGGTATTGCCCAGAGCATTAAGTCTTTTGCCAATGTTAGGGTCCATGTGGACATCGATCCCACACATTTTCCACAATACATTGAGAGTCCATGTTCCAGCACTACTACTTTCTGTTTCAATAAAGAAGTGGCATATAAAAAAATATTCTAGGAATAATAGTATAAGCAATTCTGAACTGTATGATGGCCTTTCACAGCAAGAACTGTCCAAAACTCCAGATAGTGAACTGGTTTCCATGAATACAGTGTGCATCTACCTCTTCTGTACATGTTATTTCTGAGCCCAATTGATTCCCCCTACCCATGAGAACAGCAGGAACCATCATAAATTCATTCATTAGCTACAAGTAACTAAATAACTGATCAAAGTGAACATCAAAGCTATAAAAACAAAGATCTTTCTCTGGACCTGAGAAAAGGTGGGTCTTTTTTAAATGAGAAAGTAGAAATGAGGCCATAACCTCTTTCCATTCATGTGATATCAATTAAAGCAAAGTAGCAAAAAACAAACAAACAAACAAAAACCAAAAGAAGGAACCAAAAACAACAACAACAACAAAAAAGAAGCAGCAAGAGAGGAATAAAAGCCAAAGCTAAATGGGCCCTGGTGACAGATACTGGTTCTAGTTGTCCCCTCCCTTCCCTGACAGAATTCTTAAATTTAGCATCCTCTGCAAATATCCTGCGATAAGATCTTGCTTTTAGTTAAGCTAGTTTGAGTAGCTTGTTCTCACTAGTAAACAGACAGTCCTGGTAAAGACATGTATCCCCTTCTCCCAAAAGGTATGTTTGCTCAGTCTGTGGCCTTCTAGCAGTGATGCTGGAAACTGTCCTAAATTTTTAGTCCTTTGTTACTGGGAATAGCAGGTGCCTCTTGAAATAGCTCATTCAGGATGAACATTATGGATATAGCTGGAAGAACATAAAGGAACAGTGAAAAAAGGAAAGGATCACTAGAAACATTACTGGCTTCCATCAGTCTATGCCTCTCAATATCCTAAGAGCCTTTCAGTAAATGTTTGCCTTTAGTATGCCCTGTTATCTTTTATTGCACGAGAAAAAAAAATTGACAGTTATCTTTTAAGCTGTGACACCCCAACATTTACCGCCCAGCTGTTTTCCTATGCCTTACTGCCTTGAGTAATTCCTTTGATGGCATCATCATTTGATTTCTTGCTCAAAAATATTTAATAGCCTCCCTATTCACCAACTAATCAACTCCTGAATTTAGCATTTGAGACTTCCCATCTTATTTTCACCTAACTCTATTTCAGTCAAAGTGAAAGGTGAACCTACCAGCTGCGGCTTGTCCTGTAGTCCTTGAACAAACTTCATAGGTGCCATCTGGAACAACACCTGTACAAGAATGACCCCAATACATTTATCAATAAAAATATGCATGTTTAAACACTGTATCACATGCTTTATCCTAAAGACATTTACCTAAATACAAATGGGATTTCGAGCTCTGCTATGCTCCAATTCCTTCCCACAAAAGAACCCTTGAACTCATCCCTGTTCTACAAGCATTCCATTATACGATTTTAGCAACTTACCCTCAGCTTTGGCTTTACTTGTGGCATATAGTTATTAGAGTCACATTACCTGGTCACCTCTAGATGGCTTTCTACCAACTTCTGTGATAATTTGTGACATCATGTATATAATACACACACACACTTTCTCTGTTGCTGTTTTTTTTTTTTTTTTTTGGACAGGCTCTTGCTATCAGCTTGCCCTGACCTTGAACTCACAATCCAGTCTCAGGCTTCCAAGTACTGGGATTACAGATAAGGCACCAAACCCTGGTAAAAACACTTATTAATTACAAAAATTTTACATTTATTTATTATGTGTGTGAACATGTATGTACACCTTTACAAGTGTCATGACATGAGTACAGAGCAGGACTTAATTCTCTCTCCTTCTACCTTGTGGGTCAGGGGTGAGGGGGGTGGGGAAGTTTAAACTCACCTTAGTAGCTTAGCCAGTAAAGGTAGGAATATTTTAAGAAGGGAAGTCATTGAAAGACAACTGACAATTTAGAACTACCGTATTAGGTAAGAGATAATCTGTTATTTTAGTCATCGCTTTGCCAAAGAGCATTTTATGAAAAAAGGAGCTAACTGCTATGATGTCAATCTCATGACTTTGGACCTAAGGCCAGAAACATACAGGATTTTAACTACCACCTAACATTAACATGGTACCTTAAACTTAATCAATGAAGAATATGCTATCTTTAAAATAATCTCTAAACAACATAAGTTGCAAAGAAAGAATTAAGGTCACTTTCAGTAAGCCTTAATGGAAATAAAATATCAATCTAAATTTGATTACAGTCTTAAATAAAATGTCCTTTTATAACTGTGGGAATCCTAAATTGGCATTCACATGTACTTTAAAGTTGGGATGACTTGCCTTTTCTAGGCACTTTGATATTAAGTTTGTCTTCCCTTGAAAATTTTCCAAAATGAAAAAAATTCGCAATTTGGGCACACTATTCTTTGTGAGAAAGGATCAAGGCCTTTTGAGACAAGTCACCAGGGCCTCATGTTTTAGTCCAGGCTAGCTTCAAACTTCTGTATAGCTGAGGATTAGCAGGCTGACCTTAAACTCAAGATCCTTTGGCCTCTTTGTCTGGAAGTCTGTGATCACAGGCATGCCCACCATGGCAGTTTTATGTGGTGCTAGAGATCTAACCCAGAGTTCCCTGATAGTAGGCAAGTATGCTTATCAATTGAGCTACATCCCCAGCCTTATTATGCTCTTTAAAAGACTTAACTTTAAAAAATTACATTTGTATATTATGGATGTCTACCTTGTCAATTCTGAATTACAACAAAGGCAAGATGTAGCTTCTGGTACAAGTCAAAACAAAGACTATATTACTACCCTTTCAAATTCAGGCATACTACACAATGAAAACTTTAAAACTTGAATATCAATTCTTTTCTCCACCAAATATAAAAATTATATACAAGTATCTCTCCCACTAGAAACTATAAACTATTAAACAAATTTTTCCATTTTATCATTTTGAATTCATATATCAATAAAGCAATTACTCTGCTCACCGTCCTTCCAATTTTCTTCCCCAGAAACAATAGTGAGCTACAAAAGTCAATGCTCTTCAAAGTCTAATCCAGTTATTCTGAATATCAGAGATCAATCAGAATGACAAGGTTCTTAATCACTAAAATATATACTCAGGTATTGAATAAGTATGTATTCATTTTAATTTGTTTTCAATTCTGAGAACAAGGCCTATTGTATTCTCTAAGAGGTAATTTTCCTTATTATTAGGAAATTGTTTATTTTCTTTCCATTTACAGTGTATTTATTTTAATTAGTGCATGAAAACATTCAACAAAAACCAGGTTTAAATTAGTTTCGCCTTTAATTTGGAAAAGTAGTAAGTTATAATGATTCTATAAAAAGAAGTTGCATAAATGATGGCAAACCACCTTCTAAAGAGTATCTGGATCACAGGCTTGGTTGAAGATTTCAGATTCATCATCTTTTAGATTCTAAATTACAAAGAATGGCGATACTGTAGTATCTCTGCTGTGATACTTAAAAGATATTAAAAATGATACAAACAAACCTCTCTACATTCAAATCGGCCCATACATGAGCAGCAGAATTGGAAAAATTCACAATAATACTCTCAAATTTTAGAAACTTGGGCCATGTTTTTCCGTTATTCCTTGTGCCATCAATAATTAAAGCTGGAATTCTAGTCTAGATTTATAGTCTACTCTGTTTAGTGAGTTGGGTCTTGCAGTTATCAATTTCTTTCAGAATCATTGGAACAAAGATGGTTTATCTGGTCATTCATGGTTTGTCTATGGGAAAAAACAGGGAGTAATAAAAGCCTCAAATGTGTAGAAGTCTCTGCCTCATGAGAAGGTTGAATTTATAGGTTTTTACAGATGTATTTTGCTACCTCTAATAATAAGGGTTACAAATAGCCCATATTTCATTTTTAAAGACATCCTTATATCTGAACATCCTTTCTTATCAACACAGAGACATTTTAGTTTTTTATAATTAGAAACTTCATGTAGAAAATACACATGACTCACAAGCATTCATTACTAGATCTCCACGGATTTCTGGTTTCCAGTCATCCCACGATGTTTCAAAGCCATCAGCAAAACGGATACAAAAGTTCTTGAAATGGCCTTTGCTAACCAGAGACTCTGAGGAACATGCAGTGATGAGAGTACTTTCAATGGTTAGCACGAGAGCAGAGCCAGTGTCAAGGTCTCCAGTGTGATTGGACTGAAGGAATACCATAGGAAAAGTGAGGCAAAAAGTAAATTTAAAACTTTTTAAAACTACGTTATTTTATGTGTATGAATGTTTTGCCTGCCCATAAGTATGTGCATCACATGTGTGTCTGGTGCCCACAGAAGTCAGAAGAGGGCTTTAGATCCACTGAACTAGAGTAGAGTTGCAGGTGGTTGTGAGCCATCATATGGCTGCTAGGAATTAAATCCAGGTTCTCAGAAGAACAATAAGAGCCACTTCTCTAGATGAGATTATTTCTAAAATTTAGAAATCTTTATAAGAATAAGATCTAGAAAGGGTCAAGTCTAGAAATCCTCAATATAAAGCAACTTAGAAAAAAAATAGTCTTTAAACATTCAAACAAACACATTTTCCTTGTGCATTTCCCCTTTTTAATATGTAAAGGACTAATTATCTATTTCTCTAGCCTCTGCTTAAATAATGGGGAACACTCTCACTGTAATAACCAGTTCTTGTGTGTATAACTTCCTGAACCCTGTCATCGTGTCATAAAAAAGCTGCCATGTTTCAACTCTTTATAGACACAATCAACACTGCCCATCTTGAACTCTAAGTTTCTCTTAGCAATGTTTCTCCAAACAGAACTCTAAATATGAATTCATTCCATTCACAGGCTCATCTCTGCTGTGACATTTAAAGTATTAAAAGTGACACTGAAGGAAAACTGTAACAAGAAGACAGCATCCTTGCCTATCCAATTACCTATATAACTTGCAAATTTCTTTATTATTATTTAACATTCATACTTAATAGTTTGTAAGTAAATTGAAATTCCCTGTCATAATACAGAGCACCATATTAAATTGCATTCTGAAATGTCCCTTCATTTCTACTTTATACAAAGATTTCTTTGCTTAAAAAAAACAAACACTGAGAATATTTTGAAGCTTATTTGCAAAAACAACAATTAAGAGTATTTGTTCAAGTTATAAACTGTTCTACTTAAAATTGTTATATTATACATTCACAGAAATGTGAGTAGAAATATCTGGTTATCAGCCCTGGAATAAAGCCTCCTATGTTTTGATTTTTCTATACCTGTGCAGTATTTGTTATAGGGAGGCAAATCCCTAGATCATTCACAGTCAGCTGGAGGAAGAGAGTCCCAAAGGCCTGGGCTGATGTTTGCTGGATACCAGGGAGCATGTCTACAACTTCCTTTGTAGCCATATGAATATCCTTATGTAAAGCCATTCGTTGTTCATTCCAATTGTCATAGGCAGCCTTATAATTCAACCAAAACAGCACAGCTTTTGCAAATTAAGAACAGGAAGAAAATTAAAGTCAATAATAAAAGTGATTTATCACAGTTAGTAAATTTCAAATACTTTAATTCTGATGATTAATAATAATTACTAGTAAAAAGTACTCCTAGCAAACTGAAGTACTAGAATTGTAATGAAACTAAAATGATATAGTCATGAACAAATAAAAAATGAAGTAGAATACAATGGCAACAGAAAGAAAATCCAGGTCCACTTATCCTTTCAATATTGTACAATTCCTATTACACATCTGGTCCTGGGAGGAATAATAAATGCAAACAAACATGGCTCTTGACCTTAATTGTACAGTTTATCTTTGATATTGGTCTGACTGAGAAATGTACCCATTAGGCCCTTGGTATTTAAATTCTTGGTCCCCGGTTGATGTTACTATTTTCCAAGTTATAGGAATTTTAGGACCAGAGACTTGCTGGAGGAAATAGCAATTGGGGGTGGGGGGGAGAATTTATAGTATTGTCTCATTATAGTTCATTCTGGGTTTCTTTTGTGTGGTTGTGATATGATTTCTTAAGTTCTTGCTCGGGCTGCCTGCTGTCATGCCTCTACAGCTATTATAGACTATCCCTCTGGAACCCCAAGCTTGCTCTACAAAAAAGTCTTGTCTGATATGCTAGGCCAGGAATAGAATGTCTGACTACAAATGGTGCTCAAATGTTTGACAAGATTTCCACATAAAACATGAGAAAGCTTAAAAAAAAGAAAGGAAGGAAGGAAGGAAGGAAGGAAGGAAGGAAGAAAAGAAGAAGAAAAGAAAGAGTATTCTAAATATACAAAAAACCAGCTTCTTGGTAGCAGCATTTTCTTGGGTGGGATCTCTGTTGGCTGTGAGCAGAGGCACAGCAATGCAGCTTCCAGGTTTGCTCTGGCAATATGGACAGATCTTTTGGGAAGTCCTGCTACCAAACACTTAAATGCAGTTTATGAGCAGCAGGTGGCATGTTACTAGATGGTGGTGTGGACACAGAAACTCCCGAGTTGGGGCAGTAAATGTGGCTCTCACTGGTACCTCTGCTGTGAAGCTAAGCTCTCAGAGACCAAGAAGCTGGGCACAGACAGCATCCAAAGCTGCTGCACTGGTCCTAAACATGCTGCTTAGCAGTTTAAAGACTCAAATGGTCAGAAAAAGAGAGATATAAAGACAAATTCAGGGAAAAAAAAAAAACCTTTAAATGGTTTACAGTGTATTTTAAAAATGTTCAAAGGGTTGGGAGAGAACAGAAAAAAGGGATTTGACATCATAAAAAAGGAAAATACAGTCTTAAAATAATAAAGCCCTTTAAAAGGGAGTAAAGTTACAAAACGGCCACATAACGATGGACAATACACAGAGAGTCTGGAGATACTCTATCTTGTGTTCTTTGAACTATTTGACTGCTGAGAAAGGAGCAACAGTTGCTAAGAGACATTTGATTATAAATGTTGCTGGATTAGCCCAACTATATATTTTAAAATGTCTTGATGTCAAAACTTAAGTTAGAAGATGTGTTACTTTCAGGGAGTTGTTTTATTTTTATTTCCACAGAAAATGAGAGGCTGTCAATTCATTCCAGGTTAAAGACATCTTGTTTGATTGAGGAAGACCCCCTGAAATCCTGAGTACAAACAAAAACAAAACAAAACAAACAAACAAAAACAACACCTAAAAAAACAAAACTACAAGACATGTAACATATTTTACCTGCTCAAACATAAAACAACAAATCATCTTTAACGACTTGTATACAATGCAGAATCTTTACTTGTACTAATACAGATATGTATGCTACCTTTCAGAGCAAGGGGACCCGACACCAATGAAAACAATGGCCCAGGTGATGCAACATCCAGAAAAGCTTCCAGGTTGCTGTCAGAGATGATTCAGCCTCATACAATACTACAGCCAAGACTTAACAATTATCTTAAATATTCTCTGGGTCCCCCAAGATATCAGCACCTAATAATCGGGAGGAAGTAGTCTAGAGAACTATGCCCACATTCCCTGAGAATGAGTTACAGATATTTATTATCATTTAAGAGAAGTTGGTTACACGTTGCTATTGGTAATGGTCAGGAAAAAAGCTGAACGAAGGAGATTAAATTTAAGGATCTCTTTCTGAAAAGAAAAAGGGGGGATAAGATATATAAATGATAGGATAAAAGGGTATATTATTGAATCTACTTTAATAAAAAATTAACTATCTTAAATATTTTAGATAGGCATGGATTTTGGTTTACTGTTACAAATTAAAGTTAATTGTTATACTGAATGAATTTCTACTCTTAGGGTATGTCTATGCAGCTCATTTAAAAATATTATATATGATTAAGAAATACAGATTACAGTTATTTATAATACACAAACTTATACTCATGTTTGGTATGTTTTCAAAGTCATAGACACAAATATTTAGACAGATGGTCTTCAAACACTTTAAAGACAAACAGAATACGGCATTTAATATGTTTAATAATCTAAGGCTTTTCATGACAATTAGACAAGACTGCAAGACTGCTCTTGGCAGCACCAATATACTTCATAGAAGATAATAGGCATTGAAGAAACTCCATCTGTGTTTTTTTGTTTGTTTGTTTTGTTTTGTTTTTTAAGGCAAAAGCTAGCCATTTGAGCAAAGAAATTGCTTTTGCCCCAGCTGCTGGCAATTACTGTCCAAACTGGACCAGCAGGACACAAGAAAGGCAACTGCCAAACTTCATAGGAAAGTCTGTCAAATATTCTAGGCCAGAGCTGGGTGCCCCAATGTTGCAGAGGAACCTAGGATGACTGTTTAGGTGCTCTGATGTCCCTGTCATTAGGTAACATTTTACTCTTCTGGGGTCTTTGATGCTGTTGAAAATTACAGTTATAATTATAGTTTCCCTTAATTATGTAAATCTTAGAGTCACAAAGATAAAACAGATGACAGAATATTTTCTCTAATTTTGCCAAATGCAAATAGACTAGATATTGTAACTATAATTCTTACTTGATAACTGTTTTTGCTGTATATAATCTTATGCTAAAGTTAAAACTTTCCTTTTTTATTTAGACAAAAAGGGAGAAATGCTATGGTACATTCCTTTACACTCTGTGCATATATGCCACTGTGATTGGTTTAATAAACAAGCTGAATGGCCAATAGCTGAACAGGACACAGTAAGGTGGAAAAGTCAAACTGAGGATAATGGGATAAGAAAGGGTGGAGTCATGAGTCATCTCCAGATACAGTGGAAGCATGATGACATGCCATGTTAATAAAGGAACCACCACATCTCCTCATTGCTTCTGAAAACGTTTTAAACATTAGTTTGTCCAACCAGATAGCCTTCTTTCCTATGCTTTTCTTTTCTGAAAGCTGCTGCTATCTTATCTTAGACCATTGTACTTACACTCACTTCTCACAATTGACAAATATTTAGTTAGTGTGTAGTACTGTTCTAGGCCTCAGGATAAGAAAATAAGTAACAAATGACCTCATGTACTTATCTCCCTGCTTAACTTTACATTCAAAGTTGAACCTGAAGAATTTGTTTCTCCGCTACAAGGCATAGGAAGTTACAGACTTTCAGATCTAGAGCCAAACATTTCTGACTCCATTTAGAAGTCTACCTGAACTCTTTTTCAGCAGACTACATTCCTTGAGGGCAGGGATCCTGATCTTGTTATCCATTTTTAAATCCCAGGTTTAGCCAGCACACAGTAAACATTTTTTGAATAAATTAATCAATACATGGCAAAAAACAAACAAATGGGTAACTAATTCTAACAAAAAATTAGTATTTAAATAGAAACTTCGGATGGAATAATTGTAAATATGAAATGATTAAAAAAAAAAAAACTAGAGTTAGCAAGATTTGCTTTAGGTGCTCACTTTTCAGATTTGGGAGGAGACCATTTAGCTCTCAAGCATCTGCACTAGAAAGCCACAACAGATCAAGCATCTGCACTAGAAAGCCACAACAGATGTATCTGGAGCATGCCCACCACCCAGAAAACAGAAATGGCCAATTTAATCTTACCTCTATCAAAGGCCACAGGTTGTGCATAAACAATTGGTCTATTCAAGGTAATAAGCACAGCTTCCCTATCTGAAGAACCACTGATTTCTTCCCGAAGGGCATTCCTTAATCCAATTCTAGTTTTAAAGTAGGCAACTTGATGAAAATCAGAGCCAGCTTCCTCATAAACCTAAAATAAAATTCAAAGCTCAACAGAATCAAATAATGAAAAATTTTACCAAAACACTTTAAGCATTATTAATAGTATTGCTCTACAAAAGACCAAAAGTATACTTCCCCTAATTCAACCATTAAATGATAGATTTCTTAGATGCTGTACCATAAATGCTTAAAAGTAATATAAAATGTGAAGAACTATATAAAAGATAAACTTGGAGCTGACTGTGGCTCTGTGGTAAAGAACTAATAAGCTGAGTAACTCAGCAGAAATAAGCATGATGATATATTATATATTTCAAAATAAATATTTTCTCTCAAAATATGTATCTATTTGAAAAATTAGCTTTTCCACAGATAATAATTTAAAATAGTCAACGTAGTCACCAATTTTTAAACTGTAACTGGCATTTAAAAAATTACTTTTCAAACCAAAAGTAGGTGGGGCACTAAAAGACACATAATATCAAAATTAAAGCAAACAACAGAAAACATCTTTGATAAACAGTAAAAGTTTGCTTATTAGGAAACTATACTAGCTGCTGTCTTTTTCTTAAAACTTTAAATACTTAACATTTATTACATTACATTATTAACATTATTACATTAAATGTCCAGATATTTTCCAAGGAAGTTGTAAACTTGATACTTTGGATATGAACTAGTGAAAGCATGAGACAGTGAAATGAAAATAAAGCTTAACAAACTAAAAAATTATAAGCAAATGCTTATGCAGATTCTGTATAAAGTCTCATGAGATCACTATTGCACTAAGCTATAATAGGCAAATTACAGTAAAAACTGTAATAAAATGGTAAAGTAAAATTGTAAAGGCCTAAATAAGTTTTCATCATAATTTGAAATATAAATATTAGGAACTTAAGCATTTCTAAAGTTGTAACACAAATTAATTTAAAGACAACAGTGACAATACCAATATATTCTATACAAACCTGATGTTTGACAATTTGCCCTAATGCCAGATTTAAGTCTACTTGGCATTTACCAAATAGTTTCAGATAGCTGCTACTTCCTGGTGAAGCTTTGGTTTGAAGTCGGTTTGAAAGTTCCAATTCAATCAATCCAGTTTCAAATCTCACAGCTCTCATTGAAGGGGTGGTGGCTGTTACCTGAATACCCTAGTATGTTAGAAAGACAATAAGGGAATAAACCAATTACAGACTCACTCAATGCAATCTTTTGAAATCTGATAAAAACTAAAAACATGTAGGATGTGTATAAGGAAAATATTCTTTAATTCAGTTACATTAGTAGGACTTTACAGTTAATAAATTTCATTTTAGTATTTTTACTTAAAATTCAAAGTGTGGGTCAAATTAGATAATTTTTAAAATTTAAAAACAATAGTATTTTTATAGGAGATAATAAGGCTTAAAGTATTATTACAGTTTTCTGTGTTGCCTTTAGCCATGCCCTGTTTTCCCACCTTTGGTGCTGAGAACAGAACAGAGACTTGTTTATTCAGATAATCACACATATAGGCAAGTGCTCTATCATAGCCCCTAAAATATTATTAACTGGCAAATATCTAAAATATTCTTGCAGAGTAAATTTATAAAGGAAGCAATTGGAAATATCAAAGGTTCACCAGAATGCATGAAAAAAGAAATGTTTCAACTATATAATACAGCTTTCAGGAAGATAAAGCTGATCTCAAAATCTGATATAGAAAGATACAAAAGTTTCTCAAAACACACAAATACACAAATCTATTCATATAATAATAATAATAATAATAATAATAATAATAATGATAATAATGATAATAATGATGGTCCAGGAATGGCAGCACACACATTTCATCTCCACCAGGGAGGCAGAGGTAGGTAGATCTCTTGAGTTCAAGGCCAGCCTAGTCTACACAGTGATTTCCAGCAGGCCAGTCGGTGTTAAATAATTGAGACTTTGTCAAAAAGAAGAAAGAACAGAAAAAAGAAAAAGTAAGGAAAAAAGGAAGGAGGGAAGAAGGGAGGAAGGAAGGGAGAGAGAAAGAAAGGGTGGAAGGGAGAGGGGGAGGGAGGGAGAGAGGATGAGAGAGGGCTGGTAGTTCCAGGAAGCCTGGCTCCTTTCCTTAAAAAAAGGACTGAGGATGTAGCTCAGTGAGAGAGGACTTGCTGTTTATTTGCAAGCCCTGGGTTCAAAGTCCAACAGTATTAAAATGAAAACAAAGAAAGAAAGAAAGAAAGAAAGAAAGAAAGAAAGAAAGAAAGAAAGAAAGAAAGAAAGAAAGAAAGAAGAAACCACTAATAGAAGATTCAAATGTTAAAGCTTTCTTGAGTAAACAAGATTATAGTTCATTTTTACTTTGTAATTTATGTATTATACAAATATTCTACAACATACATACACTATTTAGAAATATGGTTCTAAAAGTTATGACTGTTATGGAAATTTTACCTTAAACTGTAAATTCAGAGAATAGAGAAGAATTTTTGGCTTATCTCCATCTGCTGCTCCATCATGTTCATTCCAGAGAGGGATAGGTTGCTCTCCACCTAGAAGAGGTTAAATTCTGAAGAACTAGAGATACATCCTTATTAGGAAAAAAATGGCTATATTTTGTACATTAAAAAAGAAAACCTCCAGTAAAAAAAAATTAATGACAATTAATGTAATTTTCAGTTGCAATCTTTGGCCAGTCACATTTCAGTGAAGCAGGTTAATAACATACACTAGTCATACCATTTCATAAAGAATTAAAACATCACCATTTCTCAGCGTTTTGGATAAAACTGAGTGTAAATCATTAAATATATAATTGCACCAAACACAAGATTATACATCTCAAAAAATATATTTGAAGTCAAAATATAAAAATCAACAATGTGTACTTGTTTATATTCAGTTAGGCTGCAAACAACCAAAGAAAGAAAGAAAGAAAAAAGTAAAAAAAAAAAAAGTATGTGCTAACAACAATAAAAATAAAGATTTGATTTTGTATTGGCTCTTAAAATTCAGACTTGTGACCCAAAATCTATTCAATAAATATTATGATAAAACATATTTTGTAATTTCTACTGTAATAAAAAAAAGAAAAAACAAGGTACAGAAAGAAGCAATAATTTACGAAGTTACAAGATAAGAAGACAGAGAAAGAGTGATACGAGCTGGATTCAGAAGAAGATAATAACTATATCTCATTTGTATCTGTATAACTATATAGTTGCACAGGCAGGAAAGAAAAAAAAAAACATGGTATCTATGATGACACAGGAGCATAAATATTCAGGATACCAGAACATATTGCTTAACATAAATCTGCGTAGATTGTATGTGTCTTTATATGCTAAAGTGCCTACGTGTATGATTTTACTTTCCCTCTCCAAGAATTCTGCTCTAAAATTTAAAGTGACTTCCCCTCCTTCTGCTTATCATCAGATCCTAATTTCTACATCATATTTGAAATCCACAATAACCTTACTTAAGCAAACTTAATTAGTGTTTACCTTATCTGTAGCCACCTATCAACTATTCCATCTTTCTTCTTGTCTTTATTGTCCAGCTATCACCAAAATTTCAGGTGACAAAAATGACTCATCATTTCTTAGATGTCTTAATTTCCTTAAATAAGACTTTTTCAGCTACCACAATTGGAAGTCTCATGCTAACTCATTCCAAAGAGGGCTTTTACATTATTTTTCAGTGCAATTTCTAAAACGTTAAATCACTATTACTGTTTTTCATCATTTGAATTCTAAACCACAGCTATCTGATGTTAG
Organism: Phodopus roborovskii; assembly: GCF_943737965.1. NCBI lineage: Eukaryota > Metazoa > Chordata > Mammalia > Rodentia > Cricetidae > Phodopus > Phodopus roborovskii. Next base: position 1,798,876 of record NW_026126433.1, read on the forward strand.
CATTCTGTGAACTCCCTTATTTATTTGCTGTATTCTCAACCAAGCAGATTATCTACATGAACCCTGGTACCAAGAGAGTGCATCACTGAGTGCACACAATACACCATGTACTCACCTCAGTCCACTACACATTAGTATAGTCAGTCACTCTTATTCTATTAACTTGTATTTATCAACTCTCCTGATGTATCATTACGAGAACTTGGTCTGTCTTCTTCATGTGATGTGTCAAAAATATCCATTTCTGTTATAATTTTTATTTATCCCCATAGTTACCTCCAAATTAGATTGGGGGAAATGGTATCTTACTGGTCTCAGTGTTTTCCTGGACTCTGTCAAGTGTACCTGTGGTATTTCATGATCCAATTTGTCATCTTCAGTCGTGTCTATAATATCTTTCTCACAACAACCAGGACAAATCTTTCAAACTTTCTTAGACTGCCACAAGTCTCACTTCAGCGACAGCAAATAAACATGACTTTCTCTTTTTGTTGTTTTCTTTCCTGAGATTGTCCCTGTCTTTTGTAATGACTCTATGATCAAAAGGTAGAATGCATTTGAGCCCTAGTTCAAGTCATCCTGATAACTATAAAGTCCTCAGAGATAATGTATTCATGAAGTATCCTTTATCCTAAATATGTTTAATATTACCTTTCTCATTCATTCATGGTGTGTGATCACCATAATGGAGGTTAAGTTTGCTAAGCCTGATAACTGTTATTTCCATATGGTAACTTCTTCATGATCTAATTTAAAGTCACATATTTTCTATCTCATAAATACTATTTAAGTGGATTTATATCAGTTCTTTTATATAGAGAAACACTTTATAAAGATAATTTATATAAAAACAATTTCTATTTAGGAATACGAAAGTATATTCTGTACTAAAGGGAAAAAAAATCACATGGCATAGTTGCTTATACTTTGAGAAATATTTTTAAAATACTGCTAATAAAAAATGTTTAAGCCATTAAAGGCCTCTGACATGGCTCTATAGTCAAGATTAGGTTCCAGATGACTCTAGAGAAGAGGTTCTCAACCTGTGGATTATGAATCCTTTGGGGGGGTCAAACAACACTTTCATGGGTGTCTATCAGATATCCTACCTATCAGGTATTTATATTAGGTTTATAACAGTATATGAAGTAGTAATGCAATGAATTTTATGAGTGGGGTCTGCCCAATATGAAGAACTATTTTAAAGGATCTCAGATTTTAGGAAGGTTGAGAAACACAACCAACATAGTACATGTGTGATCAAGGAAGGACTATATAGGGCTTTTATCACAGAGTCTTTGAAATTCTCAGTTAAATAGTGAATAAACATTAACATCTCTGTAAAGGAAAATATGTACACTAGAAAAAGGATTGTGGTGGGGAAGGAAGAGATTTTAAGTATGAGGGGTGGGGGAAAGGTAATGTTGTAAGAAAGATAAGGAAAAGAATGACTGGAGAAGGGGGCTTGCTTGAGGAGGGTAGAGAAACAAATGCAAACAAAGTATGGTGAAATCTATGTAAAAATGTCATAATGAAACCCATTACTTTGCATGATAACAAAAAAAATAATAACAAAGAACAAAAAATAAGAAAAAATAATGAACGGACATAAGCATTTATCTGGGAGTGGGGACAGGGCTCAACAGTTAAAAGGGTTGGCTGTGGAAATAGAGGGACCTGGGTTTGGATCCCTAACATTTATGTAAGAATCTGAGAGTAAATAAACATTCTTGCTGGAAGGCCTAAGCAAGCCATAAAATCTTTAAGTTGCAAAAGACATGTCAGAGATGAGACTTAAAAGATCTTATATATACATATGAATTTCTAAGATTAAAGCACAATACACTAATGTTAAAACTCTATTCAAATTAGTAAGTGTTATCTTTAGTTATTTATCTGTTCTTGGTAATACAAGCACTGAGTCAAAAGAATAAAATGTATACCTAATCAAGGTTAAGTTAAAAGTGCGTAGTTTCTGCCAAAACTTTATCTATTACATAGTAGTTAAAGTACTCAACTGATGTTAACAAACCTTCTGAGTGTTCAGTAACTACTTGGATGGCTATATTAATGTGGAGGGAGAATAACAGGCACAGTATTTTTCTTTGCTTTCCAAGACCAACTCCTAGTGTAGCCCGGTGAGCTTCCTGCCTGTTTTTCAGGGAGTTCATAAAGAACCCACCTGGGAGACTGTAACTAATATCCATTCTACAAAGAAGATAGTCAACAAAGAGGAAAACTTTCTTCCAGGTCATGGTCTAGCAAGGCCTTTGACTTATCCTCACATAGATGGAACAGCTAAGAAAGGCTAGGAGCCAGAGGCTCCCCCTATGTGCAAGTAATCCCTGAGGATCAGAGCCTAAGTGTCCATGACAGTAAAAAAGAAAGTAATTAATTTTGGCCATCTGTAAATTCTTAAGCATAGAGCAGGAAAGTATAACCAAAATTAAAATAATTGATAATAATATAAAGCAATGTTTTAATCAAATTAAGGACCTTAATTAAATGATTCACATGTTTCTCATATATATATATATATTTCTGATAATTCTGCTTATGCCACCTTTGCATTAAGTAAGAGTATAACCATGTCAAAGACTACCATCTCATTAGAGAACAGCTTAACAAATGGATTTCTGGATCTCTGTAGTAAAAACGGGCTAAATATATTATAATCTTAGTGGTAATGCTATTCAACTACTGTTTTAATTTTGTGTATACTCATTTACAGTTGATCCACATTCAGAGTCCTCAGATAATCTAATTCTGGGTGCTTTTGACTGTTCTCCAATGCTTGAAAGTCAGCAAGAATGAAGACTCTAAACCCCTCTATTCTCCCAATGTTAGCTGGAAGCAGCCAGATTCATTCAATATCCATCTTCTAAATGTTTTCAAGGTCTCAACTCATGAGGTGAGAATGTTAGGTAGACAGATAGGTATTAGCATGCTTGGAGGCTACTAAGAAAGAACTCTACCCTTATAGCATCCCCTTCCAAAGTTTCCAACACCAGAACCAGCCCTCAAACCATGATTGAGTATGCTGACCCTGACATCAGAAAAGAGATAAATGAACAACAAATGTGCCCCCTTCTCCATCGATCCATACAAACAAAAATCAAAAATGTTAATCACGGTCATGGCATTTTGAACCCTCACCTCAACCCCTGATAATCACCTAGATTCCTGCCACACACACTTCTGTAAATTTTGACAGCTGTACACAAGAGATGTCTACCCATCACCTGACATTCTTTCACTCCTAGAACAAGCCATCTCTGGCCAAAACAGAAGCTTTTCATCCTCTTTTCCTGCTCCCTATTCTGTCTACCCTAACAACCTCAGCTTGTAAGTGAATATTGGGATTTTATTCTTACAGGGAGTCCCCCCTGAAGGTTTTCTTTTTTGAAATAAAAGTCTCTACAGTCTCAAATAACAAAGGGTAAGCTCCAAGTTCAATGCAAGAAGACCCCAGCTTAAGGGAAAAAAGATGAAGACAAGTGAAAGAAGCCAGCTGTTACTCTCTTTTGTTCTCTGTAAGTTCATCTTCTCTCTTACCTTCCTCTCTGTCTCTGTCTCTGTCTCTAACACACACACACACACACACACACACACACACACACACACACGTTATTGATATCATTTTTGCTACTCTTGCGTCACTTAGTTCTTAGATAGCCTTACCAGACACCTTCTGTATTACTTCATTCACTTCCTTCATGAACACTTTCTGTACAAATACCAAGTGGTTTAAAAGATCTGTTGTGAGATTGTGTTCAAAGGAACCAACCTGCCAAACAAAATCAGAGTGTTAGATTGTAGTAAGTTAGCTCTGTACTGCTTTTTCATGAAGGAAAAAAACTTCTAGGAAATAAATAATTAGCTATATGCTATATGAGAACAACACACTGAAAAGGGACTTAAAGTATTCAGTCCCAATGACCAACTCTATTTGTATTAAGTCTATAGATATAGTGATTAAAAACGAAAACCCCAAAACAGTACACTGTAGATTTTAAGATTATATGACAGTGAATTACCAAATCATAGATTCCTAATCAGATCATATGTAACATGTGTCTTGTGATTAGTACACAGCTCTAATTTCTGACAGAATTTGTAATAAACAGATTTAGTAGAAAGCAACTTCTAATTAAGTGACCATTACAAAAAGCACAGATTCACGCACTCTTACAATAAAGTAAATACTATATTATTGTGATATGGTTCATATTTTGATCAAAGCTTAAAAGAGCAAAACAAATGTGTTATCTTTGATGAGAGATCACAAAAAGCTTAACTGTTCCAGGAGGCACTATTTTAAAACATTATTTTTGTTCATTTTAATTATGTGTTTTGTCTGTGTGTGGGATTGTGCACATGAATGCCCACACGGGTGGGAAGGGTTATATTCCTATGGAGCTGATTTCTGTGGATGGTGGGAGCCAAACTCAGGCCCTCTAGGAGAGCAGTACATGCTCTTAACTACTGAGCATCGCTCCAATGACACCAGACACTTTATCTTGCACAAAATAATACAAATAGGACAAAGATGAGTTTCAGTGTGTGTATCTTTAGGCTACAATAAAATAGGGAATTTTGAAATAAGGTACAACTTAAGATGGTTTGAAATTAATTTGTTATTTTCCTTTCCATTTTGTTAAATCTGGGATTATGTTTTTCCTAGACTATAAATTCTTTTCAGTATCTAACATTAATTTGAAATCACACAATACAATACTTTAGATTTACTTTCTTTGAAATGAAACATTATTAACAGTACTGCTTAACTAGTTTAGGGTACTTATTTTTCTATGTGGCAAGCATACATGCCATATAAAATTCCCCAATTCAATCTTTGACTTTTTAGAATCCTGTGTACATTGGTCACATTTGTTTTCAAATTCAGAAATTCCAATTCTTGGACTGGCTAGGTGGATTACTGGATAAAGGAACTTACACCATGCAAACCTGGAGACCTGAGTTTTGCCCTACACCCTAGGTAAAAATAGAAGCAAAGGACAGACTCCACAAAGGTGTCATCTCATCTCCATATGTGAGCTGTGGCATCACACTTCCAACCACATAGCATTGACATCGACACATACACGGACACATGGACACACAAAATTGAAAACTGAAAAAAAATTCCAACTCTCAAGTACGATGGTCCAGTTTAGAAAAGGTTTATCAGAACTTAAATATGTCTCTTCCAATACTGCATTTCTATCAAATAAATTTAAAGAGGTTTCTTATAGAACTTCAATCCAAATGAAAACAGGTATGTCATGCTTTTTAAGCTTCTGACATTTATACATAGATGTGACAAAAATAATGAGGTAGTCAGGAGTACCAGCTTTTAACATTATCTTAAGTAATAAGTGAGTTTGTTAATTTGTCTTTCCTTTAGATAATAACTAATAATAATGCTTTAAATCATATAAACATATTAAAAGAGTTTTGTCCCTCACTTAAAAACAAAACAAAAAAGGTATGTTCACCTCAAATTTAAAGGATTACAGAAGTAAACATATAAAGCTCTTGATGTTAGCTGTTATCCTCTTTTTATAATCAAATAAGCCATAAAAATATTGCCATGATGGTCTTGAAAGTTAACATATAAAATATAAATTAATATTATATTGTTTCAAAAAGCATGTTTCAATAAAACACCTGAAACGGAGTTCAGACAGAGACAGACACATGCCCATTCTCTGAAAATTCAGTAATTAGTCTTCTGTAGGAACAAATAATTTAACATTTATCTTTCAAATTTGGATCACTATATATGTTGGTACCTAAATCTTAAAAACTTTGAAAAGTAAACTTACTTCTGCCACACAACGTAGATAATTGCCTTGCAAATAGTAGCCCTGTTTAGAAGGCAGCTCATCTATACTCCATACTTGATCTGAGTAACTATCATGTTCTTCCATGATATATTTCCCTGACATGGTAACAGGTGGAAGGTTCAGACTTGCAGAAGGAGGGATAGTTGACATATCTGTTGCAGAAACTTTTGAAGTAAAACGCAATCTGTGATTTGGTAACTCAAATGTAAACCTTGTCTGTGCACCTGTAAGAAATAAGAAACATTATAGCCATACAAGCATGTATTAATATTCTCACTGTAACAAAAATGGCATCTAAGAAAAATGTTTTGTCATTTCACACTTTATGTTGGTATACATAAAGGTAATATTTAAAATTTACATACGAGATATTCCCTGTCTTTAAACAAGTATACTCAAATTAAAGAATTGGTCAACAAGTACCATTAAGCCAACAGTATTTATGAAGCCTATTGGGTACCTAGCATTGTATTGGATGCAGAGAGACACTTGCAGATTCTGCACAGCACAGAAGAGAGAACAGAAAGATATTGCCCTTCAGGTAAAGAAGCTATATTACAACAACTCAAGCTAAAAATAAGTCTCATATTCTGAAATTTTAAGCACACATTCCTTTAACCTTAATAACTACTAAGAGGACAAATAATAAGCTACAAATTTTAGTTCAATATTGTGTTAAATTTTTAAGTCTTTTCCTCTGTGGCAGAGCAAATATTAACATAAAGTCAGTTCCACTAGTTGTTTAGTTGTCTATGTGAGCATGAAGAATTGGTAGAAGCTGTATTGCCAATAACTTTATCATCGCTCAGGACATAGTAATGTATTTACACCTATGTCCCTCTCATAAGCAGATGAATGCTATTCTCCAACTGCAGCATCTTTGAGATAGCCACAAAGGTCCTGACTATACTGAGCTCCTCTTATACAATTGCTACAACCAAGTATATCTTTCACTAGCTCCTGCAAGTTGCAAGAGGTAGAGTCTGTCTTCTAATACCTCTCTTGCCAGCATCACTAAATAAAAATCATCCAGATCAAAGCAACCCTAGGCCTCAATTATCACATAGCTGTAATCATGATTGTGTCATTCTTTTACTAGTTTTGTCCTTTTTCTTCATTTATAGAACTCTGGGTTCTTACTTATATGGATATTCAACAAGGTATTCACTCTGTTCTTAAATATTTCTACTTTTTCAGTTCTAAATTGTCTATCTGGCTTGCTGTTTTCATTAACCCATGGATTCCAGATGGCATGAATGCATGAGTAAATTAGCCAATGTACTGATAGGACTGAACTCTGAAGTTGAAAGCTCATGCTTTCTAACATAGCCAAATTGAAAAACGCACCTTACAGTGCTTCTATTTCTGGTAATATAAAGGTTGAAATGTTCAGAATACTCTCTTAATATACAAACTCTGATATGTAAGGAGTAGTAATATAGGTATCCTTAATGTAACATATCTGTATTAGAATAGATTACTGCTTTAAAAGTTAATGAAATTTATCATGTTGAAATGAGAAAAAAAGGAAAAAGACATTTTTATTTCAACAGGTATAAAAGAGAATATAGTCCCCAATTATTCTTTACAGAAAATTCATAGCATAGTAAGAAAATAAATCCCTTTTGTTAAAATGACAAGGGAAACCTACGAAAAACATAACAGCAGGCAGACTCATTAGGAATATGTTAGACCTTAAAAACTAGAATTAAAATGTCTTCTCACTATGTAGCTCTGAACTCACTACATAGACTAGGCTGGTATCAAGCACATAGAGATCCTCTTGTCTCTGATTCTCTAGTGATGAGATAAAAGCATATAACACCATGCCTGCCTATTTAGATTTTTTTTTAATATCATATTTTTAAGAACTTTACCTGTTCATCAAAATATTAGTACTTTCTTTTCAAAATTACTGTCAGTTTTATGTGGTTCGACTCAAAAATCTGTTACCTGTCATTCCATGGCTCCTCATTCTCCCCATCTTGTATTCTGCTTTCAGTGATGGTAAGAGTGCTGCTCCAATAGCTATGCCATCTAACATGGCACTGAATTTGAGAACAATAGGCTTCTTCTCTAAGCCTTCTGGGAGTTGAGGAAATTCATTTGTTTCAATGGGAGTTTGATTAACACTTGTTGGAGTTTTTTCAGAAGGCAGTGGGGTTGCAATATCTTCTTTCATAGGCTGTGGGCTATAAACCAAAACACACACACCCCAGTAAAATTATTAGTAGTGACTTTATTGAATAAAATTACTGGATTTCTCAGTGGAAAAACAGCTAATAAATAATGATGATCTAGAAAATAGAGTAATAATGTGCCATATTTTATTAACATGAAAGCTAAAGACATAGATTTTTAAAAATTGTAGGAAAAAAGCCATTGATTTCTGAGACTATCAAAAGACACACTATTTTATCACTTTATAGGATGGGGAAAAGTAAGCATGCATGTGCAAACATATACATGTGTGGACATATATACACACAGAAAGACTTTAGTGCATGTGTATGCTCTCTCTCTCACACACACACACATTTAGAAAAACAGATGCTATGAATAGGGGCAACATGCACAGGGAATAAAAGTTAACTATGAAGCCAGGTGTTGGTGGCATACACCTTTAATCCCAGCAGAGGCAGGTGGATCTCTGTGAGTTCTAGGCCAGCCTGGTCTACAGAGTAAGTGCTAGGACAGTCAGGACTATTTCACAGAGAAACTCTGTGTCTAAAAACAAAAACAAAAGCAAACAAACAAAAAAGTTAACTGTGAAAAGGTCTGGTTTTACTGCTTTTTAAAACACTATATGGCACTGTAGTCTGCCTTCAATCACAAATAGTAATTTCATAATAAAGGAATATATAAAACCATGTATACTATAAATGACTACTGCAATTTCTTAAAATTAAACAAGGATTGACAGTTTTAGAATTCATTAATTTGCTTTTTATTGGTATTTCCTGTGATGCCAATAAAAATATCTAGGATCTCTCAAACTATATGCTTATACTCCCTATTTAGCATGGGACGACATGGCTATTATGATGTAACACTATAATGATATGCATTATGATTCCCCCATGATGTCATTTGAATTATCTCCACCAGCCCCATAACAGTGATAGTTAATATTTATAATAACTGCTCATTTTCCTAAAAATCTTTGTTATCACAGCAAAAATAAAAGGTCTATTTTATTGTACAGTCACAGAATATATACAAAATAAAATAACTCACGCTGTGGAAGGCTGTCTAATAAGGTCTGAGATTTGTTTGGATAGTTGGTGAGAACTTCGAACCATCATGCTATGTAAGGTAGCAGGATGCTGAGGGATGTTGATGCTGATAGCTCCTACTTTGAATATGGCAGCGTTGTTTGTCTTTAGCCCTCTCTGAGCACTGTAGAGGGCTTGGGACTTGGCAATACTACATTTTACCACAGTCCTAGCAACAGAGGAGAAAGACTATTAAAATACAGCCAAATGAAAACTTTGGAAAAACACCAAGAACACAATATACTCCTATTCAATGAGTTAGAATGAGATCATTTATGTGTCAAAACAGTCTGAAAAGTTAGTATAAAAGATATTAAAATATACTCATTTTATACTGAATAGAAAAATCTTTTATTTCTTTAGCATATAATAACATATAAATGAAAGCACAAACATCAACACATCATTACACACACAATATATGTACATATACATATATATATTAAATCCCACTAAGATGTTTTTCTCACTCAACCATCTTTTTTCCTCTAATTTAATTTTGGGATCTATAGACACTAAATATAAAAAGAAAAATAAACTTACTATACTTATAAGATATAATCAAAGAACAAATAAATTATTCTAATAATCATCTTGTCAGAAAAAAATCAAAGGCACGTGGCCTGCTGCTTGAACTCAGGAAAAGGAAGTGGGAATAGGCCCTGGTGTGGAACTCAGGAAAAGGAAGTGGGAATAGGCCCTGGTGTGATGAAGCATGAAGGAAGTTGATCCCAAGACTTTCAGTAGAGCTGACAGAACTCTGTAAACTGCACTATCCATGAATTATTAGTCAGTCGTTCTAGATAGCTGTCATGAACTTTTCATATATACAGGGGGCATACCAAACAAGCTACAAACTTTTAGTCAATTTTTAGAGAGATCTTGACAATTTCTTCCTTGAATAAAACTTGAGTAATACATGATGTGTAGCTTAAACTTAAGTGGTAACTTTCTTCAATATAACAAAACTGCATATTAACAATCAATAAACTAATTTATTGACAAGAGCATCCTTTACAACCTCTAGTTTAATTTGATTAGTGCAGGATCATCACGCTCTTTAACTCTCTGAATGCCTTCATCTTTACCACAGAGCTTACTAATGGTTATCTAAGAGCAGTAGCTTTGCTCAATGTGCACTGAACTTTTTATTAGTTCTTCACCATAAAGTAAAAATTGAAAAAAAAAATCAATATGTCTTCATTATTTTTCATATGCCTTTATAATGTGTAGTAACCTATCTAAATATCCTTAAGATTTCATAAGCAAACATGCAAAACTTAATTCTCAATTTAATCCAAAATTTAGAATAGAAAGCTCATAGGGCTAATTGATATTGCAGACTCTACTAAGGTGTTCAGTAAAAATTTTGAGTCAAAGACTTGAAGATCTGTCCTGCTCAACTCTAATCTTACTACCTTTACACCAATTTAGTAGCTCTATCTCAATTCCAAACCCCCTCCAGGCCTTGCCTCCTTGAACTAGCTCCAAACTTACAAGAGGAAAGAAGGTGAAAGATACTAATTTACATAAAGTGGCCTGTGCTGATTATCTCAAATCAGTTTGCTTGATATTTTCTACAACAGAAATATAGAATGTATAGAGTGACCATATGCTATTTAGTCAATGGTTAAAGCCAGGACATCTTTCTTACTTGGCAATTGTATTATACAGTAGAAAACCTGAGAATGGAATAGGGCACCCTAACTTGATATTATCACAACAAAGACCACCTTTAACTTTTCCATTACTTCTTTCCTGGAGCCTTTTTAGTATATAATATCCAGGCCCATAAATAATTTCATCACAGATGTGATCATTGACCACTAAAAGCATTCTCTATCTAAAGTCCATATTGACTTTTTATTTTTGGTAAATATCCAGAGAAAGTGAATAAAATGAAAAAAATCTTTAGGTACTGAGTGAAATTAAAAATGTGGTTCTGCTTATGTTTTTCTAAAAAGTAAAAGACAAAAAAGGTATTTTTAGATCCAATTTTTAATACTTTTAGTCAGCCCATGAAGTGAAACATAATAATCTCAACAAGTGACTTTTAACTAATGATGTTTTGTCTATGGCTTATTATCAATAATAAAAACAACTTTCACAAAATATGATAATCTTACCAGCAGGAAACATAATATAGAGACCACCAACCTATTCAATATATTTAAATTTTATTTTAAAATGTCCAAAGACATAACTAATGCTAAGCAAAATGTTAATGTGACATGGTGGCAGACTCATGTGGTGAACATACAAAACCTCAAGTACAACTGACTGCAAACAAAGTATCATATACGTAATAGGTTAAATTAAGATACCCAATACATAAATGTGTATATAGTAAAAGCCATAGATAAAACCTGACAACCAGAAATTAAAATCTTCCCATTAAAAATTATAAAGCTGAAACATGCAGATGTATTGCTAGTTTTTAAAAATTACTTTGCAATCAACAAAAACTCACCAAGTGTACTTTTTTTGGTTTCTGTCATAGTAACAAACAATACCATGTTTATAGAAGCCCAAGTGACACGCACTAAAACAAAGTCTGTCTTACCCTAGGAGACAACCCTCACTTAGGCTATGATTGACTATTAACATGTTTTTAATCTACTGGTGTTTATGGTATAGCTTTGAAATGATAACTAACTATGCACATCCCATGAAGATAATATAAACATACAATATGATATTAATTGCAAGCCATGAAAAATAGTATGACATACAGAAACTCTTGTTTGGCTGTACTTGTAGGAGATGTAGGAAAATCCTCCAATCTACAGATGCAGATTCAAGAGAAAGCAGGAAAACAAAAAGGAGGCAAATCAGCATTCATATGTAAGTTGGTTACAACAGGACTGCATATCAGGAAACTACTAATGTCCAGCTCATAAAATTTTTCTTCAAATTACATTTGAAACTACTTTTCCTCATTCTATTGCCTTTCAATGCAGTTGGAAACAAAATGCTGATAATAAATCCAAAAACTGTTAATAAAGTCTTAAGAGGTTGGCAGTAATAGATAAGTAACTTTTAAATTTCAAATAAAACTGATAAGAGGGAAAAATAAAAAATATCAACCCTACATTTTATAAATGTTAAGTTTTACAAGCTCAAGAGACTGAAGGCATTCTCTTAAGAGACAGTACAGACAAGGAGACTCAAGATAAAGCTAGCACTGGGTACATCTAAGGGGATCTGGCCTCTAAGGGAAGAGGCTAAAGTAAATGTGGCTCAGAGTCAGTGAGTCAATGAATAATCATGAAGTGTCTGAGATGATTTGCTGCAGATGAGCAAGGAAGATGAAAGCCATGCAGCTTTGAGCTCTTCTGATTAGAACATTTGAAACAGTTTATGCTGATACTCTGATCTTTCTGACTATCAGTTAACCGTGGAGATAAAAATCACCTTAGCTCACAGAATTGCAATTAAGTAAATGAACTGATAATCAGCTCACAGCAGGGATTTCATAATACAAGTAAATACATCTGCTGCTCTTCTACAATGATTAAAGAGAAATCTATTTTAAACATGAGAATTTCCTATTTCCTGGTCTTTTTTTTTTTTTTTTTTTTTTTTTTTTTTTTTTTTAAAGACTGGGCCCTGGGAAGCTCCTATGGAATAGTGTCAATGATTCCAGGCAACAGGTCAAAACTACTTGGGCAAGTGATCTCCTCTACCAGGCTCTGGCCTGTTTATATCCATTTAAAATGCTGCCCAAGATAGGGTTTGCGTTATCCAGATTTCCTAAACCCTGTGACTACAACTGATCATTTTTTTTTCTAGTTGATGTATTAATAAGTTTCACAGTAGGAGCTGAGTCTTCTGTCTAGTGATTATCTAGACTAAGAACTATAATGCAGGACAACATTAGCATAACATTAGTTATGCCATCAAAGAAGAACTCTCAAAACAGTACCTTAACTATTAAAACATTTTTAGTTATAATACAAAACTGATCCACCGAAAACAAATTAGAAATTAAGGCAAATACTGCCAAAGATATAAACAATGCCATATGGTTAAATGCACAGACACATGTCTGGTGTCTGCATACAGTAACTAAATGTTATCAATATCAGAATAATTCTGAATAGACCCAAGAACAGAAATTGAAGAAAAAAAAAGAGGAGTTAAAATATTAGGGGTTTTGTTTATTTGGTGTTTGTTGTTGTTTCTTTTTCTTTAAACAAGTTCTCACATAATCCAGAGTAGCCTGGGACACAATATATAGCTGTCCTGCCTCAATCTCCCAAGTATGGGAATTACAGGTGTGAGCTACCACACCAGCTTGACAAGCTCTTTTTAAAAGGCTTCATTTATATTGTAACACAGAATTCAAAGACTTTACTGTTAAGTTTGTTAAATGCAAAATGATAAAACGAAGTCCAGGTGAATATGAGTAATGATTACTTAATTAAAATCATTACTTAGAGTAATGATAATTTAATATAAAATTAATTTTGTAATTTTAATTAACTATTTAAATGACAAGAAACTTTACAACCTACATGCTAAACAGAAATTTGTACTATGATCATTTTTCCTATAAGACAAACTACTAAAAATTACCAAGTACTAAAAATTGGGTTTTTCTTTTTCTTTCCTTCTTATTTTCAAACAGAAGTGAATTTAGAATAGAAAGGAGTAGGGAAAAAATCAATTATTTTTTCCACCAATATTTTATTAGATGATATTCTTGGGAGCTTCTTTGGAGATTCTAGCAGAGGAGGGCAGGTAGTCTTCTATGTCTGGTCAAAAATGGTCCTCCTCTATTGGCAGTGACAGAGGAAGGGGATGCCAGCTTAGCCAGCCAGATCAACCAAATCAACCCTGGTGACCAATGGAGTGTCAGATTTTGCAGCCAAATTGCCCTCATATCCTATCATGTGACATTCTTAACGACAGTATCTAGAAACACTGTATAAATCTCAAAATTCACCAAGTGTGAGTTCATTGAAGGAATTCTAAGTGTTCTATAAACTGTAACAAAGGAGTATAAGAAAACACACTTACTGTATATTTGGTGTGATACCTTCAAGTAGGACAATATTAACTCCACCAATGTGAGCAGTAGCACATGTCTCAGTCATCTTTTGATGTAAAACATCTTAAATATGAGAAAAAAATTAATTTGAATTCTGGAAATAAGGCCATTGTAGCTTGTATTAAAATTATTTTATTCACAATATATTTGGTGACAAATAACTATAAATTATAATTAAATGTACTCAATTATTGTCAAACTGCCTTAAGAAAATTTCCTCAGCTTACATTTTGTATTCATATATGCATACAGAGTATATATGAAAACTGGAATTATGCAAAAATATACTTTAACATTCCTTTAAGAGCTAAATAATTTATTGGCATTCATTAAATGGTTTATACCATAAATGTACTTTGAAAGGAAAAAAAAAGAAATCAAATAAACTACTATGCTTGGTTCATGTAATTCCTATGATTTTAAAATATTTATTACTTACAAAATTAAATAAACATGTCAGTTTGCTTGATTTTCTTTTTGGCATTTTTGAATTTAATTAATCTTATGATATAATTTGTAATGGCTAAATCTTAAACTGTCTTGGGCTATAAAAAATAACAATCAGCTCTTTAACATCAGTCATTTTAACACAATTATAATTTTTTGGTTCTTTCTAGGTTTGTAAGAACTAGAATTGCTAGGCTAAAGAATAAATACAGCTTAAAGACTATTAATAAAACCTATTAAACTTTGGGAATGTAAACCAATTGATTTAGAAGTGAATGTGCATTCCCCAGATTCTAACCAAAAGTATTAATATAACTCTTAATATTTATTAAAACAGCAGAAAAACAAGTTAATTTTAAAACCACTAAAGTTAAAGAAAATTTAACATCAATGTAGCCATCTGAAGTATGTGCACTATACCTCCTTTGCCTTGAATTTGAGAATTAATGTATTTACATTTCTCTCAGAAATTTATAATCTTTCATTCACTAACTTTCCTTAATCTCACATTAATTTTCATGTAAGATTAATGTTAAACATCAGTTAAAGATGGGTATTTAATGCAAAATGTAGACTTATTTATTGGGTTATCATAAAATTGACAAAAACACATGGCTATTCATAATTTTCTTCCCTTGTGCAATACAATTTGTGAAACTGGGGTACATTTTACAACTGATTACATCTGGTGGAATTATTTTCTTTGTGATACGTAAAGTTATGGAGCATATTCAAAAAGATGTTCTTCTACATTTAACAAAGTATTATACTTTCTATGATCATTTTTTAGGTGAATGGCACATTTTCATTACTAGAGGGGGACTTTTTTATCCACTAATAGAATTTTTAAAAAGTTCTTAACTTTTATAAATATATTAAAAATGAGTATTAGATTTTAAGATTTCTATAGTAGTAATAAGGAAAAGCATATTTTACAAATTTCACTTGTTTTCTTGACTTTCCAAACATCAGAAACATGTAGTAGTTGACATTCAAAGACAAGCTATTAAAAATAGGTACCACTCAGCATCAGACATTAATGAGCCTACACCCAAGGATTTTTGTTAGTTATCAAAGCTCCATCTCCTCATTGATCTTGGCTAACTTGCAGAATTTTGGCAGGTCTCATTTTCTGAAGAAAGACTGATAAGTAGGAATTTCAGCAACATGGTGGCATTCACTCTTTTCAGCAAAGCAATACTTGAGTATTAGAAAAGCATCATACCTTTCATTTTTTCCTTAAGAGTAAAACTGCCATGGATCCTCTTAAGTTCTGATTCCATTGTCAGCCCACCAATATCTGCCTCTAGGTGTGTGCGGTTCACCATGCCAATCCCAAACACTATTAAAGTAACATGCTGAGGTTCAGAGGTTACCAGACTACGTTTCCTCTGTGTTTTGGTCAAACTGCTGTTGTCTTGTTCATTCTCGAACACCACTCTACATGTTGGCTCTGTAGGACTCCGAACACCTTTTAGTAAATAGAAGTATATGGTTTGAGATTTGAAATATTCAACATAAAGAACATTCTAAACACTAGATTTCTTGTTTTCAAATTCCAAAATAGAGCTAATTGATGTAACAATTTTTTTCAACATCTTCCCTATTATCTACTGGAATAAATGATTAATCTAGAAATATGTAATTAAATCTGCCTGAATCTTTTAAAGAGTAGTGAATGTTAGGGAAGTCCGAGAAGATGAAAAGTATACTGATAGAATATATGAATACAAGCATTATTTTCTCTCCGTGATGACTACCAATTTCTCTGCATTTCAATAATTTATGTCATTAATATGGTGAACAACCTACCATCATTTTTAGCATTCCTAAACAGAAATTTTAAAATCATAAAAATGACTGTTACCTGCTGGTCCAAATGTTTCTGAAGATTTTTCCAATATTCCCGTAGGATCTGAGATAAGTGAATAAAAGTTAAGCAATTTATACATATTCTGCCAGCACTCAGCTGAAGGCTCACTTTGCTCTGACACTGTAATGGAATCAGAGTCGTCCATATGAATGGTCATGTGATCCACTACATCTTTTGAACCTTTCCTAGATACTTTAGAAGTTCTTCTTTCAGACCTTCCAAGTGAGTTTTTGTTTCTGGATTCTTTTTTGTTGTTTTCATTGTTGGCCCGTTTGTTTTTAGCATTATTGACTCTGTTGCCACCATTAAGACTTCCTCTGGAACTGCGGCTGAAGTCAGATGAACGGAAATCCCGGTGTTTTCTGGTTTTGAAGGTAGGTGTAGGGGAAGCTGATCCAGCTGTGTATCTACTAAGTTTAATGTCTGTCTGAGTTGCTTTGATGTCATCTATCATTGTACTGAATTGATGGATAAGACGAACTAAAGCCATATCCACATGTTGACTTATTGACTGACAGGAAATAGTGAAGTTGCAGTGGAATGTGTTGTAATAGCGCTTATTAAGATCATGAAAGGAAAGGGCATTGGTGGAATTCTGAGGAGTACACACTGACTTTTCCATTATAACAGCACTTATGCTGAAGGTTTCCAACATTAATGCTGGCTTGAACTCAAGTGGGGGAATATTCACATGGCCTTGCCTAAAATAGTCAAAAGAAAACAAAAGGCTGTTAGTTACCTTTTTGAAGAACTGAATAGCATGTTATTATGCATTATAAATATTATAATCTCCAAGGCAAAATGTACCATCAAGCAAGAGATTGTATATATTAAGTGTTTGACTAGTCAAGTCTTTTCAGAAGCTAGCAGACAGCCTTTAGTTTTTCTTGTTAATTTCACTCTAAAATTGACAAAAAAGTCAAAATCACTCATTCTTAATTTAAAAAGTTTCAATAAAATAAGGAAACTCTTTTTTTCTTGCTTTCCAACAGCATACCCAACAATATGGAAAGCTAGAGTTAACAAGATATCAATTAGAAGAAAAAGATATCAATTAGAATCAGCCCCTCATACTAAATGATGAATTGAAATTTCAAACTTATAATTTTATTTGTTATTGGAAAGAAAATCTTCATAGTGGTTTGCCAAATTGCAAGTGGAAATCAAAACTAATTGAAACAAGACCACACTAAAACTACCTAAAATCTTACACAAAATTATTAGTAAACCCTTCACTTATTTAAAAACTTTTGTGTAAGAATTACAGTCATTTTAAACATTTCAATTTTCAGAGCCACTCAACTTCTATCAACAATTAACAACAAATCACAAGTAAAGCAGCATTTCTCTTCCTTCTCCATATGCACCATGAGTATATGTCACAGAGGGCAAATGAAAGAGAGACTATATTTCTATTCTAAAAAATCAGAAACTGTTGGGCAGTGTGGCATGTGCCTTTAGTCCTAGCACTCAGGAGGCAGAGGCAGGTGGATCTCTGTGAGTTTGAGGCCAGCCTGACCTACAGAGCAAGTGCCAGGTCAGGCTCCAAAGCTACACAGAGAAACCCTGTCTTGAAACCCACCTACCCAAAAAGTCAGCTTTTTGGGTAATTCAACTATGACTTCATAACTAGACTATGTAATTCCTTACTGAATAATAACATTTATTACTAAAAAGTATGTCACATTATAATATAGTATGTGGTTACATAAGGGAACATCGGACACTAAGCACTAGAACAAACATAAGACTAAAAGAGATGAAGAGTCCAAAAATGAAGAAGGGAATAACAAATATCTGAGAAAAAAAATAAAACAAACAAAAAACCTGAAATATATAAGAATGATCAAAAGGAAGAGCAGCCAAGAAAATGAGAAAAAAATTCTGGGTACATGTGAAACAGTCACTTAAGACAAAGCAGCCAAGTGAGTTAAGGACTGCGAATATTGTCAAAGGTGGTATTTTCCAACATATTTAGGCTTTCGTTGTAAGAGTGCACCCAAAGTAAAATTCCAACTTCTCAAATGAACAGTCAAATGTATCAGATACAAAACTACCTGCACAAGCAGCAAGGAAATGGACGAACTACTCATGAAATACAGAATGGCAGTAACATACAGCTCCTATCTTTAGTACAAATATGCCACATTTGTCTTCCTGTATACTTGTTTCTGATGGCTATGTTCTCAATATGAATTTTACTCTATTCCTGATACAAAATACCATCTGAGGAGCTGGAGAGATAGCTCAGTGACTAAGAGTGCTTGTTCTGCAATCATAAGGAGGGCCATCCAGACCTCAGCATTCATTTAACAAGCCAAGCACCCTATGGACACCTGTAACCCCAGTGTTAGGGAAGTAGAAGGATTTCTATGGCTTGCTAGCTTCCAGCAAAGCCAACAAAATATTAACCTCAGATGAAGGAGAGACACTGTTACAAAAGAACAGGCAGAAAGTGTTAGAGAATACCTGACACCTTCTGCTGGTCTCTGTGCATGTGTACACTGCACCTTTATAAACACATGTGTGCATACAACAACACAGACACATGTATACATATAAAAATATATTTATAACTATACAAAATCTGCTAAAAGTCAATTCAAAAGATGAGTTAGGAATAAATTCTAAGTGCACAGATTAAAACCAAACATCCATAAAAACTCCACTACTGAAGCTAAGCATATAAATTCTAAGTGCATTTATCAAGAGATATACTTTAGAATATCTCATGTACATGCTACAAAAATATGCCTAAAATCGACTGCTTGATCCATTAATAAAGTCAACAAATTAGTTATAACAAAACATGATTATTACACTTATTAAATAGAAATTATCTCATTGTTACTAAAATTCATTACAATTCATAAATAAAAGCTCATACAATATGAAAAATACCTTCTTGCTCTTTTGCCTTTCCTGTCTTTAGCTGTGTCTGAATCTACAATATCTGCTCTGAGGCAGTCCAAAGTTCCTGAAAATGAAAGGTGTTCTCCAAAGTACATCCGGTAACAGAGGGGCATTGTGTCCTGTGACTGGATTCCAGTATGACTCAGAAGAGGTCTAAAAACAACCTGGAAGGCAGCAAACAGCCATAATAACATAATTAATTGTTCATCATTTACTTCTGTTCTTATTCTAGCATATAGTATCTATTACCACAAAATGAAACAAAACCAAGACACCATAATTAACTTCCCTAAACATAAAATAATTTAATGTGCACTCATTCATGCTTTTTAAAAACTCTATGGATACCCAGTGAGTCTCTATGGGAAAAAAAAAAAAAAAAGCAGGTACTAAGTTTTGTGGCACAAGACTATTATCATAGCTCACAGAGAAGTTAGTTAAAAGCAATGAGAATTCAAAGCCTACTGGGTTACAGAATGAGTTCAAGGCCAGCCTGGGCAACTTAGTGAGAACTTATCTCAAAAGTAATAGAGCACTTCCCTAGCATGAGAGAGACTATGAATTCAATCTCGAGGAATGAAAACAAAAACAAAACAACCCAAAACCAATATATAAGGGTCACTAATAATTTATCATTTCTTGTAATAATAATAATAACAATAACAATACTGTTTACATGTTATATTATGAACATTTATCCCATTTTAAATATCACTTGGCTATATCAGTCATTTAACGTGTTTTAGCACATATATTTTAAAGATTCCTTCTCTAAATGCTTCCAGAAATACATTACTCTGGTCAAATCTTCAGATAACTTAAATGTCACGGTAGCAAATACATGTGTCTAATAGGAAAGTATCATAATATTCTAACTACTGACTCCATGGTGCCTCTTTTTCCTTCTACATATCCTACATCTGAATGCCATTCAGTGGGGCCCCAGCTCCTTCTAATTCACTGAATCCACCCCTTAGTGATTTGATTTTGTCTTGAAGCTTGTATCCTATCAAAACAAACAAATGAAGGAAGGAATATGCTGTGAGACTCAAGTCCATATTTCCAGATATCCCAGGTCATTTTAGTTCTTTGCACTTAAGAATACATGCCACTTTAGAGAAGATGTGAAAGTCTAGTATGAAAAAACAATTTTACTTTAGTGTGGCATGTGAAGAGAAAATTTCCTTTCAACTTTTGTCAGCAGTGGGAGTGCTGAACCATTTGGTAGTTTGATTTTTAATTTTTTGAAGGACCACCATTGTTTCTACAAGGCTATACCAATTAACTGCACACTATTTCTTACATTTTTAAGTATTTACAATCCTGATTTCTTAATCTCATCTATAGCATACTGATCTCTTGTGACAACTAGCCCTAATCAGATGGCACTATGTTTTTCCCTGCCCAGAAATGAACTGCTCTATCCCAGTCATTAGAGGGCTCAGTCCTGAGTAATAATTTATACAGGTTCCCTGTGATGGGTAGAGAAACTAATATGAAGCTAGGTATCCCTTAAGGGCTTTTGACTTTTTGCTCTAGAATACCTGGAAAATCCTAGTGGTTTGCAGGTAAGATAAAAATAGGATAATGGGCTGTGAAGTATTAATGAATGCTGCCTTTGTTTCTATAAAACCTGCATACTGCTATAGGAAATGGATGAAATGGTCTATATAGCAGGAAAGAAATAACTGAAGGATATAAGACAATGTCAGTCACTTAACATGTTGTAGCCAAGTACATTATTTTATATTTTAAAGATTCCTTCTCTAAATGCTTAAAGAAGCATAATACTCTTGTCAAATCCCCAGCTAACTTAATGTCACAGAAGCAAATACATGTATCTGTGATGGAAAATTATTAACTAAAAGATATAAAAACTAAGGCTTACAGCAAGAAAAAGAGAAAAACTAGAGAAAATAGAGACTCCAGCCCCTGACAACAGAGTACTGACCAGAGTCCACATGCAGTTCCCAGGAGAAAAAGAAGAAAGCCCAAGCCCACCACCAGCTGTGTCAACATTCTCCATACCCCATTGTCTTGAGAGAACAGATAACTAGATGGCCTCTTGACCTATCCCTGGCCCACAGGTGTGCTAATCAATCTTGCCTAAATTATGACAGTTACTGTTCTCTTTGATCCATGATAACCTTGTATGGAAAGCTGTGAATTCTCTGTAACCATGGAAACCCAAAAATTTGTGGCCTTCAGCCTTGTGGTTTGCCCCTTTAAAAGCTTCTCTTTATAGCTGGTTGGTATCTCTCTCTCTCTCTCTCTCTCTCTCTCTCTCTCTCTCACACACACACACACACACACACACACACACACCGCCCCCAATGTAGTGGGATCCAAGCTGGCCAGCTTAAAAAAATAATAATAATAATAATAAAAACAAAAACAAAAAACCTTTGTGTTTGCACTGAAATTGTGTGGCTCCTTGGATTGGTCTGGGGCTCTTCAAACCTGGCACAACATATCTAATAGTAGAATACCAACTGTCCACCTGTGGATTCAATTCCATGGAAGGTTGTAATACATGCCTTTCTGGTATATGCCTTTAAAACCACCTTACCCCCCTTCCAGCATGACCTTTGGTTCTAAGGCTATAGTACAAAGAATAAATTCATTGAATATAAATTTGAATTGAGTCTAAGTCTGTCTTTCCCAGTAGATTTAAGGATTCAAATACTAATGAGCACAATGAACTTGAAACAAGAGCCAGACAGATTTTCCTATTCTCCCATCTTAAAAAAAAGTCCTAAAAACTACTCCAACACATAAAATAAGTAAATCTGATATATGTGACATAGAAAAAAAAGGAAGCTAATAATTTACAAACTTCCAGCTTTCCCAAAAATTTTAGAGTAAAAGTACATATTATGTCCAAAAGAGCTCCATAAATGGTTTAAAACATCATTTCTGTACAAATGTCATTCCATCCCAATCTTTTTTTTCCTTTATGTGCTTTGTGTATGACCTTCTAACTCCTTATGAACACATATTTACATTCAAGCTTCTTTGACAGTTCTCAATTTCTATGTCCCATATTCCAATTTGCCTTCTATCATTCAAACTTAAAGATATTCCAAAAGATTTCACACTATTTGTCTTTGTTAATTCTCAAACCAGAAACAAATGGCTGAGACTCTCCCAATATCCCTTAATCCCTACATGTTACAGGGTATAGCTGTCATACCCTGCCCTCTAACCCCAACCTCCAGCCCAACTCCCCAGCTCAGGTGCTGGGATGCCCTTCCCCAAGAGGCTCTTCCCTATATACTACAGCAATTCTGGTAACTTGCCCCTTTTGTACCTTTGCCCTCTTGGCTCTGCACCTGGTTACCCTCTCTCTCTTCTCCCTCCCCCTGCTTCCCTCCTCACACTGCCCAGCTCAGGCTGGTCATGTCCACTTTAAACTCTCCTAGATGTCCACGACTCTGGCTATACTCTCCTGTTTACAAACTTAGTCCTCCACCACTCCACCATGCCTAGGAGCAGTCATGTCATTATCTTTCTTATTTTTTTTTTTTAAATCAGTCTATACTTTTGCAAAGCCACAACTTTTCCTAGAGTTTTATCATTACTGGTATGAATTACTTGAACAGTTCACCTTTCACCTCTTCTTTTCTGCTCATTCAATTACATTGTTACTCATGTATCTCTACATATTTTAATTACTGTTTTTCTATTCTAAATCAAATAAAAAAAAAAGTTTTAACTTCACATGAAAGACTGTGGGCTATGATAAAATTTAATTTTCTAGTCGTGTTATGGTCAATTTTCAACACATAACAAAAACATAATGAGACTCAATTTGATAACCTATTGGTTAATTTGCATCCATAATTAATGAATGTATTTTTTAAAGGCTGTTCCTGTTTTGCATGAAGGAAGGATTTCACCACAGGCACAGAATAGAGTTCATTTAAACTTCAGGTACCCATTGCTTAATGGTTGCTGCTCTAAGCCCCACTGCTGGAGGTGACATCAGTATCAGGTAAAGCAGGCAAGCTCACCTGTGCATCAGCAAGCTGAACAGCAGGAAAGCCTTGGTTTGCTTCTTCTACACCAGCCACATCATCTTGACTTGTACTGTGCTGAGAATGTGTCCCGTCCAGAGTATTCTGATCACTAGACAAGACAGTGTTGAAATCTGAGGCTGATGGTATCGTAGGAAGATTGGGTGCAACTCCTAACAGCAAAATGTCAAGAGTAAAATGTGACTCATTTGGAAATCATAAAAGTCAAATTTAAAAACAATCAATGTTGTAGTCCCCTTACCAAACCACTGGTAAGGAAAAGGAAAACTAATAATATGTAATAGTAAAATTTATAGATGTAATTTATTAACAAAATAAAATTATTAAAAAAAAATACTAATGATCTTTATCCACGTACTCAAGCCAGTCAGTTTAAAATGTAGAATTTTATGACTGGAAAAAAAAAAAATCTTGGAAAAGTAAATGTAGCAGGGCAAAAGCCAGAGTTAACATAGCCATAGAGTTAACAGAATCACACCCAGGCTTTCCTGAGGATGAACAAAAGCAAATGAAATATGGCTTCCCTGGGCACTTCCTTTATCATGCAAGTTGCCAGACATAGGACCCTTGAGAGAGAGGAACTGCTCCATTCCAGTTCTCTTGTGATTTAAACTATAGCCATCCAGAACAACAGTGAAATGAGAACCAGAAAAGATGCCAAGAACTGTAGGGTGCCACCTTTCTATCTTCTTCAGTCAAGGATCAACACAGAGACCTAGCATAAGACTATCAGATCACTTCAAAACTAAGATGGGCCACACCAATAAGAGAAAGCTGAATAAGCATGTACAAGTCAACTACTTTTCACAATTTAATAATTTCTATATGGAAAGAATTCACATGGTTAAGATAGGTGTCTTAAAGATTGATGTTAGTGGCCTTTAGTAATCAGAACCAAAGTCTACTAACTTGGAAAACCTTCAAAAAATAAGAAAAGGAAGGCTAACATACTTACACTGGATATAGCTATCACTTTCTTAGAGAACATCCTGCCAGTTTTCTTTCTACATATGCATATTCATTTAAAATTAATAAATGGCCCCATTTATCTCTCTCCTTGGAGGGAAAAAAATCTTAATTTACTGTTCACATAGATCGGATTACATGTTTTTAAGTAACTACAAAGAGTATAATGAATTGATAGTTATGATGTCTCAGTGAGAGCTAGACAAATTCAAAGTATTTTCTATACTTCAGGTACATCAGGTTTTAACTACACTTTGTTTTTTAACCTGCCTCCTTTGGTGTTATGAATGCTTAATCAACCACATTAAATGGAAATTTTAAATTCTTTAACTTCTGTATTTGATATAGCAAGAATACCAAGTGATAGTTTAATTATCCTGAGAAACAAGATTTTGTTGTAACTGTTTGTACCACTTAAGACAGTTAAGGTAAAAATAATAATGTTAATACCTGTTGGAAGACTGTTATGTCCTGACTTTGTAACAGGGGATTCCTGTACCACGCTTCCACGATTACCCACAGCATTTGACATCCAATTATAAAAACTCACAGATGATGGCTCAGATAACAAAGGATGTTCAGACAACATGTCAGTGGCTACTGTATTTCCTGAAAATAAAGTTTACTTAGAATAAATTACATATCATAACATAGAAAAATGTCACATACTTTCAGAAAGTCAGATGAAAATGTGTTTGCAAATATTTTTTAAAAGATTCCTTTACTTTTCTTTATGCATATAGGTGTGTCTGTGAACAAAAGGCATGCAGTCTCTATGGGAGTCAGAAGAGGACATCAGAGTCTACTGAAGCTAGAGCTGGAGTTAAGATGGTTGCCAGCAGCCATGTGGTGCTGGGAACTGAACCCAGGTCCTCTGCAAGAGCATCTAATGCTCTTAACTACTGAGCCATTTCTCCAAATATTTTTTAACTCTCATTTTATGAAGTTGTTATATGCATTCTAAGGCAATACAGAATTCATTTTATTATCATAGTGATGATTCTACATTCCTCAGTCTTAGTCTCAGCATGTGCAGGTTGGCATTAGCCAGCACTTATTTGAAAACAAAAAAATGAAAGACAAGGAGAAAAATTTATGATTTTCTTCTAAAATATTTTCTCAAAAAAAAAAAAGTATACTAAAAAGATTACTCATGCAACCAAAGTATATAATAAATTTTTTTCTAATTCTTCATAAAAGAAAATTAATTGAAAGAATTGTTTATTTTTAAGTGTGTGTGTGTGTGTGTGTGTGTGTGTGTGTGTGTGTGTGTGTGTGTGATGTACAGAGGAGGGACCTGGATCCACCGGAGCTAGATACCTGTTCTTGTTAGGGAGCTACTTTTCACAGCTGCACTACTTCTCTGAGGAGTGCCTTCCAGAAGGTTGTGCAGGCTTGGGAAGCTACCGGTAAGATAGCTAAGAAGGCTCTCCTTCCTTGGACTCTCCTTTACTGGCATCCCAGCACGTCCAACATGTACTGGAGAATCTGTAGCAGTGTCTCCACTGGTGTAACTCAGAGAATGATATGGATGAATGCCCTACAAAATGAAGACAGAATTTTTTTCTGACATATGAAAAACTGACTCCTGATAATTATAACTTCTATGGCTGTTGTTTTTGCCAGTAGCTATCCTATTCTTTAATACTATACCGCTATAGTACAATACTAAAGGCTACACATCATATTCAAGTATATTCCTTGAATGAATCTTTAATCAGTTTCTACAGCTGAACAAGAGTCATAGAACAATATCTCAAACAGCACACAGGGAATAAAATGCTGGTAAATATCTAAAGGGCCAGTATCCAAAGCATTAGGACTTAAGCAAGTCATGAGGAAGTATGTTCACAGAGGTGCTAAGATGCTTATGGCTATTTAAAGAAGTACTCAGAAGCAATTCTTTTTATCACTGTTTACTGATCCAGCAACTGATACCCAAAAACTTAATAGAACTATTCCCTTAAAAAACTAAGAATCAACTTTCAAAGTAAGGTGTCACTGACAAGAAAGGCATAATACATTACACATAACCTCAGCACAAAGGAAGCAGTGCCATGAGTTCAAGGTCAACATAATCAACACGGTAAATTCCAGGACAGCCAAGGAGATACAAGACTTTTATCAAAACAAACAAAAATCAACAAACATATAAAACACAGAGCAAAAATAACAAAACTAGAGAAGGAAAGCCATTTGGCAATCTAGCCAGTACTCCTTTTTTAAACTGGAGGTAAGCATAGACAACCAACAAAAAGGAAACTAGAGACTTTCTGAGTAAGAACAGGAGACACAGAAAAAAGACCACTGAAGTATTAGCAGAAAGCAGAAAGGTCTACATTTTTACATGCCCTCATTTAGATGGGGAAAGGGAAAGAAATCTAGCTCTATAGGAGATAAAAGTGAGCACTTACAACATACTAAACATGTGTTAGGTACATTTCATGTTATTTGTTATATATTATTAGCTTTGTCTCACAAAAGAAAAATCAGTGTTATAAATAACAACTGAGAAAAGTCAAGATATTATAATTTATCTGCCTTACTGCTATTACATAAGACTTGATATTATGCTATCTTTGCTTATTAGTTTTGATTGTCAACTTGACACAGCCAAGTTGGGAAGATAGTCTAATGGGGCATTGTGAAGACTGGGTTGGCCTATGGCCATGTCTACTGAAGACTGTTTTAATTACTGATGGATGTGGGAACATAGCCAAGGATGCATATAGTCTTTCTTCTTTCTTGATAGTCAATATGATGTGACTAGGTGCTCGAATTATTGTCCTGACTTTCCTGAAATCATGGACTATAACATGAAACATAAGTAAAAAAACAATACAAACTTTCCTTCTCTGTGTTGCACTTTAAGAGCATGTATCATAGCAACAAAAAAGAAATACCCTTCTAGCATTTTAATAATAACAAAGAGTACAGCAATCTATTATTGGGTTTTAAAATTACCACTTTAACAAATATTTTAAAAGGGAATGTGTACACAAAATAAAAACTTTCAAAACATTAAAAACTTTAGTAGAAATTTTTGTGTTTTAATTTTCTAGATCCCTTCCCCAATGTTTTTCAGTTTCTTATCTTCCTTTATTATTTAGGTGCCATAAAAGCATACACACTATGGTGATTTGAATAAGAATAGCCCGCATAAGCTCACATTTCAAAGCTTGTTCTGCAGTTGGTGTGATAGTTTGGGAAGCATAAGGAGGAATGACCTTATTGGTGGAGGAGGTGTGTTAGGGATGGCTTGGAGGTTTCAAAAGCCTATGTCATTCCCAGTTACTCTTTCCTTCCCCTCCCAGCTTCGTTCCTCCCACCCTCCCTTCCTTCCTTTCTTTCTGCCTCATGCTTATCTTAGCATGTAAGCTCTCAGCTATTGCTCCATTGCTATGCATGCCTGCCTGTTGCCATGCTTGCACAATGATGGCCATGGATTCTAATCCTCTGAAACTGTAAGTCACCATTTAAATGCTTTCTTTTATAAGGTTGCCTTGGTCAGGGTGTTTCTTCACAGCAGTAGAAGAGTAAACACACACACACACACACACACACACACACACTCTGCTATTAATCTAATCCATGTAACTCCAGTGACATCCACAGCTGTACATAGACCTACCCCATTTTTTGAAAGACTGTGGTAGGCATTTATAACAGTGTACATAATTTATTAATTCTGTTATTTCATGTCCACTATTTTCCCATTTAGTATTGCCTTTTAAAAAGCTCTGGAATCTGTCTGATCATTTATGGTCACTTCTAGAAAGAATAGTCCTTGACATGGAAAGATTTTAACTTTTCACATATAATTGCCACACTGTCTTATATTCATTTTTTGTGCAACTATTTTTTTTTTTAATGAAATTGAAACATTCCACTCCTAGTCCTGTTAAGTAACCCAATAAAACTCACTGCTTCTTCAAGTTGGACTCTGGTGGTATCTATACTTTGGTCTGTTATGGGATATATATTTGGGGTGAGTAGGCATTTGTGTAATGTCTCCCCAGGACAAGGTTGTCATATGACAATATTCTAATATTGTATGAGAATGACTTTTTTTATATCTTCGCCTATAATATATAATATTAAAAGTTTTAGTATTCTAATTTTATAAAAACAGAAATGTCATCTTCATAGGTGTATACATTTTTGTGACATATTTTATGTCTATCCATTTTTTAATTTTTCATTTTAATATCTTGTCTTTTTCTTAGTGATTAGGAAGAGACTTGCTGTTGTTTATTGGGAATCCTTTTTCATGTGTATTTTATTTGTAATTTTTATTTAGAAGTTTAATATTTTAATGTTAAAATATTCTGAGTGTCAAGGTAAGTCTACATGCAAACTTTGAGTGAATGTCAAACTACTAACTAGCATCTTCAGTTCTTGGAAAAGCAAGCAAACAAACAAACAAACAAAAAATCCCATAACAATACAAAGTATCAGATACAATTAATATGTCTTAACTCAGTTATTTATCCAATCCTCCAAATCCCTACCTTATAAATACGGATACACAATTCAGTCAGTAATTTTTCAAGTTACAGAGTATGAATGAAGTGAGGGTATTACTCCATATGCCAGTTTACTCACCAGGATATATTTTCCTCTTATCAAGCATTCTTTAAACTTGTTAAAATGATGGAGTATAAATTAAGACCGTAATTTGTAAAAACTCAACCTAAGCTTTGCATTGGTAATATACAGCCTAAAAGGCTTCTCACTAAAACTGAAATAACAAGATTATCAACACTCTTAGTATTGAATCTAATTGGATATAATATTCAACAAGATAAAAAGAACATGAAGATTTAGTAAAGTCTTTAAAAGTATTAAACATTGATGATGTAATTTTCATCAAATATATACACTGAAAATATTAACCAAATTAATTTCAACATAAACTTTTTGAACATTTAGAGTAGACATCTAAAATATTAATATTGAAATTAAATAGGTTGACACTGTAAGTTTAATCTCTATAGTGAAACCAGCAATACTATACCTTTATTTTTAATGCAGAGTCACTATGGGTGTGAGTCTTAGAAAGTTTCCTCATTATTTCAGCTCCAGTGACAGGGCCAGAGCTCCCAGGTGGTGGCCGGTTAGCTGTTCCTTCTAGAAGCATTGTGTGTTCACTGACTGTGGCTAAAATAGTTAAAAAAAAGACTAAGTTTTATGACCATACATTTTCTTGAAAAACCTATCCACATTCTGGTCTGTATAACTACAATCCATTTTTACAAGCTGAAAATTTTTCTGATTTTTATATTTTTGTTTTCTTACTCTCTAACCTTAATCTGGGTTTAAACAATCCACCAATACAATGACCAAAAAACCAATTCAGTCACCCTCTAGAATATGCAGAGTGCCACAAATGAATACAGGTGCCAGGAATAATCAGAAGGGAAAGCCACTCAACTAATTTAACCTCTGTACATAACAAATTCTGGATAATGAGTAATAAAATACAGGTTAGTTTTTACAAGTAAATTTTAAAAGTAAAAATTTAAACATTAAGTTATATAAATGTTCTGAAAGCTCTAATTTTGACTACCCTTTCCCCCTACTTTTAAATTCTTTTTCAAAACAATGAAAGATAATCTATAAAAAAGTAACCTTTGGCAAAAGTAAAAGTATAAACATACATTTCAAAAACATCCACCTTGTTCAGATGCAGTACATTTTATTTACAGAATTGTATGCTCAGCTCAGGCTTCTAAATTTACTTAAAGATCAAATGCATGTAACAGACGATAAGACAAAACTCCATTAAAAACAGACAAATGGGGCAAATACAATTTTAAAGGCAGGTTTTTATCGATAAGTCTGCTATAAAAGTTGTCTCTACTGGACAGATCATCGGTCTACTAAAGCTCATAAAGATAAATTATAAGTCTGTTCAATAAAAAGATTCCAAAATCATTATGAATATGGATTTATAAAATTCACAACTACAACCCATAGCATTTTCAAATTTGAGAGAAAATTATTAAAATTACTGGATACCATGTGACCAATTATGAAACAACTAGGATTTTCTTTCGTTAATATGTTACAGGAAAAAGGTCTTTATTGGTATCTTTTTTTTTTTTTTTTTTTTTGAGGGGGGTGGTTTTAAGACACGGTTCTCTGTGTAGCTTTAGAGCCTCTCCTGGAACTCATTCTGTCGACCAGGTGATCAGCCTGCCTCTACCTCCCAAGTGCTGGGAGTAAAGGCGTTTGCCACCACCGCCCAGCAATTGGTATCTTTTAAAGAGGCATATTATTGATATGAAGCTATTCCTACAAGATGCACATACCCAACAACCCCCCCCCCGCCAAAAAAAAAAAAAAAAAACAGAAACAAAAACTCACAGTGATTACACTGAGGAATGAAAAGTAGAACACTACCCTAGTCTAAAGTTACCTGCATCAAACTCAAATTCTGCACCATCAGCACTGGTATCACTCTGAAGACCACCTCCATTATCTAGTCCAAGTCCATCTTCATGATCCTGGTGCATAGCAGCTGGAGGTTTCAGTGGCTGAGCTGGTCGGTGTAAGCTAACTCCTTTAAAGGCAGGTGTCACCACAATGAACTTCATCCACTGCCTTGCCAAAGCAACTAATCCTTTCTTTAAAGTTACCAAGGCAGGAAGCCCATCACTCTGCAATAACAATGAAGAACTTATTTAAATCTCAAAATGCCCACTTAGAGATGAAAAATCTAAATTTAGATTTTAAATAATTTTTCAACAATGTCCAGGATTTCTAGTTGACAATAAAACCTTCTACAGGTACCCATACATGGATAGTATGTGTACTCTCAAGAGTTTATGGACTTTAAGAGTTTGGGTCCCAGTGTGGCAATGTTTTTAAAAAGGGGCAGAATCTACCAGAGGGGATCTAGTGGAGATCACTGAGGACAGTGGTCTTAGAATTCATCACAGCAGTCAGCAGTACTGGTGAGACCTGGTTAGTCTGTATAAGGGTTGTTAAAGAGCAAGGCCATGACCTCACCAACTTCTGGTTTCCTGTCCTGGCATATGATCTCTCCCTCTCTCTCCCCTCCTCCCCCTCTCTCAAGTGCATACCATGAAGCCACTGCCAAGGGATTCTTGCCCTTACCAGAGCCACACTGATGTCAGTGCTATGTTCTGGGAACTTGAGAACTTAAGAAACATCCTTTGTTCATAAATGGTATTTGTTTCTAGTAATAGAAAATAGACTGACATAGAACCCAGACTCTAAATACAGCATTACATAATTTCATCAGAAAGCACCATGGCTGCTTCAGGTGAACATGACTCTGGGTACAAAGTTTTTGTTTTGTTTTTAAAGAATCATTGAATAGACTTCACCTTTTTGGCCCAAATGAAAATTCAAAATTTCTTTTGAGCTATTTAGATGATTTATTAAGCTGAGAAGAAATAAAATTATTCACTGCAAAGATTAGCAAGCTATTATGTATTTCTACTTTTAAATGTTAAAATGAATTGCTGCAAATTTAGTGCTGGGTAGACATGGATTTGCAACTATCTTGAAAATTAACAATGAAGATAATTACAAGAAAAGAAACTGGCTACTTTTCTATTTTAGCTGTAGCTGAAAAATAAAATTGTTACTTCTCCTCAACTCTTCTTTTCTGCAATTCCTCACACTAACATAAATGGCTGCTTTGGCAGAGGAATTATATTTATAACTGTGAGGGAAGGCACACTCACTTTCTGAAGAACATCCCTTTCCTGCCTAGACACAGTGCCATCTGTATCTCTTCCTTTTACATCTTGTAGAGCACCCCTCAAGGATAATGCCTCAAGTCTCTCTGTTTTAGCTTCTCTGAATACAACTAGGACGGGCATGTCAGCTTACATTGTACAACTTTGTCTTCAAATTCACAGAAAGTTCAGATATAAACATCTTTTTAAAACTCATCACTTATCATAGCTCCTTTTCTTGCCTGGCCATTAATAGTCCTGATACATAGGTGCCGAATTTGGTGAAATATTCTTGATTATGCTCTACTACCCAGAAGCCTGGAGAAGACAAGCAATGTTCTCAAACTTCTAAAATCTCAATCAGGATGTGATATTTGTTATTATTCTAGAGGCAGGGATGTGTTGTCCACTTGAGTCTCCCTCTATGATTAATCACTCTTTATTTTATTAAATCATTATGACATTAGGGATCATTTCCTGGCTTGAAAATTTTGCTTTTAGCTTCTAGGACACAACTGTCTCAGTTCTCTCTCTCTACTTCCCTTCTCAGGACTCAGTCTTGCTGTATCCAATCTCTCTAAACTTCTTGAAGTTTGGTGCTTTTCCAGAATTCTATCTTTGACTGTATCTCATTAACCTGTCATGATGAGAAATCTTACACATGTTGACAGCTTCTACTAACACCTACCTATTAACCTGTATGTCTAACCAAATTTCTCAACCTATCCATTAGAACTACTGCTACAGATGGCAGCTTCCATAAAGCTAGTACTTACCAATCAGGTGTGGTAGTGCACACCTTTAATTCCAGCATTTAGGAGGCCTGGTCTACAAAAGCAAGTTCCAGGAGCTATACAAAGAAACCATGTCTCAAACAACAACAACAACAAAAATCTAGTACAAACCATTGTAGCATCATCAATGATGGAGTAATTTGCTTGGTGGAGGTAGTGGTGTAGAATATTACATAGTAAACATGAAGGATTTTCTTGGAGAAAGCGAGCAACTTTTGTAAGTCTATTGTATTTACTTCTTAGAGGAAAATGTACACTTTTATTCTGAAAGTCAAACAAGAACAAAAGATTTAGAATTATATGTAGAAGAGATCCTATAATCAAAGATATCTAGTAATTAGGAACTTATAGATCTGGTATCATCTGATAACTGCTATAGTAGTGAATCATTTTCAGTAACCAAGCATGTCTGATACCTTGTATGATTAAAACATACCTCTAATGCTTCTGTCATTATGCATCCCATAACAGCACAAATTCTCAGGGTTCCCTCAGTCTCTAATTTGTTTAAGGATGACTTGAGTTGATCAATGGGAACCAGCCATGCACCAACAGCTGGGGTTGCAGTGCTTAAAAGATTCAGCTGCCTTTAAAAATAAAAAAAAAAAAAAAATCATACGATCAAATTTTATATTTCAAAGAATCTCCTATATCTATAGCATTTACTATTATTTTACTCAGGCAATATTTTTCTTTTTGTTCACTAACAAATTATGAATATATATATATATATATATTTATAGATATATTAATTAGAAATGAATACTTGGAAAGAAAAAGGGGGGGCAAACATCTGAAATAAAGAATAAAACCAACGTATTAAGACAGCAAGACAAATAAATACAACTAAAATGCAAGGAAAGAAATTGGGCTAAGTAGAGAATATATAACGTCTACAGAAAGTATTCAATGAGAAAGAAAGGAAGAACAGCCACCTTGGCATTCACAGAGTATTAGATATGTCAGAAAAAATACTTCATTCAGTAAGTATATGAAATAGAACAGTATGCTGTCTGAGATGATCTGTCAATGGACAAAACTACATTTTGAATTTTTTTACCTAGAAAATGCATGCATAGGAGATCTCACATTAGTAGGAGCTGCAAAACTAAACCAAATTTCTTTAATGGTCAACTTCATGCTACATGAATCTGGAGGTGGTGGCATTAGAGGTAGATCTTTTTTCAAATCATCAGATTCAACTCCTTCATCCTATATTTTAAAAAAAAGCCAACAAGTTAATATTATATTGATCCTTCAGATCACAGGCAAAAAAAAAATCTTTTCAGCCACTATGTTTAACAGACTATACCTTTACATAAAACCTTGAACTGTGGCTACTGCTCAAAGTAACTATCTGCTTCGGATCCAAACCCAGTTCATCCAACAGGTTTGACACTAGGCAGCAAATGTCTTTACTTGCTGGGCCATCTTACCAGACCCCATATACTTTTCTTTGGGAAAGAAATCTAAACCTATTGTCCTAGATACATAAGAGGCTAAGACAAAGAGGATCTTTTAAAAGCCCAGGAAGTTAATACTAGTCTAGGCAACATAGCAACGCTGCCTCTGAAAGACAAACAAAACAGTAACAGCAAAAAGAAACTTCTATGGCTGGGGCAGGCAGCTAAGTGATAGAACTAACTCTTGCAAAGCAAGTTACATGGTCCTCAGCATCATAAAACATAATAAACTTGGAACACTGATTTCTCAAGGAGGTATGAGCCAGGTATTTGGGTTATAAATACAGAACTTGACATCTGAAAAAAGGAGGGAGGTGTATGCATTATTACTGCAATGTGCATTGTCAAGCAAATGATTGTAGACTGAATTGTCTCTGAAGCCATGGCATACTTAAAAGTCATGCATAAATGTCATGACATGGTTCAGGACTTCTGTGAAAGAAGCATGGCAAAGTGTTACTACATAATAGGACTAGCAGTAAGTCAGGGAATAGACAAATGCAAGAGGAAATTAGTGTCATGAATACAACTTTCAGCAAACACCCACATTTGAGAAACAATTCCATAAGAAACAGGAAAAGAGAACTTAGATAAATTATTAGAAATCCCAAGGAGCACAAGATCTAGGAGAAACGCCCTTAATATTCTGTAAAGTGAGACTGGAGGGGTCTCAGCAGTTAAAAGCACCAGCTGAAGGTGGGTTCTATTTCCAGTTTTCACAAGGTGGCTCACAACTGTCTTCACTCCAGTTTCCAGGATCTCAGTGTGCACCAGGCATACAGGTGGTGCACAGATACATTACAGACAAATAAAATAAAAATAAGAAAATCTTTTAAAAATATCCTGTAAAGTTTTTCAATAGGCAAGAAGGAAAGAACACTTAAAGAACTCTTGTTCAGTACACAGCCACATGTGTCTTCATTCCCTTCATTGAAATTCTAAGGCATTCCCCCAAACATGTCTAAAAAACTAGTAAGGAAACTGATTAACTTAAATTTTTATTTATTATTATTGTGTGGGGATGTGAACATGAAGTGTACCTGTAGGGGTACAAGAGTACCATGGCACAAATATGGAGATCAGAAGACAACTCTGTAGAGTCAGTTTTCTCCTATTATTTTTACGATGGTTCAGGAGATCAAATTTTGGTTGCCACACATACCACCTAGCAATTGGTTCTATATGCTGAACCATCAGGCTGTTCTGGAAACTGATTAACTCTACAACTATGTACCAAATAAAAATAAATGTCCAAGGGCTGGGGAGATGACTTGGTGGGTAACAGCATTTACCTAGGAAGCCTGACAACCTGAGTTTGGATCACCAGAACCCACATTAAAACAAGCAAATACCCAACAGGCAGTACCACATGTCTGTAATTTCAGTGTGTTCCTACAAGGGAATGCCAGGTGGTGACAAGTGAGTTTCAGGATGCTCCAAGAGCAGCCAACCTGGTTCCCACATCACTGAGGAAACAAATCTCAAAGCAGAAGTGAGGGCTGTCATCCAAAGTTTGTCTCTATCTCCACATGCAGGCTACAGTATGCCTATACCCACATACTCTTATCTGTTTCTCATACAGAAGAATAAAAATAAATAACTCTCAGGAAATGGGGTTCAGAAGTGAATATAACTC
Source organism: Phodopus roborovskii (assembly GCF_943737965.1). NCBI lineage: Eukaryota > Metazoa > Chordata > Mammalia > Rodentia > Cricetidae > Phodopus > Phodopus roborovskii. The sequence continues at coordinate 1,834,894 of NW_026126433.1, forward strand.
TGAATACTGGGTACCCACATATTTATTAATGAAAGGGTGCTTTCTTAAGCTTTTTTGTTTACTCTCATGTCTACATGTATATGCATATACATACATTCACTAAATTCTTGCTTGTACTAGACAATGAGTAAAGTTTTTCATATATAGTATCTGTTTCAATCTGTAGAGTCAATGGCATTGACTTTACATAGTCAATAGCATTACTTACTACTACTTATTACAGCTGGAAAAAAAAAAAAAAACAAGAAAAACTGAAAAACTTGAATGTCCAAGGTCACCAAGCAATTAGTGATCCAAAACTTCCCCACAATACAGAATTTTAAATATTTTTCCTGTTACCATATCCATCACAATTAAATTCTACTACAATAAAAATAATAAATCAAACATAAGGTATTGCTTTAAAAGGTATCTAAAATAAGCAGATATTGATAAAAATATTTATCTACATAAAATATCACCAAAAGCAAATATAAAAAATGGCTTCTAAAGTAATCAAAACCTAATTAATTAATCAAGTTTACTTTTCTTAAATTCTATAAATTCATTTATTTAACAAATGTTTATTAAGTGCATAACATAAGCAGGGTATTGTGCTAAATACTATAATGGGCAGAAATATGCATCATAGGTATATATTCCTATACCTATTCAGGAAATTATACTCTAGTCACTGTATATTCAACGAAATGTTACAACTCTCAAAGAGGAAATGACAGGGAGATATGCTCTAGGAAACTGATTTTGAATTGAGTGTGTAGTTCCCTAATTCCAAACTATTAGTATCATTAGAAATTCACCAACTTGTTCATCTGAGACCGAGTTTCCGTTGATGTCAGATGAAGGACTTGTTCGGTCACATGGAAGATTATCATCAGACACATCTGTATTGTAGCCGCTGCCCGTAGGAGAATCAGAAGAATTATTGGATGTCAGCACTCCACCCCTTTCTGTGACACTAGTCTTACCTATAATTCCAAAACTATTATATAAAACGGCACCAGACTGTCTTCCTCCTATAAAAATGAAGGGAGTATCTATTAGAAAAAGAATGGATATGTGCTTTAGTGCTGTACTCTGAAGTATCTGCATATAACTTCATAAAGACCATGTTTTTCCTCACTAGCCTTTCTTTGTCCTTATCTAAGAGTTATGCATGACTTACTAGGTAGAAAGGTGTAGACATACAGATAGCTACTAACATTTTAAGTTATTGTGTCATGTAAGACAAAACCTGAAAGTCTTAAAGCAACTAAACTTTCTTACTTTAAAGTATTTATTATTCATAACCATGTAAGACTTACCCTCCTTTTTCCTCCCTTCTGTTGTACATAAGAAACAAGTACAAACAGATAGTGTTCACTAAATAAAGAATTTGCATGAAATATTTACTTCTTAAATGGCAAAGATCTTAACTCTAACAAGTATGGGATGTCCCAGTGAACTCAAGAATTCCTAAATCCTGCTGTTCTGTGAGGATCCAAGGTTTGGGACAGAGACTATGTGGAAGGAAATTCCACTGGTATAGTTGAGATTGATATCCTCCCTTGTAGGTAATACCAGGTACTACTATTTCTGCTGTATTATACTGACTCAGGTTGCTACAAGTTAACAACTGTTAAACACATTTTAGCAATTTGGAACTGAACTGTCCCCACTTAAGCAGAACTCAGGGTTTAAAAAAAGCTTACCTTTTATAGTTAAATTTTCAAGTCCACATTCAAACATTATCCAGCCCCATTTTTCTTGACTGGGACCTATCCTTGTTACATCTGGGATAGCTTGCTGATCTGTCTCATCTACAAAAGTAAATTCATCCAATTCTTCAAGAGTAAATAAAACTTTGGACTTCTCAAAGGGAATAGCAGTGATGGCACAGGTCCCAATGTCTATTATTGAGAGAGAAAATGAACTTTTTTTAAAAAGAGAAAATCATATGTTAATATTTGAAAAGATAAATCACTCAACTACGGTTGTCCTAAGAAGCTATCTTAGTAGTCTACAGAGACAGAAAAAACACTTAAAGAGAATGCTATCTACAAAGAAGTAAAGAAAAATTCCAGAGTTAACAATTAATTTATCAATTTGTTTTTGAAAGATCAGAGTATTCTATCAACAAAGGTAATAAACTTCTAAACAATCTAGCTTTGTGGTAAAGTACTTTAAAAAGCTCTCCTCATTTACAACAAAATTATTTCAGCTATGTGGCCTGAGTAAAAACATTGATTGATTGTTTCCTAGGTAAGTATAACTACTTTACACTACACTTTATACAATTACAGTTTATTAGACATTGCTATTAATTCACCACTTATAGATGCAATACAGTAAAATGTAACTCCATTTTTCCAAATTTCTATATTTATTTAATTCCTTGTATTTCTCTTTAAATCTCTTGAACTTTAAGTAAAAGTATAAAGTGAGAAACAATCAGGTTTAAATTTCATGAATAATCTATTCCCGTTGAGACGTTTGTTTAATTTCATGAGTAATCTACTTCCATAGATATGAAGGTTCACCCAATGGAAAGCCTAGAGCATTCAGAAACCTACCTCAGCTGGGTGGTGGTGGCGCAGGCTTTTAATCCCAGCACTTAGGAGTCAGAGGCAGGTACATGTCTGTGAGTTCAAGGCCAGCCTTGTCTACAGAGCAAGTATCAGAACAGGCTCCAAATCTATACAGAGAAACCCTGTCTTGAAATAAACAAAACAAAACAAAAATAAAAACAAAACAAAAAGAAACCCAGAAACCTAACTCATCTCTCTGTAGCTATAAGATGCCATGAGACTGAGACTCTCAAACATATGTATAAACATTTACATTAGTTCTGCATTTTTATGCAAATATACCTCAGAAATCCATGGGGAGCTTTGTTTGTAATGAACTTTTTATTTTGGGTGATGGGTTTCAAGTTATATAATGTAATGCTTATGATCTGACATAATATATAAATGCAAACTGGTCACCACTGCAATCTACAGACATTTTACAACTCAAACTACTGTGTTTTGACCGTTTTCGGAGTATAGCTTGCAAATAATTCTTTAAAAAAGAAAAAAATCACTTGAAAGCCTCAGGTGGGATGCTGTGACTTTAAGAAAAAGTCTCTTTAAGGTTGGGTTGTTGGCAAGCCATGAAGAGCAAGCCAGGAAGCAGTTCTTCTCCATGTTTACACTAGCTCCTGCCTCCAGGCTTTTGCCCTGCTTGAGTTCCTGTTCTGGCTTACTTGGATGATAAACTGTGATGTGGAACAGTAAAGCAAGTGAACCTTTTCTTCTCTAGCTTGCTTCTTCATCATAGTATTTCATCACAGAAATAGACCCTACAACAAACCCTGACAAAGGACATGAAGTAATTCCAAATTTGGGCCCTCTAAATCTAACTTTCCATTCTACACAGAATAAGTAAGGAATAGTTAGATGTCTCATATGTAGAAGTACCTTTCTCTTCCTTATAATGTCAAGTTGCTGCATTATTCAAAGGAATATGGTCTATTTTAGAAAATTTCACATTTACAAATGCCAAAACCCCCCACAAAACTGCAGAAGCCTACCTGTAGTATCAAGACCTCTAAGTTGCCCATGGACTCGATGAATATTTAACTTGGCAGCAATTTCTTTGCCTTTCTCTGCTCCAGCATTTGACCTAAGTGACCCAGATGACTGAGGCTGCATCTTGCTGGCATGAACATATCTATCAAAATTTGATGTTTTACTTGGGTCTACATTATTTGAAGTCTCTTCAACCACACCTCTTAATGAAAACAGAAAAAAATATACAATGGTTAACATTTAAATAATGTAGTCAAATAAAAATATTTAACTAAATTGTTTAAAAGTAAACACTATCTAAACAAAGACAATATTAATTAATTACCTAAGTGTTTCTTGAAAATAATTAAGAACATTTAAGATAATTAAGGCTTTTCACATTCAAAAAACAGTCACAGCTTAAATTATTAAAAATCTTTTTACCTGTTCATACGAACTTGTGTAGCAATTCTGTCAAAACACAAAGCCACCAGGGAAACATGAGTCACACTTCTACTAGGAACTGTAGCTGGAGATTCTTCCACTGAGGCTTGTAACAAGCATAAGTTAACCTAACACACAAATGTCACAGATTTCAGAAATAAAAAGTTAAAAATGTATTGATACTTAAATCACAAACACAAGTGGAAAACTAATAATAATAATCAGAGACATATCTGAGGGTAATGAAAAAGAAACTTATAGTTCTCAAAACAGCCACATTTCCTGCCAAGACATGCCTGCTAGTGCAATAATAGCAAAAATGTCATGGGAGTAATCAACACTTTCAAACTGGATTTAAGGCCTGATCAAGACAGAATTTATGTCTGGAATTGTTCACTGGGCCAAAAAATCAGTGTCTGGGTAGGTCATAGAATCTGGTGAAAACCTACTAATATAGTTCTATTAAATGGACACAGTATTAATTTTTCCCTACATACATCTTTATATTCATACATTAGTGCATCTCTCAATATACATTAAGTAAGTTGTTTCTCTCTTTTTTTTTTAACTAGTTGAGAGTTTTGATCATATTCTTCCTATTCACCAACTCTTCCCAGATCCATCTTTTCCTTCCCTACCTACCTACCCAATTTTGTGTCTTTTTATTTTTTTTTAAAGATCCTCAGAACCAATCTGTGTTGCCCAAACACTTGTGATAAGTGTTCTCCCAATAGAGTGTGGTCAACTACACTTTTAAAGAAAATCACAGAGATGTTCTTTATTGTGGTAGGTGGCAATAAAGAAACTCAACTTGCCAACATGTAGAGAATAAGAGTGCTCATTCAGAAATAGAACATTTGTATCTTACCCTCATCCCTAAGTCTCAGAAATCAATGAGGAAAAAGTGAGGAAAGATTGTAAGAGCCAAAGGAGGTATATAACTGCTGTGAAACTGTGTTTCTAGATAGGACCACACATTGCACACAACTAACAAAGGATATGCCTTCATGAACAATACTTGATAAGACCAAGCCAACCCTAGCATTTATGATACTTGGCAGGTACTCTGCACACTACTGGAGAAAGGCAATCATCAATATCTCTAGACTATCAATATGTTTAGGCAACCTACAACATTGATATGCCTGCAAGATTAACTGTTGCAACAGTGGCACAAATGTTATGTATGGAAGCAACTAAGCACTTTCTGATTAAATTTGATGGCCACTTCATGACATGGAACCCAAACCCAATAATGTTAAAGGGACCACGAATGTGAGACTAGATAAGGACTATTAGATAGACCACCAAATAAGGGCTAGTCATGGGACTACAAAAAAAACCTACTATTATTCTCCCAAAACAACATAGCAATAAAATGGCTCCTAACAACATACCATTATGCCCATAAATTGGAGCTTCAAAAGGAAAAATTACTCCTAATGACATATTGCTATACCCATAGACTAGAGCTTAACTTAACCCCTCTCAGAGAAGCTTCTTCTTGGTGATGGTGATTAACACAGAAACCTGCAACTGGACAAAGTGTAAAGAGTCAAAGATTTTTGAGCACATGGTCCTAATGGAATGGCTTCAATGAACCCTTCCCTTCAAGAATCAAGGTTCTGTGTGAAAGAGGAGGTAGGCTGACTCCAAGAAAACACGGTCTTCTAGACACAAATGAACTCAACAGTAGCAGCATTTACAAGAAGACCCATACAAGTTACAGCCAGGTGTGGTCCTAACACTGAGAGGGGTAAAGTGACATAAGGTCCTACCCATTAGCAAAAAGCTATCTGCAAATAATACCCCCTAGCAAAGGAAACATCAGTTTTCTCGAGTGGAGTTTCCCTGGGTATATTAATCACATTTTAGGTCAGGTTCCTTGTCTAGTAGTTGGCCAACACAAAATGAACTCAATGGTGTATTTATACTTTTGCTTTGGTTAGGCATTTTTTGACTTCTTGAACTTTGTTTACATTGATTTTCAGTTTGTTTGTTTTATGTTTCTTTTCTTTATATCTTAGAGGAGGAGGAAGAGCATAAAATTGGGTAGGTAGGGTGGTGGGGAGCAATCTGGGAAAATTGGGGAAGTGAAAAAATGATCAAAATACATGTATGAAGATTTTTCCAAATCAAACTAGCCAAAATCCCAACATAAATAAGGGGCCCAACAAAGTCCTAACCCTATCAGAGGGGTTCTAGTTAATTGATAGCTGCCATGGGAGAGTCTATTTTCTTCAGGAATGTAGCCCCTGATAGCCATGCTCAGACTGAAAGAATTTTTGACTCAGTGAATTTAGAAAAAGAGCACACACATGAAATGGGAAGAGAAAAGGGGTACTGAGGTATGCAGAAGAATTCATGGAGAGGGAATTGGAGAGGAGTTATCAAAATGCACAACATGCATGCATGAAATTCTCAAAACAAATAAAAAAAGCCATAATTAAACTTTTAATGGATGGATATGAAACATTTTACTAATAGTCTGCTATAGTAAGCTATTTAAAATAGACTAAATGTACATTAGATCATCAAGAGAATGGAATATTATCTTTTGATATTGCAAACTGTTTCACTAACATTCTCTTTAGTAAATGTAAAAGGTAAAACAAACTACATATGCTCTCCTATATCAAGAAAATGTTTCTGAAAAGCTTAACATTACCTTTGGTATGCTCACATTAGCCTGAAGACCTTTAATTGTCACATTATCTTGCTTCATTGTGACATTTGTCTGAATTTGTCCCTGATTAGTTGTCCCTATCACAGGATGCTCAGTTTTTGTTCCTCGAACATCTTGCTTGGGGGACAACTGAAAAGATTGAATGGAATTATTCTCCAGACATTTCATAGGCTCTACATCATCCACACCACCATGTGTAATCACTGTTTTGTTACCCCTCCTCATGTCTACATGACATCAACTATTCTAACATTCAATCTTATAATTCAAGCAAAGGCTGGCACACAGACTAGTTTGCCAATCTGAAAAAGTACTATATACTAAAATGAAATCCACCTATAGAGAAACAAAGATGGTAATAGCATATTTTTATAATAGTTCATTACTACCATTATTAATTTTAGGCAAACTGAACTCTACAGTCTTAATGGCTGACTTTGTTCCTGACAACTGGCTCCTTATTGGCTGGGAATAATTCAAATTTCCTTTTTTCAGGGTGTTCTGCCATAACTACCTGAATGTAACACATGAAAAGCCAACACAGGATGAGTAATAATAAATGGCTCATCAGAAACACTCAGGCCTACTTTAACCTCTACTTTAGTACTAATCTTAATATCATGCAGATAAATTGAAAATCAAAAGAGAATCATCAAAAGAGCACTAAACTGTGACTGCTAAGTAACTTGTGTCACAGCCAGAATGACAATAGTAGAGGTATCACAGACAAGGAAGTTACTCAATTCACTGAGAAGAACAAGAACAACATAAAAATAAAAGCACTAAAATATTAATTCTAAAGAATGTTCCCCACAGGGAAGGAGAAATGCTCAGCATTTATGAGCATATACTGCTCTTCTGAGTATGATAAATTTAAAATAAAATTAATCTTGTTTTCATCACTTAAGGACAAGGCTTGTTAGAAAAGGCTTAGAACTAAGCTACTTTCAAAATAAACGGAAAAATAAAGCTATAATTTTTAAGTCCTACTGCTTAATCCACAGTAGTTATTCATGCTAGATTTCAATTTAACTTACTCATAAAATTTATACATTCAAGATTTTCAAGTTTGGATATTCTAACACATGGTGAGTACCCAATTTTCTATATCCATTGAATCAAAAAGTTCTTACATTTTCTGAGAAGGTAGTCTTGCTATTTTGGACAGCTTCTCTAAGGACTTTAGTGTGAAGATCATCTACAATTGCAGCTGGGTGCCGGGTACTAGCACAGTGAACCATAGCTTCAATGTATCTGATGAAAGAGAAAATGAAAAATTAAAACTTCATTTAATACTATGACTTATTTTACCAAACAATCAATGAAACCTACCACCAATTGAATAGTTACAGTTCTTCAACACTGAAATGCAAATTCCCAAATTACATCTTTAGAAATTCTACAGGGAAAACATTACTGAAATTTCAGAGCTACCATCATCCCCAAAACCCTGAGATTGGGCAGGAACAATTACCCCCACCACAAACAAACAAAGGCTAACATTTTCTACAGGTTTCACCTTATATTGATATCTGAAACTTGGTTTTTTAACTTTTTTTTAACTGATTTATAAAAACATTAAGATTGTATATATTAACAAGGTACCATGTGGATGAAAGCTTAAATTCTTCTATGTACATCAGAGTATCTAACAGTATTAGTACCAGTCAATGAATATTCTTTTGCCTCGTCTCTCAATAACTCTCCTTGAACTCATAATCACTACCATTAAAATTCTTAAACCAAATTGTTCCAGATTTCACATGAAGTGATTCATGTACACCTTGTCTGTGCCTGGCTTATTTGACTTAACCCACTGACCTTTAGTTCCACCCATATGTCACAAACCACAGGATTTAATTGTCTTATGGCTAAACAGTATTCGACTGTATAAATGTATTAAATTTGTCAGTTGGTGAACATGGGTCATTTCCATTTCTAAGTTACTGTAAACAGTGCTGGTGGTGCTCAAGGAAGGAAGCTCTTTCTTCAAACTATTTTCATTTCCTTTGCATATAGACCTACTACTAGGGTTTCTGAATCATGGTAGTTTTGTGTTTTGCTTTGTGAATAACCTCAATATAGGGGCTGCATTAACTTACATTTCCATAAACAATGTACAACAGTCCTTTTCCTTTTTATAATGGTTAATGTTGCTGGGGTGAGGTAGTATCTCACTATAGTTTTAGTTAGCATTTCCCCAGTGATTAGTAATTTCTTTCATATATCTGTTGGCATTTGTGCACCAATGCTGAGAAATGTCTACTTAGGTCTACTGCCTATTTTTAATTGGATTTTTATTTTTTTATGTTTTTTTTTTTTGCTAATAAATTTTTGGCATTCCTAATACATTCTAAATACCCACCCCTTGTCAAATATTTGATTTATAAATATTTTCTTCCATCCTATGAGCATTCTCTTGTCTGCTAAAACTTTTAACTTGTTATTAAAACCATTTATCTATTTTAGTTAATTTTTGCTGCTATGGTTTTATACTTTCATACCACAAAAAAAGATGAATCCTTGTACGTTTTAATGTCCTAAAGAGTCTCTACTGGGGTGGGTGGGTGTGTGTGTGTGTGTGTGTGTGTGTGTGTGTGTGTGTGTGTGTGTGTGTGCGCGTGCGTGCGTAGTAATTTAACATTGCAAGTATTCTACTTAAGTTGTTAATACATTCTGAGTTGACATTTTTGTTTTGATTTGTAGCTACCCAGGTTGCCATTGAGCTCATGATTCTCCTTCAGCCTCCCAAGTGCTAGACATAAAGACATGTACTATCACACCTGGCTTGTGAGTTGATTTTTAAACCAGTCAGACTTTTAGAATCTCCTAAAGACAACTTCCATATCCTCCATAAGTATGGCTCCATAGAAGACTCTTGACAATTTATCAGAGAAAACTATGTACACTTCCAATGAAAGGAATATTTTCAAGAAAACGTCCTCATTAAGTCTTTTCTCTTCTGAACTTCTTCCTTTCCTATACAATATTCATTCCATTTTGCTGCATTTTGGCTTTTATGTGTGTCAATTTTATCTCCTTCAATAGACTACACACATCTTATAGGACAAAACAACTATTATTTTTCCCTTTATCTCTTCAATTGACTAGAAAGAATATGAAATAATTACTTCCCAAGAATTTGATCATTTTATGCTTGTTATTCCAAATGTAAAAGACAAAATATATTATAATATTACAATATATTTAGTTTGATTTTTACCCAAAACAGCTAGTTAATAAACTTTTAAATGAACACTGTATTTCATTTACTTACATCATGTAAAGCAAGTCTCTTTATAAAGCAGTAGTTATATTTTTAGACAAAGTTAATACCTATCTAAGGCTTCTGCCACCAGTGGAGTCAAAACAACATCAACAGTTCCTTTTACTTCAACAATGGCTGTTGTCTTGGTCTGAGCGACAGGCTGGTCCAGGGTCCACTCTTCTGTTAATGTTTCATCATCTGTATTATCAACAATTTTCTTGTCGAGTGGAGTATATGGTGTGCTATACAGTTTAATCAGAAAACATGTATTTAAAAGAATATAAACAAGAACAGAAAGTTCGAGCTTCCTTTAAGTAAAAATTTGTATTTATTTCAATGAAAAATCTCAGAGACTAATATTTCAAGCCTAAATACTTTTCAAAACCATACCTAATGAAGTACTAAACTCTCAGTTATATCACAACAAAAAATATTTTTCATATATTCATTTACTTGATAGGCCTGTCCTAAAATGTGTAAATTTGTTTATCTACAGCTACACAAAAATGTATTCTTAAAATAGTGCCTAAAATCAAGTACAAAATGGTTTTTACCTAGAATAAACTCTATTAATCTCATAATCAAGAAGACTATGACTCTAAATTTTTAACATGTTATTTTAGGCACCTCTAGTCCTAGCTGCTTGGAAGATTCTTTTAGCCCCAAAATTCAAGGTCAAGCTGGGCAATACAGTAAGACTCCTATATCTTTAAAAAAAAAAAAAAAAAAAAGAGTGTAAATTCTTACTTTGAACTTGATCCTGAAAGTTGCATCCCTCTGTCTAGCAAAGAATTAGCAGTGAGTCCCTGTTTGATGACCTACAATAGGACAAAATGTTGTTTATAGCATAAAATTTTAATTATTTCTAATTGTTCTGATAAGCAATATTTGTGAATGCCAAAAGTAACCTTGCTATTGTAATCTTATTATATAAAAATTTAACAGAAAATATTCAATGGGTAACTTTGCACTTTATTCAAGTAAGTGACAGAGTTGTGTGGATAGAACGAGAAGACATGACCGAAAACAGGAATTTCAAATGTCTTTACTTTGTGAATTCTTTTTTACACTGAGTTAGTTCTTCCTGAAGCTGATGTAGTCTTCTCCTGCTATAACCATAAGATACAAAGAAACATAAACTACATATATAAAAGCCTAGAGAACCATTGTCTTTGCCTATAATCCAGAGGCCCTAGGTCTGATTCTCATCCTCAATGATTCCTCCTACAATTTGCAGCTAAAATACTAAGCTGTGGAATGTGGTTAGTGGATAAAGTGCTTGTTTAAACACAATGACCTGAGTTTGTATCCCTAGTACCCATGTAAAAAGATGGGCATGGAAATATGCCTATAACCTAATAATGAGTGTAGTGGGAGACAGGAAGAACTTAGTTCAATGGCCAGCTAGGCTATTCAAAAAAAAAAAAAAAAAAAAAAAAAGCAATCTCCAAGTTTTAGTGCAACTTCCACCCTCAAAATATGATAGACAATAATGCAATACACACACACACAGAAAAATTCCCAAACACTGTTCATTAGGCCCATAGACTTTATATACCTTAATCTTTAACATTATAAAACTGTCTTATGGTTCATTGTTTTAAAGATAAGAAGTTTTCATACTGGCTAATGTCATTAAATATATTTTGAAATGTTTTTGGTTTTTGTAAAGTTGTTTACAGAAACCACATTCACACTAAATTACAGTAATTGACTCATTAATTGCACTGGATATACAGGAAACAATTATGGACCAATAGAAAAAAATATTCAAAACAATTCCAAAATTTTTAATTATGTGCATATCTGTGACTATATTTGCATATGAGTACAGATAACTGTGGAAGCCAAGAAAGACCTGAATGAATCCCCAAGATCAGGAATTATAGGTGGTTGTGAGCCAACCAAGGATGCTGAAAAGAGAACATGAGTCCTCTAGAAGAACATTATATGCTGTTAACCACTAAGCCATCTCTCTAGCTTCCAAAATCTTATTTTTAAGAAATAGAAAATACGAGCTCACAAAGGAGATTTGATACTATTCTTAGGAGTACTGGAAATATAGATTATGCTACATGATAATTTACTAAACATAATGAAACCTTAAGCCATCTTCAATTGAATTTGTTTAAACTTATAATACTGAAGAATAATCCTGTAACCTAATTGTTGTACATGTAGTCATATACAACAGAAAGTATATATTTCAGAAAGATAGGTTAAACGACTCAGCAGTTCTAAAAACTTAAAATGGTTTTATTATACACGTACATGAATGGAAAATAATGATTTGACTTATACCTTAAATGTTGGAACAGAAAGCTGTTCAAATGATGATGAGCTTTCTTCACTGGTTGGAGTATCTAGGTCAAGAGGGCGATGTAATGAGGACTTGGAGGTTCTTTTGTTGGTAGGATGTTTAACTGACCAGTTAATTACCTGAAACTGAGTAAGGTAAGTCTGATAGCAACTCATCACGGGCTGCTGAGATGTGATCTGCTCAGTCTCTCCTGTTTTCTCACCTTCTACAATATACAGATGTTCTATGACTTCATCTTCACCACCTAATGCAGAAACAAAGGAAGCCTGGGAAGGATGAGTTTTGAATGGAAGAGTTCGAGGATCTGTAATGCTTTCTCCATGGACAGTAAGGGGTCCTTCTACACTGTGATATATGGAACCCCTGCTATAGTCAATCTGTTGCATTTGCTTTTTCTTCTTTTTTCTACCAGGATAAGTTCCAGGGCCTTCATCACTGCTAATGGGCTCGAATTCTTCAGCTGCAGAGAAGTAGGCTTCACTATCAGCCATTGACATACTAGAATCCATTGACCGATACTGATGGAATGAATTAGAATCAGCTGATGGTGTGTATGGGAATGAACCAAAACTTCTCCTCTGTTTTGGTGAATCTAGAACATTCTCATCACTTCGAGAGACATCACTACTAAACTGGACACCAACTGTTACAGGTTGTTTGTCTCCATAAAAAGCAGCAGTGAGACTCTTAGTACTACCAAGTCGGGTGGAACACACAGAGGCTTGACGCTTCAAAGGAGATCTGAGCGGAGACTGTCCTACTGACTTGTCTTGGGTGTTAGGAGATACAGGACTGGTTCCTGAAATTTCTGTAGGAATACTAAAACAGAGAGGAAAACTATTTTCAGCACATCAAATAATTTTAAATATAAAGTACTTATAAGACCATTTTAGTAATTTTGATCTTATTACCAATAAAAGAAAATCTAGAATTTTAAAATATTGATTCAAAATAGCAAAACATTACAACATGAATTCATATTCTCCACAAAGCTAATAAAAACTAACCACAAAACAAAAACAAAGCAACTTAAATATCATAAAAATTTAAAGAAACCCAGGAACACTATAGGTTTTTTTTTCCATATTTCCATTATAACTCATCTAGCAGTATACACTTATAGTGTCTGATTAAGGGCAAGGAAAGGACTGTGGGCTACAGAGATGATTCAGGGGTTAAGAGTGCTTACTGTTATTGTAGAGAACCCAGCACCCACTTGGTAGATAACAACTGCCTATAGCTCAAGTTTCAGAGGACTTGGTACCATTTTCTGGACTCCAGGAGATACTACACAAATGTAGTATTCACAAACTCACACGCACAAACATATACATACACACATACACATACACACACACCCCTCCCACGCTATCAGCTCTGTTCCTCTAGAGTAGTGGTTCTCAACCTGTGGGTCATGACCCTTTGAAAAATCTCTATCTCAAAAAACATTTACATTATGATTCATAACAGTTGCAAAATTATAGTTATGAAGTAGCAATAAAAAAATTTATCATAGAGGGTCACAACATGAGTAACTGTATTAAAGGGTCACAGCATTAGAAAGGTTGAGAACCACTTCTCTAAAGATCTGTGGCTAAAACAATCATTTTAATAACACTGAATTGAAGGTCTCCAAGCATAAACAAAAATATCAAGTTACCTAAGCTGTAGTTTTTACAAATGAGAGATGTTAGCTACAGTCATAATTAAACCAAACAGCTATTGAGACCAGGTAGGGAAATTGCCTAGAATGAATGGAGAAAGAATCAGAACATAATTCAGAGGAATGCCACCACTCAACAAATATCAGGCTATGGGAAAAGGAAGAATAGGAAGGAAAACAAAATGGAGTGCATGGTAATGAAGACAAAAGACAGAGCCAAGAAGGTGAGAGCAAACTCTGAAAAGTGTATTAAAGGGTCAAACCTTGTTAAGCAAGGGTAATTCAAAAGAAGGGAATGTTCAACTGTTAATATACTAAGAAGGCCAAAAATGTTCAATGAAGTAGAAGGCAGCATATGAATAGTAATAAAAATTCACTGAGTGGTAGGATAAGATATATTTCCATTATAACTACATCTTTGCATTTTCTATCTGTGCAGAGTATATTAATTTCATTTGGAAAGGCAAATTGATATTGTGTGTATGTATGTATGTATGTATGTATGTATGTATGTATGTATGTCCAGGTTCAAGGAATAAAATCTAAAATGAGGAAATGGAGAAAAAAGAAGTTTCTACTATTTTAAGTAATTATAATCCAGTTACCACCAAGTTCCCAAGTCTAACTGAATACTGACCTTGCTTGGACATCATCTCTTTTGGTACCATGTAAGAAATCTTTTTGAACCAAGTGGTCATCAGCAACAGAAGATGGGCTTTCCTTCTCACCAGCCAGTAATGGCTGTGCAGCACTGGAGCTGCTATTCTCCTCTGAGGAAGAGGATGAGCTGTGAGACCGCAAGGGCACCTGAAGACTAAGGTGCTGAGTCTTTCTCTCTACTTCTATTCCCACTGATTTGTTTTCCCATTCTTTCCGCTTCATACCATTCATATTACCTAAACAAACAAAATGTGGGTTAAGTTACTGTAAAGATTGTTGAAGGAATATATGAAAAACATGGCAATTTAACATAACATTTTAAAGTATTGTCATTTTTTAAAAGTACAAATGTTTAACTTCACATAGTAACATGATATACACTACAAAAAGTTGTCTACAAAATTCTGGGTACACAGTCTATAATATGTACATTTTTGCTTTTTCTTCTTTAATTTTTCATTAAAAGATTTTTAAGACTAAGGATAGATCAGTAGTAGAAAATGTGCTTGAGATATGGAAACCAATAATTTAATCCCAAGCATGTAGGTGCATGTGTGCACAATTATACACATAATCCATACTTAACAGAGAGCTTAATATAAGAACATCATGTATTTCACTTAAATTCACTTGTTTAAAACATTTTCCACATTTTCTGTAAAACTTGAATAGGATCAGGGATTGTATCATCTTCTATTCACTAAGGTACTTCCGTGTCTAGAAACAACTTTAAACACAAAGCAATAAATGGATGCATAAATAATGAATTCACAGCTATAGTACATCAGGCCTGTGTCAAAGTTTCCTAAAAGCCCTTTAATGCACTACAAAAATGAAGGAGCAGGCACAAAGAGAAAAAAGGATAGATGTTTAGCTGCCTAGAACCCCCCACCAAAGCATAAAATTAGCTCAACTTCCCCTCTCCTCCAGCCATCCGTGACTGCTCATGAAAAGGGGCCCCTACTGGTAAGTAGAAAACACACTAAAAGACCAACATGGTATGTACTCACTTATAAGTGGACATTAGGTGTTAAGTAATGGAAAATCACACTACAACCCAGAGAGGCTAAGTAACAAAGAGGGCTCAAGAAGGGACATATGGATCTCCCTAAGATGGGGAAATATTTTGTGGGTAGACTGGATGCAAGTGGCAACAGAAACAGGAGGGATAAAGAGGGGAATGGGAGAGATGCAGAGAGTGTACTGGGAGACAGAACTGGAATTGGTGACTGTTTGAGGGGTGATATAGAAACCTAGTTCAATGGAAACTTCCTAGAATCTATGAGAGTGACCCTAGTGACCCTAGTGAAGTCTTCTAGTAATGTGAGAAATGAAGCCTGATCTAGCCATCATCTATAACCAGGCAAGGTTCCTAGAAGTAGGAATAAATAGGACATCAACCCAGCCACAAAACCTTCAATCCATAATCTTTCCTGCCTGCAAGACTGCTAGGGCAATGGGGTATAGAATTTGTGACAGTAGCCAACCCATGACTGATGCAACTTGTGGCCCACACCATGAGAGCAAGCCCACACTTGACACTGCCCAGATGGCTAGGAACCAGAGGAAGGTCAGCCCAGAATCCCAGGATAAAACAAAACATGAATGGAGGGGAAAAAAATCAATGAATTGATTACTAATGATAGTATGCTATACTCATAAGTTCGTGCCTAGCCCAATAGTCATCAGAGAGGAGTCATCCAGTAACTGATGGGAGCAGATATAGAAACCCACAGCCAAACATTAAGCTGGGCCACTGGAAAGCCAAAGAAGAGGAAGTGGAAGGATTGTAGGAGCCAGAGAGGTCGAGGATATTATAAGAACACAAGCCACTAAATCAACTAAGCAGGGCTCATAGGGGCTCACAGATACTAATGTGAAAAACATGGATCCTGTGTGGGTCTGAGCTAAGTCCTCTGCATATATGTTATGACTACATAGCTTGGTGTTCTTGTGAGACTCTTAACAAAGGAAGTGGAGGGGGGGTCTCTGCATCTATTGCCTGAGCTTGAGAACCTTTGCCTCCTAAGGCCTCATCCAGACATGATATGAGGGATGGCACCCAGTTTTATTGTATCTTGTTAGGCCATGTTCCAAGGATATCCCTGGGAGGGCTATTCTTTCTTTTCTTTTTTCTTTCTTTCTTTCTTTCTTTTTTTCCTTTTTTTTTTTTTTTTTTTCCTTGAATGGAAATAGAGGAGGAGTTGATCTGGGAGAGGGGAAGTTTGGGGAGGGACTGGAAAGAGTGGAGGCGGGGGAAACTGTAGATAGGCTGTAATATATGAGAAAAGAATAAAGGTTTAAAAAAATGATTTATAGATTTAACATAAGCAAAATAGAACACTGAAAGTCAAAAGCAAAACAAGTTTGACTCACTTCCACATAATAGGCACTAAGTGAATCCTTAATTCTACCAGTATAAACTTATTTATTCCATTCTGACCCTACAAATCTACACTTAGCTTCAGGAAGACTCAACAGTCGAAACCACATACTATTAGCACTAATTAAGATCTCCTTTACAGATGAATCCTGGCTAATTTAGTATCTATAACTTGCTCTCAAAAATTGCAAGAAAAGATTAAATGCTGGAAAAGTTATAATTAACAATGGCCTTGATCTATTTACATTAGAAATTGCTATATTTAACTCTTTCCACCAGGTACAATTTCCCATACATATTCTTCCTTGGTTAGGTTTTAATCTGCAGGTTAGAAAATCAAGCAATCCTCATTATTAGTGCCAACTTTAAGACAGAAGAAAGAACATAAAAGCATACACTTAGCTGTATAACTTAGTACAACTTAGTCTCAAAAATCCCTTCCATCCTGTAAATTTTCCATCCTGTAAAGCAGGGATAAACCAAGCACGGTGGCACAAGAAAAAAAAAAAACCAAAAAAAAACAAAGCCCTAGAGACAGGAGACTTATGATTTTGAGGATAACAAGACAGCAAGAACATGTTTCAAAAATACTAAATGAAAAACAGGTATAACATCTAACTCATATAATAGCTTCGAAGACATGATAAGAATGTCAGGATAAACACTTTGGCTTTGAAATAAACATTATTCAACTAGCAGGTTACAAGAAGACAGCCATATTATAATATCCATTTTATTTTTTAAATTCTAAGAAATTTTAGTTATTTGTAAGTTTTATATGATAATAACATTCCTGAAATAAAATGTCCCTAAATAATAAGTATACATGTTTGCATTACCATTAAACAAGAATTTAGCATGGCAGCTAGCTGTCTCCTTCAAAAGCTTTGTGAATAGAAAATCAATCTGATAAAAACTCTTATAATTATTTTATCTTAAAATTAAATCTTTTTAGAGTAGCCTAAAGAGAAAGTACTAATGATGTTTTTTAATGTTTCATATCTATGTAAAGTGGCAATGTTAAACTTAATTGTGGAAATGTAGAACTAAGAAGCCCAAAAGAAAACTCATTTCTGAGGTCTTAGTGAAAAGACAACAGCTAAATCTAAATCTAACACACTAAAAAAGTCACTTGCACTGCTCAAGCCAAGCCAGTATATCTACAACATCATCCCAAATAACGCTCAGCAAAGATAAGATGTCTCATCTTGACATTCAATTTTATTGGTAAGAAAAATATCTTGGAAAATTAGTAACATGTTACTAAACTAAACTAAACTAAAGTGAGCTACAGAGAAATGGTATATATGAGGACATGCTTAGGCTAAGCGCCGCAGACAAAACTGCCCATTATTAACAGTAGGCTAATTTGACCCTATGTCAACACCCTAAAAAAAAAAGAAAGAAAGAAATACTACATTTATCTGGCATTAAGTTACTCACAAAATGAATACAGATTATTTTAATTCCTATCTATAACACTATTTAAAAGAATCAATTATATTGAATAAAGTAACACTTCTTTCAAACTGGCACAGTGACAGAGGGAAGAGGTTAGTGGCAGACATACAACACATTTTTCTTACCATCTACAGTTTTAGGGATTTCTTTAGTAATGATCCACTCTCCAGGCTGTAGCAAAGACTGGCCATAATACATATCAGATTCCGCACTTGTGCTTGAAAATGCAGAGCTACTGGAAGGTGTCAGCTCTTCAAGTTTGAAAAAATCTAGGCCAGTTACTGTGCCACCAAAGAATCTGCAACCACCAAGACAGCCACACTTGTTTCTGCACCTCTTATTCTTCAAGGTATCTTCTGGCCACAAAAACCACAACCTAAACAGAGCCCAAAATAAAACAAACAAAAACAACACAGAAAAAAACTCATTAAGAAATAAAAAAATGGTAGATAATCAAGTATAACTCAACTGTTAATAATATATAAAATCAAAGTAAATACAATCAACCATTTAATATTGCTGTACATCTTTTTAATCAATTTATCTTTCAAAACAAAACACAGCTATACCACAGCAAGAAAGATGAAAATAAGTAATAGTAATAATGGACTCTGACAATTGTTTTAAAAGGTATAACCATTCCTGAAAGGCTAATGAAACAAGGTGTAGGTGTCCATACTCATCCCTGAAGTTTTGAAGGCCTGTCAAGACTTTTTTGAAGTACACAATGGTGTGTGATCATTTCTGGGGGTGATGAATTAGAAATACAAAGCTGAGAAAAACCATAATTTAAATTATAGCAATATTAAAATATACAGTATAGACTTAGAAAACAAACCAAAAAAAAAATTATTGTGTTATTTAACTACAGAACTTCAAATGATGTATTTCCTTATAAGTACACAGGAGCATAATCACATTAAGTCTTTATTTAAAATATTTTTAATTCATCACAACTGTAGAACTTCTTCTAAAACTATCAAGTAATTGTCAATGGATGCTGATACCACTCTTAAAAGACTCACTCACCTTTTAGTTCTGGTATCGTGAGTTTCCAAGAAATGTCTTTGTGCCTCGTGTTTAGAATGATGATCAGCAGCTAATGCAATGTCAACTGTTATAAGACCTAAATTGGCTGACCCAGCTTCCAGCCAGTAGGCTCTCCGTAGTACTGCGGGCTGAAGTCCAACTCTGCAGTTATTTAATTGTTCAATATACTGTCTCACTTGAAAGTCCTGAATTGCAGCACTTATTCCTTCCCCAACTGACTGATTGTGGAGGTTACAGTTTGCAACCCGAACTGCACCCATCTAAAGTTTAATCAGAAAATGAAACAAAGCTGTAATTTCAGTATTTTTAAGTATTTTAGCAGAAACTACAGAACTAGTGCCTACTTGAAATAAAGTAAAGGATAGGTGGAAGAAACAAAAAGAGTAAGGGAGAAAAGGGAAATTAACAAAGGAAAAGAAAGGAAGGAAATAAGGCTACAATTTAATAATATATGAAAATTAGACATGTAATAAAAAATAAGCAGGAAGGGTAATTGAGGAGGCTCAGTGGGTAAGGAAGATTGCCACCAATCATGAGCACCTGAGTTGGATCCCCACAACCAAATGGTAGATGGAAAGAACTAAATCTTACAAGTTGTCTTCTGATTTTCAACATCAGCACCTAAGCATTGAACAGGTGTGTAAACCCCAACACACACACTAAATAAAAAAATTAAAAATTAAAAAGCTGTCTAAAGCAGGGCTGGGAAGACTGGAAAAGTGAGGAAGGAATAAATGCTGGCAGTCTGGAGTTGGATCAGAGCCATATGGTGAAAGGAAAGAACAGCTCCTACTAGGTTTCTCTTGACCTCCATACATGTGCCATTTATATGCCCCACATACATATACACAGATAAGTGATTGATAAAGAGCAGATGCACATAAAGGAGTATAACTACAAAGGAACAAGAGACTGTAGAGTGAGAGTATTAAGTAATGAAAATGAAACCCCAGGTAAAGATAAGGGCTTGATTTAAAAAAAAAAAAGCAATTCATAAAGGAGAGAGATAAGGAAATGCTTTGCTTTTAGAAGCCATGGAGGAAATATAATTGGATAAAACCAACAAACATTCAAAATAAAAACTTTTCATAATTATTTATTTATGGGGGGAGGGAGAGAAGGAGGGGAGGGGCACACTACTACCATGTGTTCTGGATGGAATACACATGGAAATCAGAAGACAACTTTGAGAAGTTGCTTCTCTCCTTCCGATCTGTTCAGGCAAGATCTTTCATTTCTGCTACTGCTCTGCAATTCTAACTGGCCTGAAAGCTTCTGGACCTCCTGTCTCTGCTTCCTACCTTACCATAGGAGTACTGGTAGTATAGATGTGTGCCAGAGTATCTAGTTTTTTAAGTGGACTCAAAGTATTATCTTTTTAAAAAGTACTATACCATGGGCATAAATATAACCTGCTATTTGAATCAATGTTACAACAATTCACAGTGAGAAAGTGGTAGACCTACTACAGAAACAATAATTCAAGAGAACATACAGTAAAAAGTATGAATAGTCTATGAGATGACACAAATGTTTCAAGATATGGAGATTTGACCTAGTAAAAAGAAAAGGAATTACTCTGATTACCTTTATATTTGTAGCACAACCATGTTCCACAATATAAATATCAGTTCCATCTACTGCTAAACGAGTCATGGTATATTTTAAGTCATCTGATGTTGGACAAGGACCAGGAATACAACTCAACTGAAAAAAAAAAAAAAAAAAAGGATAGTCCAACTATTAATTTGACACTTAGGTAAATCTCATTATTTAAGTAAAATTCTTGTTACACGTTCATTTTTTACTGAATTAAAAGTTTCATTCTTTAATAATGATAACTGAAATAATCAGAAATCAAATTAACCCAGCTTTATGTAATCATATAGAAAACTTCTCAATCTCTCTTTCTCTGACTACATTATATGTATGTACATTATTATATTGCATATATAATACTTATTGTTGAGATTCAAAATATGCCACAATAGACTGATGAAGTAAACATATCACAAGCTTAATGTAAAGCTGCACAGCATTTTACAGATATAAGGTTGTGGTATCAGATCTCCTTATGAAAATCACATGAATAGGTACACATGTCAAATATACAAGTTTTTATACCATGCATGAGTAAATAAACTATAAATACCTTCACTCTTCAGATAACATACACACAAACCAATGAGCATGTGATGCATACACACTAGTGGCATAGTCCACAAGAAGAAACAGTTGCTTTTCAGTGCAACAAATGCCCTACACAGATTGATGTATTTCCTTTACAAAATAAGAGAAGTAAAAGGGCTTTCAAAATGGCTCAGCAGGTAAGAGCACTTGCCAATGCAAGCCTCCTGACATAAATTCACTCTTCAGAACTCAAATCCACAAAGTTGTCCTCCTCTGACCACTATACAAGTACTGAGGCACATGAGCACCCATGCACATGTATTACACATACATATAATAAACTCTTTATAATAGAGCTAAACAAAGTAACATGAAGTTACAAAAGAGGGAGATTAGTATTTGTGTAGGACAAGAACTAACTAAAATAAGAAATGCTCTGCATCTCCACTGGTCCTAATGGCTACACATGTATACAGCATTTGTAAAAACTTACATTGTACAACTTTAAAAGAGTGAATATACCGACATGTAAATTATGACTTAATAAACCTGCTAATAAAAATATTAATAACATAACACAAACACTTTACTGTTTGATCTTTGTGGTGGCATTGCTGCTTTTTAAACATAAAATTTGACTGATGTAACAAATATGATTTGCATGGCAAAAGAACATAAAGGGAGGCACTATTAAGTAAAGAAACATTGAGTTGTTAACCATTTATCTGTCACAAAACTATGGTTATTTTCCTTATTTGAAACTGCCATGATTTCTAAAGTATGCACACTTCCAAAAGCAGGAGCAAATGGCCTCTCAAACTCACACAGGGCATGTAGTGACAGTGACACTGTTCATTTCACTGTCACTATAGAGAATTGTAGAGGCTCCTGTCCTATACTCTTTGACCCTTGTGGAGGTGCTAAAGTAACCCTAACTGGAGCAGCTCAGTATTCTGAAGAGACACTACAATTTGTGGAGTCAGAAATCTCATAAATGGCAATACTGAAAGTAAGTTCCAGAAAGCTGTGTAAAGCAAATCACATAAGGCATTTACTTGCCCTTATTGCTTTAATTTCTAAATCTGTACATGCAAAGCTAAACTACAAATGGACTGTATCATAATGCAATGAGATAGGAATTTTCCTTTTTTTTTTTTTTTTTTTTTTTAAGGCTTTTTTTTTCCATGTATTTTATGTATATAAGTGCTCTGTATTCCTGCACACCAGCAGAGGGCATCAGATCCCACCATAAATGGTTGTGAGCCATCACATGGTTGCTGTGTATTGAACTCAGGATCTTTTTTTTTTTTTAATATTTATTATTTTTTCTTATTTTACATATCAATCCCAGTTCCCTTCCCCTTCCCCCCCTCCAATGCCCACCCCACTCCACACGGAGGGTGATGCCTTCCAGGATGGATCATCAAAATCTGTCATATCATTTGAAGTAGGGACTAGGCCCTCCCTCCTGCCTCTAGGTATCCCTCCATGGAGAATGTGCCCCCAAAGTCCTTTCATGCACCAGGGGTACATCCTGGTTCTGCTGGCAGAGGCCCCTTAGACTGCCCAGGCCTTCTAATTGAGACCCACATTCAGGGGGTCTGAGTTGGTCCAATGCTGTTTTCCCAGCTATCAGTCTGGGGAGGGGGGTGTCCATTAACTCCCCCTTGTTCAGATCAGCTGTCTCTGTGGGTTTCTGTAGCCTGGTCTTGACCCCTCTACTTATCACTCCTCCCTCTCTGCAACTAGATTCCAGGAGTCTGGCTCAGTGTTTAGCTGTGGGTGTCTGCTTCTGTTTCATCAGCTATGATAGTATATAAGTTAGTTATCAATCTCATTATTAGGGAAGGGCATTTAAGGTAGCCTTTCCACTGTTGCTCAGATTGTCAGTTGGGCTCACCCTTGTAAGTCTCTGGATATTTCCCTAAAGTCAGTTTTTTCTTCAAACCTATAATGGCTCCTCCTATTAGCACAGACACTGATATCGACAATTAATAAATGGAACCTCCTCAAACTGAGAAGCTTCTGTAAGGCAAAGGACACAGTCAACAAGACCAAATGGCAACCCACAGACCTTCACCAACCCCATCTGAAAGAGGGCTGATCTCCAAAAATATACAAAGAACTCAAGAAACTAGTCACCAAAACACCAAACAACCCTATGAAAAAGTGGGGTACAGAACTGAATAGAGAATTCTCAAAAGAGGAATCCAAAATGGCTGAAAGACACTTAAGTGTTCAACATCCTCAGCTATCAGAGAAATGCAAATCAAAACAACTCTGAGATACCATATTACTCCTGTCAGAATGGCTAAAATTAGAAACACCAATGACAGCTTATGCTGGAGAGGATGTGGAGAAAGGGGAACACTCCTCCATTATTGGTGGGAGTGCAAACTTGTACAGCCATTTTGGAGATCAGTATGGTAGTTTCTAAGGAAAATGGGAATCAGTCTACCACAAGACCCGGCAATTCCACTTGTAGGCATATACCCAAATGATCCACATACATGCAACAAAGACATCTGTTCAACTATGTTTATAGCAGCATTATTTGTAATAGCCAGAACATGGAAGCAACCTAGATGCCCCTCAACTTAAGAATGAATAAAGAAATGTGGCACATTTACATAATGGAATACTACTCAGTGGGAAAAAAACAATGGAATAATGAAATTCACAGGCAAATGGGTAGAACTTGAAGAAACCATCCTGAGTGAGGTAAAGCAGTCACAAAAAGAGGAACATGGCATGGTATGTACTCGCTCATATATGGATTTTAGACACAGAGCAAAGGATACAAGGAGGAACCTAAGAGATTCATACACGATCCCTCACTGAAGGAGAAAGGAACAAGATATGAGCATATTGGGGGGGGGGGTCAGTGAGTGGAGAGGGAGTTAGATGAAAGAGAAGGGAGAAGAGGAGAAGATGTGGGACTAGGAAGAGTGAGTTGGGAGATGAATAAATGAGAGCAAAAAAAAAAAAAAAAAGAAAAAAAGAAAAGAAAAGAGAACTCGGGATCTTTGGAAGAACAGTCAAGTGCTCTTAACTGCTAAGCCAGCTCTCCAGTCAAGATAGGAATTCCAAAAGTAAAAATGCAATGTATTTCAAAAATCTTATAATATCTGCATTTGTGAACTGTTTTCATGAGGCCTCATTGTAGATCCAACTAAATAACTAGCTAAGAATTTAAAAATCATTCATAGTGAGCTATTAACTTCATGTATGTTCATTTGATTTAAAGCTAAGCCTCAAACTTTCATTTTTAAAAAGGCATGAATGATTATAACATCACCAGTATGCTTGTTAACATACCTTGGATTCACAGAACCGACGATCAATTCCATGCTGGCATATTATTACTGACTTTGGTCTTTCCAGTTCATACTCCCGACATACCACATGAAAAAGAAATGTCTGCCCCCATTCTAAGAGACACGCCAGCTACAGATAATAACAGATGACAATGCTATTACCATTCTAAACAAGTGTTCAGAGTCTTATGAATTCTAACATGACCTAAAAGAACTCAAAATTGTATAACTGCTACTTAATAAATACTGTCTAGCCAATAATTTTCTATTTTGATATCATTTATGAGCTTGTTGCTTTTCATTTGTGAATGTCAATATATTGTTAAATGAAAACCAATTTCAACTAAAAAGTCCACTTTGGCAACTTCTAAAGTAAAATCCTTTACTTTCCTAAAGCTAACTGGATCTGCTGTATAGGCAACTGCAGAAAAAAGCAACTGAAACCATATAATATTTAAGATTTAAGTTTTAAAAATCTAATTGTCTATGATAACACTAAGTCACAATTCTAAAAATCTAGGTATTTTAAAGATTAAAGCATTTCTGTTTATTTAATAGTTTAAATAAACAGATTAATTCTTCAGATACTGACTAAAAATATCCTTGATTTTATAATTCATTAAAGTTGTTAACAATAAACACATTAAGAGACTGGTATACATATGTCATTCCAAAATACATAATTTCAGCAACTAGTCTATATCAACTTTACATTTAAAACAAAGAACACAATAAACAAAATTATTTATGGATTAAAGCAATGTGGGTCCATATAACACATGAGATGAGAAAAATACAAGTTGATAAGAAGTGTTCCATAAGTAATAAATTATTAAAGCTAAATTAGTTGGCCTTCCAATATTGGAGCATCTTTTTCCCCCAAAGAAAGTATGAAATTCATGTATTAAACAGAATCAGTATATTATATATGGCTCAGAAAAGTAAAACTTGTCAATGACTTGTCTGTTGCTAAATTCTAAGTATCAAGAATGGCTCCCATTAGAATGGCATTATTGGAATGCAATGAACATCACACAGTGATTCTTAAGAAGGTGGGTAAGGAAACAAGGAAGATGGCAGGAGATAGTACTGTGAGAATGAACCTATGGAGACAGCAGTGTGAGAACTTACCTGGGGTGCTGTGACTTTAGCAGTAAGGTTTCCAGCCTGCACATCAATCAGCCAAGCATATTCTAAAGAGTCACTCCCTAAGGGAAGACCTTCTGCTGAGAACATAGCATGTGCTCTCAACTGGAGACCTGACAAATTGATGTGACCTTCCCTGAGTACTTCATCTACAGGTGGTCGCTGCTGAAAGCAACAAGAAAACACACTGTAATTTCTAATTGCCTTTCCCTGCCCCCCCCCCACAGATATTAACAATAAAATTATGCTGTCTGGGAAATAAGACTACAGAATTAACCTTGGGCATTTTGTGTTCAGCTGATATGGTACAGCATCTATACATCTATGGAGGCCACCACAAGGAAAGATATTAAATCCTGAAAATATACAGCTCTCAAGCTGGTAACTGCTTACATGAATAAAAACAATATAATACTCTGACAGGAAATGTAAGAGGTCAATCTTGAGGGGAGACTAGGATCCATGATATTAAAATACTCAAATGAAGAAGAAAACCATATAATCAAGAAGATGGGGAATGGAAGGGGAACCAAGATCCACACAGATTGTGAGTGCTTTATATACTTACTACCAAGGAGCATGTATTTCAGAGAGAAATCTAAGATATTCAGAATTGTTGCTAAGCCTCTTAGCTAAGATTAAGTGTCTAAGACATATTTAGATAAATAAAGGATATATCCTAAAACAAAAGTGTTCTTTAATACACTGGCTTCAGAAAATATTAGAACATTATATACAGGCCTGGATGTATTCTAATGACAGAATTTCACATACTTATATATGAAGCCCTGGGTTTGATTACTACTAATCCACTCTCTTTCCTCCATCTCTCTCTCTCTCTCTCTCTCTCTCTCTCTCTCTCTCTCTCTCTCTCTCTCTCTCACACACACACACACACACACACACACACACACACACACACACACACACGAGAAATGTCCACATACATGTGGACAATGGACATTTTTCCATCTTTTCTATCATCTTTGTTCATTTATTATTACCTCCTATAAGAACCTTGCACAGCCTTCCAACATATACTTTTTGCTCCCACATATTGCAAATATGATCATATTCCTGCCTCTATACCCTGTAACATGCTACCAAAGCACAACATACATCTCATTTTAATTTCAATTTCCTCTATATTATCTTCTCTACCAAAAATCACTTGAATAAGGACCATTTCTGTTTTGTTCACCAAGAATCTCACTCTATCCAACAATGAGACACAAAAAGTGGAAACGACTAACTAACTAGATATATTTCTTTTGTTGGAGCTTTCAACAATAATATACATTAAGAAAGTTCACAGATATTTAGTAAACTATTACTACTATAGTTTTTCTTTTGTGTATGTGTGTATGTCCTATTATGAAGTTAGTGTCCCTGCCTTGCAATACATTCATGAAGATGTACTTTTTAAAACATTTTTTTAAAGATAAGGGCTAAATCTGTAAGAAGTTTTCTGTAGGAAATTTCAAATCATTATTGCAATAACTAGAAGCTTTTTTCCTACAACTTTAATTTGTATTAACTGTATGACTTTATATAAAATTTATCTATTCTCTATGCCTTAACTCCTTTTATCTGAAAGAATGTAAGAGTCAATAAAACTCTCTTCTAAAGAAAATCAGGATTTTCAACTAATCTGATTCATCAAAATAAGTACTGTATTCTGAATGTTATGCCTTGCATCATACTGTATCGAGTTGAATCCTAACTCCTAAAAAAGGTAGGTTCAGAGCACTATTTTGAAAACATGAGTTTTGCAGGTATAATCACTTTAAAATGAGGTTGTGCTTAACTAGATAGAGTAGACCCTAACAAGAAAGAAAAATTAGGACAAAAAGGTGAACAGGGAATATGTCACTGAAAACTGAAACAGTAATCTGAACAATGCATCTGCAAACTCAGAAATGCCAAGGACTGCTGAGAACTCCCAGCACTTACGAAAAGCCAGGAAGTGTCTTTGCCCGAAGTCTATAGTGATAATAGACCTACTAACTTTATTAGGAGAGCTTTTTTGATGAAAAGAAAAAATCCATCCCTCCGCTTCAAAAAAAAAAAACATTTTAACCCAAAAAAAACAAAACCTCAGGGGGTAAAGGGGGGAAAAAAAATTCAAAAAAAAAAAAAAAAAAAAAGCAAGCGGGCCTCGCTTATCAAAAAATATAAACTACACATCAAAACAAAAAAAAACAAAAAAAAAGGCAGATATTTTTTTTTTTTCTTTATAAGAAAAAAAACCCATCAACACAAAGTCTCAATTCTGAACATCTATGCCCCTAATACAAAGCCACCCACATTCGTAAAAGAAACACTACTAAAACTCAAAGCTCATATAAAACCTCACACACTTATAGTGGGAGACTTCAATACACCACTCTCAACACTAGACAGGACCACAAATCAGAAACTCAACAAAGAAACAAAAGAATTAACAGAAGTTATGTCTCAACTGGGGCTAACAGACATCTATAGAACATTCCATCCAAAGACAAAAGAATATACCTTCTTCTCTGCTCCACATGGAACCTTCTCTAAAATCGACCACATACTAGGAGACATAACAAACCTCAACAGATACAAGAGAATAGAAATAGTCCCCTGTATCTTATCGGACCACCATGCTTTAAAATTGGAATTCAACAACAATACAAATAGCAGAAAACCTGCAAACTCATGGAAACTTAACAATGTGCAATTGCACCACTCCTGGGTCAAAGAAGAAATAAAGAAAGAAATTAAAGACTTTCTAATATTCAACGAGAATGAGGATACAACATACCCGAACTTATGGGACACCTTGAAAGCAGTGCTACGAGGGAAGTTCATTGCACTAAGTGCCCATATGAAGAAAACAGAGGATAGTCACATAAATGAATTAACAGCGCAACTGAAAACCTTAGAACAGAGAGAAGCGAATTCACCCCGCAGGAGCAGACGCCAGGAAATAATCAACTTGAGGGCTGAAATCAACAAAATAGAAACCAGGAAAACAATACAAAAAATCAATGCAACAAAGAGTTGGTTTTTTGAGAAAATCAACAAGATTGATAAACCTTTATCCAAATTAACGAAAAAGCAGAGACAGAACATGCAAATTAACAAAATCAGAAACGAAATGGGGAACATAACAACAGACACAGAGGAAATCCAGACAATTTTCAGGTCATACTTTGAAAATCTGTATTCCACAAAAATTGAAAATTCAAAGGAAATGGACAAGTTTCTGGATAACTATCACTTACCAAAATTAAATCAAGAACAGACAAACAACTTAAATAGACCTATAACCCGAAATGAAATAGAAGCAGTCATCGAAAGCCTTCCAACGAAAAAAAGTCCAGGGCCAGATGGATTCAGTGCAGAATTCTACCAGACATTCAAGGAAGAACTAATACCACTACTCCTCAAACTGTTCCACAAGATAGAAACAGAAGGTTTATTGCCAATCTCTTTTTATGAGGCCACAATAACTTTGGTACCCAAACCTCACAAAGACACAACTAAGAAAGAAAACTACAGACCAATATCCCTGATGAACATCGATGCAAAAATACTCAATAAAATAATGGCAAACCGAATTCAAAACTACATCAGAGAAATCATCCACCATGATCAAGTAGGCTTCATACCTGGATTGCAGGGATGGTTTAACATACGAAAATCTATCAACGTGATCCACCATATAAACAAACGGAAAAAGAAAAACCATATGATTATCTCCCTAGATGCAGAAAAAGCCTTCGATAAAATTCAACACCCTTTCATGATAAAGGTATTAGAGAGGTCAGGGATAACAGGAACATACCTAAACATAATAAGAGCAATATACAGCAAACCAACTGCCAACATCAAACTGAATGGAGAGAAACTTAAGCCAATTCCTCTAAAATCAGGAACAAGACAAGGCTGTCCTCTCTCTCCATATCTCTTCAATATCGTACTAGAAGTTCTAGCTAATGCTATAAGACAACAAAAGGAGATCAAGGGCATCCAAATTGGAAAGGAAGAAGTCAAACTGTCTCTATTTGCAGATGATATGATAGTTTACATAAGCGACCCAATAAACTCTACCAGGGAACTCCTACAGCTGATAAACACCTTCAGCAAACTAGCAGGATACAAGATAAACTCAAAAAAATCAGTAGCCCTATTTTTTTCAGACGACAAAGAGGCAGAGAAAGAAATCAGAGAAACATCACCCTTTACAATAGCCACAAGCAACATAAAGTATCTTGGTGTAACGCTTACCAAACAAGTAAAAGATCTATATAATAAGAACTTTGTGACTCTAAAGAAAGAAATTGAAGAAGATACCAGAAAATGGAAAGACCTCCCATGCTCTTGGATAGGTAGGATAAACATAGTAAAAATGGCAATCTTACCAAAAGCAATCTACAGATTCAATGCAATCCCCATTAAAATCCCACCACAATTCTTCACCGACCTTGAAAGGATAATAATCAACTTTATATGGAAAAACAAAAGACCCAGGATAGCCAAAACAACCCTATACAATAAGAGAACATCAGGAGGCATCACCATTCCTGACTTTAAGCTCTACTACAGAGCTATAGTTCTGAAAACAGCCTGGTATTGGCATAAAAATAGACAGGTAGACCAATGGAATCGAATTGAAAATCCTGATATTAATCCACGCACCTATGAACACCTGATTTTCGACAAAACAGCTAAAATTATACAATGGGGCAAAGACGGCATCTTCAACAAATGGTGCTGGCACAATTGGATGAGGGTGTGTAGAAGACTGCAGATAGACCCATGTCTGTCGCCATGCACAAAACTCAAGTCCAAATGGATCAAAGACCTCAACATCAATCCAGCCACATTGAACCTCTTAGAAGAGAAAGTAGGAGG
Source organism: Phodopus roborovskii (assembly GCF_943737965.1). Lineage (NCBI taxonomy): Eukaryota > Metazoa > Chordata > Mammalia > Rodentia > Cricetidae > Phodopus > Phodopus roborovskii. Next base: position 1,865,839 of record NW_026126433.1, read on the forward strand.
TACCCTTGAACAAATTGGTATAGGAGACCGCTTCTTGAACATAACTCCAGGGGCACAGACACTAAAAGAAACAATTAATAAATGGGACCTCTTCAAACTTAGAAGCTTCTGTAAGGCAAAGGACACAGTTGACAAGACCAAACGGCAGCCCACTGACTGGGAAAAGATTTTCACTAATCCTATATCCGACAAAGGGCTGATCTCCAAAATATACAAAGAACTCAAGAAACTAGTCAACAAAACACCAAATAACCCTATTAAAAAATGGGGTACAGAACTGAAGAAAGAATTCTCAATGGAGGAAATCAAAAAGGCTGAAAGACACTTAAGAAAATGCTCCACATCCTTAGCTATCAGGGAAATGCAAATCAAAACAACTTTGAGATACCATCTTACCCCTACCAGAATGGCTAAAATTAGAAACACCAGTGATGACTTATGTTGGAGAGGATGTGGAGAAAGTGGAACACTCCTCCACTGCTGGTGGGAGTGCAAACTCATACAGCCACTTTGGAGATCAGTATGGCGGTTCCTCAGGAAAATGGGAATTAGTTTACCACAGGACCCGGCAATCCCCCTCTTAGGCATATACCCAAAGGATTCACATCAATGCAACAAAGACATCTGTTCAACTATGTTCATAGCAGCACTATTTGTAATAGCAAGAACCTGGAAGCAACCTAGATGCCCTTCAATTGAAGAATGGTTAATGAAGATGTGGCACATCTACACAATGGAATACTACTCTGCAGAAAAAAATAATGGTATCTTGAAATCCGCAGGCAAGTGGATGGCACTTGAAGAAACCATCCTGAATGAGGTAACCCAGTCACAAAAAGAGGAACACAGTATGTACTCTCTAATATATGGATTTTAGACCTAGATCAAATGATCACCAGCCTATAATTCACATCACCAGAGGAACTAGGATACAAGTTGTATTCTAAGAGATTCATATAAAGTCCCTCACAGAACTGAGAAGGGACAAGTCCCCCAGACCTCAGGTATAGTGGGGGAGGACAGCTAATGGAGAGAGAAGTAGGAGAAAATGAGAGGGAGGAGAGGAAGGCATGTGCGACCAGGAGGATTGAGCCTGGTTAGGAATGGAAAATAGGAAAGAGAGAGAGAGACAGAGACAGAGAGAGAGAACATAATAGAGGGAGCCAATATTGGTTTGAAGATAAAGTTGAACACAAAGAAAGGTCGAGGGAACTACAAGACTGCTCCCAACTAACAATCTCAGCTTCCGTGGAAAGGCTATCATAAATGCCCTTCCCGGAGAGTGAGATCAACAACTAACCTCTCCATGGAGTCCTCAACTAATGCCTGTTGAAAACAGGAGCAAACACCCATACATAAACACTGAGTCAAACTAGAACCCAGAAGCAGATGGAGAGGACAAGACCATGCGGTAGAAGTACATAGAGACAGCTTACCTGAACAAGGAGGAGCTAAGGGCCACTAGACTGATAGCTGGGAAGCCAACAGGGGTCTGACTCGGACCCCCCTGAATATGGGTCTCAGCCAGAAGGTCTGAGCAGTCTAAGAGACCTCAGACAGTGGAGCCAGGATGTATCCCTGGTGCACAAAAGGACTTTGCAAACATATCCCCCATGGAGGGATAACTGCCTTATTCTAGAGATAGGAGAGAAGCCCTAGTCCCTACTTCACAGGACCTGTCAGATCTACATGACCCCAACTGGATGGCATTTCCCTACATATTGTATTGTGGTGGGGGGTTGGGAGGGGAGGGTGTTTAGAGTGCATGGGAGAGGGTAGAGAGGGCAAAAGGGAGGGAAGGAGGGAGGGAGGGCTTGGGGGGAGGGAGGGAGGGAGGGAGAGGGAACTGGGATCGACATGTAAGGGGCAAATAAAAAAAAAAAAAAAAAAAACCAAAAAAAAACGGCGCCCCCCCAAACCCCCCCCCGCGCGCCCCCGGGGGGGGGGGGGAGCCCCACCCAAAAGAAATTTTTTAAAAATACTCTATATGCCAAAAAAAAAAAAAAAAAGGATAGCTTTAGGCAACCAATACAGTTCAGAAATGACCATAAAGTAAAACGGTGTGTTGCTTCATAATTGTACATAGCAAGCAATATTTCACTTCAGATCCTCTACTGTAAGCACTGAAGTAAGAGTAATGTTGCCAGGAGTAATGGCAGTTTAAGTGGTTCATTAGTGAGCCTTGTGAGGGGTTACATTGTAAAGCTCCTGATCACAGAAACATATTGAACAGATTAGACAAATGAAGAACTTTCTTACTGTAACAGAATGTGAACAAGGTAAATAAGTAAGCAAATTCTAAGAGAATGTACACAGCAACCTTGCCTTTGGGAAGAAATAGTTCAAATAATACGGAAAATAAAACACCAACAGGACTTCTACAACTGCTTTCATATCTCCTCCCCGAAAATAACTTTTCTAATTCTCAAATTCTATTTTATACTTTCATCTCTCTATAAACTTGCTATGCCTTAATAACATAGGTTAATGTAAACCTTCATAATAAACTCAACAAAATCATTTTTTGTATCTGGTATAATCTTTTGTAAATGAGGTAATTAAAAGTTGAAGCATGATTTGATAATCCACAGAAACTAGAAATTAATCTAAGATTCTTAGAATGCACCCATAAAAGCTTTTTCTCCCCTTTATTAATTTCTTCAAGGCTAAAAAGAAACTGAGATGGCTTTCCTTTACTTTCCACACACACATATCCCAGAAATAAACCAAATGTAGTAATCCACTGGTCACAGAAAAGACAGGCAATGTTTTCATCAAATTCTATGACAAGTTAAAGCTTTATGCAAATGAGATCTGTGATGACTGTTCCGTCTTTCATTTGATGGTGTTCACAAGAACATACATTTGAGAAAATGATGCCAAACTTCAGCACATACCAAAGTATTGCCTGAGACTGCACTATAATTATGTAAAAGTATTATACTATGAAAGAATTTGGGGGGGGGGAGATAAACACATATGTTTTAAAGTTTTATAGGACTGGTTAATAGAATTGATTTCCCTTCTACAAACATATGAGAAAGTCATGAACTATTCCATTTCATTTGTAAAAGCAAAAGAAGTAAAACATAATTGATATCACTTAAATATGGAATCACACAAAAGAAAAAAGACAATCTTCAAACAACTCTTATGTGTACACCCATAAAAACTGCTACAGAGAAAATAAAAATCTTAACTTTAAAAAGAACTACATATGGCAACTAATACTATTGACCCCATAGTATTAATAATAAATCTCTTAGGTCTTTACCATATGTCATTTTGACATTACCTGATAGTTATCACTGACAAACACATTCAGGGGTGATAGGACAAGTTGCAGCATAGTCTCCCTGAATCCTTTTTTCATTTCAAAACACAGTCTTTCCAAGAATGCTGTTGGGCATTCAGGACCATCAGTAGTTCCATGCTACAGTTAAATAAAATATCACCATCAAAACACAAACTTCAAAAATAGCATTTATCATGATTAAGAGAATTTGATTCTTCAAAAGAAATACCAGTACATACTAGTCAAACTAACTGTTCTGTCCCCTTTTTAACATCATAAAAACTGTAAGTGACTTCTGCTATGCAATGGTGATATATGACCTGGGGTCAGTCTGCAATACAGTGCTCCAGAGTCCCTCTTCCTTACACGGCCCTGGCTTGAAGTCCCTGGCTTCTTAAGATAATATGTCAGGCCCAGTCAGCTTCTACAGGCTCAAGGACAAGCCTCAAGTGAAGCAGAACTAAACTAAAGCCAAGCCTACAACAAAATTCAACCTCCAAAGTCAAGCCCGTACCTTTTTGGAGTCAGGGGTGAGGTCGGGGTAGGGGTTCTATGCAGCCAGAAGGCTCCGAACTGATTTGTGGACTTATGATAAAAGTTAAGAATATACTGTAAAGTTCTAGAATATACACTAAGTTACTACAACATTATAGCAAAATGTTCTAGTTACACAGAACAAGGAAGGAAAAGATTAAATGAAAAACAAAAACAAAAACAAAAGTAAAATCTCTGATGATTAAATAATTATATAATGAAGAAAATCGTAAATAGATAACTGTAGAAGCTTCTAAATTTAAGTTTTTTCTTATGTGGGTATACCAAAGCACAGATATATAATTTCCTATGCTAAACAAATAATTTTCCCCAATCATTTTTGTATTGCACACTTACCACGGGAAGACGCCCATGAACTTTATACAAATTAACAAGTACTGTAATATCCCAGGGACGTAAGGTAAGTGGATGAATCGACTTGGCTGAACTTTCATTTTCTTTTTTGTCATTGTCCACTCCAACAGCAGTCCACCCAGAACTGGAAGATGTTGACAGTGACAAAACAGGGCTTGAAATAACCTCTTCAAAATCCATGTACATGTCATCTTCTCCAAAGTAGTTTTCCTGTAAATATTTTAAAAATAAGGTGCCACAAAAAGAAATGCAATAAATTTTCTATAAATATTTTTAAATAAGCTATCATTAATAAGTGACATGCCTATGAGCCCTACATTTATACAATATGCATCTCTCTAAACTGCTGTGTTTAATTAAAAGCATCTACTTAATTAAAAGCAGACTTAAAAGGTCTGCTTACATCATATGAAAAAATTTATTTCCCTTAGCTTCAAAACATACAATATCGTAAATCTCTTTGACAATTTACAACAATTTAGATCCTCAAAAAGACCTCTGAAAGCATGAAGGGCTCAATGGTTTTCAATCTTTGCTTCTCAGAGTCATGAGACAATGCCAGAGAAATGTTTTGAGCAAAGCAGATCCATTCAATGAAAATTAATTTGGGTAAGTCCAATTAGATAAATATATAATTACACATTTCAGTTGGAATATTTACTAGAAATATTCAACAGCTCTTAAGAACTTCTAGCTTGTATTGTTAATGCTTTCCCAACAATTATAAAATTTGTTTTCACATAGTTCATTGATTTTTATTTTATACACGAGTGTTATCTTTCTCATTTCCTTATATTTGCAAATAAAACTTATTGTCTCATGAAATAAATTTGGTTTTGACTAACGTTCTTTTTTCCAACTACCTTTATATTTTCATTTTGCCTCTTTGATCTGTATGAACAAAAAGCTGTTAAATATCATCATTGTTAGTTATATTGTTAAATATGAGAACCACATCAATATTTTGTGCTATGGGTTACTGACAAATTTATTTTATGACTAGGTTATAAATACCGGCCCACAGCACTTGTTCCTAGGAAAGGATACTCTTTAAACTCATTTAAAATGGGAAGACTAAAATTAAAATCCCACTGCTATTGATTCAACCAGTACTTTCCCTTCTATTTTCTAGTGCTGTCTGTCTCTAAATAATACAGATGCTATCTAAAACCTTGATAACTGTCCTTATAAAATGGAGATATAAACAAACTGTAGCATAAATAAAAAGATAAGCACTGTTATATCTTAATGCCAACATTAAATGCCATGTGCACGCAAGTGTACTATATGTGTGTAGCATATGAATATATGGGGAATGCACATGCAGAGGCCAGAGGAGGATGTCAGGTGTCCCCCTTAACTGTTTTTCTTATCATTTGAGAACACCACCTTACTGAACTGCAGGATCACCATTCAACATTTGATATGAAGGTTGCCTATGTAGAAATATTCCCTGACACAGAGGTATTTTAAATAAGAATGTTAAAATAGCAATGCTCTATGCTTGATGCCTAAGTATATACTGCTTTATTCATTTCCCATAAGTAAACCTGCAATTTTATAGGCAATTCATAGATAAGACTATAAAATTCCTACAGTGTTGTTGTTTTTTGTTTTGTTTTGTTTTTTCTAAACACCCTGTATAATCCTTATCACCTATGGTTTGCCTTATCAGCTGTAATCAGATCTAAGGCATCTCAGAAACTACCTCATGGTCTCCCAGACATTCCCTACAGCTCCTTAAGATGTAACTTTGGAAGCCACCTGTAATGGGTTACCTTCATTTCTACCTGATGAGATTTATAAATACAATGGAAATATACACCTTTGGGGTCATCTATGAGGGTATTTCCAGGAAAGTTTAACTGGGCAAAAAAGCTCCACCCTGAATGTGTATGAACAGGATGCAGCTCATAGCTATGCCTGTGGATAGTAATGAGGCTACCAACATTCACAGTGCAAAATTGGGAGTTGTTACAAGGCCCTCACCTAAGACCCTGCTCCAGCTGCACATTATTCTGGAGGGTGCTCCAGAATATAGGATGTGGCAGGTTGATTAGGAGTGGGGAATATTGAGCGGTGCAGCTTGTCATAACTAAAAATGCTAGAGGTGGGACTTCATGCTAGTATAGCTACCTTTGAGTTCTCCATGTTTCTGTTAAGTAATCCCAGGAAAAACCACTGGTTCACCAAGCCAGAGCTAGATGTAAGCTTTTCTTTGATCTATTGGTGATCTTTCTATCTATAGAAGAGTAAGTAGGGTACTCATTTGCATAGGAAAAGACATTCTGATCAGGACACTTGTATCAAAGGATATAAAATATGAAAACGTCTTTAGCAATTATAAGTATGATAGAGGCTTAGTATCTACATTATAAATAACTAGAAAATCTGAAAAATCAAGAAAACAACTCAATTTAAAAATGGGGTACAAACAGAAAATGAAAAGATGTGGATTCCTTCCAGACTAATGTGGTTTGATCACGCCAGACCGCCTGAAACAGAGTACAAGCGGTTCCTACATTCCAAACAGCTGGACAAAACAGCCCTACAGACTACAGCTAGGATATCTGAATCTTCTTCGAATCCCCCAAGACAGCGCCCCTTACCAGCAGGAAGTAGTTTGGAAAGAACGACGCCCAAATTCCCAAATATTGTGTATAAATGTTTGTTTTCATTTAATTGGACTTTGTTATATAAAATTAAATAAAAAAATATATAAAAAAAATGGGGTACAAAACTAAAATTTCTCACAACATGAAACACAAATAGCTGAGAAACACTTTAAACATGTTCAACATCCTTAGCCATCAGGGATATGCAAATTAAAACTATTTAAATTTTATCTTGCAGCAGTCAGAATAACCAAAATCAATAAAAACAAATGACAGCTCATGCTGGTGAGGATATGAAACAGGGGAACAACCATCCTTTGTTGAGGGGAGTGTAAATTTGTATAACCACTACGGCAATCAGCATGGTGGCTACTCAAGAAGCTGGGAATAGATCTAACTCATAATCCAGCTATAGTACTCGAGTATATACCCAAAGGGCTCAACATCCTTCTACAGACACACTTGTTCATTCATGGCCATTGTTACTCTATTAATAAAAACAAGAAATTAGAAAAGCCTAGATATCCATAAAATGTTGAACGTATAATAAAAATGTGATAAATATACACAAAAGAGTAGTATCCATCTGTGTTTCTTCTATTTTGGTTCTTCTTTTTGTTTCTAATTTTGTTCATTTGTTCTTTTTTTGAAAGAGAAAAAAAGAAAGGAAAAAATATAGAGAGGGAGGAAGATAGGAAGGAAGAATATAAAATTGGGTTTGTAGGGAGGTAGGGAGGATCTAGGAGTTTGGGGAGGGCAAACATACAAAAAAATAATTTTAATAAAAAAATCTGGTCATTGGGGGAAAAAAGTCCAGTAACATGCATAATACCTCAACAACAATTTAAATTATATAACTGGCTATTTCTTGAGGCCCTAATTTTCTATTATCACTGTTTAGCACATGTTTAAAATCTTTTCTTAATACCTTTATACACAAAAAGGCATTTAACAGAGGCCCATAGAGAGTTATCTGAGAATCTGGAGACAGTTCCATTTCTACATGAAGTTTATCAGGAGGAAGCTCTGAGGGATCAACAGGAGGGCGTGGTGAAATAGATGGAGAAGAAACAACTCTCTCTGATGTTTTCTGTGCCGGCCTTAATACAGACAGCATTGTTTCTTCCATTTCTGACACTGAAATACATGATCAAGGTGGAAAGATTAGAATGCCAGGAAAAAATAAAATGACTTTTTAGAAGTTCTTCAAAAAAATTATAAGAAATTTCACTATACTTATGTCAAATAATCATAGTATTGTACCTGTAAGATTTAAGAAAAAAAAGCAAAGAATTTCAATGACATATGTAGAAAAATGCATAAATTAGAATTTATGAAAAGCTTCTACTACACATAATATTTTAAATCCATAAAATAAAACTTCAGGTCACAATTAGGCAATGAATATATCTAGGCATCAAATTAAAGTTGTTTTCACATAAATAGATACTTAAATATGTGTGACACTTATTAAATACTATAAATATGAATGACTACAAAAACTGTTCTTTGATACATAACAAATTGAAAAATACAAAAATAAAATCATTTTAACTCTTGAATTTTTTTTCTGTACTCATAATCCAGAAATGCATGACAGTTGTAAAACTGCATTAAAAACTGACATTTCATTCAATTATTGTCATAAATATACCATATAACACACTGTACTTTGTAATCCAGCTTTGCTGTTTTTACTTTGCTGGACCTTGGATAAAATATTTTAACTCTAAAATAAAAGTTAGTATATCATCTATATCACATAATAAGGATTAAATGGGGTAATATAAGAAAACTGCTTGATTCAGTTTTTGATACAGAGTAAATGAACAATAAAAGTTCTTATGTATTTGACAATACATATACCTGTCAACTTTACCTTTTGTATCTTCGGTAAGTATCAATTAAAACAGCAGCTGTTTAAAAACAAAAATGATATTCAAAACACTTACATGACTGTTTTAGCTGTTCATCTGCTTTTTGTGGATAAATTGGATGCCAGGTATAATCGATGGTAAGCATGACACTTGGGACAGTCCAGCATTCAACCCAACCAGCCCTTCCAAATAAACAACAAAATATCTATTCAGACACTTAATCTTTAGTTGTATTAAAACACTAGTTGCAGATAAATCTTACTATTTGAAAAGAATTTCTCTGCCTAGAAGCACAAAATACTCAGACCACTATTTTTACGCCCTTACTTTTCCTGAGTAATGTTGCGCCATTTTGGTTTAACTGTTTTCTGTCCACTCTGACACTCAGCAGGAATACCAGTTTCAGGAACCATTTTATTTGGGTGACAATTCTTTACCAGCATAAATAATGAATATTTACTAGGGTGGCAATCTGGTAGAAATAAATGAAGATCAACATCTTCTCCCTAAAAAATAATTTATAATAAAAATAAGTACATAAATATTCTAGCACACTAAGTACACTTAAGTTTATTTATATAATCTTGAAAACAAACAGAAAATTAAATGATAAAATTGAAATAGCACATTTCACACTGAAAGTCAGACAGATATCTGGAATAAGATTTACAATGTCTAAAATTAACTCCTTATTGAAAAGTACAAAACAGATATTATAGAAAACAGTGCACAGTTTCCAAGTAACAACAAAAAGACTATCATCTTCAATAGTTGTTTATGGATATTACCATAATACTCAATTTAAAAAAAGCAAAACTCTAATATGGGAGCAGGTAGAGTATCTTCTACAATTCCTTAACTCTTGGTTAGGTTTAACTTCTTCTTATGGCTCCTCTACTCTTTGCTTATTTCAATGCCTAGTTCCTCAGCAGATAACATAATTGAATAGGGTGGTTAAAAGAATGCTGTACCCAAAGCTATATTGTCAGAGTTCAAAGTCCAACTTGGAAACTCACTAGCTTCTCGAAAGTTTATATAATTTATTAGTTCTAGCTTCCCTTTTCCATGGATCTAAATTGCTCGGATTTTCCTCAATTTGTAATCTTCTTGTCTCTGGGTCCTGAATACTAGAATTACAGGCATCATGCCCAAATACATCTCAGTTTTCTAAGACACAAATGCAGATAACTACACCAAGAAGGCTTTTTGAGAACTAAATGAGTTACTATGTATATAGCATTCGGAACAGTAGTACATTTAAAAGGAGTTAATAGGTGTTAACTGCTCCTTTTATTATTGATGTTTTTACTACTATGATTCAAATATTATGATTGGTAATGATTACCCATCCCTTAATATTAGATACATCATAAAATTTTGAGCTTAGACGTACATAATTGCTACCTTTTAAAGTGAGGGCCAAGCTGTGTTGACACATGCCTTTATGGGAAGCAGAGGCAGGCAGATAGATCTCTGTGAGTTCAAGGCCAGACTGGTCTACAGAGAGAAGAAAAGTACTTAGGGCTAATCTCTGAATTCATAGTTTATCTAGAAATCAAGTATAAGGAAGGATAAAATTTCTTTATGTTTCAGATAGAAGGAGTGCTAACAAGAAAAATTAAAGAAATTAGAAATGAATTCTAAGAAATTAATTTGTAATTTTCTCAGGCCAATTTCTTTGAGCTGTTAAGGACAGAGGAGAAACACTGACACTAAAGCTACTATATTACACTCTCATGGTGGCAAGGGGATGGGAAAGAGCACACAGAAGCTCTGGGAAATCAAGCCTGGAATAAACAATGCATCCAATTTTACGTACTTTTAAGGAGAATCTGGTATTACATGTAGCTGGAACAAAGTCCGTAAAGGGCAAAGAAAAGTCAATGTTCAATGTTTCCCCACAAGCTGCCAGATATACTACAAAAAGAAAAAGTATAGATTTATTTTACTTTAATGTCAACAAGATTTAAATAGCAAAACTACATTAAATGTACATCTAAATAAAATGAATTATATGAAAGCATAAAAATCTAAAAACAATAATGAAATATCTAAGAAGATAACACAGGAAAATTGACTCCAGTTGTAAGTAAAAAGAGAGAAAGAGAGAGAGAGAGAGAAAGAAGCAGATTCAAAGTGTTGTCATAAGATAACCCTTTAGAAGAATTTTAATAGGAATTGTAGCCCTGAAGAAGCCCTGAAGAAATATTCATCATGTACAGATAGCAGTGGGTTGGGGTGAAGATGAGCTTTCAAGGTTCCTGACTCATAAATTTTTAGGAGATAGGAAACCATTGTACCACTTATATAATCTGGCCTCACCTACCTACTGAGGAGGCAGGCAGTAAATTTATCTTTTATCTAGAAGGAAGCTTACTTTTTCTGAAAAGGCCTGAGTGCTCGATTACCACAGGCACTTACCACATTTTTGTCTTAAAGGACAGACTGCAAGAGAACACTGCCTAGTTTTCTGGAGACAGGAAAGAAGGGAGGGAGGAAATCCGTTGTATTTTAACAATTGTTTTTGTTGGTACATCCTAATGAGTAGATTAACCAACCATATAACATCCTTACCATTTTCCTGCTGTTTAGTGGAACAGTCAATCCAGTTATGTTGATTAGCAGCCCAAATCATTTCGAATTGATGAAACATGATTTTAAAATTCCATGTGTATGGAACAAATGAAAAAATATCTGGAGCATTATCACTAGACCAGTCTTGAATCAGATCTAAAAACAGAAAACAAAAATTAACTAAACATGCACATGCATACATTCACACATGTGTACACACACACCCCTAGTTAATGAAAACTAAATTCTTTTGTAAATTAAAAATAGAATCTTTACACTTGCACACTTACTTCTTTGAATCCTCTTCTTATTGTGTTTATTTCTACCTATCTGTTATTTGGGAGGCATGAGAGATCTGCTATGAGTGAAAAATATCTCACTTTAATAAACTTTATTAATAACAAATATGGGTAAGCTTGTTGGTGAGCCCCTGTCGCCCTAACTAAAGTGGCCAAGGCAGATAATCTTTGTGAGTTCCAGGCCAGCCAAGGTGCATAGTGAGACCATGCCTTAGAAATAGGGATAAAGGTGGCTAGAGAGATGGTTCAGAGGTTAAGAGCACTGACTGCTCTTACAGAGGACATGGATTCAAATCCCAGCACCCACATGACAGTTTATAACTCTGGTTACAGATGATTTGACACCTTCACACTAATGCACATAAAATATAGTTAAGTAAGAAGAAAAAAGAAAAGGACACCACTAATTTCAAATACAGATGAACATTTTTCATATTTGTTCATGAAATAAATATCTACCGAGTGCCGTATGGTAGCCTCTGTTCTAGACTCTGGGAATGCAATGAAATAAACAAATGCAGTCACCTTAAAAGTTAAAAACAGAGACCTACAAGACTGACCCCACCTAACAATTTGAGTAACGGTGGAAAGGCTACCATTATGCCCTTTATCATAGAGCCCTCATTTAGTAGCTGATAGAAAAAGAAGCAAACACCCGAGGCTAAACACTGAGCCGAACTGAAATCCAGATGCAGAGAGGGAGGACAAGACCAGGTTACAGAAACCTACAGAGATTGCTGACCTGAACAAGGAGGAGCTAATGGGCCCCCAAGCTGATAGTTGGGAATCCAGCATGGGACTGACTCAGACTTCCTGAACATGGGTCTCAGCTACAAGGCCTGGGCAGTCTAAGGGACCTCAGATAGTGGAACCAGGATATATCCCTGGTGCACAAAAGGACTTTGGGGGCACATCCTCCATGGAGGGATACTCCCTTAACACAGAGACAGGAGAGAAGTCCTAGTCCCTACTCCAAATGACTTGACAGATTTAGATGACCCTTCCTGGATGACATCACCCTACATGTGGAGTGGGGGGAGGGGGCAAGTGGGAGGGGAGGGTTCTGGGGCATGAGAGGGTGGGAGAGAGGGAAAGAGTGAGGGAGGGAAAGAAGAAGAAAGGGAGGGAGGAAGAGGAGACTGGGATCAATATGTAAAATAAAAATTAAAAAAAGAAAAAAGTTAAAAACAATCATCCTTGCTTATGTATTATGCTTGAATTGTTGCTTTTTAAAATGTTTGATTAATTTTTATTTATTATTACTATTCTGTGTGATGTAGGTGTCAGGCCATAAGCATGATATACTGTACATGAGGATAAGTTCGTGGAGTCAGTTTTCCCCTCTCATCTTTACAGAGGTCAAACTCAGATTTCCAAAATTACATAGCAAGTACCTTTACATTCGGAACTACTGTACTGGTCCCTAATTGCTACTTTTAAATTTGTATTTCTACATTAGGCTGGCTGTTTCTCTCTATTATCTTAATTTTCTTTTAAACTTAAGAAGAAAAGGCTCTCTTATGATAATACTAGCTTTGATACAGTAGCTCCAACAAGTTTTTCTTCTGTTTTCCTATCATTTGTATGGATTGTATATAGTTATCAAAATGTTTGAGTAACAGTTCTATTCTGAAAGGTGTCAAATTCATCATTGTACACAAGCTTGTTTCAAATTTAAATAGAAAAAGGGAAAAAATTAAAAAAAAAAGAAGAAGAAGAATCACTGCTGGACTACTCATAGGATCTCACATAGTCTAAAATGACAAATAGGGGGGCCCACATGGGACCAACCTAAGCTCTCTACATATACGAGACAGTTATGTAGCATGTTCTACTGGCAGGACTCCTAACAATGGGAGCAGGGGCTTTCCCTAAAGCTTTGGCTGGCTTTTGGGAATCTATTCCTCATACTGGGTTGCCTTGGCCAGTCTTAATAAAAAATGTTTAGTCCTACAGCAACTTGATTGTGTCATGCTTTGTCGATACCCATGGGAAGCCTGCCTCTTTCTAAATAGTGGATTGGGAGGGAGGGGCAGAGGAGAGGTGGGCAAAAGGAATGGGATGACAGGTGGGACAGTAAACTGCAATCAGGATGCAAAATAAGTAATTTTAATTAATAAAAGAAATTGATTAATAGAAACACCAAAAAATACAAAAAAGTTGCTGTTGAACAATGGACATCCCCTCACACTACCAAGAAAGCTTATTTCCTGTCAATTCTGACAACAGAAGAAAACAGAAAAAAAAACCAATTTGGACACCTTGACCAAGAATATTCACTCAAGGCTGAACCACTATTAATATGTAAGAGGCAGCCTTTTAGAAGAATTAGTACATCTAAAAAGGTACTCTACACATTACTATAATGTTGCCATGTCTTTAAGAATCAATATAAAATGGTCAAATGTGACAGTTAACCTGAGAGATGAGAACTTCAATGGTACAAATACATTATTAAAAAAGAATGAAAGCATAAGAATTAGAGTGACAAAAAAAAGTATAGAAAATCTGTTCTAACTAAAGAAATGTATAACTGAGTACTTAAAAGCATCCAGCTTAAAGGGCGACTTTAAAGTAAATAAGTTTACATCATGAAGAGTTTAACTCCACTCTATTTTTAGTATTACTGAAGCAAAAATGAAAAGCCTGAAAGTAAAGTGTTAAGTATCTGAAACTAGTAAAAGTCATTAAAAGATTTCAACAGTAAGAAACAGTAAAGCAAAATGTTGTGTCTCCATAGAGCAGTTGTTGATCCTAATAAATCCCATCAACTCTATTGGGACTGAACTTCTAGAGTCAGAATTATAAAAGCTACTAGATAAAATGAAGTAGTATTTATATTATTCATAGACCCAGACTACCTGATTTTATACTTTTGAAATATGAATGCACCTAGAAATTTTGAGTATTTTTTTTTCCACACTAAAAAAAAAGAATGAAGAGGAACTCGGAGCCTAAAACAACATATTTGAGTATTTGTGTATACTGTTGTAGATGATAATAATCAAAATGAAATAAGTCAGAAGAGGGAGCAACTGGTTCATCAGTGCTTTACCTTTTACTAGCCTACACAAAGCAACAGCCTAAACTGAGTTCTTTCATTTACTTCTAAGCTCAAAATTGGATTAATATTTTTATTGTCATTGTTTGGAGTAGATGAAAACAGAAACTTTGTATTAAAACAGAACCTTTGCTAGAACAAATTAAGAAAGCATAAATCATATCACTAAATCCCTGTATTAAATATAAAAGTAAAACCTTCAGACTATAAATAAGCTCACCACAATAAATCACTCTCTATTATTTACCAGAAAATACCTGTGAAGAAGTTCTTCTGTGCAAAGATGAAGTGGTAGGTGGCTTTATAAACCTCTAATTCACACTGCCACGTCTGAGGCATGTTCCAAATTCTGGGGTAGCTGGCATTGATGTGAAACTGCAAAACAAATGTTAGAGCTTAAAATGTGACAATGCAAATAGCATTGGGAATGGAATCACACACACTAGTGAGTAATTAAAACTTATTTTCCCACTCAGTTGAACAGAAGGTGTCTTTGAGACTTTTAAAATTGCTACAGCATTAGTGGCAAAATTAAAAACAAGAAAGAAAAGTCAATGAAATGATTCTAATGATACTCTGTTACACTTCTATACCGGAACCTAGCAAAATTGTTATCAGAGAGGCTTCACCCAGAAACTGATGGAAGCTCGTACAGAGACCCACAACCAAACATTAGGCAGAGCTTAGGAATACTGGAGAAGAGGAAAAAGAAGGATTATAGCAGCCAGAGGATTCAAGACACAAGAAAAAGGCCCACAGAGTCAGCTAAACAGGGCTCATAGGGACTCATAGAGACAGAACTGACAATCAGGAAGCCTGCATAGGTCTGACCTATAATCTCTACATACCTTATGGTTGTGTAGCTTGGTGTTCTTGCGGGAATGTGTGGGGGGAGGGGAACTGGCTCTGACTCTTTTGCCTGCTTTTGGGACCCTTTTTCTCCTACCAAGTTGCCTCATCTATCTTTAATATGAGGTGATGTGCCTACTATTACTGCAACTTGTTATGCCTGAGAGGCTAGCCCTTTTTTGAAAAGAAATGAAGGAAAAATGAAAAATGGATTAGGGGGAAGGGACTGGGAGGAGAAGTGGGAGGGGAAACTTCAATTTGGATGTAATATATGAGAGAAGAATTTTAAAAAAAAAAAAAAAACTGCTATAGCAAAAGTTCAGTATTCCTGGCCAATATCCAGATCTTTGAAATACTTAGCTTTGATGGGGTCAGAATTCTCTGAAAACATAGACTCATGCTCTAGTGTCAGCAAAACACACCATCTAACTAGCTAATGTAGCAGAAGGTAATGGGCCATGTCTTTGATTTCTCCTTTGTTAATGTAACAGGTAACAGCCATGCACACCATCATACAATCTGACCCTGGCATTTCTGCACAGGAAAAAGCTGCCTGCCTAGGAATAGCAATGTTTTAATAGCCCCATTTATCAGCAAGAGCTTGAGAAATCTAACAAGTGCTGAACTATAAGAAATACTGATTTTGATAGAAAGATTTAAATACTAGATTTTATGAAATAATAAATTTTCTGTAGTAATTTTATATTATTCATGTAAGACTACATGTTTTATATTTATGAAAGATGAATACTCCAAAAAATAAGTCTTTTTTTAAACTATGATGGCATCAACTTAATTCACCCAACAGAAAAGAATGCAGAGACTTTCAGGCTAAACCAACATACCTGACTATTTGTGAATGCTATCATAGATGACATTGTAATCATCTATATAGATGTGTTTTTCTTAGTAATTGTGAAATTTTCTTAATTTATTTATAGATTATGTGTACAATGCTGATTTAAGACAAGTAATTAAGAACCTTATGACATCATCTTATATAAATGAGTCATGAGTGAATACCAACCACTCTACACAGCTGGTTTTTGTTGCTGTGACTGCTTTTTTTTTTTTTTAAGTGGTCCATTAATAAGTATCTTAATCTGAAATTTAAACTATGGGTACTAACAAGCAATCCAGGGAACCTCAAAATTTCTTCCTTTAAACTTGCACAAAAGATAAAATTAGTTAAGCCCTGAGAGAAAATCCAACAGGGCTAGAACATATGCTCAAAAAATATTGTACTTATAATTTAGGAAAAATAAATGAAGTTTAAATATAACATTCTAACAACTTTTAGGGCCTTGCATTCACTTCCTACATATTAGAAGTAGAACAATAAGCCAGGGGTTAGGGGATGGGAGGGGTAGCGCATGCCTTTAATCCCAACACTTAAGAGGAGGAGGCAGGTGGATTCTTGTGAGTTCCAAGACAGCCTTATCTATAAAGCAAATTCCAGGATAGCATGGGCTGTTTCACAGAGAAACCCTGTCTCTCCCTTCACCCCCACAAAAAAAGAAGAAACAAAAAACAAAAAGAAAGATGACTGGTGAATTCTTCTGTACATATGTTTCTGTTATTGGTTAATGAATAAAGCACTGTTGGCAAATAGGGAAGCAAGATAGGTGGGACTAGGAGGAGTGGAGGATTCTAGGAAATGTAGGACAGAGTTGCAATCTCAGGAGGAGAGGATGCGTTGAGTCTGGCATTCTCTGTAACATAAGACCATGTAGAAATATATGTATATTAGTAATTAATAATTAAGACAGAGCTAGCCAAAGAGAAACCATAGCCAATAGCCAACAGTTTCATTATTAATATAGTGTCTGTGTGTTTCTTTGCGGCTATGAAGGACGGCAGTACT
This sequence comes from Phodopus roborovskii, assembly GCF_943737965.1. Taxonomy (NCBI): domain Eukaryota; kingdom Metazoa; phylum Chordata; class Mammalia; order Rodentia; family Cricetidae; genus Phodopus; species Phodopus roborovskii. Next base: position 1,883,182 of record NW_026126433.1, read on the forward strand.
TGCTGGGCCAGAAAGCTCACAATACAGAAAAAGCGAGCAATAAATGACAAAGGCAATACACAGCATTAAGAATCTACTTCTCTTCCCGAGTATGGTATAACTAGAGTACCTACTTGGCAGTTCTTTAATAAGAAAACATAACTTCTTTTTTAAATTTTACACTGGAAAATTAAAACCAAATCTATATCTACTAAAAGAATGCATATCATATATTTAGACTTACTGCTAACATTTCTGCTTCTAAGAGGGTCCGATATTGCATGCTGGTAGTAGCATCAACATGTAATAGTTGTCCTTTAATTGCAGGGGTGTAGCCTAGTAAATAAAAATATAAGATTTAAGAACTAGAATAAAAATTATACAATTATAATTTTTGTAGTAGAACTGACTCAAAAACGAAATCTCTGAGAAACAGCTTAGGTATACCTCAGTGAAAGGGAGCTTGCTAACATAACAAGGGATCCTTCTCCGATCAGACAGCTCTGAGTAAACAGCATCACTATATAACATCTACTCTAGTTTGTTCTTGAGTGAGAACCCACAGTGGTCTCTCAATATCCATCTGAGATGGTTTCAAGACAACACACTTAAACCAAAATCTATGATGCTTAAGACCTCTACGTGAAATGTCACAGTATTTCACATTATTACATACATTCTCCACATATGCCAAATTATCCCCCAAATTAATTATAATTTCTTATAATTAATATTTAATACCATGTAAACACTATGTAATTACTATTAAACAATGCTTAGACAATGACAAGAAAAAAGTATACAGTAGAAGCTCAACTTTACTTAAACATTTTCATATTGCAGCTGCCTGAGTCTATGGATGCAAAGCCTATGGATATGAGGAATGTTTATTCTCTAAGCAACACATTTCAACTATTAACACAGGCCCCAAACTTTTTCTTTATCCACTGATAAAATATATTTTCTTTTCATCGCCTTTTTCAACTACTCCCTATATAAGGACAGTTGCCAAATATCATCTATTTCTCCTATGACATTTTCACATCAATAAAATCCACTCTCAGCTTCTTTTTCTAAGAATACTAGCTGTATGCTACTTTTATAAAAGTTTTATAGCTAGCCCACCACTCACTCTGCTATTAGGTTTTCTTTTCCATCCCAAACACCTGAATTTGAAAAATATTTTAGTCTTCTGTGTGTCTAGAATCATGTGTTATTTTTTTCATGATTTCTAAGTCCATTTATAGCACCACAGAGTGATATTAAAATCCATCAACTTATTTTGACAATTTTTATTGCACTGTATTCATTTGGATCAGAGGGTAACCTGTGAGAAGTGGTTCTCTCTATCATATGGGTGTCTGAGATACTGATTTCTCAGTCCTTAGGTGGCCTCCTTATTTGAGTTTGCCAACATTTGCACAACAGTTATGCACTGTAAAATGACACAAGGATTTTACTGTGTGCATTATTGTGTAGGCTATTCTTATGTCAATTTGACACAAGCTAAAGTTATCTGAAAGGAGAGAACCCCAATTGAGAAACCACTTCCATTAAGATCCAGCTGTAAAGCATTTTCTTAATTAGTGATTGATGGGAGAGGGCCCATCCCTGGGCTGGTTGTCTTGGGTTCTATGAGAAAGCAAGCTGAGCAAGCCACAGGGAGCAAGCCAGTAAGCAGCATCCCTCCAAGACCTCTGCCTCAGCTCCTGCCTCCACATTCCTGCCCTGTTTGAGTTCCTATCCAGACTTCTTAGCAACATGGAAAGGAAAGCCAATAAACCCTTTCCTCCCCAACTTGCTTTCTGGTCATAGTGTTTCATTGCAGCAATAGAAACTCTAAGACAATTATCAACTTAAATATTTTTTTGGAAGTATTTTGCCTGCCTGCCTGCATGTATGTGCACCACATGTGTACACAGTGCCATCAGAAGCCAGAAGAGTGTTATAGATGCTTGTAAGCCACCATGTGATGCTGGGAAGTGTGGAGCCATCTCTCTAGCCCCTGTAATAGCAAAAGGCCAGAGCATTCCCATATTTGAACCATTATTAATTTTGTACAACCTCCAATTTCCTTTTTCCCCTGTGATATACTGTAATTTCGGTATTTCTAACAGATTTTTCTTACCAAATAACTCCTATGAATCAGGCAATGCTAGAGAATCTCAGCTCTCTTCTTCATGCCCTCATATAATTATTATTTTAAACCTAGCTAATATAATGTCTAGTGCTTCACAAAAAAAAAAAAAAAAAAAAAAAAAAAAGACCTAGAGTTGAGTAGAGGTAGATATTATGCCATCCTCAGTCACTGTTTCAATGGGTTATTTAAACAAGAAAGCCCAAATTCTGTACCTTTTATAAAAACAAATCAACCTCTTTTTGTCTTTCTATAGTAGAACCAATATATGTGACAGAAACAAGATAGAAGAGCTAAATAAAATAAAATATGAATAAATAAAAATTAATGGTAGTTGTCCATACTATCATTGCCATTTAATGATCTTAAAATAAGAGTACATTGCTATTCTCTTTACTCTCAAGAAAGTGACTAAGTACACCACAATTTCATCTTAACTCTCCTCAGTCACTAAGATGGGAATAAAAAAAAAGCAAAAGTTAACCAAAAGCATTTATTCATGTCACTGATTAATTAATTGCCCCAATTTCAAACATGCAATGAATTATGGTAGCTTAGATAAAATTGAAGCTGTAAGAGATTTACTATTTTAAATATGCACTGTGTTGTTTTCTTTCTCACAGTTACACTCTTCTAAGTACCTATCTTATTCTATGAAAAAAAAAATCTAACATAATAACCCCCAAAATTTTAAGCCTATTTATCAAATAAGTACTGTTCAAATCCCAGGAGCTGAGGTCAGTACTAGACCTGTAAATAATACAGCATCTACTCTCATAGTACAAAAGTCTAACTAGAAAAATATTAAGCAAATGATGTTTAGTCTACAAGAAATGTGCACAATGTAATAAAAATACAAAATTACAATACCTAACAAGTCAAAAATTGTTCTCTCTAGAGACTCAAATAGTTATGCAATAACTTAAATTACAGATACATTAAACCTTAAAATTAGGCTCTCATCTGCTTATGGGTACATCAAAAAAATTACAAATAGAACCATCACATGATCCAGCAACAACTCCATTACTAGGTATATCTCCAAAGGCAATGAAATATGCATGCTGAAGAGACATCTCAGTGTCCATGTTCACTGAATCACCATTCAGAAAAGTCATGATATGAAAACAAATTAAGTATGGTATCTATCAACAGATAAATGGACCAAAAAATAATGTGGTAATATGTGAAACAGAAATCTAATCATTAAAAAAAAAAGATGAAATCCTATCATTTGTGGTTAAAATGGCTCAAAACGAAAGTCATTATGTGAAATGAAATAAGCAAGACTCAAAAGAAGATGTGATCTCATTAATCATCTCATTAATGCATGCAACTTAAAAAAAGAAAAAAATAAACACTGAGCTTAGAGAAGTTGACATCAGAATGGCAGCTACTCAAGGCTGAGGAGAATAAAGAGAAATGAAGAGTTGGGAGTGGGTAAACAATGACTACTAAATTATAGACAGGAAATGTAGGCTGACCCAAAGATAATGAGAATATACTGTATACTTCATAAAGCTCAAGGAAAGACTGTCAGCATGGTTATTCCAATCTTTAATCACAACACTTGCAAGTCTAAGGTAAAGGTAAGAGGTCTCAAGTTGGGGACAAGCCTGATCTACACAGAAAGTCCTTGGTTAGCATGGGTTACATAGTGAGATGCTGCCTCAAAAAAAAAAAAAAAAAAAAAAAAAAAAAAAAAGCAAAGCTAAAACATTTTAAATTCTTTTACCACACAGAAGTTATAAATGTAGAAACACATGTTTACTTTGATTTGAATATTATAGTCTATATACATTGGTTCAAACATCACACAACACCCCATGTGGTACATTTTTATGTTACCAGTAAAAAACTAAATTATATTTAAACTGTAAGTTAAAAACTAAAAATAAGATGTTGCTAATGTTAATCTGGAAAGACTAACAAACTATATTAGCATATTAATCATGTCACTAATCATTTCAGGCAAAATAATAACTTACCATTTTCTTCAACTGTCATTGGAATATTAATTTCTAAATATGAACCAGCCCCTACATTTACATGTACAGCGTTTGTTTCCTACCAAAAGAACAAGATTAATTTACATGAAATTTATTATACTTATATTCCTATCATTTTATTTTTAAATTATCAAATAAATATAATTAATAATTTAAAGTATTAAAATTTTGGAATAACTAATGTTCAAATTTATACCCAAATTATATTAAAACAATTTAACAAAATACAAAGGAGAAATGAGAAAATAACTTAAAAGTCCATTGTTATTACTATTAATAACAATGTGATAATATTTCCTTCCATTATTTGGCATTTAATAAAGTATTATAACTATAAAATACACAAAATTATTTAAAGAGGTATAGGGAGCTCAGAAAAATGAAACTAAGCATGGAATTATGGCCCAAGATATACTCTGAAAAATAATTTTCAAATTCTAAATACTATTTTCTACTATATTATAATAAATACCCTGTTTTTAGTAAACAGCAAGTCAATGGTAGCATCTGCAATAATATTCATTCGCAGTTCAAATGCAAGGATCTGTCTTGGTCTTCCAGGCTGTGCAATCTCAGAAACTTTCAGAACTTGATAATCAGGTGGAAAGAAAAACTTCCATAAACAATCTCTATACAACAAGGAAAAGGAGTAATGGCTGTTAGTCAAACACAATCATCTTTGATAAGGAACCAAAATTATACTTTAACCTATTACTGCTGTGTCATTACCTGGAGAGACATGGCCAGACTCCAATCTAAGTGTATGTGAGCTGTAAAAACATGCTACAAGCACATCAATTGTGCAAATGATCAAGAACTGAAAGAAGACAGCTTGACTTCATCATTTCTCCCTGAGCATAGGAATTAATCTTCCAGGGCAATACTGATCTAGGTGGTATGTGCTGTCACCAAGGTCATAGTGACATCTGGGTACAAGTTGCTAGTGAGGGACGTGTCGGTCTATGGTCTTGCTGCAGCTGAGGTCTGTCCTAATGTCCATGGCCCAAGGTAGTGCAGGAGGTCACTAGAACCATGATGTGCTGAGACAGCCCCACCTTTCACTGATCCTAGGATGGCTGGCCCTTCCCCTCTGGGCTCCAGGTGAAGTGTGATCCTAATTGGTGTTATCAATAACACACACACACACACACACACACACACACACACCGCTGCCCCAGACAGTCTGAGGTTGCAGAGAGGTAAGAAGTAACTGTGGTTGTTCCTTTGCTTCTCTCATCTTTCAGCTTTTACCCTGAAAGGGAAAGATGGTCACACCCCTCACCACAGGAATTCACTCTACCTGGCCAGCAAATCAGAGTCAACCCTGAGAGCAGCAGAGCTGACAGTGACCTCCCTCACCTACAATATGGTAGTATGGGTAAGGTAGTATGGTAGTATGGGTAAGATGCTCTCACTCAGCCCCAACCCATTACCACCTGCAGCAGGTCAGAGAGCTGGCCCAGGGGTCACTAGAGTGAGAGATCTAGCCCGACACTCACTAGCTACAGCATACAAGATAGCAAGATCTGCATGTCATCTGAGCAGCACACTAGAGGTGACTCTGTTGTGCAGTCTGGCACACAGGTGAGCCAGTCCTGAGGGCATGAGAACATCAGAGCTAACACCTATCCCCATCCCAGTCTGTCAGCAATGGCATGGGAAGGAAAGATGTCCTCCCCACTCTGCCCCTTGCTACCTGTGGCAGGAGACAGAACTAGTTCTGTCCCTTGCCAGCTATAGCACACAGGAGTTCAGGTGCTACACCCAACCTGGGGAAGCACATTAGAACTGACCCTGTTGTTGGGGGTTGAGGGGAGTGGTGAGTCGGCCCTAAAGGCATGAGGGCAGGAGAGCTGATCCTGATCCTATGTGGCCCTGAGAGAGAGGACCTTGCACTTCTCCTGGGCAAAAATGTAGGGTTGGCCCTGGTGGTGAGTGTGGGTGAGCTGAGTATGACAGGAAAACTGGCCCTACTCCTTGCTGCAGACTGAATTGGGTGAGCTAGCCAAGGCAGTGCTGGACAGCTTGCCAGGAGTGACAATGTGGGAAAGCTAGCAAGCTAACCAGCATAACTACAACCCAGGCCCAGACCAGTGTTATAAGTTGGCCCACCCTAACATTCACATTATCTATGAACTTTCTGGAGCATGTAAAGGGAATCACAAATCCAAAACAGCAGGATCTCCACAACACAGGACAACAACAGCATAGCCAAGAGGAACCCCAGTGAGAGCCCATTGTTGGTGTTACAGCAGATATCAGAGGCCTTGAGCCAGACTAATGACTCATGGCAATGCACACTTGCAAGTAAAGATAAATGGACTGAAGGGTAAACTGTGTGTCTCACCAGACCACACTACAGCTGCCAGGACAAGATTCTTCTCCTTTTTGTTTTGTTTTATTTCTGTTTTGTCTGGTTTTGGGGTTTTCTATTAAATTTGGTTTTGTTTTGGGGGCAAGGGTACAAGAAGATTCAAGGAGATGGGGAAATGGGTGGGATAAGAATATAAGATGTGAAATCCACAAAGAATCTATAAAAGTTAAAAAACAAACAAACAAAAAACCAAAACAAAACAAAAAACCCACACACTAAGAATACCTGCCTAAACTATATAGGGTCCTGATTTCATCTCTAATATTTTTTCTTAAAGGACAGGCCATATTATTTGACAGTATGTAATTATTCTAACAATACTAGGTAGGAAGTGCTTTTGAAAGTAAAACACATAAAGAGAGCCAATGCATCAAGAGTTAATTCACCACTCCTTCATCAACAGGTTAATATCTAATTCACTTGGCTTATCTCTCTATTTTCAAGAAAATGAGATCATGAATACAAAACTAGATTAATTTTAAGCAGTACTACTCCAATCTCTCTGCCCCCTAGTAATCAGTGCTAAATGTCTCCTAAATTCTTCAGGAGTAGGAAACTGGTCATATATATTACAAATAAAAGTTACTTTAAAATTAATAGAAGCTAGTTTAAAAAAAAAAAATCTTCCATGTAGACTGTATGATACTCAAGACTATATATACTTCCAGATACTCAGGAAAGTAAAGCAAAAGGATCACTTGAATTCAGAGTTTAACATCAGGTTGAACAAGAGTCCCCACCTACAAACACATAAACAAATAAAGACTTTCAGATACTTCTCATTACTATAAACCCATACATGAATTTACTTATTAATTTTTTTCTTTAGGTCTACACAGTAGATAGGCAAGCAGTCTACCATTTTCTTAAAGCCTTAGCCCCTGGCTTTCTGAGTTGGGGGTCTCACTGCATAGCTCAGGTTGACCTCCAACTCACAATTCTACATAGACCCCTCTGAAAGGCTGAAATGACAGGCACAAATCACTGTACTTAGCCATGTTTACTTAACAGAACTCTGAACTACCTACAAGACCCTTAGGGCAATTTTTAACTGTCCTGACTCATTTTTCCTTGATTAGTCCCACCCTTTTCCTTCCCATAGCAAATTTCTACTTATTTTTCATCAACTATACTCACACTGCTTCTAATAAGGCCTTCTTTATTCACTGTGCTAACCTTTAATGCAAGTAGTTTGTTACAAGCTAAATAGTACCCTAAAAGTTCATGTTTAAAATCCTTTAGTACATGGTTCTATTTAGTGACACAGACTTTAGAGATGATAGTTTTCACAGGGTCATCAGAGTATCCCCTAGCCTTGTATGGCTAGGGTTCTCCTTAAGTAAGAGATCAACATAATCCAGGAAAGGGCATGTCAGAAGAGGAGACATACATGTTGTCTTAGCTTCAAGAAGGGGTCTGGCACACATCTTCCTCTAATAATGCCCACAATGAACCAACATTGCTAACACTTCCAAGTAGGACTCCTGAACTCTAGAACTTGATTAAACAAGTTTCTACTGATGAAGCTATATTTTAGCAATGCTTTGCTATTTAATACTTGGAAACCATTACTGTCTGTCTGAGCATGTCATCAAGACCCTTCCCTCACTTATTATGGCTTCACTAAAGTTATTGTAGTCTTTCATTTCTAAATCTATATACCCCCAAAATGCCTGACTCACAGAAGGTAAATAAATAAATTATCAATTAAATACAAAAATAAAACAAAGGAACCAATAAGTAGGCTGCTCACTTGATTTTGCTTGCAGTTCCTTCATATATCAGTTACTATCTGGATCAAAGTGTTTAGTGAAAACTTACTTTGCCACAACACAACAGTTTACAAAAATTAAGCAATAGGGACTAGAGTGATGGTTCAGTTAGCTGTTAATAGCCTTTGCTGCTCTACCAGAGGACCTGAGTTTGGTTCTTGGCATCCACAACAGGCATGTCACAACTGATTGTAACCCTAGCTCCAGGAGATCCTCTGGTCTCAATCAGTGCCTGAGCTCAGATGCACATACATGAATACATATGGATACATATGAATACTGACATACATGAATATACACAATTAAAAATACTAAAAAATATTTTTAATATTAACTAGTATTCAATACAAATTAAATCTCAATATACCAGAAAGACTATTAGAAATATAATCCACTGAAGTACCTCTGCCTGTCAGCCCAGGGTCCATAATTAAAATCTGTTCCTTTACCACAAACGATATCTAGTCCCCAACATGGAGGTAAGTCTTGTAATTTGCAATCTTCACTGCTTATTTCTCCTTCTATACTCTCTTCTATTTCTTCTGGAACAAGTCCTACATTCCAAAATATAGAAAAGCAATTAGCTAAAACCACCATTAAGAAGAGTCCTTACATTAGCAGTTCGAAGTTTTAGTCTCAGGTAACCATAAAAACTTAATAGTCCCAAAGAGATTGGTGTTTTTGTTTTGTTTGTATGTTACATACCAAATTTACTACACTCAAATTAAAATTTCATGATTTTAAAAAAGTTTTATTTAAACATTAAATTTACTATTTACTTATATAAGGAATAACAAAATATTATTATTAAAAAAGGAATAACTTTTAAAAAGTATAAAATAAAAAAGCAACTAATGAAAATTAAATTAAGTTTTAATCTCAAGAAAAAAAATTTAAAAACTAACTATATTTTCCAAAAACAATTTAGTGAGAAGTGCTTGGTTTTTTGTTTTTTTTTTTTTTTTTTTTTTTTGTATTTTTACTTGTTTAATAATGTAAAATGCACATGTGAACTTGACTGATACATATTCATATGTAACTTTCTTCTCATATCCACAACTGACAGATGGGTGAATCCAGAGGCATGGCCATGATCATCATGTGAAGCACACTATATTAATATCTCCAAAGTTTATTCCAATCCATTTCTTCTTTTATACTCCAAAACATCTTCATTATGATGTTTGATGAGATAAACCCACAGGAAAACTGTGGTGCCCAAGGTCTGCCCAACTTCCAGCCAGTTAGGTTTGGCATTGGCTGGCTCTCGTACATAGAACTTTGACGGTGTTGGAGAGCAGGGGACCAAGAGCCGCGAAAACGGACGCAGAACAGAGGACAGCGCCATCTTGCCCCACAGACTCCGCCCCTGCTCGAAGTCGAGAAGTGTTTGTATTGCTCTTTACAACAACAGATATCAGCATCCAACCAAACAGAAAAACAAGTAGAGGCTCATAACTGCTCTGCATTTACCTATTGTTAAAAGGATCTGAAGGTGTAGATGGAAAAGGATGAGACATTTCAATAGCCTTTTTATAGAGAAAGCTGGATGATATTCTCTGATACTAGAGCAAAATTCAACAAATGGCACTTCTAAAAAACTACAGTGTAGACCCTGAAACCACTATTCTTCAAACTCTCATGTTAAAATGTACTGCTCTCTCTTGTACTCTGAATAAACCTTTTTTTTTTTTTTTTTTTTTATCCATGCATGACTCTGTAATATTATGTAATGGACATTTGGAAAACAGTGGTTCACTGAGTTATCCTCACTTTTATGAATACTGGCAAATTTATGATTGAAGTTTTCCTAAAACAACTTTAGTACCACTAACAGTTTCATTAGAAAAGCTATTAATACTTAGATGTTGTCAAACAGCACCCAAGTTTCCAAAATTCTAATTTTCACATGAAAAACTATATGGTTTGTCTTCATTATCCTTTCAAGTAAAATTAGTGTTCCGTGAGAACAATGAAACAGGCTTGAGACTCAATCAAGTGAGTGCATCTCCTGAACTCACATTTCCTGAACTTGCAGCACAAGTGTTCCATGTATACTTCCTTCCCACTTCATCATTCCAAGTGCACAAATTCTACTTATGGCTCAAAGGTGATAAAATTGATAATTTTTATGGTTTTATCAAGGAATTCTTTTGAGATTTTTCTGTTAAACCACAAATGTGTGGCAATGACTCCTGAATACCATTGCTTCAACAATGTCATGACAAAAAAGCATGTCAAATCCTGGTCCTATACTGAAAACACTGTGACCACATAAACCACCATGACACAAAAGAATAGAAGCATGATAAAAGAGCTGAAACAATCCAACATTAGGGAGTTTTCTCAAATGCAAGCCATCTATCAAACACTAAAAGTAGCTAAATATCAATTTTTAAGTTTTAAAGCTCAAGTATAACAAATTTTGATTTTCCCCTCTATGTTAAGACAAACTACCCTGTTACCACACACCCTATGGGTTTTCCTTGGGGTTACTTGCATTCTCAAGTTTTGAAGCACATCTATGAAATGTAATTTGTAGAAAAAAAAATAGTCTACAAAATTGTAATAACACTCAATTCTTAAGACATGACATTTTTTGTCAGAAATTTGACATTTAATACTTACTGATGCTAACTTTCAGAAGATTTGAAATATAGACACAATAGCATTTTATAAAAGAAAAGAACCATTTCTATGAAATATACTTTCAAAATGGACATACCTGGCTCATCCATGTAATAGTAGATGTCAACATCATTTGATTGCATCACCACAAAACCTTCTCCCATTAGTCTTGGTGGTCTAGGAGAACAAGCATGAGACATATAAGTACATCTTAGACTACAAAATGCTCAGCACTTAGGGAACAGTAATTAAGAGTGAAGAGAAAAGGGAGAAAAAGAAACTAAAAAGCACATGACAAGTTGTATCTTAAAAAAAAAAAAAAGAACACTGTAACAAATGTAACATGTTACTCTGATTGTATATCACATCAGGTTAAGTAATAAAATTACCCTGAAAATGTATTGATAAATTAGTTCAGGAAGAAAAAAATGGCTTATTGTCCCTTCATTAGGTTGTGAATGAGATAAATCTATTTAAAACAGATGTTAAGTACAATAGTTACTGAAATGTAACAATCAAATTTGCTTTATGATTTCTATTAGTACCACTGTAGCCCTAAGTAATATTTAATCTACCAGGATAATAAAGTATAATCCTTCAGAAAAAATAAAAGAATTGTCATTTTATCTACAACAATTTACATTTTCTCTAAGAATGTTTTGCCAGTTAACTAAGTAAATGTAAAGCAAACATCCTAAATTTAAAATCTGACAAGACTATTTCTCTATCATCCGTTTCTTCTTACTCTTTAGTTAACAACTTCTCTGCCATATACTACATAAAAATACATCTCATTAGACAACAGCATATAAAATATAATAATTTTCTTATAAATATATTTTAAACCACAAAAATTAAGCAAATCTGCTTTTAAACAAACAAACAAAAAAATTCATGTAACCTATGGTCTGAAACTCAGTGCATAGTCAAATCTCACCTTGAATTCCTTATCCTCCTGCCTTTACCCCCTAAGTGCTGGGATAAAAATCATGGGCCACCACACGCAGTATCCACATTTTTGAAATAATGTTATATAATTAAAATAGGAGAACAATTTTTCATCTTATTCTTTGGATATTTAAAACTGCAGTTATACTTGGTTACTTTTACCTATAAATACAGAATTGTGTTCATCTACCCAATTCCAGAAAATCTTTAATAAAGTCTGGGCACTCAAAGAGTAAGGCCAAATAGGTGCTCATATAAAGGAAACCCTTTCCACTACTCTAGCCAATCCTGGAAATTTTAGCAGCATGTCATCCAAGAGTTAAAATCTGCTTACCATAATTTCATAAAAACTTACATTGCTAACAAGAAAAAACTCAAACATTACAATAGAAAATTTCTATGTATATACTTAAAATTACACATCTTCAGCAAAGTTCTTATCATAAAAAATAAGAGACTGAGAAAACATTAAGATTGAGAACTGTTATTCAAAAATAAGTAACCTGATGCCTGGCAGGAGTTAATAAGGAACTGTCTCCTAAAGGCCTGGTCCATTCCTGCATAAGCATCTCACCATAACAGTGATTCTAATGTAACATACTTCCAAATAAAACAGCTATTTTAGCACAAGGGGGAAAGTTGGAATGCTAGATAAGAAAACTCTTTGAGGATAAAAGAAAAACCAAGCAATTGAACCACTCTAACTTAACCAATTTTTCCAAGAGGAAGTTTGGTCAACTTTCAACTTTCACTAACTCCATTGTAATCAATTAATTACTTAACCTAGCCTTTTAAATAGAAAGATACACTTTAATGGACATGGCCTAACATAATATCAAAGCTTAATTTAAGCCAAAATAAATGAAAAGAGGGTTAAAATTTATCATTATAATCATATAAAAATACATTGAAAAGTATACCTATCACTTTTAGCGAAAAGACTTTAACAGACTGAAAAATATATGTGATTGCTATACAACTTCTACCATAGAAACTATGAGAAGAATGCTACAGGCTCCAGTTGATACTTATATTAGCTACAAAGAGGTTACTATTTTATGTTTTCTTACTCATCATTTTGCAGACCAACATATCTTGGACTAGGAACAAGCATGACTCGGACATTTTCAAGCTTTCCTTTCACAATGTGCATGAATTGGTCAAGATGACTTGAAGGTGGTTTTGTAGTGTAAGTTAAGAAAGCATCATCAAAGTTGATACACAGAGTCTGAGGCTGGTAATGATTTCCAAAGGCCAAACGTCCCTAAAAACATAAAAGAAATACTATACCAGCATAGTCCGTCATTGTTTTTTCTTAGCTGACCTAATAAACCAACATTTTCAAGTAAAAACCAAAATAATTCCATTATACCTGTATATGCCATTTAAACCATTCTTTAAATCATCATCAATAGTTAAACCAATATTTAAAGAAATCTAAAGATAAGTTTAGGGACTTGTAAAATAATCCTTCAGCTTTAATAAGCATCCAAATACAGAGCTGGTATTAGAACAGTTCATTCACACTCCATAGAAATAGGAATTAAATGTGCAGAAAATTGTTTTCTTACATGGACCTTGTATTTGCAAGTAACACAATTAAGTTCTATAGGTTAATGTGCCAAACAATAACTCAAACATAAATTACTTACTGTGCTCACATTGACCTTAATTACTGGAATAAGGGATCGCCATGAAGATGTGGGGTCTTGAGATTCTGTTTTTACTTTAACTCTGATGAGAAATATAAAAATGACATGAAGAAAAACTTAAGGGTATAAAATTAAACTTCCTCATAACACACATCATTAATGCCAGCTGCATTTTCCAAATACATCTAATGAGTATTCAAGTAAACACAATAATCATGTGAAGACATAGTAATATCCCTAAAAGTATCTCTTGGCTTGTATTTTTTCATACTAGTTTTTTAAACGTTATTTTAAAAAAATTATTTTTTCTATAATAATACTCTACAGCAAAATATGATGTAATTATTGTACTGTGATACCCATTATATCATCCTATTTTATAACACAACAAAGCTAACCAGCCAGGTGATTTATGCCATTGAGGTATAAAAGTCAGTACTAAATTAATTATTTTCACCTCTGGCCTCTGGTAACCATAATTCCACTCTATTCCTTTGAGTTTAAGATTGGGGGAGAGGGGACTTATATTATTGGTTTCCTTTTGTTTTATTTTGTTTTGTTTTTTCTTATTTTTAAGAGTATTTTTATCAATTCTTTGAGAATTTTTTTTTTAATTTGTCTTACTATGTAGCTGATCTCAAACTCACATTTGTCCTCAATCCCAGCTGAGTTCAATTTTTTTTTTTTTTAACTCCACATATAAACAAGATTATTTGCCTTTCCAGGCTCCAGGCTTGGCTTATTTCATAATATCCATTTATCCATTTTGCTGAAAATTACAAGATTCCTTTTTTTAAAAAGCTGAATAATATTTCGAACAATTTTCAGACAAAAGAAAATTAGAAATAAAAGGAGAATCTATGTCTAAAACATAACAATAAACTTAAAATTAAAAAGAACTTCATTTTAAAATAGTTTGATAAAAAACTTCTGAATAAAATTTTTAATTTAAGTAACTTTGATTTCTCTAGACTGATGGGGAATGCCCTTCTGTATGCTGTATATATAAGTTTCTCTTATTTGTTAATGAATAAAGCTGTTTCAGCCAGTGGTCAGGAAGGATGTAGCCAGGCAGAAAGTATAGGTGGGGCTAACAGACAGAAGTCTTGGAAGAGAACACAGATAGTAAGTCACCAGGGAGATGCCATGTAGCTGCCAAAGGAGTAACATGCTGGAGCACTAAGAGTAAGCCACAGCCTTGTGGTAATACATAGTTTAATAGAAATGGGTTAATAATTAAAAAACAGCTAGCAAAAAGAAACCAGAGCCATCAGCCAAACAGTTTATAATTTAACTTCTGTGTGTTTATTTGGGACTAAATGGCTGCGGGACCAGGTAGGACAGAAAATCTGTCATCATTAGACAGGGTACATGAGTTATTTCATTTCCTAATCACTTTCTAATTACTGCTTATTTTCTAAGGCTCAGAAAAATTACTACACATTGAACATCATGCTGACTGTTATTTTATAAGTATCTTCTCAAAGACACTTTCATCTTTCTATAATAGATTTCCTTTTATTTGTGTGTTCCTGTTCTGTCTCTTGCCCTTCCAATAACAAATATAAACAAAGATAAATGATAGTGATACATATTTTTGTGATAAATGGAGCTTATTCTATTTTCCTTTGTAAAATTGTTACAAATTTAAAGAATACAGATACAGAAAGATTTTAAGATATATTTGCAAATAATGAGCAGATTACAGGGTTGAGGATTAGTTCAGTGTTCACTTAGAATGGGCAGGCCTGGGTTCAATCCCTAGCACCACCAAAAAACAACAACAACAACAAAAAGACACTAACATGTGTACTTCAAATATATTAACATGGTGTATAGCTAAGTACACATATTAAAAGGATAAAAGGCAAATTAATAACAGTATGAAGATGGACAACAAGAGATGAGACGTTTATATAAACTAATCTTGCATTACTTTAATTTTTAAAAGATTATCTATATAAAACTAAGAGATTAGATGCTGTTTTGGTCAACACTGCTGATGATATTCTAATAAAATGTTTAAATATTAGATATTAATAAAATTCAAATTTGACACTGAACCTTTCAATTTTGGATTGGGCTCTAGTTCTTCCATTTTCCCGTGTTTTATCATCATCTTTCTTGGGTGGAATTATAGTTGGTTCCAAACCAAACAACTCTTGAAGACGTCCATAAAGATCCGAACGATTGTAGACATGAAATTCAAAGTCATTAACTGTGATATATAATCTGGTTTCTGCCTTTGGATCTAAAGACACAAGTTACCCAAAGAAAAGAAAAGAAAAATGAATGAATGAATAAAAGTAAGAAACAGAGTAATGAACAGAAAGGTTGCAGTCATTCAGCCAACTTTTCATGAATTTTAATCAAAATATTTTGTTGTCAAATCTTCTTTCACAAAGTAAAACAAACTTACTTATAAGAGAGGACCTTTGCTTCTACAGAGAAAGTTTCAAGTCATCAGTCTCATGTTAATCACAGCAGGAGAAATTTACCTAAGATCACTTTTGTTCTAAAATAAGATGTTACATTTTTGTAACATCTTTTGTAATCTTAGTTTATTTTTCACTTCCATCTAACAGGTTCTATTGACTATTCTTTTAAATTAGATAATCAGTTTAAAACAATAACCTTAACTTTTAAAAATGAGTGAAAAAACTTTTTAGAAGTAGATGAAACTATAATTTAAACAAGAGGTATCTACCCTTCACTAAGATACCAAATTTTACCAAAACTACTTTCTTCATGTTTCTTGCCAAAAAAAGTAATGTTGAAACCTATAAGCAAATATAAATTTTTAACTAATAACACATACTGCCACTCACATTTTTAATATGAAAACAAACCATAAACATTTATTTTTCCACATAGCAATCATGTTACTTCAATTAAGGTATTTTCTTATCATTTAATATGAAAAAAGTACAATTAAACAAGTAAATCAAAAACTCTATCATGATTCAGGTTTTAAGTTTTGCTTAGTAATCAACAGTATTACACCAGAGACTTCAAGGTCAAAGACTAAGTAGGCAGCACTAAATGTTTTCCATTTTTCTGAAACAAGACTAAACCATCACCTGACATCCCTACCCAAACCCAATACACAATATTCCTCATCAATAGTAAGTCTGTCTTTTCCATTGCTAAAGCTCAAGTTTTGACTGCTCTTTCATGTCTCAGAGATAATCAGACAATCCTGACAGTTTTTCTTGAAACATTCATAATCCAACCACTTTTTAATGCTTGGGTCAAGTCAACATCTGTTTTCACTTATTGTAACAGTCTCCTAACTGGTCTCTGCTTTTGTTCTGCTCTTGTTCGTGCTGTGTTTAACATACTGACCAGATTATTTAAAACTCAAGATCATTTCATTCTCTATTCCTAAATTTTTAATCTTTCTATGTCACCCAGAAAAATAATATGGCCATTCAAATATGCAAGTTCTACACAATCTTCACTCTGAACTGTAATCCTGTTTCTACCCCAACCCCAAGTAAATTAGCCTAGTGGTACTGGCAATGAAAACGGGACTGAAGAACCACAGAAAGCTCTCCCTGAGACAATTACATACTCCAACCGGAGGCTCTCCTGATTTCCCAGGAGCAACTTCAAAAGTACTCCACATTTAACTTGCCCTGCTTTTATATTATTTTTTACCACAGTATTTACCTCATTACTTGATGATTATCTGAATCTTCCCAACATGAATGTAGGAAGCTCAGTGAATGGTGGGGATAAAATTTAGGCTATATTGAAACATTATTAGCCTAGAGATCATCCTTTCCTTCTAAAAATCACTTTTGAAAAATATTAAATAACAAGTTTTTAGTTTTAAAAAGCACAAATTGACTTCAGTTTTAGAAAAGAGAAATTTTTGAGTCCACATCCTACATTTTTCTGTATCCTATTGTTTCGATTTGTTTTGACTGCACTGACAATATTTCAGCCAGAGTTCTAATACTAAATCAAATTTCTGATTGATATCCACACTTATACAACCTGCAGTTCTTCAGGGTCTCTGTCCATGATCCTTTCTATCAATGTAACCAGCCTTCTATAATTCCCACAAGTATCCTATACAACCACACTCACTCCATCCTTCATCCCTACCCCAACACACACATAGAGACAAGTGGTCTAAAAGCATATCCACAGACAGAGAAACAATATACCTATTGAAGAGACAGATACACAAAGATGTACACCACACACAGGTGCACTCACATATAGACAATTCTTACAGTCATACATGAATGTCTGCAACTATTAGCACAATGACAGTACTACCTTCACTGAGATAAATTCAGTGGTTCACACAGATCAGAAGGTAAATATCCCCGAGAGGGATATGTCCACTCAAAGACAGACAAATATCCCTCCAAAACACAGGCAGTCCTTCAAAGGCATCTATCTCCACAAACATATACATACTCATAAGTAATAGCTTCTTTTATTAAAAATAAAAGTTGGGGATATTTATACTGGATTCCCCAAGAACTAGACAAGGAGATGAATAAACAGGAGACATAATGTGTGGATCCTCACACATTTTTTTTTTATTAATGTGGTGACCAGAGACAAGTATTTTACTATTTTAACTACACACACCATATTTGTTTCATATATAAAATAAGAACATCACTACCAACTTACAGGAAGGAATGTTGTATATAATAATTAGTTTCCTTAACAAATCAACATTTTTATTAGTTATATATGTTATATACAATTACTTGTATATATATGGACTTTGCATCTGTAGATTCAACCAACCATGACTGTAAATATTTTTAAATTGTGCCTATACTAAACATATACAGATTTTTCTCTTTATTCCTTAAACAATACAATGATTATTTACACAGCACACAAACTGAATCAAGTATTATGAATAAACCAGAAATAAAGTACACAGGAAGAAGGCTGTAAGCCACATGCAAAAATATGCTTTTTATATAAAATACTTGAATATTCTTGAATTTCCCTACCCATACAACAAAGAGCAATGTCCTGAAGCCAATCTTCTGATCATACTGAGGGTGAGCAAAACTTCCTTTTGAGTTATAGTTTCAAAAGTTTTTTCATCCTGTGATGTGATATAATGTAATACTGTACAATAATAAAAACAATGCACCTGGACTCAACACAGTACTATAGACTCAGCTTTAAGCTAAGCACTTTTACTCACATTTTCTCACACAACCCCCAAAAGTATTGTAGCAGCTGGAGCCCATTACTGAAATCTCAAGAAGACTAGAAACAAAGTTTCTAAATATTGACACCCTTAAACAGAAAATTACCTATGCAGTTGTATTAATGTATGAAAGCAAACTATTAAGCTGTAATAAATTTTAAAAGTATATCACATAACACTAAAACTTGTAAGCAACAAGATGACAGAAAAGGTTATTATTCTTTCCACTTCTTAAAATAAGAATCCCTTCTGTGTAAGAAAGATGCATGACTAATTATCCAGGTCCATATTCACCTAAACACTATGACATATTAAGATGAAACTGGTCCTGCTAGCTAATTATTTTCTAAAAGAATGGCTTAAAATCAATTATCCCAAAACAAAAACTTTTTACAGACATCTATTGCAAATAACTAATTTCATAACCTGGACAATACAGGTACACCAAATTATATAGTTAAAAAGCATTAAATGTCTCTTTTCTTTCCTGCTCCTCCTCCTCCTTCAAATTCTATAGTTAAAAAGCATTAAATGTCTCTTTTCTTTCCTCCTCCTGCTCCTCCTCCTCCTCTTCTTCTTCTTCAAGACAATCCTGAACAACCAACAAATCTCTACATTCTTGGCTAAAATTATTCCAACCAACATCTACAGCACAGAATTTATGGGCCCTGTGGTGATATGGGTAGGGGAAAAGAGACCCCTTCCCTTGCCACCTGAAGTCATAAGAGTAGAAGAGCTGTCCCTGCCACTCACCAGCTGCAGCACCTGGGAGAGCTGGCCCTGCCTGTTGCTCATATCTGCAAGGGGTGAACTAACCAGGGCAATGCTGGGGAGCTCACTCTGGTGGTGAGGACAGGGAGGGCTGACTGGATGACCGACCCTGCAATTACCCAGATTCTGATCCAGAGTTATGAATTGGCCCAACCCAACATCCACCCTATCTGTGATCTGCAGGAGCACATGAAGGGACTGGTCCTGCAGACCCAATGCTGTAGGATTTCCAAAACACAGGGAAACAACAAGATATCCATGAGGAGTCCCAGTGAGGGTCCAGTATCAATAGTGTACATAAACCTAGAGGCCTCAAACCAGACCAATAACTTCTTGCAATGAACAGCTGTAAGTAAATAAAATATGTGGATGAAAAGGTGCATGCATGACTGTGTCACACTACAGTTTCCATGACGAGATTGATTTTTCCTTTTTTTTTTATTATTTTCCTCCTAAATTGGGAGGGAGGTTCAAGGGCAGAGGGTAGATACAAAGGGATAGAGAAATGAATGGGATCTAGATGTATGATGTAAAACACACAACAGATAAAAAGAAACTTAAAAAAAAAGAATTTGTGAACCCTGAACACCACTCTTTTCTTCTAATCAAACAACTCTAATTTCTAATAAAAATCTTGGCCCTACCAAGGGACAGTTTTTAGTTCACCAGTTTTCAGTTCTGTGTAGCTTCTGTTTTCAGGCCCACACTCCAGCAGGACTGCTAAGATTTTCATCAAGAAATGTAAACCATCTATACAAACTGGATAATTATCAAAGCACATGAATCAGATATTGGAGTTCAAGTTGATGGTCAGATAAGCAAAGCAGCCAAATCAGTAGCTCTTTTCTCTACCCAGGCTGAAGCAATCCTGCCCACAACACGGCTAGAGACTAACTGTCCAAACGTGGCTAGAGATCAAAATGTCCCAGAATGAATGTCTGTTCCCATTTTATATACCTCAAGTGCTGAGATTAAAGCCGTGTGATCCCAAGTGCTGAGATCGCCTTTGTGTGAGCTGTTTCTTTCTCTTTTAGATTGGATCAGTTTCATGTAGCTCAGTGTGGCCTTGAACAGAGATTCACCTGCCTGCCTCCTAAACCCTGAGATTAAAGCTGAGTATGTGTTACCACTGCCTGACCTCTATGGCTTGTGGCTAGCTTTGCACTCTCAGGCAAGCTTTATTAAATCATAAATAATATATCACCACAAATCTGCTCTTAAATCAGAAAAAACCAATATATTAGCTATAAAGTCCTACTAGAGAATATAGTCCACTATTATATGTTAAAAATAATTACATAAACTACTAATAGTGCTTGGATTTTGTCAGTGCTAAATTCCAGGCTATTCATTTACTTTTCTATGTACCTTATTCTAAAACTCTGACCCCCAAATCATGAAAGAGTATTAATATGTATACATTGAACAATGCACTCTACCTTGCTATTTCACATGTCTTTACTTTTGACAGGTATGATTATGAATACTGCTAAGAACATCGACTTCCATAATAGAGAATTATCTTTAAAAATACATGGAATATGTAATAAGTTTATAACTAACATTAACTCAATAGTGAAAAATGTAACTCTTTCCTCTAAGACTCAATGAACAAAAGAATATACACCCTCATGTCTTTTCAAAATTGTTGTGGTTCCTTGTCCAAGCAAAAGCCAAGAGAAATAAGTGAGACATCAATAGGGAAGAAAGACATTAAACTGTTATTTTTCTGACAATATGGTCTTGTTAGAAAATCTTCAATATTTCACCAAAAACTCTTAAAACTGACAAAACTCAGCAAAGTTACAAGATTAAAGATTATCAACATACAAAATTCATTAACATTTCTCCACACTAACAGAAAATTTTCAAGATAGCAATCTCTACAAGTTACCAGAATTAAAAAATATAAAGTATTTAAGATTAAATTACCCAAGGGAGTTAAAGTCCTAGACACTATAAAACTATAAAACATAAAGGAAAGAAGCTGAATTTTAAAAGAAAACGTATTCCATATTCATGGGTTAGATGAATAGTATTAAAATTTTACTAATGAAAGTTATCTATTGAATCAATGTAATCCCCTCAAAATTCCAGTGTCATTTTTCACAGCTGTGCTGGTTTGAATGAGAATGTCCCCACAGGCTCATAAATTTGAATACCTGGTCACCAGGGAGTAACACTATTTGAAAGGATTAGGAGGTAGACCTTGCTAGAGAAAGTATATCACTAGCTTTGAGGTTTCAAAAAAGCTTATTCCCAGCCTAGAGCCCCTCTCTTCCTGCTACCTGCAGACCTGGATATAGAACTCTCAGCTACAACTCTAGCGCCATGTCTGCCTGCATGCCACCATGCTCCCTACCATGATGGTAATGGACTAAACCTCTGAAACTGTAAGCCAGCCCCAACTAAATACTTTCCTTTTTAAGATGTAATGGTCATGGTATGTGATCACAACAATAGAACACTGGTCAAGATAACAGCTAAAGGAAAAATAATTCTAAAGTTCATGTGGAACTACAGAAGAACCCAAATTGTCAAGGAAATCATGAAAACAAAAACACAGTTAGAGATAATTAACATATTCAATGTTAAACTATACATAGTGATGCCACTAAAACAGTACAATACTGGTGTAAAAGCAGACACACAGACCAATAGAACACGAAAGTCTGTTAATGAACCCAAGAACC
Organism: Phodopus roborovskii; assembly: GCF_943737965.1. Lineage (NCBI taxonomy): Eukaryota > Metazoa > Chordata > Mammalia > Rodentia > Cricetidae > Phodopus > Phodopus roborovskii. The sequence goes on from NW_026126433.1 coordinate 1,905,342, forward strand.
TACAGTAAACTGATTTTCAACAAAAGTGACAAAAACACACAATGGGAAAACAAATCTCTTTAATAAATGGTGTTGACAACTATAATCCACATGCAGGACTTCATCTCAAAACCATATATAAAAAAATCAATTAAAAGTGGTCTGAAGACTTATAAAACCCCAAATCATAAAACTACCAGAAAAAAAATAACTGCATAATAACTAAACACCACCCTGGGTCTAGACTTGACCACAAAACACAAGTAAAAAAAGACTAACAAAATTATATCAACATAAAAGTATTTTCATTACAAAAAAAAAAAAAAGAATTAACAGAGGGTACAAACTATTCATTAAGAGCAATATTTTCAAACTACATAACTGATGAAGTCTTCTGCTAAAGACTGTACTCAAAATATATACGGAACTCAAACTACACAAAGAACTGGTTAAAAAACGAAAAAGAGACCTAACACTTCTCAAAAGAAGCCATATAAATGCTAACAGGAAAGTAATTAACACCACTAATCAAATGAGACATGGTGACACATACATAGTTCCAGCTACTAGAAAGGCTGAAGCATAGGACCTCTTGCACCCATGAAACAGACACCAGGCTGGGTAACACAGCAAGTATGAATAAAAAGAAGCTGAAGAATATAGATGTCTAAGAAAGATTACAGCACAAAGAGGCCATTTTAGTCAGAATATTGTTAGGTCCACATATTCACAGATGCTAGAAACATGGATAGAGAGCATACTGAAGACATAACTGGATAATATGTCATAATGGATTAATTTAAGCAACATATAAGTAAGAGCATTATAAATGCCAAGTTATTAAAAACTATTATATGAAACATTTAATGCACATAAATAAATAGTCTGAATAAAATAAATAAATAAATAAATAAATAAATAAAAATTCTGAGTATATGATTAAATGCCTTTGAAATATATAAAAAGAAAAACTTACCATGTTGCTTCTGCTTTGGATTATACATTTTCCACCACCGAAAAATAATAAATCCATCTTGAATCCTGAGGGAAGACAGATTACAAAAAAAAAAAAAAAAATTACTAAAATCATTTTTTTATAAATGTATTTATTTATTATGTATACAGTGTGTTCTGGATGCATATGCCTGCACCACAAAAGAGGACCCCCCAGATCTCATTACAGATAGTTGTAAGTCACCAATGTGGTTGCTAGGAATTGAATTCAGGACCTGTGGTAGAGCAGCCACTTCTCTTAACCTCTGGGCCATCTCCCCAGCCTCTAAAATATTTTTTTTTTTTTTTAACCCCAGCTAACCTCAAACTTGTGATGTCAAAAATGACCTTGAACTTCTTTTGGATCATTCTGTCTCCACTTCCAAGTGTTGGGATTAAAGGAATTCCCCCCTAATCCTAGCTTTATTTAACTCACTCTTCTTTCACCATCTTTCAGTGAAACAGAAAACTGCCTAACTCCAAATTAAGAAAAGTGTTTATTTAATTGAGAAAAATTGTACAGGTTTATCATGTATAATATATGCTAGAATATATTTACAGGAAAAAGAAATTCAGGGAAAAAATCTATTTTAAGTAACATTTTTAAGTATAAAACTTACATTTAAAAAGTCAAATCTTAAAGATGGTATTAACAAACTCAGGGAAATATTTCTAAGATACTCCTTCCTACCTATCAATAACTTATGGCTTTATACCTTAAAAATACCCATTCTCAGATTTATAACTTGAGTTAGAAATAATTTTAGGCTATCACAGGAATTGATTCCCCGTTTTAAATGAAGTATAAGCAATGCCAAGTTATTAACCCAAAAGAACATAAAAGTACAAGTTTTTCTTCAATGCTTACAGAAAACACTTTAATCATATTATTGTTTCCTATTATATTCAGATTAGTTTTATATTCTTATAGCAAAATTACCGTTGCTAATATATGTTCAATACTTGTATGCTGACCTTGAATAAAGAGCAAATTGATGAATACTACCAATATCCCTAAAATTTGTTTCATGTAACAACCATTGATATGGTCAGTTAACTCAATGGTTCAATTTTCCACCTACAAATCAAATGAAATTATTCATTTTTATAAACTGCTAGCTAAAAAACTTTGCTGGTCTAAATAAACAATTTTAAACATTACTGAATAAACAGCTTTTGATTTACAGCTTATTTAATATTAGATAAAACCATATTAAGAACATTTTATATTTCACATTTGTTTGGGTCTCTTCATTTTTACCTAATAGACATGTCTTCTGTAATGTAATATATTTCACGAACCATGACTTTGCCAGAAAGAACAGAGAAAGAGAAGGAACCTGTTACAGAGAAAAGACAATGGTAACTACAGTAATTCTTTTAATGCATAGTAGAGCATTTAGAGATTAGACTAATCTTAGCCTTTAAATTAATAATTAATCTTTTTCCATTCCCTCCTCCACATACTTACAACTTTTATAAACCTGTCATCTTTCTTTTCCAAGGAAACAAAAAGGGCCAAAAATATCACTATGGACTGAACTACTAAATAACCATTTATGTAAGTGCTCCATATGGGTAAATCCTTTAATTACAAAGAGCCACTACACATACACAAACAATATCTAATTGACAATTTTTCTCCAATACTCTGTCTGCATCAGTCATTTTCCCTGAATAATAGAAGACAATTTATGATTCAGAGAAGATTTCCTTATGCTCATTAAGAAGTATTTGAATATAAAGAAAGCTGGAGTGGCTCTATCCAGCCACCTCTCCTCCTCCCATACAACCCAATAACCATTAGGCTTCCCAAGGAACATGGCTTCCTAATACAAATTCTCATCCTCTTACAAAATTTCTCCTAATAGTAAGAAACTAAATAAAACTGGCCACAAAATGAAATACACAAAATTATCTCAACTTACAGATTTTTTTAAGTATCAACTTTATAAAAGGGGTCTCCCCTTTTATATTGAATATTCAAATTCAAGGAAATTCAATTTAAGTATTTTAAGTTTCTCAAATATTTTTATAAGCATCCTTTTAAGAAAAAAAAAAAAAAAAAAAAAAAACAAGCCGAAAGTTACTATAGAAACACTTTAAGCAATGAGAATAAGGTAAAAGTAACCAAATGGTAGTTCATTACTATCTAAGGAATGTTACAGGAAAGGCCAGACAGATTGATTACTTCAAACTCATGAACTAAAAATAATGTTCTAAAGCTACTAATTTGTTTACAAAATATAAATATATTATCTCATAATAATATGAAAGAAAGAAATACAGTGTTATACACACTTACCAATATGGATATAGCCATGCTTATACAATCTGTTCAGGACCAGTGTTAAAATGAGACCAACATTCCGAGAATTATAGTATGTGAGATAAATAATCCATCCACAAGACAAAATGGTAGCTGTTGAGAGGAAAAACAAATCAGCAAAGATTTACTTCCATATAGTAATCTGTACTCTGACATTTAACACTTGAAATTTTAAAATCGTAAGATTTTTCTTTCTTACATAACTTTTTCTTTAATTATTTCACTAAATAAATTAATTAATAGAATTTAAAAACGGAGATTTTCATCAGATTAAAAGGCAATGCTTCAAGAACTTGAAAGGTATTACTGCTCCACACCTCTGCCTTCAGTTTTGGTTAAGAAAAAAAAAAAAAATTATTTTAGCAGTTTCTTGCGTTTACAGCATTTACGTGTAAATTAGTGTCTCACTCTAACAGCCTTCAACATACTTTCTTTGTTCTGTATACTATTCTACTCCCTCTTCTCTGCCATGATTCCCAATTTTGTCCTTCCATTGGTATTCTACAAATCCTGCATGTTCCATTTTTACTCTTATTAGTTCACCTTTATTATTCTCTGAATATTCTAATTCATCTATCATGTCTTCAAGCACTGGGATTCAATTTTCACTTGATCTATTTATTAATGAGATTTTTTACTAAGTTTTTTTTATTTTGATTTATTGACATTTTCATTTCCAAAATTTCAAAGTGACTTATTTTCAGCATTTCTATGTCTCTTTTAAATTCTATCTTATCTCTGTATTGTCTTCTTTATTTCATAAAACTGTTTATGCTCTTTGAATTCATTCAGTCTTCTTTGCTCTCACTGAGCATTCTTATATTATTGACTTCCATGAGCCTTCATCCAATTTGCTCTCATTGGAGTCTATTATTATGTAACCAGGACTTGCTTTTTTTTTTAATGTATGTAAGTTGTTGTTTGTTTGGGGGGGATTGGTTTTTGTATTTTGTTTCTGTGTTGGGATTTAAGCATCTGGGATGACTCACTGGCTAGACTTTTTAATCACCCATATTTTTTTTCAGTGCAAATATGTGCAGTGTTCAAGGGGAACTAAGTTATAATATGGTTAAGGTGTCATTTTCCCTTATTGCAATTGACTCGCCTCTGACAGTAAATCACTACTAACTTCAGGATGAGTCTATTATGAAAACAGAATAATCTTCAATTAAAATAATTGTCCCAAACCTAATAACTTTAGATGAGTTCAAAAACAGTGTGCAACAAGGTATTAATGATTAAAGACAGTGATGGAAAAAAAAGAAAAACTAGTAAAAAGTATTAGAGCAGCACACATAACTAGTCACAAAAGTCATCTACAAAGTTTATAGTTTTTTTAATTCTTACTTGATAATTGTTTTTGTTCTTTTTATTTATTTATGTTTCTTCTTTTACATATCGATCCCAGTTCCCTTTCTTTTCCTCCTTCCCTCCCTCCCTCCTTCATATATGTTTTAAACACCCTGTTCATGATTACACAAAGGAAAAACACAAAAACCATTGTTTTGATAATGAACTGTCCTTTTCTTTTAAATGTGTAACTACTTTCTAGGTAAGGAAAAAGTAATGTGCAGCAGATTGAGATGTGACCTAACAAATCAGAGTAGATCTTCACTTCAAAATAATGCCAGAGTTTTTAAAAAACAAAGCAGTCGCTTTATATTCATTTTATTTTTTGGCTTTTATTAATAATTTATAGTAGTTTTCTTTTGTCAAATAGAAAATAGAACTCCAAGTCTGATGGGAGATGTCATTCTGTATATATTTCTCATACTGGTTAATAATAAAGCACTGTTGGCCAATAGGAAAGGAAGATAGGAGGGACTAGGAGACAAGGAGGAAATAGGAAGTAGGAAGGAGGAGTCAAGATGGAGAGTCTGGAGAGAGCAGTATGTGGTAGCCAGCTCCCGGTAAGAAGAACACATGGACATACATAGATTAACACAAATGGGTTAATAACTAAGGCAGAGCTAGCCGATAAGAAACAAGTAACCGGGCCAACAGTATTGTATCAAATACAGAGTCTCTGTGCATTATTTGGGGCTGGCGCGGCGGCAGGACAAGACCGGGCGGTGGCAGGCGGAAAAACCGTACTCGTTACACAAGTCTAAATTGTAATTCAACCCTACCTACATATTATGAAGCATCATTATCCCTTCAATATATGTGTCACCTCTACCCATATTCCAGCCTTATAGCACATGGCATCACATCATAAAAGAGGCAAAAGCATGCACTTAGGAAAAATTGCTATGTAATCCACGCTATTATTAGAACAGGAAAATGAAAGCCTATCTTCATTAAACTGCTTTGAGCATTGAAACAACACATGTAAACTTCCTACTGTATTCAGTATTCCCAAGATGTTAAACAAAGTATCTGTGTGCCTCCTTTTCCTTTCTACCCTTCCTAATTTCCCTTCCACATTTCAAGTTCCTACATCAAAAACCAACTCAAACAGCACAATTTCACATCAATTTGTGCAGCAATAACAGCCTTCAATAACTCACTTTACGCTAGTATTACTTTATACTTCTTCCTTTTCTCCTTCATATTCATTCACTCATTTCTTCTTTCTCCCTTCTTACTATTTAATTTAATTATTCATTGTTTTGAACTATTTGTATATACTTAGAAAACTTCTAGACCATTATACAAAAAAGTTATAAATAGCATAAACCACTACCATTACCCCCCGACTGGGAAACAAAGAAATTAAAATAAAGATTAAATATTTGTTATCTCACTATAAAATATACTTAACATGGACATGTATTATGTTTGTAATAAAAATGTTTGTGTAAGTGCTGGAGTAGGGGTAGGAAAGGTAATTTAAACAGGAAAACTAAACTTAAGACAATGTCTTTTCTCTCCCCCACCTCTCATAAGCCAGATAACTAGGCAGCCTAAGAATAAGAAAACAATACAGAGCAGTTTCCAGAGCAAATATTCAAAAGACATACATAAAGTCATCTTCCTAAAGATAAATGAACACTAGCTACTCCAACATTCCAGGTTGAGTCAACCACTGCCTAAAATTATACAGTTGTTAATGCATAACAAAATATTTTTTAAAAATATATTCTACTTACCAACAAGAAGCCAAACAACATTGGAATTGTGTTCTGTAAGAAAATCTTCTAATTGAGTGATACTGGGGACAATGCTGTCATTCTTCCTTTGATCCATTACTGATGTTTTTTCAGAACATCTAAGGCCTAAAAGAGATCAAGAGTTAAACTTAGACTCAAAATTCAAAAAATTCAAATAGAAATCATGTAAAGGAATAAAAGGTGAATTAAAGTTTTTTTTATGTCACTTTCTATTCCTTTCACTAGGAATGCAAGCAAACAAGAAATAAAATGTATACATATTTCTATCCTAATAGAAGACTATGATTCACATTAGTAATCCCTTGATTTTATCAAAGTGGCCAAATCTCTGGGAGTTAGAGACCTGCATATAGTCTACATTAGCAAGTTTCAGGGTATACACAGGGATACTATATCTAAAAAAAAAAAAAAAAATACTTAAAAAACGTAGTCACTAAGAGAGACATGATTACTATTAAAGATCACAGTAAAAATCTATTTTAATAAGAGGTATGAATCATCTACATAATTATTCATCTAATTTTTCCCAAAAGTTAGCACTTTATATTATATTTATATATTAAATAAATCTCTTTGTGTATTCTTCAATATTCAACAGGATAACAACATTCCTATTCAAGTTCACTGTAGGTTGCATATGAAAAGTTACATGATCTCTTGCCATCACATGTTCCGGATAAATTATAAGAAAATATCAAACTAAACAAAAATGGTCAATTGTGTAGATAATTATGTATATGTACTGGTTTGAATAAGATGAACCCATAAGATCATACATCTGAATGGCTAGTTACCAGGGAGTGGAACTCTTTGATAGGATTAGAAAGATTAGGAGCCTTTTACTGAAGAAGTATGTCACTGGGGGGTGTCAAAAGCCCATGCCAGGCTAGGACTAACTCCCTCTCTGCTTGTGGATCAGGATGTAACTCTCAATTACTTTTCCAGCACCATGCCTGCCACACCTGAGACCATGTTCCCTACCATCACTGATTAAGCCTGAAACTGTAAACAAGCCCCCAATTAAATGCTTTCTTTTTATTAAAGCTGCTTTGGTTATGGTGTCTCTTCACAGCAACAGAACAGTGACTAAAACAGTGTGTATATACACATACACAGACAGGCAAGTCTGTGGTTATTTTTATATATAAAGCATGACTACGGTTATTTTTATATATAAAGAATTAATTAAAAAACAAGAAATAAATTTCTTATGTTATAATAAAAAAGAGGTATTTCCCTTTTAGTACAGTATTAATACAAATAACCCAATCCACTTACAACAAAAAGTATTCAGTTATAATTGTTTTAAAAATTTTAAACAAATTTTTAAAAACTCAAAAAAAAAAAAGAGGGTAAGGAATCATAAAGAGTACTATATAAATATTCCTTTTGACCAATTAACACAGATAAGTTTAGAGAAAAAAATAATAATAGTAAAATTTTTCAGGACACACAAAGAATGTATGAGGACAGTTTTTAATTGAAATTCAATGAACATGACTTGTCAACTTTCTAAATATATTTTTTGTTTGTTAACCATGACTCTCACTTTGGGAATCACAATAGATCATAATTTTTTAATACACATAACATAAAAAAGAAAATAAAACATCTCTTAAAAGTAAACGGGGACAAGTCTAACAGTAGACAGTGACAATGAAACAGCAAAAAGCTAGAGAAAACACTAGAATGATGTTTTTACTTTTACATTTTTCCCACTGTTTACAAACTGCGTAAGACATGTGTTCTTATTTCTCAAAGCACTGAAAGACCTGTCAATCACCAGCCTAAATTTTAGAAGGAAGGGGTCATTTTATAACCCATGAACATTCTCTTTTGTCCTTTTTTTGTTTAGCACTTTTTCTATTTAAATGGGAGGAACACTTTGAAAAGACCCACAGTTGGAAAAAAAAAGTGAGAACACACATTTGATACCAAATACTGAAAGAAAATAATGGAGAAAAAGAAGTCCAAGAACATACTTAGCTAAACCTGTAATTAGTATAGTAACATAATTAATATTAAAATAATTACTCCTAATCTCAATTACTCAGGTGGCTAAGCCTAGAAAATCACAAATTTAAGCACAGTAAAATCCGCATCTAGAAGTAAATTTAAATAAAATTTCATAACAAATTATGAGATAAAATGACATGCACCTATCTTATGTTTATTTTTTATCATCTTAGAGATGTCAAATGAATATATACTGAAGGAGACAAGATTAACTGAGGGATATGTTCTGGCATTCAAGTCTCCACACAAAAAGGTAATTTGTTTTTAATCAAATCCAAAAGGTAGGATGTATCCACAAAAACCTAGAATCCTCATCCAAAATCATCACCATCTACCTCTATAACAACTGATTCTTATCAAAGAAATGAAGAAAGAAGGTGTTGAAGATGCAAAGGTATAAATCTGTAGGATTATTATATACCAATATTCCCCTTAACATAAGATGAATGCAAAACTTTTAAGGACAATTCACCAAATTAAAAACCCAATGTTAAAAACACATCTTGAGCAAGTACAGAAGACCTTTGTGGTAATGTGAATGAGAATGACCTCCATAGGCTCATATGATTAAATACTTGGTTCCCGGTTGGTAGAATTATTTGGGAACAATTAGTAGGTGAGGCTTTCTTGGAGGAAGTATGTTACTGGGTGTAAGTTTTGTGGTTTCAAAAAACTCATCACTGCCAGTGTGCACCTCTCTGCCTCCCACTTGTGGATCAATGCTCTCAGCTGCTATTCTAGCCATTTGTTACCATGCCTCTGACCTGCCATCATAAACAACCCTCTGAAACCATAAGCCAAATTAAACTTTCTTTTATAAGCTGCCTTGGTCATGGTTTATCACAGAAATAGAAAAGAAACGAAACAATTGATACCAGGAAGTATGCTATTATACTGTGATAGGCCTGACTGTGCTGTCTTTGTTGTTGTTTTGGGGAAATATGGAAGACTATGGGACTTTGGACTAGAGAAGCAGTTGAATGCTGTAAGCTGAGCTTAAGAGATCATCCTGAGCTTAGAAGACAGAAGTACTGAGAGCAATGTAGACTATGGAGGCCCAGCTCAAGAGGGTTCAGATGGGAACAAGATTAGCAACTAGATTACAGGCCATTTTTGTAATATTTTGGCAAAAAAATATAACTGCCTTCTACAGTTGTCCTAAAATTTTGCCTGAGGTTAAATTGAAAAGTTAATGGAATAATTTCTTTGAAAGAGGAGATCTCAAGGTAGCTTAATATTGACTCTGTCACATAGTTACTAGTAATCACTCTTATGCACACACGTCTGCAATGAATAAGAGCATGTAGAGTAAATGGAATTATAAAGTGTACAGTTTGAAGAGTAAAAGAACATCAGGAAATTTAGTTTTAGAAGCAAGGTTTGTTCTAAAAGAGGTTAAGATCAAGGCTAGGCTTGATCTGCACTGGAATAAAGGTACACTAAGGGAAAGACCCCAGCCAACTAAGACTCCAACTTGAAAAGAAAAGGCCTAAGGAATTTAAAAGCAACAACAAACTAAAGCTGCAGTAAATGTGAGGCCAGGCTCCAACCAAAGTGAGCAGCAGAACTTGGCAATGTTTTCCACATGGATCTAGCTTTAGAGTCATGAAGGATAAGAGTAAAGAAGTTATAGAATCTTCCTCAGTGGTTAAGGACAGCAATGAAAATGAACCCTGAGTTGTGTGGGAGACCCCAAGATGTCAGAGCCATAGTATATCTGCCAGGGAGAGCTGAATACAGGGAGTGAAATGAGCCCAAGAATGAGACAGATGTGTAGTAAGATATTTATTTTGTTTCCTTCTGTGGCACTGACCACGCCCATTGGGGGTGGGGCCATGGGCGGAAGTGACCTGTGGAAGGAGGTCTGAGGAAGAGCCAGGGAACAAACTCTTGCTGGCTGGACTCAAGACAGGAGAGCATCCGGTGGAACTTGCTGGTGTTCATCTGTCTAGGTTGTAAGCTATTTCTCCCTGAATAAACATCTATTCGGCCTATTTGTTTATCCTGATCCTTATTTAACCGCAATACATATGTTGCAGGCAGAAAAGCTGGAAGGAAAGAGCCATCTAAGCCCTGTGACATCAGACACAGGGCTTGAGTTTTTCCTGCTGGGTTTCTTTCTTTTGGGCCAGTACTTCATTCCCAATTCTTCCCCCTTTAGAATGGCAATTCATATTCTAAACTATTGTATGTTAAAAGTACTTAATTTGCTGTTTGCTTTTATAAGGGCTTACAATGAAGACATTGCCTTGAGTCTCAGGCAAGACTTTAAATTTAGGATTTTTCAATAGTGTTGAGACAAGACTGGGGATTCTTGAAGCTGGATTAAAATTAGCATTATATGGCCAAAGTCAATCAGGGTCCAGGAGTGAAATATGGTGGCTTGAATGAGAATATGACCTCCATCAGTTCATCTTTGAATATTTGGTCCCAGTTGGTGAAACTGTTTGGGAAGGTTAGGAAGTATAGCCTTGGAGTAGGTATGCCACTAAGAGTAGCCTTCAATGTTTCAAAAAGTAGTGTCATTCTTAGTATGGTCTCTGCCTCCTGCTCATGAGTCAATATGTAAACTCTTAGATGCTGCTCCAGCCATCTGGCACCATGCCTTTGCTCCACAAACATAAGCCAAATTAAGTTGCCTTGGTCATGGTGCCTTATCACAGCAAGAGAAAAGAAACTAATACAGCCTTTGAGTAGGAAGAGGGTATTCTGACTTAAGGATCAAAGTAACTGGGTACCCATGGGAACCAGCGCTATACAGCTCAGCCACATCTCATGGTACATCAACTGCTTAATGAAGAGGAGCTGGAAGCTAATATAAGAACCTACTGCACAATCTTCATACCATAAATGATTCATGAAAAACAAAAGTGGTTCCTTCCTTTTCTTCTACCATCCTGAACAGTTCAATTTATTACCAGAAACTCAAAATGATACCTCTTGTATATATAGTCTATAAATACTTTTAAATGAATTAAATTCCTTTTAATCATGTTTAGCCATGCCTTTATTCTCTATAGAACCCATAATAAAGAAGGAAGGAAAGGAGGGAGGAAGAGAAAAGAAAGGAAAGAAAACACTTTAAGTTCAGTAGTTGTTGCAATCCTACATACTAAAAAGCTGACAGTCTAGCTCCAGGCAAACCTTGACTTTGGAGATCTAGACTCAAAAAAAAAAAAAAAAAAAAAAAACAAGCTACTACAATGATGATAAACATACACACACACACACACACACAGACATATAAATATTCTTTTTTTTAAACCTTTTAAACACATGAGCAGATGATAGCACAAGCAAAAGACAAGCTTATACTGTGATTTGGTAATGAAGCAGGAGATTCCCTGAGCTTTCTTCTGCCAATACAAAAGCTAAGCACTTGAGTTAATAATCGATCATGTATCAGCAGTCAAAAGTCAGACAAAATGATTTAGGGCTCACAGATGTACTGAAAAACAAATGTAGCATAAAGTCAACTTTTCTCTATCTGGGCTTTAATAAGAAATTCATTTTTTTTAATCTTAGGCAAATATACTTACACAAGGTATTTTTTTAAATGTCAATGTTGTTTATCTTTCCTCTTCTGAAGGCCCTCCTATAGCGTTTCATCTTAACAAGTCTGAAAAGCACAGCATATTAATCAATTATAAAAGGTATCCAAACTTTGTTAACAAGGTAACCCTTTCTAATTAAATTGCTTAAACACACCAGAAAACTCTTCAGTATTGGTCCAATATTACACTTCCTTGGAATAAGAACTCCTAGACCTCAAATAAAACCAACTTTTCAAAACCACTCAACACAGAAAAAGACTATGACATAGGAGTCATTGAGGTAGGAGTCAGGACACTGATCGTCAAGTTCTACGTTTAAAGCACACTTGAAAGTGCGCCCTTGAGACTTTCTCTATGGGCACCGAGTCTTTGCTATAAAGAAGTGTGCCTTAGTTTTCCTTTCTACTCTGGATACCTGGCACACTTTTTATCAAATGACAATCGCCTTGCAAACAATAAGACATTTGGGCGATTGGGTGGCATGTTGACCGAGGGACTATAAAGAACTGAGAATGCCAGGTTTGAAACAGTTCTGTTTCAAGGTTTCTCATCTACAAAGTGTGAACAGACTTGACCTAATAGTACTACTGGTACTAATTATATGAGACCATACTAGCCAATGTTGACAAGTCAAATATTCTTATTAATTCATCCATTCGTATACTTGTCTGAGTCAATCTGCTTCATTGTCATGCATGGGATGAAAACAGCAACACGAAACCATCTGAAACCTACTCTCTCCGTTCCAGAACCCACAACTTCCTCAGAGGAAATTTACAGGCACCTCACTGTCAACACAGAAACCAATGGGGCGAGGAAGGAAAATAACTAATGCTCCCCTGAGGAAGATGACCGGTCTGGACCTTTCTCTGGCCGGAGAGCTGTCCACTGATGTGTGCCCTACTGCAGGAGGCTCTCCGCGGCAAGAGAGCCTGGCCGTCCCGGGAGGCCCTGCCCACCCCGCCTGGTCCGCGCGCGCCCCTAAGTAACCCCCGCACCCGGCTGTCAGGGCCTGCTAGGCCTCCACCTTCGACCCCGAGTCCCAGGCCCGCGCCACAGCCGCGACCCCGCAAACATCCCGGAGGGGCTCTCCCGGAAGGCGCTGCCCACCGCACGACCTCCCAGCCCTCACCGCACGCAACCTCGCGAGCTCCTCTCACCTGACAGCGCGGCAGCCCCGAGCCGGGACCTCCGTCGATGCCTACACCCTCAGCCTGCGCAGGTCCGGCTCCGCCGGCAGCCTCGGATGCCCATGGGGCGGAGGAGCAGAGCCTGGGCAGGAGCGGAGGCCAGCGGCACTGCGGCTACGTCAACCGGCAGCGTCTCACGTCAGGGCGTCAGCGCCTCAGGGTACGCCACCCTGGCCCCGCCCAAGAACCGTATGGGCTCCACCCCTCACAGGCCGGGGACCGAGCAGAAAAGACCGGCAGGTCAGAGGGGCGGGACCTAGACGAGGGGCGGGGCCAGGGACAGAGCCCAGGCTGAAGGACCGGGTTTAGGCTCCTGGGATAAGACCTGGGCCGAGGGGCGGAGCCTGAGCTGAGGGTCCAAATCAAGGTTTCAAGGCAAGACCTGTGCCTCCGGGTGGGTCCTGGACACAGCCTGAGCGGAGGGGAGGGGCCGTGTCCACAGGGCGGAGCCTGCTCTGACTGGCACAAGTCTCTGTGAAGATTTGAAAACTACCTTGCCCCAGATTCAAAGTGGGGAGGTAAACACGTGAACTTAGGGAAAGGAGGTCAAAAGAAAGCAGTCAGATTGCTCTTTGGTGTGAAATGAGTTCTCACAGAAGATGTACTTGATTGTGTAAAACACTGATGCAGTAAATCAACATTGTTATTCTAATAATGAAAGTGGTTCGTGCTCACCTCACTGAATGTGATTTAGCAAGTGAGCCAAGGCTAACAACTTTCAGTTAAGACATTTAACCTGTGTATTTCTTATGCACAAATAGTGTAAAGTATAACGTTAAACAGCCTTGGGTGAGTTGAAAGATTTTAGAATGATTGGAGCAGAGTGAAAAGTGACTGAGAGCCAACCTGCAACTACAGGTGTATATGAGATAACATCATCAAGATGAATTATTTATTGTAAAGCCTTTTTATTGGAAAGGCCTATAACTCTGTGAAGATAATTAAACTGACAGTTCATACATAACAATGCTTCTTGGTTTCCCTGACCTTTCTCTTACTTTCACTTTTCACGGACATGTCACTAAGGTAGAGATGTCAAAGAAACTGCCTCCAGCAAATGTAATGTGATCTTCTCTAACTGAGCACAGCACAGCATCCCAGCTCACTGAAAGCTAAGACAGAAGAATCTTGGTTTTGAGACCAGTGGAGGAAGTTCTGGGTCAGACAGATCTACATCAAAAGATCATATCTAAAAAAGTCAACAACAAAAAGAATTTCATGACAAAAGTTATCTAATGATGTTTTATGTTATAACATTTTACTTAGAAATCACAACTGCTTTACAAGAAGTTACAAAGGTACAAAATGGTCTAGGCACTTATCCATGACCCCCACCCATGCTGTTCTATCTTATGTAAGTACAGTACAACATGAAAACATATTCTACACTGGTATGATGTGTGTGTGGCTCTATGCAACTTTGTCACCTGTAAATTCATATAACCATCACAGCACATCACCATGGAGATTTCCTCCCGGCTATTCTTATATTCACACCCCAAGCATTTCCAGTACTATCCTGTTTTAGTTAGGGTTTTATTGCTGCAAAGAGACACCATGACTACAGAAACTCTTATAAAGGAAAGCATTTCACTTACAGTTTCAGAGGTTTAGTCCATTATAGTCATAGAGGTAAGCCTGGTAGGAAACATGGCAGCATGCAGGCAGACATGGTACTAGTGAAGTAGCTGAGACTTCTCCACCTGGAGGAGGGCAGGCAGGAGGAAAAGAGAGTGATACTGACCTGGCCTGAGTTTCTGAAACCTCAAAGCCTACCCCCTGTGACATACTTCCTCCAACAAGAACACATTATCCAATAATGCCACTCTCTGTAAATCTATGGGAGCCATTTTCATTCAAACTACTATATATCTCTAATTCCTGATGTGCTAGATAGTTTATATCAACTTGGCATAAGCTGAAGTCTTCTGAGAGGAGGGAATCACAATTGAGAAAAATGTCTCTATAATATCTGGCTGTAGGCAGCATGTAGAGCAATTCCTTGATATTGATTGATGGGGGAAGGCCCAGGCCATCCCTGGGCTGGTGGTCCTGGGTTCTGTAAGAAAGTTGGCTGAACTAACCATGTGGAACAAGCCAGTAAGTAGCACCCTTTATGGCCTCTGAATCAGCTCCTGCCTTGTAACATGAAAAATAAAAGACCCAGAGACAGATAGATATGGGGTTCAAGCTTCAAGGTAAAAATCAAAAAAGCAAAGCAGCCAATCCAGTAGATCATACCTGTATCCAGCCGAAATGACAACCCTGTCCCCATGAATCCTCGGAGGCAAAAGGCTCTGAATTTCTTTCTCCTCCTCCTTATATTCCTTTCTCTGCCTAGCCATATCCTTCCGTCTTCCTCTCCCAAGTGCTGGGATTAAAGGCATGTGATCCCAAGTGCTGAGATCACTTTTGTGTGAGCTGTTTCTTTTAGGACTGGATCAATTTCCTGTAGTCAGTGTGGTCTTGAACTAACAGAGATCTATCTACCTCTTAATCCTGAGTCCTAGGATTAAAGGTGTGTACCACCACCGCCTAGCTCTACATTGCTAGTATTAAAGGTGTATGTCATTACTGCTACCTCTCTGTAGCTTGAGGCTGGCTTTGCTTTCTGATTCTTCAGGCGAGCTTTAATAAATCATAAATATCACCACAATGCCTACAGGTCCCTTCCCCCACTACCTCTGATGATGAATTGTTATATGGAACTGTGAATGAAATAAACCCTTTTCTCTCCAAGTTGCATTTGGTCATGTAGTTTCATTGCAGCAATAGAAACCCTAAGATACCTGGCAACCACTAATCTGGGTTCTTGAGGCTATGCAGGAGAATATGACCACCATCATTTCAATCAAAACAGAAAAGACCAAGATTACAAGCATGCTCAGCACTTAGGTTCTTTGAGCTTATCACATCTTACCAGCCACAAATCAGGGAGTTCAAATAAATTTCATTACTGCTGGCCATACATGGAAGACTGACATATGATTTGCCTCCCTGGAGACAAAGCCAAGTGATGAACACGGATGGCAGAATGAGTGAGCCTCCAGGCCTTATCAGTTTCATCACGTTTCTCACACTCTTCCGTGAGAAATTAAACAGCATTGACCCTAAAGATGCCACCAAAAACAGTTTCTACTGCCTCAGGAAACTTGAGACAGGGGGATTTGGGAGAGATCAAGGTCAGTCTGGGCTACTTCAAAGAGAACTTCAAAGGAGCTTTGCTACAGTGTCAGATCCCATCTCTGCACTCCACCCACACAAAGAAGCAACTGGCTCTGTGCAAGAGCAGGAACTACCAAAATTAAATGCAGATAAAAATGCCATAAGGTAACCTGCCAGTTTGTAAACTACACAAAGTTTTTAAAGGAAGGAAGGAAAGAGAGAAGAAGGAAGAGATAAGAGATGAGACTGGGAGTGGGAAATTTCTACCTAATAATAAAGCTTGAAATTATATATGAAAATATAAACAATGTGAATAGATATTTGTCAAAAATCTACAAAAATTAATAAGTACACAAAAGATGTTCAAAGTATTTCATCAACAGGGAAATACATATCAATATGTCAATTAAATTTCTCTTCACACTCTCTAGTGACCACAATGGGAAAAAAAAGCAAGCTGGGAATAGTGGTATAGTCCTGTAAACTCAACTATCTGGGGGCCTGAAGCAAAGATATTGTTTATCCTGGTCTGGGAAATGCAGCAAGGTCCCATTTGCAGAAACAATAAAACAATAGGTTTAAAAGTATATATATATATATGTATATATATATATATATTACAACAATAGGTTTAAAAGTATATATATATATATATATATATAACAACAATAGGTTTAAAAGTATATATATATATATATATATATATATATATATATGATAGGATATGGAGAAACTGGAATCTTCTTATGTTGCTGATAGGAGCACAAAGTCATGAAGCCACCATGGAAAACAGTTTAACATTTCTTCACAATGTTAAACATAGAGCTCTCAAGTGACCCAGCAATTCCACTCTTCAGTATATGTCCAAGAGAACTAAGAGCACTATACATTCACATAAAATGAACAGTCACTGTAGCATTGCTTGTTTGCACTAGCTGAGGAAGTGGAACAAGTCCTATTCCAGTGCTCAAGCCTTCACACTCATTCTCCTCCCTAAGGTCAGCCTTTCCCCACAACTCCACAGGTGCAGGTCCCATCAGTCAGAAGAAAAGGTGAGTGATCTGCCTGCCAGCTGAACTGTCCCACTTCCCAGATTCTGTTCCCCAAGACCCATCCCACAGCCCTTGCCATCCTACCTCAGCAGCCACGCCACTGCTGGGCCCCTCAACCCCAGCAGATTTCCACTACTGCGTGCAGGTCAGATTATTGGAAGCACAGAGGCCCACCCCCCGCCAACCTCACCTGCTGCACCAAAGCCAAGCTAACAACCAGAAGGCCAGCTCACAACTTGGATAGAGACTCCCTATTAGATCACCAATCATACTGGCCATTAGAAATCCAAGCCCAAAACTAGAAGGCCAAAGAGGAAACATAAACCAAGGAACAAAACACACATCCAACATAGATAAACTAAAAAAATCAGGACTTGGTCTTAGTTATCCCATACCCAGATGCCTAAACACCAGTGTAAGAATATCGTCAACAATAGTCAGGGCAATATGGCACCACCATAGACCAGCTATCCCTATGACAGCAAGACCTGAATACCCCAATGCAGCCAACACACAAGAAAATGATCTTAAAACAACTTCATGAAGATAATTGAAGTCCTTAAAGAGAAAATGAAAAACTGCCTTAGAGAAATCAAGGAGAAGACAACCAAAAAATTGGACGAAATCAATAAATCCCTTAAAGAATGCCAAGAAAAAAAAAAACAAAATCAAAAACAAAAAAAACAGGTTAAGGAAACTATTAAAGACTTTAAAATCAAAATATGAGCAATAAGGAAAACACAAACTGAGAGAATTCTGAAAATGGAAAAATCTAGGTAATTGAACAGGAACTACAGTGAAAGCATCACCAATAGAATACAAGAAATGGAAGACAGATCTCAGGCATTGGAGAAACAATAGAATAAATAGATTCCTGGGTCAAAGAAAATGATAAATCTAAAATATTCTTAACACATAACATCCAGGAAATCTAGACCACTACGAAAAGACCAAATCTAAGGATAATAGCAATAGAAGGACAAGAATACCAACTCAAAAACCCAGAAAATATATTTTACAAATATATTTAACATAGAAGAAAAATGTCCTATCCTAAAGGACATGCCTATAAACGTGCAAGAAGCTTACAGAACACCAAATAAATTGGATCAGAAAAGGAAGTCCTTGTCTCACATAATAATTAAAACATTAAATACACAGAACAAACAATAATCAAAACACTAAACACACAAAACAAAGAAAAAAAGCTTCAAGAAAAAAAGGTCAGGTAGCATATAAAGGCAGACCTCTTAGAATTATATTTGACTTCTCAGTGGAGACTCTAAAAGCCAGAAGGGCCTGAAAAGATGTGCTGCAGACTCTAAGAGACCATGAGCCCAGACTGCTGTACCCAGCAAAACTTTTCATCACCATAGATGGAGGGGAAAAAAAAACAAAATATTTCATGATAAAGTCCAATTTAAACAATGTCTATCCACAAATCCAGCCCAACAGAAGGTATTAGAAGGAAAATTCCAACCCAAGGAAGTTAACTATACCTAAGAAAACAATAGATAATCTCATAACAGCAAAATCCAAACACACACACACACACACACACACACACGCCCCTTGTGCCCCCACCTCGACCACTGATTTGGACGTGCAGTCCTATGTGCTTGCAGGAGACAAACATAGAAGACTGCTGCACCCTGCCAAGTCAGGGTAAGACAGCCTTTTTTTTACCTCCTTGCTTTGTTGTGGTCTGTCAGGTACTCTAGGCCTTAGCCAAAATTTGCTGTACCAATGTTGCTGTGAGACCTTGGGTGATTGTCCAGGTAGCATGCTGTTTCTGTCCTTGCTGCACCTTTTGGAAGTTGCCCATCCTCACTTCCTACCTACCCTAATATTATTATTTTCCTTCTCAGGTCTTTGATGAGGTTAAAGATTAAATTATCACAACTATCATTCTCTCTTACTAATTAGATATATTAGATACTAGACTTAAGCTTTCCAGATAAGGGCAACTCTATTGTAAACCCTGTTTCAACTTCACCCTAGGACTAGATAGTTAGGTCTTAAGTTTGTATGTTTTCAATTTTCCTTTTCTTAGAGCATACTTGTTATTCACTATTTTGTATATTTGTATATAGTTTGTGTATTTAGCCCAAATCTTTTCTTTAAACTAAAAGGGGAATTGTAGTGATATATTCACCTTGTCTGCACCTATGGCATAGACCACGCCCATTGGGGGTGGAGAGAGGGCCGGATTTGACCTGGGGGAACTAAGGCTGAGGAGGGGGGCTCGGAGAGCTCTCTCTCTTGTTTATAGCATAGGGACAGGAACACATCAGGAGGCATCCTTGGGACCAGGAACCTGCTGGTGTTCATCTGTCTATGTTGTGAGTTATTTCCCCCTGAATAAACATCTATTTGGCCTGTTTGTTTCTCCTGATCCTTATTAAACATCAATACACACACACACACCAACAACAACAAGAACAACCACCACCACCACCAAATAACAAGAATTAAGAATCATCATCTCAATAGTAATGGACTCCATTCCCCCAATAAAAAGATACAGGCTAACAGAATGGATACAAAAACAGGGCCCATCATCTCTCTGCTTCATGCAAGAAACACACTTCAACATCAAACATAGATGTTACCTGAACAACAAACATAGACATTACCTTGGGGAATGGGAAAAAGATTTTTCCAATCAAATGGGTCTAGGAAGCAAACTGATGTAGCTATTGGAAGTAATTAGAAGGTTTTCTCTGTCTCTTCTGGTGCCACTAGACTGGTTTCTCTCCCACCTGCCATGTTCCCACAGATGCTTATGAAATAATCATTCAGAGGCTAATATTAAATTATAATTGTTTGGCCAATGGCTCAGGCATATTCCTGGCTAGCTCTCTGTTCTATAAATAAACCTATTTTTTTAATCTATGTATTGCCACAAGACTGTGGTTTATCAATGATGCTCCAGCATGTTACTCCTTTGGCAGCTGCATGGCATCTCCCCAGCTCTGCCTAATTTTTCTCAGTATCTTTATTTGGATTTCCCACCTAGCTATAATCTTCCTGGCCATTGGCCAAATCAGCTTTTTTGTCAACCAATAAAAGCAACACATATTCACAGCATACAGAAAGACATCGTACATCAACATCCCATATCAGCTATCCTAATATCTAGCAAATAGACTTGAAAGCAAAATTAATCAAAAGAGATGGAGAAAAATAGTTCATACCCATTAAAGGAAAAATCCACCAAGACAATATCTCAATTCTGAACATCTATGCTCCAAATGTATGGGCACCCACATACTAAACATTACTAAAGAAACATTACTAAAGCTTAAATCATGCATCAAACTCCACACATTTAATAATGGGAGACTCCAGTACCCCACTCTCACCAATGGACAGGTCATCCAGACAGAAACTAAACAGATAAATAATGGAACTAAGAAATATTATGACTCAAATGGACTTAACAGATATTTATAGAACTTTTCACCCAAACATAAGAGAATATACCTTCTTCTCAGCACAATAGGGAGGCTTCTCCAAAATTTACTATATAAACAGTCACAAAGCAAAATTCAACAGATACAAGAAAATTTAAATAACCACCAGTGTCTTATCACATCACCAAGGATTAATGTTGGATTTCAACAACAAAAAGTTTACAAAGTCATAGAAATGGAACAACTCTCTACTGGGTCAAGGGAGAAAGAAAAGAAAGGAAGAAAGGAAGGAAGGAGGGAGGGAGGGAAGGAAGGAAGAAAAGAATAAAGAAAGAAAGAAAGAAAGAAAGAAAGAAAGAAAGGAAGGAAGAAAGAAAGAAAGAAAGAGAAAGAAAAGTACTTCCTGGAATTCAATAAAGATGAATACATAACATACTCAAACTTGCTAGACTCTATAAAGAAGTGCTAAGAGGAAAGTTCATAGCACTAAGTGCCTTCATAAAAAAATTAAATTTAACAGCATACCTGAAAGCTCCAGAACAAAAAAAAAAAAGCAAATACACCCAAGGAGAGTAGAAGGCATGAAATAATAAAACTCTGGGCTGAAATCCATAAAACCAAAAGGACAGTACAAAGAATCAATGAAATAAAGGAGTTGGTTCCTTGAGAAAATAAATGAAATAAACAAACCCATATCCAAACTAACCAAAT
The DNA here is from genome assembly GCF_943737965.1 of Phodopus roborovskii. Taxonomy (NCBI): domain Eukaryota; kingdom Metazoa; phylum Chordata; class Mammalia; order Rodentia; family Cricetidae; genus Phodopus; species Phodopus roborovskii. The sequence continues at coordinate 1,926,860 of NW_026126433.1, forward strand.
GGCAGAGAAAATATCCAAATTAACAAAATCAGAAAGGAAAAGGGGGACATAACAACAGACACTGAGGAAATCCAAAGAATCTTTGGATGACACTGCAAATTCATGTGTTCAACAAAATTGGCAAAGTTGAAAGAAATGGACAATTTTCTCCATAGATACCACTCACCAAAGTTAAAACAAGATAAGACAGTTTAAATATAGCTACAACACCTAAGGAAAAAGAAGCAGTCATTAAAGGTCCCCAACCAAAAACAGCTCAGGGACAGACGGTTTTAGTGCAGAATTCTACCAAACTTTCAAAAAAGAGCTAATAGTGATACTTCTCAAACGATTCCACAAAAGGAACATTGTCAAATTCATTTTATAAGGCCAGAAGAGCTAATAGCAATACTTCTCAAACAATTCCACAAAATAGAAGCAGAAGGAACATTGCCAAATTTATTTTATGAGGCCACAGTCACCCTGACACTAAAACCACAAAAAGACACCACAAAGAGAATTATAGACCAATTTTCCTCATGAACATTGATTCAAAAATAATAATAATGAAATACTTGCAAATGGAATCCAAAAACATCAGAAAGATCATCCCCCATGAACAAGTAGGCTTCATCCAGAGATGCAGGGATGGTTCAACATATGAAAATCTGTGAATGTAATCAACCATATAAACAAACTGAAAGAAAAAATACATGTGATCATCTCATTAGATGCTGAAAAAAACCTTTGACAAACTCCAGCACGCCTTCATGACAAAGGAGAGAGGAGAGCTCACAGAACATATCTAAGCATAATAAAGGTAATATACAGAAAACCAATAACCAACATCAAATTAAATAGAGAGAAACTTAAAGCAATTCCACTAAAATCAGGGACAAGACAAGGCTTCCCACTTTCTCCATATCTATTCAGTATAGTACTTGAAGTTTTAGCTAGAGCAATAAGACAACTAAAGGAAATCAAGTGGATACAAACTGGACAGGAAGAAGTCAAAGTATCACTATTTGGAAATGATATGATAGTTTACATGTGATGCCACAAATTCTGCCAAAAGAACTTCTACAGCTTATGAATACTTTCAGTGAAGTGACTAGCTACAAAACTAATGCAAAAAAAAAAAAAAAAAAAAAAAAACAGTAGCCCCTCTATATACAAACAATAAAGGGGTTGAGAAAGATAAATACAGTTCACAGTAGCCACAAATATTATAAAATATTTGGTAACTATAATCAAACGAGTGAAAGACCTGTATGATAAGAAGTTCAAGTCTTTGAATAAAGAAATTGGAGAAGATATCAGAAGATGGAAAAATTACACATGCTCATGGATTGGTAGGACTGACATAATAAAAATGACCATCTTTCCAAAAGCAATCTACAATACCCATCAAAATTACAGCATAATGCTTTCCATACCATGAAAGAACAATGCTCAACTTCATGTGAAAAAAAGAAAAACTGAGGATATCTAAAACAATCTTGTACAATAAAAAATCTTCTGGAGGTATCACCATTCATGACTTCAAACTGTACTTCAGAGCAATAGCAATAAAAAAACACATGGTATTGGAATAAAAACAGACAAATTGATCAATGGAATTAAATCAAAGACCCAGAGGTAAATCCACATACCTATGGACACTTGATATTTGACAGAGAAGCCAAAATATATAATAAAAAAAGGAAAGCATCTTCAACAAATAGTGCTGGCCTAACTGGATGTTGGCATGTAGAAAAATGCAAATAGATTCATCTATCATCCTTCACAAAACTCAAGTCCAAGTGGACCTAAGACCTCAACATACATTGATACAAGAGAGAGTGGGGAATAACCTTGAACACATTTGCACAGGAAACAACCTTCTGAACAGAACACTGATAGCAAGGGCCCTAAGATTGACAATTAATACATGGAACCTCATAAAACTGAAAAAGCTTCTGTGCAACAAGACTTGAACCTTGAACCTGGAAGGGGCTGACAAATCCCAAAGCAGTCTTATCCAGTAAATCGAATGGTTAGAGGTTCAAAATTATCTCAACCTCTTTGGGGCTTCAGGAGGCTGGGACCAGGCTGGCAGGAAAGAATGCTTGTAACACTTCTGTATGGCAAAAACACTATCAGAAGGACAAAATGACAGCCTACACAATGGGAAAATGGGGGGAGGTTCTCTTTTTTTGTTTGTTTGCTTGGTTAGTTGTTTTTTTTTTTTCAAGACAGGGAATCCTGGGGGAGATTAACAAGTAGGACTGTAGGAGTGAGAGGGGTCAAGAACCCAGAGAATCAACTAACCTGGCCCATAGGGGCTCATAGAAAATGAACCAACAATCAGGAATTGGGATTGGCCTAGGCTCTCTGTATATATATGCTACAGTTGTGTAACTTGGTCTCCTTGTAGGCCTCCTAACATGTAGGCAGGGGCTGTCTCTGACTCTGTTACCTGTTTTTGAAACCCTTCCCTTCTACGAAGTTAGTTCATCCAGGATTAATAGAAGAGGAAGTGCTTAACCTCAGTGCAACTTGTTATATCTGGACTGGTTGACATCCATGGGAGAAATGGAGGAGAAGTGGACAGGGGTGGGTAAGGCACTTGGAGGAGAGAAGGGAGTGAAAACTAATCAGGATATAGAAACAAATATATAAAGAAAAAAAAGAAACAAAAAGTTACATTAAAAAAAAAAAGAAGTGAAACAAGTCAATGCCCAGAATGTCACATGTCCATCCCATGGCATATTATTCAGAAACAAAAACACATGAAATGAGGCCAATGAGATGTTAAAGGGTTTGCCACACCAGTATCAGGACCTAAGTTTATCATGCATTTCAAAGGATGGCCATAACAGAACACTTATAATGTGAGCACTGGGGAATTGGAGATTGAGGGTGGAGCAGGGAATCCCTGCAGCTTGCTAGATGGCCAATCCGGGACAAACTAATGAGCTCTGGGTTCAGTCTCAAAACACAAGGAGAGAGCAATTAAAGAAGACCCCCAAAGTTGACCTCTGGTGTACACACACACACACACACACACACACACACACACACGCATGAAAACACACACATACACACACACATACACACATATGTACGCACATACATGCATACATACACATATGAAAAACAAAACACATGGAACCAATACTTGCTGCATGGGTGAATCTTGAAAATATAAGTGAAAGAGCTGATTTTTTTTTCTTCTTCTTATTTTATATATCAATCCAGTTCCCTCTCCTTCACTCCCTCCTTCTCTCCTTCCCTTCCATACCCTACCCCACCCCACTCCACAGGGAGGGTGATGCCTTTCAGGAGGGATCAACAAAATCTGTCAAGTTATTTGGAGTAAGGTCCAGGCCCTTCCTCCTGCCTCTAGTCTTAGGGAGTATCCCTCCATGGGGAATGTGCTCCCAAAGTCCTTTTGTGCACCAGGGATATATCTTGGTTCCACTGTCAGAGGTCCCCTACACTGCCCAGGCCTTCTAACTGAGACCCATGTTCAGGGGGTCTGAGGTGGTTCAATGCTGGATTCCCAGCTATCAGTCTGGGGGCCCATTAGCTCTGCCTTGTTCAGGTCAGCTGTCTCTGTGGGTTTCTGTAGCCTGGTCTTGTCCCCATTTTCTTATCACTCCTCCCTCTCTGCATCCGGATTCCAGTTCAGCTCAGTGTTTAGCTGTGGATGTCTGCTTCTGTTTCCATCAGGTACTAGATGAGGGCTCTATAATGGTGGATAAGTCAGTCATCAATCTCATTATCAGGGAAGGGCATTTAAAATAGCCTTTCCACTGTTGCTCAGATTCTTAGTTGGGTCATCCTTGTAGGTCTCTAGACATTTCTCTATAATCGCTTTTCTATTCAAACCTATAATGGCTCCCTCTATTTTGTTATTTCTCTCTCTCTCTTTTTTTCTCTCATCTATTGCTCCCATGACTCAATCTTCCTAGTCTCACATGCTTTCCTTCCCTCCCCTGATCTTGACTTTATATTTCAGAAAAAGACTATATTTTGTAATTCCATTTATATGAAATATTTAGAATAAGAAAATAAAGTGACATAGAGAGTGAATTAGGAAATTGACTGAGTATGGGAGGAAAGAATTGAGTTCAGGAGTCAGTGTGGTGGTTTGAATAAGATGACCCCTATAAGCTCATATGTTTAAATGCTTGTCCCCAGTTAATGGAACTGTTTTGAGATTAGGAGGCATGGCTTTTTTGGAGGAAGTGTATCACTGGGACTAGGTTTTGAGGTTTCAAAAGCCCAATTCTCTCTCTTTCTCTGTCTCTCTCTCTCTCCCTCCCTCTCTCCCCCTCTCTCTCTCTCTCCCTCCCTTCCTTCCTCCCTCCCCCCCACTGTCCCCCTCCTTGTGGGTAAGAATGTAAGATCTCTTCTACTGCTCTGGCACTGTGCCTGCTGCCAAGCTCCCTAACATAATGGTCGTGGACACACCCTCTGAAACGAAAGCCCCATTAAACTTTCTTGTATAAGTTTCATTGGTCACCATGTTTCTTCCCAGCTGTAGAAAAGTAACTAAGAAAGTTGGGGAATCACTAAAGACATGTGGGGGTTTCTTTTGCAAAAGGCAAACATGTTCTAAAAGTAGAATATGCTGATTGTTGTATGGCCCTTAGTGATACTAAAAATGTAAATTTTAAATGTAAAATGATATGGTTTGCATCTCACATGGCTATGATTCCTCCTTATCCCAGAAAAATTTTGTCTGCAAAACTGTTCTCACATGGGAAGAAGATTCAGGTTTCTACTCATACATTTTTCCCCCTCTGAATTTAATTTATTCACAATCCTTTGTGCATTTAAACTAAAACATATTTTTCACTTATTTGATGCCATTTCACTTTGGTGTTCTCCCATTTTATTGATAAGTAAAAATAAAGAAGTGGGTTGAATTACCTGGGAAGGGAATGGAGTATTATTTTAAAGGTATCTCAAGATAGAGCTTATCATATTCTAGTATTTATCAAAGGGATTGAGAAGTCAATCAGAGAGGGCCAAATGGCCAGGAAGGTGGAGGGAAAACCAGAGATGATTGATAGCAAGGAAGCCATGAGGGGAAAAAAAAAAAGCTTCAACATGGTGCCGTGTTCCACAGTCAAAACTAAAGACTGCAATCAAAACTATAACAACATGGTAACAACACAATAAAGCACAAGAAATAAGAAAATTATTTATTTTGGCAAAGTGTAACTTAGGGACAAAATAGATATTTTGACGACAGGAACTTTGGGACATACTAATCTACACATTAGAATTTATAGTATTTGTTCTATTTTGTCCGAACTAGTCTTGTGTTCTTGCCTGTGTGTGTGTGTGTGTGTGTGTGTGTGTGTGTGTGTGTGTGTTTGGGTTCTGGTAATCAAATCCAAAGTCTTTCCCATTGTAAGCATGCACTTTACCACTGAACTACACTCCAGTCTAATAGCATGATCTAGTATTTTTTTCTATTTTAGAACTTCTTCTATGTACAAACATTTTTAAAATGCACATATATGGGGTATTTTATAAAACAGAGGAGCTAGAAATAAAATTTAAGTTTAAGTAAGAAAACTGAGATCATTCCAGGGGAGTTGTGAGGCTCATATTTCCCTGCTCATCTTTAATAATCTCTTCAAGCCCTTCCCTTGTGAACAGGCGAGATCCTGGCAGGCTGCACTGCAACTCATTCAAGATGGGGAGTGCTCAGCTTCTTCTAGGTTTTTGATATGAAAATGACCAATCAAGTCCTGATGTTATCTCAGAATCATAGACTTGAAATTGGAATAAAGGAGATGAGCAGATAAACCACTAGTTATACACAGTTCTTTTTTCAAGGGTATCCATTTTATCCCCCTTGTGGTAAGCCTCTTGCAAGAATCAATACTTTAATGGAGAAGGGAAAACCAAAGTGCCAATCCCAAACAGAAAGGATGTAGCAGAACAGAATTGAACATGGGATTTCTAGTGGAGGGAGACAGGTGCACACACAAGATGTGATTTTAAAGTCTTCACTTTGCAAATTTGAATTCATTACATAAAAGAACTTGCTTCAAAAGCAATGAACCAACTATTTCAGTAAACAAAAGAAAAGGGGCTTACTTTAGTAGGTATTAAGAAAAAAATTTAAAAAGTCTATAATTCTATCTTCCAGTTGGAGGTAGAAGAATCAGGAGTTCAAGGCCATCCTGGGATATATAGCAAATTTTGAGTGAGTATGGGTTACATGAGACTGTGTTTCAATAAGCAAAAGGAAGAAAGAAAAAAGGAAGGGGGAGGGGGAAAATAGAGCGAATAAAGGAAGAAAAGAAGGTAGGGAAACTGTTAGTGAAAAAAATCAAACCAATATATTCTTTGTAGCAGGAATAGATAAATAGGCAAACAAAAATTGTGGGTGGATATAAAAATGACTGCACTCCATCTTGGCACAAGGACAGAGAGTTCCAAAGTGTCCTCAGCAAGTCATAAGATCCAAAGGTTAAAGGTGTGGCTACAGTGGGATGTTTGACTGTCTTGTTCTAAATAACAACTGAGCCTCAAGACTAAGGAAGGAGAAGTTGAATTTGAGGTGTGGCTACTTCTGACCTCAAGGCTAGGGAACAAGAAGTTGGAGCTAAGGTGTGGTTACTGAACCCTTAGAATAAGTGAGGAAGAAAAGTCTGTTTGTTCCGCATACATGGTACTGTGTTCCCCTTTTTGAATAAGGTATATACCAGTGTTGAAACAAACTCCATGGTATTTCAGTATTGACTGATTTGCCCTCCTGACTTGTATTCTGTGTCTCTGTCTTTTCTTTATCTATAGCTAGCCTTTCCCTCATCCACACTTCCCCACTCAGATACAGACCAAGGGCCACTTGGCTAGTTCTGATTGCAGCCCCACAAAAAAAATGATATGGTATATGAATATGGGCTGAAAACTGATAATTACAATTATAGCCCCAAACAATCGTAAACCGAGGGGATCTGTTTTCAGGGTTTGGGATTATCTTAATGGCTCATTAGAGGTACTTAATTATGTATACCTTATAAACACGACAGAGTTAAGCAATAGAGTCTCTAAAACGTGATATAAAAGAATATACTTGTAATACATAGTTAGGCAAAGGCTTTGCCAGTAAAACCATAAAGGCAAAACTAGAAAATGAAAACTGGATGTTTGCTACATTAAAAACTAAGTGAAAATAGTCATAATTTCTACTCAGAGTAAAACATCACAAGTAGCATTAAGAGATGGGTGACTAGAAAGTTAAGGAAGATACCTGCCATGTTAAAACTGATGAACAAATTAGGGGATATGACTCAGTGATAAATAGAGTATAAGCTTATCACAGATAAGACTCTGTATTCATTCCCAGCAACAGAAAACAAGTCATCAAAATATCCTGAAAGAAAACAAATAAATATAAATAAAAGTAGAGATGTCATTGAAGTAAGAAAATAATTGAAAAATAGGAATAAGACCCGAATAGAGACTCAAAGGTTAGAAGGCCCAGTGCTCCATAAGCACACGATAAGATATTATAGTTTACTACAACAAAAAATGGACATTTTGATGATATGCCATATTAACTTCTCAGATGATAAAAGTTATAAGGACAAAAGATGTCAAATTTGGGTGATACTGCACAGCTTGTATGGAACCACCTGAAAATGTTCAAAGTAATTAGCACATGTTTCCCTGCCACACAGTTATTCCATTCCAGGAACATGTTTGTACATGTCCCTGAATGACTGTTTATGAAAATATTCATTAATAGCACTACTGATCATAAGGAGCTAGGGCCAGAGAAATGTGTGTATAAAACATGACAGATGTATACCATTAACAAATATACACTGGGTACACAGGATAGATGATTGACAGATGTATATATAGAAGGCTGATAAATATTTACAGGTGATTGATTGATGGAAAGATAAATGACAGACAGACAGACAGATAGATATATATCATAGATAGGAGATAAGAAAAGATGTAGGCCCAGATGAGTCATGAGGTATCTGCTGTGTGTGTTGTGAGGATATATCCAGCATGTCTCCTCTTGTAGTGCTGGAGCAAACTATTGTCTATAACAACATTTTTCATTAAACAAAATCACTATATTCCAATAAAGAGGTCCAAAAGGGGATACAAGTACCAATATGTAAATATGAAAAAAAGTTATCTATAGAAAAAGCATAGAAAACTAGGAAGGCAGTTGAGAGGCCAGAAAGGGCTGTGCATTGTCACATGAAAGCAGCATCTACTCTGAAGAAAATACCAATAATGACTTAAACCACGGCCCCTAGAGAAGGGTTACGATGCTGTTGGCTTTATCCTGGTTTGCTGAGAAAATGTTTGTGCAAAGGGAAGAACTGTGAAAGAGACAGTGTCTTTGCTTTCCTGTCTAGACAGAGCCCTGCGAGTTTTTAAAAGTTAACCCTCTGGTTAGGAAACTATGTACCTCACTGTTCAGGAAACACTACTTTTCAACATGCAGCTCATGTGCGGCTCATATCTATGATCTTTTCCTCAGGGTTGTGAGAGAAGGACCTTGCCATAAATCCAAGGAAAATAACTGCGATCTTATGCCCTCTAGTGGCCCTGCTGTTGGAACTATCAGTTATGGAGCAAGGGGGGAAAAAAAAGAAAAGAAAAAAGAAAAGTAAAAACAATGACACTTTTTCTTGGCATCAAGCCCTGTTCACAATGGCATGTATGTTAGAGTATGATTGTGTAAGCAGAATGCTTACAGAATGACCCAACACTCCTCCCTCTGCCTGCTCCTTTCCTTCCTTTCCAAAACCCTCACCCTCTACCATAATACGTTTTCTGTTTTCCAGAAAACATGACACAATGTTTTTACATTACAGTCCTCTCTAGTGTGCACCTTCTTACTGTTCCCACAGCACAGCACTCACTAGGATCATTGTCAGCTTCCTTGATGTCAGTCAGCTGTCAGATGTCTGTGCATGACAATTAATTCGTTTTTACTTTCAAAATTGCTCAATTTTGTTTTCTACTGGCACAAAATTGCTTTTGGAATGTGTGTGGATATAATGCATTATTTCTGAAAATGTTGTGCCACCAACCCTTACTTTGAAATAGCTTCAAATCGATAGAAAATTAAAAGTAATACTAAAATTAATTATATACCTAATCAATCCAGTTATCCTTCCATTGGACTTACCCTCTATCATCATCCCTAGATACCAAATAAGTCCTTCTGAAGTGCCTTGACCACACGGTCTCAGTGTCAATTATTATACACAGGAACTAAACTAACACATAGTTTTCCACTCAGATGCAATACTTAATTTTCTCTGCTTCATACTCAAAACATATCTTTTTGCTGTCTCAGTTTGGCTTTCATCCAGGATCCCACTGAGGATGTCATAACATTTTAGCCTGCTTTTGTGTTCGTGTGTATGAAGATGAACAGGTGTGTGTGTGTGTGTGTGTGTGTTTAAGTCAGGAGACAACCTTACTTGTCCTCTTCAGAACATCCACCTTGGTTTTTGAAGCATGGTCTTTCACTGGGACCTAAAACTTGTCAAGTAGGCTAGGCTAGCTAGCCTGTGAACCCTAAGAAGTTTCCTCTCTACCTTCCCGTATCTAGGGTAACAAGTCCACATCTCCATGCCTGAATTTCCATGAATTGTTTTAATCTCTGTCTTTTTATTTTATTATGTTTCTGCACTTCCTGGAGTCATCTGTAGAATAGTGTTTCCTCCACTGAACATAATACAGAGATTTCTAGCATAATGTAAGCCCTAGGTATTGAACTTTGTCAGGCATGCTTACACTTCACAGACTGAGCCATGTCCCAGGACTCTTTAGTCTTCTTTCATTTCGAAGCATTTCCTTGTCATTTATTTGACTTTAGATGACATTTTGGAAAATTTATCATATTGAGACTTATCCTATAATCTACACTTAATTTATTATTTCCTAATTGTAGAACATTCTGGCAAGAATGCAGCATAGGTAGTATCTCCCCAGAACATCACAAAAAAGAGAAGGAAACAAAAACAATACTCTGTTCCTGAGGAGGGAAAGTTTTACCATTTGGTTATTATGGTGACCACCAGATCATCCCATTATAAAAATACAGGCATTTATTTATTTATTTATATTAGAAATAAGCTTGTTTTACATGTCAATCCCAGTTCCCTCTCCCTCCCATCCTCCCCTCCTCCCCTGCCCCCTCACCAACCCCCTCCCATTCCCTTTCTGCTCCCTAGGGAGGGTGAGGCCTTCTGGGGGGGTCTTCAAAGTCTGTCATATCATTTGGAGCAGAGTCTAGGCCCTCCCCCATGTGTCTAGGCTGAGGGAGTATCCCTCAATGTGGAATGGGCTCCCCAAATTGATTTGTGTACTAGGGATAAATACTGATCTACTACCAGAGGCCTCATAGACTGCCCAGGCCTTCTAACTGAGACCCACATTCAGGGGGTCTGAGACAGTACAATGCTGGTTTCCCAGTTATTAGACTGGAATCCATGAGCTCCCCCTTGTTCCGATCAGCTGTCTCTCTGGGTTTCTCCAGCCTGGTCTTGACCCCTTTGCTCATCACTCCTCCCTCTCTGCAACCGGGTTCCAGGAGCTCCGCTCAGAAAAACACAGGCTTTTTAATCTCTTTATAATAAACAACTTATCTGTGAGGTGATGTTTAGAAACTATGTGAATATCATATTTCCCAAGTAACATTTTACCTACTGTTTATCGTGTGCTAAAAAGGAGTTTCAACCTATATTGATAAGTGAGTGCTAGTGATACTATTTGTCACTTCTATGTATCTCTCAGCTGGTATTCTTCTACAGAGTCAGTGAGGTGACACAGCAGGTAGCAGCACTTGACACACAAGGCTGACAACCAGAGTTTGCTCCTGAGAACCCATGAAAAGGGAGGAGAGAACTGACTCCACAGAGTTGTTCTCTGGCCTCTGCACACATGCCATGGCAAGGGCTATGGGTATGTGTGCAAGCCCCCTCCCCAAACACATGTGCACACACTCACCAATAACCAAGTTTTATTTTAAAGGCTACAGTGGACTTAGTGACGATGGTGCCAGCGAGGGTGGTGGTTTAGAAAAGGCCTCACTCGTTAGCTCCATCTGAACCAAAACTCACTATGTAGCCAAGGCTAGCCTCAAAATCATAGTAATGCCCTGTCTCAGCCTCCTAAGTTCTAGAATTACAGGCATGAGCTACGACACCCAGCTATAATTGTCTTTTTACTCAATGTGCTGTAATTCTTTGTATCATTATTTGTTTTGGTACTCAAATTGCACCAAGTTGGTCAGCAGGCAGAATACTTACACACTTAAAATGAAAATATAAAAACAATAACAAAAATAAACAAAAAACTTTAGCCATCCATCAGCAGTGAATATGAAGCTCCTGTGATACAACAGATACTGTTTGAGGTTAAGGAGCTACAGACATGGAACAAAACCAAGTCCCTGCTCCCATTTAACTCCACTTCCAACTGCAACCAAAAGTGGTAAACAAATGCAGAAAGAGAAAAAGGCTTGTGGTATGAGCTGGCTCTTTAGCAAGGAGACTCCAAACCTACCCCTACCATCTACACATAGCCCAAAGTGTGAAGGAGGGGAGAGAATACCCCGAGATCCTCGCATGGTGGCTGTCAGGCTGAAAAGACTAACATGCTATGTTCACAGAAAGAGCACATGAATTTAGCTCCTGCTATGGTACTTCAGGATGTGTGGGAGGCCGCAGCTACATTGGTTTGCCATGTTCCTGAGTACCGAAGACACCTGAGTTGGGAGGTTCATTGCTTTGTATTCACACATACCTGAAAGATGGATTATGAGAAGCAGAGACCAGAAAGTAGAGATTTCCAGACCAAGGAAGCAGGAAAAGCAAGAACATGCTGGGAGAAGGTGAGAGTTCCAAGTATCAGCTTGGTTAGGCTGGAGTACTGCATTTAGTGTCACATTAGCCTAGGAGTTGCTGTATAAATTATATTCCAAATCCCCTGTAATTTTGAATTAGAGGTGAATCAAAACATTATTTTACATTATCAGAAACAACTCTAAATGCTATGAAATGTCAGTAACCTTCACTGATAACAAAGTCCCATGTATTTCTGTCTTGTTTGCATTAATAATTGAAGAAATTATTAAATTTCAGGTGGAGTTTGGAAAAATGAGCCATTATTTCCCACCTAATTTTATGGATCTCGGATAAAGAATCCTAATTCCTATACCATAAATAAGTATAATTATTATGTGCCAATTTAAACATGTCTAAGTATTAAACACAAACAAATGAATCCCGGTTTGTAGAAATGCTTGTTATGACTTTATGCTTCTGATTTCAGAGTCCCTTTTGTGGTTATCTTTTTAAAGCAGAAGTGTGTGATTGTGCCCAATGACCTCTTCACCTGAATGTCTGATGTGACAGACACCCAGTCTCACTTTCTACTCTGCTGGAATTTAGACTCCATGTAAGTTTACACATGGTCATAGAGAAGAGCAAAAGCATCAGCACAAACCCAACAAATTGTGAACTCACGGACACGTGATCTTGAAGAGGGTGGAGTATACAGATGCCTCTAGAAGCTGTGTGGTTCTTGTTCGCAGTAGCTGGTCTCTGCAGAAGCAGTTCTGGGTGAGAACAAGGCAAGACACTTACTAAAGAATGGAGCCATATGAGGACTACAGAAATGACTCAGTGGTTAAGAGCACTGGCAGAGGTGGGTTCAAATCTCAGCACTCATGTGGTGGCTCACAACCATTTGTAACTCCAGCTCCGAAAACCTCTTCTGTACTCCAGGGATACTGTACCAAGGTAGTTCACAGACACATGAAAAAGGCAAGACACCCATCCACATAAAATAACTAGAATAATTTCCTTCCCCTGCCAAAAATTAATGTATAGGGCAGATAGGACTGAAGAGAAAACAAAGTCATTAATCACCCAGTGCTCTCTCTCCTTGGCATACATGCTAACAGGATGCTTTGGACTTGCACTCTTACCATCCATTTGGACAGGAACACCCCAGTGCTGTCTTGCCCAGCTGTTGCCAAAAGGGGCTGTCCTCTCCCAGGGAGTATCAGAACTCCAAGGATTGCCTTCTGATCTCTTCTCACATCTTTACTCTATATAATATTCCATCCATTTCCCTCCAGCAGGTAGCCAGCCAAGTTTCAGAAGCAGTTACTTACTCACTCCCTGTCTTTGAGTAAATGAGTGACCTGGAAACAGAAGCTAACATCTACCTCAGACAAATGATACATGGAGAGGCTTGTTATGCAGGTGTAGGAAGTTCTGTCTGTTTCTGCTTGTTTTTCAGGACCATTCTCTGAGAATGACCCCAGCCTAGTCCACTTCAGATATGAATAAAGATGATCCAGTCTATCTCTCCATTTGGGAGTGTGGGTAGATAAAGAAGCCCATGTACTTCCAGGAAATATGACCTGCCACTGAGTCAACCACTAGCTGTGCAAGTCTAGCTCAGAAGAGTTAACAAGTTATCTTCAGATTTGTAAGCTAAGATTTCTGTCCATCATCATCTCTGGACAACAGATACCATATTGTCATGTGGAAATTTTTCTTATTTAAGCCTCAATTAGTTTAATTCTCCGTGACCCAACTGCCAAATGAACCTTAATTGGTATAGTGTGCATCTTACCCTGCTAAGCCTCAGAAGATCTTGTTAATCATACATGCTTTGCCAATGATTGTTTTGCAGTGGTCATGTTGTTCTGTTCCTAAAGAAAGAATTCAAATGGGTTCCTTTAAAATGTCACTCTCTAGAAAGAGATGCATTGGGGAAAAAAGCCACGTGTTCATCACATCCAGACATTAGCATATGAAGTCTGGAGAACAGGAGGCATATCTTTAATACACAGGAGAATAAGTTGTCCTCTTAGCCAAAGATTACATTCTATGGGTAGCATTTTGGAGAGATGGAAAAAACTTTGGTAATGGTAGTGAGTCCCTTGGCAGCATCCTCTAACTCTGTCTGGGTTTCTTGTCATAAAAATAAGCCATATTGTGAATTTCTTGGGCAGGTTGAATTGAATATTCCATTAATTCCAGATGAAAGCATCCTAAATGATTAAAAGAAAATCCCTGCTTCTATGGTACCAGTTGGAAAAAAATTTAAACCACTGCCTTGGTTAGTTTTGGTCAGCTTGACACAATTTAGAATTATTTGGATAAAGGAACCTCAATTGAGAAAATCTCTCCACTAGATTGGCCTGTAGGCAAGCCAATCTTTTTGATTGACAGATGTGGGAAGGCTCAACTCACTGTGGGTACTGCCATCAGCATCGACCTCCATCTTTTAAAATCCTGCTCTGACTTCCGAGGATGATGGACTGTAAACTGTAAGCTGAAATAAACACTTCCTCTCAAAGTTGCCTTTGGTCATGATGTTTATTGCAGCAATAGAAACCAGACTAATTCAATCAATCAACAAAAATGTGCAGTCATTGCCCTCTAGGACTCTATCCTCTCAAGATAACTACTGTAAAACAGACTGAGTGCAATAAGCTTCTCGTAAGTCCAAGAACGATGTGTTAGACCGTGACGTGTATTCATGTGTTTGAAACCCTGGTTTCCACCTGGTGGTGCTGTGGGAATGTCATGAAGCCTTTAGGAGGCGGCATCTCACTGGAAGAAGTGGATCACTGAGAGAGAGCCTTAACATTTTATGGCCCACTCATTCCATTTCCACTCTTGTTGCTTCCTGAGTGTAGATGTAATGTGACATTGGCTTCCTGCTCCTGCCACTATGCTTTCTCCACATCTCCACATTCATGAATTCCCTTGAACTGTAAGCCATTTTATGTCTTTAGTTGTTTTGGTGAGCTATTTTCAGCAAAGCAACATGGGAAGTAACTAATAGACCCAATAAAGAAAGGTTATTCTGTCACTAACAAAGAGGAATTTTAAGACGGGCATTGGTGACACATGCCTTTAGTCCCACCACTTGGGAGGCAAAGGAATATGGATCTCTGTGAGTTCAAGGTCACACTGGTCTAAAGAGAGCTAGTCCCAAGGCAGGCTCCAAAGCAATACAGAGAAACCCTGTCTTGAAAAATGAGAAAAAGAAAAAAAAAATGAATTCTAAATCTGTGAAATAAACCTATAAAATATTAGTAAATATACATCAACAGTAAATATAACACTATCTCAGATAACCTGTTTGGCATCAATGCAGGGGCTTATTTATTTTCACCCTGCTTAATTCTAAATAGCCATGCTTTGAGCAGCCTTATATCTCAAAGACAGTATGATAATGTAATGTTTGTGATTAATCACATACATGCACAATAAGCCACAAGTTACTTTGAGCTGTGTTAAGACATCAGAAATACACATCTTAAACTAAGGACTGAATTTGTATTATTCGTTGTCTGCATTCAGTTTTATGTTATCAGAAATTGGAGGATGGGCATGACAGCCTTGCCTAATTTCCATGTCCCTCTAGTTAGTGGAAACTGGCAAACAAGAGAACCACTAGCTATACTGAAAGAGCTTTTGTGGCTATCATAAGAGGGGTGAGGCCTGCAGAAATCTTAACTGGGAATCTGAAGTCTGAACTGCACTGTGAATTTCTTCTCCCAGCCCTAGACACTTCTCTCTGGACATTACACTATGCACCTGAGGAATTTGATCTTCCTTTCAGTTTTTTTTTTTTTTTTTAAGAAACATACTTTGCATCCAGTGTTCTTTATAGCTGCTCTCGTGCTGTGTGCATTATGTACAGCACAGGTGTGCCATTGCTACATCTTCTCACGGTGTGAAGCATTTCTGTGCCGTTGCTTTCCTGTAGTGTCTTGTTTCTCATTCTCACAAACCTCTACCCTTTTCATCTCTATCACTATGTTCCACCAAAGAGGGTGCCAGACACATTCACATAGGGGCTAGTGAGGACTTGAGCATGTGCATATCGCCTTGGAATGGCACTGCTGACCAAGGGAGGTGGTTTTTACCAAGAACCTAGAATCAAGCACACAATGTCAACCTTGCAAGGGGCAGTGCTTGTGCATGGCACACACTAAGTGGCGCCTATAATCCTATGAAATCATAGGAAAAGATCAGCAACAGATCACCATAACAGCTAAATGTAGAGCGCATGAGAAATATAGACCTCAACAATGTGTTAGGACATAATTTTCTTTTCCCTTCTCTTCAAGTCCTTGCTACCTATTACCCACTCCTTCATTGAAGAACATTTGGTTTTGTTTGTTTTTTGAGACAGTATCTCACTATATAGGCTTGGCTAGCCTGGAACTCACTATGTAGACCTGACTGGCTTTGAACTCACAGAGATCTATTGGATAAACTAGCCTTCTTGATACATTCCCAAAGAAGGGAATTGAACACACAATGCCATCACCAACAACAAAAACAAAAATAACAGGAACTAACAATCACTTGTCATTAATATCCATTAATATAAATGGTTTCAATTCTCCTATAAAAAGACACAGGCTAAAGGTTGGTACACAAACAGAATCTATCCTCCTGCTACGTATAAGAAACACACCTCAAACTCACAGACAGAAATTACCTCAAAGTAAAGGGTTGGGAAAATTTTTTCTAGACAAATGGATCTAAGAAACAAGCTGGTGTAGCTGTCCTAATATCCAACAAAATAGACTTCAAACCAAAATCAGTCAAAAAAGATAAAGAGGAGCATTTCATATTCATCACAAGAAAAATCCATCAAGAAGAAATCTCAATTCTGAATATCTATGTCCCCAAACACAAGGGCTCCTACATCTGTAAAAGAAACATTACTAAAGCTTAAATCACAAATCAAGCCCCATACACTAATACTGGATGACTTCAACACACCACTCTCATCACTAGACAGATTTGCCAGAGAGAAGCTTAACAGAGAAATAAGGGAACTAACAGAGGTGATGACTCAAATGGACTTAACTAAAGACATCTATAGAACATTCCACCCAAACACAAAAGAATATGCTTTCTTTTCAGCACCTCATAGAACTTTCTCAAAAACCAACCACATACTCAGTAGCAAAGCAAACCTCAACAGATAAAAAAAAAAAAATTGGAATAAACCCCTGTACTCTATCAGATTACTACAGCTTAAAGTTAGAATTCAACAGCAACATTAATTTCAGAAAGGCCACAAACACATGGAAATTGAACGATGATCAACTGAACCACCACTGGGTCAAGGAAGAAATAAAGAAAAAAAATAAAAGACTTCCTAAAATTTAATGAAAATGACTTCACAAAATACCCAAACTTCTGGAATACAATGAAAACAGTGCTGACAGGAAAGTTCATAGCACTAAATGCCTACATAAAGAAGCTGGGAAAAATTCCACACTAGTGAATTAACAGAAAAACTGAAAGCTCTAGAACAAAAAGACACAAACTCACCCAGAAAAAATAGAAGAAAGAAATAGTCAAATTGAGGGCTGAAATCCATATGATGGAAACAAACAAACAAAAAAATGCAAATAACCAATGAGACAAAGAGTTTATTCTTTTGAGAAATTCAACAAAATAAACAAACCATTACCCAAACTAACCAAAAGGCAGAGAGGGAATATCTAAATTAACAAAACCAGAAAGAGACATAACAACAGACATGGAAGAAATCCAGATAATTATCAGTTCATACTTCAAAAATCTGTACTTCCCAAAAATGGGAAACTTTAAGAAGATGGACAATTTTCTAGATAAGAACCACATACCAAAATTAAATCAAGAATAGATAAACAACTTAAATACACCTATAACCCCTAAGGTAATAGAAACAGTTATCAATAGTCTCCCAACCAAAAAAATCCCAGGGCCAGATGAATTCACTGCAGAATTCTACCAGAAATTCAAAGAAAAACTAAGACCAGTACTCCTCAAATTATTCCACACAATAGAAACACAAAAAATATTGCCAAACTCCTTTTATGGGCCTACAATTACACTGATACCCAAACCACACAAAGACACAATTAAGAAAGAGAATTACAGACCAATTTCCCTCATGAACATAGATGCAAAAATACTCAATAAAATACTGGTAAACCAAATTCAAGAATACATCAGAAAAATCATGACCAAGTAGGATTCATCCCAGAGATGCAAGGATGGTTCAACATACAAAAATCTGTCAGTGTAATTCACCATATAACAAACTGAAAGAAAGAAAAAAAAACACATGATCATCTCACTAGATGTTGAAAAAGCCTTCAACAAAATTCAACACCCCTTCATGACAAAGGTCTTGGAGAGAATGGGGATACAAGAAACAAATACCTAAACATAAGAAAGGCAATATACAGTAACCCAACAGCCAACATCAAACTAAATGGAAAGAAACTCAAAGCAATCCCACTGAAATCAGGAACAAGACAAGGTTGACCCCACCCTCTCCATATCTATTAAACATAGTACTTGAAGTTTTAGTTATAGCAATACGAGAACAAAAGGAGATGAAAGGGATACAAATTGGAAAGAACTGTCACTATTTGCTGATGATATGATAGTTTACATAAGAGAAGCTAAAATTTCTACCAGAAAACTTCTACAGCTAATAAACACCTTCAACAAAGTGGCAGGATTCAAGATTAACTCAAAAAAATCAGTAGCCCTCCTATATACAGATGACAAACAGGCTAAGAAGGAAATCAAAGAAACATCATCCTTTGTAATAGCCACAAATAACATAAAATATCTTGGGGTAACTTTAACCAAACAAAGAAAACAACTGTATGACAAGAACTTTAAGTATTTAAAGAAAGAAATTAAAGAAGACATCTTAAAATGGAAAGACCTTCCATGCTCTTTGATAGGTAGGATAAACATAGTAAAAATGGCAATCCTACCAAAAGTCATCTACAGATTCAATGCAATCCTCATCAAAATCCCAGCATAATTCTTCACAGACCTGGGAAGAACAATACCCAATTTCATATAGAAAAACAAAAACCCCAGGGTAGCCAAAACTATCCTGTACAATAAAGGATCACCTGGGGGGCATCACCATCCCAGACTTCAAACTCCACTATAGAGCTATAGTAATGAAAATAGCTTGATTCTGGAGTAAAAACAGACAGGTAGACCAATGGAATCAAATCGAAAATCCTGGCATCAACACACACACACGCACACACCTATGAACACAAAATTTCTGACAAAGAAGCTAAAATTATAAAATGGAAAGACAAAAATATATTCAACAAATAGTGTTGGTATGACTGGCTGTCAACATGTAGAAGAATGCAAATAGATCCATATCTATCATCATGCACAAAACTCAAGTCCAAATTGATCAAAGACCAAAATACACATGCACCCACACTGAACCTCATAGAAGAGTAAGTGGGAAATACATTTGAACACATAGGCACAGGAGACCACTTCCTAAATAGAACACCAGTAACACAGACTCTGAGAGCAATAATTAATAAATGGGACCTCCTGAAACTGAGAAGCTTCTGTAAAGCAAAGAACATGGTCAACAAGACAAAATGGTTCCCTACAGAATGGGAAAAGATCTTTACCAACCCCACATTTGACAGAGGGTGATCTCCAAATATACAAAGAACTCAAGAAACTAGAAATCAAACTACCAAATAATCCAATAAAAAATGAGATACATATCTAAACAGAATTCTCAACAGAACAATCTCAAATGGCAGAAAAACACTTAAGGGAATGCCCAACATCCTTAGTCATCAGGGAAATGCAAATCAAAACCACTCTGAGATTTCATCTTACACTGGTTAGAATGGCTAAAATCAAAAACCCCAATGACAGCTTATGCTGTAGAGGATGTGGAGAAAGGGGAACACTTTTCCATTGCTGGTGGGAGTACAAACTTGTACAGCCACTGCGGAAATCAGTATGGTGATTTCTCAGAAAATTAGGGATCAACCTACCTCAAGACCCTGCAATACCACTGCTTGGCATATATCTGCAGGAGGCACATTCACACCACAAAGGTAATTTGCTCAACTATGTTCCTAGCAACATTATTTGTAATAGCCAGATCTTGGAAACAGCCTAGATGTCCTTTAATTGAAGAATGGAAAAAGAAAATGTGGTATATTTACACAATGGAGTACTACTCAGCAGTAAGAAAAAAATGACATCCTAAAATTTGCAGGCAAAAGGGCAGAACTAGAAAAAACCATCCTAAGTGAGGTAATCCAAAACCAGAAAGGCAAATATAGTATGTACTCAATCATAAGTGGATACCAGAAATGAAGCAAAAGATACTCAGTCTACAATCCATAACCCCAGAGAAGCTAGAACCTTCTTTCAGAAACAGATGGAAGCAGATGCATAAATCCACAACTAAGCAATGGGCCAAGCTCCTGGAGTACAATCAAAGTGAGGGAGGAGCAATAATACAAACAAAGGAGTCAAGACCATGATGGGGAAACCCATAGAATCAGCTGACCTGAACTAGTGAGAGATCACTGACTCAGGTCTGACAAATGGGGAATCTGCATAAGCCCAAACTTAATATAGGTGACAATGGTGTGATTGGGACAATATATGAGGCCAATGGCAGTGAGTCCAAGACCTAACACTAATGTACAAACTGACTTAGTGGAGCCCATACTACATGGAGAGATACCTTGCTGTGGTGTGGGGAGGGGGAGGTGCTTTGGTCCTGCCTCAACTAGATGATGGGACAGACTTAGTAGACTTACAGAGTAGACTCTGTGGAGCAGATGGAAGGAGGGTGGAATGAAGAAAGTGGGAGGGAAGGAGGGAGGGGGAACTTGGATTGAAATATAAAAAATAATGAAACAGATAGCATTCTCATATAGTATGTAGCCTAGTTATCTTTAGCTGTCAATTTGATACAGTCTAAAGTTATCAGAGAAGGGCATCTTAACTGATGGATGGCCCAGGTCAAAATGGCCTGTAGACATGTCTGTGGAGGAGTGTCTTCATTATTGATATAGAAGGGCACAGTGGGCTGTACCATTACATGGGAAGGTAGTCCTGGGATGTATAAGGAAGCTAGCTTAGCATGAGCCTGCAAGTCAGCAAGCAACATTTCCCCATGGTTTCTGCTTCAAGTTGTTCCGAGTTCCCATTAAAAAAGAACTGTGACCTGGAAGTGTAAGCCATATAAGTCCAGTCCTTTCCTCCCCTAAGTTGCTTTGGTCAGAATATTGTATCACAGCAAAAGAACAAAACTACAGTGATGTGGTTAGGAATTCATCGTGATAATGATGGCTGAGCACACTGGCCACATAGGTCAAAATGGAGAAACAGAGATAATAGGAGTAAGTCAAGTGTCCATGGAGGGTACATGGGAGCAGATACTTCACTCCATGGTGCAGAGATTGGGAAAGAAAAAGGTTTAGGTAGGTAGGCAGGGTTTTGAACTATAGTGCATTCCTCGGTACTTGGTCAAGCTGATGGGATGTCATCAAGCATACATTCTACTGAACAATTTTATTAGCATTTAAAATAAAAACACTCAGAACACCTTTTAATAAAAGTTACTGTTTTGAACTAAAGGACTGTGTTAGTATTTTCTTTGTGGCTAGTCACTTGCCATGCTTCTGTGGCTGCCTGTAGTGAATATGAATTGTATGTAATGATGTGGGATAATGCTCTTATTCACTGTAAAGGTTTATCACTCATATTGGTTTAATAAGATACTGACTGGCCAGTAGCCAGGCAGAAAGTATAGGTAGGTCTACCAGACTAGGAGAATTCTGGGAAGAGAAAAGGCAGAGAAGCAGTCCTACCAGCCAGATGCAGTGGAAGTAAGATGAGGATGCCTTACTGAGAAAAGGTATCAAGCTACATGGCTAAAGATAGATAAGAATTATGGTTTAATTTAAGTTGTAAGAGTTTATAAGTAACAAGCCTAAGAAATAGGACAAACAACTTATAATTATTATAAGCCTCTGGGTATTTATTTGGGACTGAATAGCTGCAGGACTGGGCAGGACAGAAACTTCCATCTGTAATCTAAAATTTGAAAGTCTGGTTCACTTGGAAGTGTCCCCATTGAATTGGGAAGAATTAATCCATCTCTTGTCTGCTCTAACATGGGGCTAAAATGGATATGTATGCAGCAACCCATGGGCCATGGAAGACTGATGAAAGTGAGGGCAGTGAGAACTTAATCAAATAAAATTACAGCAGCTCTGAGGACCTGGAATTAGCCAATTAAGTAGAAAGACAGAGGGTAATGCAGGAAGCAAGATATGAGGAGGCTGGATAGAAGGGATAATTTACTTCTGTATACTCATTTATTTCTAATAATTTATTACATATGTAATTCTGGATATTAATCCCAGAATATCATGTGTGCTGAGCAAGTATTCTTCCAATGAGCCACATCCCCAGCCAACAGATATGTTAATTTAGTGGATGTAACGGTGTCATGATACTGGGAGTATTGGGTCCTCTCTTGGGGGTCATAAAAGAATTTGAAAATGGAAGCTTGGAGAAAATTTCACTAGAGTTTAAAAGAAAAGCACCCAGGGCAAGCAAATTGTAAATCTCAGCAGCTTCATGTAGAGAAGAATAGAGAAGAAAAAGCCAGGCCATTTGAGTACAGCCAGCATGGAGGTCAGCCACATAGCACGGAAGAAGGGAATGTTTAGAAAAAGAGTAAAAAAAGTCCAAAGTATCAGAAAAAGCATCCTTTAGCTCTGGTCAGCACCCAAAAGAAAGAGAAAAGAGAAAAAGAATGAAAAGTTACACCCTTAGGACTCAGTACTCAGAAATATGGGCGGGCTCATTAGAGCCTTGTGTGGCTTGGAGGGAGTGTTCTGGGGGTGGGGATTCTGGGAGAGAAGAGTCTATTATCTCATTAAAAGATGACTTATTCCTGCCACCTCTTTAGCATGGCTTAAGATGAACCGCCTTCTTAAGGGTGGTTCCTAGCCAGGTCATTAGGTCTCTGTATAATTACTTTGTATGTGTTTGTTTGATCCATTAAATGGGTTTTGTTTTATTTGCTGAGACAAGGTCTCACTCTGTACTCAGGGCTGACTTGGAACTCACTATGTAGGCCATACTGGCCACAGAACTCATGGTAGTCCTTCTGCCTCAGCCTCTCAAAACTGTACTACCATGTCTGGATAGAAAGTTTGACATTACTTTATTATGCATCTTTCTCTTACTCTGCAATTGACATTTTAATTTTAGAAATTCCCTGATGTTGGCCCTGTTCTCTTCCATTTGGATTTCCACTCCTGCTAAGGGAGCTTACTCACTTTCAAGCTTCATTTTTTGACAATTCCCAAGTCATGTTATTCACTGTATTTCTTTTCTGAGTCTCATGCCTCTATTTCAAAGTGCTGACAACTTCTACATTGAGCTCAAGTATAAATCTAGACTCTGCCTTCACTGGCCTTCTCTCCTCCGCCTCTGTGCTCTTCACTTCTCTGTCAAAAGCTGTTACTTAGGCCTGCCCTCTTCTTCCTTCACCTTTATACTTCAATGTGTTATGGAATATTATTTTAACTAGGAAAAAGTGTGCTACATTTGTTTCTGCTGCCTTTGTTAATAATGTAAAGATGGGTTACTTTTGTTTATCCTGCATTTGTTTAACTATGTAAAGATGTGTTGCCTTTGTTTCACCTTGCCTGCCTAAAGCATCTGATTGGTCTAATAAAAAGCTGAATGGTCAATATCTGGGCAGAATAGGGACGGGTGTGGCTGGAAGACAGATAATAAATAAGAGGAGAAATCTAGGCTTGAAAAGAAGAAGAAGAGAATGAGGGAGAAAGAAAGGGATACACCTGGGGCCAGAAATCAGGCAGCTGCCAGACAGACATACACAAGAAGCAGTGAAAGTAAGATATACAGAAGGAGGCAACATAAAAGGCCCAAGGCAAAAGGTAGATAAAGAGAAACAGGTTAATTTAAGTTAAAAGAGCTAGGCAAAAATGAGCCTAAGCTAGGCCACACATTCATAACTAGTAAATCTCCATGTCATGATTTGGGAGCTGGTTGGTAGCCCAAAAGAAAAAGCCTGCTACACCAATGCTATTGCTTCCCCTTCCTGGTGCTACTAAAATCACTTTGGTTTTTCCTGTGCCCAGGCTCTCCTCATCTCTAATGTTGTCACAACTCTTAATTTCTTGTGTTGGCCAAGCAGTTTTTACCACCAGAACTGCATCACAAAACCGTTCAGGTTGCTTTTTGCCCACTCAAAACTTCACAATGAAACTCCTACTACGTATACATCAGAATGAATAATCAGAGTTGTAGTTTAAAATTCAACAAATAAAATAATATTCAAGAGTGTATTATCACAAATAAATAGACATATAAATGAGTGAGCAAGAAGGAAACTTCCTTAGTAATGAACATGGATGACATGATGTGATTAGAGATCACCTCTGGTAACCTTTCTAATAATAATTGTTTTATGCAGGGAACAAATGGGACCCTGAGTGAGCGTGTGTCGTTGACATGAGTACAGTCATGCCACTGACCCCAGTGTCTCAGGAACCTAGGAATGGCAAGGCTTTCCTCAGATCAGGCTCAGGGAAATGGCAAGGCCTTCTGCTGGTCCATGAGAAAAATGTTGACTACAGCTTCCTCCTCTTAGGTATTTACAGCCTCATATTGCTCCCCTGAAAAGATCTCTTACCGAGATTAGCTGAACCTGCCTCCATGGTCAGCTGTAAAATAAACAAGCTGAGTTTTTAGAGGGCTGTTGTTGGCGTGCCTCCATCAGAATACATGGCTCATCTAATTCCAGCTTTTCTGTATGTGTGTTTTGTCATTTTTTCATTCTCTGTCATCCCATTTAGGTTAAGCTGAATAAGAACCACAGACATATGATAAAATTACTGGTTGAAAGTTTGGTGAGAATCGGAATATTATATAGTCCCAATAGAAGCTCATAAAAGATTTGCATTGATGACAAAGGGACATCTAGAACATCTAGACTCTGTAGTAGAGAGGCCCCACAGATAATACCCTAATCATATGTGCAAAGTCGTTATCATCTGTGGTCTAATAATGAGGTGTTCTGTTCCTCTGATATGAGGGACTGAGAGCAGGTCAAACATCCTCTAGGAATCCCCAGCACACATGTGAATTAATGCTGATAAACTTTGAGAAGCTACAGATAGAGATGCTCTTTGAGCTAAATGGCCTAGATTCTGCCAAACTGTTAAAGGTCATCAGATTGTAGATTCCAAACTAAACCAGACAAAAACATAAAGGAAAACTAAATGCAAATTATGATCCTAGATGGACTCCTATATCCTAAAACACTTCCCCAGAAAATTAGCAATTATTAATTCATTTTTTTGTACTGAACATAGCATCCTGGGCTTCACCTATGCTCTTTGAGTGCTTTGTCACAGAGTTACATTCCTAGACTGATTTGGCTATGGTTATGCAAGAGAACAACCTTGGTTTTCAACAATAAGTACTGAGTTATTGCATGATAAATGAGTCTTATACCTCTAACATACTCTCAAGTGGTTGATAAAAAATGATTACACTTGTCTACTCATCTATTCTATAGCTGTCTACAAAAATGGGGAAGCAAACAAATGTTAACTTTGTGGAATCCGGGTAAAGGGTTTATGGAACTTTTGCAGTTTTCTATAAATTTTAAATAATTTCAATATTAAAACCTTGAACAAAGATAAACCCTACAATAGCAGAATAAATTACACATTGATTTTGGAGCATCCAGTGGTCACTATTATCTGCCTAATGCAAAAATATAACTAAGGCAAATAGAGTCCTTCTACCTGCTCACTCTTTCTATTCTGCATTAATTACCACCCTGACAGCCCAGTGGACAATCAAACTCAATGTATTTGCAATAGTTTTTTTTTTATTTTATTAGTAACAATACCAATAGGAATGAAATAAACTACCTTACCTCTTTTTTTTTCTAATAAGATTTCTTATTGTTGTATGTGAATGGTTTACCCTTCTCCTTGACATATTCATTAATCACTGACATATACATAAGCTATCATAGCATATGGCATCCTAAATGCCATCTGGCTAATGGAAAATTGGCCTTCCATTTACTTTGTACAATATTGGCAAAGACATTAAATACCATATTTTCTAGGTAGAAATTGCTCATTCAATTCTTGGCTTTATTCTAAAATTTAAAGGATTTCAAAAATAATATGGATTTTCACATATCTGAATATATTTATGTGTATATATAGATGTGTTTAGGTTTCTGAAAATTCATAAGAAAAAAAAAAAACTGTCAACAGTCAACAAAGTAGTATTTGGGAAACTGCCCAAATTGGCCATCTTGCTCCTGTTTAAATCCTCCAGACAAGTCACTCCCTGTTGAGAACAGATGGCTGTCTTCCAGAGCACTGTGAGCTCACAGTGTAAGGCAAATGTTCTGCAGCAGACACAGCATTTGTGTTTTTAAAGCATTCTTTGTATATGGAGTACACAGAGAATGTTGTGTTACTCAACATCAAAAAGATGTTAAGAAGCCACTTTTAAGGAATCATGTGTGGGAGATCTTTCTCCTCACAAGGTATTGTTGTGATTGTCCTTAGAATACCAAGGGATGGATTGCTCTTGGTGGGTATTTTGGAGGGCATGATCTAAGAGCAGATCTCAGTGATCACCACTGGGAGGAGTGAGCTTCTTGCAGGTGTTACACTTCAGCTTTGAGGGTGGCTTTGGGCAGAAGCCTGGCACTGTCTGGCTGTTGATGAGAGGAGATGCTCCTGCCAGCTGCATTCAAGAGGCTACAGCTGCGGATGGGGACTTCTAGTGCATCTATAATTGAAGCTTTTCATGACTGAAGCTGAAGCTTCAAGGCTTGTCAGTCCCCAAAATGAAAGCATGAAAATGTTGCTTTGTTATTTCTATAAAACAAAGGAGCAGCTAGTTGTGAGCCTGTTCCTTGAGATTCAAGGTTTCCCCTATAAGCTGTATGATTTACAGAAGTTGTTTAACTCTTAGAACTAGGCTCAACAATGCTTCGTTATAAAAAGCCAGTTGGAAAATACTTTCTGCATCATGGGGCTGTGTCAACCACTCAGCCATGCTATTTTATTTAATATGAGAGCAACCATGGGCAATACTGACATGAATGAACATAGACAATATTCCAATAAAACTCCATCAATGAAAACTTTAATTTGAATTTCATATAGTTTTTGCATCATGAAGAACTATTTTATTTTTATTTTCTCCTTAACGATTTAAAAATGTGAAAACCATTCTTAGCTTGCACGCTGCATGGAAATAGCAGATGAACGAACTCTGATGCTCACTGCTGTGGTACCCCAATACCCTCATCCAGAAACAGACTTGAAAGGCCTCCTCTTCTTCATGTGGTGATCACTGAGGAAGTATGTGCATGATGCTGCTCAGTGCATACGTGATGTGACATTCTTACTGGGTGTATCTTCTCATCCCAGGTCAAAGCTTTTGTTTGTGAACAGCATCCAGGACATATCTGTGACTGTGCAACACAAAAATACTTTTTTAGAATTGATGTTAACAATTAGCATCATTGCTTTTAGAACACATGTCATGCACAGCTTGTGGTGATGTCTTTCTGCCACATATAAAGTCTGTCTGGGGGTCAGAGAATGGAGCTTGCACTAGCTAACCATAGAGGTCTGGAGGTCTGTACAGACAGACAGGAATTGACATAGCAGGGCAGAAATAGGATTTAAGCATGGACAAACAGGAAATCGATCTCTTCTCTGCTAGGACTCTTAAGGGGTAAGGTGTGCTGCGGCTTGCTCCTTCTCTCTGATCTCTAGCATTTCCCTTTATATCTGACTCTGGCCTTTTATTATCTAGACCAATTAAGAACTTTTTTACATATTGGTGTCCACGTAGCAAAAACATTATAGGCAGGACGGGGCAAATCGCTCCATGAGGGTCCCAGTCTAGCCCTGAGAAAGTTGCCAGCTGCCTGTTTTGAGCTCACTCAAGAAGACCACGCCTGACTCCCTGCTACTCCCTTCCATTCAGTGGTTGTTTATACAGTCCCTAAAACCTTTTTCTTTGAATGTGCTGGTTTTACCCAGATTTTATTTAGAAAAAGGGACATACTCCCAGACCCTGAGACTTCACATCGCCAGCATGTCCAATCCAGCTCACAGCCCCACACCCTGCTGTGCGCCTGCCACACCCTCAGCACACAGCTTCAGTCCTGATCAGTGATTAGCAATTACTGCACAAGGGTTGCTCTTTCTTTTTCCCTTTCTCTTTAACAATAATCTGTTAGGTTTGGTTTGTTTGAGTTTTTGCTTAGTATTCAAAGGTTGGACAACATTGGAAAAAAAATCAGACAGGAGTTTCAGAGTCCTTGGATTTGCTTTGGTGGTACACCTACCACACCTACTGGCCAAACATCACCATTGCAACTGTAAGAGGCATGGACAACTTTCTGAGGAGCTAATTTGAGGTAAGTTACTGGATATTTTTGTAATTTAAGCTAGTAAATAAATTAATTAAAATACAAATTTTTTACAGTTTGTTAACTACTGCTAAAACAATGGTAGAAAATATTACCATCCAGGGATTTAAAAATCTTTTTGCTTCTATGGATGGACTTTTAAAAGATGTACATGACTTAATTGGGATGTATACACTTTTCCGTTTTGCTATTAGCTTGGTAATTCATATCATATCCTTAAAGAAATGGTTTGTTAATAGAGCTAAGAATAAGGAACATATAGAAATGATACAGACTTTACAGACTGACAATCATAATTAGACAAACAGAATTCACAAAACGGAACATGGTAATGAACTCTTAACAGAAAAAATTAATTCCATGTCTGAGAGTATTGACAAGCATGCAGATGTTTTTGGAAGGTGATCTGCATGCCATCCAAATAATCTCTAAGGATGAGAATATTAATACGTATGTAAATGATGTGACCAAGAAACTGATGAATATAATAAAATCACTGGAAGTTTTTACTGTCCAGGGAAGTTCAGACACTCCAAGAAACAATGGTGAATAGATTACAGGCCATAGAAAACAAGTTTTTTGTTTTAATTTAAATTTGAAAAAAGCTTGTTTTACATGTCAATCCCAGTTCCCTCTCCCTCTCCTCCTCTCTTCTCCCCTCAACCCCCATTTCATCCCCTTTCTGATCTCCAGGGAAGGTGAGGCATTCAATGTCTTCAAAGTCTGTCATATTATTTGCAGCTTCAAAGTCTGTCATTTTATTTGCAGCAGGGCCTGGGCCCTCCCCTATGTCTCTAGGCTGAGAGAGTATCTCTTTATGTGGAATGGGCTCCCAAAGTCCATTCATATACTAGGGATAAATATTGATTCACTACCAGAGGCCCCAAAGACTGCCTAGTCCTCCTAACTGACACCCATGTACAGGGAGTCTGGTTCAGTCCTATGCTGGTTTCCCAGCTATCAGACTGGGGTGCATGAGCTCCCCCTTGATCAGGTCAGCTGTTTCTGTGGGTTTCTCCAGCCTGATCTTGATCCCTTTGCTCATCACTCCTCCCTCTCTGCAGCTGGATTCCAGGGATTAGGCTCAGTGTTTAGCTGTGGGTCTCTGCTTCTGCTTCCATCAGATACTGCATGAAGGCCCTAAGATGGCATATAAGGTAGTTGTCAATCTCATTATCTGGGAAGGGCATTTAAGTTAGCCTTTCCAGTATTGCTTAGATTGTTATTTGGGATCATCCATGTAGATAATCTGGACATTTCCCTAGTGCCAGATTTCTGTTTAAACCTATAATGGCTCCCTCCATTATGGTATCTATATTCTTGCTCTCCTCTATTCTTCCCCTGACTCAATCTTCCTGCTTCCTCATGCCCACCTCTCTCCTCCTCCTTCTCCCCTTTTCTTTCTCCTAACCCCCCCCCATGCTCCGAATTTGCTCAGGAGATCTTATCCCTTTCCCCTCTCTGGGGGACCATGTATGTCTCTCTTAGGGTCTCTCTGTATCCTGGCTTCTCTGGTGGTGTGGATTGTTGGCTGGTAATCCTTTGCTCTCTGTCTAGAATCCATATATGAGTGAGTACATACCATGTTTGTTTTTTTGTGACTAGGTTGCCTCACTCAGATTAGTTTCTTCTAGTTTCATCCATTTGCCTCCAGATTTCAAGATTCCATTGCTTTTTACTGCTGAGTACTACTCTATTGTATAAATGTACCACATTTTCTCTATCCATTCTTCAGTTGATGGGCATTTAGGTTGCTTCCAAGTTCTGGCTATTACAAATAATGTTGCTATGAACGTAGTTGAACAGATGTCCTTGTGTGAATGTGCATATTTTGGGTATATGCCTAAGAGTGGAATTACTTGATCTTGTGGTAGACTCATTCCCATTTTCCTGAGGAACCACCATACTGATTTCCTAAGTGGCTGTAAGAGTTCTTACTCCCACCAGCATTGGAGGAGTGTTCCCCTTTCTCCATACCCTCTCCAGCATAAACTGTCTTTGGTGTTTTTTGATTTTAGCCATTTTGACAGTAGTAAGATGGTATCTCAGAGTTGTTTTGATTTCCCTGATGGCTAAGGATGTTGAGCACTTTCTTAAGTGTTTTTCAGCCATTTTAGATTCCTCTGTTGAGAATTCTCTATTTAGTTCTGTATCCTACTTTTTAATTGGATTATTTGGCGTTTTAGTAACTAGCTTCTTGAGTTCTTTGTATATTTTGGAAATCAGCCCTCTGTCATATGTGGGCTTGGTGAATATCTTTTTCCATTCGGTGGACTGCCATTTTGTGCTGTTGATGATGTCCTTTGCCTTACAGAAACTCCTCAGTTTCAGGAGGTCTCATTTATTTATTGTTGGTTTCAATGCCTGTGCTATTGGTGCTATGTTCAGGAAGCTGTCTCCTGTACCAATTTGTGCAAGGGTACCTTCCGCTTTCTCTTCTAGGAAGTTAAGTGTGGCTGGGTTTATGTTGAAGTCTTTGATCCATTTGGACTTAAGTTTTGTGCATGGCTATAGATATGGATCTATCTGTAGTCTTCTACACACCAATATCCAATTATGCCAGCACCATTTGTTGAAGATGATTTCTTTTTTTCCATTGTATAATTTTAGCTTCTTTGTAAAAAAAAATCAGGTGTTCATAGTTGTATGGGTATCAGGATTTTCAATTCGATTCCATTTGTCTACCTGTCTATTTTTGCACTAATACCAAGCTGTTTTCATTACTATAGCTCTATATTAGAGCTTGATGTCAGGGATGGTGATGCCTCTGGAAGTTCCTTTATCATACAGGGATGTTTTGTTTATACTGGGTCTTTTGTTTTTCCATATAAAGTTGAAGATTGCTCTTTCAAGGTCTGTGAAGAATTGTGCTGGGATTGCATTGAATCTGTAGATTGCTTTTGGCAAGATTGTCATTTTTACTATGTTGATCATACTTATCTAAGAGCATGGGAGATCTTTCCATTTTCTGGTATCTTTTTTAATTTCTTTCTTTAAAGACTCAAAGTTCTTATTATATATGTCTTTCACTTGTTTGGTTGGAGTTAGCCCAAGATATTTTATATTGTTTGTGGCTATTGTAAAGGGTGATGTTTCTATGATTTCTTTCTCAGCCCCTTTATTCTCTGTATATAGTAGGGCTACTGATTTATTTGAGTTAATGTTGTATTCTGTCACTTTGCTGAATGTGTTTATTAGCTGGAGGAGTTCCTTGGTAGAGATTTTCGGATCACTTAGGTAAACTATCATACCATCTGCAAATAGTGACAGTTTGACTTCTTCCTTTCCAATATGTATCTCTTTGATCTCCTTTTGTTTTCTTATTGCTCTAGCTAGAACTTTAAGAACAATATTGAAAAGATATGGAGAGATTGGACAGCCTCGTTTGGTTCCTGATTTTAGAGGAATCACATTGAGTTTCTCTCCATTTAGTTTGATGTTGGCTGTTAGTTTGCTGTCTATTACTTTTATTATGTCTAGATATGTTCCTGTTATCCCTAACCTCTTCAAGACCTTTATCATGAAGGTGTTGGATTTTGTCAAAGGCTTTTTCAGCATCTAGTGAGATGATCATGTGGTTTTTCTTTTTCAGTTTGTTTATATGGTAGATTACATTGATGGATTTTATATGTTGAACCATCCCTGTATCCCTGAGATGAAACCTACATGATCATGATGAACGATTTTTCTGATAAGTTCTTGGATTCAATTTGCCAGTATTTTATTGAGTATTTTTGCATGAATGTTCATGAGGGATATTGGTCTGTAGTTCTCTTTCTTAGTTGTGTCTTTGTGTGGCTTGGGCACCAAGGTAATTGTATCCTTGTAAAAAGAGTTTGGCAATGAACCTTCTGCTTCTATTGTGTGAAATACTTTGAGGAGTATTGATATTAACTGTTCTTTGCATTTCTGGTAGAATTCTGCACTGGAAACCATCAGGCCCTGTGCTTTTTTTGGTTGGGAGGATTTGATGATTGCTTCTATTTCATTAGTGGTTATAGGTGTATTTAAATTGCTAATCTGTTCTTGCTTTAATTTTGGTAAGTGATACCTATCTAGAATATTGTTCAATTCCTTTAAATTTTCCAATTTTTTAGAGTACAGGGTTTCAAATTATGACCTGAAGATTCTCTGGATGTCCTCAGTGTCAGTTGTTATGTCCCCCTTTTCATTTCTGATTTTGTTAATTTTCACGTTTTCTCTGCCTTTTGGTTAGTATGGATAAAAGTTTGTCTATCTTGTTGCTTTTCTCAAAAAACCAACTCTTTGTTACATTGATTGTTTGTATTGTTTCCCTAGTTTCTACTCTGTTGATTTTAGCCCTCAATTTGATTATTTCCTGGTGTCTACTCCTCCAGGATGAGTTTGCTTCTTTTTGTTCTAGAACTTTCAGTTGTACTGTTAATTCTCTTGTGTGACTATTCTCCAGTTTCTTCATGTGGGCACTTAGGGCTATGAACTTTTCTTTTAGCATTGTTTTCAAAGTGTCCCGTAAGTTTGGGTATGTTGTGTCTTCATTCTCATTGAATTCTAAGAAGTCTTAAATTTCTTTCTTTATTTCTTCCTTGACCCAGGAACAGTGCAATTGCACATTGTTCAACTTCCATGAGTTTGTAAGGTTTCTGCTGGTCTGATAAGATACCGGGTTGTTTTCTGATTTTTTTTTTTTTTGTACCTATTGAGGTGTGCTATATTGCCGAGTATGTGGTCAATTTTAGAGAAGGTTCCATGTGGAGCTAAAAATAAGTTATATTCTTTTGTGTTTGGATGGAATGTTCTATAGATGTCTGTTAAACCCAATTGGGTCATAACTTCTGTTAATTCCTTTGTTTAATGTTAAGTTTCTGTCTGGTGGTCCTTCTAGTGTTGAGGGCGGAGTATTGAAATCTCCCACTATAAGTGTGTGAGGTTTTATGTGTGATTTGAGTTTTATTAATGTTTCTTTTATGAATGTGGGTGCCTTTGTATTGGGGCATAGATGTTCAGAATTCAGACTTCATCTTGATGGCTTTCTCTTGTGATTAATAAGAAAGAACCTTCATCTCTTTTGATTGATTTTAGTTTAAAGTCTAATTTGTTAAATATTAGGATTGCCACACCCACTTGTTTCTTGGGTCCATTTGATTGGAAAATCTTTTCCCAACCCTTAACTCTGAGGTAATGTCTGTCTTTGAAGTTGAAGTATGTTTCTTTTATGCAGCAGAAGGATGGATTCTGTCTTCGTGTCCATTCTGTTAGCCTTTGTCTTTTTATAGGTGAGTTAAGACCCTTAATATTGAGGGATATTAATGATCATTGATTGTTAATTCTTGTTTGTTTTGGATTTGTTGTTGGCAGTATTGTGTGTGCATTTCCCCCTTTTTTCTTTTGGCTGTTGGTAAAGTGGGTTTATTTATTGCCTATGTTTTTGTGGGTGTAGTTAACTTCCTTGGGTTGGAGTTTTCCTTCCAGACCTTCCTATAGGGCTGTATTAGTTGATATGTATTGTTTAAAACTTGTTTTGTCATGGAGTACCTTGGTTTCTCCATATTGGAGAGAGGAGACCAAAGACCTTGAACATCAAAGCAATATTAAAAGTTACGAGGCTTCCCAAGGTCAAATTCTTGGTGAAGGTCCTTATGTAGATGCAAATACTCAAGCAACATACAATGAACACATCTTGTCCTTACGCTGTACAGTAGTCTTGAATGCTTGAGACAAGATTTAAAAACTGAGGAAAAGAGTTGAATAATATATTAAGGTTATACAAGGCCCAAAATAATCTTTTAGTAACTTTTTATAAACATTTACTAAAGCGGTGCAAATAGGGATAGCAGACCCAGAAGCTAGATGAATACTCATTGAATCTCTAGCTTTTTAAAGTGCTGATTCACAATGCAAAAAGGTGCTTGGACCCTTAACAATCAGATCAGCATCAATGGATGCGGCAAAGGCCGACACTAATCAACAAGAGACAAACAAGGCAACCCTTCAACATTGGGAAATGTTGGGGGCCTCTTGAAGGCCCCTATGTCAAATTTGGTCCAATCATTCCCAGTCACGTTGGAACACTTTCCTCCCCAGAACAATTAGGAAATCCAGTGGCTACTGTTAAAAAAAAAAAATGGTACTGATATGGATCATAGAATAATTTTGGAGAATGAATCAAAAATTCAAGAAGGAAACAGAAAACATATATTTTGGCAGACTGCAATAAATGACCAAAGACTAAAACTAAAAGTACAAATCAATAATGTTATGCTTGAAAGATTACTGGACATATGTGCGGACATCACCATTATCACTGCAAAATCTTGGCATCCTAGTTGGCCTCTTCAGGAGGTAGGTGTTCAGTTTTTAAGGATTGAAACCCTATCTCATGTAAAACAAAGCATGACATAAGTTGAATGTATAGGGCCAGAAGGACAAAGAGGAAGGCTGAGGTCATATGTGGCTAATAAAGCAGTAAATATATGGGGTTGTGATCTTTTGCAGCAATTTAATACCCAAATTAACATTCCTCCAGTATCAAAAATGAACCATAAACCAACTCATGTTTATGGAAAAGGTGTTATAAGGCACTATATAAAACAGACACTGACTACCCAGGCTGTACAAAAAGAATAAAACAAGTGTTGGATTCATAGACGGACCAAAAGTCCTACCCTTGAAATGGTTAACCGACAATCCTGTCTGGGTGGCACAATGGCCTATAACTTCAGAGAAGCTAGAGACTCTAGAACAGCTGGTTCAGGAACAGCTAAATGCTGGACATATTGAAAAATCTACCAGCCCTTGGAATTCTCCTGTATTTGTTATTAAAAAGAAATCAGGAAAGTTGAGAATGCTTACAAACCTGAGAGCCAATAATAAAGTATTTCTGCCAATGGACTCCCTACAGCCTGTAATGCTGGTCCCTTCTTTATTACCTAAAGATTGGCCTATTATAGTTATTGACTTAAAAGATTGTTTCTTTACTATACCTTCACAAGAAAAATATAGGGAAAAGTTTACCTTCATTGTGCCTACTTACAATAATTGACAACCTACTTAAAGATATCAGTGGAAGGTTTTCCCACAGGGAATGTTAAATAACCCAACCCTGTACCAATATTTTGTACAGCAGCTGTTTGAAATAATTTTTAAACAGTTTCCTCAATCTATAATTTACCTTTACATGGTTCATATTTTATTATCTGATAATTTAGAAAGAATTTTGAAGAAGTAAAGAAAATTTTGCCTGGCTGGGAATTACAAATTGCTCCTGAAAAAATACAAAAAGGAGATTCTATTAATTATTTAGGCTATAAAATAAGTTTACAAAACTTAGACCCCAAAAGGTGCAAATTAGGAGAGATCAATTGCAGACTCTTAATGACTTTCAGAGATTGTGAGGAGACATTTCCCATCTACAGCACATTATTGGGATAAAACCTGATCAGATGATTCATTTAAACAAAACTTTAGATGGAGGCAAGGATTTAAATAGTCCCAGCTGAATTAACACCTGAAACTGAGAAAGAATTGGCATTGGTGGAAGCAAATTCCAGATGGCACATGTGGATTGTGTGGATCCAAACTTAAGTGCATTCTAGTCATATTACCCTCTAAGCACTCCCCTACAGGAATTTAAATGCAGAGCAAAAATGTTATCTTAGACTGGATCTTTTTACCACATAAACCAAATAAGACATTAAAAACTTATGTGGAAAAGATCTCTAAGTTGATTCTAAAAGGAAAATTGAGACTTCATCAATTAGCAGGAATAGTTCCAGCAAAGATTTAGTACCTTTTACTAAGGATAATTGAAAAATTATGAAAATGAACACTAAGAAAGAGCTTGTAGTAATTTTTTGTGGGGGAGAGGTCAACAACAATTATCCCAAAAGCAAGAGAATTCAACTCATAAAGAAGACTGACTGGATCCTTCCTCGCATTGGGAGGGAAACACCAATAACTGGAGCCCCTACATTCTTTACAGATGCAAATAAATCAGGAAAGGCAGGATAAATATCAGAAAATTTAAGTAAAATGAATCTAAGTCCTTATAATTCTGCCCAAAAGTCAGAATTACATGCTATTCTCATGGTGTTAATGGATCATAAAGGACCTCTCAACATAGTTACTGAGTCAAAATATGCAGAAAGAGTTACGTATTGAAACTGCTGAATTTAAACTAGATTATACAGAATTGACTTTATTATTTTTTAAATTACAAGACATAATCAAGAATAGGAATCATCCCAATCCTATACGGGTCTGCCAGGCCTTACAGCACAAGGTAATGATGAGATTGATCAACTATTGATAGAAAATGTGCTTGAAGGCATAAGAATTTCACAAAAACAACATGTCAATAGCAAAGGCTTGAAAAAAGACTTTTCCATCACTTGGCAACAAGCCAAGTAAGTTATAAGGAAATGTCCTACTTGTTTTTTTTTTTTTTTTTTTTTTTTTTTAACAACCAAATTCTACTACCTGCAGGAAATAACCCAAAAGGCCCACAAAGGAATGAAATTTGGCAGATGGAAGTGTTCTATTTTGTAGAATTTGGAAAGTTAAAAATATGATTACCACGCCATTCAGGTTTTCAATGGGCAACTGTTTTGAATTCAGAAAAGGCTGACTCGGTAATTACACATTTGCTAGAAGTTATGGCCATCATGGGTATATCTGCACAAATAAAGACAGACAATGATCCATCATATGTCTCTAAGAAAATGAAACAGAGTTTTCTTATTATAATATAAAACATATTATAGGCATACCACATAATCCTACAGAGAAGGCAGTTATAGAAAGATCAAATAAAACTCTAACAGATATGCTAAATAAACAAGGGATAACAAAGAACCCCTAAAATAGATTGCATAGTGCTTTATTAACTTTGAATTTTCTGAATGCAAATGAGAAACGATCAGCAGCTGCAGAGAGTCATTGGATAATAGAGAAAACTACAGAATTAAACCAACCAGTGTATTTCAAAATGTGTTGACCTTTGAATGGAAACTGGGATATGTGTTGCATTGGGGAAGGGGTTTTGCTTTTGTTTCCACTGGTTAAGAAGAAAATATAGATACCATCAAAATTAATAAAGATTCGTTTCAAACAAGATACCTCTTAACTAGAAGAGAAGATAATTCATAAAGCAGCATGGGTGTTTAATCTAAACTAGCTTTTAATACTAACAAATGATTTTCATTTGAACAGATATACTTTGCCAAGGAGAACTTCCCCAAAATTTAGGGTTGGGGAATGGTTTTATTTTTGTCTTTCCAGGAAAGTGAAAGGTGTCTAGCTAAGGATCCAGAGACCACTGTACATATGAGACAACTGGAGAAAATAGACAAAATATCTAGAAAAATTGTCCCAAGAATATGAGTAAATTGGCCTATTGGTATATCATATTTATAACAGGGTAAAATTTCATAAATCTTCCCAAATGTTTATTTCTTATTTCTATACAGACTATGACTAACAGCAACCTTTGAAGTCTCCAAAAGGAAGATGGGGCTCCCCAATGACAATTTCACCTGGACTATCACAATACCATTACACTGAACAACACCAACTAAAGATTAGCTTTGGACTACAACATGCTTATAACAATTTTGAGGTGACTTCTTGAGATGATCCAGCTTCACAGACTACTTAAGCCAGCATTTGAAAGAAACCTTATACTGGCCCATTATACAGAGACTGAACAACAAATGATACAGCTTGAAAATTAATCAAAAATTTGCTTTGCAGGATCCCCTAAAGATGTCATTGCCCACAGACAGCAGGAAGTAACTTTAAAAACATGACACCTACATTCCAAAGATGTGGGGTGGGTGGTTTTTGGTAACTCATTGGGTTATGGTTATTTGTCATTGTTTAGGGGGATTGGTTATAAAATGGTGTTGCTTATGAGCAGGAAGAAAGTTGAACAAAGAGGATTATATTCATTTTTTTTTTTTTGGAAAAAAAAGAGAAATCCAGATATGATAGGATTAAAAGGGTAGAATACTAAATCTACTATGGAAATAATAAAGGTAGGATATAGAGATTTTTAGATGTAAAGGTAGATTATTGAATCTACTATTAGCTTTAAATATTTTACATTGGATTGGACTTCTGTATATATTTATATGAATGTTGTATATGATACAAAATTGAAATTAATTTTGATAAAACTTACTGTACATTCTAATACACAAGGTATTGTATCTATATCGCTCATTTAACTATGTTAAGCAAATTTCTAGCCCTTAAAAGTTATTATTATCAACTATATAATATAATAAGGAAATGTAGTTTAGTAATTAGTCAACTATAACAATGATACTTGAAGTTACTTTAGGTATTTTTTCAGGGTCAAACTGATACATTAGAAAGATGGGTCATCTTCAAACACTTCAGTCCAGTCCTTCAGATATCCTGGTTCACAAAAATATCTGTCAGATATGTTAGGCCTATAGGCTAAAGATGGATGCTCCAACATTGCAGAGCAATCTTGGGTGACTGTCCAGGCAGCCAGCTATTTCATTTCTCACATGTTTTTGGAAGTTGCTTGCTCGCACTTCCTGTTTACTTAGTTAATATTATTTTTTTCTTGGGTCACTGAGGGAATTGAAGACTAAATAGTATAGTTATAATTTTTCTTGTTTACCAAAATCAGTAAAGAAACTCACTATACATATATTAAGTGTAATAGGTTTGAAAGACATTAAAAGATAACTTGATGTGCAGATTAGAGTAGAAATTAGGTGCAAAACTTGGTACTCATCAAGAAAGAATAGATAATGGAGTATTTTCTCAGAATTTGTCATATTCTTATGGACTAGACATTGTTATGGTCATGTATATATTGTATCTAGTTATTGTACTTATTGTACATAGTTTTTCTCATATTAGTTATAACTGTTCTTTAAATTTTAGACACAAAAGGGAGAAATGTGGTGATAGCTTTCTTGAACAAATAAAGCCTGTTGAGCTTGCCACTAGCTAACCATAAAGGTCTGGAGATTTGTACAGACAAATAGGAAGTGACATAGCTGGGCAGAAAGAGGATATAAGCAAGAACAAAAAAGGAAATAGCTCTCTGCTGAGACACTTAGGGGGTAAGGTGTGCTGTGGCTTGCTCCTCTCTGATCTCTCAGCATTTCCTTCTACTCTCTGGCTCTGACCTTTAATAAAATAGATAATAATCTAGACCAATTAAGAACTACATTTGCAACAGCTGACAATTATGAGAAAAGATGGTTCATATAAAATAAGTCAAATTTTGGTGAGTCTGTTGATAGAAATGTGAAAGAAAACATCTGCTTTCACATCATATCTTAGATAAAAGGACAGACCTCCTGAAAGATTCATACCATAGATCAGAAATTTCTTCCTGGAAGATAATATGTAAAGACCACTTTCAGGTCCTAAAGCTAAAATCATAAGTTCTCCAAAGGGCTGGTTCACTTAAGCTCAAAACAACAAAGAAGGTGGGTATTACTATTAGCACCATTTTCATATGACACAATGGAAGAACAGAGAAGTTAAATGATAGCATTGGGCCCTGCTCTGGTTTGAATGTGTTTTCTGTTGATGCACTAGTATAAGAAGAACCACCTGTGACAGGTGACCTGGCCATGTGACTGTTTATTCTTTGTCAGTGAGAGCCCTTTGGTCAGCTTCACCTTCCCCCTCCTGCCAAGTGAAGGCATGGCAAGGGGCCTTCACTGTGGAGTGGTACATTGATGCTAGACTTCTTGTTCTCTAGAACTGGAGAAAAAATTCTGTGCTGTATAATTACTCTGTCTATGAGGTTTTGTCATAGCAACACAATGGTTGAGGATAAATGCTTTGGATGGTAAATGAAGGCTTACACCAATGTATCCAGTTCCACCATCCAGGCTTTCATCTCCACACCCACAGCATAGAGATAGATGATCTCTCCTAGGTGGGTAACTTTGCTCTGCCACAGCATCCTTATCACTGATGTGTGCTCCCTTCAGCAGGATACATAGCCTGCTCAGCTAGCTGCACACCTTTGGCAGATCACATATGTGCTTGATAGTTTGTCTAGGTAGATGAAGGAAGTAAAATCACATATAGTACTAGGAAAATGAGCTTTGCTGAAGTGCAAGAATTATGGAGCCCTGCAATTAGAGGAATATTATGGAGGGTCCTGAGGGCAAACCAAGAGAGCTATAAACCAAGCAGGTATGGTGCCTATGCCTGAACTCATAGCACTGAAGAGGTGAGGACAAGAGGCTACACACGTTTAAGGCTGGTTTAGGATTAAAGTGATACTGTCTCAAACACACACACACACACACACACACACACACACACACACACACACACACACACAATGCAGACATACTTTACATTGATAATTGCCTGCATGGACTCTAGTGACAAATAGCTCTTGTTAAGTGGAGAAGTACTTTATTGTTCTCAATGGCATACCATTTTGAGAAGAAGAGGGTTGTTATCATAGATGTGGAAGGCCAAGAGGGCAAAACCTGGCTCTGCCTGGCAAGCAGATGGTAGGGTCACCTCAGTCATCAGATTACATAACCCAGTCACCTGCCATCCCTGTTCAAGGACATCCTGAGCCTAGCCTAGGGGCTACATTACAAGAAAGAATGAAAAATCATAATTGATTCTCTGGTCTGCATGATAGCAAATTGAGAGCAGATGCAATGAGATTACCATTTTTCTGTGGGGACCTCTCACTCTCCAAGGGTCAGGCTGTTTGTGAAGCTGAGAGAGGTCCTTACATCTCAAGCCACAGGGAGTTTTTGCCTAAAGTGAGATTTACCATCTCTGAAGGGAGTGTGGATCTAAAGAGTAGAAATTGAGCTTGAATGTTGATTTTTATGGAAGTTGGATATAAAGTAAGTCTACATCCCTAAGTGCAGCCAAAGAGAAAAGGGAGAAAAAAGGGGAGAACAGAAGATGGAAAGAAAGGGGAAGAGGAGGGGAAGAGAGCAGACAGAAAAGGAGTTTGCATATCCTTTGTGTTGCCTGTTAACACTTCTTATTGATATGATGACCCAGTTGATATGATGACCCAGGGGAGCCAGGTCCCACTAATGAGACAGGGCATGGGCTTCCCATGACAATGGAGAGTTGAAAGACAGAAAAACCTGGAAGTATTCACTTCTGTATGCTCCTACCTCAGGCAGGCAAAAAGGGACACACCCTAAAGACACAAGAAGCTGGTATTGTGGTACATAGTGCCAGCACTCAGGGCAGAGAGACAACATTGGTGGGTGTTTGAGAATAGCCTGATCTGTGTACTGAGTTCTAGGACAGGACTACAGAGGGGGAAAAAAAATCGGGGGTGGTTAGAGACAGAGAAAGAAAGAGAAGGGGCAAGGGTAGGGAAGAGGAGATAGATTAGATAGAAGATAGATAGGTAGATAGATA
Organism: Phodopus roborovskii; assembly: GCF_943737965.1. Taxonomy (NCBI): domain Eukaryota; kingdom Metazoa; phylum Chordata; class Mammalia; order Rodentia; family Cricetidae; genus Phodopus; species Phodopus roborovskii. Next base: position 1,968,605 of record NW_026126433.1, read on the forward strand.
GATAGATAGATAGATAGATAGATAGATAGATAGATAAGGAACTATATATGCATTTCTTCTTAAAGGCTAAGAAGAAATAATGGATAGCTAGGCTGACATGAATTGCACCTTGTGAAATTGCTGCTGTTCTGGGTGCTGGTAATCGTTGAACTTGGGCAGTCAAGTATGCAGGTTTGGGGTAGGTTTAGGCTATGAGTAACATTCCTAGCTGTTGAGGAGACAGGGTGCAATTTGGCCAAGGCATGAAGAGACCAGCTCAGCCATGGAGATATGCTGACCTTATCCACTTATAATAGGCTTTGCTCAAGTCTTCCCTTTGGTATTGGTAAACACTATGTCCTTCCAGGCTTTACAGCTACCAGAAAATACCTCCTAGAATGACATCTATCAGAGGAATAATTGTGGCTTCTAAGCACAGGAGTGGAGTAAATGATTGGCTAACACAAATAGGATAAAATTATACTTGAGGGAAAGACAAACTGGAAGCAGCACATTTTAAAAGGCTGATTTAGCTATCAAGAATAAGACCTAAATAGGTCTTAGTCTATTATAATTTAGAGAAGAAATGGCTTGAGATGGACTAGAAAAGAAATTTGCTTTAGAATAGACAGAGGAAAAAAAAAGGCAAAATTGATTTAATGGATTAGGAATACCAGAAAGACAGCTCATTCTGAGGACATGGGAGTTCACAGGATTTCAGTTCAGTTTGAACAATTAAGAGTTTGGAACATCAGACCACACATCTGCTCTTTGGTTTAGGTCTCTGGAGAGAAATGCTGTAGGAAGCTCTCGAGTCTGTATTTATTCAGGTGTTTTGACTGTGAACCAGAAATTGAAACTTGAAGCCTGTAGTAGTCCTAATTCCTGATTTATATACAAGTTTATTTTATTTATTTATTTTTTTTTGGCAAAAAATGCTGCTTTTAAATTTGGATTTGAATGCTTCTTGTTGTGCATATTTTCACCAGTAAATCATAGCTAACAGAACTTGTGTGTTCAGCACTGTTAAGACATTGGCCCTGTCATGGAGGCTGCTGTGTGACACGGTGAGTCACGCAGTAACTCCTTTGTCCATATGGCTTCCGGATGAGATTTTTAAATATTTCTCTCTCTTTCCCCCCCCTCTTCCCCCGCCTCTTTCAAATCTTGTTTTGTCTGGGGGGAGGTTCAGGGGCGGAGGACAGATGTAAAGGGATCAAAGTGCATGATGTGGAAGACACACAGAATAAATGTGATGGAACTTAAAAAGCCGTAGGCCCTGAAGGGAAGAGAAAGTGTAGCCATGCGTCGGTATTAAGGTTATGAGCTCTGCCCTCAGGGTTGCCTGCCTGGGACTTCTTACCCAGCTGTTCAGGCTATATAGCCTTTCTCACCAGTTATTTAAGCTCTAACCCAGGGCACTGGGAATGCTGCCTAATGTGAAACAGTTATAAGTGTGCTCTGTTAGTATCTGCTAGCCCACCAAAGAGGGGAGAGAACCCAGCACCAACTTTTACATTACAAGGGGCTTAGATTATAGGAGGTTGGTCAAATTGCTTTGCTGATGAAGTGCTAGTCACACAATCCTGAGGACCTGAGTTCAATCTCCAGGACCAACCTAAAAATCACAATGTGGAGGTCACACTTGTGTTCCCAGGATAGGGGAGATAGGGAGAACCTGTCGGTGCTGGAAAGCCTTTCTAGTCTAATCAGTGAGCTCCAGGTTTCATGAGAGAGCCCGTCTCAAAAATTAGCCAGGAGATGCAATCAAGGAAGACATGTGATGTTAATGCTGGCTCCACACACTTGTGCATCTGCACCTGTGCTGTGAACACGCACATGCCCATGCACACACAGAGTTTTCCTGAGGGGCTGACAAGAACATGGGCAGGAGGGAAGTGCACCCATGTCTTGAGGGCGGCTGGTGGGGAGAGGGTCTACAGGACACTCACCAGTGCCCTGCTTTTGGGAGGAAGGTATTTCCCTCTACCCTCTTAGGATGACCTACTGGGATCCAGCAAAACAAAATAACATAAGAAAGGTTAGCAAGACAATCAGGGAATTTAATTATGGAAAAAACAAGATTTCACAGAAAGATGGAACTCAGGAAGTGGTAGGATTTGGGCCTCTATATCAGTTTAATAGAAGAAAACAGCAGAACACTTATGGAAAGACAGATGACTTCCAAGAAAAGTAAATGGGCCCTCAGGAGACTAGAGGTAGGATAGCTTCGTGACAATGTCTGTTTAGGTCACTGGTGATAATAATAAATCTTCCTGATTAAATTCCCCAAGGAAAAGGTTCTGACAGGTGACTTCTGTCATATGAGGGAGTTCAGAGAAAAAGCCCATTTTCAAATGCCTTTGGGTCAAAATTATTTTCACACCATCAGAATATCTGCTAGACATCTCCTCTTTCATTTTATTGAAAATTTTAAAACTGTTAAAGAAGTAACTCTGGGACTGAAGATGTGGTTCAGTTGCTAGAGTGCTTGCCTAACACAAATAAAGGCCCAAGTTCAATTCCCAGCACAGCATAAACAAGGCATGGTGGTTCGTGCCTGGAACCCAGGATTTGGAAGGTAGAGGCAGGAGGATCAGAAGGTCAAGGTTGTTCTCAGATACATACACATAGCAAGTCTGAGGCCAACCTGGGACATACAGACCTTGTGCAAATAAATAAATAAATATGAAAAAACAAACAAGCAAATGGGAGATAAATAAATATTATTTCTAAAAGACTGGAACCTTACCCTTTCCAGCTGTTCCTACGGGGAGCTAGCTCACTAATAAATGGTCCCTAAACTAAGTTCAGGATAATTGCAACTTGAAAGGAAGCTAAGCAGATACAATTTGCCCTATTCTCACCTGTAGTCTCTGAATCCTCCTATGGATATGGCAGACAGATGCTACCTGATGAAGAAAAGAGGAGCAGTGAGATGAGATGCGAAGGCGTCCAGCTGAAAGGGCCATGCATGGAACTCTGTGTGCTGGCAGGTGGAGCCACTGACCTCCAGGTCCACCTGGGGCCTTCTGTGTTTTGGTACTTGCAAGAGTTGCACACCTGCCAGGTTTTCTTTAGGGGCTCCCTCCCCCTCTTTTCTTCCCACCCAGCAGAACTGCCCACACTTCCAGGTCTCTGTCAAACCCTCCTCCTCACAATAGCAGTTGGCCCCAAACCCTTGAGGGTCTGCCACTTATAAACTTGTCTCTAAACAAGTGAAGCCAAGCTCTCAATGAGAACTGAGGTCACAGCTGTAAATAAGGCAGTTTGGGGAGTAGGAGAAGACTCTGTGTGTGTGTGTGTTTAAGTTGAAAACCCTTTTGTAAACTATATTTAAAATAATAAACTCAGATCCTGCACAGGAGGTCACAGGAGAGGTCGAGCACAGTGTCTCAGTCCCCATGGTAAGACGTGGTGTGGTCCTTCCTGTATTCTGTTGACTTTGGACAGGCTGCTGATTCTCAGCAGACCACTGCCTTCCCAAGCAACCAAGGAGGGAGAAAAGTGACCAGACACGTCCACAGTGTGAGAGAACTCAGCAAGAGTCTTGTCCCCTGGGTGTGACTCTGCAAGCAGTTCACATTTTTCTCATGGTTTAGGAAATAAGCAGACACATCGTGTTTGTCTCCTCGGTAATATTCTAACATCATAGGAAATGGAAAGTTGGAAATACATAATTTAAAACCTGTCTGTAACTTTCAGGGTCAGGGGGTGGGAATTTGGGGGGGAGCTCATTCAGATATTTCATTCTACCTGGGTAAGATAATCAAGTGAGCTTAACTGGCCTAACAGGTATAATATTTATACTATATCTCACTGAAATGGGGGGGGGGTGAGGGGTCCATGCATCCAGGGCTAGCCTCAACCTCATTATGTACCAGATAAGGTTCTTGAACCATCTGTTCTTTATCCATCTTCCATGGGAGCATGGCATAAGACCACACCAAGTTTTGTGTGGTGCTGAAGATGAAACCCAGGGCTTTGTGCATGCCATGCAAACATTCTACCAGCTGAGCCTGAGCCACATCTCCAGCCTTGCTTATTGTTATTTTGAATTGATAATAATTGATCCCAGGGTCTTGCACTTAGCAACCCCTGACCTTCTATCCAGCCCAGCCCATATAGGTTCTGTTTAATAAAGGTCTTAGATTTAAAAAACAACAACAAAAAACAAAACAAAACAAACTCTCATAGTTCACATCTGAAGCCATTTCCCTGTTTTCTTATTATGGCTAATGCTCCATCAAGGTCAGGCTGAAATATCAAATTAGTTCCACGTGGTGGGGAGAATCAAATGAGAGGAGTCTGTTCTTGTCAGCATATTTAGAGATCCAATCTCATTCTACTTGAACAAAATGCCACTTAGAGAAATTTATGGCATGAGTCGTATGTCCCGAACATGGATACATGCACAAACAGATTAAGTGGAAATGAGGTAGGGAGAAAAGATTTGAGCAAGATGCACATAGATTATTAAATAACATTTTTATGTTGTTAATTGTCATCACTTTCATTTTGTTTATTTCTACCCATCTATACTATTCTTTAGAAATGTCCATGGATTTTAGATGTTTGATTCATGAGGATGGAAATTCTATTTGTTTGTAATAGGAATAATAAAAAACCCTGAGGTAGATATTGGGGTTCAAGCTGAAGACCAGAAAAACAAAGCAGCCAGCTCTTATCTCTAACAAGGCTGAAATGGAGATCCTGTCTTCCCTGTGTCTGGGAATTGACTCTCCCATGAGACACTTTGCTTCTTCCTTATATATGTCTCTAGTGCTGGGATAAAGATGTGATCTCTGTTACTCTTTTACCTTGATTCAAGGGTGGCCTTGAACTCACAGAGATAACCTGCCTCTGTCTCCTAAGTCCTAGGATTAAAGGTGTGAGCCACCACTGCCCAGCTTCTATAGGTAACTAATGTGGCTGGCTTTGCAATCTGTTCTCCAATGACCTTATTAGATCATAAAGAATATATCACCATATTATCACATGTTTCAACATTTTGCTTCTAAAGGAAAGTATATTTAGTATACTTTCTAGTATTGTTAGTATAGACAGCTGTTTGTCAAAGCAATATTTTTTGGTGCATTTATTTGGTATTCTTATTTGGTATATTATTTAATATTTGGTATATTTATTTATTTTCTATGCATTTGTGTATATGTGTATGTTCATTAGTGCCATGGTACATATGTGGAGATCAAAGGACAACCTTGCTGGAGTCAGTATTTTACTTCTACCATGTGGGTCCCAGCGATCAAACTCAAGTCATCTAGTTTGGTTGTAAGCACCTTTACCTGCTGAACCATTTCTCTGAATCAAAATAATTTACCACCTCCCCCCACCCCCACCCAAACACAACTTTACCTGCCCTCCAAGACAGGAAAAGCCAGAATTCTCTCTTGAATTCTTCATGAAGAGATTGAGAGAGGTGTGACCATCATGACACCATGACACATAAGCCCTCTGCCTCAGCAGAAAGGCTGGGGCTTGAGGGAAGGTGATCCTAAGAAAGTCTTAGGAAATCTTGGATCCCCACATCACACCCCTCTGTCTCCTAGACAGTGTGTTAGCATCCTACTGTGTCTTGTTGCTATTATAGCCAATTGCCACAACTTGCTGGCAATTCGAATAACAGATAGTCATTGCCATATGGTCCTAGAGGCTAGAGATCTGAAAAGATCTCATTTGGATATGAGGTATCTGAGCTGCTTTCCTTCTCAGGCTATGAGAGGACTCCATTTTCTCCTTTCCATGATTTTTAGAAGCTTCCTGTCTTAGTTGGCTAACGTCCCAGCACATCTTCAAAGCCAGCAACCTCAGACAGTCCTTCTGCTGGCTGGCTCACACTTCTGCCTCCACTCAGTGCTTGCCATTTTGAGAATTCATGTGACTACTTTGGGCCTATCTGCATAATCTATGTTAGTTTCTCATTTAAACCTGTTTGTTAACACCTTCACTCCTCTGTCCATGTTGTCTAGCATTTGAGAATAGCCCTCTTTTCAGGACACCATTCTGCCTAACCCATCTCCTAACAGGAAGTTTGTGTTCAGAAGCATTTCTATTTCCATAAAATCAGAACACTCATTGTGGGAGGGTTTCACTTCCTCTGGCCCCTCTGACTTCACAGGCCATGCTTCCTGGGAGGTTTCACTGAAGCTCAAAAGGGAAGATCCTAAAAAGAGTACCTTGGTTACACTTCAAATATACTATAATAATACCGCTTGCCTTTTAGTAGATCTTAGCATCTACTAAATCTACTAAAAATAGTAGATTTTTGGCATCTCTGTGAAGAAATGTGATTTTATTTCTATAGTTTTACATATGGTAGAGTTGCAGTGCAAATGGTTCCAGGGTGTGCACATAAATCTCTAGTAGGCAATAGCACTTACTTTGAGCAGTTTCCATTCTAAAGCAGTTTTTAAAGTTAGAGTTCAGGCTCCTTGCACTTTTCCATCTCAGCATCCACTGTCTGAGCCCCATGCTAAGGGATGTTGAGCAAGGTGACTATGCCTCTAGTGTCAAGCACATGATCTTAATACAGACTCTTCAGCATGGCCATTAGTACTAATGTCTTGGCAGGGAGCTTTAGATCAGCACACTTAAGCTCCAGGAGCTTTAATAACTTACTAGGATGAAAGAAAAAACAGAGAATAAGAACAACATAAGAAAAATTTATAAAAAAGTGAGAAAAAAACCATCTGGGTTAATTTAGGTCAAATCTAAAGAGTTTGTTCCCATGGTTGCTGGAACTTTTTTTATTTGGTGCATTTAAAAATTATATTTTATACAGATGAAATACCTTATATTATCTACATGACTCACTCTGCAGGTCAATTTGAGGCTCTTCCCTGCTGCCAGACCAGTTAGATCTGTCCCCAGAGCTACCTTCTGCCAACACTGCAGTCAAGGGACACTTTAAAACAATATTCACTGCTGAGAACATGCCATTGACACACTGTCCAATCTCAGTGTGATCTGAAAGCCTCACCAAAGCTTTCTCTCTACCTGCCATTCAGTGAATTTGGGATGAGTCCTGAGAATTTGCTTATGATGAGTTTCCAAAGTGATGCTGCCGCTGAAGGGGAGACATGTGAGAACCCGTTTAGTGTATCCCTAGGCACCCACCACCAGGTTCAGCTTATCTTTTCAGGAGATTCAGAAGCCGTGTGTTTTTACTGTAAGGAAGATTGTTGTTACCAAGAAAAAGATGTTTACTGTATGTTTACTGTTTTAGTCAAGGTTCAAGCTTATATATTTGAAAGCTTAGCTACCAGGAAAAAGAACTCTTTGAATGGATTAGAAGGATTACGAGGTGTGGCCTTACTGGAGTAGGTATGTCATTGTTGGAGGAAGTGTGTCACTTCAGGTTGGCTTTGAGGTTTCAAAAGCCCTGTCTTTCTGTCTCTACCTCTGTTTCTGTTTCTCTCCGTGTCTCTGTCTGTCTCTTTAAAATGGCAGGAGCTCTAGGGAGGGCGAGGCAGGAAGATTTTTAAATTCAATATCAATCTGGGTAATGGAGTGAGACTTTATATTAAAGTGAACAGACTTGATCAGAGTTATTTTGGATCAGTTTAAGAGCGAAACACTGGAAATGCATAGTTTTAAAAAGCTGTCAGGTATGAGTGTTTTACTCTCTACTTTTCTAAAACTGAGGTCGATGCCTTTTAGACAGCAATTTTAAATGTGGGCAGATGAGGGAAACACTGGTTTGTATTTTATGGTGGTATTGTTTTCTCCCTGCTTGCTGCTGGCCATTAATATCTGTGGATTTTTTCTTGAGAAGATTTTAATAAATAACCATCCATCTTGAGTGAATTATTATAAATGAAACACAAACGTAAGTGGTTGCAATGATTCATAAAACACCCAAATGCAAATGTTCTGGTGGGTAGAGACTAGAAATCTTTCCGTATAGGGATACAAAATTGCAGCAAGTGGAATTTAACTTAATAAAGTTCTTTACTGCAGAGAAGATGGAGGCATATATTGCTCTAATCAATAAACAGGATGACTTTGCCTACGGGACAGATTTAAATTCTCCATCTCCATCTTTGGTAGCTATTTACTAATAATGGACAGCTTTGTGACTGTTAGTACCTGGGTCTTCATCTCCTTCCTGTATGTTTGCTTCTCAGAGTGAAATAAAAACATTTTTCACATTTTAATTCAATAGTTCTTAAACTTTGAGAAATGCATTCATATTTCAAATCATGGTTTGTAACATGGTCGATTTCCAGTGCTGTTTATCACCTGCTACCAAATTCTTCATTTCACCGCAAGCTTCCTGGGGTTTTTCCTGTCTGTCATCATGCCCTCCCTCTTCAACTTTCTTTTCCTCCTTTACTCTCATTTCTTAGTTTCAGATAACTTATAAGTCAGTATGATCTCTGTTTAAGTGGTATATTGCTAGTGTGGCATTTTGTTAACTATAGTTTCCATGTAGCCTGAATATACCCAACAAAAGTACACAGGTAGAAACTAATGAAAACCAATCAAATGTACACATTTCAATCTTTGACCTGCTTCATAACTAGGGCTTTATGTTTCCAAATTTGTATGAAGCCACCTTATCTCATATTCTAAAGAGATAGAGGGAGTAGTCACTCATTTGTTAAACTGCTCAACTATATGGCACGATGACAATGCCAGATAAATACTAAACTGTCCACTTGGCCTGCGGTAATCTGGGAAGGCATTGCTAGATTTTGAATGAGTTGGGGTAAGGACAAACAGGACAGTGGACACACCATAAGGCCACTGGATAGGAAGGGTAGCAGTGACTCTGCCCAGTCACCTTGAGGCCAGAGTAGGTGAGACCAGACTTGGGAGCCACAAAAAGCTGTGGGAGTTTGGCAAAGGCCAGTGGCACAATCAACCTGGTCTTTAAGGAGATTAATCTGGTGGCAGATTGTCCTCAAGACCTCACTGTGGGATTTAATAACAACCAATAACTTCTGTTAGGATTAACGGATCGGCATCCGGTCCTTTTGGGAGGTGATGAACAGTTGGCTAATACCTTCTGAATAATGACCCCTTCCCAAGCTGAAAGAAGTCTGGCTTTAACTGGGGCGTAAAGGTGCCTCGGGCACAATCTGGTTACCTTCCTGGGGGAGTCAGGACTACTCGTTGTGCCTTGCTGTGACTCCTTTTCTAAGGCTGGGACTCTCCAGCTCACTTCACCTCCTCCTCAGAGCACCACACAGTTCTGCTGATTCAACACCAGTACTGACTAGAGATTTCCTACGGTCTTTCCTTATGAAAGTCTGTCCATCTCTAAGATTCCAGACAAGATGCTGCAAGCCTGTCCTCCTGGCTCCCACCAAGCCTTCTGAGTTAGACTTAACTACTCTTGCAGACCTTCCCCAAGTTCTCACAATTAAAGCTAATTATCCATTAAGCATCCCCTCAGCTCCTGAGGAAACCTAATGCTTCATTTTTCTGTTTTTTGAGACAACGGCCATTCTATGAAACAGAAAAATTTAAAGTGTTAACCTTTTTTCTTGAGTTGTCAATGGTTAGTCATGGAAACTAATTTTAAAAGAAAATTTTCTGTGATCACACATCACTGATGTGTTCTGATTTTTACAGTCAAGTCTACTGAATAGAACTTTTTGATACCAATATATCACCATTAGAAAGTACCAACTTTTCTGTGCAAATTGTTCCTCCAATCATCTTTCCTTTTCAGTTTTTAGAAATAGCACTTGTCTAGCAAAAAGTTTGAACTCTCTCTCTCTCACTCCCTCTCGTTCTGTCTCTGTCTCTGTCTCTCTCTCTCTTATAAGAAACCATCTTGGATTTTAAACATGTCCCAGAAGCTCACCAGTTCTTGCTGACTCCATCTCTGCTGTTCAGCCTACACATCTGTTACCTGAAGCCTGGGTTGTTGCAATACCTACTGGTTGCTGTCCTTGCTATCTGTTCATGTCTGCTCTCAACCTGGTGACAGAGGGATACTTTGAATGCAAGCTATCTTACACTAATCTTCTGCTCAGAACCCTGCAGTGCCTTCCTATGTCTCTCAAGAATAAAATCTGAAGTCTGTGGATTATTCAGAATTGTGATCAATAAAATGTATCTGGGGAAGTCATATTTTCACTGTGCAGAAACTGATTTGCATACTCAATGATTTAAGGCTGTGTCCAGAGTTGAGATCATCAGATAAGTAATGTCTCAGTAAGACTAGCTGGGTATTAATTTGCACTTGATGTATTGCTTTGTAGGGATGCTTGTCATGTTGTTTGTTCACTCTGCCTCTGAGCTGGGCTGTGCCTCAAGTAACCCTTACATCTCCACGATGTGGCTCTTCATCCTGTGAATGCTGGCTTCTTGGTTCTGCTATCAAATCCCTCACACTTAGAACAAGAGAATCAAGTATTCTGGTGGACTATAAGATGTTTGTAACTCCCTGACTTTTGCCCCTTTTTTTATAAAACCATTTAGTCTTCCATTTCCCATTTCATTAAATCAGTCAAATCTAAATTCAACTCAAGAAACTGCTGTACTTCTGTGACCCCCCCCCAGGTTCACCTTTCTTATATAAAAAGGAATTTAATTGATAAAGGACTGTGCCATCTCAACACAGAAGTCTGCAAATACTTTTTCCACAATTTAATACCCCAAGGCAGTCCCTTGCTAATCTATCCTGGCTACAATTTTCAGATGTTAAGTCCATATGCTTGTTAGGCTGCATACTTGTACTAGAGAAAGAGGACTACATCACACACACACACACACACACACACACACACACACACACACACACACGGCCAAGTGTGGTGGTGCACACTTGTAATCTCAGTATTCATGAGGATAAGGCTAGAAGGATGTCAAGTTAGATGCTGTCCTATTTAACTCTAATTGATGATTTGGTACAGCCTCAAATCATCTTAAAGAAATACCTCAACTGAGGAGTTGTCTAAATCACATTGGCTTGTTGATCTTCTGGGAGAGATTGTCTCTATGAACTGATGCAAGAAGATCCATCCCATTGTAAGCAGGACCATTCCTAGGCAGGAGGTCTTGATACTAAATCAGCCAAAGAAGGAACTAGCAAATGAGCTAGCAAACAGCATTCCTCTATGGTTCCTAATGCACCTCCTTGGTGGCAAATGATCCCTGGTTAGAAGGAGTATTAAGTAGAACTGGTTTCAAGTGCCTCCTTAGTCTTGCCCCAACTTCCTCGGATGATGGGCTGTGACCTGGACATGTAAGCCAAATATGTCTTTTTTCTCTTAAATAACTTGAAGTTGTGGTGTTTGCCATAGCAACAGAATAGACCTAAATGATGTCTTATATGGTATTATATTTTTGATCATCCAAGCAGCCTTTGAAGGTGGGCCTTCGAGGAATGAGCAAGGCAAGGCTCTGGAGAGTGGAGCAGAAAGGCAGTGTTGAGAGGACTGTGGAGTGTTTTGGGGTTTCTTCGTGTTGTGGTGGTGGTGACAATTTTTGTCAGCATCATCATGGACAGTGTGAGGTTCCTGGGTCCTGTATCTGGGTAGGGGCCCCTCATAAGCTGAGGGGGAAGGGGGAAAAGGAAAAGGGATAGGCCAGGCTTAAATTTGTGATTCTTTGACTCTGCTACTTTGGCATACCCTACCAGTATGTGCCGCTATAACCGATGTTCGTTTTTATCTTAAATGGGGAAGGAAGGCACCAAGAGACTTAGTGAATTGCTTGTGATTGTATTTCTTAATTTAAAATACTGTGACATGTGCTATTTCATGCCTCACAACTTGACACCATATTCCACTGGCCATGCACTAGGGAAATGAGGAAAGTTCTGTCAATTACTTAGATGAATGTAAAATGTTATGATCCTTATCAATGAAGATTTGGAAATCTCTAACAAAACTACGTAGATAATTGCTTCAGGATCTAAAAATCCTACTCCTAGAAATCTGCCCTTAATTTGCAAAGCCACCAGTTTAAAATAACCCATTCACAACTTTATCACTATCAGGTACAGCATGTTTGCAATCTAAATACCAATCTAGAAAAAAAAGCTGACTGATTGTGGTGTGGAAAAAAAAAGAATGGGAGCAATATCTAGGAACTGATACATATTCATTTATAAGATACATTGTTAGTAGGGGGAAAAGTCTATAAAATGCTATTCTCTGTGCAAGAAAAAGCCAACCAAAGAAAAACACCAATCAATACTGCTTACTTCCCAGATGGGAGAAGAACAATGTAGAGAGAATTTGGAGCAAGACTTCACTAATTGGATGATTTTTATATATAAAAAGCATATAAGATTTTTATCAGAAATAATTACAGAAAGATTTTCAGCAGTATGTGAAATTAGCAACCCATTCACACAGATGGCTTCAGAAAATATTTAAGCAAATTCTAAACTATCTACTGTTTATGGTATATAAGGGCATTGCAGATGATTTTACAGTTTGTTCTAGGTTTGTAATGGTAGAAGCATTAGTTTTGTAATTCTGAAAACTTATTTGTGTATTGATTAGGGTGAATTGATGCTGAAGTAATATTTTGGAACCCTCAGATAGTACTAAAGAGGGGCTGACTGAGAGAATTCTGTGGTGTGAGAGTCAATTGTACACATCAGTATCAACTCATGGTTAGCAGAGGATGTACACCTCAGGCAGTAGTTGTACCTAAATCTTGATTTCTAAGGAACGTTTCCCTCTGAGGAGATCAATATCCTTGAAGAAACATGAGATTTGAGGTCTGAGATCGGGAATGCTGAAATGCAAAGTGAGCTTGGAATACCTTGAGCCAGAAGACAAAATTTTTAAAGAATGAAGTGGCCACATCTAAAGGGCCCGTGGACCAGTATGAAGTACCAGATGCTGACCAATTCTAGAATGATTTCATCATCTAAAAGAAAAAAGATGATAGTAGATTATAAGACACTGAACAGACAGTCATGAGGAAAGAAGGAAGGAGAGATAGGGAAACCTGGTCTTTACACAGGAATGACAGCTCATGGATCTACAAGGAATGATTGGATGCCCATGTCATCATTTTATAACATGGACTGTATTAACTGATTCAGGCACAGATTTTTAGTGAATGGTTAAACAGTGGGTTACAGATCACCCAACAAAGTATTTACTAATTGCCAAAGGGAAATGCATCTTTATCTGAAGATCACACAGCCGGGAGATAGGCTGACACACAGCATTCCAAGATTCATGGCTCCATGGAGAACTCAGGTCATCACCGCCATACTGCTCACACTGGATATTTTCTCTAAGGAACCAGAAGCCAAGATGGGGTATAATCTCCTAGGGAAGCTGGTGTGGCCTATGAAGAATACAGATGGGTGTGAAGAACCAAAGGAGTTCAAAAACTGTCAGGACAGTGACAGTGGGTGGGGCTAGAACTGCCAGGATGGCAACAGTGGGCGGGGCTAGAATGGTCAGGATTTAGATACTTAGTTGAGATGTTGTTGAATACATGTAGAAATTTTAGAAGCAGTGACAGCGTTGTGATTTCTAGGCTGTTTTTGGCCTAGAGATGAAATGCCGTGACATCTGTTGTCTGTAATCAAATGGTGAGCCAAAAGCGGGGTGTGTGGGAAGTTCAAGAGTACATATGTAGCAAGATGCTGATACAGGGACTAGGACTGAGTATCAATTTTGTTGGGCATTCATTTAACCTTTGGAAATTTGTGAAATAAAAAGTAAAGGTATTAAAAACCACATTAGGGAGTAGTGAACATAGATTTGAATTTAGGTCTTAATATACTGAAAACATATGCTCTTTCCCTTTACCCTCATGGGGTATATATTCAGAGCTATTTCATGTTTAGAGGAAACTTTCCCCACCCCAAATTAATGATTGTTGAAATTTCTAAATTAGCCCTGAGACCCTCAAGTCATTAAAACTTGATGGCTAAGAAATAAACATTTTGTGTCACCAGAGGACATTTTAAATTTTATATTCGGTAGGTACTTTAAGAACCCCTGATTGTTCATTGGGCTGTGTTGTTGGTACTCAGACTGAAAATGCTTCTGATACAATTCTATCTGCTTTTGGTAGCTAATCCCATAGATCTGATTGAGAAAACATGAACCAAATGTTTATCAGACTCATATCTATATTTTAAACTGTCTGCATGTGAACTGCTAGAGGCTGGCACTCTCAGTTCTCTCTTGTAAGGGTTGGGGAGTGACAACCAAAAGCTACTTCCTTTACATTGGAAGATTTCCATTCTGTGGCTAGCTCTGGTTCCTCAGAGAGAGTTGAAAACCACAACCACAGAAACCTAGACTTATTCCTAGGACTGGGAGAAATACCTTGTCAATTTAGAGTTCTTGATGATAAATAATCTTGTTACTATATACTTCCTTCCTTTCTCCCTCCCTCCCTCCCTCCCTCCCTCCCTCCCTCCCTCCCTCCCTCCCTTTGTGTGTGTGTGTGTGTGTGTAAATGCCACATGCTGGAAGAATGTGTTGGATCTTGTGAGAAGCCCAACAAGAATTCTGGGAACCAAACTCAGGTCCTTTGGAAAAGTAGCAAGCACTCTAAACCAATGAGCCATTTCTACAGCCTGTGAATAATCTTTAATAAAAATATGTCCCCAGTATTGCACAATTTCATGTGACTTACAAAAAATGTTAAATGTGTAAAAATACAAATTTAGGAAAGTGTTGGCAAAAGGACATAAAGTCATGCAGAATGAGGACATTCTGCAGGTCAGTGACCAGTATTAGAGATTATTAGCAATATAAATTCCACTAAAAATTGCTAGGTGAGGGGGGAGGAGCTTAGGTGTTCTCAACACACACACACACACACACACACACACACACACAAAACATATACACAGACAGACATACTAGCTTAACTAGTAATCAATTTAGTATATGTGTGTGTGTGTGTGTGTGTGTGTTAAAATGTCACCCTCTATAGTTTAAACATATACAATCCCAATCACTTTGCTTTTAAAGAATTCTTGGCTTTACAGTTCACATACTATCCCACTCATGTCCAGGGAACCCATTCCCTATGAAACCCCAATATTCCTGGGCTATAATGTGAGGAAAGGGAAGCTGGGCAGCCTGAGGCATGCACGCTCCTTCATGCTCCATGCACCCTTAGTGTGACAAAGTGTCACTGTAACTGCCCCATTGATCACACAGCTGGTGGCTCTGGAGCAGAAGAGCTAACAGTGATTTGAATCTGTGTCCCATTGCTGTTATCTGTGATCTGTGATCTAGAAAATGAGTTAACATCTAGGCCTCCGCTTTTCCCCTAATGCATAAAATTGGAATAATGATAGTAATCCCAACCTGGTAACTCCTGTTAAATCCTAGCAATGAGAAGATACTGAGAAGCTACTTAGAAATTTTCCTGGTTGTACAATCTTGAAAATGAAAATTGATATTATTATGTTTTAGAGTTTACTTGGTCATCCACCCCATGCTTTTATTTGCTAAATTAAGCCAATCACCACTAGTAACTAGGTATGAAACCCACCTTGAGAGAGAGGGTGGGAAAAATGTCAGGTTGGTCAGTACACAGAATAAATCATGACATGCTGAAAATTTAAGTATGGAAAATTACCTTTATATAGCCACTGTGTTTATCTGAATAGCCAAAGTCCCAAGAAATATCAGAAAATGTTCCCAAAGAAATAACTGGATGTGGTGGCGCATATCTTTAATCCTAGCTCCTAGGAGGCAGAGGCAGAGGCAGAGGCAGATGGATCTCTATGAGTTCTATAAAAGTAGGATTGTTGCTAGACTTTCCAAGACTACACAATGAGACCATAGTTTTCAAAATGAAGGAAAGAAAAAAGGAAGGGCAACTATTTTGTCATACAAACTCATGCCCATAGGATAGGGATAGTAAGTTCGGATTCGGGCTGACCACTTTCAAAAATAGGTTGTGTGAATTGATTGCAAATGCAGCTATATCTCAGCACAGAGACATAAATGTGGAGCTTGCATTAGGGGCTGGGGGATAGGTCAGCAGATAGTGCACACGTGGAGTAGGCATGAGGACCACAATTCAGATTCCAGACAGCCCTGGAAGCCACCTGCAACACCAACACTCAGAGGCAGAGATGAAGGTTCCCTAAGGTAAACTGCCAACTAGTGTAGCTGATCAGTGAGCTCTGGATTCAACTGAGAGGCCTTGCCTCAACAAATAGAGTGGAGAGTGATTAAAGAAGACATCCATCACCAATTTCAGATCTCTACATGCATGTTCACACTTATGCCATGCATCTCAACATGTACATACACCCTCAGTGCTTACACACACGTACACACATATACATGTGCAAAAAAAAAAAAAAAAAAAAAAAGCACCTACTCAAGAGTATTAAACAAAAGCATAGAGTTCTCTTTTTGCTCAGGTCCAGTAAGCTTGCCTGATATATGTCTTTATCTAAAGTTGTGATATTTTAAATCCATCTTGGATTTTATGTATCAATATTTATTTTAAGACAATACTGTGTTAAATATTATGCATCATGATTACTAAGGGTTTTGTTTGTTTGTTTGGTTTGGTTTGGTTTTTTGGCTCAGGGACTCACTATGTAGCTCAATCTAGCCTGAAACTCCTGATCCCCCTGCCTCAGCTTCATCCTCCATGTGCCACAACACCCAGCTCTTCCTGGGATCCCATCTGAGGCAGGACTTCACTCTGATGGCTAATTTCATAATTAAGTGCGGTGTTAATGCCAGCAGTGGAGCCATTCTTTACCAAGTTAAAGGTGGTTTTTGCTTGTGTATGCATTTATGGGTATTGAATTTAATAAACCATTTTTATGCTTTTTTAGAGCCAACTAAACACTCACACAGTCTCTTGATAGGGTTCTACAGGCTCACAGGGCCTCTAGGGCATTCCCAGGGCAAATTCCGGCTATTCCGTTTTTTAAAAGACAGACCTAACCTTAGTTTTAATACTTCATAAGTTGATACTAACAATTACATATTTAAGCACTGTATCCATCAGTGATATTTGTTTATTGTTTCTCTGAGAACTGGTGTTGTGATGTGGCTGCTGACACTTGTCTGTCCTCTGGGGCATCCTAGATGAGATATGTCAGAGCTTTGGTAGAAGTGACCTACAGAATTACCTCAGTCTTGTGCCATTGGGCAAATGAGAGGAGAAACTGTCATTCTCGTGTGTGTCATTCAGATTTCTTACAGCTCCTTCACCAATCTTGGTCATTTCTATTTTCCTACAAAGCCACCACTTTTCTACTTAGGCTTTCAAATTCATTGGTGTGATGGTGATTGTTAGTGTCCTACTGTTTAAGCGGCCTGTATTTGCAGTCACTTCCCACCCTGTGCTCGTACTGCCATGCGTCCCCCTCAGCTCACTGATGTCTCTGCCTTACTTTCCTTTCTCTTAGTTTTTGAATTTTGAATACAAATCTTAACTTAGTTCTTTAACAGCTTTTGAACTTGTCCTGCTATGAATTGTGTAGATTTTTCTTTGTTGACAATGCTCTTCCCAGGATGGGGCTAGAACCTAGAATCTTGCACACCCTAGGCAAGTGTTTCATCATGGAGCTACAGCTTCTTTAGCTAACATTAATTCACATGCATTTTTCGTTCTAATGTGTAGATGGGCATAATCTGATTTCCTAGATACATATTATTATTATTGCCAGTTTCTAACTGAATAAACAATTCTGGGCTATTTTATTGATTGATTACTCATTTTACCAATATGAATATTTTCTAAGCCCTTCTATGGATTTTCACATTGAGTTCTATGCTCTGTTACACATCTTCCAGTGTGTGATATACACTGCAATTTATTTGTACTTGTTTAGAGAAATAGTAGAATATAGGATACTAGGGGAGTGCTTGTCTGCAAAGTCAGACCTAGGGCTTGGAGGGAGGTGAGTGTTAAAAATCTATGAGTATCTGTCTTGGTTAGCCAGGTTCTTTAACACTACCAAAAAAAAAAAAATGACTGAAGTTAGGAGGGTGTATTTTGACTCATGGTTTTAGATTAGAGAAGCCCACATGGTGGCCAGGAAAGGGGAGGGAACAGAGAGACTGCATCCAAGCTCCCAGCTCCCTGCCACCCCCACCCCATGAGGCAGTACAATCCACATTTAGAGTTGGATATTTCAGCTCAGTGCCATGCTGTTTTTCTTACTTTAGGTAGTACAGCTTGAGATTGGGCAGGGCAATGCCCCCATCATTGGTTTTGTTGTTGTTGTTTGGTTTGGTTTTTGTTTTTTTTCTTCAGAATCCTTTGGCTTCCCAGGGTCTTTTGTGATTCTGTATGTTTTATGATGGTTTCTTCTATTTTGGTAAAAAATTGTGTGGAGATTTTTGTTGGGATTTCATTAACTCCATAAAGGGCTTTTGGTAGAATGGTCCTTTTCACAATATTAATTCTACCAATCCATGACCATGGCGGTGGAGTCCTTTCCTCTCTGATTTCTTTATTTAGACTCCTCTCTGATTTCTTTCTTTAGAGATTTTTCTTTTAAAGATTTATTTATTTATTATATACACAGTTTTTTGCCTGCGTGTGTGCCTGCATGCCAGAAGAGGGCACCATATCTCATTATAGATGGCTCTGAGCCACTATGTGGTTGCTGGGAATTGGACTTGGAACCTCTGGAAGAGCAACCAGTGCTCTTAAACTCTGAGCCATCTCTCCAGCACTTCTTTAGAGTTTTAAATTTTTCATTGCAGAGGTCCCTCGCCTCCTCAGTCAGGGTTGCTTCGTTTGCTTTTCACACTATAGTGAATGAGGATTTTTATTTGTTGGTTTGTTTGTGTTTGTGTTTAGGCTGTTGTAAATGAGACTGTTTACTTGCATTCTTTCTCAGTGTGTTTGTCACTAGTATATAGAATGATTACCAAATTTTTGTGTTGCTTTTTATTCTGCATCTTGGCTGTGTTAATTAATTAGTTCTGGGAGTTTTCTGGTGTAGTTTGGGTCTCTTCTGTGCAGGATTGTATCATCTGCTAACAGGAACGTGTTGTCTTCTTCCCCGTTTATGATTCGTTTATTCCTCTCGTCATGTTGTTCTAGCTAAGACTTTATGTGGAATGAAAGTGAAACTAAACAACCCTTTGTTCTTGCTTTTAAGAGGATTACTTTGACTTTTTCTCCATTTACAATGAGGTTGGCTATGGGTCTGTAACATATATAGCCTTTATTGTGTTATTTATTTATTTATTTATTTTTATTTGATACAGGGTTTCTCTGTGTTGCTCTGTAGACCAGGCTGGCCTTGAACTCACAGAAATCCACCTACCTCTGCCTCCCAAGTGCTGGGACTAAAGGTGTGCACCACCACCACCTGACTATTGTGTTATTTTTATTTAATTTTAGAGTTTATCTATTTATTTTAGTTAGTTTTGCTATGTAGCCCAAACTAGTCTCAAACTTGCAAACATCATGAACATTGGGATTAAAAGTGTACCTCACCATGCCTGGCTAGGTATTTAAATTGCCAAATGTTTGCATTCTTCCAATTAGGCTAGTGTAGGACAAAAGAGTCTACTTAAAGTTCTGTCTGGAGACATAAAGTCCTGCTGGAGATGCCACCATTGCCATTAACAAATAGCATTGCTGCTTTCCTGATTGTAACTAAATTTACATTCTTGTCCACTCTTGGAGTTGAAGGTGTGGTCAGTGGTGATGGTACAGTCTCCAGGAAGGAACCCCACACAGACTATCTATACAGGCTTCTGGTTGTTACCCTCCTTATATAGTTTATTTTTTAGTGCATTCACTCAGGAATTTTTTTCATTGAATGTTGGGTCTAGAAATTTAGCCCTTGAACAACACAACTTTCAAGACAATAAAATCTCTCTTTATTTTATTCCAGCTTTTGTTCTATGCATACCAATTTCAGCAACTTCTCTTGGATAGAAAATAAATATCATTGAACTAGGTTTCTCAGGCTCCACAGTAGCAAGGCCCATACAAATGCCCAAGGGATAGATATCAGGAAAATTCCAAAGCTCAAGACAAACCTCATATAAAACTAAGAAAAGTAGAGTTGTTTTTATATCTGCTAATCCTTATTGATTTTTAAAATTAAAACTTTAAAAAAAATCTAGCTGATGTTATGGTGCATACCTGCAATCCCAGCACTTGAAAAGCTAGTGTAAGGAGATCATGAATTCAGGGTCAGTCTAGGCTACACAACAAGACCTGGTCCAAGATATATATGTACATACATAATATACACACATATACACATGTGTATACCTAATCTGCATGATTTTAAATTTATCTTAAAATAGGATTATATTGTTTATCCAATTGTTTTTTTGAAAACACAACTATCTTAATATCTGAGCCATAGAAACATCTGTGCATTGGTGTTCATAAAGATTGAGCTCTTTAGTGCAGTAATGAGATGACATTCATGGGTTATTTGTCATAAGATTGATGACCAAACTTTATTCCAAACCAAAATTTACAGTCTGGGAAAACAAAATGGTTCCCTTGTAAAGAAACCACATTCATTTATTTGTGTGTATGTGTGTGCATATTTGCACGTGTGTTTGTCATGGTGCACATAAAGAGGTCAGAGTGCAGTTAGCAGAAGTCAGTTCTCTCTTCCCACAATGTGGGTCCCAGGCATCCAGTCCAAGACACCAGGCTTGGCATCAGGCACCTTTACCCAATGAGTCATCTCACCACTACACAAACATGGTTCTCTATAATAAGTATCACAACAAATTTACCGTTCAAATACACTATTCTAGGTCTCATGTTCCAAGCCCCGAGTCAACCATGGTAGGGGGTGACTGAAATAAACAGCTCACCAAGGTCAGACAGCTCTTTATTCTGTGTTATAAATAGACTTATATAGAAACTCAATTTTATGCTGGTAGAATAAACAATAAGCATAAGCCTGACCAAAAAAAAAAAAAAAAAAAAAAAAAGCCCTAAGTCCACCTTATTTGGACTGACGTTAATCTTCTTGGTTTCCTTAGGATGAGTTTTCTGTAAATATTTTCAGTTTTTCTATTTATTGATATCACAGGATGTAGCGGCTAGCTTTGCACTTGACACTTATTTTCATAGCAGCCAAGTGAAGAGATGCTCAAAATTCTTCATTAAATTGCCATTTGAGACCTGCAGCCTCTGGTGTCAGCTTAATTTTAATCAAGGATGGAATAACAATAAATGATCATTGTAATTTTCTGGCTCCACAGCTTGAGATATCTATTTTCAAACTTCTGAAATTATGTTTTAAAAATATACTTCTTGTAAACATCTTGGAGGTAGATCTATTCCATTCAGTGTTAGAATCTTTTGTTTGTAATAGCCTGTCTACACTTATCTTTTGAGTTATTGATCATTTGTAGTTTCTTTCTTTTTATTTTATGCATTTCCCTTTCTATGAGGCAGCCTCCTCTTGTGCCATTGCTTTAGTTTGTCCAGTCCAGCTTTTAATGATATTAAAACTGTTGGAAATATATTTTTGGCCCCTGACTTCTTTGTCAGGAACAATGATGCTCTGTATAAGAAATAGTTAATTGGACATCACATTTTTAAATGATAATGTATTATGTAATCCAGGCTGCCCTGCAACTTTACAAGTAGTCAAAGATGACCTGGAACTCCAGATCCTCCTGTTTCTACCTACCCAGTTCTGTGACTATAGAGATTCCCTGCACCCAGTTGATGTGGTGCTAGGAATTAAACCTGGGGCCTTTTGCCTGCCAGGCAAGCATTCTACCAAGTAATCTACATTCCCAAACCAAGATCACATTTTAAAGGCCAGTATATAACCTCTGATAACTTGAATAGCAAAATATACAACCTAAGAGTAAATCAATGAGGTTAAGCTCGAGACCAGAAAGCCACCACCCAAATGTAGGAAAAGGATTAAAAAAAATTGCTGTGTCCCACTGAAGGAAAATGTTGAGACACCCTTCCCACAGTATTGTATATGTGCTCAGAGCAAAGTAACTCCTGCACTGTGTCCCAACTTCAAATGTTCAAGTCTGTACCAGTTCAAACTCTAGAGGGACAGAAGAGGGAGGCAGTGGTCCAGCAGTAGAAGAAAGGATCTGATGGTTAAGAAAATATGACTGTTTTCTGGCTAACAGAGCACACTGAGTGTCGTGTAAGATTTCCTTTTTGATTCTAAAAATACCACTAAACAGTACCACCCAGAATAAAAAATCCTCTTATCTAAACAAGCTACAATGAAGTTTTGGAAAAAAGAAAAAAGAAAAAGAAAAAGAAATCCTAACAAGCCCCAGAGAGTGAATCTTAAAGCAGCCGAAGGATGACCAATAGCAGGATTCTTGGCAGAAGCTTTATTAGATGAAAAGGGACAATGAAACCAACATAAAACCAGACACAAAAGCCAGACAAGGAAGCTTAAGAAAGGAAAAGCACTGACAAGTCGCACTTTTTAACATAGCCTCAAAAAATATAAGCAGAGACTACAAACTAAATGAAAATCCATATCTCAAAAGATACAATTTATGCCACAAACTGAGGGAGAGTCTGGTAACCCAGCATTGGAAGATGCTTTAACAGTGGGACTTCTAAACATAGCTGGGGATTTAAATAGGGATATCTCTTAGAAAAGGCAATTGCACCTGAAGCTGCTAGTAGGTACCCACCTTAGGGAAATATTCCTATTTATACCAGTTGGTGCACACAAAGCTGCCTAAAAGAACCAGCAGGATAACTAACTCAGTGGGTAAAGTGCTTAACAAGCCAGATGACTTGAGACTTGAATTTAAAATCCAGAACCCACAGTTGGAAGGAAAGAACTGATTTCTAAAGGTTTTTATCTCCACATGTATGTACACATATACACAACACACACAAGAGAGAGAGAGAGAGAAAGAGACATATGCACACATAGACACACACACAGACACATACACAGACACACACAGAGACAGACAGACACAAGAGAGGAATAGACATACAAACATAGACACACACAGAGACATACATACACACAGAGATAAACACACACACAAAGACAGAACACACATACAGAGATAGATACACATACACAGACAGACAGACAGACAGACACACACACAGGCATAAAGAGAGACAGATAGGCAGACACAGACGTATAGACACACAGGAAGACAGACACACACAAAGATCACAGAGTGGGGGGAAGCATACACACACATACACAAACACACACAGAGAAACACACATATAGACACACACACAGATACACACACATATACAGACACACTGATAA
Source organism: Phodopus roborovskii (assembly GCF_943737965.1). Classification (NCBI taxonomy): domain Eukaryota; kingdom Metazoa; phylum Chordata; class Mammalia; order Rodentia; family Cricetidae; genus Phodopus; species Phodopus roborovskii. Next base: position 1,991,766 of record NW_026126433.1, read on the forward strand.
ACTGATAAGGAAAAATGTTTAAGTAAATAAGAAAATCAAAATAAAGTATTCAAAGTACCATTGACACTAATAGAAAAACAACACCACAAATATCTCATAATACAAGAACAGAGGATATTCTAAAAAAATATCCATAAAACAGGATATAGTATAGGCATAAAAAAATGGATAAACTGCCTCTTTGTAAAAACATAATGGTTAAAGATGATGACAGAAAACTACCCATGACAGACCCATTTTATAGGCCTCTAAATAAGTGAAGGTAAATAGATATATGTTAAAACTATGGGAAACACAGAGGAGTGGTAAACACAAATTTCTGAGCCATTTGTGGACACTGATAATGAATACTTCTCTCATTAGAATTCGTGTGTGTGTGTGTGTGTGTGTGTGTGTGTGTGTGTGTGTGTGTGTGTGTAGTACCAAGAATCAAATCCCGTGCCTTTTGCATCCTGAGGCACAAACCCACTTCCAATCCTCTATTCTAATTCAGATACTGGGCGCTATTTTTGATTGCTTGTTTTATTTACTTTAGTGTTTATATTTTCATAATTTCAGTTTTTATGAGTTAAATATTATACATTGCTCATTTTGTACATAAATATTTATGTGCAACAACAGTATGAAATCACACACAAGTAAAAATGAGTACAATAAAAATGACATTAACTTCTATAAAATTACATTGAATTCTGCTCCTAAAGTGGGAACAATGATATTTGCAGACATGCAAAGTCTCTAAACTGTATCATAGAATCCCCCTGTGACAATCATGACATATTTTTTTAGGGAGGAGAAGAAGAATGAAGAGAGAGGAAGAATACCATTTTGTCACAAATAGAGGAGCATAGGAAAGAATAGTTGCATGCAGAATAATGCAAGTAGGTCCATACTTACCACCCTGCACAAAACTCAACCCCCAGTGGACTGAGGACCTCAACACAAGACCAGACATCCTGAATCTGATAGAAGAGAAAGTGTGGATTAGGCTCAAACTCATTGGCACAGAAAAGAACTTTCTGAACAGGACACCCACAGCACAGGTATTAAGACCAACAATTGATGAATGTGATCTCATGAAACCAAAATGCTATGCAGCAAAAGATGCCATCATCATTCAAGCAAAGCTTAAAAGCAGAAAAAAGTCTTTAGCAATTATACAACTATGTATAAAGAACAACAACAATAAAAGCCCTAAACATCAAGAAAACAAATATCCCATTTTTTAAATTTGGTATAAAGAATTCATAAAAGATGAAACACAAATGACTTAAAACCACTTTTAAAATGATTTACTATCTTAGCTTCTGGAAAGAGCGAGTTAAAAGTACTTTGAAATGTTGTCTTACCCCTGTCAAAATGACCAAGATGAATAAAACAAACAACAGCTCATGCTGGTAAGACTTCAGGGAAAGGGGAAAACTTACTCATTTCTAGCACAAACACCATGTAAATCTATCTAGAGGTTCTTCCAAAAGCTGAAAATAGATATACCACGAGATTCAGCTGTAAAGCTCTTGGGCATATACCCAATGGACTCTATGTCTTACTTCAGAGATAACTGTTCCGTGCAGCTTTATTCATAATAGCCAGAAGTTGGAAACAGCCTACATGTCCACAAACTGATGAATATAAATGTGGAACATTTACACAATAGATTATTATTCAGTTGTTAAGAAAAATGAAATTATGAATACAATAATAATTTATAATAAAATTATTATAAAATAAAATGAAAATATCACGTTTTCCTTATGTGTGGATGTTAGCTTTTAAGATTTACCTATGTGCATTTCAATCCAAATAACCACAGAGGGGGATAATAAAGGACCAGAGGGAGTAAGGGGGTCTTCTATCATAGGAAGGAGAACTATAATATTGACAGTGGGGAAATAATGAGTTCACTAAACCCAAGATTAATGATAAATGGGTGCTTTATTGGGGAACAACTTGCACAGATAATAGTAAAGAATCGCCATGGTGTTCCTGCTCCAGGAGATGCACTCTGCCCTTCTTATGCTCTCTGAGACCCAAAGCAAGAGTGCATGTCCCATGTTGTCCCACCCCTCTCCCCTACACACACTTGTCTTCATGTTTGCTCCTGGAACCACACCCAAAGGGGTGTGGATACTAACACAAATTCACTGGCAAGGTGAGATGCTACTACATAATATTATAAAGAGATTTTAAAAAGAGAGAAATTAGAATAGAAGGGTTGAACAGGCAGGGGATGGAAGGGGAGAGTAAAGGAAAGAATGTGGTGAAGGACAACTAACAGTAAGGACCTTTGAAAAGCCATGTGGAACATACTGCAGAAGCTTCCTAAATTATGTACATGTGTGACAGGAATTTAAAAGGAATTGCCATATAATGGGTTACATCTATTTGAGTTGTTGGCCAAAGAAGCCCCGTGGAAACCCCTAGACAAATGAGGCTGTCCCAAGAATCAATGGTCAGGACTTACTGCTTGAAGACCACACCTACATATCTCATTGAATATGCAGAAGTCGAGCTGGGGCCTAACTAGAGCCTTCAGCCCTACTGATTAATGTTCATATTGTTCATGGAAAATAGTCCACAGGATACCAGTAGAGAGAGATAACCACCAACCCAGCATGTATTGAAAGGCTAAGGCTGAGAATACCATGAGGGAAACAGGAACTCTAAATTTTTAAGCCACCGGGAGAAAAAAATAACACAGGAAACTCAGTGAACAGAAACCTTTACCTAATATCATATAATTGTGAATTTATTAAATTGTGAGAATTTTAGTGCTTATTAACATTAATCATAAATAACAGTTATGCTATTGATAAAATAAGTTACTTATTGGGAATATAATATCATCTGAGCATAGAACCATGGACTGCTACATAACCATCTTCTCGTTTACCATTCCAGTAACTCAGCAGCTAGAGTCAACTCATATTAGGAATGCATAGATGAGAAAATCAAATCTCTTTCTAGTTCTTCCCTTTACATATTTGAATTGACAGTAATATAGTTAAAAAGTATTAGTTTAGGTTATTATTGTTAGATATTGTTGGTTTGCAAAACAACAGTCCTTTTCGTGGTGCCAGACCAATTGTTTTTCCTGGTGACATTTCCCATGTATTTCACATGCAAAATCTTTTTGTTATTATGCCCAACATTATAGGTGAACGCTTCATTTTGCCAATGATTGGTACATGGTCAAAATGTTCATTCTGAGAATGAAAAGTGGATGTCTCTGATGTGGGCTTCTTTTCTGGTGACAGTAATATGCCCTGACCAACACAACCAGGCTTATTTGAGCTCACGTTTTAGAGTGTTGTTCATAATGGAAGGAAAGTCATTGCTACAGGAGTGTGAGGTAGCTGATCATCTTGTATCCATAACCAGGAAACAGAGAGAGATGATTGCTGGCACTCAGCTCACTCCTTTTTATTCAGCCCAGGACACACCACCCTCATAGTATGCTACCTCCTACAGGAATGGTGGATCTTTCCACCACATTTAACCTACTCTATTAAACCATCCCTCATGGGCATGTCCAGAAACTTGACTGATAGATGATTCTAGATCTTACCAAGTTGACAGTCAACACTGATGACCATCGCAGCTTCTGGAAGGGCATATTAAGTTACAGAGATTCACAATAACATTGAGCTCATTTTCTATCTCTGGGAGTCCATGAGCAGAAGAATGTGCACTAAACCCCTAATCAGAAAGGAAGCTATTATCAATGAGTATCTGAGTAGAGAGAGGGAAAACATGAGCTCTTTTTGATAATTAAGATAGTGAACATTCTGTTTATTTTGCTGTTTTGGTTGCATTTGCCAAAAAGCTGCCAGGAGACCTTGGATGTTGTCTTATCACATACATCCATAAATTCACCAACTTTGCTTTCAGGAATTGCTTCTCCCATCACTTACTACCATACAGATCCCAACAAGCATCCTCACTGATAGGGACTGTTGTCTTGGATTCCTCTGTCCCCTTCTTTGTTCCTTTAAGGCAGTGGTTTTCAACATATGCTCATGACCCCTTAGGGGGTCGAACAACCCTTTCACTGGGGTCACATATCAGATATCCTGTATACCATATATTTACATTACTATTCACAGTGGTAGCAAAATTATAGTTGTGAAGAAGTACCAATGAAAATAATTTTATGGGTGGGAGTCACCACAATATGAGGAACTGCTAAAAGATCACAGCATTAGGAAGGTTGAGAACTACTGCTCTAAGGTTAATTCACACCATGGTATTCATAGCTGCCCTTGTGTAATAAAGTAAGTCAGCTAATGGCACATGCTTCTTCCCTGGCTTCCAAAGGCTCAGTCTCTCATTTAGAATGCAAATCTAGACCCTCTGTTCTGGCTCACACAGGTTACACAGATCTGTTATTAGCTGCCTCTGGTCCTCTCACCTCTACAGGCATCCAGACCTTCTTGATACACCATGAGCATAATGAGCAGAGACACAGAGTCTTTGTGCAGCCTAACCTCTCAGCTTGGAGATTACGCACCTGACCATCTGTGACCACATGGCCTCCAGAGTGTTGTTTGGGCATCTTCTTGCTAGCAAGACCTTTTTTGAGTGACCCTTCTAAAACAGAATGCTCTCCTCTGACCCTATTGTGTTCAATTTCCTTCATTTTTCTTCCTCGTGCTCAGCAGCTCCTGACACATTTTGAATTTATTTCTTCATTGCCTAGAATACAGTTACACTGTTGGTGCTCTGCCTGCAATGGCTGCTTACTATCAGATCCATTATTCCTTTGAAGAGTGTTTGGCCTAGCAGAGTAGCCAATCAATAAATATTCATCAGATAGAAAAGTAATCAGGGGACTGTGGAGATGGCTCAGTTGGTAGAGTGCCTGTCTCACAAGAATGAGGATCTGAGTTCAGATCGTTGGTACTCACATAAAGCCAAGCAAAGCATTATGCCATTGGAATTCCAGCTCTGTAGAAGAGGGCTACTTTGCCACATTAGTTAGCGAGTCTACCTGAATTGAGGACCCCCAGGTTCAGTGAGAGACCTTGTCTCAAAAAATAAAGGGGAGAAGCTGGAGAATGATTTGGTGGTTAAGAGCACTGCCAGAGGATCAGAGTTCGGTTCCCAGCACCCACACTGGGTGGATCACAACCACAAGTAACTCCAGTTCCAGGGGATTTGATGCCATTGTCTGGCCTTCTCAGTCATTGGCATGCACTTGGCGCACACACATAAATAATGCATGCAGGCACTTACATATACACATCAAATAAAAAACAAAAAGCCTTAAAAAAATAAGGCACAAGACAATAAAGGAAGACCCCGATCTTCACCTTTGGTCATAAGGAAGTTGTTTGATTGTGGTGAATATTTATCTTTAGATTGAAGGTAAGAGTTTGTGGTCCTATCATCTTTAAAGCTATATTACCTTGGATTAGTTAGCCTTCACTGTGCTTCTGCTCTGTAAGAGGAAAGCATTAAACCATCTTACAGCCATCCCTAGCTAACACATTATTTGTGAAATCTCACAAAGAGGTCAGTGATTACTGGGCGGAATCCACATCATAAGAGAAAATAGAGGTTGATAATGTTCATAGGTCACAGATTACTCTCCAATGCCCGTTTTTCTTAAATGAAGAGTCAATACAGGTGTGTGATTTGGAGGCCAGCCTTGTGGTCACTCTCCATCCTACTTCTTTACAAACTTTGTCATGCTTTGCACCTAAATAGTGTTATCATTTTAAAACTGAAGGGTGGTGGAGGAGATGAAAGAGAGCTGCACTTACTACTTCAGGCTGGGTCCCTGGCAACCAATGACCACTCTAGAGCTGTGTGGCCTTGAAGGCTACCAAGCCTTCCTAGGAAATCTCCTTTTCCTTCTCTGAGAAGCAAGAATATTCACCACCCTGCTCATTCAACAGGGATCTGTGAGGAAGAAACACTGACTCGCAGTCCTAATGAACACCATCCCACATCTGGCATCTTCTCTCTTTGTGAGTACAGAGATAGAGGGTTATGAATGCCAAAGGGCGAGGGATGTCCTAGTCAATAAAAAGGGGTTGAGATACACCATAAAGATGGCACTACAGATAATAGCTCTTGCTGCATAATCACAAGGACTGGAATTCGGATCCCAGTACCCATGTAGCAAGCCCAGCATCCCACACATGCCTGCAACCCTAATTCCAAGTACACCGAGACAGAAGGATCCCTGGGCCTTATCCCTATCAGACCAACTGGGAAAGCACAAGGATCAGGGAGAGACCCTGCCTCAAAGAAATGTGAGAAGATGATCAGTACCTCTGATCAGCAGTACATCAGACACCTTTTTTGCCCTCTGTACCCAGGTACAGGCACCACATACATGTGCATACACTTACAGAGATGTATACAGATTTTCTTTTAATGTAGAGTCCTGGGGTAGGAGGCGGGTGCTTGTTAGCAAGCAAGAGGAGAAAAATATCTTGTTAACCAAAGCAAGGAGGCCTGGTCAAGGGTCAGGGTGGGAATTCCACAGGTGTTCTGCTTAAACAAATGCCATGACAGCTGTGACTCCCCTGCCAAGTCCTAGTGGGTTTAGTAAGTAGGAGCTGCTGAAGAGAAAGCAACCAAGAACCCATCTGTAAATCCATGTTCCTTATCCCAGCACCGCTTGTCACATCATTAAAACACACAGTTAGAGCCTGGGAAGGATTACTACCAGACATTGAGCATCCCTGGTAAAGAGCACATCTCCAGGGAAGCCCATCTCCCTGAAGATAGGGTTCACCCTAAAAACACTTCAGACTCCCGGGTGACAGGATGAAAAGGTGACGTGTCCAGGCCTAAGCCTCTTAGCTGTGATGGTCAGGGTTCATGCTGTGGCAGAGGTCCCTAGGTATGCTTAACATGCTGGCATTTCATGGAATTGGATCTCTTTCCCTTTCATTTCTGTTTAACAACATTCTTTCCCAACTACAGTAATACTACTTTGTTTATCCTTGGGTTCCTAAATGCTGTTCTGGACAGCATGGTCAGTCAGTAGCACTTTGCTGGGAGTAGATTGATGGTGACAGGGTGAGCTACCAGGGATTTAATAGGCAGTGACTGAAACCGTGACATCCAACATAAAGTAGATCATACTCTGATTTTTCATGCAGCCCCGTAGAGGTCGCTGAGTGTCACCCTTGGCCTTGGCATCTGCACTCCCGTCCTTACTGGCCAAAATTGCAGTCTATTATAGCAATATCGCTGGAGAGCTTCAGGAAAATGCTGTACCAGTTTTCTGTGTCTGAATCCATTTTTAGAAAGGTTTTGCTCCTGAGCTTTAAATATATTTAGAAGCACACAGAGGCATTGCAGAGACCCTCTGGTTGCACCGAAACAAACACACACAGGCTTTGATGGTTCTCTTTCACAGAGGGGTCTGGGAGACTCCTCTGCCTGCTATCTTGCTTTCAATATTTATGTTTTTAATATTACATGTTAATATTTCTTTTCCATTATTTACCTACAGTTCCTTTTGGAGAGGAGTGTGGTTTTTGTTTTATTTTGATCTAGTGCTCCTTAAGCCATACTTCATCTTACTTATTTAGGAATGTTTGTAGTTCTTTGTGTCTACATAATTTTATGATTATTACATACCCCTTTTTCATATTTCAGGGTATGTATGCAGCTTTCTTTTGAAGCTCCAGAAACATTTTGCTTCCAAATATTTATCATAGATAATATATGTGTAGAGAAAATATTCATGGAATGATAAAGCTTTATGCTATTAGCTATTTGTCCTTCAAGATATTCACTTTAGTGGTAGAGTATAGTTCAGTGAGAATATGTGTGCTAAGCATCAGAACACCCTGAACTCAATGCCCAGCTTGAAAGAAAAGAATTGAATTGATTTTTTTTTCCATTTCAGAGATTCTTTTTGCACTGCCAAGTGTGTGAACACATGTGTGTTGGATGAGATGGGGTGCAAAGCCCCTGTAGAGAAGAAATGGGTGTGCAGAACACAGATAACTCTTGATTCTGGCAGAGTCCAGTGGGGACAGTGGAAAGACCCCAAGGAGAACATAAGTGCATAGGCTTCTGGCTAGAAGGACTGCAAGCAACTCCACACTCTGCTACCTCATATTCCAAGAGAACCAAGTTTCTGTTTCCACCAGCTGTGTCCTATTATGGCCTAGCAGCCTGCAGTACGAAAGAGCACTGCACATCCTAGGCCACACTAAGTCCTCTACACTCTGTGTGTTCTGCTAAGTCTTCTATGTGCATGTGTGCCATGCTAAGTCCTCCACACCCTCTGTGCTGAGATGAGTCCCCTAAGTCTGTGTACTGAGATGAGTCCTCCATGTCTGCGTGCTGAGATGAGTCCTCCACACACTGTGTGCTGAGACGAGTCCTCCACGTCCTGGGTACTGAGATGAGTCCTCCATGTCTGTGTACTGAGATGAGTCCTCCATGTCCTGTGTACTGAGATGAGTCCTCCATGTCTGCATACTGAGATGAGTCCTCCACACCCTGTGTACTGAGATGAGTCCTCCACACCCTGTGTGCTGAGATGAGTCCTCCACACCCTGTGTACTGAGATGAGTCCTCCACACCCTGTGTGTTGAGGTGAGTCCTCCATGTCTGCGTGCTGAGATGAGTCCTCCACACACTGTGTGCTGAGACGAGTCCTCCACGTCCTGGGTACTGAGATGAGTCCTCCATGTCTGTGTACTGAGATGAGTCCTCCACACACTGTGTGCTGAGATGAGTCCTCCATGTCTGTGTGCTGAGATGAGTCTTCCACACCCTGTGTGCTGAGATGAGTCCTCCATGTCTGTGTGCTGAGATGAGTCTTCCACATCCTATGTGCTGAGATGAGTCCTCCACACCCTGTGTACTGAGATGAGTCCTCCACACCCTGTGTGCTGAGATGAGTCCTCCACACCCTGTGTACTGAGATGAGTCCTCCATGTCCTGTGTACTGAGATGAGTCCTCCATGTCTGTGTACTGAGATGAGTCCTCCATGTCCTGTGTACTGAGATGAGTCCTCCATGTCTGCATACTGAGATGAGTCCTCCACACCCTGTGTACTGAGATGAGTCCTCCATGTCCTGTGTACTGAGATGAGTCCTCCATGTCTGTGTACTGAGATGAGTCCTCCATGTCCTGTGTACTGAGATGAGTCCTCCATGTCTGCATACTGAGATGAGTCCTCCACACCCTGTGTACTGAGATGAGTCCTCCACACCCTGTGTGCTGAGATGAGTCCTCCATGTCTGTGTACTGAGATGAGTCCTCCATGTCCTGTGTACTGAGATGAGTCCTCCATGTCTGCATACTGAGATGAGTCCTCCACACCCTGTGTACTGAGATGAGTCCTCCACACCCTGTGTGCTGAGATGAGTCCTCCACACCCTGTGTACTGAGATGAGTCCTCCACACCCTGTGTGTTGAGGTGAGTCCTCCATGTCTGCGTGCTGAGGTGAGTCCTCCACACCCTGTGTGCTGAGGTGAGTCCTCCACACCCTGTGTGCTGAGGTGAGTCCTCCACACCCTGTGTGCTGAGGTGAGTCCTCCACACCCTGTGTACTGAGATGAGTCCTCCACACCCTGTGTGCTGAGGTGAGTCCTCCACACCCTGTGTGCTGAGGTGAGTCCTCCACACCCTGTGTGCTGAGATGAGTCCTCCACATCCTGTGTGCTGAGGTGAGTCCTCCACACCCTGTGTACTGAGGTGAGTCCTCCACACCCTGTGTGTTGAGGTGAGTCCACACCCTGTGTGCTGAGATGAGTCCTCCACATCCTGTGTGCTGAGGTGAGTCCTCCACACCCTGTGTGCTGAGGTGAGTCCTCCACACCCTGTGTGCTGAGGTGAGTCCTCCACACCCTGTGTGCTGAGGTGAGTCCTCCACACCCTGTGTGCTGAGGTGAGTCCTCCACACCCTGTGTGCTGAGATGAGTCCTCCACATCCTGTGTGCTGAGGTGAGTCCTCCACACCCTGTGTACTGAGGTGAGTCCTCCACACCCTGTGTGTTGAGGTGAGTCCACACCCTGTGTGCTGAGATGAGTCCTCCACATCCTGTGTGCTGAGGTGAGTCCTCCACACCCTGTGTGCTGAGGTGAGTCCTCCACACCCTGTGTGCTGAGGTGAGTCCTCCACACCCTGTGTGCTGAGGTGAGTCCTCCACACCCTGTGTGCTGAGGTGAGTCCTCCACACCCTGTGTGCTGAGATGAGTCCTCCACATCCTGTGTGCTGAGGTGAGTCCTCCACACCCTGTGTACTGAGGTGAGTCCTTCATGTCTGTGTGTTGAGATGAGTCCTCCACACCCTGTGTGCTATGCTAAGCGCCCACATCCTTGTATGATGTGCTAGTCTTTCACATCCTTGGGCATTGTGCTAAGCCCCTCGCAATCATTAGTCATTGCTATCACTAGCACTAAAAAGAGGTGGAGTATGTGATTACACTAGTGGACAGCCAGGCCAGGATCATGGGCTGTCTTACTCCACAACCCTGCTCAGCCTGACTTTTATCCTGTATAGTGGATCATATGTTCAACTATGACACCACATATGAGAACAATTCTTGGTAAGTGTAAAATCACACTTAAAAGTATGATTTCACGGGCTAGATGCAGCTCAGTGGAAGAGTTCTTACCTAGCACACAGTCCCCAGCACCACAAAAGAGAAAAGTATATCTTCCTCACTTATGTCAGATAATAAGGATAACATGATCAGGTGGAATCTAGAACAACACCCAGAGGCTTATTTTCAGCTCTGTCAGCTCTTCAGGGTTGATGGTACATGCTTTCCCAGCAAGGGCTAGTGTAAATTGAAATTGGCCGTGGTGGCAGGGCTGATCGATTGCAGAGATCAGCAAAGGCTGAGGTCTCTCTAACTTCTCAAGAGAGAATTTTCCAGTGAGCTAGTTGTCAACCACCAGCACACCACTAGTCCTACATCTCATCTCAATGCATATTCTTCACACGTAAGATATGGGTAAGTGTGAAGTCCTGAAATTCTAAGTGGTAAAGGTAGTAATAACACAGGTACAATGTTGGTATTGTTGTCAGATCACAGCCACTGTTCTATTTGTTTGCTTTAGGATTACTGTGTGTGTTGCATGTGTTCATGAATGTGGTGTGTGTGTGTGTGTGTGTGTGTGTGTGTGTGCATGTATGTTTGTACATGTACACATGTGTGCTTACATGTGGAGATCAGATGCCAAAGTCAGGAGTTCTCCTCTACAACTCTCCACCTTTCTTGTTTTTAGGGTTTCTCACTAACCTGTAACTCATTGATTTAGCAAGACTGGCTGGTTAGAAACTTTAGGAATCTCTGTCTACCTTCCCTGCACTAAGATAATGGAGGCATGTGTCACCATGATCCATGATCAGCTTTCTTATGTTGGTGCTGGGGATCTATACTGAGGTTCTCTTGTTCTTGCATGGCAAGCACTTTGCCAACTGATCTATTTACTCACCAATTGTTCTGGATTGCTTTCGACTTACAAAGGTTCAATGAAATTATGGAGATGACAGAACTAGTTTGCCTACAAATAGCTTAGAAAGCTCCTACACTATTTCCCCTCACTAGTCTCTCTGTATTTACTGCCAGCTAGGTCTGACACAGGACTCTTGATGTAGCATCTTCTGTTCATCAATCGTGGATGTGGGGGCATTTACCCATAAAGTCCAAATGAAGTGTCAAGAATGTCACCTCATTGAGGATGATGACAGAAGAGCTACAAAGACTGCACTGTGAATTCGCAGGGTAGGACAGACATTGTAGGATGTATACAGTTTTAAAAGTTATTGATTTAGCAGAATAATAGAGTAGAATAATTCATAATAAAATACATAAAGAGAACCGCTGACCTAACAAAGACAAAGGAGATTTGGGTGAAAAGGAAATGTCAGCTAGGTCTCTAAAAGTTAAAAATGCACCTTACTTGGCTCTTAGAGGAATTAGTTCATGGTTGCTGAACAGACAGATTTCTTTAACCATTTATAAGTACATTACTATTTTAAAATAGCCATCACTTGTTGTGAACAAATTGCAGAATGGGGACTTTATCCTTAGCCTGCAGTTTCATAGAATTTCAGTCACTTTTAAAGTATTTTTAAAAATATTTTCAGTCTGTGGTACAGAACTGAAGAGAAAATTCTCAATAGAGGAAATCAAAAAGGCTGAAAGACACTTAAGAAAGTGCTCAACATCCTTAGCTATCAGGGAAATGCAAATCAAAACAACTCTGAGATACCATCTTACTCCTGCCAGAATGGCTAAAATTAGAAACACCAATGACAATTTATGCTAGAGAGGATGTGGAGAAAGGAGAACACTCCTTCAATGCTGGCGGGAGTGCAAACTTGTACAGCCATTTTGGAGATCAGTATGGCGGTTCCTCAGGAAAATGGGAATCCATCTACCACAGGACCCAGCAATCCCACTCTTAGGCATATACCCAAATGATCCACATCTAAGCAACAACTGTTCAACTATGTTCATAGAAGCATTATTTGTAAAAGCAAAAATCTGGAAGCAACCTAGATGCCCCTCAACTGAAGAATGGATAAAGAAGATGTGGCATATTTACACAATGGAATATTACTCAGCGAAAAAAAAACAAGGGAATGTTGAAATTCACAGGCAAATGGATGGAACTTGAAGAAACCATCATGAGTGAGGTAAAGCAGTCACAAAAAGAGGAACATGGTATGTACTCACTCATATATGGATTTTAGCCATCGAGCAAAGGATCACCAGCCTATAATTCACACCACCAGAGAAACTAGGATACAAGGAGGAACCTAAGAGATTCATACAAGGTCTCTCACAGAAGGGGAAAGGAACAAAATCTCCTGAGCATATTGGGAGTAAGTGGAGAGGGAGCTAGGAGAAAGAGAAGGGGAGGAGAGGAAAGCATGTGGGACAAGGAAGATTGAGTCAGAGGAGGAATAAATAAGAGAGAGAGAGAGAGAGAGAGAGAGAGAGAGAGAGAGAGAGAGAGAGAGAGAGATCATAAAAGAGGGAGCCATTATAGATTTAAAGAGAAAATTGACTCTAGAGAAATGTCCAGAGTCCTACAAGGATGACCCCAACTAATAATCTGAGCAACAGTGGAAAGGCTACCATAAATGCTCTTCCTTGATAATGATATTGATGACTGACTTATCCACCATTATAGAGCCCTCATCTAGTACCTGATGGAAAGGGAAGCAGACACCCACAGCTAAACACTGAGTCAAACTGGAATCCAGATGCAGAGGGGGAGGAGTGATAAGAAAATGGGGACAAGACCAGGCTACAGAAACCCACAGAGACAGCTGACCTGAACAAGGCAGAGCTAATGGGCCCCCAGACTGATAGCTGGGAATCCAGCATTGGAAACCGACTCAGACCCCTGAACATGGGTAGTCTAAGGGACCTCTGACAGTGGAACCAGGATTTATCTCTGGTGCATGAAAGGACTTTGGGAGCACATTCCTCATGGAGGGATACTCCCTTAACCTAGAGGCAGGAGCAAGGGCTTAGTCCCTACTCCATATGACTTAACAGATTTTGTTGATCCCTCTTGGAAGGCATCATCCTCCCTGTGGAGTGGGGGTGGGGGTGGGATGGAGGGTTGTTGGGGGGCATGGGAGGAAGGGAGGGAAGGAGGATGGAGAGGGAACTGGGATAGATTTGTAAAATAAGAAGAAATAAAAAACAAAAATATTTAAAACATATTTTCAAAACTGTGCACAATATATTTTGTTTAAAATTTGTCCTCCTTTTCCAAGTCCTGCCAAATCCTCCCTACTTACCCACACCCAACTTCATGTTCTTTCTTTCTCCCTTTATGAAAAAGAAAGGAAGGAAGGAAGGAAAGAATAAATAACAAAAACCCCTAAAAGACAAAAGCTACCAAACCATAGCCAAGTCAACGCCCCCCCCCCAAATCTTGGAATCCACTTTGTGTTGGCCAAGTACTCCTGGGCATGAGGCCTACCCTGAGGTGTGGCTGATGCACCCAATGACACTCCACTGGAGAAAACTGTTTTTGTCCTCTACCAACAGGCATCAGTTGCAAGTAGCTTCTTGGTTAGGGACAGAACTTTATGCCCACTTCCCCTTCTCTGCGCTGGCATTTTTTCTGGTGTGAATTTGCCCAGGTCTTGCTTAGACTCTGTCAGTTCATATGTGCACCAGCCTTGTTGTATCTGGGTGACACTGTTTTCTTGGAATCTGGAGTGGTCCACTGCCTCTGGCTCTTTCGACAATGTCTAAATTCAAGGATTATGAACAGGCAACAGCCAGCCAGTGCCCTGTCCAGCAGTGCTGAGGTCCAGTTATGTATATAGTTGTTTATGGCTTCCTGCAGTTCTTATACCATAAGAAGATAGCATATCTGTCTTTAGACAAGAAAGTATTTAGTTCATATTTTATAGCTTGAGCCAAGGACAACTGGGTTATAGTAGTGGTGCTGTGGGAGCAGAACAAGATGCAGAGAGAGTTGCTAACATCAGTGTGGGAGATGCTGAAGGATCCTGCTGTAAGAGTGGGTACTGAGCCAAGGGCTGTCTTTAGAACCTCTGTTCTTTGTCATGGTCACTGGTGAAACATGGCTGTACACCAGGCATTCCTCTGGATGCTTGATGTTAACTAACCAATCTGATCTTTGGAACACTTTGTGGTTTTTTTCTTCTTTAATTTTTTCAACCTGTGTCTTTTATATAAAATTCATTTTACTAGGAATAAATGTGAACATAGGCAGTAATGAGTTCTAAGACAACAGTAACTTATTCTTCTCATTCCTTTTGTCCTGCTTAGTTTTTTAAATATTTAATTTTTTCATCTTTTTTAAATTTACATGCTAACCAGTTTCCCCTCCCCCCTCTCCTCCCATTCCCTCCACCCCTGCCTCATATTTACCTCCCCTCATCCACACCTCCTCCTTTTCCATTCAGATGGAGTAAGACCTCCCATGAGAATCAACAAAGCATTGCATATGAAGTTGAGGCAGGACCAAGCTCCTCTCCCCTGCATCAAGGCTGAACAGGGCACCCCACCATAGGGAGTAGGTTCTGATCTTTGGAATACTTTGAGTGTCCCAATTTTACAGATGAGGATATTAGTGAAAAGAGGTGAATAACTTTTCTCAGGTCTCCCATTGATTAGCAGGGCTGGCTTGTGCAATTGAACCTGTGCAGACTGGATTCCAGGTCTGTGCAAGCTCTTCTGTCTCTCCAAGTCAGGCACTAGAATTGCAGCTGAAGCTTGATAATAACTCTGCTGTTTAGGCTGGCACAGATTGGAAACTTCATGTTTGTGATCCTTAACTTGTGTTTAAACTGTCTCTGTTTATTCTATTCCAGTAATTGTTAAGAGCACTTTCCCACCAGCCTGGTCCCAGAGCCTCGTCAGCCCCAAAATAACACACAGAGACTCTCTTAGTTATAAAGCTGTTGGCCAATGGCTAGAGATTTCTTATTGGCTAGCTCTGTCTTAAATATTAACCCATTTCTATCAATCTAAATATTTCCACGTGGTCTTATCTTACCGGAGAAAAGGTCCAAACCTTTTACTCTTCTTGATACTACATTTCGACTCCTCAATACTACATCTCCCAGAATCATCTTGTCTCCTAGTCCTGCCTATCTTGCTTTCATATTGGCCAACAGGGTTTTAATCATTAACCAATAAAAGAAACATATATTCAGAATGACATCTCCCATCAAGTAATGAAGAATTTCTACTCCAGGTAGTAGTCATTTATATAGTTAGGATTTTTGTTTTTAATTATTAGAAAACTCTTTGCTTTAAATAAAAACTGCCTACCTCCTTGCACAAGTAAGAGGTTCTATCTCTGAAGTAAAACCAAGGGGCTCAGCCCTTTCTGTGTGTTAGCCTAAAAGAGTCTGCCAATGGGGATAGATGTCACATCTGCCTGTGGTCACCTACTTTATAAGATAAACATCTCCAGTAGCTGTACATTTTTTATATTGCATTAAGACATTTTACCACTTCCCAGTCTCCCTTACAAAATGAGGGTCCTTGAGCAGGACCCTCATTTCTGATCAGAAAGACCACAGTCTCTTCCCTTGGATGCTGTGTTTCCATCTATACAGACTAATGTATGGATTAGAATCCATTCAGTCATGCTGATTAATTACATTAAGACCACTAATACTCCTAGGTCTTTTTCATGTAGGATATCATGGAACTGGATCTCTGTCATATGTGGTTATCTAATGTCTCTATAATATCCAGCTGTAAGGCATCTTCTTAATTAGTTATTGAATGGGGGAGGGCCCAGGCCATTGTGGGTGGTGCCACCCCTGGGCTGGGTTCTATAAGAAATCAGGCTGACCAAGTCATAAGGAACAAACCAGTAAGCAGCTTACCTCCATGGCCTCTGCATCAGCTCCTGCCTCCAGGTTCCCACCCTGCTTGAGTTCTGTCCTGACATCCTTCATTAGTGAACAGTGATAGGGAAGTGTGGGCCAAATAAACCTTCTCCTCTCCAACTTGCTTTGTTTTCTGTTTCATCAAACCAATAGTAACTAAGACAGAGACAAACATTTGAGCACATCTGACTTTCTAGACCAGGTTCATTGAAGTGGGAAGACACATCTCTAAATGTGAGTAGCATCATCTATGGACCCGAGTCTCACACTGAATACAAAGAAAAAGCAGGCTGCGCACCATCATTCATCTTCCTCTGCTTCTTGACTGTAGTGCAGTGCAGGGACTCCTGGGGAGAACCAAACCTGACAGAATAACATGATGTACTTCTAGAGGCCTTCCCTACAGTGAGGGCAGAGCAGGCCTGGTCTGTTTTTCTTTATGATCAGGGATTCGGGTGCTAGAGGAAGCTATCCCATACTAGAAAAACATAACCTGTCCTTTGCCATCTTCCTTAATGCCTGTGTTTGACTCATTCTCAATTTTGAGAGGTTTGTTTCTGTCTTATGTGTCCTAGGCTATATCAGGAAGAGCCATCAGGACATGTGATATGGTATTCTTGTTCATCTTCAGGGATAACAAAGAAACATTCTGCATTTATACTGGTGTCGGGTTATGGTAAATGACTGATACTTCTTTAGACAGATAGTCTTTTTCCTTTTGAGAAACATATGTCTCATGAAAAAGAAAAAAATTATTTGATTAACGTTTTCAGAGTCCCTTACTAAACGCATTTTATCTATGAACATAGATAATCAGGACACATATCCTGAGATGCCAAGAGCACTGCTCTGCCTGTCAGTGTCTGTTCTAGCTGCTGCCTCATTAGCCTGCTTTGGGACTCCTGCAGAGCCCACTGACACCCATAACTGAACGGTAATGAGTTTAGAAAAAAAAAGAGGAAGACTCTTACTCATCCCAAATGTGCTGTGACTTAAATCTTTACACCTATTAGGATGACTCATAGCTCAGAGTTGAATCAGTGATTCAGTAATGGTGTTCTCTCAACAGCAACTCAATAATTAATTTTCTACTGCTGAGAGTAAACGTTAAAGAATCAATTCCTATTTCCATCCTGGTTTCCCAACCAGATGAATCTTACGGTGCCAGAAGCTTGAGGAAAACACTGTAGCAGTAGAAGCAGAGTGTCACATAATGTCATCAAGCAAGTGACCTCTGAGATTATCTAGAACAGGTCTTTCCCATGACATAGACACACGAGGCCAGGAAAGGAGACAACTGTCAGAAAGAAACAAAAGATGCACTTTCCATGTCTCCAGAAGTCAATAAGAATCAGTATTTAGGTAAAATCTGAAACAAATTAGAAAATTCAGTTTAACTTTTTTTTTTTTAAATCAACACTATGACTCCGTAGGAAATAAATGCTGAATCACTTTCTTCTTTCTTGTTATGAGTATACTTTCGTTATTTTTTTTGTTTGTTTTTGTGATAAAACACCACGACCAAGGCAACTTATAGAAGGAAATGATTATCTTGAGTTTCAGTTCCAAAAGGTTATGAGTCCATTGTGGTGGGAAAGCATGGCACTCAAACAGAAAACTGAAAGACCATAGTTTTTCACTCTACACATGAAGCAGAAAGAACAAACTAGAAGTAGGTAGAGACTATGATCTCAAAGCCTCTCCCAATCCCTGTCACACACTTCCTCCAGCAGGGCTGTGCCAACTAAACTGCCCCAAACAGCATCACCAACTGTGACCGTGTTTTCAAACCCCAGACTTTATGAGTGACACTTCCCCTTCAAACCTCCACAGCCATGTTTCAGCCTATTCACATTGGATATTCATATTGGTGCCGTGTTGTCAAGGCATAAACTGGCCTTTATGGTCTCCTGTTCCCTTACAGTCCCTACCTAACCAGCAAAAACCTGACTGGGCATGCTCTGTGGATCTGAGGAAACCTCGAGGATCTGAGGCATGCTCTTGGTTGGACTTCCCTGATAAGTCCTTTGAGGCCCAGAACAGTATGTGAGTGAGGTGCTAGTAGCTCCCTCCTTCTCTCTCCTTTCTTCTTTTTCTTTTATTACTTTCTTTTGGGGGGTGGGATTTTGAGATAGGGTTTCTCTGTGTAGCTTTGGATCCTGTCTGGAATTTGCTCTGTAGACCACACTGGCCTCAAACTCTCAGAGATCCGCCTGCCTCTGCCTCCCAAGTGCTGGGATTAAAGCCATGCGCCACCACTGCCAGGCTTTTCTTTTATTTCTTTTAGACAGGGTCTTGCTATGTAGCCAAGGCTGGCCCTGAACTCACCCTATGCTCTACCATGCATAGCTAAATAGCTCCTTCCTATGTTTGCCAATGAAGCAAATGATTGTCATCTTTTAGATCATCATATATTAGAGTGTCACAGGGAGACATTGTGTTTTAACTCTCCCGCTGTTTCGTCCTTGGCACTCTGTGTTTTGTTTTAAATTTTTATTATAATCTTAATTATGTTTTGGAGTGGGTGTGTGCCTGTGAGTACCTCTGCCCATGGAGGCCAGAAGAGGGCATTGGATCCCTGGAACTGGAGTTTTTGGCGGTTGTGAGTCACCAGATGTGGGTGCTAGGAACTGAGTGTGGGGTCTCTACAAGAGCAGCAACACTCAAACTCAGAGCCCTTTCTCTAGCTACTTGATAATTTGTGTCATAACCTTTGAGAGTGGGAAATTTTCCTTGCTTACTGATCAGTGGAAAACATTTGTACTTATCCTTGGTTTCTTGTAACATTTTATAGAAATTAAATAAGGCAAAATCACTTCTCATTAAATTCTAGGAAATAAAATGGTGGTTGCAGCCAACCTCAGATAATTGAAACAAAATAAGAGATATTTCTTTTTGGTTGAATTTTAAGAGCAATTTAAAGAATACTTAAAATGTATAAAGATGCTCACAGATGTGTTGAAGGTGGACCCTTGATGCTCTGTAATTAGTGCATTTCCTGGTTTGAAGAAATCACCTCTACAGGACTTCTTTAGGACAATTAGAGAAACTGAATATTATCTGGAAATTAAATGTTAAGAAGGGATATGACAAGTGGGCTTTTCCTAGATACTTTTAACCTTTATTTTTTGAGACAGGGCCTCTCACTGAACCTGAACTTCATCTGTTTTCATTGGAACTTCATCCATTTCCAGCAGGGGGTGATTTCCCTGAGTCTGTGATCTGATTTCCTTTGATGTTTGCATTGTAGGCTAGTGAGTTCTACAAGCCTAGGGCTCTAGCTGTCATGCCTGCCTGGCTTTTTAATCGGATTTTCGGGATCCGAACTCAAGTTCTCATGATTGCACGGCAGGAACTTTACTGATTGTTCATATCTCTAGCCTCCAAATTAGGTGGTAAATTATGCCACAACAGTAAGAGTTGAGTTTTGTTTTTTGAGACAGGGTCTTACTATGTAGCGCTGGCTGAACTCACTAAGTAGACAAGGCAGGCTTCAAACTGTCTCATGGGTGTAAGATAAAAGGTAATGTACTACCATGCCCCCACCTGGTAAGAGTTGTATTTTAAACGTGGTAGGTAAGTGTTTGTTATTCTAGGCTTTCTGCTTGCCTATGTGTTCAAAATTTTCAGAATAAAAATGAGCCCCCCCCCCGAATTTGTTTGTTTGTTTGCATTCCTTTCAGGAAACAAGATGGAGGGAATGAAATACTTCGGGACACGTATGTTTAAAAACAAGCTGTTTCTCAAAGAAGCAGCTACTCTGATAAGCTATAATGCTTCTCACCAGGAAGGCTTTGTGTTGCACCCCTGCACAATGAATAAACAATGAACCACCAGGTGTTGTTTTGTACCCCTGAGCTCCCAACTGTCAGGGAGTGGAAAGACCAGTGTGGGCAACACGGCAGGATCTTGTCAAAGACAGTGAGAAGGACAGGAAGAGGCAGAGGGAGAGAGAGCTATTTCTAATTCCAATTCAATTCTACATGTTTATTTTCTAACCACTGTTCACAGACGAACTTGAAGCAATCAAAATCATTTTGTTATTGCTAAGATCTGAACCCAAACAAGCACAAGATTAAAACTTTATTTTACTTAATTTGATGAATTTCAAATGTGTGCATTTGCATTGGGCAGGGATGGGGGGTGGGGAGAGATGATGAGGCTAGCAGGGCCCCCTGAATAAGGAGCTGCATAATTGAAGTCAACTAATAGGATTTCCAGCAGGGAGTGATTTCCCTGAGTCTGTGATCTGATTTCCTTTGATGTTTGCATTACAGTAATAACATTAGCAGCATCCCAAACAACACTAATGAAATCTTGGACTTGCCACACAGTGAGACACCTCTGTCATCAAATTTGTGTATCTTCTATACAGTTTTCTCTTAGATATGCTAGCTCAGTGTAGATGCAGGGATGGGGGGAACCTAAGAGTAAAGGTCAAATTTCTTTTGCAAATTCTGGGTCAATGTTCCTGCTTCCTTCTTAATTCTGATGCACTCTGCTTACTCAGACTGCAAAAGAAGCTGGGGTGAGAAAATGGGTAGCAGTTAGGACCAACTACAGGACTGAGGACTTAGGTAGATCTTGATAAGGGTGAGTAGTGATGGACCTTAATGTACAAACAGTTCATGTGTACACTTCCAGAAAATCTCTTCAGAGCAATTTAGAAATAAAACAATTGCCATCAAAATGAATCAAGGACTCCAATCACTACCTGCAATTTCATTAACAGCAAGGCAGTGAAGAAATATTGAACTGTGTCTTTAAAAAGCTTTTCAATGAATAATTAACACCCAGAAGGAGAGAAAGGGAGAGTCATCACCCATCTTCACTGTCATATAAATTTGGAATCTGAAAATTCATCTCTCCCCAGAAATGTTTGAAACATGGGAAGACACGCTTTCGCTCTCCATTAATTCATGCCTCGCTTCAATATCAAACCTACAGGAGTGGACTGCATGTGAGTACCCAGGTTAAAATCACGTTCTGCCAGAAATGGATTATTCTCTATGAATATTTGAATGGAAAGAAAAGCTTGGTTCTAGGTCAGATGGCAAGATGGGGAGAGTGCAGATGGGAAAGGTAGCTGACTGACTTGTGTGTGTGCTTTATCTAAAGTCTGCAACTAAGGAAAGTAACTGTCCTATAAGAAACTAGTAAAGCAAGGGCATTACTGATAACAGCCAATCAAAACAAGAAAGGCTTTGCACCATGATGGGTTCTACCAATGGAGTCACAATCCACTTACCAGACCAACCCATAGCATTTCAAGAACAAGCTGATGAATATTCTGTCCTCTAATACTTGGGATTACTTATTAAAAGCACTTCACAATGAACAATGAATAAAAATCAGGGAAATGTTGATGACCCATTGTGGCTGAATGATATCGATGTTCAGCAACAGGATTGTAGGTTTCAAAGGCCATCAGGTATTCACAGCAGTAGGTCCTTGTAGGGCCCTGATCCCAGAGCCAATTGCAGTGAAGCAGTTCATCTGGAATGTAAAGTTCTGAAATTTTGTTTTCCTTCTGCTGAGGTCAATTATCATCTAGTTTTTTTTTTTTTTTATTAAAAAAAAAAAAAAACATTTCCTCCTGGATTTGATCGATGACTCAAAGCATGGGCGCGGCACAGACTATGATAGCTCCTTTTGGCTCCAAGTAGAAGTAGAGGTCAGAAAGTCTGTTCAGAATTTTCCTATATAATTTTTTGTACCTTTTGGCTAAAGTTTGTTGAATTTGTTGAGCTGTTCTGTGCTCATGAAGTGTGCCTGGTTAGCTAGATTGCTAGATTGCTCTTTCTTTCTGTCTCGTGTGTATGTGTGTGTGTGTGTGTGTGTGTGTGTGTGTGTGTGTGTGTGTGTGTGTGTGTGCCTGCCCATGATTTTAAGAGTTCAGCTTGCTGATGATTTGCAAATATCTGGAAGTATATTGCATTAGCAATTTAGTATTTTTGCTGAGTCAAGACACATTAATTCTCTGATAAGATTTACTGTGTCTAGGAACTGAAGAAATGGATATTAACAAGGGATAAAACACAAGAAAGTAAGTGACTCAGGAGAAGGGACATTCTGGGGCAGCAAAGGAGGCCAGAACAGCAGGCTTCAATTTGGCTTTCAATTTCTGATAGCTTAAAAAAAGAAGAAAAGAAAAGGAAGGAAGGAAGCATAGATTATTTCTTGCCTTCCTGAGAAAAGGGAGATGTGTGTGTTCATCTGCAGTGGCAACGTTATCAGTAATCATAAGTAAACGTGGGTGATTTACTGACAACATCAATTCAACAAAGATGCATTTTACCTTCTCCAACATGAGATAAATTTATTTTTCCATATTAAGTGTACTAACAAGAGGTTGTGAACAATAGTGACTACATATAGCAGAGATTATGTTTATTCTATTTGCAGTGTAAGTAAAGTGCCTAAGTCCAGAGTGTGTTTGAGATAATATCCTTTTATTAGCTCCCAATATCTTACTCTTTCATTATTCTGATAGATTGCAAATGTATAAAGTAAAAAGATCCACATTCAAATCTCCAGCATCCACATAAGAAGCCGATGGCTGCCTGTGACCCCAGCAGGTAAATCCTGAGAGTTGCTGGTCAACCTTCCTAGCTGAAGAGGTTAGCTTTCAGTTTAATCAGTGTTCCCATCACATTGGAATAAGGTGGAAAGCAACAGAGGAATGTGCAGAGTCTTTCTATGGTCTCTGCCTGCCAGTGCTCATGTGTGAGCACCTACACACTCCTGTACATATAATTAAACTAAAAAGGATCTACTTTTGTGAGAATGGCCAACTATAACATAGATTCACAAGGAAATACTTTGCAGCTGTTAGCTGTAATATGTTAAGAGAATACCCAGATTTAATATCATTAAAAGGTTTTATTGGGGTAGTCATAGAACAGCTCTTATTTTCCTCTTTCTGAAGTGCATGCCATGGCCTTTTAAGGACACACTCAAATTTTACCATGTAAGTTTATTGGAGACAATTCAATGATGACAGGCTTTAGTGTATCACAGTAGCAATCAGTGTTTTATTCCCAGCTTGAGCAGCTGACCAGATAGCAGGCCTGTCTCCTGACATGGAGAGGGAGGAGGAGCAGGTTTAAGGAAGGTGACCTGGAACTAGCTTTGAGCATGTCGAATATGGTTTCTTTGAGGCATGCAAATGGTGCTGTCAAATACACATGCAAGTAGAGGACAGGCCATACCTACATGCAATTAAGGAACATCAATGACCATTTAATTGGTTGCTAAAGACACAGGTCTAGATGAGACTGGAAGTATCTTAAACCAAACTTTAACATTAGTTTCTTTGCTGATGTAGTTTTTTCTAATATATGCCACACTACTCTTTAAATGTATTGTGTCTAATACATGTCATATTACTTTAATATAAGAAAAATGATTAAATTTTACCATGAGATGCCATTTATATGACCATTTTAAAAATGGATCTGTATTATTTCATATAAAAATATAATATCTCAATCTCTTACACTAGAATTTCCAGTGTGTTCTTATTCACTTGAGTTAGATAAACAAGTGGACAATTCCTAGCTACTTTATGAAAGAATATAGTTATTACACAATCACTAACAGAAAACACACCTAAACCTTGGACAGGAAAGGTGCCAGGTGGCTGAGAGCCTGAGTGCATAGGTCTTCTCAATGTTTGGGAAGACAGCATTTAACTGCTTGAGAACACAGCATCTGGTTCAGCAATCATGAGAAATTAGTGTTGTGTCACATGACCTATCAGACCACATCTGGAATCCTGCACTTAACTCTGCATTCCCAGAAAGCCACATTTAAACATGCAGTCCGAAGCTGTTTTCAAAAATAGGGTCTATAACTTTGTTGTTATAATACTAAAAGAAGGGGGGAGGGGAAAGAAAACAACAAACAACAACAAAAAAGATTGGAATGATTAAAGACATCAGATCATAATAATCTGATGAAACAAAAACAACTAATTTTGAAAGATTTCTTTATTTTTATTTTATGTATATGATTGTTTTGTCTGTATGTATGTCTGTGCACCAAGTGCACGCAGTACCTGTGGGAGACAGAGGAGGGCAATAGAATCCCTGGAACTGGAGTTTCAGATGATTCTGAGCTGCCATGTGGATACCTGGACTTGAACCTAGGTCCTCTGGAAGAGCAGCCAGTGCTCTTAACCACTAAGCCATTCTTCAGCTCTCAAGGAGATCATTTTTAATGTAGTTTTAAAATCAAATTCCAAGTCAATGCATAAAGTAGTGGGTTTCATTGTGGCATTTTATACACAGCTGCCATTACGCCAGGTCTCATCGGTGTCTTTTCTCACTGCTGTCTTCTTTCTGCCATTGCCTTCTGGCTAGCTCCTTTCTTCCCAAGTTCATGTCATATGTATCCCATTCCCTCTCCTTCTCCAGAGATCCCTTCCTCCTGGTTCTCTTTGTCACACAAGCACACACAATTTTAAAGCTAAGTTCCATATGTAAAATAATGTGGTATTTGTCTTTCTGAGTCTGGCTTATTTTGCTTAACATTATTGCAAACTCCACCCATTTTTCTGCATGATTTCACTTTTATTTATGGCTGAATAAAACTCCACTGTGTGTATGTAGCACATTTATGCATTAATCTGTTAATCAACATGCAATCTTGTTACATTCCCTGGCTATTATGAGTAGAGCAATAAGGTTGTGTGATGATTTAGGTATTTATTTCAGGTATTTA
This sequence comes from Phodopus roborovskii, assembly GCF_943737965.1. Lineage (NCBI taxonomy): Eukaryota > Metazoa > Chordata > Mammalia > Rodentia > Cricetidae > Phodopus > Phodopus roborovskii. The sequence goes on from NW_026126433.1 coordinate 2,016,829, forward strand.
CTTGAGTGGTCCAACCATATCACACAATAGTTCTAGTTTTCATTTCTTAGGACCTCCCATGCTGATTTCATTACAGTTTTACAAATTTACATTACTACCAGCAGTGAATAAATATGTTCCTCTTGAGGTTAGAGATATAGCTCAGTTGATAGCTATGCTAGCATGTACAATGGCCTAGATTTGATCCAAATAAGGCCAGTATGGCAATGGAGATAGATAGATAGATAGATAGATAGATAGATAGATAGATAGATAGATAGATAGATGAGATACACATAGCAAGTTTGAGGCCAGCCTAGGTTCCATGAGATACTGTGTTTTAAAAATAAGCTTAAAGCATTTCTCTTTCCCCACATCCCTGTCAGCAAGTTTTCTTGATTATAGTCACTCTGTCTGGGGTGAGATAAAAATCTCAAAGCAGTTTTAATTTGCTCTAAGCCAAACTTAATGGCTAATCATGTTAAACAGTCTTCTCAAGTATTTTCTGGGTGCTTGGGTTTCTCTTTTTGAGAATATCTATTCAGTTTATTAAAGATTGTTCTTTTAATTTTTTAAAATTGTGTTATTACATTCTTCTTTGGATTCTGGCACAGGCTCTATCATCTCTATCTATCTATCCATTCATCCGTCTGTCTATCTGTCTGTCTATCTATCACTTCTGCTGTCTGTGCGTGTGATGTTGACATAGTGGCAGTAGATAACACATATGTTGTGTCACACACATGGGGGGTCAGAAGACAGATCTTCTACCTTTACATAGTTCTGGGCATTGAATTCAGATTGCCAGGCTTGTGTAGCAAGCATTCCTACTTCTGGTTTACATTTCCCCCACCCTCTTGAGACTGAGCCTTGCTGTGTAGCCCAGAATGACCTTGAACTTCATATCCTCCTGTTTTTGTCTCCTGAGTACTGAGATTATAGACATGCACCTAAGTCCAGGTTAAATTTTTATCATAGCATTTAATTTGGGGTAGGAGGAGAACCATGAGGGTAGAGAAATCTCCTCACAACTGATTATTCTTTGAGATATTTTAAGTTTTCTCCTAAAGGCAAACAGAAAATCTGGAAGAAGTGAGGATGAGGATTCCAGAAGAACAGGACAGAACATTCCATGGTGTCACTGCTCTTGCATCTATTAGAAGAGTGCAGAGTGGTCCAGTATGTCCCAAGTGGATAGATATAGAGTGATAACCAATGTGTGTCATTTGGTATACTATTTTTCAATCCAGATTTCTTTTGCAGTGTTGGGCCTCAAACTTGAGGCTCATACAAGGTAGGTAATCACTCTACCTTGAACTGCAGTCTCTAAACCAGGTTTTTCTATGTGCTGGATAGTTTGGGATCTACTTGACACAAACCAAAGTCATTTGAGGGGAAAGAACCTCAATTGAGAAAATGCCTCCTAAGATTGGTCTGTAGTCAAGCTAATAGGACATTTTCTTGATCAGTGACTGATGTGATAGGGCCAGCCCATTGTAGGTGGTGCCATCCCTGGCCTTTGGTCCTAGGTTCTATAAAGAAGCAGTCTGAACCAGGCAGGGAGAGCAAGCCAGTAAGCAGCACTCTTCCATGGCCTCTGTATCATCTTCTGCCTCTAGGTTCCTGCCCTGTTTGAGTTCCTGTCCTGACATCCTTTCATGATGAACAGTGATATGAAACCCTTCCCTCCCTCAAGCATTGGTCATGGTATTTCATCACAGCAACAGCAACCCAAACTAAAACACTCCATAACCCAGGTAGGCTTTGAATTTGCCATCCTCAGCCTCAACATCCTGAACAGCTCCAATTACAGGTGTGTGTTTTACCAGGTCAGGCTTGAAAATGACCTCTGATAATTGATGTGTTATGTTTGTTTAATAGATGCTGTCAGTGAGATCTCTGTGTTAACCTGGATTTTAATACAGTTAATCTAGGGAAACTTTGTGTAAGACAGTTGCAATAGAGTAAGTCCCTCTGGAAGCCACTATTCCAGAAATTCTGCACTTCAGGCAAGCATTTGTTGTTCTCCTATTTCTTCCATTTGGCATATGCCTGTAGGGTGCCAACTGTATTATGTAGAGTGCACAGGAGATACAATGAATGTTTTCTGTGAGCTTTTGTGCTAAGGATTATTTACCAGGGCGCTATTTAATGCCACAAGATGCTAATGGAGTGATTCAAAATACACGAAGCAGCATGGCCACCCTCCTCTTATTCTCTCCTGCTCCTCCAACATCAACTTGCTGTGATTATTACATCCTGTTCACTTCCCTTTTACCAACTACAGGCTTCCAACATGGGCAAGTGATGTGTCATTTCTTCTTTTTTAACTCAGTGATTAGAACATGGGCTCTGTAATTCAAGAGCCCCGTGACATTCTATACATTTATTCAAGTGCATGCTGTTTTTGGTGCAGCCATCATTTAGAGCAGGGAGTGGGGTCTGGAACACAGCAGCTTCATAAACAACTTGATGCCATTGATTTCATTCCACAGTAACTATTATTTCAATTTAAGCTGTTTATTTCCCTATGAAACAACATGAAATGTTTCTCTCCACTACCTAATTCACATTTTGGTTCATGTTGGTGATATTTTTCTACAAATACCAAAATTCAAAGTTTAACAAATGAGTTACAGTTCTAAGGAGAAAGAACATACTGAGTTCTTTGTCACAACTTAGGAAAAGTGTAACAGTGGTAGTTAATGGCTGAAGACGTATGCATTGGTACTCTCCCATTCAATCTCATATTTCATGGTCCCTACCTTGTTCACTTTCATCAGATCAAATCAAAGTGAAACTGTCAAACTGCATTTGTTCCTATTTTTGTGTTTGTTCACATAGCCTTTTTTGAAATCTTATATTCATTTTATGACTTCCCTAAAACATAAAGGAAAGAATAAAAATTCTATCCACAGGCTGAGATGTGAGAAATGGGAGAATAGTCCATATAGTCCATGCAGGCTTATTTCCATGGTTGGAAAGTACTTTTCACATCACTAGGGAAGAAAAGTAACCACCAATGTCACCCAGCTACAAACCCTGTGACATACAAAGGGACCTTGTAAGATACACAAATGTTATGGGAGCAGCCAACTACTTCATTGGGGTTTAAGGCCCACTTCATGAGTGGAAGCCATACCTGACACTGCCAAAGAGGCCAAAGACCTCAGACTAGATAGTTCAGAGGCCTAGGGGAAAATATACTGTTTTATTCTGCTAAAGGAACACAGCATACAGCTATATCCATATATAAGTGTCTTCATCAACTATAATCAGAGAAGCTTCTTTTTTGCTGTATTAATAGTATTTAACTCAAGGACCCACAACTGGAGAATATGCAGAGGGTGAGAGACTTTGGAGCACCCAGTCCTAAATGGGATGTTTTCATCAAACTGGCCTCAAGGCTCAGGAATCCATGAGAGAGGAGGCAGAAAGGGGATCTTACCATCCTGACACTGGCTGCAGAGTTGAAGGAACCTGCTCATTTGTGAGTCAGCCAAACTGGCTTCGAATACAGGCACCCAGAGAGGAGGAAGGAAGGCCAAAAGGGATGGCTAACTCAAGGGAAGAGTGTCTTCCCAACACAAGAGGACTGATACACATATGAACTCCCAGAGACAGTGAGAGCACATACCAGACCTGCACAGGTTCAAACTGGACAAAATCCCAGCACTCTGAAGGGAATGTGGGCACAAAGTCCTGCCCATAACCAAGTATCGGTTTTCCCCAATGTGGTGTCAGTGGGCATATTCGCCACAAGCCCAAGGGTAGTTGGCCAACATAAAAAGGACTCCATGCATTTTTTTTGTGCAATTTTTTGTTGTTTAGTTGATTTTTCATTTGTTTTTACTTTCTCTTTTCTTCCTTCTTCCCTCCCTCCTTTCTTTCTTCTTTTATTTTTTGAGAGAGAGACAGAGAGAGAGAAGAGAGAGACAGACAGAGAAGTTGGGTAGGTAGGGAGATGGGGCAGACCTGGGATGTGTTAGGAGAGAAAAAATAACATGTTTAAAATATGTGAAAAAATTTGCATAAAAATTTTAAGAGTTCATCCCCTTTTCATGCCCTGTGAAGGCTTCCCATCCAGGAATCAGACCAGCTGGTCTTCCTTCTTCTTGTGTGGGTGCCTGTATGCTGAAGCCAGCTAGCTTAGCTGACTCACAGATGGGCAAGTTCCTTCAACTCTGCAATCAGTGACAGACACAGTGGGAGGATTTACACCATGGAAGCTGACCAACACTACAAATCAGGCTTTGTTTACTCATTAGCTTTTGTTTTTATGATATGTGAGTTAACAGCACAACATTGCACATAAGCACACTGATGGAAACCCCATTATGTGTATCCTTAAAGTGCTTTAAAGACCAGTTTGAAATGTGACCTCTGCGGTCAATGTCAGGGATGGGATTATATTTTGCATCCCCCCCCACACCTGAAACTGGGTCTCTCTATGTAATTCATACTAGCTTTGAACTCCTGATCCTCTTGCCTCAGCCTCCTGAGTTACAGTGACGCGGCTTTTTTTTTTAAATCTCCATAGTGATGGGCATTACTGTATGCTTTTCCACCACTTTAAAGGAGTGGATTGCCTTGTCTTCTTGCCACAGTAATTCTTTAACAACATCCCCTTTGTCTTGTGAAATTTGTATCTTGCATTTTAAAATATGATTTGAAATTGCTCTGATGGGTAATTTCTTTCCCTCTCTGCATAAAGTGGTTTCAAAAGCATCACAATGCGAAGTACTCTGGGCCTGCAGAGACCCACCCCAGTGAATGATGGTCTCCTGGGGCACTCCCTGGCATTGCTGAGCTCTAGGACAAAAACTACCAGCTCATGCTACCTGACCAGTGAGTGGGTCTCTTATGGAAGCTTAACTTGACACTTTTCATCACTGGAAAAAAAAAACAAAACAAAAAAACAAACAAACAAAAAGAAAAAAAGAAAGAAACACTTTATGTTACTTTGAAACAGAGTTTCAGGTAGCCCAGCCTAACCTAGAATGGACTTTGTAGCCCAGGATGACCTATCTCTGTCAGTGCTGGTGTTACAGAGAGCTATAGATCCTGGCTCTGTCATTGAGAATATTGGGGAACATTGAGGGGAGGTGACATGAGGAAGGTGTTCTGGGTCTGCAAAGGTCCCTGGAGGGACCACAAAGCTCATCAGAGTGAAACAGATTCAAACACGGCCAGTAATGGTCCTGAACACGTTTCTTAGTTGTAACATTTCCACATCTGCATTTCTGCAGTCCTCTTATTTGCAGACTGTGACTACCCTCCCTTAAGTTATTAGCCTAAAACAGAATGTTATCTCTTCCACCTCCTCTTCTTTGTCACCCTCCTCCTTCCTCAAGGTACTGAGGAGCAAATCCAATGCTCTGTGTGGTAGGCAAGTGTTCTACCATTAAACTACATCCCCAGCTCCAGGTTGAGACAGGGTCATTCTATGTAGCTCAAGTTGGCCTTGAAGTCCATCCTCCTGTTTCCACAAGTGTTATAGGCAAGTACCACCATATCATGCTTTTGAATCATTTGGTTTATGCAAAGGTTGAGGAGACTCCATCACAAAACAAAAGTTGAACCTTGCTTATTTGAATTCAGAGGCATTAGACAGACAGTCTTATGGAGTGGTCTTGAAGGGGGGGGCAGGGTATCCTGTCCCAGCATCCTGTAGCAAGCTGCAGAAGCTGTGCATGAATATTCAAGTATGAAGCTAGAGTGAACTACAGAGCAAGATCTCATTTCAAGACTTTAAAAAGATCAATAAACAACAACAAACAGAGTGGGGACAGCAAGATGGGGAGTGAAAGCAGATATAGGAGAGAGAAACAAAAATACATGATTTCTTCTCCCCTGCTTGACTTCTTTATTTCAGCAAGCCACTGTAATGCTCAACAACTTTGTTTTTAATTTTTAAAATGAAGTTCTCCTAACATATATAAAAACAGAAAGCAAATTATGCTTCCTCCCCATCCTGAGATGTTTAAAGTTACCCATTGGCCTTCTTTTCTGTCAGTCATATTTGAGGGTGGGGGAGAACAAGGTACTTCCTGATGTTCCTGTCTGCTGTGTTCCATGGACCATTAAGAAGCAAGACAGGTGTAAGATGGAATCTCAGAGTTGTTTTGATTTTCATTTCCCTGATGACTAAGGATGTTGAGCAATTCCTTAAGTGCCTTTCAGCCATTTGAGATCCGTTGATTGAGAATTCTCTATTTAGATCTGTACCCCATTTTTTAATTGAATTATTTGATGTTTTGACATCTAATTTCTTGAGTTCTTTGTATATCTTGGAGATCAGCCCTCTGTCAGATGAGGGATTGGTGAAGATCTTTTCCCATTATGTAGGGAGCCATTTTGTCTTGTTAACCATGCCCTTTGCTTTACAGAAGCTTCTCAGTTTCAAGACATCCTATTTATTAATTGTGAATCTCAATGTCTATGCTACTGGTCTTATATTCAGGAAGTTGTCTCCTGTGCCAATTTTTCAAGGGCATTTCCCACTTTCTCTTCTAAGAGGTTCAGTGTGTCTGGATTTATGTTGAGGTATTTGATCTACTTGGACTTAAGTTTTGTGCATAGGGATAGATATGGATCTATCTGCAATCTTGTACCTGTCAGGATCCAGGTATTCATAGGTGTGTGAGAGGGAGAGAGGAGAGAGAAGAGGAGGAAAGGGGAGGAGTGAGGAGAAAATGAGGGATCAGGAAGGTCGAGTTGGGGGAAAGACAGAGAAGGAGAGAAAGGGAAAAGATACCTTGATAGAGGGACCCATTATGGGGCTAACGAGAAACCTGGCACTAGAATTCCCAGGAATCCACAAGGATAATCCCAACTAAAAACATAAGCAATAGTGGACAGGGTACCTTGAATGCTCTTCCCCTATAATGAGATTGATGACTACCTCAAATACCATTATATATAGAGAGGCCTACATAGAGCTGATGGAAACAGAAGCAGAGATTCATACCTAAACAATGAGCCGAACTCCTGGAATACAGTTGCAGAGAGGGAGAAGTGATGAGCAAAGGGGTCAAGACCAGGCTGGAGAAACCCACAGAAACAGCTGACCTGAGCAAGTAGGAGCTCACTGACCCCAGATGGACAGCAGGGGAACCTGCCTAAGACTGAACTAGCTCCTCCTGCACATGGGTATCAGCTGGGGGTGGGGTCTGGACAGTCTATGGGGCCATTGGCAATGGAACCGGTATTTATCCCTAGTATATGAACTGGCTTATGGAGGGATACCTTGCCCAGCCTAGATACAGGGGAGAGGGCCTTGGTTCTACCCACAATGATGTGGCAGACTTTGATGATCTCCCATGAGAGGCCTCATCCTCTCTGAGGAGTGGATGTGGAATGGGATGGGGAGATGGTAGTGGGAGTGTGATGATGGGAGGGAGAGGTAACTGGGATTGGTATGCAAAATAAGAATTTTTAAATAAAAAATTAATTAAAAGAAGAAGCAAGACATACCAATTTCCTGTTACTGCCTGACCAGAATTCCCCAAACTCAAACCACTTGGCTTGCTTTCAGTGTGAAAAGTTCCCTTGCGTTTCATCTGCTGCTGACTGCCCTTCCTGCTTCCTGTTAAACAACAAAACAAAACCTGATTCCTACAGGAGGCGGGAAAGCAATCAAATTTACCTCAATTTGCTTATCCAGTGGATTCATGTTCTTACTCTCAAAGGCATTGCAGAGGTAACATCTTTCTCACTGGGCTAGTGTGGTGACTGGGAAAGAACCAGGCCACCATACCACTCTGGTGGGCAGTCTACAGGGTCTCATCATTTCCATTCCCAGATCCAACTTTTGTAAACACACCAAATCACCCACATCTGGCTTTCTGGAACCTAAATCCATGCTGGTTCCCTGAAGTATGATAACTGTCATAGGGCTTTATTGCTATGAAGAGAAACCATGGCCAATGCAATTCATTAAAAGTACATTTCACTGGGGCTGGCTTACAGTTCAGAGGTTTAGTCCATTATCAGTATGGTGGGACATGCAGGCAGACATAGTGCTAGGGAAAGAGCTGAGAGTTCTATATTAGGATCAGCAGGCAGCAGGAAAAGAGAGTGAGCCGCTGACCTGGCTTGAGCATCTGAAATCTCAAAGCCTACCCCCAGTGACACACTTCCTCCAACAAGGCCACGCCTCCTAATAGAGCCACTGCCTGTGAGCCTATGGGGGCCACCACAGTAACCATTGCCTTAGTAGAGTTTTGATGTTTCTTCAGTTATAGAATAACTGCACCATATCCCACTGTAATAAGATTTCTTGATTGAATTAAAGCAGAGAAAATAGGTAGTATTCTTTTGAAACTATTTTCTCTGCTTTGCTGAGGACCAGAGGCCAGTTCATTGTTTATGCTAAGCAAGCACTGTATGACTGAGCTATATCCCATGCCTTTAGAGGTTTGAGACAGGGTCTTTCTATATAGATCAGACTGGCCTTGAAGTCCATCCTCCTGCCTCCCCAAGTGCTGGGATTATAGTGAGTACAACCATACTGTGTTTTGGAACCATTTAGTTTACATAAAGGTTGACAAGACCCTGGTCAGAAAACAAAAGCTGATCTCTTTGTAGCTTGAGTGCAGGCATGCTTGATGGATGATGGGTGACTGAAGCCATGGTTTGGAGAATGGCATGGGTTCCTTGAGAACACGCCCACTGAGAAAGAAGGGCAACCTTCAAGATAAGCCAGCCCCAGCAACAACACCCAAGCAACATTCACTTCAGTGCTGAATTCAGTGCCAAACTGACAAGACTATCTCACAGTAAAAAACAAAAAGGGAGTGACCTGGGCAGGTAAGCCTAGTGATGTAGCACTTACCTCGTGTACACAGAACTGGTTTTCATTATCAGTACTGAAAAGAAAATCTAGGTAGTATTTCTTGAAGAGCTTGGCATTCCATGTCCTTATATTATTATAAACGCATCTATCTGCTGCTGAAAAGTCTCTTAATACACAAGTATTTGAGAAAGCACATAATGGATGTAAGATCCATGTGCTCATGCATGTCTGTAATCCCTATGCTTGGAAGGCGAGACAGGAGGATCTTAAATTCAGCCTTGGCTGAGAAGTAAGACCTGCCTCATAAAATAAGTAGTTTTAGTTACAAAGACTCTGTCTGTATGAAACCTTATTTGTTCCTGTAATGCCATAATTCTTAACAAAACAAATGAACAAACAAAAGAGAAAAGCTTGTCCTTATAAGATTTGAGGCATTAAAAATATCTCTGTATGGTTGTGTTCAGTGTGTCCAAGAAACAAATTTTGGGACCTCAGTGTTAGGATGGGAACTTCAAAACTACTCACCTCTTCCCACTGACCTGTCCTGAAATGTCTCCAAGCCCACATTGCAAAGATGCCATTCATGCCTCAGGCTAGGATTTGTTCCAGTTGCTTGGCAACATCAGTTTTTATTGCTCTCTGGATCAATGGTATCATGCCAGGAGGTGCTCAGTTTTCTCTGAACAAAGGGGGGGGGGGAGTTGTACTTCCAGGTCACTGCTAAAATAGTTCTGCCATTGTTTGCCTAATATACCAGTTCCTTTTCTCATTGTTATAATAAAACACCAGGTAGAAATATAATGGAAGAAATATTTATTTTGACTCAGAGTTTAAGAGGGGATATGGTCTATTATGGTAGGAATCTAGGTCATAAATGGAAATTTGAGCCAGGCAGTGGTGGAACACGCCTTTATTCCCAGCACTCAGGAGGCAGAGGCAGGTGGATCTCTGTGAGTTCAAGACCAGCCTGGTCTTCAAAAGCTAGTTCCAGGACAGGCTCCAAGCTACACAGAGAAACCCTGTCTCAAAAAAACAAAACAAAAAAATGGGAGTTGGAGGAGGCAGAGAACTCACACTTGGGATGTGTCTTCCCTCCCTAGTTAAACATCTCTGGAAACACACACAGAGACATGCTCAGAAGAGAGCTCTTCTAGAATCTAAGAGATTCTAAATCTAGTTAAGATGATAATGGAGATTATGGAGGTAACTGCTACCAACAACAGTCGCTACTACTATTAACAAACACGAGGGAAGTAGGTAGCTGGTGTGGTGAAGTCACTCAGGCCTAAGGGAATTAATCATGATCGATAACTGACGTTTAGCATAGCCACCACTATAGAGACAAAGACACACTGGAACACAGGTACCAATTTCATTATTTGTTAAACTTAGCAGCTAGCAACCTAGATGCCAGAGGATGACATGTTCTTGAGAGTGTTGAGCCGGCTCTACAGTGATGCAGGAAAACAAACAAGCAAACAAACAAACAAAAACAACAGCAGTGTAGCCTTGACACAGAGAAGCATCCGGTCTGAGATGGCACTGCAAGCACAAGGACCTAAGTTCAGGTGGGCATCGACATAAAACGCTGGGTGTGCTGGCCTGTGTTGTAATCGCAGGTCTGAGAGACAGAGACAGAACAATTCTGGGGCTCACTAAACAGATGGTCTAGCTGAATTGATGGACTCCAGGTTTTGTGAGAGGCTCTGTCTCAAAAGCTAAGGTGGGAGTGATGGAGGTAGATGCCCAATTATTGACTTCTGATCTTCATATAAATGCACACTCACGTATGCACAACATGTGCACACACATACCTGCCAAGTTATTACTTGATAAATTTTACAGGAGGAAAATTCTTCCATTTGGGAAAAAAAATCAATAACTAGAAATCTCATTTATTACCTGTTTACATTTTCCCAGATGGCATATTCAGCACTTCCCAAATAGCTAACACCAATGTGGAGGATCACATGACTTTCCCATCACATCTAGCTCATTGATCTCTCCATCACCCCACTCACATGACCTGCCTCCTGGTGCGTTGCTTCATCTTCACATTAAATTTCTACTTGTCACTACATCTACATCTACATGTTCCATTTGGCTTGAAATCAAGATTCCAACACTCCATACATGCTTGGATCATTTTAACTACGGTACCAGAGAGACATTCTTTAGTTTCTCAAACACTTTAAACATTTTTAGATTCTTACAGCCAAATTCTTTAAAGAGGATATTGGTATTATTTTTGTATCTGTTACCATCAATAACTAACATCAGTCATCCTCAGTTAATGTCAAAACCACTTTTGCTAAGTCGGTCAATTTGAGGTAAGTGGCCATTCAATAAATTGAAATTTGTCTTTCAGAGCATTGATTTTTTGGTGCATTGATCTACAGAATCAATGTGAAGGAACCAAGACAGCTATAAATGAGGCTCATGCTATACTGAACAATTCCTACAGAATATAAACATGCTTTGATGGTTCTGAAGTATTTGGCTAAAGAGCATCACAATGGGAAACACACGTATCAGAACCTAACACCTGTTATGTCAGTGATCAATACATGACACATCCTTGAAGGATTTAGATGAAGAGGGTGGAGACATGTCTATCATGACTGATCCTTTAGAGAGCTTATAAAGAGCAGAGACAGCCCCAGATGCTTGTCTGTACTGCCGGGTCTTTACATTTGCTTCCTTTCCTGTGACATCTCATAGGAACTTTGTCACATGGTCTTGGGTATTAGGCTTCTGCTTATGATGAGCTAGAATAGCCACAATTGTTGGGCTTTGGTTTTCACTTAGTTGTTTTTGTTTGTTTTATTTGTAGGCTCATATAATCAGGCTTGCCTTGAACTCAGTATGTGTCAAAGATGACCTTGTACTTTTGATCCTACTGTCTTCTCCTCCCTAATGCTGAACTGATAGGCATGAGCCATACAGTCAGGGTACTAGAGGTTGAACCTAGCCTAGGGCCTTCTGTATGCCAGACAAGCATTATACCACTGAACTATATCCATAACTACCACAGGAATTATCATTTATATATTACTCCCCAGAACAACTCACATCTTTGTCTATATTAATGAGACAATGAGCCAGTCATGTCATGGTGAATTATTAACCATAAAGGAGAATTTTAAAGCATAGTATAAATGAATATTTGAATACTTCACCTGAGATTTCAACTTTTTATATTGTTTCCATATAGAAATTTCAGTCAAGTCATAAATCTGCGAGAAATCAAATTACTACTCAGACTGCCAGGCCCCTGGCCCAGGCTGGTTCTCCAAGTAGCAGCATTTTCACAGCTGATCAGCTGCCACAGTGCTGTAGTCTCTCCTAAGGCTATGAACAGCAAACTCAGCGCATATATAATTGGCCAAGACTAAATCTGCGATGGAAGTGTTTGAATGACACTCCGATATATCAGAACTCAAACTGAAAGCATCCATAAAATTCAAAGCATTGGTAATTTCCCTGAGGCGAGAAGAATCTCCAGAGTTCTGCTGGCTACAAAGCCAGCAATAGCTTTATTCATTAACCAATATGAGAAACATATTTACAGAATGACATCTCCCATCAGCTCACAGACAAGAGTTTTCTATATTGTATTTGTCTAGTATGTTCATTTGAGATGCCAGACAAGCTTGCTCCAACTAGGCTCCATTCTAGTTTACTACTGGAAACAATGCAAAGAACTATTAACCAATCTTGAGTTATACTCACCCTAGTGATCAGTGGAGAATATTGTCATTATCCTTTCTGAATAACAGCAACTCCCTCTGAGTTGAGCCAGACACAAAAGGCCATAACCTATAGCTAAGATCTAAAGTGAAAAAACAAAATCTCTGGACTTTGAAAACCAAAACTTTCCCACCCCCCCAAAAAAAACATAGGTTAATGAAATCTCTTTTCACAAAGAGATGATTTGCTCTCAGAAATAGTATAACAAAATTAATCTCTTGTTTCTGTTATAAAATTGAACCATATTGTGGTAATAGAAGACTCTGAGCTTTGACTTTTGATTTTTATTGCTGATGTCATTTTGCAAAAATACAAACTGTCTTATTTTGTGTAGATATTAATCCAGTTGTGGGTGTAACTATCCAATGATCATCTGCTTGGACAATGTCAAATACTTAATTCCTCACTTTTCCCACTTAGTAGTAAGGGTTCTTTGTCGTGCTGCAGCCTATATGATTTATAAATGATTGATACAACTACATGATTCCTATATGGGAAGCAGAGATTATACTGTTAGAACACACTGTTTAGAGCTGTAAAAATCAACAGCTGAACCCTAAGTGTTGGCAATTGTGTAAAATAAGGATTCTATCAAAATACCAAATGCTGTTTATATATCCTTTATGTTTTGTGTTTTGATATTCTCTGTACCCCATCACTGGAAAGCCACTTCAGATTCTACTCTGTTTATGTCTAGAAATTCAGGGACCTTGTCAATAGAGAAATGACCAAAGATACTGTAAGGATAGCTGGAAAGGTAGAGGAAGGCAGATGTAGCAGGTGGATATGGCACTATGCTAAGTAAGGAGAAATATGATTGTTAGAAATGAGTTTATCTGATTGGCAGTTGTAAAGTTCTCTCATTTTCATGAATAGGTGACAAACTGTTGTGTATGTGAAGGATAAATTGAAATTGGAGAGAAGGGCCAGTTTGGGCACTGTTTGAATAGCAGGATGTTGATACTGTGGAAACTGCAGAAAGACTGAGAGAGACAAACAGGAAGTACTGAAGGAGTTGAAGCAGCTGACCAAGGGGGAAGGTTGACAACTTGATTAAACAGACTACAAACACACTCACAACACAGGTTATTCTTAGAAATACCTAAAGAACACACTGCATGACTTTACTTGACAAACTGGTACTGTGAGCCCATGATGTGATCATAGGGCAGTTCACCTGGGCTGGGTGTGGAGGTGATGGTGGTAAGGGGTCTACAGCGGTTTGGGGGTGATGGTGGGGAGGGAGTCTATGGGGACTTTGGAAGTGTTGCTTATGTTATCTCCAGATACAAAGGCTATAACAGGGCACACCAAGAATGTGGAGATGCTTCCTCTGTGAACTTACTGGCCATGGATGTCTCTCTGTGTGTATTTTATACGTTGATGTTATTTGGAAGTAGATCATTGCAGACAAGGTTCTGGGTAACCCAATCCTATCTGGCTGATGTCCTTAGGAGACACCCTCGTGAAGACATAGACACTAGGAATCTATCTGAGGGTAAAGCAGTAGAGTGACTAGTGAACTCCCCAGGGAATGGCAGAGATTTCCAGCCAAATACCAGAGTCCAGGACAAGCAACCAGACCTTTCTTATCACTTGAAAGAGGAAGTGTGGTTCAGTAGACAACTTCAATTTGTATGTCTCATCTCCAGAATTACGGAAGAATAAACTTCTGCTGTTTTAAACCACCAAGTCTGTGCTACTTTGTTGAGGCAGCCAGCCATTATAGATGCTTCAGTGTTAGCAAGAGGCAGCAGGAGGCATCACAGCCAGACAGCATGGAGGACTACGGAGCACATGGGTGCTGCAGCAAACTCTGTCTCCTGGTCCCTGAACAGTCTCTTCCTGCCTCTTAGGCTGGATCTCAGGCTCCCTTAGGCACTTACTCAGTCTGTGCTTTTGATAGCTAGTTCTTCCATTAAACTCTCCTCAACCATACCATCCATGAACCCTCAGATACAAAGAAGAAGGAAAGTGGGTCTTCTTAATTACATTCATTCACACATTACTATTCTCAGAACAAGTTTGGGAGAATTGTTGTCCATGAAAAATTTCCAGCAAAAAAAAGAAAAGATCTTCTGGTTCCAACATGTAGATTTTTCCTTTCAGTGGTAAAATAAGGGAGTATTATTATTATTACTGTGTTTCAAAAATCAAAACTATTCTGACCCATAAGTGGGACAGTCAAGCTTGAGCTAGGCTACTATAATTTTAATAGCAATGTTGTGAGGCCAGGGAGATTTCATGTTTATATCTCCAGCTCTTCACATGTACTGTGATTACCCCCATTTTCTAGACAAGTAATCTAAGTCTTCAAGAGCCTAAATTATCCAAAGTGACACATTTAAGACTCACTCCCAAATCTGTCACACGTCAAAGTGGCATTTTCCCAATGTCAAATGAAGAGGGAAAGCTCTTTCCTAAGAGGTCAGCAACTTGGGAGGGGGAAGGAACTAATGTGCCTTAAAAACAAATAGGGTTCCCTTTCAGTTTCTTAATTCTGGCTAGAGTTAAATGACAGAAATAATACCACAGGTCTGTAGATGAAGACACCAAGGTTTCTGTGGGATAAGTGGTTTCCTTAAAGTCACATAGCATTCAGTAGCCCAAGATGAATTCTTGCCATCCCAATAACTCTATATAGTGTGTTGCAATGAGTTGAGTTTAGTCTTCTGCCTTTGAGAAACCCGTGGGTCCATGTTTATCAGAATAGAATGGAGTCAGATCTAGCTCCTGGGGTTGGGTATGGATATTTGTTCCTCAAAGCAATCAAACTTAACCTCTTCCAAAACCATATTAAGAGGAGTTGGTAATGTGAAGAAATATTTAGTGAGATGAGCCCACAGGCCTAATAAGATCAGTTAAGATCCAACACTAAGTTGGGTGTTCTGAGGGATAAATAGTCCAATAAGGAAATTCCAGACACAGCCTTGATGGAGCTGAATGAAAGTCGATCCTTATTTGATGGCCACAAGCATTTTCAGATTGATGTTTGTTGAGTTCCTTATTATGTAAACATTGTAAATTGGTTGATACAGTTTGGTTACATCTTTAAAACAAACCAAGGATTTACAGTAGCTGTCCAAGGTAGCAACTGGAGCACTGGCAAGGCAATGGGGTATTACATTGTGGGTAATGATTACTCTCTATTTACATCAGTGTCTCCCTGCCCCCACATAAATCTTCTTCCTCTGCAGTAACAGGAAGTTTCAGTGGTCTACCTCCCACAGAGCCACTTGAAGAAGCTTGGGGGGGGGGTCCTAACAACCCAAAAATCGAAGTTTATGGTTCTGAAAGTCTAATATGATTCAGAGATACCTGGGGACACACAAATTTCTGGCCCTCCCCCTGAGCTTCTGAATGGTCAGGTCTTGAGGGAGGCCAGAGAAACTGGTGTCTCCAACAAATGTCCAGCCAATTACCAGGCTGCCAGCACAGTGCTACTTCTTTGAGAACCTCGGGTCTCCAAGAAAGCCCTTTGTCACCACAACTGAGCTCTCAGTAGCAAGTTCATATGCATGAAGATAGAGTTGGGATTCAAAATTGCAAAGAATATCAGCACCCCTACTCTCACCATAAACAGAACTAAAAGATATTAAATTAAAGCAAAGAAATGCCAATCACACACAACACCAGTGTGTTTTCTGGCCATGCTGTCCTAAGACCAGCAAATATGGTTAGCTACTGTTGAAAGTGCAGACATGATCAGCAGTAAGTAACTCAGCAAAGGCATTGGGTTAAAGGAATGGTAAGGGGAGAACTTGAGAAATGAAAAGAGAGTGGGAGAAACTTCCACTTCAGTCTAGATTTTCTACTTTCCTTTTGCTCTAAAAATGCAGTTTAGACAAAGAAAGGCTCCTAGCCATTCATAGTGCATGCACTGGCTAATTTGTGTCAACCTGGTACAAGCTAGAGTCATTTTGGAAGCGGGAAATGAAGTAAGAAAATGTCTCCACCAGATCAGCTGGGAGGCAAGCCTGTGGTGAATTTTCTTGCTTAATAATTGATGTAGGAGGGCCCAGCTCCCTGTGGGTGGCCTACGTGTTATAAGAAGGCAGGTTGAGTAAGCCAAAAAGAACAAGCCACTAAGCAACACCCCACAATGACTCTGCTTCAGTTCCTGCCTCTATGTTCCTGCCCTGATTAAATTCTTGTCCTGCAGGGTAAGATGAAGTAAACCCATTCGTCCCAGGTACCTTTTGGTTATGGTGCTATATTACAGAAATGGAAACCCTAAGTAAAACAGTATATGAGCACTCAGAGCGATGCTTTTTTACAGAAAAGCAAACCAAGGCTTGGAAGTTTAAGCAAACTCTTTACTCCTCTGCAGCAATGAACACCTTAGTAGATTTCAGGATGCTTCCTGCTACCCAGCATCCCTCAGGGCAGTTCTAAAGACAAAAGTCCTTCTAATTAAAAAGGAAGGAGCATGAAGCTGGGCTCTGGGCTCTGGGCTCTGTAGCTCTTCTCTGGGCTCATCACACAATCAGTGTAATGGGAGAACAAGTCTTTTCCACAGGGTTGACCAGGGGGCCCATTGTGGAGAGGACATATGTTAAATTTTATAAATGGAGTAACACTGAGAAATCATAGCTACACTATAGTGGTGGATCTGATGTGACCAAAGAGCTTGTTGGCATTTCAGACCTAAGTGTGAGGTGGCAGGGAAGGACAGACACCTTAAAGAACTAGAACGAACAAGAACATTCTTCAAAAGATTTACATTCCATATTTCTAGTGTAAATGGACATTCTGGTATTAATCTTGCCTAAATATTGGACTTCAAAAAGTAATATAAAAACAAAAATGAATCATCAAAAAGCAATAGAAGAGCTGGCATGTCAAGCCTTACAATACCAGGGTCATTGGTAGGTGGACTGGAATGTCTCGGGAGATGGAAGTCATACTCTAAGCCTTTGTGTTGATCACTATTTCATAAGTTCTTGGGCTTAGATGACTGTGTCCTGAGCATGGGGAATTTCTAGATCAGTGATATCCAGACCTCACTTTTCAAATGCTGTGGCTCTTGGTTGGTGGACTATTTGGCTACATCTTGGTCTTTCTGGCTAACAGTATTTCAGCTTTGGCTGCACAGTCCATCCTGAAGACCACACTGGCCTGAGCATCAGCCAAGTGATGCACTTGAAACAATATGGAGACCTTTGTAGAAAGACCCTCCCAAAAAATCAAGGTCAAACTGCAATGGCCTAAGGGCTACTCTGCTTGGATTAGCACCCACGATTTACAGCAATGAAAACAGGGTCACTTGCCCACAGTCTATGCTTAGGAGAATGTGCTCATTCTAGAGCTGGAATGTGTGGATGCTATTTATAGAAAGCACGGTAAGCACGTCCATGACCTTTCTGTGGCATAAAAAAGCAAACCATGGTGAAGCTCGGGGAGAGATTTATTGCTGGTGTAGATAAACCAAAAGCCCCAATGCTGCAGAAGCAGCTTTGTAACCAGGGTCATGTCATACTCCATCATGTCTGTAGTGAGGTAGTTCAAGGAAGATGCAGGGAAGAGATGTACTGGTAAGAAATGCTTAATTTAGGGGAAGTGTTACTGCTATTGTTCTTTTTATTTTAGAATTAAAAAGAAAGCTTCTTCATGAGTTTTGAGTCTCTGGCACATCTGCTTAAGTTGTAGTACTTAACGTACTGCGTGTAGTACACGCAGCAGCCTCCTGACCTGCGTGTGCTTTCTGTGGGTGAAGGCTATGTGGCCTAGGCTGGGTTAGGGCTTCATGTCATAAACAGGTTTTCACTATGTGCAAACTAGTGTGGGCTCACTGTAACTTGTGGTTTCCATTGAGACAGGTTTTATAGGTGGTCAGAACAGTGTTTTACACTCTGACATCACATAGTTGCAAGAATCCCATGAAAGTTTTGTAAGATACAGAATTATTTCCTGATGTCCTACAAGTCGGTTATTAAAAGTGATATTATAGTAATTATTATAGGATCATTTATAATGAGTCAAATTGAGTTTAGTTACTTCTTCCATCCAGGATGACAAAGAACCTCTGTCCGTATCCCCAGAGTTCTTCAGAACAAAAGCTTTATGATTGGTTGTTCTATTGAAGTATATGGTACCATAGAAAACTTCCTCAGTGCTATCTGATGGTTAGGGAAGGCTAGTTGCAATATGAAAGTTTTTGTACAGTTGGTAAATGAGACAAAGTGTGGGTTAAATTCTTTTCTCTGCTGCGTCCCTCCTTAACACTACTTTCCCTTTCAGGACAGCTAAGTCTATGTTGGCAGATAGAGAAGCAGAGGCTGGCCATGTGGCTCACACCTGACATTCTTGCAATCCCAATCTTAACACTGGGGAGGTTGAGGCATGAGGATCATGGGTTTGAGACTACATAGTGATGTCATGGGCATGTTGGTGCCTGCCTCATATCCTAAAACTTTGTAGGTAAAGGCATGATAATTAGGAGTCCAAGGTCACCTTCTAATGTACAATGAGTCTGAGGCTAGCCTGAGTGACATAAAACACTGTTTCATAAAACAATATCTCAGGAGAAATACAGAATCCATGTGTCAGAATACTTATAATCCTGGTTTATACTTATATGACCTGGTTAGCACTATTAGGAGCTGAAATCTTTAGCCTGGCTGGAACTGGTTAGGTGACTCAAGACCAAGAACAGAGCAGAACCTTGAGAACACACTGACTCCTAGTTCTACACTGCCACCCTTACTTTCTCTATCTCTGCTCTAAACTGGTCTCTCCATGTCTTGCTATCTATATGCAGCTCAGTCCATCCACACTCAGGGATGCAGGACAAGTCTGCCACCTCCCCAGCAGAGGGAACTAATCTAGATTCCTACCTCCAGTCATCAAAGGGGAAGAGTGTTCTCTGACAGGCTTTGCTTTTCTTTTCCTAACTAGATCCAAGCCTCTTCCAATCAGCTCTTAATGGGGGTGTGCAGTTTTTGTGGGAACCCAGCTTTGTAGAGCTACCATCAGTTGGATCCAGCTGACTTGCCTCCCCACCCCCCGGTTTGTACCTGAGAGGGGGAGTGTGGATTGACAACAGCAGATGAAGATACTAAGAAAATGACAGAGGAACAGGATAGAATCAAGAGGGCAATCCAGTGAATACTGGACATCACAGGTTTATTCTTCACCATTCTTAAATACCTTAACCAACAAGAAGGACATGGTATCAGGTATATGGAACAAACAGACTTTCTTCCTCAATTCTCCAAGGATTCAGTAACCACACCTTAGATGCAATTTCCCATTATCTGGCCTTGAGGGTCAAGAATAACCACACCTCATATCAAGTCTGTTGTTATTTAGATAAGACATTCAAGGCCAAGATCAAACATCCTACTGTAGCCTCGCCTTAGATCTTTAGGTCTTATGACTTACTAAGGACAGTTTTGAACTCTCTGATCTTGAGTCAAGATAAAGTAGAGTCATCATTATAGGCCCCGGCAAGTTTTAACTGCTAACTTTATGAAAACTAGAGTAACCTAGGAAGAGAATCTTAATGCAGAATAATATAGGCCAGGTTGGCCTGTGGGAATGTCCATGGGGGGCTGACCTGATGTAGGAAGACCCAGACTGTGTAGGTAGCACCATTCCCTAGGCAAGTGGGTCCTGAAGAGTTTAAGAATGGAGAAAATTAGCTTAGCATAAGCAAGCTAGGATGCATTTGTTCTCTTCCTTTGACTGTGGATGTGACTGTCTCTGAGTTCCTGCCTTGACACAGAAGCTTGTGCTGGCAGACAGATTTAGAAACATCTAATTGGTTTCCATGTAGTGTTGGCATTGAAACCATAAAGCAGTCATAGAAAACAGCTGAGATTTTGCAGAGCAAGAGGCCATTGGTGAAGGTGCAGCTTCTTACAATAGAAGCCCAGGATTGAAGGGGTCATGGAGAGATGTTGAAGCTTGGCACCATGTGGCAGTGTCAGAATTCCTGGGGAGAACCCAGCTGCAATGGAGACCCAAGCATTTTGGAGATGCCAGTACCGTGTGATGACCACCAAGGGCAGCAGCAGCTGCGGAAGGAAACAGGCCTGAGTCTAGGAGACAAGCCGTGTGCTCTTCAGAGAAATGGAGCTGCCAGCTCATTGGAGCCTTAAGGATTACGAATGGGTTCTAGATAAAAAGCACTGAATTTTTTTATACTGTTGATTACGGTAGTGTTTGATAGTATTCTGACTATGCCCTGATACTTCCACCTTGGAGTGAGAAAGCATATAACTCTTTTTTTCTATAAAAACGGAATTCATGAGACTTTGGAATTTTGGAGAGACTTTAGATATTTTAGAGGAGCTTTGAACTTTAAAGGAGACATTCAATGTTTTAAAGAGACTGAACACTTTAAAGTGTTTGAATTTTAAAGACTGAGAAACTTTTAAAAGTTGGAATGTGTTTTATATTGTGATATATTGACACTAATACAAGATTTTGTGGTTAAACAAGAAGGCAAAGATTATGGTTTAATAGTAATGGGTTTATGTGATAAGCTAAGAGGGACTGATTGTCCTGGTTAGTGTTTTTGTCAACTTGACACAAGCTAGAGTCATTTAGGAAAGGGGACTCTCAATTGAGAAAATGCCTCTATGAGACTGGCCTACAGACAAGTCTGGGGGGGAGGGGCATTTCCTTACTTCATTTGTTTATTCCTTCCTTCTTTTCTTTTTTTAAATTAATGTGAGAGGGCACAGCCCACTGTGGGTGGTACCAAACTCGGGCAGGTGGTGCTGAATTGTATAAAAAAAGCAGGCTAAGCAAGACATGAGGAGCAACACAATAAGCAGCATCCTCCACGGCCTTTGCTTTAGTTCCTGCTTCCAGTTCCTGTCTTGAATTCCTGCCCTGACTTCCTTCTGCAATGGAGTGTGATCTGAGAGCTATATGATGAAGTAAACCCTTTCTTCCCCAAGTTGGTGTTGGTCACAGTGTTTCATCACAGCAAGAGAAACGTAACTAAGACAGCTGGAATGGAAATACAGTGGTCCAGGTGCCCCAGAGAACATCCAATGACATTTGGCTAAAATGCTCAATGGTGGAGAACTTGAGCTGATAAACATGACTTCAAATCTCAGATTCACCATTTACTTGCTAAGTAATTGTGGGTAGTTATTTAAACTTGCTTGGTTTCAGCTGTCCTTATATTTAAAATACAAGTCTGATACACAGTATGTTATTGTTAACATATCTCACCGAGAAGGTCGTATTGTCCTTATTGGGTTCATAAAATAATGAAATGCTTTGGTAATGTTCTAGTAAAATCTGAACACAAATCCTTAATGTTTTCCTTAGGGGTTCTGTGGGTACACTCATGACAGTTGTTCCTGTTCTACTAAACGCATTGTCTCAGAATGATTTTTCTTAGCTTACTGTCACCTTGACCTACATTTCTGTGTTTCTGGAATCTGTGCCTCTCCCTGCTGTCCCTCTGTCCCTAACTCTCTGCATTCACTTTTCTGACAGGCATTCTAGGCTTTCCTTACTTTTATACCATTACTGAAGTGACCCACTATGGAGAGCCGGAAGCACTTTGGAGACCAGCAGCCATATAAAAGAGCAAAACTGTAACTAGGAAAGGGAAAGGGGTGAGCCGCAGAAAGCCCTCAGAAATAGAGAGATGCGTATCTCAAGGGATGGCACATAGTTGCCACAAGGCTGTCTAGTGTTTGGTCCAGAAAAGAGAAGAAGGCAAGAAAAATGAAAATACCCAAAGCCAGAAAGCATGTGCTCACGGGACTAAAAAGGGGCTTGAGAACCAGACTTGGCAACGGGCAAGCCGATGGCAGCTCAGGAAAATCAAATAAGTCCCCTGACAGACCATGGAACCATAGATGGAATTTATAAAACTCCAGGTTCTGATTGTTGTACATCACTTCCCAATTCAAAGACCTGGGAGAAAGCAGTGGGCCCTGGGGAGATGAAGCACAGCTCACCGTGGTCTTCTGGGGCTTAAAGAGGACAAGGCTGTCATTTCCATCCTGAAGGCAGGTCCCTGATACCGCTGGCATTACACTCGGCATGAGGCAAATCTCCCAAAAGCAATCACACTATTAGAAAAAGGGTAAGCATAGACAGACACCAGAACAAGCTCCCATGGTGTTTTGGTTGTTAGAACACAGGGAAAACTGTGTGGATTGTGTTGATGGAGTAAAATCAAGCCTCTGCACACTGGTTCTACCATTTGGAGATCCCGTTCCCTCCTGTTCTCTCCTGCCTCTCCCCTCCTTCCTCCTCTTTCATTTATTTCCTTCCTTCCTCTCTCCTTCCTTTCTTTTCTTGTTTTCTTTTTTCCCCTCCCATTATTTCTCAGCAGAATCCATGTTTTTAGATATAAATTTTCTGCAGACATTTTTAAAAGATGGAAAAAAATAACAAAAACTGTGTTGGGGCTAGGGGTTAAGTCCCATGTTCTGGTACACATTTGGCAGCTATGGCATACCTAACCACACAGTACACATGACTGTGAGAAACATAGCTTAAAAACATCTGCTGAAACCTCGTAGGGGTGGCTATTTTTAATCAACTCTAACCTCATATCAAAAGGCAATTCTCACAATAGAATTTTCAGGGGTGGGAATATGTGAAGTAGAATATTTGTGTCCTATTCTGTCCTCTATTCTTATCAACCAGAAGTTAAATTATGGACAGGTGCCCAAAATACGAGAAAGCCAGGCAGTCCCTGAAATGTTTCCTTGCTTCTCACAGACCCATCCTGTGTTGTGGTATCATTTCAAGTTGTTCTTGAAAGGCTGGAAAATTTACTCTTCATCGTTAATACGTTGTACTGGGGACTTGAAAGGTACAAGACTGAATACCCTGTGATTGTTAAGGCCACTATTAGAATCAGCAGGGACTGATCCCCATACAATGGCTTCAATGGAGAAGAAACTGCAGATTGGGGGCCATGAACTTTACGATTACAGAAGAATTTTTTTTTCCAACTCAAAGTGAAAGTGCATTGACTGTACAGAAAAGCAAATTGTCTGCACAGAGGTCTTCTGTCTGAACCGGGTGTTCATCGATGCCAGCACTGTGGAGCTTGCTCATTGCAGTAGCAACAGCAAGATTTACAGTGAACATTCATTCCAGCTTCACACGATTTCCAGCATCTCTGAAGAGTAATGAGAAAAATGTTAAATTCTGTGCTTATTTTAAGATCTGATGTTCTTCATCTTTACATTAAAGCAGTTCATTCATCCCATTTGCTCAGTTACAAATTAAGTAACGTTATCTAGAGACTCTCTGAAAGAGAAACCTTGGCAGGGCAATCTTCCATCACGAGAGGAGGGAAAACAATAACAATAACAAGAACAGATTCAGGACTTTAAAGACATATATAACATTGTTGTTATCTAAAGAGTAGATACAGAAAGAATATTACTGAATGTTCAGGCTCCGCAGGGAACTAAAGTTGGTGGAGATCATCTGTAGTATCAGGAATTTTCAGAAAGATCTCATATTCTAATTCTTCCTCTCAAATTTGGGGATTTTTTTTTAATCTTGCATTTCTGAGAGATTTGGAAGAAATGATAACACTAATTAGCCCTTAAGGAAATAAAGCAAATGAATATGTTTCTGAGCAACTCATTTATACACAGGAATTAACTTTATCCTCAGAGAATTCCTTGATGTACCTTTGAGCCAGAACTATGGGGCCAACTTCTTATATTTAGTTCACATTAAAGTCATACTAGGATATTTTTAGGACATTTAGAAGCTTGACTTCTGACTTTCCATTCCTGGCGTGACACCTACGCAGCCTGGTGATAATTGCTTTGGGAATTTAATAATAATAATCTTTTTCTGTGAGGAATTTATAATCTAGTTAGACAAGTAAATACATACACATCAAAAATCAAATAGCAAAATAGTGCAGTGCACATTTGAAGTATGAGTAGGATACGGAGAAAGTACCTCTAGAAATGTGAGTCGAGAAAGGCCATTGTTAGATGTAGTGATCATTAAAAGCCTATGGATCAAAGATTTCAGTTGGATCTTTAAACACTGTAGGATTTTGATGACCAAAAATGTGGGAAAGAGAGCATCCATTTGGAGGAAGAATACTTCCAGACACAGCATGAAGAGTGAATTGGGAGTTGTCATAACAACCTCCAAGTCTCAGAAGATTAAAAAGGCAAGGATTTATCATTCGCTCAGTATGATCTGGTGACTGTGACAGTGATGGGACAATGAGGGATTCATCTTTTTTGGTTGTTCAGGGCCTACCTCTGCCCTTTGCTGATGTGGTCATTATCTGCAGGTGGCTTCCCAGGTTACCACAGAAGGAGTGAGTGGATTGGACAAGGGAACTTCCCAGCAGTCCAACCTCATAGTGGTGTGAATTGTTTCTGTTTTCTGCCCAGCAGAGTCTGGCAGCCCTAGCCTAACTGCAGGGAAACTGGGAAATGATGTTTACCTGAGAGCAAATGTACACAGTTAGACTCAGCATTGTTCTTGTTGATGCAATCATATGAGGGGCATTACGGAGAGGGTATGACAGTGACACTCATGGCTGTTACTAGTCACTTGACAAGGAATCAAACTCCCCTAACATCACCTTTGACTTTTACCCTGTGTACTCCCTTTAAGTACAGCTGGACCTAAAGGTTTAGACTATATTTCATAGGCATTGCATTGCAAGACACCATTGGTTTCTTTGTAGATACTGACATGCTAAAATGGGATCAGTCAATAAGATGAAGCTTGGAAAGAGAGGAGAGACCTGAGAAGGAATACTTTATGATATTTTAAGTATACCCCATGACAGCTTACTATTGCTAGACCATGAAAGGAATATTTTTAAAAACTACATTCTCAGCCACTGCATTTATTCATGAGAAAGGTTATCTATTGTAGAAACTTAGGAGAGTGGCTTGGCCCAGTGTCCCCAGGAAAAAGAGAATTGAGACAGAGTTGACATTCAAGTCATTCATTTTGGACATCAATAACATTGGGGACCCAGTAGATGAAACACACTGTGGGAAGGAAGCCAATACAATGTTATCAGTTGGTCACCACCGTGGGTAACTAGAGTTGGCCCAGAGGCACTGTCTGCAGGCCATGTGGACTGAACCTCAGTTAGGATGGAAGAAAGGCACATTCTGGTTCCTTGCTCCTATGAATATACTATATGCTACAAACCCAAGGCCCAGCAGACCCCTCCGAATGCCACATGGGAGCACTAGTAGTAGGAAGCCCCAAAACACTGAGAGCTGAGTGGTACTACAAGGTGACCCTGTGAAGATTGAGTGACACAGCTAGGGCTTGAGGTAGTGGTGTGAGAGAGATGTGGGGAACTCAGGGCCAGTTGGTGTGACCCAGTCATGGAATGGTTGAACAGACAGGCTAAGGCAACTACAAGAGTTGGAGCTAGGGCTGAGGGTGTGGCTCAGTGAGTGGGTAGAGTGCTTGCCTCGCATACATAAGGCCCTGGGTTCAACCCTCGGTACTCCATAGACCTCATGGAGTGGTGCACACCTGCAATCCCAGCACCTGGAAGGTGGAACCTGGGGAATCAGGAATCTAAATTCATCCTCAGCTACATACTGAGTTCAGGGCCAATCTGGACTATGGGAGGACCTGTTTTCTCATGGATTTTAATAATATGTACCTCTAAAGAGAAAAACAAAATAGAAGATGGGGAAGCTACCAATTCCTTTATTAAAAAATAAATCTCACTGATAATGAAATCCAACCAACTCAATTTGGGTATGAGGATCCCAGCTTCCTTACTGAGTCTAGTGTACATTGTGGTTTCCCAGGGGGTGAGGCTTGGCTAGTATATTTCATTCAATCTTTCTGGGTAACCCTGTGATATTTATTTGCCTCTACAGAGAAAAAAAATCAATTTAAATAGTTATGTCCCTCACTGACCTCTTCCATGCTGCCCACTATAAATACAGTGCTTTGGCTTGTACCCACGGCCAAGCTAATGTTTTTACCAGATATTGGTCCCTTGGTGTTGAATTTCTTTCTTTAGAAACATTCTCAGACAGAAACACTTCATTTCCCTTTTCCCTTTTTTCTTGTGATTTCACTTTTATGTGTTTTTGTTGTTCTACTGGGAATGATGGTAGGCAGTATTGCCTGTGACTGATCTAGTCACAGCTTTACTGTAGGTTCTAAGGGAGAGGAACCTGACATGGAGAGAAATGTCTGGGTGGAATTTTTCTGTTAACCACTACATTCTCCCCATTTTTCTAAGCACAAGAGTTCATTTAGTTGTTGACACCTTTTAAAAATGATTACAGCTCCAGTTGTCCTGATTTAAAGAATTTTCATGCCGAATACATAAGACAGAAAATTGCATCAGGCCATTTTTCTATGATGTATTGCTAATGCAGTCATTTTCTAAGCCACAGAAATATGGGGAAATTTGAGGTTGATATAGATACATCCAGTTTTCCAGTATTTATTCAGAACTCATATGTACTGGATGCCAAGGTTGCAGATTTGAGGAAGTCCCTACCCTCAGGAGTTTACAGCCTAGTGGGAATGATTGAGAAATAAATAATATTGTCTGTGGGGAATGCTCTAAGAGGAACTTGGCTAATGTGGTTGGGGGAAGCCTCTGATTTGACTGTGAGTGTCATATAGGAAAAATTAGGAAAGAGGTTTCGATACAGATGAGTCTTAAGGTATGGACAAAAACTTGTCAGAGAAACACAGAGGTGATACATGGGTGGCATGGTATAACAGCAGCTGTCTCGGTTTGCATTTTATTGCTGTGAAGAGACACCGTGACCAAGTCAGCGCATATGGAAAGAACTTAATTGTGGTGGCTTGCTTACAGTTTCAGAGGTTCAGTCCATTATAACATGGTAGGGAGCATGGCTGCATGCAGGTGAAGATAGTGCTAGAGTTGAGAGTGCTACCTCTCGCAGCCAACAGGAAGTCAACTGATGGTCACCGAAGGAAGCTTGAACAAAAGAGACCTCAAAGCCCGCCCCACAGTGACACACTTCCTCCAACAAAGCCACACCTCCTCCTTTGGGGGGCATTTTCTTTCAAACCCCCACATTCCACTCTCTGGCCACCATATCACAATGCAAAAAAAAAAAAATGCAGTTAAATCCAACCTCAAAAGTCCCTATAGTCTATAACAGCCTCAAACTTATTTCAAAGTCCAAAGTCTCTTCAGAGACACATGGCAATGTCTTAACTGCAATCCCTCTGTAAAAGTCAAAATCACAAAGCAGATCCCATACTTCCAAGATATAATGGCACAGGGTATACATTACCATTCCAAAACACAGGGACAGGATCATAATGAGGAAATACTGGACCAGAACAAGATCCCAAACCAGCTGGGCAAACTCCAAACTCTGCGTCTTTATGTCTGATGTTGAAATGCTGTTCAGCTCTCCAATTCCATTCAGTTTTGTTGACTGAAACACACTTCATTCTCTTGGGCTAGTTCTATTTCCTGATAGAAGCTCTCCTTGGCAGGTAGGTATCCCATGACTCTGGCATCTCTAACATGTTGGGTTCTCCAAGGCAATCCAGGCTTTGTCTTCACAGCTTCTCACAATGACCTTTCTCTACTAGACCTCCATTCAGGGACATTCCTGACATATTCCTGGCCTCAGGAGCTGTCCTTAGGCGCTTAAGTACCCAGGCGACTTCTATAACCCATTTCGTCTATCCTTAACTCTAAAGCCAGAACCACATGGCCAAAGCTACCAACTTTTGCTGCTTACTGGGGCTGGAATATGCCCGCCTTGTTCAATTATATCTCCACCAGCTTTCTGTTTTCCTTTACTGCCTAAGTTTAACTATTCTTGAATTTGATCTCTAGACCAGGCTGGCCTCAAACTCAGAAATCTGTCAGCCTCGGGCCTTCTGAGTGCTGGGATAAAAGGCATGCCCAACCACCCCTGGTTCTAAACTTTAATTCTTTTCCACATGTTGGGGAAATCTCACCTTGATTCCATTTTCTCAAAAAAAAAAAAAAAAAAAAAAAAAAAAAGGAAGAAAAAGAAAGAAAGAAAAGAAAGAAAAAGAAAAGAAAAAGGTACTTTTTGTAATTTACCATGCTCAGCTTGCTACTTGCCATTACAAATCCTAGTTAGAGTTATCAGTAATATCTACCTAATATCTACATGATAAAATCTATAGTAGGCTGTTTTGAGATTTCCTCTGCCAGTAGAATTAATCCAAAATTCTTCACTTTCGCTTCAGGTAGACTCTTTGGACAAGGGCAAAGGGCAAAACACAGCCACTTTCTTTACCAAAATATCACAAGAGTGATCTCCAGGCAACATACTAAAACTCTTCTCCTCTGAAACATTTTGTGTGAGCTCCCCATAGTTCAAATAACTCTCAGCACCTCTGTCCGCTAGCTATGCTCCCGCTAGTATAGCCCATTAAGCAATGCTTAAGGCAGTCCACTGCTTTAATAACCCAGAGTACCAAAGTTCAAATTCCTCCAAACAAACACATAATCCAGCCTGTCACGGCAATACTGAGGTCCCTGGTACCCACTTCTGTACATAGTGGAATCCCAAAGAAGCAGGTGCCAATGCCATTGAAGGGATGGATGTGCTGACAAGGCAAGGGCAATCAGGCAAAGGACGAACCTTTCCTTCTTCCATTGTCCTTATATATGCTTGCAGCAGAAGATGTGACCCAGATTAAAGGTGTGCCTTCCAGCCTCTAGGGCTGGATTAAAGGTAGGCATGTTGTCTTCTTCCCTCATAATCCAGGTCACAAATGTGCCCTTCATTTCTGGTTTATAGCTCATTTCAGATATAGTCAAGTTGTCAACCGAGAATAACCATCACAGCGGCTTATTTGAAGAGTGGCGTGAAAGTCAAGTTGGACTGTAAGGTACAAGTAGGTAATTGCAAGGAAGTAAAAGCTAGTCATGAAGGGTTGGGCTTAAACATTGGATCTTGTGCAGTGTGGAAGTACGGTCTAAGACTTAAAACAGACAATTGACACCATCACATTTGCATTTTAGAAAGTAAAGCTTCCTGTGATGTGGAAATATGTTTATGAAGGCTGATGCAAGGCCTAGACAAGAGATAACTGGGGCCTGATGTAGGTAGTGAGGATGGAGTGAAGACAAGGGTAGGCTTCAGTGCTTCAGTGCACTGGACATAAAGGGGACAGGTTCTGTCCAGCAGTGGCAGGGTGAGGCAGAGGGCAGCATTTGGACTGACTATGTTTTGTCCTTTTTTATCCTCAGTGACTCCCATTCTCCTTGAACACTTCCTATCCACTCCTTCCCAACATGAAAAGGTAAGTAAGAGGATTTACAAAGTGGTATTGGGGCTGGAGGCTCAGCAGTACCGGCTGTTCTTCCAGAGGACCTGGGTTCAATTCACAGCACCCACATGGCAACTCACAACTGTCTCTAACTCCTGCTCCAGGGGATCTGATGCCGCCATACAGATTTACCTAGAGGCAAAACACCAATGGACATAAAATAAAAAATTAATAATAATAATAATAAACTCAAATAGTATTCAGGGCTGAAGGTGTGGCTTTTTTTTTTTTTTAGCAGAGTGCTTGCCCCAGCTTACACAGGGCCCTAAGTTTGATCCCAGCACTGTGTAAATCTGGGCATGGTGGCATAAGCCTATATTCCTAGAACTTGGGAACTAGAGACAGGAGGATCAGAAGGTCAAGGTTTTCCTGGCTATAGTGAGTTGGAGGCTAACCTGGGCTACGCGAGACCTGCTTTTAAAAAGAAAAGCAGGGGGCTTTCTAATTATAAATTCTTTACTGGAACATGCTCAACACAACCTTACCTTCTTGTACTTAATCTTAGCTGTGGACCATTTTAAATATCAGGGAGATAATGATGCTTGCAGTAGAATTCCATAATGAATAACCAGGGTTTCTTTTGGGAGTTTACAAACCAATTTTTCTTAGGTTTTCTTAGGTTTCTTAGGTTCATAGCAAGGCTACACCAAGTAAACACAGTAAGACAATGTGACAGAGAGCTCAAATAACTCACATGATGTCCTAGGAACCAAGAGTCTCCTCTTTCTCACTCCATAGCTTTATATTGCACTACCCGAGCCTTGAGATTCAGCTCAGAATTTCATACCTTGCTGTTCTATTTTAATGTTTCCTATATTTGCTCAGTTTGGTGATAATTCTTACAAGGCTAGGAATTGGATACAGTGCCTCCTTTACCTTCCACACACACCAGTCTGGAAACCAGCAGCTGTTTTATATATATATATATATATATATATATATATATATATATATATAATGATTTCTTCTAAAGATGAAGACAAGCCTAGGCATTTGGGATATATTTAAAATTAGCCTTTATTTATAATAAAATGTAGGGCATGTGCAAAGTGTTAGCTAAAGTGATGGAACTGATGGGACCATGAAAATGTAGGATGGGAAGTCCTTCCCATATATCAATTGGAGATCAAACATGCTGTTTAATATTTCATCTGAACTAAATATGTGCACACATTTTTGTAATTATTTCATAAATAATATAGTATAACAATGATCTTCATAGCCTTACCCACTCAGGAAGCTAGGAGTGGAAGATCATGAGGCTGAGGCCAACCTGAACTACATAGTAGGACCCTGTATTTAGAAAACATTACATAGCATTTACATTGCAGTAAGTACTATGAGTAGAGTGGAGATCAATAGATGAGTTGAGTACACAGGTGGATAATGAATTCAGAGACTCAAGCACTTTGGGCATCTGTGAAGATACTGGTGCAATCTCCCACAGGCACTGAAGAGTAGCTCTACAAACTAATGGTTAATAAATGGGGTTTGTAATATGATTAATATAAACCATAAACTCAGTGATGATGTTGGGGTTCAAGCTGATGATCAGAAAATCAAAGCAGCTGGCCTCTAGCTCTTGCCTCTTACCTCAGTCTGAAAGGGCTGTGCTATTCTCTAGAATCCTCAGAGTACAATACTGACTGCACTGCTCTCCACCAGGCCTCAGACTACAACCCTATGCCTTCCTTGTCTGGAAATCAAATCTTCACAGGAGACTTTGCGTCATTCTTTTATATTTCTCCCTGCCAAGCCATATCACTGTCTCTACCTCCCCTAGTGCTGGGATTAAAGGCATGTGATCCCAAGTGCTGAGATCACTTTTGTGTGAGCTGTTTCTCTTTAGGACTGAATCAGTTTCATGTAGCTTAGTGTGGCCTTGAACTAATAGAGATCCATATGCCTATCTTCTGAGTCTTGGGAATATGGACTCTACTGCTGGCTCTATGGCTGGCTAGTATGGCTGCTGGGATTAAAGGTGTGTATTACTACTGCCTGACCTCCATGGCTCTTGGCTAGCTTTGGATTCTAAATCTTCTCTCAATTACCTTAAGAGATGGTAAGAGAGTACACACACCCTGGGTTCAGGGCATAATATGCACTAGCAAACATTTTAATACATGCCAGTAATTATTGTTTTTAATAATACAGGCATCTAGTCTGGGGATGCATCTCAATTGGTTGAATACTGACCTAGCATTCTTGAATATATGGACTCGATCTCCAATGTTGCATAAACTACATGTGGTGGCCCTATAACTATAATATCAGTGCTGGTAAAGAAGAAGCAGGAGGACCAGATGTTTTAGTCCATCCTTGGCTACACAACAATTTGAGAACAGTCTGGGCTATCTGAGGTTCTGTTTCAAATACAGAACAAACAAACAAAACCAACCCACAGTCTCATGCCAAAATTTCAGAACCAACCTTAGACTACGCACCCGAATCAAGTTCTTATCCTACAGAATTTTTTGTCTAGTGATGTCTTATCCCCATAGTTCTCATTCACACTTCCTTGAATGTGGAACTCAAGCTGCTTTCTTTAAATTTCCACAAAGAATTATGCAATGAAGGGCAAGAAAGTAGCCATATTTCTGGAGCAGAAAATCTCTCCTTAGCTGTAGTTTTAATTCCTATAGTTTCAGTTATCCCTGGTTAATCATGCTTCAAAAATAGTAAGTGGAAAGTCCCACAAATAAATAATTCATAAGTGTTAAATGGCACACTCTGTGTAACCAGAGTGTTTGTCATCCTGCTGTCTCCACCTGAGACTGAGTCAGCTCCTTGCTCAACTGATCTACACTTAGTACATTGCTCCCCAGCAATCATCAAATGGCCATTTGGCTCATTGTCTTCACAGCCATGCGAGCTCAGTGCTTGTATTCAGGGTTTGGTCCTTTCTATGATTTCATGCATCTGCTGGGGGGTCTTGGGACATGTCCTTCTTAGATGAAAGAAGATTACTTACTGTATTTTCTGAGCTGCTCCTGTCGAGCCTTGACTACTTCATCATCATCATCAGTTCTAGCTTCCAGCTGCTACTCATCTCTTACTCTGCCTCCTTCTGCTGCCACAAAAATCTAACAATGACAGTAATTCATCCTACTGCTGACAGTACAGAACACAATGGCTCTGCCCAATCATCATCTCTCAATGCAGTATCAAGCCCCTCTTTAAAGGAAAATTGAGACAAGGTTTTACTGTGCACCTAGGCTGGGCTTGAACTTACTATGTAGCATGGGATCTTTCTTCTTCACCTTCATGAATGCTATTCTAGGTATATGCCATCATGCACAGCTCCTCTGAATGGTCAAAGACTAAGGCTTTCACTCCAGCCTCACTCCGTTCTTTCCACAAAGAAGCAGTGCTGAGATTTACTTCTCTGCTGAAATAAAATTATGACTCTTTTTCCTTACAAGGGAAAAACATCTGTGGTCAATTTTAGTTTCATATACTTGTTTTTTTCCCTCTGAGTAACATATTACTGTACGTTGTGATGATGGATGTTGGTCCACTAATAAGATGTAAAAGGTGATATTGAATGACTTAGAGAAGAGGTCTCTTTTGTTTTGTTTTTGTTTTTTGATGTGTCATCTTTTGGTCAAGACTTTCCTATCCCAGGCCTAGCTTCGTGAACTGCCTGTAACATTGCATAGCTCATCATCAGGTGATGACTTAAAAAGGAATTTGGTTTGCATGAGATACAAGAAAACTCCTAGCAAAGCCATGCCATAGTTTTGACTCAGATAAACCGCCTCTTAAATAGCTAATTTTTCTTCAGCCTTTGGAATAACACGGTGTCTCACAATTACAGGGTATCTATAAATTACCTCGATGTTTTCAAGGATACCGCTATTTGAAAGAAAGAATGTCTTGTTATTTTGGGACAAGAAACTAATGTCTTTGTCTTTGCGCCAGTGAAGATGAGACACTCTCTAATTCACGCAGAGGGCTGGTTCTTTAGAAGGCAAATTCCTAAATACACATTGCATGAAAACTCTGTAGAAATTCGAAGTTGGCCTCCCACTTTATGGGAAGTCTTTTTTGGGAATTTTGCCCATAATTCAGCAAGTTCAGTATTTGAGATTGGAAGGTTTTGATACACACTGCATAAGAAAGAAAGGATGGGACCCACACTGTTTTCTCATGTATGATGCCAACTCACTAAATTGCCTTTCAAAGACAATCAAAGGCTGGTGTGAACCCAGTCACATGGGTGAGGCTCCTGAGGCTCCATAATCGCTGCTTTGATGGAATGTAATGGATGCTTTCACTCGGGAGTCTTTCTTTGTTATCACACATCTGTCATCTTTTTGATTGGGAAATATGCACAGTGTCTTTAGTTTCAATTTCATCCCCTTTTCAACTTAAATTTGAGGTTTATACATGTGTGACTTCACAAATCCCATTTCATTTAGAAGTAAAATTAGTTTTTGGAAATGAATAGATAAAAGATGAGTCTTAACCCAATTCTCAAAACTCAATTGTTATACTATTTTAAAAATCAAAATAAATTCACATAGATTGAAAATTCTCTGACTTCTGAATAGCATTTGCCTTTCCTCATAACAGCTGAAATAAGATTAAAACATCAGCTCTGATCCATGCAATGCTTGTGATGGTATTGTCATTTCTTATTTGCATCTGCCCAGAACAGTTTTGTTCTTCCTGAGACAAAATCCATTTTCTCCTTGAGAAATTGTTCCTTCCTCAGTCTCAGCCCAGGTGTCTAGAGCAAATGAACAAATCCTGGTGCTGGGTGGGTCATTGGAGGAGACCAGCCCCAGAACCAATCATCTACACTGCTCAGGAATGGAGAGAGCCAAGGAAAGAGGGAAATGTTTAATTGTTTAGAGCCTGTATCTAGCTGGCCCAGAACCCAGTTCACCTTGCATTTTCTAATAAGCAATTGTCACTCAGGATGACTTGTTTATAATACACAAGTCCTGGCCATAACAAATAGCTTCAGGGTATATTTAATTGGTGATTTCCCTTTACTTATTTATACTTTGCTACTAAATTCTCAAAAATGGATGTAAGTCACAGTATCATGTCAAAGGTAGCACCCTAAAGCACACTGAAGGTCTCCTGCTTGAGGTAGCTCTTCCATGTTACCACTCCCCCCCCCCCTTCAGCAAACATTTCTGCTCCTGAGAACTTTTATGAGGAATCATGTTTCCATTTTACTTACTATGTCTGCCATTTGGCTTCCCATCTATAAAATTCCACAGATCTGCTTTAGCATCTCATAAGAGGGGGAGGGATAGTGAGCAGCAGAAGCCAGGCTTCTTCTGGGGGAAAGACGGGTTCAGGAAGATTTCCCTACCTCCTGTTGCTCCACAGATTGTACCACTTCCCCTTTTTTCATGCTTTTTTTGTTTTTATGTGAGAAAATGTTCCTACATAAGAATTTCTTTGACTACTAAGACATATTAATTGGCCTGATTTGAGCTGTAAGTAGAAAAAAAAACCTAAACAAATATAAACAATAAAACATTATTTCAAGAATCCTAAATAGGAGGACATCATGACTAATTAATTCAAGAACTAATAGATGGATTTTTTTTCTGTACTGTCTTTTAAGAAAACATCTTTGATTTATGTGACTGGAGCAAGTCCAGGCATCATCTCACAGATAATAGTGTCCAGGGATATAAAAGTATTTCTTCTTGTGTCTCTTTTCATCAATGATGAAACCTAGTCCTGTTGGCCCATGTGTTCTGAAATAAACAAGAATGTGGTACTCTATTGACTTCAGCTATCTTCATTGGCTTGTAAAGCAACCAGTCCCTCCT
The DNA here is from genome assembly GCF_943737965.1 of Phodopus roborovskii. Taxonomy (NCBI): domain Eukaryota; kingdom Metazoa; phylum Chordata; class Mammalia; order Rodentia; family Cricetidae; genus Phodopus; species Phodopus roborovskii. The sequence goes on from NW_026126433.1 coordinate 2,052,418, forward strand.
GAAAGGATCACGTGGATGAAGGAGTGTTGAGGAGGCCAATGAGAAAGGTGGGCAAGAATCTCGACCAGAATTAGGTCCATTGTTGTCTTGTGAAGCTGCACAGAGCCCAGCCCCTTTCTATGCTGTCATGAAAATCATTGATTGTGAACAATGCTTAATTAGCATGTCAACTCCACCAGAGCATTGGAGGAGAGGCAGCTTCACCCTCCCGTTTCTGCCTGTCTTTGGGGAAATGTGAGATAAGGTTGAAAAGAAGCTATCCACATAGCTGTGAGCAGTGGAGAGAAGGAGACGGAGAACAGAAAGCAAGAATGGGAAAAGGAAAGCAAGAAGGGGATGTCTGGTTAAAACAAGCCAACATGTTTCTTTAGCAGTCTTATCACCAGGGGATACTGCCCTCCATAAGAACTAGCCCACCACATTCAGTTGACTTCACAACTACTGAACAGCCCTTTTTCTTTGTTAGAATTTCTATTGCTGTGAAGAGACACTATGACCACAGCAACTCTTATAAAGGAGTTGGGGCTGGCTTCCAGTTTCAGAGGTTTAGTCCATTATAATCATAGCAGGACATGGCAGAGTATAGGCAGACAGGGTGCTGGAGAAGGAGCTGAGAGGTCTACATCTTGATCCAAAGGCAACAGAAGCAACTATGTCACTAGGCATGGCTTGAGCATATACAAGACCTCAAAGTCTGCCTCCACAGGAATACACTTCCTCCAACAAAGCCACACCTACTAATAGTGCCACTCTCTGTGGCCAACCAATCAAACTCATGAGTCCATGGGGACCATTCCTTCAAACCACCACACCTTTCATTTGTTTACAGTATTTTTTGTTCTGTAGTTAGAAAAATGGGGAATAGCAAATACAAACCTATCCTTGGCATGGTATCCTGGGACAGACCAGGATCAATCACACTTAGTGGATTCAACCTATAAGACTTGAGTGGATCCCAGTCGGTCATCAAATGGCAAGAGGGAAGTCATTTGACTCTACAAGGTAGTAGAATTTGTGGAGACAGTGTAGTGAAAATAACATGACAGTCCACTTTCCTAAGACAGAAACATTTGTTTCCTAAATGTAGGGTGTGAACATTTGAAGTCCAAGATCTAGTATTTGGGGATTTGGTAATACTAATATGGTAGATATAATTTATAAGCTTTACTATAAATATAGATCCATTGGAAAGATGGCTACACTCAACATTAGCTGCAGACATAGCAGAAATTTCTTCAAGCAATGAAGAAGATAAAAAAGGCACAGGGAATTTTAATCAGGTTACAAAAATAAAATATCAATAAGGAGGCAGATTAGAAGACTTGAACATCTAACTTGGATTTGCACTTAACCCGGCCTCTCCCCATAAGAATAATTAACATTAGGACAGATGCAAAAAGCTGTCAAATTATTCACCAAAGAGGCTAAAACCTGTGTTCTCGCAGTGAATGGGAAAGGGACTTGACTAATATTCACATCACAGAATACAAGATCTTTTCTTGCAAAGGTCTGTATATTTTGTGAGCAGAAAGACTATAAAAGCTTATATCGCTTATATTGCTATGAACCAACTATAACCACTAAAACCTTTACTAACTTTCAGGAGTGCTTGTCTGTTAAAAAGCAATTAAAGAGGCTTGAGGTGCATTTCCCCGACTTTGCAGGGGAACTTGCTCTGGGAACAGAGTAGGGATGTCATGCTAGCATCAGAGTGCAGAGCTTTTCCAAAGACAAGCTCACATGGAGCTTGAGCCACATTCATCTGAGATTCCCAACAGGGCAAAGACAGGTGGCAGATGGGCTTTCAGATTCCAAGTGACAACCCTGGGCAATCAGCCCCTGCCAGGAGGCTTTCACAGCCAGCCATGTTTGCAGTTCAGCCCTTTCACTGTTGCTGAATAGGGTGCTTAGTGTAGCAGTCCCATCAAAGGGTGTCATGTAAGAAATCATGTACTAAACACCTCTGAGCCCCTGGAGATGGAGGGATGGCTCCACTCAAGAGTCTGTGGTCATGGTATATGATGAAGGATAAAAATGCTGGGAAGGTGAGTGCATATGCAATTTTAAAAGAAGGGACTTGAACTAATACATCTTGTTATTTTAATAATTAAGAGTACCAGTTAAAACATGGAAATCATATGTTGTATATGCAAATTATTTTGGCAATTATTCCTTCACTCTTCTAGGATCAAGATGATTTTTAGGAAATCACTCTTTTAAATGACAAAGTGCTATTGAATAGAATTTAAATTGCTTATTTCTCCACATAAGGCTTGTCTGTGCTCAATGAGTGAATCACTAGGATTGATGCTTTTATAATGCAAATCTGAGTGTATTAATTGATTCAACTAATACGACAGTTTAATTTACAATGGAAAACAAAAATGTTGAGCTTACATTCTTTGAGGAAACTAAAAGACAACAAAAAACAAAATGATGACTTTTGAAGTTGTGACATGCAGGAAATAATTGGGGTACTGTGACAATGCTAACAATATATAATATAATAACTGACCTGCCACAGGTTGTCACTATATCTTTTACACATAATCCTGTAAGTTGGGCACTGTCATGTGATGGGGATGTGTGCAGATTCTCATGTGTAAAGGTCACAGGGCAGCCTCAGGTGTCTGCCCTTCAGTTCCTTCTGTTTGAGACAGGGCCTCTCATTGGCTGGGAGCTTCACCAAGTAGAGCAGGCTCCAAGGCCATTGAGCTTCCACTGTCTTCCATCGTCCCCACACCCACCACTGGAGTGCCAGTCTCTCATTACCACGCCTGGCTTGTCACAGAAGTTCTAGGAATCCAAATTCACACTCCTTATCCCCTGAGCCATCTCCCAGTCAGAGTATCATTGCCCTCATTTTATGGAGGGGAAACTGAGGACTTGTCCAAAGCCACAGAGCCACACCACATGAGTAAAATGTGGATTTGAAGTGAAGCTATTTCAAATGTTTGAAATGAAACATCTCTCTAAATCGTCAAGGCAATAATCAGATAGTTTCTTAAAGGACCAAAGGTGACAGGAAAATTAGTACTCTGGAAGGTCAGTGGGTGCCAGACGGAGGTAAACAAGGTAATTGTCTTTGCTTTGAAGGCATTTGCCAGCCTGGGAAAATCCAATGCCTGGTTTTGATGGCCTTGCAGCAAGGGGGTACATGCAAACATGAAGAGCCCTGTGAAGACATCCCCTCCATCTATGAGAAGCAAGCGTAGGATAGTATGACCAGAAGTCAAAGAATATCAAAGGATGTTAAAACATGGGTTGCATTGCTCGCTCGAGACTCAGGCTCAGTTTAAGGTGGAAGCCCAGAAGAAGCAAACAAAACTTAGTGGGTTTCCACCAGCACACTTCAATTTTCCCAAACGAGTTCTCAAATACACATCCTAGACATAAAGAGAATCAGGAGTATAAGAAACACAGACTTAAATTTAAGACCCACCCCTGCAGAAACAATAAACGATAAAACCCCAAAAGGCCAAAGCAAGCAACAAGAGAACTATGTAGAGCCAGACACATAATTGATGCCCCTAGTCTTAGATACTAGAGAGCAAAGGCAGGAATGCCCCTTGAGCCTGGAATAAGACTAGCCAGGGCAAAATGAGAAGACATGGTCTTGAACAACAAGCAAACTAACAGAAAGCTAGGATGATTTTGCTGTAAGTAAAAGATAAACTTGGAGACATCTGCAGAAAGCATGACAAAGCTAATTTTAAAAATACAACTTCTAAAACTTGAAACAGAGGAAATTAAAATTGAACAAGATCCAATATATGAATCTGATACTAGATTAAGCTAAAAAGTCAATAATGGTATAGGGTATGGGTTGGGAGAAATTAGATTATTATATGAGAACACATTGGTCAGGAAAGCACAAAGAAAACTTGTTAAAATTTTTAAAAACAAAACGTGTTAAAAAGCCATCCCAAACTATAGAATATGAAGAATCTGCTTCTAGGCAAATCAGAATAAAACAAACTTCAAGGGCCAGACTGGCAGCTCACATTTATATTTCCAGCACTTGTGAAGCTGAGGCAGCAGGATTATGAGTTTAAGGCCAGCCTCATCTACATAGTAACAAGTAGCAAGAAAGAGAAATGTTTAAAAGCCCATGTGATGGGTGGGGGGAAGCAAATTACCTTCAAAGAACAACACCCTTCACCCAACTTCATAGAAGTTAGTGGTTGATCCTCAGGATGTTGAGAGGTGTGCACAGGCCTGTAAACCATGATAAGAAAATTTCATTCTAATGAATCCAAAACCATTAAAAATTTTTGAGCAGAGGGATGACAGAATCTGATATAAGTTTTACAAACTTAAATAACCCTGGCTGCTTTGTGAAGAGGGAATTTAAAAGGAAAACAAGAGACAGTGATTAAAAGGCTATTTCCATGGTCTACACAAAGGACAGTACTTAAAGCATATTAGTATGTGAATGGATAGTAACCAAAGAGATTGTTTTGGTCGACCTGCTTTCAGTTTTATAGAAACATTTTATTGAAATTTTTATACATCAATATAATGTGTTTTGATCAAACCCACCTCTATTCTCTTCCCTCCAACTCCTCCTATCCCCTGACTACTCTCCCCTCTCAGTTTTATATACTTAAAAAATAAATCAAGTCTACTTAGTGCTCTCTGTCTATGCACGAGTGTGGGCATCTGCTAGAATATGGGCAGCCCTTCGGGGGACCTCATCAGAAGATAGCTGACTCTACTCCCTGTAGCATCCATCAAATGCCAATGCCTCCTGGATAGGGATGAGAATTTGTGGACTCCTCCACCACCCTCTAACTCTCTGCGCTTTCACCAGTTGTAAGTCTCTGAATTCACTGCCAACTATCACAAGAGGAAACTTCTTGTATTTAGGGTGCAGCTTATTATGGTGTCCATTTAGCTGAGTAATACATGTGTAAAATTCTTAGCTCTTAATGTCATCATTCTTATGATTTAACTGTAAAATGTCCTCATTAGACTCATAGTTTGAATGCTTGATCTCCAGGTAGTGGCACAATTTTGGAAGGTTCTGAAGACTTGAGGAGGGGGGCTCAGTGGGAAGAATTGGACCACTAGGAGCAAGCCTTTATGTCTATCTGGTCTTGGGTCCCTTCCTGTCTCATTCTGTCTTTTCTGGTTGCCACAATGGGAACTGCACTGTCTGACACATCCTACCCCAATATGAGCAGAAACCATGAACCAAAGGAAAACTTCCTCACTTAACTTGTTCCCATCAGATATCACAACAATAAAAGTAACTAATACAAGTAGTCAAGATGCAGATATGTCATAAAACAATCTTAGCAGGGCCCAGAGAGATACCTCAGCAGTTAAGAGTACCGGCTGCTCTTCCAAGGGATCCAAGTTCGATTCCCAGCACCCACATGGCTGCTAACAACCATCTGTAATTGTGGTTCCAGGAAATTGAATGCCCTCTTCTGGCCTCCACAGGTACCAAGCATGGCTGTAATGCATAGATATACATGCAGGCAAAACAATAAAATAAAAATAATTTTTAAATCTTATCAAACCTATAGATTATGCACAGTTAGAAACAAGAGATATGACTTCATGTAATAAAAATTAGCATCCCCAAAGACTTCAGCTTTTTAGTATAGGAAACATGGAACAGTTTGAAATTGAGCAAGATAAATGTAACATGGGAAGGGCGGGACTTCCATATATATGGAAGGAAGGATTTCCTGACAATGAGCTGAAGGATGAGTAAACCATGATTTCAGTTTTGTGCTCACTGGTTGCTCTAACAGTACAGTTATTTGTGCCACTTAAGCCAAACCTTGTTAATGCCTGTCTTGGTGCCTTGACAAGAAAATAGTGACAAGAGTGATGAGGAGAGCATAAAATCATATGATAAGCTTTATTTGTACAAGTGAGATATCACCACATGTGCCACCACAGCCTGACATGCCATGTCTTCATGTTAGATAACCGTGAATCAATTCTACCACACCATAAATGAGGCATTGCCACCAAAATAAGAGTTACATTCATGGTAAGGGATCGACTAAGTCATATGTAGAAGAATATGGGGGCAGGTGTTATTTGGGATCTTGTCAAAACTTCTTGACCTTCTTTCTATGGCTGTCTTTTCAAATGTACTTAGAATCTTAAGGAAGTTGAAAAAAATTAGAGGAACTGAAATGTGTATAGTAAACAGGAGAGGATTGTTTGAAATCCAGCCTGGTATTAGGTAACTGAAATATAATGGTCTTTGAGAAAACACCTTTTTTTTCTAAAAAAAAAAAAAAAAAAAAAATTCACTTCAATGGAGAGTTATAACTCTAATAGTAAAACCCTACAAATGTAGCACAAAACAACTACCAAACATAAGTGATGAAAAACAAAGATCTTAACACTAGCATGGAAATTAGTCAGGGCAGAAGAGTCATTGAGGTGAGGTATTATATAGTCACCTATAAAGTCTGACATCAGAAAATATATTGGGAGAAAATGCCACTCATTGCCATCTCACACAGGCCAAAAAAAAAAAAAAAAAAAAAGAATAAATTTAAACTTCATCCATCCCTGATTGGAAATGAAGCTCTTAATTGTCTAGATAGTAAAAACCCAGAGTCAGATATAGAGAGAAAGGATGAGCGATCAGAGAGAAGGAGCAAATCACTGCCATACCTTACCTCCTTAGAGTCTCAGCAGACAAAAGAGCAATTTCCTGTTTCTCCCTGCTTATATCCTGCTTCTGCCCAGCTACCTCACTTCCTGTCTGTCTGTACACACCTCTAGGCCTCTATGGTTAGCTAGTGGCAAGCTCCATTCTCTGACCACCAGACAGGCTTTATTTGTACAAGCAAGTTATCACCACACCTAATAAGAAATATTCATTAAACAGAGGAAAGTACTTTTCAGGAACTGTTCTCACATGTGCAAAGAGTCTGGCATGGTAGACTGACCAGTTCAAGCTCCAGCCAAAAGCCTCCTTGTATTTAGAACTTAAAATACCCTCCAATCAAGAGGGATGGTCCTAAATCTGAGCTGGTTTGATTGATTGCTTTGGCTAATAGCAGGCAACGGGTGTGAACTTCATGGCAATTTTAACTCTAGCCCTCGAGCACACTGTAAGCTTCCTTTCATGCCTTGGACTCCTGCCTCCACCATAAGCAAGCTCTTATAAGCTTGCAAGTGAGCACATGGAGGTGGAAGAGAGCCAAGTAATCCAGGTTGATAACCAGCTAGGTCCCCAGAGCAGAGCTACCCGGAAATTACAGAGCTGTGTGCAGAGCCCCTGAGTCCGGGTCAGATTAGCCTCAACTGCCATCTCATTTGCATCTGTCAGCAGCTAAATAAATTGTTGTTTTAAACCATTAAGCATTGGGATTGTTTGTTGTGCAGCAATAACAAATGAGATAGCTACTAAATCCACGAGCCTCTTCAATCAGTTCCTACAAATGGTAAGTTCTGATTTGGAAAACTCTGAGTCTCTGTTAAATTAAATAGAAGTAGTATGCATTACTACTATTCAATTGATAACTAAAGGACAGATAATGGGCACTTCACACCAGAGATTGTACCATTGTTTTATGTAAGTGATAAGTCGCTCTTCTTCTCATAATGAAGTTATTCCTGAGAATGCTTTGATAGAATGCTTAGAAAGCAATCATGAGCCAGGCACAGTGCTGTACATCTGGGCAGAAAGCATCAGATAGTTGGTATGACTCACCTCACCCAGAAATGTAGTGTCTCCCCTGTGATCCAAAGTGTAACATACAACAGAAATGTTGGCAGAACACACAAAAATGAATACAGAGCCTAAGTAATTATCACAAATCTGTGTTTCAAAGTGTAAGTGGAAAACATAAACTACCTAAAATTCTTAATCAGAATTCTTACAGGATTAATTAACTTATTTTTAAGCTAGGGTAGTATTATGTTGTCTAGGCCAGCCTGGAACTCCTGGGCTCCAACACTCTTTCCGCCCAGATGAGGTGGGTCACACCAACTACCTGACACTTTATGCCCAGATGAGGTGGATCATGCCAGTCACCTCATGCTCTCCACCCAGATGAGGTAGAACACACCAGCTCATCACTGCCTGCAGCTTTTCACCTGATGCCCCCTGTTCTTTTTTGGTGCTATGCAGAATTCTCTATAAGGAAAGTTATAGCTCAAACATTCATGATTGTGTTTTGAATATTAATTATTATTATAGTTACTCTCTTCCCTAAAAACCCCTGGATTAGCTCACACAAAGCAATACAAATCTGGATAAATAAATAGTTTGTAGAATAGCTAAGGTCACAGTTAAGAAGTCAGGGTGATCCCTGGACTCTCTTCAGGATGAACTTAGGCTCCTTGGAACACCCAGTATACAGCATCACTGAAGATGAATTTCAAACCCTCTTTCACTCTCTGGGACTTAGATTTCCCTCTAGTTTTACTCCCAAATCTTACAATGAATGAACAAGTTATCTAGAATAGAAAAATCTTTCTTTTTATTTTTTTTCCCTTGAGAAATCTACTGATTTCTCAATTTACAGGGAGTAAAATGAGTTTTCTTGGCATACCCACCTTAGAATTATGTCAGTTGAGACTTTTTCCATTGTGGGCCTTTTCATTAGAATTTCTATACTGATATTTATCTTCTAGAGACTTACATGGAAATTAATCTGATCAGGACACTGGATAACTCTCCTTCAATCCCAGCCCTTACCCAGGAGGCAGAGGTAGGTGGACTCCGGTCTACCTAATGACTTAGAAGCCACCCAGGGTTACCTAGTGAGGTCCTGTCTCAAAAACAGCAACAAAGCTACTCTTAAAGGTATAGTTCCCTGTATTATCAAGAAGATTTGGGGTATCTGGAATAAGAGGAGACACCCACAGCACCTTTTTCTTAAACAGTAAAGACAATTACATGGCAAAGAGAAGCTCCAAGCTCACTTTTGTTGCTTAGATTAGAAAATGAATTCCCTATGATTGATAAGCTGATTCCTGGAAACTGTACCCAGCTGCTTGGCTCTGACCCAGTCATGGCAGCTCTGACAATGAGCTAGAGGATGGTGAGGGAAAATGAGGTTCAAGTATGCCTTATTTTTGCATCACAATCTCTAGGATGTACAACTTGCCTTCTGCCCAAGCTGTATAGCTCTCAATCTCAACAGAAAGGAGTTTGTTACAGGTAATACCGCCTGTGTGTGTGTGTGTATGTGTATTACTTTTGGTAGTTTGCTTCATTTTACTACAGTTATAGTCTCATAACAGCCTGCAAATTGGAAATTATTTCACTACCAATATGATTGTGTAGAAAATGTAACATGATGTGAAAATTATGGAGCTCTGGGACTGGATTTTGTGACACTGATTTTAATTACATCAGACTGGCATCCAGCCTGGTATCAAGTCCGCATCAGGCTCAGCTTCAAGAATCCTGTGTCTCCAGGCTGTGTGCAACCCTGACCCCGCCCCTTGCTGTTTTTCTCTGTTCTGCCTTTGCCTCTGGCTCACTCTCCCCAGTTCTCGTCAATTCTAATTTTAACCATCTTGAGGCTAGCTTCAGCCATCTCTTTCGGATCCATTCCTTTCTCTGTGTCCTATAGGATAACAGACATCTGCAGCCCCCACCTGTCTAGACTCAGACTATCCCATCAACTTCACTCTTCTCTCCCATCTCACCTTTCCCAGTAACCTCTGCCCTTCTCAGTCTTTCAGCTACTTAGTGTCAACACCTTCTCCGTCACATCTGGAAAGTCCTGTCTTCCCCTCACAGGTCAAATCAGATGCCACCATCTGTAGTCTCTCAGAGTTTCCCTACAAAAGGAACTCTCTGTTCCTTTCTCCTCCTGTGCGGCACAGGGAGATACTTTCCCTCCAGACCTACCTGAGATGCTTTGAGTTCTGACTCACACGATGCAGAGTGGCTTTTCCACCAGAAGAGTTGTCATGGAGGTAATTCTGGTGCTGTGAGCATGCTTCCTCAATCCCATCGGGTAGTGCAGCTATGCATCTCCAGGAAGGGGCCATGGCGTAAGGGAAAGAGCAACAGTGACATCGAGTGTGCCCAGCGTGCCCGCTCTACCTCATGGTGCCTTCCTCCCCTTGTCTCATAACTCTCACTATCGCTCTACAGTAATTTTAAACAAATGCTTCCGCTCTGGTTGTCCCTGTGTGGTGCTTCATGAGAACCCTTGTCACCTTGCTGTCCTGTGCCATCCCTGTCCTCTGAGGAAGTGCCCAGGGCTACCCATGTTGCTGGATCCTCTCTCCCCAGGAGAACAAAAGGCAAGCCTCTTGCTTACTTGTAACATGAATAAATAAAAGGCTCAGAGACTGATATTGAGGTTCAAACTTCAAGCTGAATATCAGAAAAGCAAAGCAGCAGGCCACTAGCCCTCACCTCAAGCTCAGACTGAATGAGCTGATCCTGCTGCCTATCCTCAGTGTGGCTGCAGAATCCTGAGGCTTCAGTTTCTGCCTCTCCTCAGCGTGGCTGGAGAACGAATGCCTCTCTGAGCCCTTGCTTCTGTCTTATATACTTCCTTAATGTTGGGGTTAAAGGTGTGAGCTATAATTCGCTTTTAGACTGATTCACTCTTGTGTAGATCTGGGTGGCCTTGGACTCTCAGAGATCTGTCTATCGCTTAATCCTGAGTCCTAGGATTAAAGGTGTGTACCATCACCTCCTAGCTTCTGGCTGCTGGGATTAGAAGTGTGTGCCTGGCTTCTATAACTTGTGGGGGCTGACTTTGCTTTCTGAATCCTCAGGTAAGCTTTAGTAACTCATAAATAATAAATAACCACACTTACTGGTCCATCCAAAGTCTTCCACACAGACCACTGCCTTGTAACCTATCCTTAGGTTACTGTGAGCCAAGTGGTGCAGACAGCTCTCCAAATCTGACACTCTTTCCTTTGCTGCCCAGCCTAAATCTCATTCAAGAACCATACTTCATACCCTCCTGCTCTAAGGGAGCTGTCATAGGCTGTGGGGGAGGGACACCACCTACACCAAACGATACTGGTGGGATGAGGGGCAGCTACCATGACCACTGGAGAAGGATTTCACTCATGCCTTACACTAGCTGCTGTCTTTCTGAACTGATGATATGGAAACATCTCATATACATTGATTACAATCTCAGATAGTACTGCAGTATTGCTGCTCATTTTGTGAAAAGCTTTCAAAGCGCACAAACACAGAGCCCAGCAAAAGCAGCAGACACAAAAGAGGGCATGTGTTACATGATTCCATCTACATAAAGTCCAAAAGCACTCTATTGTATTAAAAATAGGAAGAGTAAGGACTGGCAAGGCATAGGTGGGGATTCTGGGGTAATGTTCTGTTCCTTGATTCACACTACTCACTGCATAAGCTTTGCTGGAGGAGAGCTTGAAGAATCATACATTTGTGATTCATGAATCATTTAGGATGTATGTTCTGCTTTGACCAAAATGCTGAAAATAAGAAAAAACGAACATTGCAGCATTGTGATAACTGCCCAGTTACTAGTGTAAATGACACACAGTCCTTTTGGGATTCAAGGACATTTAGTTTGAGTAGAGAGTTTAGTTATCATCAGCTAAGGTGATTACCCACTACTGTATAGTGCCTACAGTCTGGGGTGTATCAGGATTCCAGGTAGAGAATCAAACCAAAGGTATGGCTGGGACCAGCACTCAGGTGACTGAAGCAGGAGGACTGTGATTTTGACACAAGTCTTGATAACATAGTGAGACCCTGCTTACAAACCAAACAAACAGCAAAACCTAAGATGGCGTGGTATGCATGTGCAGTCTGTCTTTGCTTGTGAAAGGAAATCCAGTGATGTGGCTGACTGTCTTAGGGTTTCTATTGCTATGAAGAGACACTATGACTTTTATAAAGAAAAATATTTCATTGGGGCATGCTTACAGTTTCAGAGGTTTAGTTCATTATCATCATGGTGGCACGCAGACAGACATGGTGCTGGGGAAGGAGGTGAGAGTTCTATCTACTGCAGCTTGATCCACAGGCAGCAGAAAAATAGACTGTACTGGACGTAGGTTGAGTATATATAAGACCTCAAAGCCTGCCCCACAATGACACACTTCCCCAAACAAGGCCACACCTATTCCAATAAAGCCACGCCTCCTCATAGCGCCATTTCCAAGAGAGCTGTTTTCTTTCAAACCAAGACACAGACCTAAGAGGAGTTCCCTATGACTAAGTGTTGAAGGAATTCCTGAACCTGTCTCTAAGCCCTTCCATGTTGTTTCTTATGCTAAGGGGGTGGATTTTATCCTAAGGCAAACAGTCACAGACTGTCCCATAGCCAAGGCACTTCTCTGTGTCAAGACAGTGGAAACAGCATACTTGAAGAGATTGGCAGGCAGCAGGGCCTGGTTGAGAGAAACCAGACAGGAATTAACTGTCACCCAAGATGTACATCTAGCCCTTTCTCTGCTTAACTGAGAAAGATCAGAAGTCCCGCCTCTCTGGGGCCTGATTTTTCTCACTTGGGTAGTGAAATGTCTGTCCTAGTCTGCCAAGGTCCTGTCTATCTCCTTCCAAGATCCTTTGCTATAATTAGGGTGCAAGTCCTTCATGCAGAGATTAAGTGGACAAAATGGGGAAAATGGAATCATATGTTAAACGCTGCCTCCACTGACTTTTTATAAGTAAAAGGACAGCCTTTCTGAGTTTTATTTCTAAATTTTATAGGAAACTAAATATTACTTAAGTAGTAATTAGGGAGACAGAGGTTTTTCTAAAGCCAGACCTTTGTATGTTTTTAAGCACTAATATTATTAATTTCCATAAGATATCATTGAAAATCATTGTAACTTGACAGAATAACTTCTATAAACTTAAGTATAATGTATTACTGTGTTTGGGTCATTAAAATAACTATTAGTTTCTCATTATTTCCTAATTTTTGTGAACCTCACAAACCTATCCCATCATGCTCTATTCCAGTGAAGAGGGAAACCAACCCTAAGGGTCTGTGAACATCCAGGTGTATCACGTAGGTTTGGGGTATGCTTCACTATTTTGTTATGGTGACATTGAATGAATACTCAATGGCAGGAAGCAAAACAGATTTCTGTGACCTGATTTTCTTCCACTCGGTCAAGGAAATGGTATTGTTACTTGATTGCTCTGTCCATGCCAATCTCCTCTGTCTTTGAATGGTGTAGACTAAATCTTAGGCATGGCATCTAAGAAGAGGCGGGGTGGGGGGCAATGAGATACCTTGGTACTGCTAGAGAATGTTTTATAGGGCTGGATAGTTGGCTCGGAGGTTCAGAGCATCCACATGGTAACTTACAACCATATGTAACTCCAATCCTAGAAGATCCAGTGCCCTCTTTTAACCTCCACAGAAACTGTGCAAGTTTGATATACATACATGCAGGCAAAACGCCTGTGCATATTTTTAAAAGTTTAAAAAAAATACATTGTCTGAATGTAAGTAATGCAATTGTTAAAATAATTTTTTTTATTTTTTTGAGAGTATAATGTAATTACACCATTACCTCCTTTAAAACCCTCCAATATACCCCTTCAAGATCTCTTGCAAATTCATGTCCTTCTTTTTCATTAGTTGTTTTACACACATAGTCCTTCTCTCTCTCCCTCCTCCCCTCCCTCCCTCCTAAATACATAAATACATCCTGCTCAGTCAGTATAATGTTACTTGTATGTATGTTCCAGGTCAGAGCATTGGGTATTGGATAACCAATTGGTGTGTTCTTACATGAAAAAAAAAACTATTTCTCTTGTTCTCAGAATTTCTTAGTTGCCTGTAATTTGTGTGTGTGTGTGTGTGTGTGTGTGTGTGTAGTATTAAGGCATCATGGCCTTTTCTCTGTCCACTTCAGCATATCTATTGTTATCGTTGCTTAACTCTATTTAGACAATCGTGTTGGTGAGACTATGGGTGTAGCTTCTATTGCTGAAGACACTATGAACTTCAGAGACAGGATCCAGAGGCCCCTAATTTGGAAACTAACCTGCATGCCTTCTCCCTAAGGATTAGCTTTCATGGTCCCAGAAGGTTGTAACACAATAAATAAAAGACCCAGAGACTAGTATTGGAGTTCAAGCTTCAAGCTGAAGATTAGAAAAGCAAAGCAGCCAAACCACAATCTCTGATCTCCACCTCAGGCTAACAAGGCTGATCCTGTCTCCAGGAGCTCTCACCAAGCCTCAGACTTCTGCCTCTCCTCAATGTGGCTAGAGAATCAAGGTCTTCCTAGCCTCATTGTGGCTGGAGGATGAATGCTCACTCTGAGACCTTGTTCCTGTCTTAAATACCTCTCATGAGTCCTGGAATTAAAGATGTATGATCCCACATGCTGAGATCACCTTTGTGTGAGCTATTTCTCTTTAGGACTGGATATATTTTGTGTAGCTCAGTGTAGCCTTGAACTAACAGAGCTCCATCTACCTCTGCTTCCCAAGTGGTGGGATTAAAGGTGTGTGCCACCACTGCCTAGCTTCTCTTGCTAGTGTGGCTGCTTTGCTGTTTTGATCTTCAATGGCTTTAATAAATTATAAACAATATATCACCACAGAAGGTGCCATGATAGCTTCCAAATCAGGGAAGCAACTAACAGCTCTACCAAGTAACGATGCCAATGGACTACAGCAACCACCAGTGTGGTGTGATAATCCTTACTCATACCTTACTGGGAACCAACAGCTCTCTAACTAGACTTAAGGCTTGTTCAACAAGAGATAAATCATACCTTAGTACTAGAAACATGGCCAACCTGGCTTTCCAGGGCTTGTGAAGTCATGGGCCTTAGAGGGGAATCCACAACTGCTCTTTATTAAGCCAGCATAAATTCTGATGACATTATAAATATTAATCCTTAAACACAGAGCTAAGTGTAGTTCTCAGCCTTCATCAAAGAAAAAAAATCTCTTTGCAACATTTGAAGACCATTTCAGAAAACCACAACCTATCGAAACACAGAGCTGTTGGAACTGGGCTACGTACAGAATAGGCTCCCTTCACCTGAGGCTCAGGAACCATTTTGGAAGAGAAAGTAGAAAGATTATAGATGCTAGAGGAACAGGAATTTTTCTGTGAGATTGTGTTTCCTAGAAATGGTAGAGAAGCTATACCCATGCCATCTTATTAACATGGCTGCCTAAAGAAGACTTGAACAGTGACAACCCCAAGGGACATGCTAACATGAAGGGGACATTTATTGAGTCCTCAGCTTCAAATAAGTGACTATGAATAACTGGGGAATGCTGAGGGCAGCTGAAATATCCTTTCCCAGAAAAGGGCCCATCCACCCTGGTTAATTATCCAATACCAAGTGGTCAGTCCTGAGATCATATACATATGGGTGGCACTATACAGAATGAGCATGTTACATGTGCGTGTGTGTGTATGAATAACAACAGTTAAAGAAAAAGAGGTCATGAATTTGAGAGAGATGAGAGAGATCAAGGAAGGGTGTATGGGAGGGATTGGAGGGAAGAAAGAAAATCATGTAATTATGATTTCAAAAACTATTATAAGACAAATTTAAAAATTGGGTTCTTTGTTATCACTCCTACTGCAATATTGTTTGTGATGAACATTTATTTTTTTTAAAGAGTTTAAATACTGTTGCTGTGATGGGGAAATCAACTCCATTAGAATGAGACTCAAAGCTCTCGCATCTGAAGTCAAGAATTCCTCCCCAGAAGATAAGTGTAGTTATCAGGGACCGTGAACACCCCAGAAGAGGAATGAGTTGCACAGATAGCACTGCACTACAGGCAGGACTCCTGAACTCAATTCCATTCTCAGAAGATTAGTGTGGACAGCCACACTGCTCAGCAGAGAAGCATAGCTGCTGCATGCAGCATGGTCCTGTAATTCCAAATCAGTCTGGTCTCTACCCAAGAGATCCACTCTGGCTGTCAGGAGCAATGTCGCCACTATAGAAAGGAAAGAGTAATTAATTCCACCCTAGGAGAGGTGTAATACCGTGATCAGGTGAGATTTTTTTCAAAGCAGGTACCTTTAAAATGGCTTAAGGAATAGATAGAGATTTCCCAGAACAGAGAAAAAGATATGGAAATTAACTTTTTGGGCAAAGGGAAACACAAACATGAGGACTACAGCACAAAGCACATAGGCACCAAGAATGGTGACAAGATGAGCCATCTGGGTGGTGGCGGTGTAGTGGGAGAAGGATGTTGAATTGGAGAGCTGCAACAGATATAGAAATCCCTTAAACCCCTAATACTGTGACTCTAATTTCAGGAGAAAATGTGACTATGAATGACACATTTAGCAGTAAAAAGTATACTTTTATTTATTTACTTACTATTGACTTATTTATTTTCAGATCTTGGTATGTTGCCTAGCTAGACTCACACTCCTGCCTCAGGGATGCTGAAATTACAGCATGAGCCATGCGTCATAATGCTTAGCAAAAGATACACATTTTTAAAAGAATCACAGATTTATTACATTTCTTAGCTTATTTACTGTTTATGTAAGCATGTGTGCATGCATGTGTCATGCCCTATGTGAGTCAGTTCTTTCCTTTTACTGTGTGGTGTCTAGGGACCCAACTCAAGTTGCCAGTCCTTTCAGAATGCACCTCTACTTGATGAGCCATTGTATTGGCCTAAGAAACATAATTTTTTAAGTGACCACAAAGGTTTAAAAATAACCAGATAGACATTTAGAAACAAAGAATATATACTACTCTAATTTTAGCTTTTTAATTGCTTTTATTTACCGTATAAACTCTATACACTTTTCTTACTCTCTCTCTCTCTCTCTCTCTCTCTGTGTGTGTGTATGTGTGTGTGTGTGTGTGTGAAATTATTGTCTGTTTCCATATTTTGTCTCTTTAAGAGGAAGCACCTCCTCAAGAGGGTATACTTGCTTTATTCAGAACACCCAAGAACTTGAAACAACATAGGCCACCCAGTGACATCCTGAATAAATGTGCTGAATAAATGAATAATCTTGTAAATAATGTAACACATAGATATAAAGACGTCAATATGAAAGATGTTAAAACATTGAGGACAGAATAAGGTTTAGGGAGCATGTCATTGGAAATCCAGGAAGAAAGGAAGGGGTGTTCTTACATCAGCCTGGCTAGGGATTTTCATCTAGTCTTACATCAAAGTCTTTGATCCCTTTTGAACCAATTTTTGTGCAAGGTGAGAGATGGAGATGAGGTTCATTCTCCTGAATGTGGAAGTCCAAATGCCCTGCACAGTTTGCTAAAGAGAGACTGTGCCTCCCTCAGCTCCTGTGTCTGACAGCTTTGTCAACAATTAGGTGGCTCTAACTCTTCAGGCTTAGTTTGGATGCTCTATTCTTCCAATCTGATGGTCTACATGTTTGTTTATGTACATGAACAGTACCACGTTGTTCAAGGCAGTATAATTCAGTCATATAATTTGAGATTGGGGGTTGTGGTATCTCCACCATTGTTCTTTCTGCTAAGGATTACTTGGCTATCCCAGGCCTTTTATGCTTCCATGGGAATTTGAAGATTGTTTTTACTAGATCTGTGAAAAATGTCATTGGAATTTGCATTGAATCTGTAGATTGAGTTTGACAATGTAGCTATTTCCACGATATTAAGTTTACCTATCCATGAGCATGGAGATGTGGATGGATCTTAGCAACACAATATTGAATATGTGTGTGTGGGGGGGAGTACAGAATATTTGACACCAATTTATAAGGCTGAAAAGTAAATAAAACTGAATATAGAATGTGAGGAAACACGTGTATGTTAGCCCTCTGTACAGCAGCAAGGATGTAGCAAGTGTCCATGGGCACTTTGAGGAGGGAGTTCAGACACGTGATAGTGTGAAACATTTGAGTGCTGTGTCCTCTGTCTTTGTGGGCCAACTTGGCTGACCATTGGAGTGTCCAGATCAAAAATTACTTTCCACTGTGTTGAGGAGGGTGTTTCTGGATGAAATGAGAGGTTGGATTGGTGACTTCTTAAAATACCCCTCTTCCCAGTGTGGTTGAACATCATCCACCCAAGGAAGGCCTGGAGAGAGAGAAAGGGAGGAGCATTCACCCTCCTGTTGCCTGCTTGTCAGACAACCCAGCCCATCTCCAGTCCCCAGACCAGGGCTTGTATCAATAGTTCACTTGACTCTCAGGCTTTGAACCTGGACTGAATTATTCTGTAAGATTTCCTTCACTTCAACCTGATTCTCAGCCACTATAAGTAGATTGAGCCAATCCATTAAAATAAATATGAAAACATATTTCTCTGGATACATAAACACACCTATATACATGCACACACAAAAACTTCCTATTTGTTCTGTTTCTCTGGAGACTCCCAATACAAAGGAAGACATGGGGGTTCATTTTTATGATGATCGTAACCTACATGCATTATATATTCACTTTTTATTTAGTTTGGATTTATACTTATCAATTTGGTTTTGTTTTTATAAACATGGGGTTCATCTATGTATCCCAACATAGGCTGAAATTCAAAATTTACTGCCTCCTTGTTATAGATACCTGCCATATGCAGCCTCATATCCAGTTTTTATACAAAATATAACATGGGTACTTGAGGTATGGCTCAGTGGGTGAAGTGTCAGCTCGATATACCAAAAAGCCCTGGGTTTGATCCCAGCATCTCCTAATCCAGAGTAGCGATGGGCAGGTCTGTCATCCCAGCAGGAAGATCACAAGTTCAAGGTTGCCTTTGGATTCATTTGGAAACAAGCCACCCTGGGCTATATGAGGACCTATCTCTAAAATATAATACAAAAGGAAAAAAAATCCCTGGCCTTAATTTTTGCATGTATATGGATACAGAACATACAAACTTGAATAACAAGATCAACTGGAAATCAATGTCATAAAGATCTTTGTCATTTTTCATATATGAATATTTTTCTTAATAAAGCTGAAAGCTTTCTGACATAAGGAACTTTGACAAAACAAGTTTCCATACTGTTTCGTAACTGCATATGATAAGCATTGAAGCATACTCTTATTGGAAAAGAAACATTTAAAATGAAATATAAATAACCTGAACTTTACCAAAAAACAACAGGCACACAGTAGAGGGTCACAGGAGAGTGATGGCATGTAATCAGGGTGTGAAAGATGATATAGGCAGCAGAAAAGGCCATGAAATAACACTTGGAAAGAAGCGGCCAGAAGCCTGTGCACAGAGCAAGTCAAGAAGCACAGCAGCTCAGTGCTGGATCCGTAGGAGGCTGTGGGAGTAGAAAGCAGGAGGAGGCTGGAGGAGGTTCAGAGCCCCAGACCATAGGAGACAGAGAGTGATTGAAGAGGAGGGAGAGGGTCAGGATGACCGGTGGCATTCCCGCTCAGGCCAGTTGAAGGACAGGAAGGGGGCAGGTCTGTGAGGGAGTTCAGCAGTGGTTGGCTTTGAGAGGTCCCTCTGCTTTTCTTGTCTGTCTCCTCCCTCCTTTCTGGAATAGGTGTGCATTGAACTCTCCCTAACAAATCACCTGCTCTGTGACTCCATACTCCTCAGAGCGTCCTCCAAACCCTCAGCCACAGATGTGAAGAGCAGCTGCTATACAGGTAGAATAGGCATTTGGAAGGGAAGCTGCAGAGTTTCACAGTAAGTTTTACTCTTTCATTGTTGCATTTCTCCACCAACAAAAACAAATCTGACTGAATTAGAACTAGAGAAATAATTACCTTTACAACATCCTCTTTAACAGCTCATGTCTGTTACCAGCCCTAGGTCCTTCTTCATCTCTTATAACTGTCCTCAGTCTTCCATCATCTCTCATAACTGCCCTCAGTACTCCATCATCCCTCATAACTGCCCTCAGTCCTCCATCATCCATCATAACCGCCCTCTGTCCTCCATCATCCCTCATAACCGCCCTCAGTCCTCCATCATCCCTCATAACTGCCCTCTGTCCTCCATCATCCATCATAACTGCCCTCAGGCCTCCATCATCCCCTTACGTTTAGCCTTTCTGACTCCTTTCTCTTCACACATACACTTGTTTGCACATATACCACTGGTCATTTATTTTGTATTAATGACAGTAAATCCATTAACAGACTTGAGTATGATGGTATAAAGTCATCCTTTGAGATTTTATTTCAGTATATTGTACAATATTGTGAGAAAAACATGATGTGAATTGTTTTTTGCAAAAAAAAAATTGCTTGGCAAAATCATTCATTGGTTATATAATATATGTATCTTTATTTTAATTTAAAAACCTAGGTGAGGGGCTGGGACTCAGTAGAGTGCTTGCTTTGTATGTACAAAGTCTTGAGTTTGATCTCCAGCACCACATAGAACAAGATGTGGTGATGCATAGAAAAGGAAAGAAAAGAAAATGAGAGAAAAGAAAAAGGAAGGAATGAAGGAAAGAAGGAAGGAAGGAAGGGAGGGAGGGAGGGAGGGAGGGAGGGAGGGAGGGAGGGAGGGAGGGAGGGAGGAAACTCCAGTGTGATGGATCCCAGCTCTCAGTAGATATAGCTAGGAGAATCAGAAGTTTAGGTCATCTGAGGCTGCCCAGAGAGTGTGATACCAGCCTGGGCTATATGAGACCCTGTTTTAAAGTGACTGTATTATACAGGACAGACTGGCTTTGAACTCAATTTTCAAACTCCAGAGTGCCAGGTTCCAGGCGTGCACCACTGTGCCTGGCTATCATATAAATTATTTGTGAAGGAGCTGATGGTGAATGTGGTGTTTCCGTGCTGTGCGCTCATCTATGTGTATGGGTGTGCTTGCCTGTATGCACACAGGCCAGAAGAGGACATCAGATGTCCTACTCTGTCACTCTCTGCCTCACTGAGCCTGTAGGCAGGCTGATGGCCAGCAAGCCCCAGTGATTCTCCTGTCCATCCTCACTCCCACAACCCCTTCATTTCAGGCCCTGTGGGTACTGGGATCCATCATGATACTAGTGCAATAAGGCTTTACCCTCTGTCCTGACTAGTTTAATGTCAATTTAACACAGGCTAGAGTTATCTGAAAGGAAGGAACCTCACTGAAAAAAAAAATGTTTACCATAAGATCTGGCTGTAAAGCATTTTCTTAATTAGTGATTGATGTGGGAGGGCCCAGCCCATGGTGGGTGGTGTCATCCTTGGAGTGGTCCTGGGTTCTATAAAAAAGCAGGGTGAGTGGTCCATGAGAAACAAGCCAGTAAGCAGCATCCTTCCAGGGCCTCTGCATTAGCTCCTGCCCTGTGTGAGTTCCTCCCCTGACTTCTTTCCATAATGGACTACAAGGTAGAAAGTGTAAGCCAAATAAACCCTCCCCTCCCCAATTTGCTTTTTGGTCATGATGTTACATGACCAAAATCCTAGCTAAGACAAGCACTGAACCATCTCTCCAGCTCCATTTTTAGTTACTTTTTAATAGATTTCTTTTTGTTTCAGTGTGCAGCTGCTACTGTCTTTCTTTGAGCAACCTTATTAGTTTTGTCTCCATGAAAGAATTATTTTTAAGTTTTTGGTTAAATTAATGAGAAAAAAAACATACTTCAGCAGTCTTGGTAGGAATATAATTTCTAATATGGATATTAATTTAGTGAATGAAATAAAGCAAGGGGTGGGTCAATAGAAAGGAGGGAAACTAGAATTTTCATCAAGAATTCACATTTCTCCACAGCCCTTATGAATTAGATAAGTATGTGGGGAAATATTTACCCAACCTCATTCTCAAACTCACCCTGCCCGAGGCAATATGAAGATCCTGCTGTCACTTTTATTGAGCCACTTATTAAATTTATCCTGCGCTTAAGTTACCTCTGGGGGAAAATGCATATTTTCACATGTGGTTTTGAAATCACTTGGAAGGAAATGTGTGTAAATTTATATAGCATAATGGGATAACATGATTCCATAATTATTCTGTTACCTATCCCCAAATAATACTGGGAGAAAATAAAACCATCATTTGCTGATATTAAATGTAAGAAACTGCTTTTCCACTGTTGTTAACTGAGCAAACAAACATTGTTAAATTGAAGGGGAGGTCAATTGCTGACTGTACTTACTTAAACTTAGGGGGAACCCTTACATGCAATTCTCTTTATTTTGCCCCTTCCCAGGCTGGCATTCAGCACTGTACCCTGATGACCATGCATATCTGTGTAGCTCTTGAGAACTATCCACCAGCTAAATCAGTTCACTTTACTCTCTTCTATAGCTGAGTGTCAGAGGAAAAGGATACCGATTTTTCTCCCCATCAGAAGTTAAGTAAAGGAGGGGGCTTTACAGCCTATGTCTATATTAAAGTCTCCAGGTTTAAACGGCTGAGGCACAATGAAAATCACTTACATATTAGTAGAGTGGCTTGTCATTAAAGGCAGGGGACTCCAAAAATGGTGCTTTAGTAAGATACTGACACTGAGTCCAAGAATGGGGTTATTCAGAAGTGATGAGATCACTAGAGAAACATGAGGGTTTAGTACCAACGGGAAAGGAAAAACACGGGCCTGTTAGATTCCTGCTGGATAAGATTAAAAGCGATCCCCCAGGATAACTGTCCATCTAATTAATTGCTCACTGTGGCTCCTCCTTCTCGTTCATTGTGTTGTTGTCACCTTTTTTGATGTTTTAACTTCCTTCCTTTCTTTTTCTTTTTCCTTTCTTCCTTCCTCCTCTTCTTCCCCCTGCCTCTCCCTACCCCTCAAAACCTGGTCTCATGTAGCCCAGGCCTCTAAATCAATATGCAGATGCAGATGACCTTAAATGTCTGATCCTCCTGCCTCCATCTCCTGAGTTTGGGGTTATAGGCATGAAACAGTATTCCCAGTTTTATAAAATATTGGGGAGAAAACCCGGAAATTCAAGCAGGGTAGGCAAGCATCTGCCAACTGAGCAACATACAACCCCGGACTAGTTTTTGACCTTTGGAAAGGTTTTATGCTTGTTTTTCAGTTGTGTGGGTGGGTGATGGTAGTGATATGTACCTGTGGAGGCCAGAGGAACACATCCTGTGCAACTGAACTTACAGGCGCATTCATGGGCCTCCAGGTAGGAGTGCTAGGAACCAAACCAGGGTTCTGCAAAGAACAGCACATGCTCCTGACTGCTGGGCCACCTCTCCAGTCATTAATACTTTATAGTTATAGCTTACATAACATATAATTTTTAGAAAATTTATCTGGAAGTTCCTTCATAGGAAAAAATGTTCTTTTTAAGTACCTTCCTGGACCACTTCCTAAACATAACACCAGTAGCACAGACACTGAGATCAACAATTAATAAGTGGGGCCTCCTGAAACTGAGAAGCTTCTGTAAAGCAAAGAACATGGCCAGCAAGATAAAATGGCTCTCTACAGAATGGGAAAAGATCTTCACCAACCCCATATCTGACAGAGGGCTGATCTCCAAAATATACAAAGAACTCAAGTAACTAGGCATCAAAAGACCAAACAATCCAATTTAAAAAATGGGGTACAGATCTAAATAGAGAACTCTCAACAGCGGAATCTCAAATGGCTGAAAGACACTTAAGGAAATGCTCAACATCATTAGCTATCATGGAAATGCAAATCAAAACCATTCTGAGATACCATCTTATACCTGTCAGAATGCCCAAGATCAAAAACATCTATGGCAGCTTATGCTGGAGAGGATGTGGAGAAAGGTGATCACTCCTCCATTGCTAGTGGGAGTAAAAACTTGCACAACCACTTTGGAAATCAGTATGGCAGTTTCTCAGAAAATTGGGGATCAGTCTACCTCAAAACCCAGCAATATCACTTTTGGGCATATACCCAAAGGATGCACACTCACATCCAAGGACATTTGCTCAACTATGTTCATAGCAGCATTATTTGTAATATCTAGGACCTAGAAACAACCTAGATTCCCCTCAACCAAAGAATGGATAAGGAAAATGTAGTCTATTTACACAATGAAGTACTACCCAGAGGTAAAAAACAATGACATCTTGAAATCTGCAGACAAATGTATGTAACTAGAAAAGGCTATCCTGAGTGAAGTAACCCAGATCCAGAAAGACAAATATAATATGTACTCACTCATAAGTGGATATTAGACATAACGCAAAGGACAGCCATCCTACAGGTCACAACACCAGAGAACTCTGGTAACAGAGGACACTAACAGATCCACATACATGGATCCACCTAGGAAGGACAAGATCTCCTGAGTAAATTGAGAGCATGGGGAGCAAGGGGGGGGGGAGATGGAAAGGGAGAAGGGAGGGAAAATGGTAGTGGGGAAACATAGCTCAATAAAGTAAATAAATAAAAACAAAGAAAAAATGTACTTAACCCTCCCAAAATAAAACATATAAATAAATAAATAAAAACAAGGAAAAATTTACTTAACCTCTCCCAAAAATTATAAATAAATAAGTACAAAAATAAAATATCTTCTTGGGGTCTGGGGAGAGAGCTCAGTCAATAAAGTGCTTAACTGATAACCATTAGAACCTGAGTTCAATTCCTAGAATGCATGTAAAATAGCCAGGTATGGAAGCATGCTCTTGCAATACACATGCTGAGAAGCCAGGGACTGGTGAATCCTGGGAGCCTTTTGAAGAGCTTCAGGCCAGTAATGAGACTCAGTCTCAAAAAAAAAAAAAAAAAAAAAAAAAGAGGTAGACAGCATCCTTCCTTAGTAAAGACAGTTGAGGCTATCAACTGGCCTTCATGTTCATGAACACCCATGTACATAGACACACACAGGAGCATGGGTGCACACACACTAAAGTATCTTCCTGCATATCTCTGTTGGTTGATATTAAATGCTGGTTTATTTGGGTAATGAAATGAAAAAAGAAAAAGCTAATTGTAATGTGAGAAACTGAACTTCAAAAAGTATTCTAATTATAGAAACAACAGATAACCACTGTAAAAACTTGGAAGATCGTGGAATAACTATAGGAAATTTCATTAAGTCTCCAAAACCTATGACATCTCTCCTCTTTCCTGCTCTTAGAATATACATGTCCTTGCTGTCCTTTTGCTTATTTATTTACAGCAACAGTTCTCAACCTGTGGGTCATGACCTCCATAGGGGTCACATATCAGACATTATGATTCATAACAGCAGCAATATTACAGCTATGAAGTAGCAATGAAATAACTTCATTGCTGGGGGAGGTCCACTACAACACAAGGAACTGTGTTAAAGATCACAGCATCAGGAAGGATGAGAACCCCTGGTGTACAGGGGAAAATGACAAAACTGTTCATGAAGCCTACACTGTTCGGCTTAATGTCACTTGACCTTCCCACATCTAGACCTATTCTTCTGTAATATGTCTTTTCTATCACTGTAGCGTCCCGTTGCATGAGAACACCATTAATTCCACTGAATTCCATTATATTGCTTCTACTTATCTGTTATAAATTATTCTTCTGTGAATATTCATGTCTGTATCATATCCAATACACATCATATTGATAATTAATCAAGTATTTGATAATAGAAGATATTTGATAAACATGAAGCAAAATTTAGAACTAGTGTTTTTTACAATCATTTATTGCATATGTTACATTTTCTTGTGGAAAAAATTACTAGCCCCAGAGTCCAAAGTATGACTGAGAAATAAGATATTGAGTTCTTATAGGAATGAATATATGCATTAGTCAACTGACTTATTTTCTAAGCATGTAATACAGTTATAGAAAATCACAGTCTTAAATCACTTCACAATGTAGTAAACAAAAAGCTTAGCATTTATTATCTACATAATTTAGCATATTTCATTGAGTTACTAGGAAGAAATATGGGAAGAACTTTTGGTGAATCAGGAAAGTTTGCAGGCAAGTACATTCTGGGCAAATCTTATAAATGCTCAGTCCTCCGATACATAGTCATTGATGAGCCTCGACTCTGTCACATGCAGAAGTCTAGGTGGCTTTTCAAACTCAAGCACCACAGATCATGATTATATCCTTCATCATGATCCTGTGACATCTGTTATGGGCCAGCATCAGTTTCTAATAATTTCATCACCAAAATAAATGATGGAAAATATCAAAACTAGCTCAGCACCTGACATTAAATGGATTAGGTCACAGGATAGTTGCTTCTTCTCCTTTTTATGGTGAGGTGTTTTGGTAGCTAGTCATGTATTTTCTGAACACCAGTTGTCTTACAGGAGGTAATGCATCAGATGATCAATTAAGAAAGTCTGGGAGGGCCATTAATAGCATCATCTATCTGTTCCAAATATGATCCTTAGCTCCCAGAATAGCTTCTCATGGGCATTCAAACCAACAAATGAGCACTAAAGAAAATAGCAAAAGAAATAAGATGGATATAGGCCATGGAGGGGAGAGATTGACCAGGAATATAAAACTTCTGTTCTGAAAAAGGGTTTATGGCATTCTCAGAAATTAAAACTATGATCCAGGCCAGGCTTGAGGTGAACACTCTTAGCTGGCGCTCTGTGAGTTCAAAACCAGCCTGACCTGCAGAGGAAATTCCAGGTCACTGGGCAGACCCTATCTCAAAAAGAGACTCTAATCCAGCCTTCCTATAAATGCATCCAACTGTTGCTTGACAAGGCTGTGAAGACTATCTATCCAAAGTTTGATGCTCAACTTAAGAGATTCAAGAAACACAGTGGTCCATGCCATCAATACCAACCCCTCCCACTACAATGCTTACCAGTTTATTCCATTACCTACAATAAGGCAATATCTTTAAACTAAATTCTTAAATAACTTATTGAATGCTAGTCTTTATTTAAAAAAAAAAAAAAAAAAAAAAAAGACCTAAAAGGAAAAACATTGGTGGTTGACTAGAAATCATACATGTGTTTGTGCATGCTCTTCTGTCCACATATAGAGCTGATACATTTATTCCCCCATCACACAGGACATAAAAAGACACTTGCTATTCTTGGTCTTTCTTTATTGTCACACCAGGCAATATCGTTCTGTTTTCCTTTGGGCCTATCTGTACATGGAGAGCATAATACAGTGAAAGTAGGTTTGTCAAGTGGATATAAGAAAGAGAAGCAAGACGCAAGAGGGACCATATTATTTAGAGAGCTGCTATGATGATTTGGAATTTGAACTAGGTAAGAGGCATATGTAACAGAAGGGCAAAGTGACAGATTGGAGGCTCTGGAAAGATGGAGCATTGCTGGAATTATGCTACAGCATTGGGTGTCAAAGGTCGGAGTAAGGTACAGAAAATTGTAATGAAGGAGTTTTAGGTAGTTGTAATGACAAATTCCAGGATACAATTAAAAAAAAAAAAATGGTGACTGAGGTACAGTGTAGAATGCGGAGGATGGAAGGGTTCAGGAAACAGAGGCTGAGAAAATGGAAAGATCATCTGCAGTTGTGTACCTTGGGGGATAACCTGCACAGACACAAAATCCTTGATGAGCAATGTAGCAAAATTGCTAATAGAATGACAGAACTGAAGACTAACATCAGAGAGCAGTAATTAGGAATATCGTGGAGATAAACAGATACTGATAATAAAGACAAGTTTCTTAGGCCAGTGGACATTGATGTCAAAGTTGGAGACAAGCAAAGAGAGGGAGCCTGAAGCAAGACCCAGAAAGTATAGGGAACTTTCCAAAAAGAAGCTGAAGATGAGACGGTTTGTGCTGGTAATGGATGTTGAGCTTCAGATGAAACAGCTGCAGAATACAGGAGTTTTGTAGAGAACATGTGGGAGGAGAAGGCATTGACAGTTAATCCTCCCTGTCAATTTGATCAGGTTGAGACTTACCTAGGAGGTTAATAATGCACACCCTGGGTTGTGTTTATGACTGTCTTTTATTTCCAGAGCCATGAGGGTATTGATACAGTGGATAATTAATCTTTTGATGGATTCATAGTTTGGTGTTATCAAGAGTGGTGAGAGATAAAAGGATGGAAGCAGTCACACTGTTTTATGTATTGGGTTCATTTTAGATTTCTAGGGCCCCCTCCTAATCCATATCCAATTATAAGCAGTGATAGAAGAGTATCCGGTTCTACCAGTAATGGTAATGATGAACATGGTGGTAATAGTGATGGTGATGGAGATGATGACGACAACAGTGATGATGATGATGAAAATGATGGTTGTGGTGGTGTTGTGGAGGTACTGTGGTGGTGTGGTGTGGTGTGGTGGTTTGGTGTGCTGTGGTAGTGTGGTATGGTGTGATGTGGTGGTGTGCTGTGCTGTGGTGTGATGTGGTGGTGTGGTGTGCTGTGGTGGTATGGTGGCGTGGTGGTGTGGTGTGGTAGTGTGGTATGGTGGTGTGGGTGTGGTGTGGTGGGGTGTGGTGGGGTGGTGTGGTGTGGTGGGGTGTGGTGGTGTGGTGTGGTGTGGTGGGGTGTGGTGGTGTGGTGTGGTGTGGTGGTGGTGTGGTGTGGTGGTGTGGTGTGGTGGGGTGGGGTGGTGGTGTTGTGTGGTGGTATGGTGGTGTGGTGTGGTGGTGTGATATGGTGGTGTGGTGTGGTGTGGTGTAGTGTGGTGGGGTGGGGTGGGGTGGGGTGGTGGTGTGGTGGGGTGGTGCTATGCTGTGGTGTGGTGTTGTGTGGTGTGGTGTTGTGTGGTGGGGTGTGGGGTGGTGTGGTATGGTGTGGCGTGGTGGTGTGGTGTGGTGTGGTGTGGTGGTGTGGTGCTGGTGTTGCTTCTAATGCTGATAAAGGTGTTGATAGTGGTGATTTGAGACTTTGGGGCACAGAACACAGACTCTAATCAGATCTTCCAGGAATGATACACTATAGATTTCTTGTAGTAAAATTCTTTAATTCTTCACCACATTGCTATCTTGGGACTATTTTTTTTTTCCTGGACAGGGTTTCCCTGTTTAACCCTGGTTGTGCTGGAACTCACTCTGTAGATCAGGCTCATACTCAGAGATCTGCCTGTGTCTGCCTCCCGAGTGCTGGAACTAAAGGTGTGTGCCACAACACCCAGCTGTCTTGGAATTTTTACTTCCCATAGGTACTGGTAATGTTTTCCTCACTGTGTCTAACTCAGTTTTATAATTTACTCTTACAGAGAATGGGCTCTGAGTGCAGATCTAAATTCATGAATAAAATCTTCTTGTAAGTTTTCCCAAGAAGTTACCCCAGCTAAACCCCTTCCCAATTGTTTTCCAACTGTCCCAATCCATAAATCCTTGGCATACTGTTGCTATTCATGGCCCCTTTTTTATTATTTCTCCTCAGTCAATTCACTTCTAGATATTGGCTTGTTGCCGAGTTATCTCCAGGGCTGTTTGGGTTTTAATGCATTTGGCCACAGTATGCATCCTGTCTCTAGCCAAGGATGAGCTGATTATTTTGAATGAGGTATTATTGGTGGCAGAGGCCCTTCAATGCAGTTTTGGTTAAAATCCACCTGTGATTCACTAATCTGACTTTGCATAAAAATTGGAGCCTTTTATGGCTTGGGTGACTGCCACCTTCTTGCAGTTGTGTGTGAAGCTTCTCTCCCCCTTGGGGATGCTGGAGCTTTAAGCTGCTGGCTAAAGGGATAGGGGTCCTCAACAAACAAAACACCCTACTGAAATGATGGTTTTTGTTGTTGCTGTTGTTAGAGCCAAGGCTGATATAACTTTTATAAGAAATGCTTTGGTGCATAAGAATTGCTTGTTCGGCTTTTATTGTTTCTGAGCTTGCAGAAGTACTGCCTTCCCTAGGCATCCACAGAGTCCACCAGACTCAACTCCTCCAGAATAAATCACTGAGCTAAGATCAGAACTTGTACTTTCCAATTATAATTTAGACTATTATCCTGTGTTGTAGTTAAGGCTAAATCTATTCCATGCCAAAATTATAACCTGTCTCCTTTCTGCTTTACCATAAAAGATCCCTACTGATGCCTCTATCTACCTCCACACTCATAAATACAATGGGGTCTCCAATGGAGTTGTAGCCAAAGCTTTACTTGAAAGAGCACAAGTTTAAATGAGGATTGGAGTGTTTACTAAATTGGTTATTGGTCTGTCCAGTTTGATGTGTCCAGTCATCATACATACAGGGGATAAGCAGGTTCAAGTTTTCCAGAAGGCTGAATAGATGTCATTTACAGTTCTCTTAATCACTAACTCAGTCAAGGGCAACTTTTTTTGAAGGCAGTTACAGGCTACCCATGAATTACCATGGAAGCCACATTGACATGTTTTGTCCTGGTATCTAAACCTCTTCTGAGAAAGTATTGGATACATTTTATACATCTTATTCACTTAAAATGAAAGTATGTTTTATTCATTCATTCATCCATTTACTGTATCCAATCACAGTGACACCCTGGCAGTGGTCAGCGGGTAACCTCTGCTCCCTCCTTCCACTGGTGGATTCCAGGGACTAAATCAGGTCAAGCTTGGTGCCAGGTGCTTTTTATTTTACCTGCTGGAACCTCTAGGTGACCTGGACTCAATGCATTTTAAAAGGTACAAAGAGGCAAGCAAAGTCACATTTAAAAATACATACCCAATGAAAATGTATGTTGGGGAAATTAAACTGGACCAGAGAATCGAGCATTGTCAGGCGATGAGACTGAATGTACTTGAAAATATTCCATCCACACCCATCATTTTCTGCATCCTATAGTCTCCTCTCATACTTTTTTCCTTAAAGCTTTTACAGCATTATAATTTCACAACACAAGAAACAGAGTTCTATCTTTGCATGTTGTATGAATATGAGGCTTTAATCTTTAAGATTTTATTATATTTTTAATTATGTGTCCATGTATTCATGTGTCTGGTGGGTGGGGAATGCACATGTGTGCATGTAACCTTGGATGCTACAAGAGAACATCAGATCTCCTGAACATGGAGTTTCAGGTGGTTGTGAGCTGCCCAACAAAGGGAAGAGAATTCAAGTCTTCTGAGAGAGCAGTATGTGCTCTTAATCACTCAACCATCTCTCCAGACCCTGTGATTTAATTCTTAAACAAAATTGTCATTCAAGGAATCACTGAGATCCTGTGTAGATGTCTCATACATCTTTAAGGTGATTTATTACTTAGGGTAATTTATTCCTTAAATACAGGGAGAAGTAGAAAACATTTTTTTACATTGTTTTGTTTTCTCACCTGTTTGTCATTTTGCTTTACTTTGGCCTCAAGTCACAAGTTAAAGTGAAGGGGTAACATAGGAAGACCATAATAGTAGCAAGGAAATATGTCCTTTGTGTATCCTTAGTGAGGCTAGTGATACTTTCCCTTCCCTAAACCTCTGCTGCTCAGACTGACAGAGTTTTGAAATTGTGTTGCACCTGTCATTGGGAATAGCTACTCATGCTTTTAAGCACAGGCAGACAACCCACTTGGTCACTTACCTGGTCATTTGGAGATAAGAGTATCACCCTGATCCTATCATAGAGCAATTTCAGGCTGAGACAAGACTGTGTTGTTATGGGTTGTAAAAGACATTTATGATGCACAGAACGAATGAGACACAAAAGGGTGGCATTTTCATAAGAACAGGCTACACTTGGGTTTTTAGTGTTTAAGTGGAATTTCTAGTAGTTAGAGAGTTGAGCCTGGGTAGGATGAATAAGCTAAATGACTACTTTATAGAACTGAAAAGATTGCACCACTCAGTTGCCACAGCCTCTCCTCCCGACAGGTGACTCGGTGACTTACAGGATCTGCCATTGCCAGCTCCCTGTGTGTGAGTGACTGGAACGTTCACTCGCCCTCAAGGAAGGACAAATATAACTTTGAGGAACATATCTTTAAATAGCTTTTGGGAGAAGGTCGGCAGAGATCGCAGGGCTTAGAATGAAGTTGAGTTGTTTTTAACCTTTCCAAAAATAAAGGCTGGCAAGACTTGCTTTCTGAATGTTCACACTGAGTGGGGTCAAGAAATGAACGCTCAGGCTTTGCCCACGTTTCCTCACATCTCCAAACACAATAGTTGTGGGAAGCCTGCTTAGTAAGTGGATTTTGAGTTGGCATTCTTCAAGTCACTAGTAAAGCACTGTGATACGCATCAAGTATATCTTACAAGATTCCATTGAGCACTGGTTTCACATTTTAAAAAACATATTACTAGGTATGCAGAAGGGTCCCTGGGTATAGAGAAATGGATCAATAATGGGTCCAGCCATGTGGGAAAGTTATCACAAGCCCTCTATGAGCCTGATTTGTTCTTGTGGAGTGGTGGGCAGTGAACGTTTTCATCTGTAAAATGTGATAGTCCTCAAGCTTTATGAAGAGTCTGCATTCCCACCCCACCCCCTTGCTTCTCACTCACAACTTCTCAGTTAGCAGCACAAGGATCAAAGCTCTCAGGCCAGAGATGAAGGACAGTTATAAACACGGCAGCGTCAGACAAGTACATGATGAGGGGCTAGAGGAGCTCTGCACGTGGAGTGGATGCCGCTTTTAATACACAGCTCGTATTTCTACTCTATGGAGGGGTTAGTGCAACTTTTGAAAATATAAAACCTTTAGGTATTTATACATGTGTGTGTGCATCTGTATAAGACATTGCACCTTTAACAGCTAAGAATGGCCCTCCTGAAGGGGCGGCAATTCAGACCATGGGGCTGCAGAGATCATTGTGAAGAATGAAGTACAGAGAGAGCCGAGGGGCAACTCTGTGGGAGGGTTAAAGCAATATGACATCAGGGGAAAATGGGTACCAGGAAAGTATCAAAAGATGGAGAGGAAGAGTAGGAGACACACCCAGGAAAAGATTCTGCCCCTTCTCAGGTGCTACTTGTAGTGGGCACCATGTTGCCTTCTCCTATCCAGGGAAGGACGATGTCTCCCTGCCCCTCATTTCTAGATCTCTTCACCTCACACATTTGTCAAATTAATGCTGCTGCTGCTGCTGTTGTTATTGTTATTTGTCACCATTTTTTTGAACACTCACTAGCTGGAGCTTCATGATTAAACCAGTGTGGTAAGGCCAAATAAGATGTGTATTAACTCCCTGGGTCTCCTTGGCCTGTAAGGACTTAGAGCCTAGTATGGACAACAGACAGGTGGACAGTGACATAACATAGAAATGTGCCAAGCTGTGGCAGGAGCTCAGTGAAAAAACACTTGCCTAGCATTAATTCCCAACACATCAAAAATAAATTAAATAAAATGTTTGGGGTCTGTGCTTTGTTTTCTGAGGCAACATCTCGCTTCAACCCTAGCTGACCTGGAACTTGCTATATAAGCCATGCTGGCCTCGAACTCACAGAGATCCACCTGCCTCTACCTCCCAGGTTCTGGGATAAAAGGCATGAGCCACCACACTCAGCCTGGTTTTTGTTGTTGTTGGTTTTGAGCCATGGATGGTAGCATACACAAATAATCCCAGTGCTTGGGAAGCAGAGGCAGGAGAGTCAGGTGTTCAAGGTCATCCTAAAATAGGTGAGTGTGAAGCCAACCGAGCTACATGAGATACTGTTTATAAGCACAAATTCCAAAACAAACTAAAGTAAAATTTAAACCTAACGGGATGGGTCCTGGCTTTCATACCCAGACTTTGCAATTCTGTTGTCCTGAGGGTCACAATGGCGGGTGGATAATAGCTAAAGTTGACAAAGGGCTTAGTGTGGTGGGCAGAGTTGCATCACAATCACTGTAATAGTCTCACTGTACATACTATAACCACTCCTGTGACAGAAGCTCCTATAGGTTGAGTAGTCTTTCCAAAGGCCACTGAGCCTTGGAATGGTGGGGGTGGGATTTGATTACAAACCTCTGGCCTATTATATGCTCTTAGATAGTTTCTTCATATGGCTACTAAAATAAGTTTAAGCTAACTGTCCTGTAAGGACAGAAATCATTCATAACTTACTTCTATAATAGAGTAAATTTTAAGTTCCAGACTTCCGACTCACAAAAAAAAAAAAAAAAAAAAAAAAAAAAAAAATTGAAGCACATTTAATGTTTGGAAACTGCCTGGCACCTGCATGGTTTGTAAGAACTATAAGCATTAGTGACATACAATTTACAAGACACTGTCAATTCTGTGAAAACAGCACTAGGCTATTAATTTGTGTCTTAGCGTTTCTATTGCTGTGATGAGACTCCATGACCAAAAGTTGGGGAGGAAAGGGTTTATTTGGATCACACTCCCACATCACAGTTCATCATTAAAGGAAGTCAGGCAGGAACTCAAGCAGGGCAGGGACCTGGAGGCAGGAGCTGATGCAGAGGCCATGGAGGGCACTGTTTACTGGTTTGCTACTTATGGCTTGCTCAGCCTGTTTTCTTATGGAATCCAGGACCACCTGCCCAGGAATGAAACCACCCACAATGTGACGTCCCCTCCCTCACCAATCACTAATTAAGAAAATGTCCTGCAAGCTTGCTCACAGGCTAATGTTATGCAGGCATTTTCTCAGTTAAGTCTCCCTCCTCTCTGATGACTTCAGCTTGTGTCAAACTGGCATGAAACTAGCCAGCACAATTAGTATATAGTAAGTTCAGAGATGTTGGGTTGGGGACTAATTGTTCTAATATAGCATTTCCTAGTTTAATAGTTAACTTATCCTGCTTTAAGAATTAGTGATGTAAACTTACTTTTTTAAAAAAACAAGGTCAATTTGTAAGAGGCTTTTACTCTTCTGAAAGTTGAAAGATGTGTGTTTGAAACATTATAGCTGACAGTCCCTGCTCCTTGGGGAAACTAACCTGCATGCTGTGGTACCATGAAATGACTGTCACAGCGTCTTTACTCAGATGTGTTATACTCAACCATTGCAAAGAAAAGAGTAGGGTTTGGGATAAGGAATGGAAGACTTCAACAGATGAAAAAAATTTTTAATTAAGATAGAATTACATCACTTTCCCCCTCTCCTTTCTTTCCCCCACTCCCTCATCTGCCACCACATTCTGAAATGACAGCCTCTTTTTCTTTTATTATTATTTTTATTTACAATAAATACATATACATGTATGCATACATATATAAATACTGTCTCCTGAGTCAGTTTGTGTGTATATGGCTTCAGGGCTGACCAGTTTGTATTAAACAACCAGTAAGAGGGTTCATCCTTGGGAGGCAAATTTTCCCTCTTCTGACAGTTGCCTATAATTCTTTGTCTAGGGGTGGGAATATGCGAAGTTTCTCCACTTCTATGATGTAGCAGAGATCTTAAAGGAGGTATGGGTTGTTCTGCCATTGAAGCCCTTGCCACTCTCAACAGTTTCTCATTTTTCCTTAAGAAATGTTTGCTCTACTCATTAAAAGCAAAAAAGGTACAAAGTGTTCTTAGAAAACAAGGAGCAAATTTGGGAACTATCACCTGCTATCAATTTTTTTAAGCACTATTTTATTTGGAATTAAAATTTAAAGTTATCTTTCAGTTATTCCTCAGCGACTAAGTCTCTACTCGAAAATGGTTCAGGTTTTGAATATTTATTTTTGGTTCCCCAAAGAAGTATCAGGTTTTGAATGTGCCTCCGGGAAACACAACTTAACAGACTACATAGGCAGCGACAGCACACATGTGCAATGAGAAGGCCCTCTTCTGCAGAAAAAAGAAACAGACAAAGCTGGCTCACGCCAAGAAGGGTCCACAGTTCCTTTTTTCTAGGAACTGTTCTCTTTGAGTTCTCCTCTCTTCTGGGTTTTCTTTAAGCCCAAGCCACAGCTCTTAAGGATAAAATCTTTAGATCTGACTAAGGATGTAGCTGGGTTGGTAGTGTGCTTGCTTAACATGCAGCAAAACATGGGTTTGGCTCCAATTACCTCCTAAACTGGGTGTGGCAGCACACACTTATAATCACAGCACTCGGGAAGCTGAAGCAGGAGGATCAGGAAAAAAATTCAATATCCGGTTTGACACCAGGCTGGGCTGCATGAAACCCTGAGTCAAAAACAAGATCATCAGCCTCTGACGGGATATGTTCCTCAGAAGACTCAGCATGTATCATAGGCTGAACTGTGTATGTGCCTCCAAACCCAAAGATCTGAGAATGTGACAGTAGTTAGAGATGGTTTTTCAAAAACGTAATGAAGCTAAAGTGGGGTGACCGATTTAGTCGATCCCTAATCTAATATGAATAGAGTCCCTATAAGAGGAGGGTGTGTAGCATGAATAATAAAAACCCAGAAAGAGATAATGGGGTTAAAGCTGAAGATCAGAGAAGCAAAGCAGCCAGCCACTAGGGAGTTCTTACCTCTAGCAATGCTCAGACTGATGGGGCAATTCTGTCCTCAGACTGTATCTCCAGACTACATGCTCCTCAGGCTGCCTAGGTTGCAGACTGAATACCCTGCACTCCTGTCTCCACCCGTCTTATATTTCTCTCTAGTGCTGGGATTAAATGTGTACACCACCAAGGCCCAGCTTCTATGGCTAGCTAGTATGGTTTCTGGGATTCAAGGTGTATGCCACCACAGCCTGGCCTGTATGGCTGACTAGTGTGCCTAGCTTTGCACTCTGATCTTCAAACAAGCTTTATTTGTTAGATCATAAACAAAATATCACCACAAAGATGGTAGACAGGTACAAAAGGAAGGACATGTGGGAGCACAGGGCAAAGGTAAACACACACACACACACACACACACACACACACACACACATACACACACACACACACACACCAAGGAGAGAGACCAAAGAAGCTGATAACTCTGCTCACACTTATAACTCAGACTTCCAGCCAGCCCCTGGAATTGTTTAAGCTACTCCATCTTTGAAATGTTGCTATGGTAGCCCTTGGAAACAATGCTCAGGACTTCTACACCGCCAGAGCCTTAGAAACCCAGATCATGAACTCAACTCATGTAATTTTAAGGAACCCATGACCTTGTTAATTTATGCAACACGTTCTGTTTTTGTTCTGTGCATGATGGATTCAGTTAAATGGCAAAGACAGAAGATGAGCTTTCAGACAGCTCAAAACAAGAAGGAATTCACCATTTAAACAGGAGACCAGCACACAAGGAGTTAACTTCAAATGATGAGATGAGGAACACAGGTATATAGTAGGATCTGATAGGTGATAAGACTGTGGGACACTCACAGACACACAGTAAAGCAACCTCCAGTATCTCTGGGAACCTAAGGATGGCTGTTAGAGACTGCCAGGCTATCTATCAGTGACCTCTCACTAGCTCATTAGGGGAGTGGATGAAAGGACAGTTTGGTGTTGGTAAATGACATGGACAGGGAAATGAGAAAGTGACCCCAAGGTCAGGGGATGAACAGGAGTGACAGAGTTAGAATGTCCATGATGTAGAGCAAGAGGGAGACAGAAGGATCAGGGTTAGATCACAGAAGCTTGCATGACCAATGTAGATTTTGAAAATGAATGTGTGGGGAGTCACCAGAGATTTTTTTTTTTTTACGCAGAAAAGTCATGATCAGAGTTGCTTTGAACATGATCCCCATCTTAGGCAAGAGGTATGCTACAAAAACAGGTAGGACAGCAGGAGCCTGGCTGGAGGCAGGGCTTCTGATGTGCAAGAGGCAATCTGCTTTACAAGTCTTTCAAAGGTGGAATCAAAGGGTGTGGTACCCCACCTTCCAAAATTAAGACTTTCATATGAAGCAAGGAGTGAAAGGGACTTCCAAATGTCCCCATCTTCCCTGTAGCGGAAACCAAACACCACTGCTTCCTTCATATATGCTTACTTACTGCCAGTGAAGGAATGCATAGAGGGCTTTGAGGACTTCTTAAGAGCTACCTTAAAGGGATCCACGGTTCTGTACTTATGTTTGTCTTGGGTCTGAAAAGAACTGTTTCTCCATGAAGCATAGTATCCACTGGATAAAGTCAGATGTGAACAAATCTCACTTCACCTTACTGTAGCACGGCTGGTATTTCTTGGCATTGTGATTACCACAGCTGGTATGTCTGTGATTCTTCTGAGATGCATTGCAGAAGGTGTCTGCCTGTCCTAGGTGACAAAAAAATCTCGAATATTCCGTGGGTCTGATGGGAGCTTTCCCTGTACCTGCTCACAGGGGTAATTCACTCAGTCTTTCTATCCCAGGCTGTCCTCATGTGCGCGATAGGCATGCAGGCCGGTGAGCTGCTCAGAAATGGAAGCACCTAG
Source organism: Phodopus roborovskii (assembly GCF_943737965.1). Taxonomy (NCBI): domain Eukaryota; kingdom Metazoa; phylum Chordata; class Mammalia; order Rodentia; family Cricetidae; genus Phodopus; species Phodopus roborovskii. Next base: position 2,090,308 of record NW_026126433.1, read on the forward strand.
CCCTGGGCACTGGGTTCCACTCCCAGCTCCACTACAAACAAATAGAACGACAATAACAAGATACCTACATTTACTGATCGCTGAAATGCTCAGTGATCAAAGTCTGTAATTCTTTCTCCCAGAAAATTGAGTGACTTTGAATTTTCAAGTGAATTCCTTTAAGCTTTAAAAATAATTTAGTGAGGACCTGAGTTCCATTCCCAGCTCATTCTTTAAAGCCTGGTGTGGTGACACGAGCTGGGGAGGTAGGGATAGGTGGCTCCCTGGGCTTCATGGCAAGCCAGCAAGCCTAGCCAAGTCCAGAAGTCCCGGGATCCAGTGAGAGATTCTGTCTCAAAACCTAGGATGGATGATCCTAAGGAAGGATACCAAAGTTTGGCATCTGGCCTCCACACACACCAACACACATGTGCAGAAGTCGCTATAATTTAGAGAGGCTGAAGCTGAAGGACTGCGGTGAGGCCGAGGCCAGCCTGTGTCAGATATTGGGTTCCATGTCATCCTGGGCCACAGAGTGAGACCTTGTCTCAAAAGAAAAAAAATTCTTTAGTCTGTAAAATACTTCTTGAAAAGTACAGAACGCTAGTTGGATGCTTGGCGACTATAAGAACTAAAGCATCCTGCACGCACATTTAGACACTGACCTGCTGTGAGGAACTGGGACTCAGGAACCACACTTAAACCCCCTTGGATTCTGCTAAGCCTGACAACAGGGAATTAGCAATGCTTTTGGGAATATGGAGAGCTAAGCGTGCGTAAAACCCGATTCCGGGAAAGCTCACAAATCGACGATTCCTATTCCTTTCCTAGGAAACTTAGGTCTGCAGATGCAAGGAGGTTCTGGGCTCTGGTAGAAAGGAGAGTGGAGAGAAGTTTCTGCTGTTTCTCAGCTCCCCACCTGCTGGTCTGTCTGCATCCTGCGCAGCGCAGTCTGCCGAGGGACTGGTCCTCCTTCCCCTCCCTCTCTCCTCCCTCCTCCCTCTCCTCTCAGGGAAACCACGCCGTCTCGCCGCGATGCTGTCGGGCCGGCAGACCGCGCGCAGCTGGCTTCGCGGCCGCGGTCCCCGAGCTCCGTTGCAGGTCGCGCGCTCGGCCCGGGCGTCCCCGTCGCCGCGACCCCCGGGGCTTGTCGCGGGGTGGCTGGGCTGTTGACTGCGGGCGGCGCCGCGCTTGGCCGCTATGTCCACCAAGGTCAGGAAGTGCCGGGAGCCCGCGAGGGTGACCTTGCCTGCGCCGGAGGAGGAGGATGGCGAGGCCGAGGGAGCCGAGCCGCAGAGCCGCCGCCGGGGCTGGAGGGGTGTCAACGGCGGGCTGGAGCCGCCCTGCCAGCGCGCGCCGCCGTCCCCGGGGCCCGACGCGTGAGTACCGGAGCGCGGCCGAGCGGGGCGGGCGGGACCGGGATCGGGACCCGCTAAGCGCGGCGCCGTTCTGTTTGCCCGGTGGATTCGGGCCCAGCCGGGCTCGCTGGCTCAAGTGCAGGCATTGCCCGCGGACGGCCACCGACGGCGGGGCTTCGGGAGAAAGAGCGGCCACTCAGAACTCGAACCCCGAGCTACCTGGAGGTCCTGAATCCTACTGTGTGCGCACGACCCACAGCCGCCCCACAGCGGGTGACGGGTTCCCTTCCCTTCTCCGGACCGCCAGGGTGGAAGGCAGGTGACAGGGCACGGTGAGGTGCGGTGCGGAGTGCACAGTGGGTGAAATGCTTCCCCGACGGTACACTCACACCCAAACCCCTAGGGCAGCAGCTGTGAGGGCCGCTTAGGGACAATTTGGGCGGTGGTTCCCAGCAGGCACAGGACCGGTGACTTTTCCCCTTCCCTCCAATCCTGACTTCTTCCTTTTCCAAGTCTCTGCTTTCTTCTGGTTTTCTCTCCACCGAGTAGCAGTTGATAACAAAGTGAGTGAGAAAGAACCGGTTCATTTCCAACAGCATCCAGCCAACTTCCAAAGGCAAAGATGCAAAGGGCACTGCTCTACTCTCCCTGGCAGTGCGCTGCCCGTGCCCAAAAAAAAAAAAAAAAAAAAAAAAAAAAAAGTGTGTCCTGGGAGAAAGGGAGGAAGGGTCTCTGGCCTGGGGACCCACGTCGGTGGGGCCACTGGACAGGTGGCTTTCGGTCAGGACACGGGTTCTGCAGCGCCGCCTACTGCCCGAAGCCTGTCCGCTGCCGGTCCGTGGCTTCAAAAGGTCCAACCCTAGGAGAGCTCAGGCCTCAGCTAGGCTGGAGGGGAACATAAACAGAAAACAGTAGTGGGGAGCACATCTTTCAGAAAAGGCCCCGGTTTAAAATGGGCTGCGCATCCTGGCGGAATTCAGTGACTGGTAAAAGAGTGCAGTGGAAATGCTCCAGGAAATGGAGAGAAGGAAAGAGCATCCTTTGGGATCTTCATTCCCTTTGGCTGTTGCCTCGCTTCCACCCTCTGAAGTTTCAGAACTTTTTCTTTGTGTCAAACTGGGTTTCTATGAGCATGTATAGTTTCTTGACTTTTACAAAATTCTTATATTACCTTAAATAACGAGTAAATAGGACACTTAACACGGTTATTCGCAAAAGTAGGACAGATTAGAAATTATGGCTCTCCCTTCTGAAGTTTGAGGTCGGTTACACAAAGCCCGGGAGTGGGTTCTTTCGGAGGCTGCTGTCATCACTCCTTTCCTGCATCTACCGACTTCACACAGTGCAACACCACGTGTGCCGTTCCTTCTTTTTTAAGGTCGAAAGGACTGGGCACTTTAAGGAGCAGTGCTTACTTGACACTTGGTAACATCAGAGACTGGCTTGATACCTGCTGCAGGGAGCAGTTCTGTTCCTACTATTGTGTTGAGTAAAGTCACTATGTCTCTATGTCACTGTTTAAAGGTGAGTGGATCTCGGCCTTGCACTCAGAGTAGCATAGATAACCAACCTAGCAGCGCCAGCCCCTGAGTCCCATTCAGTAAACTAGTGGCACATCTGAGCTTGACGCTCAGTAGAATGCTAAGAACAGGGTCCCACTTTCTTTTCAAGCCCTTATCTTTCTTTAATATTTTAGGTTTGCATACATGTGATGGGTTTCCTCATAGCATCTTCTTACCTTGCCATCCCTCTCCTCCTCCTCCACTGGTGTTCTTTCCCTTCCTCTGGTTTTCCCTTCTACTTATTGAATGCATCCCATTACTATATCCCCCCTGGAAGATTTCTTCCTCTCCACTGGTAATCCTCCTTGTAGTTTGGTGACAGAATCATCATCATCAACACCACACACACACACACACACACACACACACACACTGTCTCACACATACTCACACATGCATACACACACACTCTCTCACATTCTCTCTCTCTCTCTCTCTCTCTCACACACACACACACTGTCTTTCTCACACACACACTCACGCACACTGTTGTTCATTTGTTCAGTCCACATTCTAGATTTCCACTTGGGAATTTTAATAGGGCTGAAGGGGGAAAAGTGCCATTTGTTATATCACAATGAAACATCTTCATCCTTTGGGGGAACCATTGAGTCAAACAAAGCTATTCTATCTCATTTGTTTGCAAACTAAGACCAAATAGCATCATCAGAGAGTACTTCATTCATGAAGTTTTCAATTATGAAATACATCTGATAAACATGGAAAGTTAGAAGTGTGTTCTCATGAGTCTCTGCTCAAAGATGTTCTCAAGGGGACCCGTGTGCAAAGTGCAGGCATGATACAATAACCCACAAAGATGAGGAAGGAAGCCTTCTTCCATTTGTGAGGCAGAATGAGAAAAAGGCTAGGCTTGGACCATGATGCCATAAGTCTGAAGAAAATGAGTATTAGTTGAAGCCAAATGAAAACAGAACTGTGAAGCATCAAGTACAAAGGAGAGGGGGATATTTGTTTGTGGAGATGTTAAAGACACCAATATGGGCCTGAAGGATTCGTAGGATGAGACAGGGTGGGCCATTAGCCCCACCTCTAAGACTGCCAGGCATGTTTCAGGAACATGTTCATTAAATGAGTCTGGTTGGAGCATGGAGTATGTGAAGGAGAGCATAAGATTTGGAGACGTTTTGATTATGGGCATTAACGTGAAAGGTCTGTGTGTCAAGATACGGCAATAGGGAGCCTTAGATTGTTTAAAAGCAGAAGCAATGTGATCTCAGTCATTCTGCTCAGCATGCACTGAAATGGCAGCTGACAGAATGTGCGGGAACAAATTAGGAGGCTGCTGTAGCTGTCAGGGCTGAGCTTGGGATCTGTACAGGTAGTGTCAGTGTGATAGATGGAAACTGGAAGAGAGACCATGTTGCAAATGAAATCTGGGGGATTGGTTTTTTTTTTTTTTTTCTTTTTCAGTGTGCTCTGCATAAAGACTTTTCAAAAAGAGGATGGATTGGGGTAGTTTGGGTGACCTGGCCTGGCTAACCAGGACTGTTGATAGCACTGTTGGAAGGAGAGGAGCTGTGAGAAGGTTCTAGCTTCTCAGATGGTTCTCATCACAGTGTCCTGAAAGAAATGGAAATTCCGGGCTGGGACTCAGAAGAAGCTGAGAGCTGGCTGTTGAGGAGTTGTTTAGGAGTTGTGTGCTCACATCACTGTCCAAAGAACAATGAAGAGAAAAGCATAGGGAGTCTAAACTGGAAGGAAAACTGTTCTACGGAAAGGAAGAGGAAGAGGGTGAAGGTCAGGGCAGTGCTAGCTCTAGGCTGCCTAGAAAACTCTGAGAAAATGGAAACATTGGCAGACTGGTGGTGAAAACTCAAGACAACAGATATTTCTGAGTCTACTGTAAACATGAATCAATCCTAGTACATGTGAGTGAATACCATCAGAGTTATTGTGATTATCAGGGTGTGTTCATTAAAAAGGCAGACTTCTGGAAAAGAGAGCTCTGCACCAAACATTAGTTATAATGAAAACAACAGTTTGTGTTTGTATATACTCTGGCTTGAGTCACAGCTCCTTAGAGCAGGTTTTGTCACTGTCATAATTTCTAAAAGTTACTAAGCAAGTTAATGACAGCTGTTGATGCTCAGCTGTTTGAAAGGGTGGGCTGAAGACATGACAACTTCATATCCCATATTATCTAGCTGGATGTTGGTTTCTGTAGTGGGTTTGGCTGTGGGATAAGAACCTAGTGTGGGATTGGTTTAATTATCAGTTTGTAAATACCACCTCCTCCCAGTGTTGGAGCTGAACTCCAGGTTCTCATGTGACTGCTGAGTCTCTCTAGACTGTGAGGAAATTCTGACTGGGTTATAAAGGAAAAGGCAGGTTTCCTTACAGTAATTAATTTTCAAGTAGAGCACAGAGTGGCACTAAACTTAAGACCTTTGGTAATTTGACACTTTTCATTACACTATCGGTTTTGTGCCCTAGAGGCACAACTTCATCATGTATAAGACAGGGTTGTCATTTTGCTAGTTTGTTTTCAATTATTTTTATACAGTGTCAAAGTAATGCACAAATATAGCTTTGCATGTTAGACAGAATTGAAGAAGCTTTTACGAATGGCAAGCCCCAGCCATTTTCTTCATCCTTCCATCTTTTATCTACTCACTCCACTTCCTTCCACTCTGTTCCACTCCACCTTCAACTCCAGCATGTGCTGACATTTTGTTATGCCAGCATTGACTACCATCAGAAATCTTGAGAAGTTTTGCTAACATATACCTCCTATTTCCCCCTCATCTTCCACGACATGATTTGTTACAATTTCTGGCCAACATCTTAAAGCCTTTATTATTTAATCATGCAACCATACTGCTTTTATCTAACGAATAGTATAATATGGCTACATTTCTTTTATAGTTCCATACTTTTCTTGAAATAACTATTTGTCAGATTTGGGTTTTGGTTCTTTAGCTAAGTCTTCTACTGTCTCCAACTGAGACAGTTTTCCTGAAAATATTCCTTCTAGATTTTTCTGGCTTGCTTTGCATGTGGCCTTATAGAATGGCCTCTTTATCCTTGCTGTTCTGGGCCCTGGGAGGTGGGGGATTTGGGAGGATTGGGGGGGTAGCTTTGCACTGCCAGAATACTTGGTGACCCTTTGACCTGGAGTTCCTTTGTTCTGAGAAATTTTCTTGTATTACTTCCTGAAATGTTTCTTTTGCTGTTGCAATGTTTCTTAATCACTATTTTCAGTTTTCCTTCCCTGCTTCTTTCCAGAATCCCTATTATTCTAACATGAGATTTTCTAGACTGGTTTAGTTTGTCTATATCTTTGCTATTTTTCAACATTTATCTTTTATATTATTCTTCCTGAAACATCACATGCACAGGGTCTGGGAATTAAACTGAGGGTTCCATGTGTAGCATGAATAATAAAAGACCCAGAGATAGATATTGGGGTTCAAGCGGAGGGACAGATAAGCCAGTCGCTAGCTCTTACCTCTACCTCAGACTGAAAGGGGTGATCCTGTTTCCACAAGCTCTCCTCCAAACCTAAGACTACTGCCTCTCCTTAACATGGCTGGAGATTACTCTCAGAATCCAGCCTGAGACATTGGGCTCATATATATATATATCTAGGGCTGGCATTAAAGGTATGAGCTTTGGTAATCTTTTAGACTGATTCACCCTCATGTAGCCCCTGGGTGGCCTTGAACTCACAGAGATCCATCCTAAGTCCTGGAATTAAAGGCATGTGCCACCATTGTCTAGCTTCTTACAGCTAACTAGTATGGCTGCTGGGATTAAAGGTGTGTATCACCACTGCCTAGCTTCAATAGCTAACTAGTGTGGCTGGCTTTGCATCCTGAACCCTAGAGCAAGCTTGATTAAATCATAAATAATATATCACCACAACCATGTATGCTAAGGACATGCATTTGCACTAAGCTCCATCCCCAGGGCCTGGCTAGCCGTTACAATGTTATTTTTAAGACCTCTTTTCTTTCCTTAAGCATGTTCTTTTTTTTTTTTTTTTTTTTTTTTTTTTTTTGTAGCATGTTTTTTTTTTTTTCTTATTTCAGGGATGTGTTTTTAAAAACTGCACTTCTTAAGGTAGGGGGGACTGGGAAATTAGTGTTGTGGAAGTGGACAGAAATTCCTGCTGGTTGATGCCTGCTCTGGAATGCCCAAATCTAGTGTGTCTTTTTTCTGTGTCTCCAGAAAGTCCATATTCTCTCTTCTTTAGAAGAGAGTCTGCTGGGGTTTTTTGTCTAGACTTCAGCAGGTTACTCCTTTCAGGATACAGCCTGATCTTTCCTTTCTAGGAGCCCCTGAACTCCCAGCCAACCTGCTTTCTGCCAGGTTGTCTGGATCACCTGCCTTTCTTCTAAGCAGTGAACTACTCTGTCCTCTCATTACCATCTTCGCACACCATGGCTTGGAGTTACAAATGCCTCTTGTTTTTAAGGGCTATGTGTTACTATTTGTTCTTCTCCGTGGAAGAATTTTGGAGAGAAGGGGGATAAGAAAGTCCTTTATTCCTTTGCATGAAACCAAACACCCCTGTGGCTGTGATGTGTTTATTTACATGCTGACAGCATGTTTTATAACAGAACTGAGATGGCAGAAGGAAGAATATTTGTGGTCATGACATGGTTTTAAGCATGGTGGTGTAAGGACCCCCACATCCCCATCCCAAGCCATCTTTAGAACTACTCCTTCACATTTAACAGACACACAGTATTCTAAAGAGCAGCCCTATGTTTCAGAGGGAAGCCATGTCCCTTCTTCCTTTTACAAATGCAGAAGCTGAAACTACAACTGGATATCTAAGTCACAGCAGTCCCAGGTCATCTGAAATACCCAGGTTCCCAGGGCTGTACTGTTTGCGCTGTGGCCTCCTTTAGTTAACACATTTATCTCTTCCTCAAAGACATTTTAAAATAAACTTACTCCAGGGAAGAACAATATAGGCAACTATTAATTAGTATTAACTCATTTGTGAGATCCAATTAAGTCATCGTTGCAGCATAGCTGCTGATGGCAAATCAACTTGAAAATACTTGGGAGGTAAGTAGGAGGACCAAGCCAGGGCAAAGAAGAGAGAGGACCTCTCCAATCCAAAGTGACCCTGCCTAGTATTACTGCCCATCCATCAGTTGCCTCAGTACCACAGAGGTAGCATTTCCCAGTCCTACACTGCCCATCCTCTGAGAAGTAGGACATTAGGGATTTTCACTCCTGTGATGGGATAGCAAGTGTCTCATTCTTTCTAATCATTAAAATTATCTTTAAACAGTAAGCTTTTCCTATTTACAATATTATATAAGTCATAGCCCCAGTTTACAATTACGCAATAAAACACCATGGGAAAAGTGTTGGTGGAAGAAAACTGTTAGCAGGACTCATGTACCCTTGGTAGGAAGGGGGCCTGAGTATCCTGGCTCCTCAGGGAGCATAATCACCTTGCCTGGGCACAGGCATCTGAGGAGAGGGCTCTGGCTCTCAGCCTACCTCCTACTGCCCTTAGCATATAACAGTATTACTCTAAGTGGGGAGTCTAGCTAGTGCCTTGCAGGGTGACCATCAGGGAGGCTGGCCTTCCATGGAGGGGCGAGGTGTGGGCTGGGGGTGGCTAACTTCACACTTGTACAGAAGGGAAACAGCAGTGACATTATGAGAACAATTTGGCTGGCTACAGCACTCTGCCTTTAATTTAACATCTAGGTCAGGGATAGTTAACTACTGTTACCTAGTTAGAAACTCTCCTATTAAGAGAAACGAAGCTTAGCATAGTGACTTATACCTGTAATTCCAGCATTCAGGAGGTAGAAGCGAGAGAATCACTATGGATTTGAAGCTGAGCTACATAGGAAAGACCATGTCCCAAAAACAAAACAAACAAAATAAATAGAAAGAATCCTCTCCTATCCCCAGTATTAAAAGATTAAGCAGTAAAAGATACTTGATAACTGTAATTTTTAATGATATTGAAATGTCCACAGATGTGCAATTTGTTAAGGAAAGATCTTGACCTCAATGACTTTTTACTCCATTTTAACATCTCTAGAAGCATTTTTGTCAAATAAAGTTGGTGATTTGAATTTTCTGATGAAACACAGGTTTCAGGGTGATGAGGCAGAGTGGAATGGACATCTGAAAAGTTCATACTTAGGGCTTTGGATGTGGAGGTTCATGAGAAAAAGCCAGGTCTCTCTGCTTTTAATAAAATAAGAGGCAACACATGCAAAATTAATATATAGTGATTAATATTTAAGTAGCCAAATATGAGAGTCTCTTGAGTCAGTCGATTTTTGTCATTTGAATTCATTTTGTCTCTCTTCTTATTCCATTATATAGTGAATCCATAGGGTTTTCTATTTTATTATCTCTATTCTTCTGAAATGTTAAAAATAAGTTTCAAATGGTATCATGAAAATAAATTTATTTTATAAGGAAGGCCAAATTATTAATTAATCATTAGACATTATTAATCTTATGATGTATCCCTATCTGCCCTCAGATCCCCCTGCTAAGACATACTTTATATAAGGTTAAAATCAAAAGGCGTCATCTAACTTACCAAATACTTCTGGACTGGAGTGTACCAAGAACCAAATGTAATTAAGCAGAAATCTATAATTGAAAAGTTGATTGAAGGAGTGGTTGTTTATATTACTTTAATAACTGATTATTAATTTTCATTAATGCATTCATGTGTTCTTTTTATTAAAAAGTTACATATTGTCATATGTGATGAATGGCATTCTTTGGTCTGAGGGAAAACTGTCTCTTTCTTGAGTCTTCAAATGTAGCAATTAGTACCGGTGCCATCTGACCACCCATTTTTCAGCAGGCGCTCTCCACCATGGATGACAGCCATGCACATGGGCAAAGAGCCTGTCTGTGCTCTGTGGGAAGTGACTGAATGCTTGAGGAGACAGGCATGAAAATGGACAAACACGGTATTGCTGAAGTTGGCTTAATGGCCTTAAGCACAAATGCATTCCAGGGAGCATAAATATGTACGTTCTAGAAGGTGTTCGCCTGAGTGTTCACATTTAAGAAGGGTCAAGCAGGAAATGCTGGAGCTCCCCTTTTTGTTCCTAGTGGGCTTCGGCGGAAACAACAGACTGCTCAGTTTTTTGCTTTGTTTGGTCTTAGCTGCTAAGAATCTGGAAAAATTATCATTCATACTTTGAGAAGAAGATGAAAGAAAGTGAAGATAAACCTGAGCTTCCCCACTCCAATATCCAACAGCTTCTTGTCCCTTACAGTTAACATACACCAAAAAGGCTTGCTTTTCTATTCATTAATAATTCTGAATGTGGTATATACCTTTAATTTCAGCACTTGGAAGTTAGAGGCAGGTGGATCTCTGTAAGCTCAAGGCCAGCCTGGCCTATACAATGAGTTCTAGGTCAGCCGTTACACAGTGAGGCCCTGTCTTTAAAAAAAAAAAAAAAAAAAAAAAAAAAAGAGTTCTGATGGAATTCTAACCAACAGCAACTTAGAAATTCTTCACTATAGAGACCCAACTATTTTCCAGGACTGATAAGTGTGGAAATTTCTACATTTTACTTTTGTGGCATGGACATCTTTTGTAACAGTTATATATTTATTGGTGTGGGGGCTTATGGAGGTCAGAAAACAACTTGCTGGAGTCAGTTCTTTCCTTTCGCGACATGGGTCCAGAGAATTAAACTTGTCAACTTGACAGCAAGCACCTTTATCTGCTAAGCCATCTCTCCAACACTACATGGGAATCCTTGTAGAAGGAAGCTATGCACTCTTCTTTGTTACATGAAGCTTCTTCTCTTGCTGGTTTGGTTGTTATGGTGGTGATGGGCTGTGGTGTCTGTTATGTGCAGGCGCTTGCAGACTCAGCAGGAGCAGTACTCACATTCTTAGGGGCTGTAGACGTTTGGAGTAGCTGCCATGCCACTTTTTCCCTTCGTGGTCACATGTTAAGGGATACAAGTTTGGGGTAGCAGGGTTGAGCTCTCTGTGGGATTTCTTCTCCTACTGTCACATGTAGGGATGATGAATAACATTAGATGTTTTAAGCAGTGACTACATTGATTGGCAGGCATGTTCGATAGGGGCACTACATACAGGTTGTCTGATTCTTGACATTTCATTGCTGATTTTCAGGTTCCTTGTCAGAGCTTGCAACTTCTTCCCACTCACTGTCCACAGTACCACAAGTAGCACAGTGGTTGCCTGGTGCCTGTAGCTCCTTCTGGCCTCCCTGCCCCTCATGGCATGTGTGGTGGGGTTCACTTCTCACCTGACGTGAGTGGTGGGGTTCTGGTCAGCTGGCTCAGCTTTTTTCTTCAGTATGGCAAACTGCCCCAAATAACGTTTTTGTGTTATTCTGAGTGCCATGGCTGTCACTGATGGCATCACTTTGTTTGCTTGTTACATGGACTGAGTGTTTGGCTAATTATTTACCTTGTTTTAATAAAGAAGCTGAGGTGACTAAATGTTCATTTGTCACTGAGCGATAGTCTCAAGGTATTTAGCATCTAATCCAGAGAGCCATTTTAGAAGCTGTTCACTGTAGAATCAAAACTTCCAATGTTTCAGGGTTAATAATGATTTCACCATGCTGTTTTGGTTTTCCGTTTAATGTATGTTTTTTTTTTCTTGTTAGCATATAGCATACATAGTACATCTCTAAGTGTCTGAGAGAAGACTTCTGAGCTCCAATCTAACTCTCTACCTCTCTTCTGTGACCTCAAGGACCTTACTTATCATTCAGATGGCCTTTTTTTTTTTTTTTTAAGAGAAAGAGACAGGGTATCTCCTTGTAGCTTTGTAGACCAGGTGGGCCTTGAACTCACAGAGATCCACCTGCCTCTGCCTCCCAAGTGCTAGGATTAAAAGCATGTGTCACCACAACCTGGCTTCAGATGGCCTTTTTTTTTATCAGCAACAGTAGTATCACCAAGCAAGTGTTTCTAATATTGAGTGAACTGTTTTGCATCTTGTGGAGAAAACATAAGAAGTTTAAAGTAAGTATTAAACACTTACCCTCTATCTAACTGTGCCACTCAAGAGAATACTCCAGGAGACAGAATTCCAGTTGTTTATGAAGTTATCCACACCACAGAAGTCCAGGCCCATGCGGTCAAGAGTAATTGCAGAAAGGGCAGAAAACCTCCTCTTTCAGAGTGAACACCTGGGTTTCACCCTGGGGAACTTAGACTTCTTTCTTAAGGTACAATGTGAGCTAAACCATAGCAAGAAAAATTGATGAAGGACAGAATTAAGATGTTCGGGGATGAAAACAACAGCAGGAGGAACATTCCAGAAGCAGGTAGAGTCAAGAAATCAATCACAACAACTTAGATGAGCAGAACCTCCTCTCGTGTCTTCAGCGGGCTGAAGACAAGAGACAGAATAACCCAATATCCAATATGTGGTGGAAATTAGTTTTAAGTTTTTTGTCTTGTTTTCTTTGCTTAGTAAACAGACACTTACTCAGCAAGCGAATTAAGCAATCAATAAATTAAGCAATTAAGTTAATTAAGCAATTAAGCAGTTACATGAGCTGAAAGGGAGAGAAGATCTGCTCTGTATTATTCAGGAATATGGCCAACTAGGGCAGTGTCTTTCTGTATCCAGAGTCAGTGCATAAAGGCTTTTACTTCCCGAGTCTCTGTCCAGTCTCCAAAGAGGCTCTACTCTGTGTGGTCCAGCTATAACCATCACCGAGGATGCTTGGAGAGATGCTGAAAGGCCGACCTCATTTAGCTGTTTGGTGATATAGTAAAAGGGTTCTTTGCATGGTTTTCAATACTCCCAGGAAGCCAACCCTTTCCCTGTTCTTGGGTGGGTTACATGTCTCTTCCCCCTCCCAGGTATCCTTAGATAAATGAAAACTATGCCCCCCTGCTTTGTTAAATGACATGTCTTCTCTTGCTGGTTTGGTTGTTATGGTGACAATGGGCTGTGATGGATGATGTTGAGAAGCTATAGTGAGAGTTCATGTTCTTTGACTCTTTCTGCTCTTGGGGCCACACTTGACACCCACTTGGGTACTTCTGGTCAGAGGAAGCAACTTAATCTTGCCTGATTTGCTCTATAAGGAAAAAGTGCTCCCTCTTTGTCGGGTTACAGCTGACATTCCTGGTGTCCATGACATCCTCCATCTCCCTCTCAGCACCAGTAGTCCGCCCACCCTTGGTACATCACCCTGGCTTTGATGCAGGCTCCCTGGACCTCATCTTACATGGGAATCAGAATTGGCAGGAGAAAGCTCCCACTGTACCAACCTCTCTACTGACGCTAGGAAACACCCACTCATCCCGACACTCCGGAAACCACATGTCGCTTGTGGTTCCTGTTCTTCTCTTTGTTCTTCTTCCCCAGGACAGTGGGCATCATGCTCTGCTGTGGAAAGTGGTAATAACTCTCCTGTCCATGTGATAAGATGAGATGAAATCATGCTGTGGTGGGGGTCCTTCAGAATGAAGGAATTGAACAGGGTCAGCCAAGGACACCTTCTTTTCACACAAATTCTTCTCCTAAAACCCTATTCTTTCTTGTAAAACCCAGAATATTAGCTTGACCTGTTTCTGTATTGCATGCTCACTCTCCCATAAGCAGGAAATGTATTCACTGTACAAGGGCAAAGCCCCCGTATTTGGAAACACAAACTAAAAAACAGATCTTTAGACAATAGCCTTGATAGAATAGGAGGAAAGGAAGCTATGTGTTTACAGGTTGGATGGGGTGAATTTGAGAACAGGTTTGGCTAAGCCAGGTAGAGGGGGGCTGTGGACATTCCTGAATATTAATTAGAAGAGTGTTGACTCTGAAATATGTGATGGTGATATTTGGCATGGTAGACCACAGTCTGAGAAAGACACTATGCTGGGGTGACTGTGGGTGCAAAGAAGATTGGGAGCCCCCGGAAACACCAAAGTGGACTGATTCCACGGTCTCCCAGACCTGCACCTTTCTGGATGAGTGACCTTAGGAAGGGTTTTTTTTTTTTTTTCCGTCAATTTTGGTATTTATGAGGCAGAGAGAAAAAGAGTTTGCTTCATAATATTGTTTGGAGAATTGAATCTGATAGTGCTTTGAAAATACAACGCACATGTCAGGTGCTCAGCAAGGCTGCCCTGCTTTGCCTCCCTCCTGTCTGTACCATAGAGCTGCCGTGATAACCCAGTGGTGATTTGATGAAGCCCTGGAGGGTGGTGCAGGCAAGGATGGAAAGACAGATCCAGCATGAGAGCAGCCCAAAGCTTCAGGACTCTGAATCAAATCCTGGGCGGCAGATGACCTCGACATTTGCCAACCTGACCAGGACTTTGAGATGTGCATACTAGGAATGCTGGGATATCTCTGAGTTACAGCTGTCCTAAGGACCCTTAGGTCACATGGGAAGATAGGTTGCTCAGTTGCACAGACACTTCAGGAGCACCTCTCCTCAGGCACTGGGATGTGCTCCAAGGATAATGATAAGTAGGAAATGACCTTGCTATGTGGGATTGAGTGTGGTAGTCGCACTAAAGGGATGCTTGTTAACATGCTGCTGTATAATTTAAATAACTTTAAAAGTCTTTAAAACACGTGGAATAAAAGTTAAAAGACAAAAATCCGTCTAGAAAGCAGCTTCTTGATGCCCAGGGGTGATTGACTTTAGCACTTGAATCCTTATAATAGGTGTAATCAATCTGTGTCCTTGGCTGAATCTGCTCATTACTTTCAACTCCCTAATTCAGTAACCGTTTTTTAAAAGCTTCACTTATTGATACATCGAGAATGTGCCACTAAGTGATCACAGAGAAAGACACTGTGTAGGCTGCTGTGGCAGTCACCTTATGTTAAATGTTTAAATAGTTAAGTAAATCAAATGTTAAATAGTAACAAACAACAACAGCAAAACCTAAGTGAATGTAGGCTTATACATCCTTTAGCCTTTGCTACTCAAACACAGCATTTTAGCTTTAATTTTGGCAGGGCCAGTGTGAGTGCTGAAAAGCCTGATTACCCAGGGTCATTGATACAGGATGATTCCATTGCTTTATGGTGCAGGAGCCCTTATTTTAGCATATAGGAGTTGCCAAGGGTGTTCGTTTAAAATACATATCCCAGGGTCCTACCCCCTGGGATATTCAGAATCAGTTCCTCTGGAATAAGACTGGAAATCTGTATTTTAGCACATACTTCAGGTAGAACTCAGGTCACTGTTGCAGAAACAATATTAGAGTGGTCAGATGACTCCATGGAAAGTTATGACAACTGGGGAGTGTTGCTTGTATTTTTGCCTCTGAGTGGAGTGGAGCAGAAGGTTCCCAATGGCTGGACAAAAATAGTTCCTGAAGGACTTTTCATTGGCTTAAATATTTGTGCAAATACAAAGATCCCAGGAAGCATTAAAAATTCTTCAAGCAAATGTAAAGGGTCTTACTCGATTCTGACCGTGTTAATAAAGCCCCATCAATTGTTTCTCCAGCAGAAATCTGTTTTCTAACTGTTTTGGAGCCTGAAATCCTGAGATGGGGTGCTGACATAGTCAGGTTCCGGTGGGGATGTTTCCTGGCTTGCAAGCAGATAGCTGCTTTCCCTGTATGTTCTCATATGGTTCCAGGGGCAGAACTGAGAGGAAGCGAGTTCGGTCTGCAACAGTTGGATGGTAAGGTTGTCCACATTAGCACTGGTGAAGAAGCCTAACACAGCCTTGCAGAATTTGTACTGACAGCCAGTGCTGCTCCAGTGCTTTGTGGGAGCAAAGCCTCTTCAGAGCGCCCTCAAAGTGCTGAATGTGTAGAGCCATTGAATGAGAGTCCTAGGAGAGGAAAGTGTCCTCTTAGCATTCTCAGGGTTTGGCATCTTCCTTATTTCAGAAGCTGTGTCAGAAGTGACATGTTGGGCACATCTGACTATGGACACCTGTTTACCCATGGAGGCTGACTTTGCTGCATTGGTGCAGACGATGGGAGTCTATTTCAGTTCTGTAAGGAAAGTTGAAGGATCCACTTACTGTAAATCATGCGAAATAAGGAGTTCTCACTCAGCTCTTTTATTTTAAGTGATGGTGTAAGGTATAGTTTGTTTTGATTGAGAGCTCAGACCTCACACTTCAGTAACTTAGGATCTTTTAAACACAGTGTGAGACTGGGTATTTTGACTTATGCTGTATAGAACTTATCTTAGTCACTATTCTGTTGCTGTGGAGAGACACCATGACCAACTCTTACATCAGGGTGGGAAGCATGGTGGCTTAGAGGCAGGTATATCTGGAGTGGTAGCTGAGAGCTTTACATCCTGATCCATAGGCAGCAGTCAAGGAGATAAAAGGCCTTTGAAACCTCAAAGGCTACCCCAACCCCCAGTGGCACACCTCCTCCAACAAGGCCATAGCTACTCTAGCAAGGCTTTATCTCCTAATCCTTCCCAAACAGTTCCATTAACCAAGCATTCAAACATTTGAACCTGTGGGATCCATCCTCATTCAAACAACCACAGTACTAAAATCAAACATTTTAGTTCCATTGTGGAGATAAAGATTCTGGAAAAATACATATTGAGGAAAACTTTGACATGCTAAGGTATTTGCTTTATAACACAGGGACACTAGGTAAGAACATTGTACAGTAAATGAGATTCATGACAGATGAATAGATTTTTAGCTACTCTTATCAAATAACAGAACAACAAAAAAAATAGTGGGTAACTTCATGATAATGTGTGTATCCTTTAATATCATGTTCTTTAACTTGCATTTTGAAATTTTAAAAACATTAATTGGTCTTGATGGCTCATAGCTATAATCCCAGTGTTTGGGAGACTAAGGCAGACAGATGACTATGGATTTAGGGCCAACTTGGACTATATAGTGAGTTCTAGAGTGGCCTTTGGTACAGAGTAATTGAGAGATACAGTGTTTTTAACAGGGCTAAAAATACTAAGAAATACAAAGAGAAAAATTGATGAAACTATCATTTTCTAGTATTCTCAACTCAGGCTGTTTTTGCAAAAATAAATAAATAAATAAATAAAATTGTAAGGTTCTTTATAGCTAGTTTCTTTGTAAGGAAGTCATTAAATTAAAAATCTTGTTCATTAAGCTGTGATACTTCAGTAGGAATTCATTTTCCAAAGATAATCCATATGAGTATAAGGTGGAGTTCCACAGATATACTCCAGGAGAATATTCTTTTAGCCTTAGGTAATATCAACATATTACCAATGGCAGAAACAAGACCTTTTATACCGAAATTCTAGCCATTCAAACCCAGCTTATAACTTAACAGTAAGAATATTGGCCCAATGAAATGAGTACCTCTAACACCAATAAATAACACTCAATAATACAAGATTTTCCTAAAGTCCTCATTGTAGAGTTTGAACTTCTTCTGTACTCTCAGTGAGTGCTTTCTTATTTGTATCCATCTACCAGCCTTGAGTCCCTCCTGCATTTCCCCCACCACCCTACATACCATGCATCACTTTTTTAGCTGCAGAAAGATTATAATGTAATGGTTACCAAAGATACCTATATGGGCCAGGCATTGGTGGTGCATGCATTTAATCCCACCACTCGGGAGGCAGAGGCAGGCAGATCTCTGTGAGTTTGAGACCAGCCTGGTCTACAGAGCTAGTTCCAGGACAGGCTCCAAAGCAATTCAGAGAAACCCTGTCTCAAAAAACAAAGCAACCAACAAACAAGATACCTATATGTTTAAGTAATTATCAATGACAGTGTTAAAAGGCATACATATTAATAGGTTCTAAACTATGCTCATAGCTTGAAACTGTGCATGGGGGCTCAAGAGCAAGGTGGAAGTTCCTTCCCTGTGCTTTGGTCCCCGCCTCAGAGCTCCAGGGAAAGTGCAGCCAGAACAGTATGCCTTGTTTTCTCAAGTATGTGTTGCTCACCTTCCATGCTAGGCTGGAAGGTGAATGTCCCTGAAGTTTGGTCTGCCCTGGGGTACATGGATACCTTCACTAGGCACCCCTGTTTTCTCAGGCGTGGAGAGCCAGAGCTGCTGTGTCCCAGGTCTCAGGCCTACAGAGCTAAGAAGAGCTGGGTGCTGGCACCCCCACTTCCTCTGCTGAGGAAGTTCCCTAATTTAGCCAGGCTTCTGGGGAGGCTGGTGTCCTTTCTCATGAATTTTCAAACCCTGGCTCTGAGAATACATTTTTCAGTGGCAGGAGATGTTTCTGAAATACATATAATAGAAATAAAGTGACTGCTTTCCCAGCCATTCACTTTTAAGTTGGGTTTATTTGCTTCAAAAGTCAGTAACATGGGGAAAAAAAGCTTAACTGACACCTTTGATACAGCTCATACAAAAAAAATTGTATTTTAAAGAAAGTTATTTTGAGCGTTTGAATCAGAAAAAAATTTTATGCAACTGAAAAGGTAAAGATAGAGATTTTTGTATTTGTACAATATTTGCCTAGTACAATGTGTCAATCATTGAGCTGTTACAGATAAACACAATGTTAAAATTATATAATTTATTTTGTAATGTTTTTCAGAGACCCAGAACATATACAAAAGCTTTTATTTATAAACACAAAAAATCTGGGTCTCTTAATTTTATTCTCCGTTTTTGTAGTCCCGGCTGCTGAAATCAGGGTCTTG
This sequence comes from Phodopus roborovskii, assembly GCF_943737965.1. Lineage (NCBI taxonomy): Eukaryota > Metazoa > Chordata > Mammalia > Rodentia > Cricetidae > Phodopus > Phodopus roborovskii. The sequence goes on from NW_026126433.1 coordinate 2,108,787, forward strand.
TGCTAGACAAGCCCTTTACAGCTTGTCTATCCCCAGACCTTATTGTAGCTTTGGCCTTGAGTGTACTAAGTTGGCCTGACTGGCCTTTAATTTGAATCTCACCTCCTCCTTTACAATTCCCCAGTCGCTGAAACAGTTTATTATTACTTATTATTTTAAAGTGTTTTTGTTTTTGATTGTTTGTTTGTTTTTTGAAGACAAGGTCTTGGCCTTCTGAGTTCTGGGATTAGCACAAAGGGACAACCCTCTGGGTTTAACTTCTCATTTTAGATGTGGGATAGGAAGGTCCAGGAAATAAAATTCTTTACCCAGACTCATAAAAATTAAGACATGAATTGAAGTTGCAGCACACGTCAATTTATGGCATGCCTTTGATGCAGCTAGATCTCAGCTAATGTGAGTTGTGGTAGGATTTCAGGGCACATTGTTCTGGCTAGAGGAGCAGTACCTGGAGGTATGTTCACGAAGTCACACTAGTGATTCTTAATTCATTGGTCAAGTAATTTCCTTCTAGTTCAATGAGCAATTGTGTAATTTTAGTAATTAAACAATTCTATAGCAAGAGTTATTGTCAATGAAGTAGATCTAGATTGATACTTGGATTTTATATTTTGTAAATCTTGTCTAGGTCATTGCAAAGATGAATCCTGTACAACAAGCAAGCAAGCAAGTAAACCTTGGGTGAGGGGAAGGCTTTCCCTTAAGGGAAAATGTTAAATCTAAGGCCTTATTAAGATGGTACTCAACCTAACATAGGGCTGTATGTATAATTTCTGTTTAGAATGTATAATAACTAGAGAAGGCTATTCTGTCCTGAATTTTGACAAAAATCGGCCTCCATTGAATACTCCAGTCTGGGGCATGGATGCTGAGTGTCTATAGACACTATTTCCAAGATTGTTTTTCTTTTTGTGGTAGTAGAGACCAAATCCAAGTCCTCATACATGCTAGGCCAAGTGCTCTGTCACTAAGCTATTTAACAGCAGGAACCAGGATGAAGCTGCAGGATTTTTTGTTTGTTTGTTTGTTTGTTTGTTTTTGTTTGTGTTTTTAATCAGGGATGGGTAATTATCCCATTATTTTTCGATCTGAAGGCAGAATGAACTGGACCTGCAATTGGGAAGGGCCATGGACTGCTCCCTGAAGCTCAGGCAGCCTGTGTTAGGTGAGGGGTGTCTGGGGTGGTTGATTTTAGCAATTTCTCCCACCACTCCCTGGCTTCGGGTCTGCAGCCGGGTTTGCTGGGGGAGAAAGCTATAGACATCAAAGTCCCACACTGTTTTGTCACCCCACTGATCAGGTCCTCCGAGGGCAGCCCATCGAGGTGGCGCACTGCAGGGATGCGAGACAAGGGCAGGCGCCAGGCGGTGCGTGGCCCGGCCTTCATGTTTGGTGCTCGTGGGCCCAGCCTCACAGCTGAGGAGGAGCGCTTCCTGGACGCTGCAGAATACGGCAACATCCCGGTGGTGCGCAAGATGCTGGAGGAGTCACAAACGCTCAATGTCAACTGTGTGGACTACATGGGCCAGAACGCACTGCAGCTGGCTGTAGGCAATGAACATCTGGAGGTGACTGAGCTACTGCTGAAAAAGGAGAACCTGGCACGTATCGGTGATGCGCTGCTGCTAGCCATCAGCAAGGGCTATGTGCGCATCGTGGAGGCCATCCTCGGCCACCCAGGCTTTGCAGCAAGCCGGCGCTTGACACTTAGCCCTTGCGAGCAGGAACTGCGGGACGACGACTTCTATGCTTATGATGAGGATGGCACGCGCTTCTCCCCTGACATCACGCCCATCATCCTGGCTGCACACTGTCATAAGTACGAGGTGGTGCACCTGCTGCTGCTCAAGGGCGCACGCATCGAGCGGCCACACGACTATTTCTGCCGCTGCGCTGACTGTGCGGAGAAACAGCGGCTTGATGCCTTCAGCCACTCAAGGTCTAGGATCAACGCTTACAAGGGGCTGGCCAGCCCTGCATACTTGTCACTCTCCAGCGAGGACCCGGTGCTCACAGCCCTGGAACTCAGCAATGAACTGGCCAAGCTAGCCAACATAGAGAAGGAGTTCAAGGTAGGCCAGTGGAAGCCCCCTGCCTGCTGTGCCGGAGTCAGTTCTGCCCCGTGTCTATTGAGATTTTGTCTGTTTGTCTTAAGGTAGATCCTCACTTTATAGCTCAGGCTGGCCACAAACTCACAGCAACCCTCCTGTTTCAATCTCTCTGATGTTGGGTTTATAAGAATGTGTACCATGTCCAGTTTCTTTGTGGTTTAGACAGGGTCCTAGGCTGTCCTCATACTTCATAACTCTTGGTGGTCAAGAACTCACAGCAATCCCCCAGCTTCAGCCTCCCAAATGCTGAGATTATAGCATGTCTTGCTTTGCGGTGGGTTTTAAACTGAAAGGCACTGCTCTGATGGGCTTTCTCTGCTCAATGAGACATGCTGCAGCAGACTCACATTGGAGATAACACAGCATAGGAGAAAGGTGGTGATGGCTGGCGGCTGCTCTGTGGCCTGGATAAGTACTCAGAGCCAGAAGTTCTGTGTTCCCCTTTGTTGAAAGGGAGATTTTACAAGTCTACCTCATTTCCAGACTCTTTGTGTTCTGTCCCATGGTGTCACCATGTCAGAAGGCTGCACAATGTCACTGTGAGGCAGAGCTCTGCTTTCTTTTCTGGGGTATAGTGTTCGTTTCTTTGAAGTTCTGTTCATGACCCCAAGCCTCTGTATATTTTTAGATGTAACCATGTCCAACATGTGCTTCATGGGCTGTGTGTATCCCAGGATGGTTATGATTTCTACTCAACACATTTGTAGATGACAGTGGTGTATGGCCAAGTCAGGACTAGGCACCCCTGCCAGAATCAAAATTCAAAAGGCAAATATAGAATAACACTGGAACTCTGTTATTGTTGATATTAAAGTTGCTTTGCTAACGGGACAAATGTCTCACCTTGAATTCCAGGAGCATATTTAGAGTGGTGAGCTGTGACTATAGAGTCAATCCAGAGACACAAAGGCCAGCAGAATGGTTTGCTTCCTCACGGGGTTTTTCCATTCATGATGGACCATTTAAAATTTTTATTCCATTGCTGCCCCCTTCCTATGCATTTTAAATCTTTAGAGCTAAAGTAAAGTGGGTACTTTTTTACAAAGGTAAGCTCCATCAGCTCTCTTCAGCAGATCGCCACTCTCTTGTTCTCCGGGTAAGGAAGTGGTCAAAAGCACTGGCTCCTCAGCATCTAATCTTTTTAGCATAGAGAAATAGTATCAGAATCAGTGTTTATTTTGTCCTTCACATCTTAACATTGTTTTTCATAGTTAAATGGTTTTTTCCCCCAAGCACAATGGCAATATAATTCAAGCTAAGGAAAACCTGCTTTCTCTAGAGTTTCAAGAAAATGGCACTAGTTAGGTTGTCTACTTTCAATCTATAACAAATTCTTTTGTCAACCCTTGCTGTGTCTTGGAGTTCTTGCCTCAGTATAACCATCTTGTTAATCTATTAGTGCTTTTTTCTGTGGTTAAAAAAAAATCATTGGGGAAATGTAGGAAAATTGAAGAATAAAATAAGTCTTGATTAATATCTACTCCCTGTAAGGACAACTATAATGTACTACATGAAAAGAATTATTTCCTTGAATTCACCATGCATTTGATTTTGTTTCAGGTCTGAGTTTTAAGACAGGGTCTCGTGTAGCCCAAGCTGGCCTTAACCTTGCCATGTAGCTGAGGGAAACCTTGGGTCTCTGATCCTCCTGTCACCATCTCTCAAGTGCTTGGATTACAGACATGCCCCACCACCATACCAGGCTTGAAAACTTTTTAGACAGATCATAGGTAGAGCAAATTTAAGCTTCAAATTTATCAAAGAGAATAGAAAAGTATCTTGGAAAAATACTTCCAAACATTTTGGAGATAGTCATAAAAGCATAATTCTAAATTTGCTTATTTGACACTTCAAATGTCAGAGAAACTTGTCTTGTGTTCTTTATTTGATATATGTTGAAACTCTGCAAGAGAACTTCCATAAAAGGAAATATTTTCTAGGATTATGTTTTAATAATTTACTAAAGATGGTGATGTTTGCAGTTCCCCTTAGAGAAGTCGCCTTGGTGGAGCAATGGAAGAGAATTTGTTATTCATAGTTTCCCCCTGAAGCCATGTAAGTCCACGTTAGTAATGCTCAGATTAGAATCTCCTTTACTCTGATTCAAAGGGTCATGTCTGAGAACCTCCCGGAGGTGGGAAAATACCACAGGTAAAAACGCCAAAGAGGAGAGGGCACAATCCCAGTTAGGTACCATAGCCAAGGATGTGCAAAGCCATCTGTGTCTCAGATGCCCCTGGTCCAGCTTACACTGTGAGCCTGGGAGTGGCAGAGCCCTCTGTGAGCCAGGACAGGGCAGCTCCTCGGGAGTCAGTCTCTGGAGTAGTCACTCTGCCTCGCCACATGCTTTTCTTCCCCATCCCTGGCCATCTTTTTTGGTTCTTTCTTATCCCATCTTCCCTTTACCCTCACCCCCGCACTCCGTCTATCCGTCTGTCAGGGCTGTAGACAGTCAAAACCCTAATCTAGCCCCGCTGTGCTCTGACAGGAATGATGGGTCCAGGGAAGCTGGTTCCTGAGGAAAGCAGGTAACCTAATTTGCCCTGTTCTGTGCTGTTCACTATATTCCTTCCCAGAGGGACTGTCAGCTCAGAGTCCTGGCCTGAAAAGGAAGAGACAGACAGTGTGCTGCTCCCTGGTGAAGCATGGGGATCTTTTCCCCTTTTAGACACCTGTTCCAGCATCTTAGCGATGACCTGGAAGGCAAACTTTCTCACCCTCTGCACACTCCACAGTCCCTCGGGGAGTACAGAGGACATGTGAAGGTCACTGTCTCAGGAGCCTGGGCACTCAAGGTCATACATTTAGAGGAATTGGTGGAGGACAGCCAGTGACATGTTATCAAAGTGGCAGTGTGGATGTGCAAAATGATGTCTATAGCTGTTCCGAAAAGCGGAGACTCAAGTCTAACCATCAATGGCAAGGAGGCCTGTGGTTTATTAAGATACAAGAACACAAATGGAAATTTCCAGATTCTAATTGAACTGGTGATGGACTTTTCTGGCAGGGAGGGAGGGAGGGAAGAAAGGAAGGAGGGAAGGACACAAAGCTATCTTCCCTCCCTGTGCCTCTGCTTTTCTTCCAAAGTAGAAAGAAGATTCAATTCTTACCACAGTAGAGTTAGAAGGAAAAGGGAAAACAAACATGACCCAAAGTTAGAAGGCTGTTTATAGCAGGAATAGACTCTGGGAATCACACAGACCTCCCAATATACAAGTGGGAAAACTGAGGTCAAGATCATACTGACTAAACTTGTCTGGGCACCTTGGATCCCTGGCCCAGATTTTATTTATTAAGATTTTTTTTGTATGTGTATGTGTCACCTGTGCATTTATGTGTGTGCACCACATGTGTGTCTGGTGCCCTTGGAGGCCAGAGGAGAGTGTGAGGTCCCCTGGAACTAGAGTTACACATGGTTATAGGCTGCCATTTAAGGGCTGGAAACCAAGCTCAGGCCCCCTGGAAGAACAGCCAGTGCTCTAAACCACTGGCCATCTCTCCACCCCCAAGCTTGGGCTTTATGTCCAAAATAACATGCCTTCTGACACTGAAGCACATAAGCTTCCTAATGCACTCTGAGCATGCGCTGGGCGTTCAGTCCTCACAGGACAAACAGAAGGTAGGATTCCATTTACGGAAAAGGTTGAGGAAATCCAAGTACATTACCCAGTTGGTACATGATCCGAACGGAGATTAAACCATATATGTTATTAAGAGTGTAGAGAGGCTGGGATGAAACTGGACCTCATTGCTCAGCCTTACGGTCCTTGAGTTTTTCGTCCATGTTCTGGTCACCTGACTTTGTAAAGAGGACCATGGTGCTGGGAAAGAACCATGAATTTGAATCAACAAAACTAACGTGAGAGCAGTTTGGTGTCTCTGTTTCAGTGTGATCTGGGTTGTGAGGCTGTACAAGGCAGGGAGGAGCCCAGGGAGGCCTGGAAGACAGTGCAGACTTTAACAATGGGGGAAAAGGGTATCATTGGCCAGAGTTCTCCATCTTTGCCTGAGCACTCTGGGTAGATCTAAACACCATGACTGAAGTAGCCAGGTGAGGTGGCACGTGCCTTTAGTCTAAGTGGCTAAGGAAAGTGAAAACGAGAGGAGACCTGGAGCCGAGAGAGTTGGAAGCTATCTTGGGCAACAGAATAAAATCCTGTTTTAAAAAAATCATCATTATCAGTTCCTCTGGTTGCTTTCAGTATAATAGACATCTTTCAGCAGTCAGTGGAAGTTTAATCTGTACAAACAAGCCATTTTCCTTACTGCCTGTATGGTCCCTAAGCCTTTTGTTTGTTTCTTTCTCGACTGATCAGTCAGGCTATGGGAAACGAAACATCACTCAGATTGCTTTCAACCGAACATCTTCGAGGTTCTAACTCTAAGAAGTAATGAAGCACCTCCGGTCTACCAGTACAAAGCTTGGTTCAGAGCATGGGAAGTCTCTCTGACAACCTCTGTTACACGGAATTCTACAGAACACTCAACCAACTGGCAGTAGGAAACTCCAGTTACAACACTGTGCTAAGAAAGGAGCTGTATATGGAAACATCGTGGACGTAATCCTCCTGGAAGCTATAATAAAATATTGCATTAGCTTTCAGGAATGGGAGGCAGATGGATGTTTAACTGACACCCACTTTGCATAGGAATCAGAAGCTTTGTGTTTTATTAATACTATCATGTTAATGGTCCCAGCTTGAATGGAGACTGGGATTTTATTTGTTTTATCTTTTCCCTTATGAGGGAATAAGCATTAACTGTTATGTTCTTTGTCTGAATTTACTGATAATTGAAGTGGAAACTATTCCAGTCTGTGTACCCTTTAAACAGCTTCTCTCTTCTTGTTTATTTTAGTTGGTGGTGTGGCTTTTGCCTACCAAACCAAATTATTTAAGGGAAGAAAATTGGATTCTTCGTGTCTTCCTGAAATATGATGTTTTGGAAGCCTAGAAATTCTGCTGTGTGAAGCATCATTTCTTTATCAAGACACAGGATCTGAGAACACATCAAAATGAGGAATTCTACTTCCTCGATGCATCATTTGAGTTATTATATGGCTAACTTTTAAGTTTTTTCTGACAGTGTCTGACTGTATAGCCCAGACTAATCTCCAACTTACCATTCTTCTGCCCCCACTTCTTAAATGCTGGAATTATAGAGTGTCTGGTTTAATTTTCTCTATATCCTAAATTTTAGTCAAAGTCACCAAGGTAGAAATGGGGTTTCCAAAAGTGAGGCACTTCCCCAGAAGATGGCCAGTGGTACCTTAACTGGATGCAATGGGCTAAAAATAGAGCTCCATTCAGAAGGTAACAGGGAGGCTGCCAGCTATCCATCACACCAAATAAATATGCAAATGGAATTAAAGATTCACAGATTATTTTTAGCAAAGTGTTAGTTCCAGTGGCCTGGAAACTTTTCTCTCAGGTATTGATATTCTGTAACCCTGGAGAATCCAATTCCATATAATCAGCCATTTCTCTCCTTCCATTTCTGCAAGGAACAGTAACATGACCTTCAGCTGAACCAGAAAGATGGCTCTCTATTGGGCCCCGCCTCCTGTCCAGTTAGCATCAGTCATCTGCAAACTCTGACTTGTACCAGATTGCTGGGTCCTTCCTTAGTTTTTACTTTAGGGCAGGACCTACTTGCATTTCTGGCAGGTTCTTTGTACCACTGATACTGTTGATATCAGAACTATCTTTGACAAGCAATGTTTCCTGAAAGGCCATGGATAAGAAACTGGGCACATTTTCATAATGACCACTTTTTTTGCATCAATCTGCCACTTTAGAAAGTTTCCATTATGGAAGTGTCCCTGCTTTAGCTTCAAAATAACTATTGCTTATACAAAGAGACAAACTTGTTTTGACTTTTGGTCAAAACAATGGCACCTAGCCAATGTCTCTTTTTTTCTTCATAAAACAAACTTTTAAATAACAGAAGTGTCCTCCCTGGGTCTAGTTAATTACCTTTATGAAAGAGGAAGAAAAATAGGTAGAGAAGGAAAAATAAACAAAACACAGAAAAGGACAAAATCCCAGTGTTCCAGATGAACTTACAAACATGCCACACATTGACAGACCCCCTGTGTCCTGTGAATGCTAGCTTCCATGCTCTCTGGAGCTGAAATCCTGAGGCAACAGGACTGATTTTGGCATTAAGATGTGCAATTATACTTTAGTTATTTTTTTAATACATACCAATGACTTGCATGCATACCATATTTTGTTTTGGGGAGTTCTGTTTTGGAGCTAATTTTGTTTTGGGAGGTTTGGTTTTGTTTGTTGGTTGGTTTTTTTTGTTTGTATGTTTTGTTTTTTGTCTTTCTGGTTTTTTTTTTTTTTTTTTTTTTTTTTTTGAGATGGACCCTTACACAGTAGCCTAGACTGACCTCAAATTCACTACAGAGCCCAAGCTTGCCTCAAATCCATGGTAGTCCTCCTATATAAGCACTTATCTCTGGATTTTTTGGAGAAGTTTTAGTTTTAAAAGCTGATGTGGTGGTTTACAACTGCAATCACAGTACTGGATAGATAGAACCAGGAAGATTTATAATTTAAGGCCAGCTGTGGCTACACAGTGAGTTCCAAGCCAGTATAATCTAATAGTGAGACCCTATCTCAGCGCTAAATGCGTATCAGGCAAGCCCTGTACTAAAAGATACAGCCCAGCTAAAATCTGAAATTGACAAAAACAAAAACAAAACAAAACAAAACAAAAAAACCAATTGAATGTATTTGGGTATACCATATAGTGTGCTGATACATGTATACAATGATGAATGGTTAAATCAAACCAATTAGCATATCGTCCCTTTGACCAATTCTACCTCCTGGCCTCTTGCTTAGCACCATTCTATTCTTTGTTTCTGTGAGTTTACTTTTTAAGATTCCACATGTAGGTAAGATCATGACCATGTAATTTTCAGAGCTCTCATGTAGCTGTGCAGAAGGAAACTCAGCCAGGACAGGGAAATACAACTATATCAGCCTTAACCAGCCTTGTATCCAGATAGGGGCTGCCTATCCTGCCCAGGCAGGGACTTCTTTAACCACCCCCCCCCATTCCCAAGCACTTGCTGTTGAATTAGAGGAATTCTTGACATTAAATACCAAACCTCTTATTTTAGAATGACTACAGGAAGCTCTCCATGCAATGCAAAGACTTTGTAGTGGGCGTGCTGGACCTGTGTCGAGACTCCGAGGAGGTGGAAGCCATTCTGAATGGAGATCTGGAGTCAGCAGAAGGCCTGGAGACACACAGGCACAAGGCTTCACTGAGTCGTGTCAAACTTGCCATTAAGTATGAAGTAAAAAAGGTGAGTGAGCCAGTCATCCATAGACGTCAAGTGGTGACGTCTATGCAATCCAAAGGAACACTTGGAAAGAACTCAGAACAGATGGAAGGATTGAGGGGGTATCGCAGTAAATAAATGTCTTCAGGTCCTGACCCTTCCCAGCTGTTACCCATTATAGGATCCAGGACTTCTTGATAGCATTTCAGTTTCCTCATATAAGAGGATTCTATCTTTTATGTGCCTCTGAGTTTTAGTGTAATTTCAATGGATTAGGATAAACCAAGCACTCCACAAACTGAATTTCATTGTCTGTAATAATAGTAGCATGGTGGCACACATTTCTAATCCCAGCATTTGGAAAGTAGAGGCAGCAGACTCATGAGTTCAAAGCCAGTCTCAGCTACCCAGCAAGTCTGGGTCCACTCTGGGCTACATGAGACACAGTCTCAGAAACAAAACAAATTAAAAATAGAATGATGATAATGCTGCTACTTTATGCATTTGTAAGATACCATAATATATGTAATTCCATGTTGATCCTGTTATTTATTTTACCTATAAACCAGGTAAGATAGATAATAAGGTTCTACTATAGTAGGGAACTATAGTAGTGATGTTTCTGATGTAACACAGATACGGAGGTAGTCATGTCAGCCATAAAAAAAGACTACAGTTAATTTCATTATGGTTACTACAGAAAAACTTTTGTGTTTTCATTTTCTAGTTTGCATTGAGCTATTAAACAATTCATGAAAACAGTAGTCAAAGTATCTCATGTGGTGGAAGGCTCAGTTTCTAGAATTGGATAATGTAAGTATGTTATATAACAGAGAGGTTTTTGTTTTGTTTTGTTTTTGTTTGTTTGGTTTTGGTTTTTTTTTTTTTTTTTTTTTTTTTGTACTTAAGAGAAGCTGGCAGGGACTGGCGAGGGCTTAGTGGTCAGGAACATGTACTGCTCTTCCAGATGACTCAAGCTTGGTTCCTAACAACCATGTTGAGCACCCCACAACTATATGTAACTCCAGATCCAGGGGATCTAATGCTGGACACACACACACACGCTAAATCTTTAATAATAAAAGATAGAAGCTGACAAAGCAGCAGTTTAAGAGGGTTGTATCTAGAGTATGATCTGGTCATCAGTGAACAGTGGTGGCTTCTGTTCTTTCTGTGGTGTGTTCTCATGAAGTAGACCTGAGCTTCCAGGGTCAAGTCCAGATGTCACCTTGGGCTCTTGACTGGCTGTGGACTAGGCTCTGGTCCGTCAGTCTGTCTATCTGTCTGTCTATCTCACTCTCTGTTTTTCTCTCTGTGTCTCTTCCTCTCTCTCTCTCCTTCTCTCTCTCTCTCTTTCACACACACACACACACATACACCACAACACAAGGATTTTTTGTGTCATATCCATGGGATTTGGGTCAGTCATTAATGATGTGAAGATTTATTTTCACTAGAAATGGAAAGAAAACAACTTTTAAAGGAACAGATCCATTCTAAGATAATTAAATCCCTCCTTAGAGTGTTCATCCTGGGAGGTTTTCCTTATGTTTTGGGGAAGGTACTTTTAAACAAGATTGATGGCAAGCCATTTTTAGAAAAGTGTCCAGACAAAGTCACGGATTTTGTAATATGAATCTCTTCTGTTTGGCACCTGAGAGGGGGAAAATTGATTTCAGTTGTCACAAGCTTTTTATCATTCCATTGAAAGTGTCATATTAGCAGAAACAGCTCATGTTAGCCAACCCACCTTGCAAAGTGAACACCTTACTTAATTTTAAACATTTTTTAAGCAAACAAGCAATGTGTGTGGTATTGTTAACAATGAATTTGTAACCAATCAACATATATGACTATGACTTTAATGTTTATTTATTAGGAAAGGACTTTTTGATATATTTATATTAGAAATCTGGAGGTGCTGGAGCGATGACTCAGAGGTTAAGGGCACTCGCTGCTCTTGCAGAAGTCCCAGGTTTGGTTACCCTTATTGACATGGTGGCTCACAACCATTCATAAGTCCCGTTCCAGGGAATCCAACACTGTCTTCTGGCCACTGTGGGCACTAGGCACATATGTAATGTACATACATATATGTAAAAACACCTTTATAGATATAAAAATTGTTTTAAAGTAAGCCTTAAAACAAAATTACAAATAGCTTGACAGCATATTGTTTGAAACTTCTGTGCATCAACAAAATCTGAAAGAAAGGGGCTGGAGAGATTCCTCCATGGTTAAGAGAGTATGCTGTTCTTGCAGAGGATGTGGTTTTAGTTCTCAGCACCTACATGATGGTTCACAACCATCTGTTGGCATGCACATGGTGCATATGAAGGCAAAACACACACACACACACACACACATAAAATGCATAAATGTAAAAACAGTTTCAATAAAATTTTAAACCCTGTGGTAATAAATATCGGCTAGCTGTGGCACATGACTGTGCTTCACAAGGCTGAGATAGGAGGACCACTAACCCCAGGCCAGCCTGGGGTCCATATGGAAACCTGTTTTAACCCTCTGCCAAAATAAATAAATGCTAATATATAAGTCCATTTTCCTGCTCTCAAAGAATAGTTACAGTACTTGGTGGTGTTGATGAAATCAGTAACTTAATTGTGTCTTTACTGCCTTCAAGTGGATTGTCTCCCTTGCATTCTAACTCTGGTCATACCTCTCTATTATCCATGCCATGAAAGCAGGGCCTGTCCCCGTCCCCAACACACCTGCGTCACGGTGAGCACTGTTTATTATAGGAGATTTGTTTACAGGATATGGTAAGCTATTTGGTCTGTAAAACTAGGCTCTAGAGAAAAATAATTTCCCGAGTTCTCCCCCAGTGCTCCAATTTCATCCTTAACAGAAAAGTAATCTGAAAATTAGACCTGCAGCAATACGGACACATTCAGTTATCCACGGGTGTGCTTCTCTTCAGAAAGTGTAAGAGGCCTCAGACCTGAGCGGTTCAGAGGGAGAATGGGGGATGTACATGTGACTAACATAACAATGTCATTAAGACAAGAGCAGAAGCTCCCCCGGGGTGGGGGGGAGCTTGCACAACAGTAAACCTGTTTGAGGACAGTTGAAAAGGATAGTATACCATAATAATTTTTAACTATAAGCCTATTTTTTTCCATCTCCTGCCCTGGTTGGTGGTTCAGCTTACATTTTATTAGTCATCTCTCTCTCTCTTTCTCTTTCTCTTTCTCTCTCTCTCTCTTTGTGTGTGTGTGTGTGTGTGTGTGTTTTGTAACGCTGTGATAGTTTTGCTCCATTGAAAGATTGAAATGTTCTTATGTGTCAAGCATTTTCTTTTCGAATCAGAAAACCTCAAATCTGGGTATTATTTTTGTAATGACTTCAATTTGCTGGTCCGCTGCAGTTGGAAAAAAAATGTACAAATCTGGTGCAGCCAGCTATGATAGTGTGGTATCATGAGGATATTTTTCCAGGAAATAGAGTGGTTTAAGAGCTAAAGGGCACTGTCATATTTTGAAGTTGTGAAAAGAAAAAACAAAGGCATCTCCTGATGGGTTAGGGTTTTTTTTTTTTTTTTTTTTTTTTTTTTTTTTTTTTTGCTCTCACTTGCTAATATTGTATTGGTTTTATTTTTAAAATGTGTCTTATGTATTTGTATTAGAAGTTTTAAATTGTTGAGGAAAATCTATTTGTTTGGCTTTTAAATGGATGTATTATACATCTCAAGAAGAGCATAGGCTGTGATCCTATTGACAGGAAATAGGTCAATTTTATAACAGGTAAAATGTTAGGTTTTAACATATAGTGAGTATTGGCAGCATGCGGTGCCGGCCACAAGTGTGGTTGTGGATCATCTCACACACACCATGTGGAAAGGGTGATTAGGGCCCTGGTGCACTTCCTTGGATTTACAGATGGCCTTGTTGGGAGAAGTGGGAAGGAAAAGTCCAAAACCAAACAGTATTTCTGTCTTCAAGTGTTGGGAGCTGCTCAGACCTATAATTCTGGCTTGAGGGAGACTGATGCAGGAGGACTGCTTTTTGCTCTGGACCAGCTTGGGCTACAGACTGAGACCCTGTCTCAAAATCAAAACAAACAAAAGCAGGCTGGTGGGATGGCTCAGTGAGGAAAAGTGTTTGCTGGAAGAGCTTGGCCACCAGAGTTCAACCCCCATGCCCTGATTGGTGTGTCAACTTGACACAAGCTATAGTTATCTGGGAAGAAGAACCGTAGTTGAGGAAATGTCGCCATCATGTTGCCTGTAGGCAAGTCTATGGGGATAAGGGAGGGCCCAGCCCATTATGGGCAATAACACCCCTAGGAGGATGGCCCTAGGTTATATATTTAAAAAAAAAAAAAACAACTTAGGCAAGCCAGGGAGCAGCAAGCGGCTAAGCAGCACCCCTCCACGGTTTCTGCTTCAGCTTCTGCCTCTTGGTGCCTGCCTTGAGTTCCTGCCCTTCGTTCGTGATGGAGGGTTGTCTGAGAGTTATAAGTTGCTTTCATTTATGGTCATCATCACAACAATAAAAACCCTAACTAAAACACTGCAAATCCTGGAATAGACCCCACAGGTTGTCTTCTGACCCTCACCTTATCTCCATGGCAACCTCCTGATCACACACACATGCAGAGACAATAGTAATAATACAATTTTTTTTTTTTTGGTACAGTTTAGACTGTAAGGAAAGCAGTGTCTTGGTTCATTTGTTCTGCTGTGACAATAACTGAGTCAGGGTGGATTACAAAACAGAATGTGTTTTTTCAGTTCTGGGGTGGAAAGCCCAAGATGAAGGTACTGGCAGGCAGGGCCGTACCCTCCAGAAGCGTTAGCGGTGTCCTCTGTGGAGGAAGAATGGGGTCTTTATCCTTCAGCAATGGCTGTGCCACCTCTTAGTTGGATTGCTATTTTTAAGCACAGGATCTTGCTGAGTTACCCAGACCAGTCTTGAACTCCTGGACTCAAGTGATCCTCTGCCTCCAGTCTTGTAACTAGCTGAAACTACAGATGGGCGGTACTGGAAGCTCTCACCACCTCCTCTAGCCCTTACCTCTCTCACCTCTTCAGAATGTCACATGACAAGACAAGAATTCTAAAGGAGATGCTCTCAGACCACAGCAAGCAGATGCTCCCTAGAGGGAAGCGAGTTCATCCACCCAGATGGAAACAGTGCTTTTGTCTGGTAGCAGTGTGGTTACTCTGTGCCTTATAGAAACTTTTAGGTTGCCCCAGAAAATACATGCTTGACTCCCCCAAACAGTAATCAATACAGTGGTACTCAATGCTCACCCTGTGGCTTCTTGGTGTGCCCATCTCCTTGTCCTTAGCTTGGATGGCTGGGGTCTCCAGAGGGCTTGGATCCGTGCAGCATCTTGTCTCACAAACACGGACCTCTTAGGTACTGAGATGTTTCTACTAAGACAGTTTTGTTCCAACTTATTGTCTTGATAAAGACGTGGAGTTTGGTTTTATTAAAATGGCTTACATTGCATTTATTGATAGCCTGCTATAGTTGGAATTTTCTTTGGGCTACCTAGTAGCTACCAAATAAAGACACAGAGACTTATTCTTAATTATGAATGCTCAACTTAGCTTAGGCTTGTCCCACTAGCTCTTTTAACTTAATCTGGCTTGTTTTGATTCCTCTACATTTTGCCTCAGGGCTTTTTCCTTTTTTCATTCTGTATGACCCATTTTCCTGCTTCTTCTGTGTCTGACTGGCCCCTGGCATCTCCCTGGTGTCTCCTTTTCTTTCTTTCTCGATCCTAAATTGCTCCCCCTACTTACTCTCCCTGCTGGGGAGTTCCACCTATACTTCCTCCCTTACTATTGGTCATTCAGCTTTTCACTAGACCAATCAGGTGCCTTAGGCAGGCAAAGTAATATAGCAACATAATTAAACAAATGCAACACATCTTTGCACAAACAAAAATTCTGCAAAAGCCTGCCATGTGCTCTGAAGAAATGTCTGCTCATGGTTTAAAATAATATCAATTCTAATTTTTTCTGTTAATTTTATTTATTTATTTTACATCCTGACTGCAGTTTCTTCAGTTTCCTCCTATCCTCCCATTCCATCTCCCTCTCCCCCACACCCACTCCTCTCTCTCTCTCTCTCTCTCTCTCTCTCTCTCTCTCTCTCTCTCTCTGGTTTTTCGAGACAGTATTTCTCTGTAGCTTTGGAGTCTGTCTTGGAACTTGGTATGTAGACCAGACTGGCCTTGAACTCACAAAGATCGACCTGTCTTTGTCAACTTAGTGCTGGGATTAAAGGTGTGCACCATCAGTACCAGATGACTCTCCTATTTTAATTTTATACTAAATGTCCAATGCAGTAGCTGGCTGATAGTGAGTGTATAAAGCATTCTGAAGAGTGAATAAATAAACAGGATAGACATTTAGGAGCTGCAGAGGAAGGGGTGAAACAGAAAAGAAAGTCTAAATATAGCAAAGGGCAAAAGTGGAGCTTTGGGGCTGTCTCGGAATCCAAGGGAACACAGACCTGGGAATTCTTCAGTCCTGACTGTGTCTGCAGCATTTCCCGAGAGGTCACTTAATGACTATGTTAGCGTGTGAGACAGTTTTGAGATTGTGAACTGTACAGATGTGGTGGCATGCATCTTTAATCTCAGTATTCAAGAGCCTTGAAGCAGGATCCCAATTTCAAGAGAAGTTAGGCTCATAGTGAGTGAGACACCATCTTAAAAGAAAAATGGAGAGGAGAAGAGAGAGGAAGACAGTAAGTAAACGGTTCGGAAAGAAGACCTAACATACCCCTAGCAGCTAGCAATAGTGGGCTAATCAGAAAGGACCTTCAGTCAGGTATTTCTTAGGCAGTTTTGGAGCTAAAACAAGGCACCATAACTAGTGTGATTTATAGACAACAGGAACTCATTCCTTATAGCACAAGGCTGGGAATTTGAGGTTAAGATGGCAGCAGGGCCACCCATTGAGTTGCAAAGTACTCACTTCTCTTTGTAATTCATGTGGCAAAAACAGAGCCTTGTGTGTGTTTGGGCGGGGGGAGTGTCTGTTATACATAGACACAAATCTCATGATTTCATGTACTCTCTCCCCAAGCCCCAATCTTCCCTGAAGCCCTGCCTCGCAAGGGCAGTAGTTGAGAGTAAGGAGTTCAAAATGTGAATTTGAAGACACAGTATTTGTCCCAAAGCAACAATGTTTTCACAATAAGTCATCCAACAAAGAAAGAAATCGCTGCTAGGTCTGCCTGAAATACAGTCTGAGACCCTTTTTTGAGAACATTAAAAATGTGTTAGAGTCAAGATATAAGTATATAGAAATTAAATGGACGAGGTTTAAGAAACAAAAACAGGGCTGGGGAGGTAGCTCAGTGGTTAAGGGTGGTGCTAGAGTGAGCCCTGCTTGGTATCTGCTAGCTGGGTAACAACTCTGCAGCTCTTTTCATATTTGGCCACAGTACAGAGGCTCAAACCTTCATCGTTTATGTATCTTCCGTGCATTTTTTAGGAGCAACTCAGAAATTTAGTAACCTTTTTCTTACTTCTAGTCAACAACTGTCTCCCTTTTCCATTTTGAAATGAATGCAAGAGAGCTGACAAGTAGCATGGAGGGGGCACTTTCACAAAAGAAAGCCAATGTCACCCGTTGCCAGAGAGGAGTCAGCTACCAGGAAGGACTATGAGTAAGGACAGCATCAGCTTTCTCCTTTGGTTTCCCACCTTAGTTCTCACGGGAAGCAGGTTTGACTAAGACACAAGAGGCTTTGGCAGGCTGTGTTCTGGAAAAGAGTGAATTGGGATGTTCCACTGTGGACAGGGGAAGGCTAACCTTTCTCTCACTCTACTCCCAACAGTTTGTGGCTCACCCCAACTGCCAACAACAGCTTTTGACCATCTGGTATGAGAACCTCTCTGGCCTCCGGGAGCAGACCATCGCTATCAAGTGCCTGGTCGTGTTGGTCGTGGCCTTGGGCCTTCCGTTCCTTGCTATCGGCTATTGGATTGCACCTTGTAGCAGGGTACTAGCTCCGTCTCCCTTCTGTGCTGGGTGCAATGTGTATCGCTGTTGGGAAAGTGCAAAAGCTGAAGGCATAAGTAACGGTTTTAGGGTCAAATCCCCGTGGTAGACAGGAAGCAATAAGTGGCTGGAGAGAAGAAGCATTTGTGCAGTTACTTGACAGCATAGTAAGGAGAACGTGGGTGGGGCTGGCTGGAAGAGGGGACCGGAAGTAGACCGCTGTATTCAGTGAGAGCGCAAAACAGCTGTTTTCAGTGCATTCATCTGAACCCATTAGAAACCGGGGGGGGGGGGGGGGGGGGGGGTATCAGAGGTACCATTTAACCTTCAATCATGCCCATGGCTGGTCCTCAAGTCCTTTCTTCTTCTGGAAAGTTGCAACATGAGTAGACTTGGACTGAGGGTGCTTTCATTTTTTTCTAACTGCTTGATTTTGCTTGGTTCACTTTGATGCCTTTCTCCTCTCAACCTTCCCAAGAGGAGCTAATTTGGTTGTGATTAAGAAATCTCCTACACAAGATGTATAGAGAACATGTGAATCATGCTAACAGAATCTGCATTCTGGTAATAAGAGGCACTTCCTGGAGAAGGAGCTGCCCTCAGATCCTTTAATCTCGCATTTATATTCTCAAGTCTAATTTTATTTAAATCAGAATCTGTTTCAGGCAAAATTAGTCAAGATCACTTATAAATGACCCTGTAAGGCTAGCATTGCCTCATGGCTAAGCAGCCTCCTCCCGGTGTGTGAAAACTCCCTTATCTGTCTCATTTCCTTGTTGAGCTGCCCCATACAATAAAAGGTAGAACGTTTGTCATTTTGAGCAAGTTTGATGACTGATGGATTCTTTGTTATGTACCATGGAGGAGCTACTGTACAATTCTTTAAATACATAAACACTAAAGACTAGAAAATAAAACACGTAAGAGCCTGCAGTCAGCAGAAAATTATAACCCAACCAGTTTCCCTTTTCTGGAGGAAATGAATCCCAAAGTTCTGGTACTGGAGAGTCTGTCTTTAGGTGTCTCAGTCAATTACAGCAGGTTAGTGCTGCAGTGGGAATTTTGGGATGAACATTTTTACCACTTATAAAATAACAGCTCTCTGAGTAGTGATGTTTTGTCATAAGAAAATAAAGCTGGAAACTTAGCCATACACAGAGCCCATGCATGGCTGTGCTTATTACACAGAGTGGAGAGACAACTAGAAAATTCTGGAGCTGGGGAAACCTTAGCTGATAAAGAGTTTGCCTTGTAAGCATGGATACCCAAGTTCCATCCCCACTATCCTCATACAAAGCTAGAGGTGATAGCATGTGTCTTCCATCAAAGTGCTGGAGAGCTGCAGGTGGAAAGTTCCTGGACTTGCTAGCCAGCCAGTCTAGCTAACTGGTGAACTCTAGGTTCAAAACCAAGGTGGACAGCCCCAGAAGAATGGCACTTGATTCTGACCTCCAGCCTCTGCACACAGACCTGGGTGAGGGGGTCTTAGGTTGGGACAAAATTCATCATTAGATATTTGCCTAGTGTGCATGAGCCCTGGCTCCAATACTGTGAACAAACAAACAAAACCTCCACATTTGAAAGATGGGTATGCTTTTTATTTTCATCTCATTTAAAGTTTCAAAAGTCACTCTTTAAGGAAAACAGTTTTGGCAACTCCCAAAAATTACATGTGACTTGGCAGTGTTGTTAAACACACCCTCTATAGCTGTCTCAGCTCCAAGATGTGTGGTTGTATTGTTGCTTATTTTTCTATGTCTGGTATGGAAATGTAACAACTGTGTGCATACATGCTCAAATTCAGAAATACTTAACATTCTTTGGTCATTTGTTGATAGTAGATTAAGGTTCTGGACATTCCTTTGAAGTTAGTCTTACAAATGTGAACCAAATCTGTTTCTAAGGTCACAGAGTGAGTTAAAAACCAGGCTCAGAGTGTGCAGAATAGAGAACAAACTTGACAAATATGTCCAATGTGCCTCATCCTTGGATGACTGTGGATGCCCTGGGGACAAGAGGAATTGCTTCTCATTTTCTGTTAGAATGAGGGAATTTTAAGGACAGTGTGTCACAGGATATTTTAAGGAACCACCTTCACATAATTGTAAGATAGCCATTAAAAATGTCTTTCTTATATGTATAATTTTCAAAACTCTATTATTTTTAATCAAGCTACCTTACTTGGAAGTTCTAGTTATTTTGTATTTCCCTGTTATATAGGTAGTAATTAATAAGATATTTATCTTGATTCTTATATTTTCTTCCTTTTAAAATATGATTATGGCATGATGATTCTGGATTATTTGGAAGTGAGAACTAAAATTTATTTACAGTGTAGTAATTTTTTGGAGGGGTTGCAAGACAGGGTTTCTCTGTATTGTTTTGGAGACTGTCATGGAACTTGCTCTGTAGACCAGGTTGGCCTCTAACTCACAGAGATCTGCCTGCCTCTGCCTCCTGAGTGCTGGGATTAAAGACATGTGCCACTACTGCCTGGCTCTGTGTAGTAATCATTTTACTCTTCAAAAAGTTTTTAATGTACCAGACAGTGGTAGCACATGCCTTTAATCCCAGCACTCAGGAGGCAGAGGCAGGTGGATCTCTGTGAGTTCAAGGCCACCCTGTCTGCAAAGCAAGTTCCAGGAGAGCCAAGGGTACACAGAATTGTCTCAAAAAAAAAAAAAAAAAAAAAAAAAAAAACCACTTTTAATGCCTTATGTTAATCTACTGGTGTCCTTTCCAGGCTAAGAATTTTGACTTTGCAGTAGTTTTTCCATGCAAAAATAAGAGTAAGAACTACCCCCCCCCCCATACTGGAGTTTGCAGAAGAGTGGCAGAGTTTACAAAGGAGGAGACATTTAGAAACTGAATTTCCAAGACTTGACATTATTTTTTAGGGGGAAATTTCCCCTTAAAAAGAATAATTTTCACAGTGCATACCAGTCAAGGGAGTCCAGCCTTCTGACATTGTGACTTGATGTCTACACATGTGTTAGGCAATATTCATAACTATGCAAAGGTTGGACGAGCCTGAATAGCTCTTCTGAAGCCAACAGAAAGTTTTCCAACTTCCTTCATTTACTCATTTTTATTCTGTATAGTGATGGTTGCAAGTAGAAGCCAAATTTTCTAGAGCATCTCTATCTCCCTCTTGTCTTTCCCTCCCCCATTTCCTCCTCTACCACCTCCCTCTCCCCCTTATTTCCCCCTCCCTCTCCCTCCTATCTCCCCCTCCTTCCAATCTCCCCCTCCCTCATATCACCCTCTTCCTCTCTGTGTTGTCCTATTACAGCTGGGGAAAATTCTTCGAAGCCCTTTCATGAAGTTCGTGGCGCACGCTGCCTCCTTCATCATCTTTCTGGGTCTGCTTGTGTTCAATGCCTCAGACAGATTTGAGGGTATCACCACACTGCCAAACATCACTGTTATTGACTATCCCAAGCAGATCTTCAGGGTGAAGACCACCCAGTTCACGTGGACGGAAATGCTAATTATGGTCTGGGTTCTTGGTAAGCCTTTTAAGTTCCCTAATTTCTGTTTTAAAAACATAGTTACTGAAATGATTGCCATTTTGTTCTAAAACTGTTATGCTATATATGATGAGGGCATCACCATTAAACATCAGCTAAATTAGAAAATAACTGAATGATTCAATAGTGGACAATGCAGAAAGGTATATGGTGACACCAAATTGCTAACATAGGCGTAAGTATTTAATTGAAAAACTTGTGACTAAAGAAGCTTTGATATACATTTGTTTTGTTTCAGGGATTTTGGGAGTGTTCCCACTTTTAGGATGTTTGTTATTTAACTTCTGATAACTCATTTGGAGTAGCTGTGTTAAAAGGAAAATTTGTAGTGTGAGGGGGAAAAAAATTTCTGCTCCATCCCAGGAAATGGAACACCCTGTGCATTGATTTCTCTCCCAGAGTGGTTCTGTGTTCTGCCCCCACCTGTATGCTCTTGTTCTGAGTGAGGAGGCCAGTTCTTAACTCAGTTACCTCATGGCCTCAACCAGCTGTGGTCCTCAGGTGCACACACTCTACCATGGCTATTAATGTAACCCAACGCATCTGTAAATGACATATCATTTTACCAAAAGGTGTCCGATCCATGTGTACATAGTCAGGATAATTTGTTAAACTGAATGCTTCATTTTTTTTTTTTTTTACTCAAATGAGTTTCTTCTAGAATTGGATCCTTTCTGGCCTCCCCTGTAGGCAGGGAGTTACAGGAGGGTGGGCTCCTGGGTAACAGGGCACAGTTCTTGTTAAATGTCTGCAGTGCATTTTCCATTTCCAGCCTTACTTGTACCTCTACATTGCTGTGATCTTTGATTTCCTAGACTCCCTTCTCGCTGCTCCTCCAAAACCTCATGGAACAAAGCCCTGGACTGGCACTTCCCTTTGCTTCTTTCCTGTCCCCCATTCTGTGTCATCTGTACACGTATGAGCAGCGATCCTGGTGTCATGTGTATTTCTTTAAACTCTGACATGCTGGAGTCTATCAGCCCCTGAGCAGAAGCTTCCTTTCAGCTACAAACAGGGCCTCACAGCGTCCTTCCACACAGAAGGTGCTGGAGTTTCACCTTTCCTGGTTGTGGACAGAGTATTGGCTCAGCCTCTGGTTTCTTGTGCAGGGATGATGTGGTCTGAGTGCAAGGAGCTCTGGCTGGAAGGCCCTCGGGAGTACATCGTGCAGCTGTGGAACGTGCTTGATTTCGGCATGCTCTCCATCTTCATTGCTGCGTTCACGGCCCGGTTCCTAGCCTTCCTGCAGGCAACCAAAGCACAGCAGTATGTGGACAACCACGTACAAGAGAGTGACCTGAGTGAAGTCACACTCCCACCTGAGGTTCAGTATTTCACCTATGGTGAGTTGTTAGCTGCAGGGTCTCTTTGCATTTCAGGAAGGGCATTTTGGAAAGAAATGGCTGGAGGGACAGCTCAGCCCTTAAAATAGGCTCACAACCCAAAAGTCATGGTAGCTCTCCTGTCTGAGTTGGGGATATTCTAAGATGCCAGAAACCATGATAGAATCAATCCATACATATACTGTGTCCTCTCTCACGTGTAAATACATGCTTGTGATAAAGCTTAGTTTATAAATTAGAGCCCATGATTGATTGGTAATTAATAAAACACAAAGATTATAATAGTCTACTATAATAAAATTGCCAGCATCACTACTTCTGAGTTCTAGGATTATGATTAAGATAAAAGCTTCTACACCTACTGTGTAGAGACTGTCAGTCTGATAAGCTCCACTGCTACTCAGGCACTAAGGAAGGGGCAGACAGCCTATACACTGTGGATCACTGGACAGAGGATGAAGGATAGGAAGGATGGAGCAGGTGGAGACTGGACCATTATGATGCTTAGAAGGCTGGACAGTTTAAAACATATACATTCTTTGCTTCTGGGATTTGCTGTTTGATATTTTCAGACTACAGTTGATCATCAATCACTGAAATTATGGAATGCCAAACCTCAGATTAATAGGTAGCCACTGTATGCTTTGCATGAGAAATATGTAGAGTGTTTGTGGGCAGTAGGGAGAGCATGAGCTCCAGAATCTGGGAATCTAGATGCTCAGGGATGTAGAATAAGATGAATGGAATCCGACAGAGGCAGGATGCAGAAGCTAAAGTCCATACATATGACAAGGTTGGATGTGGAAACAGTAGACACTGTCTGGGCCAGGGCAAGGGCATCCAAGTGGAAGAGACTTATGGCTTCTTTGCTGGCACAAGCCAGCATTACGGAGCTATAACTGGTGAATTTGCATTATAGTTGTGTTTTAGCCAGGCCTGCAATCCCAGCTACACAGGAGGCTAAGACAGAAAGGCCATAAGCCCAAAACCTGCCAGGCTACATTGATCAAGGTCAGTTAGGGCAACTTAGTGAGAGCCTGCATGTGAATAAAAATAAACCAACAAACAAACAAATAAATAAATAAAGGCACAGGGATATTGCATAGTCCTAGAGTGCTTGCCTCACCCAATTACCATAATAAATTAATTAAGATAGAATAAATTATTACCTGGCACTCATTTTACAGGTAAGAAAGCCTAAAACACAGAATTTAGAAGTGTTGTGGTTTTTTGGGAGGAAGACTCTGTATGACTAGGACTCAATGTCGTGAAGAGTACAGACACTTTAACATTTTAAGGAAGTCTCCAAAGTATGCAATATTGCAGTACCTGCAATTTAAACATTATCTATTGACATCAACAAGCAAGAGTCTTAATGAACTAAGAACACTGGTTATTCTGTTTCTGTGCCTTTTAAGGCCATCTTGGTGTCTTCATAATAGGGTTTCATCCACTGAAATAAAAATGTTGTTTCTAGTTTAACATTAAAAAATAATGCCTGGACAGTTAATTAAATTGCCAGTAGTTTCAGCTGAAGCAAGAACCACTTGTCATTATAATAGATCTGTTTGCAGTATTTGCTTTGCATAGTTACGAATAAATTAAAAACTCCATTTTTAAAATCCCTCTCTCCCCCTCTTCTAGCTAGAGATAAATGGCTCCCTTCTGACCCTCAGATCATATCTGAAGGCCTCTATGCCATAGCTGTGGTTCTAAGCTTCTCCAGGATTGCATACATCCTCCCTGCAAACGAGAGCTTCGGGCCCTTGCAGATCTCCCTTGGAAGGACTGTGAAGGACATATTCAAGTTCATGGTTCTGTTCATTATGGTGTTTCTGGCTTTCATGATTGGCATGTTCATCCTTTATTCTTACTACCTTGGGGCCAAAGTCAATCCTGCTTTTACCACGTAAGTAAGACATCATCCTAAAAAGATGTAAAAAAGAAATTCCAGCAGGTCCAGCAAGTGAAGAATTGATCAGGATTTGGAAAAATACCAGACCAGAGGGGCCATTTTAAGGAAACTGGATGGCAAATGTCTAATAGTGGATGTCTCTCTTTTTTTATAGACACTAAATTTAGCTTCATCATTTTGAGGTCTATTACATTTTCAGCTTCTGTGTTAATGTGTTCATCAGTAGTGAGTACAGGGACTAGAGGAAGCAGAAAGACAGCTCCTCTAAAAAGAGTTCCACCTCCTGCCCTGAAGAGTCACCTCCTCTCTGAAGCCTTTCTTGATTAGCCTCCATAGTCACTGTCACTGTAAGGTCCCCCACCATGGAGCTACCTAGACTGTTAGATTCTCTCTGTCACCCATAGGCATTTGGTTGTCTTGGGGATGGGTCCCTCCCTGTGTGTTCAGCCCTTGTAAGCAAAGCAGGAATATCATAAACTCTCTCCAGCTCCCCTTTGTTCCGCATAGTGCCAGCTACACAGTAAGTTCCCCGTAGATACCGCACAGCATCGTGTCCTTTGTAATAAATAACAAAACAAAAGAATCCTGTGACTCCATTAGTGAATAGACAGGACCTGGACCATTCCCTGTGTCCCCTGCCTCACAATAGTTCATATGATAGATTACATTTTTCTTTTCTCTTTTGAATGGAGGCCTGGCAACATATTATAGTGGAAGGAATATCGGCTGGGAAGTCTGGCAGGCCAGGATTTTAACACAGTTCTGCTATTTTCTAACTGTGCCCTTTGTTTAAATTACTGAACATGTCTTGGTGTCCTTTTCCTCATTTTTAAAAGAAGCATGATAGATTTTTAAATAAGGTCGTTGTGAGGATTTCGTAAGGCTGGTTATATAAAGCCCCTTGCCCACAGTAGGAGCTCAGAACTGCAGTGTCCGCTCCATCCCATCGTCCCTCTTTCCCCATACAAGCCCAACCCACAGATACTGCAAGGAGCCCAGGCAGGGAAGTTTGTAAAGGAGCAAGAGGAAGGGGCAGGGTTGTGCCATGACAGGTTTAACAAATTCAGAAACTGAGGCTAAAGAGTGCAGCCTCTTGCCTCCGCATGCTGCAACTTCACACTCTAAAGTTTTGTGTCAGGGGAAACTTTCTATTGGAACAGAATTCTTTATTCTCAGCCTCTATCCCCAGGGACTAGCAACATTTCTAGAACATACAAGATTGTTAAGCAATCGTAGGTGAGTGGTTAAATGAATAAGTAAGTAAACAAGTATTTAAAACTGCATGTTTATAGGCTTCATTATTATTTAAAAATCTGTTAAAATATTTTGAGTACTGGTTTCATAAATGATTTTCTGGGGTGAGGGGTAAGAGTTTTCCACCTGTGCTCCACAATGAACTTGACCTGTGGAACTGTTTTAAGGAGTCTTTATTCATTGCACAGATCTGAAGATCATGTGGCAAAACAAGCTCAATGCAGTGGATAAAAGTCATGTGAGGGATGAAATTTGGAGCTCAGTCTGGCCAGGGCTTGCACACTACCTGTGCTAGAAGGACTGGGGGTACTCTCATTCGGTTGTCTCCCTCCTCTTCCAACTGCGCAGTATTTTTGTGGAGGAAGTGCAGCTGGCTTTCAGAATCCGTAACCCGTGTGCAACCAACTATGGGTCAAATGATTATTTTAAGGAACTGCATCTGTATTGAGCTTGCACATTCTTTTCCTGACATTATTCCCTAAACACTATAGTATAACAATTAGTTGCATAGCTTCGCATTATGTTTGCTATTGTAAGTGACCAAGAGATGGCTTAAATAATACCAGAAATGGCACAGTGGTAACCTGGAAGTACAATACCATTTATTTGGAGTTCCCATGCACATCCTCAGAGATGCTGATACCCATGAGGGCCTCAGGAACCAACTCCCCACAAATGACAAGGGGTGACTGCAGGTTCTTGTGCTAAAAAACAAACAGGAGGGTGTTTACAGTGGAAAGCCTCTCCTTCATACTCTGACCCTCAATCCATAAGTTGCCTTTCATTCTTGGAAGCCATGGTTTCTTTGAATACTTTCAGATATTTCTTTTCCCCAAAAAGAAGAATGTAAGCATTTATATAGCCCTCTCTTTTGTATTTAGATGACTAAGCAGTTCGCTCACACTTGCCACATTTTTTTCACTTGATACATCTTTGCTGTTGTTTATATTATGAATGTATGAAGATAAACCTGCCCCGTTATCCCCAGTGGGCACAGCATCCCACCATCGGGATGTACCAAAGCTCTTTAGTATGTTCTCTGGGTATTGAGTTTGTTTTTATTCTAGGCGCAAATTACTTCATTGCAAGTCATGGTGAGTTGCACATCCTCTTTTGAAGTGGATATTTAGTTTTAATTTGATTTAAATTTGATTTAAACTTCCAAACCACTTCCAAAATCAGTCTCTTAACTTCCATCCTTCCAGAAGGAAAGCGTGGGTGTTTTGACGTCACTTAATCTTCCTCCTGTTGAGTGAAGCTGAGCATTGATACCACCTCCTGCAAATCTCAGGGGATACTTGCTACTGAGTACAGTAACAATGTGGACATGGTAGCATGTGCCTGGAAACCTACCACTTAGAAGTTGGATGGAGGATGATCAGTTCAAGGCCAGCCTGGGCCACATAGTGAAATACTGTCTCAAAAAAATTGAAAAATAAAATATCATAACATTATCTTAAAATGTTTTATTAGAAACAATTATTAAGGAGCTAGAGAGATGACTCAGCAGTTAAGAGCTCTGGTTGCTCTTGCAGAGGACCTGGGTTCAAGTCCCAGCATCCACATACTTCATAACTCCAGTTCCAGGGTATCTGACGCCCTCTTCTGGCCTCTACAGGCACTGCATGCATGTGGTGCATACACATACATGTAAACAAACACCAGTACACATGAAGTAAATAGTAATAATTTTTCTTTTAAAGTAACTGTTAGGAGTTTATGATGACAGTATTTTACAATAATATTTTACATCTGTGTAGCATCAGATACTAACATTTTGATTTTTACTTTTTAACGCTAAAAACTATTCACTACTTTGTTTAATTTTTCAACAGTGTGGAAGAAAGTTTCAAGACTTTGTTTTGGTCCATATTTGGACTGTCCGAAGTGACTTCTGTTGTCCTCAAATATGACCACAAATTCATAGAGAATATTGGATATGTTCTTTATGGAATATACAATGTAACTATGGTAGTTGTTTTACTCAACATGCTAATTGCTATGATAAATAGCTCATACCAAGAAATTGAGGTAAGTGTTTCCCACCCCCTGTGTCTCAAAAGCTTTAAGACTATTGACTGGAAATATTGCCTATAGGGGGATTATTACTCCTAAGCCACCCAGCACTGCTCCTGGTGGAGGATACGGCAGTTGAGGTGACTCTTTAGACAAAATGTTCAGTCCCTGGAAACTACTCTGCATTGGAATTTGGACGTGTTGGTTCCATAGCCTTCTTCATGGTTTTGCACTTTTTAAATGTCTCCCTCTTTTGGATTTAGTGTCTTTGCTTAGACATGTGTTACCTCCACCGAACAGCTATGCTAATCTGGTTTTTTGAAGACAGAGTCTCACTCTATAGCCAGGCTTCCCAGGACCTCACTATGTTACCAAGACCTCAAACTCATGATGTCCTGTCTGCTTCATGTTCCCAGGTGCTGGAATTACAGGTGTGCAGCACCACAGTTAGCGTCTAAGCACATTTCGGTAATGGCTGTTCCTTATATAGTGTCCTCAACACAGGGGGCTGGCGTATTAGTAATTTTTCTTGTTGCTGTGGCAAATGCAAATTAAGGAAGGAAGAGTTTGGTTTGGGCTGACAGACAGTACATCGAGGTGGGGGAAAGCAAGAGCTTCAGGCAGCTGGTCACACTGCAGTCTCAGCTGGGACACAGAGAAAGATGAATATTGGTCCTTACCTCATTTTCTCCATTTTATGCAGTCCTGGACCACAACTACCCATATTTATGGTAGGCCATCCTACCTAAATTAACTCACCCTAAAATCTCTCTCACAAGAATGCCCCAGGATTTATCTTTTAAGTGAGCCTAGATCCTGTCACAGTGCCAATCAGGGTTAACCAGTGCAGTAGATCCTACAGAAGCCAAAGGTACAGCACTGTAGATGTCTGAATGTATGGTCGCATCAGTATAGGCTCTGGGGATTAAAGGTGCCCACTTCCTAAACCTGTGACCCTGCTTCATGTTCTTTGTCAATGAGGACGTTTGAGCCAATCACCCTGGGGAACATTAGGAACAAGCAAAGATGGAGACAAGTCCTGGCCTTGGTAGGATTTATGTGACATTTGGTGACATGTAGTACAAACACAAACTTCAGAATGCAATTGATCCAGTGAAGAGTGTTGGCATATGCTTGTTTTCCAGCACTTAGGAGGAAGTGGCAGGGGGTAACCTAAGCTAGAGTGTGAGTTCCAGGCCAGCCTGTGATAGTGTGAAATCCTCAATACAAAACAAATTAAGATGAATAAGGCAAAAATCAATGCAGCCTTTAGAGTAAAGCACACAGCATCTATACCCACCTGGAATAGATGGGCCTGGGAAACGAGGGAGGGAGGCAGAGAATGAGAAACAATGATGAATGTGAAGAAATGGTTGGGATGACAGAGGGAGACAGTGACTAATAGTTTTATCCTTCTTTGACTCTGAATTTTTTTTCTTGCCTTTTTGCTTTACCTTGGAATGAGGAATGGGAATTGCTGGTTACGTTTCAGTAGGTACAGACAGAGATGTGTAGAAGAGAAAGCATTTGAATAGCATATATGTGATTCTATATCATGTACACATGTAGGAATCACATGCAGATAAATGCAATTAATTACTTAATTGTTTAAAACATGATGTAGTTACTGTAAGAACATACATCAGGTCTAGTAAAATTTAGTAACTGTGGGGCTGGAGAGATGTCTTAGAAGTTAAGAGCAAACACTGTTCTTGAAGGGAATGAGAACCAGACTTTAGTTCCCAGGACCCACAGTTGTGAGGTGGCTCACAACTACACAGTTATAACTACAGTCCCCTCTTCTGGCCATCACAGGGATATGTGTACACACACACACACACACACAAGCACATAGAAACACACACACACACACACACACAATAAAATAAATTTTAGAAATTCATTACTACTTTAACAATGAGTTTTGCTCTATGACAGGATGACAGCGATGTAGAATGGAAGTTTGCACGTTCAAAACTTTGGTTATCCTACTTTGATGATGGAAAAACATTACCTCCACCCTTCAGTCTGGTCCCTAGTCCAAAATCCTTTGTTTATTTCATCATGCGGATCACTAACTTTTCCAAATGCAGGAGGAGAAGACTTCAGAAGGATCTGGAGTTGGGCATGGGTAACTCGAAGTCCAGGGTAGGTATTGAGAAGATGCCAAGATCCGAAAACAAATGTTCCATGCCTTTGTCTTTTGATGCTTGTTCATTCATTTCTGTTGAGATCTTACAAGATATTGAAGTTAGCTGTCTATTCCATGGTCTCTCATAGACTAATACTATCTGCAGAGTGTTTCAAATAGTCACTTAGTCTATGCCCTATGTAAAGTGCCATAATATAAACAAGCAAACGAAAAGCTTGTTAAACATGAAAGCAGAAGTTATTGTCCGTCCATGTTCCCGTGCTTCGAAGCAGTCACCCTGAAGTTAAGTAACTCTAACTTCAGGCCTTCCCCTTGGCATATGCATAGTCACTAGCACTATATTTAGAGAGACTGAGCAAAATCATCTTTCCTGTAGTGCCATGTCATAGATACGAGCGTGAGCATATTCCCAAATAGCAATGAATGCTCTTTATAAAGAAGAATAAAGCTTTGAATTGACCCACTGAAGCCATTCATTAACTAGGAAAGTGAGAGTTTCATGGTGACACTTCATCACTAGGAACTTAGTTTCCATATATAGAACTGGGGTAGGAGACACAACATTGCGGGCATATTTAAAATAACAGGGAAGGAAGCAGATGGGAACAAATGAATGAGACTGTTGTTTCTGTCTAAAATTGTGAAAACGGAGCCTGGTGTGGTGCTGCATGCTCATAATCCCAGCACTTGGTAGAGGCAGGAGGATACCGAGTCTGAAGCCAGGTTGAACTATATTGTGATTTTTGAGACCAGTTAGAGTGAGATTCTTTCTCAAAAAAAAAAAAAAAAAAAAAACGATGAAAATGGTCTCCAACTGTAACACTGTAGACACCTAGGGAGCAAACATGGGCCTTCTTGAGCAAAGTTAGAGGCTTTCTCTCTAATGCAACTTAATTCCTTATTTTTTTAAAGGTAGACGTGTGTTTCCAAGAATCTCACTCCTACAGAAAGTGACATTGTGCTTGGAGTGCCTCCTAGCATGCCCTCGGTTTGAACTCCAGCACCTAAAAATAAGCTGAAAAGAAAGTGACTACTCGATACATTTTGTGTGACTAGGATGTGGTCTCTCAGTGCTAGTAGACCCTGCATCAGTGACTGGCTGTCCCTGCCTTGTTCAAATAACATCTCACACACATGTCGAGATGCGGGAACATGTGAGGAAGGGGACGCTGCTGGGTTAAATAAACCTGGGTCTGAGCTCTGGCTCTTAAGACCTATCAGCAAGCCACACAGATAAATTGCTTCAGCTAAAAGAGGAAAAGTCATGGGGCTTCTGAGAGGGTTAAATGGGGTGTCCCCCACTCCAGCTCATCAAACATCCGTGCCCATCCTTGTCAGATTCCACGCTGCTTTGCTGTGTGTTTAAACTTCATGCAGTTGTGTGAAGTGGATATCATTATCCCAGCCAGTTTTATAGCTGAGACACCTGAAGCCATTTGAGTAACTCACCCCTTGCCAGGTCACCTGGCTTGAAGCCAGTACAGAGCATGGGTGGAATCCAGGCTTCCTTCCTTCCTTCTTTCCTTCCTTCCTTCCTTTTTCTTTCTTTCTTTCTTTGACTTTTTTTCTTATTTTACATATCAATCCCAGGTCCCTCTCCCTCCCATCCTCCCATGCCCCCCACCAACCCCCACATCCCCACATCCCATCACCCATCCACTGCCCAGGGAGGGTGAGGCCTTCCAGAAGAGATCTTCAAAGTCAGTCAAGTCATTTGGGGTAGGGCCTTCCTGCCTCTAGGTTAAGGGAGTATCCCTCCATGGGGAATGTGCTCCCAAAGTCCTTTTGTGCACCAGGGATACATCCTGGTTTAATTGTCAGAGGTCCAATAGACTGCCCAGGCCTTCTAACTGAGACCCACATTCAGGGGGTCTGAGACAGTACAATGCTGGTTTCCCAGCTATCAGACTGGGGTCCATGAACTCCCCCTAGTTCAGGTCAGCTGTCTCTGTGGGTTTCTCCAGCCTGGTCTTGACCCCTTTGCTCATCACTCCTCCCTCTCTGCAACTGGAATCCAGGAGTTTGGCAGGAGTGGGCACCCTTTGGCCAGCTCTCCTTGTATGCCTTCAGTGAAGCCTAAGTCTCTACTCCCTTGGTTTTTGGTGCCACCATGTGCATTATGACCGTTTCAAGTCCAAAGTCCATGAATTCTGCTACCTACAGAAAGAAAACTTCAAGGGATGTTCTCTGATGCACAAAACAGTGTAAACCCCACTCTTGAGAGGATTTTTTTTGTAATAATAAAGACTTAAGTAGCTGAACTTCCCTAAAATGACAAAACCTTTATCAAACACTGTCAGTCCTAACAGTAGGCAGAGCCACCCAGGTCATCGAAAGCTGGCTACCCCTCCACCACCACCACCCCTCCCCAGTGAATGAAAAAGGGCTAAGCGTGTACTGCCAGAAAGCCATTCAGTAGCTGATGGAAGCAGAAGCAGACACCCACAGCTAAACACTGAGTTGAACTCCTTTTTATTGTACTGTTCTTTAGAAGGACTTTAAGAAACGATTCCCTGCTGGGTCAGCTAAGCTCTGTCAGCAGGCAGATACTGGCCTCCAGTGGCCGAGAGAAAAGTAGCAGGTCCTAGCAAAAAAGTGAACAAGAGGACTTGTCCAGTCCTGTCACTTCTGCCCTGGCCTGCCATACCTTCCTGAATTGCCACCGTGATGTTCAGGAGGTAGAGAGAATATAATTGTGGGGGGGGGCACTTTTGAATCACCTCCTGTACATGGCAGCTTGCCCTTGAATGATATGATGGCCCTGCTCGTGCCTGTGTGAAGGATGGACAGGGTTAGGCTCAGTGCTAGCATTCTTCTCCTGCCTACTCAAAACTTGAGGTGAGACACAGGGACAGAGAAAGAGACACACACATACAAACACATACAGAGAGAGGATATATGATGATAGATAGATAGGTAGATAGGTGATATAGATGATAGAGAAATAGATATCAGATAGATAGATGATATAGTAGACAGACAGACAAATAGATAATAGGTAGAAAATAAATGACAGAAAAAATAGATGATAGATGGAAGATAATTGATAGATGACAGATAGATGATAGATAGATAGATAGATAGATAGATAGATAGATAGATAGATGAGACAGAGAGCAAAGCCTCATTCTTGAACCCAGTTCTTTCCAAAGGTCTGATCCTTGCTCAGAGTAAGGCAAGATGCTTGGGAAGAAGTATTATTTTAGGTGGTATTGTAGGGCTTCAAAATACTTGTAAGGCTACCCACACCCATGGTAGGTTTCTGTTCAACTTAGGAGAGGAACTTGAGCTCAGCAACCAATCAAGCCACTTCAGGGGCATTGGGGTTCTGGATGGTTGATGCATATCCCCAGGAAAACTTATGCCAGGTATGGGCAAACTTCTAACATACATTCTTAATAAACAGCTCTGTTACACTGTATCTTGCCAGTGCTTTAATGAAGGTACACATGTCTCACACAGATATTTGCCTTTGGAAATATTTAAACCCCCACCCCTCATAAAATCAGCCCACACAAAATGTTCCTCAAACGTGCTGGCTCCAGAAATGCCATCCAAGAGAATCAAATAGACTATATTTCTTATTCCAAATGAATGTATTCTAATTTACTAGGTTAATTGTATTTTTTCCTAGTTAAACCTCTTCACTCAGTCTAACTCGAGAGTTTTTGAATCACACAGTTTTAACAGCATTCTCAATCAGCCAACACGCTATCAGGTAAGCACTCCTTAGCCATTCTCTATCATGTGTGATTCCTTGTGTGTCTCTGTATGTGTGGAATCATACATTCTTCATATATACTGTAAAGCCTTCAGGGACTTTAAAAACTCAACCTCTTTGTTTTGTTTTTTTCTCTTTGTGTTTGTTTTTTGTTTGTTTGTTTTGCTAAAAAAAAAAAGAGGGCTTTTGTTGTTTCTTTAGTTCTTATTTTCTTAAGATCAAAATTCCTTACTTCTTATTTTCTTAAGATTGAAGTTTGAACCGAGGGCCTTGCCCAAGCTACAGTGCTAGTCTTTTTATTTATTTTATTTTATTTTGAGATAGAGTCTCTCTAAGTTTCTTGGCTTAACTTCCAACTTAGTTGCCCAGGAAGGATTTTT
This sequence comes from Phodopus roborovskii, assembly GCF_943737965.1. Taxonomy (NCBI): domain Eukaryota; kingdom Metazoa; phylum Chordata; class Mammalia; order Rodentia; family Cricetidae; genus Phodopus; species Phodopus roborovskii. The sequence goes on from NW_026126433.1 coordinate 2,142,496, forward strand.
CAGTCCCCCTTCCTCAATCTCTCCAGAATCTGAAGTACAGGCCTGTACCACCAGGCTCAGCAAGAAGGATTTCCTTTGCAGTGTTGGCAACGAAGTTTTTTTTTTTTTAAGTTATATTTCTATATTTTATGTGAGTGTGTTTTTTAAGTTATAGTTCTATATGTTGTGTGAGTGTGTATGTGTATGTCTGTGCACCACATAAATGCTTAGTGCCCATGGAGGCCAGAGAGGGCATCGGCTCCCCTGGAACTGGAGTTACAAGTGGTTGTAAACTACCATGTGGGTACTGGGAATCAAACCTTGACCCTCAGCAAAAGCAACCACTAAGCATTTCTATAATTTCCAAAAAAAACAAATATTTGTATGGACTCTGCTCTGGGGAAAGGAGTAGAGGATATAGTATACTAGAATAAGTGATATTCTCAGTATAAGATCTGGTATACCTCACTGACTTTTATTTCCATGAAATCTATTTTGCAAATGATTGCTGAGCTCTATTATTATGTCAGTATAGCTTTACAATATCTTTTGAATGATGATGTTACATGCAGATTTGAACACTGTTATCTAGAACAGACGAGACTATAGTTCTTTGTTTCATCTGACTAGTCATTTTGACCCTCAATTCTTTTAGATTCTAGTATATCTAAGGTGTAGAGAGGATCAAAACATGTCTGTGATGTTAATTAATGGGCATAACTCACCTCTTGGTAATTTCTTTAGAAGAGGAAAACTTGGCAAGCTCTATTGACTAATTGCTTGTTGAAGCCTTTCTTTGATGACTACAGTCTGCCAGATGGTGGTACTTAGTTTATTTCATTTCCCTGTCTTCTATTGCTAGAAATAAAGCCAGCCAGGGATTTTATTTCAGCCTCACAGAAATAGTCAAGTGCTTTTACTGTGTGATTATTGTGATTAAACTTGGCCATGTCATGTTTAATGATCTATGTGCCTTTCTGTTACCAATTAAGATAAAAAATTTAATAGTTAAACTATCAACCTTTACCAGTGACATGAGCTAAGAAGGTTTTTCATCAATATGTGAATGCCTTAAATTGTTTTGTCTGTTATTTTCATGTCCTGGACTTTTTAATTTTTGCAGTCAACATTAAAAGGCTTTAATGGCTTTGGGATCTAATGTGGTACTTTAAAAGACATATTATGTAAATGACCTTTAAACTTACATGCATTTGGTTCTTTCACTATTTCATATGAAATAGTTAATCCATGTAGAATATACTTGAATGTAATGAGGTATGGAGGTCTAAATTAGTTTTTCCTGATGATTAGGTTCATCTGTGTTCATTATGTTGAATACTATTTTGTTTTCTATTGGCTTTTCATTTACTAAACTCCTATACCAAATTGACTTATTCCTGGGAGGGTTTGTTGTTGTTGTTGTTATGTTCTGTTGATCTATCTGCAAATGCTTTATGATCATACATAACTTTAAAACAAAGTCAAACACAAAAAAGCATGTACAAATTGATATCCTTTACTTCATGACTTTTATTTTGCAAAATTACCTGACTATTCATTTTTTTCTTTGAAGTTTGGAATTTTAGTTAGTCTGTCTTGTTCACAAAAAATCTCTGGCTGATATTTTTATGAATATTAGGTTAGTGTTTCAAGAGTTGACACTTGGCTCTTTCTGATGTCCCTTTTTTATTTTGGGGGGGGTGCTTGGTTGATTGGTTGGTTTGGTGTTTATCTGAGATGTGGTCTCCTATAGCCCAGGTTGTCTTTAAACTCAGTAAGTAGAAGTTGGCCTTGAACTCCTGATCTTACTGCCTCTGCCCAATGAATGCTGGGATTTACAGGTGTGTGTGTGCCATCATGCCCAGATTTGTACAGGTTCTTGGGTCTTGTGTCATTATATTTATTACATTTAGTTTGTTAAGAAGTCTCCCAGAACTGCCAAATAGCAACTACTGAATGGCTGGAAGAAGACACAATTTATTTCTAATGTTCAAAAGTTCAGGTCACCCAGCTCTTCTGGAATGTGACTGAGGATGGCTGAGACTGGCCTTCTCTATCTATTGCTGTTGCTGTGACAGAGGATGAGTACCACTGAGCCTAGCTTTGAACACAGCAAATTTTGAAGGGGAAAGTTTTATACCTCTATACGTAATTTTCCCCGAGATAAAAAGCTTATTTATTTTCCCTTTGGTGAGGATTTGTTGATGAGAGAGACCTTGTTCAGACTGCTTCTAGAAACATGTGAACTCCAGATGAATTTTTAAAACAATCTATTTTCTGTCATTTTTCCCTTCGGGCAGTAAGTGCAAGCTTCCATAGACTTTTTCTAAGCATAGTTTCAGGAGACATGTAAAATATCTTGCAGCAGATTACATTAGAGAGTGTGAAAATTTAGCTTCTAGGCTTTCTTGAATAATACCAATGGAACTTCATCTGGTAAAGACTTTTATTCAAATTCAGAGATTTTTTTTTTTTTTTTTTTTTTGTTATTCCCAGACATCTGCCTCCCCCTCAATTCTTATTTGTGTATGTTTATTACAAGTTCACAAAGGTTTGTATATGTGCAGGTGTATTGTGAATGTGGAGACCAAAAGTCAATTGTAGGTGTCTTCCTGAGTCACTTTCTATCTTATATCTCAAGGAACCCAACACTTCCAGATTTGGCTAGATGGCTAGCCAGTGAGCTCTGGGGACCAGTCTGTCCCTCCCCTGTCAATGGTTTTATGAGGGTGTTATAAACCTAAACTCAGGTCCTCATTTTTTTTTTTTTTTAGACAAGGTCTCCCTATGTAGCCCTGGTCATCCTGGAACTCACTCTGTAGATCAAACTGGCCTTGAACTCAGAGATCTGCCTGCCTCTGCCTCTGCCTCTGCCTCTTGAGTGATGGGATTTAAGGTGTGAGTCACCACACCCAGCCTAGGACATCATTCTTATACAGCTAGCACTTTACCAATTGAGTAATCCCCCACCTTAATTTTTAAGAGGTTTTAGTCCAGGCTTGAAAGCAAGTACACATCTGTGATTTCAGTATTTATAAAGCTAAGAGAGGAGTATAATGGATTTGGTGCCAGCCTGAACTACATAACCAAGACCTTGTCTCCATAAACAATTTGGCAAGAGGTTTTTAAGAAAAATCATTTTATAGAAGATAATTTTATTTTTTAATTAATATTTATTTAAATTTTTTAAAAAATCTAATTTTACATACCAATCCCAGTTCACTCTCTCTCCTATCCTCCCATTCCTCCCCCCATCTCCCCATCCCACCCACCCCATCCACTCCTAGGGAGGGTGATGCCTCCCATGGGGATCATCAAAGTCTGTCTCATCATTTGGGGCAGGATCTAGCACCCTCCTACCTCCCCAACCCCCCCACCCCCACCCCCGTGTACCTAGGCTGAGAGATTATCCCTTCATAGGGAGTAGGTTTCCGAAGCCCATTCATGCACTAGGGATAAATACTAGTTCCACTGCCAATGGCCCCATAGACTGCCCAAGGCCCCCAACTGCCCAACTGACACCCATGTTCAGGGGGCCTGGTTCAGCAGAAGACAATTTTAAATCCAGAGTTATTCTCATTTTCTTTGACAGCTGAAATGCTTATAGCACCAAGAAAAGTGCTTATTTACTTGTTGTGACCTTATCTATGCTACTACACCTTGCTTTAACAAATGTTAATGTTCTGACATATTCTTCTGGCATTGTTCAGTCATCAGTGCAATTAAAACACTCCTGCTCTGCTAATTTGTCTCCTCCCCTTCATGGAGAGCTTCACCTTCTCCTTATGTCTTATGTGTGCTTTTCTCATGCCTGCTTTTGTATATTTACCAGTTACATAACTATATTCATAGCTCTATACACTAGCTTTGTGGGGGTTGTTTGTTTGCTTGGATTAGTTTGTAAAGATTTATTATCTTTAATTATGTAGGGAGGATGGTATGTGTACACTGAATACAGTGCCTGTGGAAACTAGAAAAAAAGGCATCGGATCCTCTGGAGCCAGAGTTACAGGTGGTTGTGAGTTGCCCAGCATGGGTATAAATAAGGAATTGAACTTGGTACCCCTGGAAGAGCTGTACGCACTCTTAAATGTTGAGCTATCTCTCTAGCTCCTTACTTGTGTATTTTCTAAGTATGTAAATAATATAATAAAAATTGTTGCAGATACTTCTTTTTGCTGCCAAGAGTTTTCCATATTGCTACACGAATATCTCATTCTTTATTATTGTAAAACTTCTGCTGTGTCAATCAACCATTTTGTTCATTTTTTCAAAGAATATCTAGTTCATTTTTTACCTTTTGACTATTACAAATATAGTCATGTGATAATGAATATAGATAATGACTATCTGAGGGTATGTCTTTTTTCACATTACAAGAGTTTTTTCTAATTACATGCTTGGTGGTTGTAGTTCTATTTTGAGCAGTAGATAACATAAGGATTTCTTAGCTTCCTTACAAGCACTTGAACTCAGAATTAAAAAAGAAAAAAAGATAAGGAATGTCAACTACAAAACACATGGCCTATCTGCTCCAAAAATGAAAGACCAAAGAAAGCCAGGCATTATGGTGTGTGCCTATAACCTTAACGCCCAGGAGGCAGAGGCAAGAAGATTGCCATAGGGGCTGGTGAGGTGCTCATTAGCACATATACTCTTGCAGAGGACTTGAGTTCACTTCCCAGCACTCATGCAAGGCGGCTCATAACCACCTAGAATTCCAGATCCTGGGATTCTGGGTCCCTCTTCTGGCTACTCACAGGCAAATCGCAACCCACCCCCAGAAACTCTCTCTCTCTCTCACACACACACACACACACACACACACACACACACACACACACACACAATTAAAAATAAAAGTTTATTTTTTCCTTAAGATTTCATGAATGTGAGAAAAACCCAGGCTAGAGTGACACTGTGTTGGGGTCAACACTGGGTTGGAGAAATGGCTCACTAGGTAAAGTACTTGCCACACAATCATGAAAACTTGAGTTGGAATCCCTAGAACTTGTATAAAACTGAATACCGTCATGCTTGCATATCTGTAATCCCAGTGCTCCTCCTGTGAGATGGGTAGGGGACAGGAGAGCCCCCAGAAACTCAGGCTAGCTGCCATGGTGTGTGCACTGGCAAACAAAAACCCCTCACCTGAGGTAGAAGACAAGGACCACACTCTGGCTTCCATACTCATGCTGTTACCTGTGCATGCAGCCCCCTTCACACAGACATGCACACATCACACACATACACAGATTAACTAGTTTATTGGTTAGTAAACAAATAAATAATGCAAGGTGTTTAAAAAGAACATTGGGTCTATATTAATTTAAGTCTAGGTTCTGCATATGAGAGAAATATTTCTCTTACTATAATGATCTCCAGTTCTGTTCTTTTTTTCCTACAAATATTATGATTTCATTCTTTTTTTTTAGAACAGAACAAACTTCCACCTGTATATTTTCTTTATCCATCCATCTATTGATGGACATTAGGCAGGTTTCATTCCCTGTCAATAGCGAAGAGTGCAGCAATAAATTAGAATGTTCGGGAATCTCTCTGCTGTGTTGAAGTAGGGCCCTGACATACATACATACTCAAGAGAAGCAGAGCTGGATCATATGGTAGTTCTCGGTTAGTTTCTCCAGGACCTTCCACCCTGATTTCCACAGTGAGATTAGATGTTTGTCAGTCAGAGCACAGGGTAGTTCATACTTGTTCCTGCCTGTGTCTTAATGGCCTCCAGCAAGCCTGATGTCCATAGGACTGCAGTTAGCAGAGATCAGGTCACTCAGCTCCTTTTCTCAGAGACAGAAGGCTTCAGAGGCAGCATTCCTTCCCTTTCACACAGAACAATTAGAGGATAAAGGAGTTATAGGACCCAGGAGCCCTTGTTTCTCAGGAGGCCTTTTCCTTGTGAGTCTGTAGAGGGTAGGAGGCAAATTCCATTTTGGTCTGAATCACTGCCCCGAGGGAGTGGTGTGGATCAGATGGTGGTGAAAACTTGTCCTTAGATGTAAGGTAACTGGTGTTCTCTCTAACAAGTTTGGAACTTATTATTAATCCTAGGACAATAGGGGAAAATATCTCATTTGACTTGAAAGTGCATCTCATGGATATCTTTTAGAGCAGTGGTTCTCAACCTTCCTTGTGCTGCAACCTTCAATACAGTTCCCCACATTGTGCTAACCCCAACCATAGAATTACTCTCTGCTACTTCAATAACTGCAATTTTGCTACTGTTATGAATCATAATGTGAATATCCGATATGCAACCCACAAGTTGAGAACCACTGTTTTAGAGCACCAAGAATGCTTCCCTAAAAGTTTTAATTCATACATTTATGTCTTCAATCCACTTGCCGCATTTGTAAAATACTGTGTGAGGCAAGGATCAACTTGTTGGCTTTCCTATAGGATAGTCCATGACTCAGCATCACTTGTTAATAATATTCCCCAACTCTTTTAAAAAATAGTTGTTAGGTACCTTGTTAGCGCAATAGGGGGCGTGTCAGTCTCATAAAATAGTCATTGCTTAATTTATTACTATCATTATTAGTCATCATTTTATTTTATGTGAGTGGGTATTTTGCCTTCATTTATGTCTGTGTACCATATATATGCCTGATACCTATAGAGTTCAGAAAAGACATCAATGCCCTAGAACTGGTGTTACAAATGGTTGTGAGCCACACGGTGGGTACTGGAAACTGCACTTGGTCCTCTGCAAGAGCAGCCAGTGCTCTTGATGACTGAGCCGTCTCTCCACCATTATTTATTTATTTAGAAAGAGAGAGAGTGCATGTGTGTATGCTACAGTACAAAACTAGCTCTCAGTAAATGGTAAATGATTCAGTGAGCTTTAGATCTGTCTTTCCTAGTCTGGTTTCCTTTGAATGGAGCGCTGGGTGGATCCAGAACTTTCTCAGAGGCTCTGATGAATGGACAAAGGGAACACTAGTTCTGTGTCCTTGCCTGGGGCCACAGTTGGCAAGGCTGCAGCTGGGGCTAGGGCCACGGTCTTGAAGGAGTTAAGGTTTCAGCTCCTGGAAACCCAACCTTTCCCTCTGAAGGCCTGTGCTCAACAGTCTTGAGGCAGCTGTGTCTGAGATATCCTACATTCTCTTTGACAACATTGTTTGACTTAGTTTTCTGCTCACCTTGGCCCATTCTCCTCTTATAAATAGCATATAGGATGATGTACTTCTTAATAAATTTGCTTGACATTAACCCTCAGATCATACAAGGCATCCTGGTCCCAGATCTGCCTTCTGTGCTTTCTCATCCCCAGTCCTCCCCACTTGCAGTTTGGGGTGCTGATTCCTGCAGGTTTGGGTTGTAGTACGACTGGGAACATGGGCCTTTTAATACCATGTGACCCCTGTTGTCTCCTAGCTGTCGTTTTTCTCTGACACTGGCAGATTGCCCTAAATCTCCACCCCCTTTTATTCACCTTAGTATCTCACACTTCACTTAGCTTCAAATGTTTTACTGCCTTAAAACTTGTTTTCTCCATTCTCACAATTCTTTCACTCCTTTCCTGAATTATCTTTTAAGTGTGATATATGTATGCACAAGAATACTACAGCACATACTGAATTATGAAGCAACTTAGTGAATGTGCAAAGCCACACCCAGCCTAGTAACAGCAGTATTGGTTTGTTGCCCTTAGTTGTCACTTCCCTTGTCTTACTTACATCTCTGCCAACATCTAAGAGGCAATTGTTCTCCTGAAGTGTGGGTTCCTACCCTCTTGGTTTTCTTTTCAAATGTAGGTTCATGCCATGTAGGAATATTCCAGGAATATATATAACCTAGACTTACCAGGTCCTGAGCTCTATAACACAGCTTTTTTTTTTTTTTTCATTCATCATCATGTTTCTTTTCCTGTTTGCTTGGTTTTGTTTTGAGACATGGTCTTGCTATGTAGACCAGGCTGTCCTCAAAGTCCCAAATGTGCCCAAATACTGGAATGAAAGGCAGGTGCCACCATGCCCAACTTCAGCATCGGGCTTCTAAGATTCACCCCGTGTGTGTGGCTGTGGCTCATTAATTAGATGAAGGAACACAGGAAGATCACACTCTATGAGACTCGATTTTCCTTGCTTCCTGATGCTTGTCTGGATTGTTTGCTTCTTGCTGCTTAGGATAACATTGCTTCTAACTCTGTTGTCATGTCTCTTGGCCACGTGTGCAGTGAACTTTCTGCCAGTGTTGGACTCTAGAAAATAACACCAAATTGTTTCCAAAGTGTCTTGTCCATTTGCTCTCAAGCCAGGACAATTTAACAATTGTCATTGATTCATAGCTTCTCCAGCCCTTGTCATTATCATATGTATGTCTTGTTCATTTTCTTTATGAAATGTCAACCTGCATCTCCTCTTTGTTATAATATGTGTGTCCTTAGAATAGACTGTAAGGGTGTTCTGTAAGTTTGTTACCAATTATGATTCCGTTTCTGTGAAATATCTAGGTGTCTTTTTCCCCGTTGAAAAATACTGATTATTTGAAATTTTCTTTGTTAAAGTTATTGTATTTGATTCTAAATTTCTTCTCAACTATAGAAATTACTAATATTTTCACCCAATTTGTGACCTCCTTTTCTGTTTTTTTAGTAGTATCTGTATAAGTAGAAGTTCCTAAATCACAATGAAGTTCAATTTACCATTGTTTCTATTGTAAATAGAATTTTTATCTCATTTTTTAAAAAAATATAATCTGTGCCTGGCAGTAGTGGTGTACACCTTCAATCCCAGCACTTGGGAGGCAAAGGCAGAAGCAGGTGGATCTTTGCCAGTTCGAGGCCTGCCTGGTCTAAAGAGTGAGTTCCAGGAAAGCCAGGACTACACAGAGAAACCCTGTCTCAAAAAAAATAAAACCAAAACCAAAGAAATATAATCTGAAATAATGATTTTTTTCCTAAAAGATTAAAAGGCTTTATTTTTCACATGTACAGTCAACTGGAATTCATTTTTATATATGGTATTAATTAATTTTTTCTCATGAATAAACAATTATCATCTAAGAACATTTTTAAGAATATTTATTTTGGCTTAGAGAAATAGTCACAAAATGTGTTGCTATGATGACAAACATGTAATGCAACAAAATATGTGAAATCCAGAAAACACTAAATGTAACAATAACTATAAATATATTCACACACACATAAAATCTAACACAAAGATACTAGAATAACCCGCTCCCAAATAACAACAGTAATTATGTTTGGATGGTGGTTATCGGTGATTTTGTTTATTTCTGTTGTTGTTCTATTTTCCAAATGCTCTGCCTTGACCCTATATTAACTTATTTTTTCAAATAGAGATAAATAACATTGTGTATATGGTGATAACAGAGTTCAAAGCACTTTAGAGAGAAACTATCCATTGAAAGATAACCGTTAATATCTTCCAACCCAACTTTTACAAAAGCTCTTTCACTGCAAGATTAAAAAAGAAAAGAGCATGTGGGCTATGTAGTAAGTTCCAGCAGAAAGTGAAAGAGCTAAATTCTGCACCTTGGACAATTCTTGAGAATGGTCATATAAAGCCCAGTCCCGTGTTGTTTGCTCTACAGGCATGTAAGGCTCTGCAGAGTAGACTGAATGTTCTTATGTGTATCATTACTGATTCAATTATTTCTTTTCGCCTAACAGCAGATAATGAAAAGACTCATAAAACGGTATGTTTTGAAAGCACAAGTCGACAAAGAAAACGATGAAGTGAATGAAGGTAAGCATCTCCAGTTGAGAAACACCTTTCTTCATAGCTAATTTAAGGAACATGGGAGCTAAGGCAGGGTTATTGCTGCAAGTTCAAGGCTGCCTTGGGTTACATAGTGAGTACTAGGTCAATCAGAATGGCATAGCAAAACACTGTCAAGAAAAGGTTTTTAAGCCCCAAACCATAAATAAATAAAGATTGAAGGCTAGCACCACAGCACAGGACTAGAATCAGAAAGAAATAAACCTGGAGCTGGAGAGGTAAGAGCAAGTGCTAGTCTTATAGAGGACCTGAGTTTGATTCCCATCATCCATGCTGGGGAAGCTCACAACTACCTGTAATTCCAGCTCCAGGGACTTTGCAATGCCTCTGACCTCTGCAGACACCTGTACTCATTTGCAGACACCTACACAAACACACACATACACACACACACATGTACACACACACACACACACACACACACACAGAGATACATAATTAAAAATAAATGGAAGCTTCTTTCCAACCCAGATAAATTGCCACTAGATCTGTGTGTCCTGATAAGAGAACGGCTAACTTAGCAAATGGTATTGATGAATGGGCTTTGAAACCATTTCCTGGTGAACATAATGAGTCCCTTTTAAATCTGAGTCAAACCAGTGGGATATGTTAATAGGAAAAAAAACTATTAATATATAATGAAGGACCGGGAAAAATATCCTATTATGCTGGCCTATAAATAGGCTCAAGAAGGTGATATTGGAATGGACAATGTAGAAAAAGAAATCTTATCAGTTGTTCTATAGCCTCTTTCAGAATACAGAGCTAGCTAATGTACATGGAAAGTCATGTGACTGTAATAGTGCCAAAAATGATCAGCATTTGAACCCTTGCCCCAAAAGGGAAATTGGTAAAGATCAAGTTTGAAGGAAGTTCTTAATAAGAAAGTTGACTAATAGCACATAAGCATATTTGATGAGGCAATTCTTTTTTTTATCTGGGAGGCTAAAGTCCAAGGCTGAATCCTATATTCAGTGGATTCAGAAGCAAAGAAAGAGGGACTAGAGATGAAGGAGCTCACTGTGGGAGAACCTTCACTCAGCACACGAGACTTATTTCAAACCAGACCACATTATTCCTCTATTTTCCCATATGCCACAGGAAGTACTTTTTGATTTTTTTTTGTGCCACAAAATGAATTCACAAATGGCTGATATATACTCTTGAATAAGAGTTATTAAGACTTTCTTAAAATGAAAAGATTTTCATGGTATCTTTAGTTTTGTTTTTTGTTGTTGTTTTGTGATGTTAAGAATTGAATCCATGACTCCATACATGCTATGTTATGCACATGCTCTACTACTGAATTATAGTTCATTTGACATTTTATATAATAAAAAAAACATACATACTGGAGCATGTAACACATGCCTGTCATGCCAGAAGTCAGGTGGTGGAAGCAACAGTGTCAGGAGTTCAAGGCCAGCTTTAGCTACACAGTGAGGTGGAGGCTTGGGTTACATGGGGCTCTGTCTCCATAATTATAATCATTAATCATACAAATTAAACTTAAAAAGCATCATGAAACTGTCCTGATAAACAACTACCCTACATTGTATCCAATGGATATTTATAATCACTATTTGTCACTTAAAAATAAAGATTATTAATAAAGGGAAATATCCTCAGAGATATCTTTTCATATTAGTCTATTATTTAAAAAAAAAAAAGATGAAATCTGAGTTTCATGGGTTATCAGGATGGATTCTTAGGATCTCTGTCTCTAAATTTACTTTCAATGCCAATGATTTCTCTACATCACAGTTAAGTGACTCCCCAGAACAGTCCTGTTTTCCATTGCAATCCATGTATGCTCAGAGTACTGCCCCACTGAATTTTTGGAGCAGCTGGGCTTTAACCTCTCAGCACTGTCTCTCCTGGAGAGACAGGAGTTTGCATGCTGCAGGGGACATCTCCACTGGCTTCCTCTGCTCCTGACAACCTGCCTCTGCACCAGGCAGACCCAGCCCAATGTTCTTACCACTATCTAATGAGCAGCTCCCTTTGTATCTTTCCTTTCTCTTCACCAAGTTTGACATAAATTCACTTCTATGTATTTGCACATTAATGCAATTTATTTTTAGTTGAGCAATGGAAGCTGACAGATGTTTGTGTGTCAACCATCTGCCAAAAGGGAACAAAAGGACTCCTTGTGTCTAGCAAGGGAACAGCATGATTGTTTGGGGGGGAGGGGTTGTTTGTTTGTTTTTTGGTTTTGGAGATAGGGTCTCCTATCTTGCTTTGTACATCAGGCTGGTCTCAAACTCACAGACATCTACCTACCTCTGCCTCCCAACTGTTAAGATTGAAGGCATGCATCATCATGCACTCCAAAAGTGTGCTTTTACTTTAATCCTATGAAAACACATCTTAATCATTTGCTTTAACATTATGAGTAATGTTGTAGTTGGCTAACCCTGTACCTTAAAGAAAGGCTGGGCCATAACCCAGTGGCAGGTGTACTTGCCTGACTTACACAGGATTTGATCTTAAACAACAAAAGGCACTTCTTGAAACTGAGTTTTACTATTACAGACACAAAATACTTTAGAGCTCCTTTAAAGGTCATTATGCCTTTAAAGGCTGGATTTTCCCTCCCTCCCTCCCTCCCTCCCTCTCTCCTTCCCTCCTTTCTTCCCTTCCTCCCTCCCTCCCTTTTTGTTTTGTTTTTTTGCTTTTCAAGACAGGGTTTCTCTGTATAGCCCTGACTGTCCTGGAACTCACTTTGTAGACCAAACTGGCCTTGAACTCACAGAGATCCTATTGCCTCTGCCTGCCTGCGTGGTGGGATTAAAGGCCTGTGCCATCACCATCCTGCTAAGGTTGGCTTTTCTTAAACAACTTAAAGAATAATTTGAAATATCTACCTTGGAGACTCTGTGAAGCAAATGTATTCAGGTTGAGTAAATTTCACTTGGTGTTTTTTTGTCTAAATATGAAGAGCAAATCACCATTTACACATTTTTTTTTAATACAAATACTCTAGGTGAACTGAAAGAAATCAAGCAGGATATCTCCAGCCTTCGTTATGAACTTTTGGAAGACAAGAGCCAAGCAACGGAAGAATTAGCTCTCTTGATTCATAAACTCAGTGAGAAACTGAACCCCAGTGTGCTGAGATGTGAATGATGTGAATGAGGCAGCAACCCGCAGTCAAGCTCTGACTATAGCACAAATGTGGGCAATAATACTCCTAAGTATGAAATACTTGAAAATCTATGGTGTAAAGTTCTAGTGTTAACTGCGTTTATCATACAAAACTTTAAAATTAAGCTAGGTGGTAATGATTTCCATTACATGAAACTGATTACAGCAATTGACCTCACCACTGCAAGCAGTGACATGCTATTGTATTTAGAAGCCCAGTGTTAAGGTCACTGACATGTTTGTCATTTTTTTCTTTATATTGCCCGTTGGCCTCTAAGAGACTATAAGCTCCTTGGGGGACAGGGACCACATCAATCTCATCTTTATGTCTCCAGCATTTAGTGCAGTGCCTGGTACATAGTAGGTGCTTGGTAAATGTTGAAACCAACTGGCCTGAACAGCCAATAGCATCCAAAAACAGATAAAAGACCGTTGTGATGTAGCATACCCTCTCATCCAAATGCTGAAGCAATTTTTTAAAAAAATAGAAACTGAGGAAGTTTTACACTGAGCTACGACTTATTGAGATTTTTCTTAGACTTTTAGGCATCACTGACAATCCTAAGACCTTTGAAACTCAAGTGAAGAACTTAACAGTGAAATGAACTGATTGGAAATACAGTTATTCTACATATTTAAGTTTCATAGTGTTGTTCAAAAACAATCATTAAAGATTTTTCTAAAATAGATGCTTGTGTCCATTCTCTTTGTATTTGTGGTTTGATGATGTGAACTTAGTCAATAAAGAAGTGTTTTGTTTTATTTTTTATGTTAGGGGTTATTGTAGGCTTTATTTTTATTTTATTTATTTATTTATTTGTAATCTTCTAGTGTGTATCTCTGATATTTTATTGCTAAATAAGATCAACAGCTGACTCCTTATCTTGCCTCTGCTCCTTTCTGGGTTTTGAATCCATGGGGAGCATCTTAATCACTATTCTATTGCTATGAAAAGATATGATCAAGGCAACACATAAAAGAAACCATTTAATTAGGTGGTTGCTTATAGTGCCAAAGGTTTAGTCCATTATCATCATGGAGGGCAGTACACTGGCAGACATGGTGCTGGAGAAGGAGCTCAGAGTTCAACATCCTGATCCACAAGCAGCATGGAGGGACCCCGAGCCTGGCATGATCAACATGACTTTCTAGTCTTAAAAACAAACAAACAATGATATCATTGCTTTCACACAGAAAGACTTACTAGACATGAAGATAAAAATGAACACCAACTGCAGCTTCCTATAACTCATAGATTAACTAATTTCTACCTTAGGGGAGTTAAGAAAAAATATATATATATATATATATATGTGTGTGTGTGTGTGTGTGTGTGTGTGTGTATACTGCTGTAGAATTATTTCATCAGTTTCAGTTCAAATTTTATGAAATTCATGCAATGCCTCTGAACAGAATAAAATAGTGATTTTTTTTCATTGTGACATGTTGTTATGGTATCTAAACCAGGATCAGACACTGAAATGCCAGTCTCCTTGAAAGTCTGAGAGAGAAATGGCCTGACTAAAAGCTGGGGAGCCTTTCTATAGTCAGGCTCTGACCTTTGGTTACAAAAGCATAATATTTGTTACTTTAGTTAGCTATTTTCATGATCATAGGAAAAAGTATATGTAATTTTTATAGTTAGCCAGTTCTTGGAACATAACCATAAAACAATGAAAACAATTTACAGTGTGTAAATCACAAGATTATAGAGGAAGAACCAGTCAGAAACAAACAAACAAAACAAGTTGGCCGTTAGCTTGGGACATGATTAGAGAAAAACACCATAGGGAACAATATAGAAATAAATTCTAACATTATGTTTAGAAAAGGGAGAAAACAATGCAGTCTGCTGACCCTTCACAATGCTACGATGGGTGCATTGAAACAGTGATGACAAGGACCACACCCGATTCCTCTCTCTTTTTCACATTATGGTCTAAGGTTCCAAATGTTGAAATGTTTGTTTGTAACTAGGGAACGGAACACATAGTTAATAATTTCCTAATAGAGGTTAGAAAAAGGCTGAAAACAGCAGAAGAGTCTCAGAATCCAGAATTGCAGGAGTACGTAGGTAAAGCCCATGGCTTCCCTACCATTTATGTATTTTCATTTTTTTTTTCTTTTCTTTTTGGCCATGCCTCCCTTGCAGCTAGAGAGCTCTTGAGATACAATTTCTATCCATTTACCTCACTTGTATAAAACTGGCATCCTGTTGTTTTGTATTTACCTCACTTACGGTTATGGCTTAGGTTAGCAATGGGTTTGATCATAGCATTGTCGTGTCTGTGTCATTATACTTTGTTCTCTTGCTCACTGCAGCCCACCATGGTTCCTGCTCCCTTCTGATAGCTTCCTTTCTTCTCCCAGCACATTATCTTGTGTTTCATTTTTTTTTTCCTTCTTCGTAGTTTCGAGTTACTAGTAGAGAAGGGAGGTAATGACAGGCTCGGTGGGCACTGCTTTTACCCTGCCCCATCCCCTGTACTGGGATGCACACCCAACTCCCTGATACTCCTGAGCAGTTCCCAGCGAGTCTCTGCCTTCTACCAAAAGGAAGTAGCTTCTCCTATGGTTAGTAACTGCCTGGTTGTGGGTACAAAAGGCTGCCCTCCCCCAAGGTAAGGCTAAACTTTTGGCACAATCCTTGACCTAGGAGAGCTTCCAAAGGGATGAAGAGAAGCCAGACTCAAAGTTGAAAGGGTTTTATGGCAAAAGCCTATCTTGACAATTAGGGCCAAAGAATGACATGAAAATCACACCGTGCAACAGACCTCACACAAGGGATATATTAGGCAGGAGTGCAGGATGCAAAAGGTTGCCTCTGAGCAGGAATTGTGTGTGTTGGGAGGGGAGGGCAAAATAAGGGAGAGACCATGTCCTGATGGCAGGCTTCACAGTGGGTATGGAGCATGTGCAAAGGGAAAATGTGCAAATGTTGGAACGGAAACATGTTGCATGAGTGGTGATGGGGGCCACTGAGTCACTGAATGCAGGAGGAACCTAGTTCCGGAATTGTTCTTAGTTGACTAACAAAACTTGATAGATGTGTTTAACTTTTACCCTGCCTTTTCTTACTCCTTTTTACTTGGGAGATTCCCACACGGAATCGCTGATCCCCAAGTCTTAACTAAGTTTTGCTTCTGGAAATACACCCTAAGGCATAGGTCACTGTGAGGGTTAGATAAAGGATTACTGTCAGGAGTAATTATTTCTTTGGGGCTTAAAGAGGGCTGTGAGTCAGCCATCCTTAGCCCCACCATCTGTTTTAGAGGCAGAGAACTCCAGGAAGGAGCGTTCAGCAATGTGCTGGCACAGTTCAGAGAGGAAAAGCTAACAAGACCAAAATCACCCTGTCCGCAAAATGACATTTAGACGCTCTCAGTCAAAGGATTGTCAGACTCAGGACTTCTGTTCTGTTATGTCTTGCTTTTTTACTTTTATTTTGTTCTTTTTTTTTCTTTCTTAGTCAAAAACAAGATAAAAAATAATACTCAAGTCATGGTTTTAATAGTATATTTAACAAATTTGGTACATGGAAAGGGTCACACAAATTTTTCTGGGTCCAAAACTAAAGAAAGTCATAAATCAAGGCATTTGGGGAATCAGGAATGCAGTCTCCAGATACTTTCTGATAGCATCCTTAAGTTTGGGTGGTGGGAGATAATGCTATTATGTTATGCATTTAAAAGTATTTTAGCCGGTAGTTGAAAGGAAATTAAATCAAACACAGGTGTGGGAACAAATAGCTATAAGAGTACTAAAAATCATACCAGGTAATTTTGGCTATAGACCTGTAATTCTCCACAATTGAAAAGTTCTAATCAGTTGTCCTTGGCTTGCTCTCTCTCTCTCTCTCTCTCTCTCTCTCTCTCTCTCTCTCTCTCTCTCTCTCTCTAAGAAACTCAGTCCACAATATATTCTTGACATTAAGTCTTTATCAGATCAATAATTTACAAACATCCGCTGTTCTGTAAATTGTCTCTTTACTCTTTTGTTTGCTTCCTTTTTGCCGGAAGTGTCTTGGCCCTATACAATCCTGTTTGTCTCTTTATTGCATTTGTTTCCTGGGCTTTTTGGATTTTGTCCAAAAATAATCATCATCTGTATCAAAGTCCTGATGTATTTCCCTTATCTTCCCCCACTCTATCCCACCCCACCCATCCCCCACCCCCACCCCTGGTAGACTTTTGTTTGTTGTTTTTGAGATGGGATTTCTCTGTATATACTTGACTGTCTTGGAACTCATTGTGTAGACTAAACCGACCTTGAACTCACAGGTTTGCCTGCTTCTGCCTCAGAGTGCTGGGATAGAGGTGGAGGTCACCATGACCAGCCTCTCACTGTGGTTTTGTAGCTTCAGGTATTATCTTCATATCTGTTTTCTGTTGGTTTTTGTGTAGAGTTGGAGATAAGAATCAGGTTTCATTCCTGTTTTCCCAGCACCATCTGCAAAGAGTTTCTATTTTCTCTAGTGCTGTTTTGAACACTTTTATTGATGATCAATTGGCTGTAGATGTTTTGAATTATTTCTAAACTTTTTATTCTGTTCCTTTTGTCTATTTATTCTGTTCCTTTTGTCTATTTGTAGGATCCAGGTCATTACCATGATATAGCACTGTGTGTATCTTGAGATTTGGCATTGTAATTCCTCTAGCCGTATCCTTTTTTGGTATTTGGGTCTTTTTTATTTCCATATATATTTTGTGATTTTTTTTCTAGTTCTTTGATATTTTGGTGAGATTGTGTTGTATCTATGTGTCACTATGAGTAGCATGGTTATCTTCACAGTATTAATTCTTCCAATTCAAGAATATGGGGTGGTTTCTTGTATGTCTTTCAATTCTTTCATTAGTGTTACTCATATGCTTTCTAAATGTTTGTTTCTTGAGACAGTGTCTCACTATATAACCCTGGCTGTCCTGGAACTTATTGTGTAGTAGACGAGGCTGGCCTGAAATTGGAAGACATCCCACCTGCCTCTGCCTCCTTAGAGATGGGATTAAAGTCGAGTGCCACACCTGCATCTCCTTAATAAAGTTTATCCCTAAGCAGTTTACAGTCTTGTGCCATCACACCCAACTTATATAGTGTTAGCAATCAAACCTAGAGCCTTCTGAATACTAGGCGAGCACTCTACCAACTGAGTCACGTACCCAGACCCCATAAGCAATTTATTTACTTATTTTATAACTATGGTGATGGGATTGCCTTCATCATTTCTCAGGAAGTTCGTTATTAATGCACAAAAACAAAGATTTTGTATGTTAATTTTGTATATCTCAATTTCATTGACTAAATTTATTTCACTCTTAGTGAGGTCTTTCTATGACTAGATCATATTATCTCAAAGAGAGACAATTTATCCTCTTTTCCCATTTGTATACTTTTATTTCTTTCTCTTCCTGGTTGTTCTACAGTCCAGTACTATACTAAGAGTGGCAAAAGGGAATGCTCATCCAGATATTAGGGGAAATGCTTCCAGACACCCCCCCTTCATTTTGACATTGGTATATAACACAAGTCCACAACAAGAGTGTTTGTCACAAAAGAATGCTGAAATTTCACTTTTTATTTTTAAGACAGATTTTCATCATGTTGCCTGGGGCTTTTAATCTGTGATCCCTTCCCCAGACCTATGAGGAGCTAGAATTACAGGTGTGCGTTATCACACGGAATGACTGTGGCTGGAGTGCTGCTGGAGTCATTGCTAGGTTTGGAGGGGTTATTTATTTTTGAGATTTTTACATCTCTGTTTTGTTAGTGATTGATTTCTACCTAGAGTTTTCATTTGGTTTGCTTTTTTGATTAATGTGTTAGCAAGAAGCTTTGCTTGTCTCTGTTCTTTTGTTTCTAAAACCCTTTTTTAAGCTTTTGTTAAATTTGAAGTGGAAGTTCTTATTAGCCACGTTGCAGCGCCATATTGATGTGAGTAGTTTTTCCTGCAGCTGGACCCACCCTGGCGCCAGCCCCAATTAACATACAGAGACTCTGTATTTGATATAAGGCTCTTGGCCAGTTACTTGTTTCTTATCACCTAGCTCTGTCTTAATTATTAACCCATTTCTATTAATCTAAGTATTTCCATGTGGTCTCATCTTACCGGGGAGTGGGGCCGGTGTCTCATCTCCCCAGTCTCTCCATGATGACTCCTTCTTACTCCTTCCTCGAATCCTCCTTGTCTCCTAGTCCCACCTATCTTCTCCTTCTTTTGTTTCTATTTTCAAGTTTTAGAAAAAGTAGATTTGTTTTTGCTCAGAATT
Organism: Phodopus roborovskii; assembly: GCF_943737965.1. NCBI lineage: Eukaryota > Metazoa > Chordata > Mammalia > Rodentia > Cricetidae > Phodopus > Phodopus roborovskii. Next base: position 2,161,652 of record NW_026126433.1, read on the forward strand.
CTGGTACATACCAGTTGGAAAGGAAGGGTTACACCTGATGAAGGTCTTTTTGTTAGCAGAGACTCAGGGTAACACAAGACAATACACACAAGAGGCTGTGTGTGTGTGTGTGTGTGTGTGTGTGTGTGTGTGTAGGTATGTGTGTGGGGGTATGTGTGTAGGTGTGTGTATGTGTGTAGGTATGTGTGTGTATGTGTAGTGTGTGTGTCTTGGGTCATTGTCTGATTTGGGTGTAAGGAAATGCTGGCCTACAAGAGTTTGGAAAAGTCCCATCCTTTTCAATTTTAGGGAATTGTTTGGGAAGAACTGGTGTTTTTGTTTGAAGTCCCTCTCTCTTTAGGTGTTATTAGTTTTTCAGATTTTCTGTGTCATTACCATTCAGGTTCTATATTTACTCTATTGTTTCAAACTCATTTATTTAGTATTAATGTTATGTTTTGATTTGATTTGTTTGGCCCAGAGTCTTGTACTGTGGCCCTGCAGGTGGGTGGGGGAATGGATGAAAGGGAACTGGTAACATGGCCCAGCAGTTAAAAGCACTTGCTAACAAGCTCAGCAAAGTGAGTTCTAGTCCCAGACCCACAGGGCAGAAGGAAAGAACTGATTCCTGAAAGTGTCCTCTGATTTCGACGTGCAACACCCCCCCCCAACACACACACACAGAGACATACATATTAAATAAATACATGAATACAGTTTTGTTTTGCTGCTCTTGCACAGGACCCCAGGTTCGGTTGTCATCAAATACATCTCAGGGCCTGACATCCTTAGGAGGCAACAAGCAAGTGATGCACATAAATACATGCATGCAATACTCATATGCACACAAATAAAAACAAATCTTTAGGGAAAGTTTGTATAACAACGCCTAAAATGAAGAACCAGGAGTAGAACAAGGCACAAAATCTGTGCTTCTCAAGAGGTCCAGGCTGAGCTGAAGAATTTAGGTGGATTGCCCAGCAGGCTAGAGCTGGGAGGTGGAGAACGCACCCTGGTTGTCCTGGAAACCGGCTCGGGTCTAAGGACCGCCCCCTCCGCCCTGTTCTCTCCGAAGCTCGCAGTTCAGGAGCTGCTCACAGGGAGAGGGCGGGGCTTCACCGTGAGCCTCCCTTGGTCACGTGTGGAGCTGGCGTTGCCTGGCGCTGCTGCCTGACGCAGGCTCCGGGGTCTGCCGAGTGGCGGGCTCACGGAGAGAAGGCTTCCAGACTGAGCAGCAGATCCCGAGCTCTCTGTGCGGCCGCCATGGACCTGGTTTTAAGCCGGGCTGATTATCTCCAGGTAAACCGGTCGGCGGGCGCCCTCCTGGGTGGACGTGGGGCTGCTGTCTGCAGGCCTGGAGAAGCAGCAGTCGCTCCAGGCCCGGGTCCTAGGGGGTGTCCCAGCTGTCCCCAGTGGCCTCGATTGCCCTATCACTACGCCTGGAGCTGACCACACCAGCCGTATTCCAGGAAACCATCACAACCCTACTGAGCTTACTAGATCTTCATGAAAGTTTACCACTAGGTAGTCGGGGGCCCAGGAAAGGTTAAGTAATTTGCCCTGTACTTAAAAAATTATGTGGTTGCTATTTGAATCAAAGTGTGGGACTCCAGAGCCAATATCCGTTCAGTGCATGACTACTTCCCAGGAGGTTGGACCAGATACTTCACTTTTTATCTTATGGATGCTGATTGCTACATCCTGTTAATGTCGCTTGGTCTGGCCAATTAGTCACCATCTCCATGGGTTGGTAGGGCCTACAACCTCCTTGTTCGACTTTCCCCGAGCCATGGTTCAAAGCACTTGAAAATGTCAAGGTAAACAGATTGTTTAAAACTTTTAACACCATGCCTAAAAATTCAGAATACAGTCATATCTGTACTATAAGCAGTTCCATGACGGGTTGTTTTTAAGTTCTCTCCTGCTTCTGGTGACAGTTGCCTCTGATGAACAAGCCATGCACGCTGCTTTCACCCCCCCCCCCCACCTTTTGTAAAATAGTCACCATAGTTACACTGGATGGTTTGAACATCAGCGTCAATGTCACTTCAGCAAAAGCCCCCCATTTTCCATCACTCTTCATCAGTGATGTTACAGAATTATTTTTTACTTAATTATGATACATTTGGGGCTGTTTGCTGTATTCTGACTTTTTCTGACTTCATTGGTAAATGTTAACTAATAAGAATATTCATTTCAGTGAAAGAATTAAAAACTCATTATGATCCGGTCTTTTGTTCTTTTTAAATTTCCGATGTAATAACGTCAAAGTAGAGTGTGGCAGCAGACTCTCACCGGTTGGCTGGTCTGTTTGCTTAGGTGGGAGTGACCTCTCAGAAGACTATGAAGTTGCTTCCTGCCTCAAGACAAAGAGCTACACAAAAGGTGCAGTAGGCATTGACTTGTCCACCTTCTCCAGGCTGTACCGGGAGAGGCTCATCCTGCCATCCTTATTAGTAACTTAATGTGTAATAAGTGCTAATGTCAACATGAAAAATGAGCGTCTTTAACTTCAGTAGAAGATGAAATATGAATAAATCTTTGGAGATAGCCATGTTCTTGGACATTGATTTATTGCATTCAGTTAGTGAGTTGTGTAAGAAAACTTGATAAAAAACGTACATCTTGAGCTTCAGTTGTAGTTCCTGAGGGAAACTTGTGTAACCTATTAGAGACCCTGAAGTCAATCCCTAGAACTGCAAAACAAAACACTCCTTTTCCTGGTAATAATTCATTTTGTGTACCCGATGTATGTGTGTAAAAAGAAGTGCAAAATATAACAGAATTTTGATAATGTAATTCCTTGCAAGTTCCTATTCTGTTGTTTTGATTTTATTTATTTTTGAGACCAGTTTCCATGTAGCTGAGGCTGGCCTTGAACTCTCAATCTTTCTGCCTCATCATCAAAAGTTCAGGAATTATAGGCATGTGCAATCATGCCTGGTTTAAATTTTCTCTTATCGTTAGAGTTATTGTCTTTAATGTTGAACTTTGGATTAACTTGGCTTCTTATAGACATAAACCAATTATTTTTGTAGGATAGTAGGGTATTTTAATAGTTGCAAAGCAAATGTATTACTTTGACATATCAACATTTTCAAGATGAATGTAGAGAGGTTTCTTTTTTTCTTGATAAACATACTTAAATACATTACTTAACCTTTGGCTACTTTTTTGAATTGATTTGAATAAGGGTGGTCTCTCTAAGGTATTTAAATATGAGAAAAATCTGACCTTTTAAACAGAACTTCAAGAGAATCAACTGATTCCTGATTATTGTTTACTAGATTCTAGATATAAAAGCACGTCTCAAGAATTTTAATCATTTAAATTGTTGAGGATCTGAAAGAACTTATTTATGTAATATCAGTACTTATGCTATTAAATTTAAATCTAAGAAGTATTTAAAATAGCAAAAGAATCAAACTCATGTTTACACAAAAACTTATTTGTATTAAAAGTGTATTTTCAAAATAGAAGAATTTAGAAATAACAGTGAAATATTTTTGAAAATTCTGAAATGTGTGTCAAAAGCAAAGGTAGGTGGTTTCTTTTCTGCATTCAGTCTGTTATGGTGTTTTGTTTTGGTTGTAATAAATAGAGAAAAGCCTCACTAAATCAGCTTGCATGAATACATAGTTGAAAATAAAGGAAGACATTTTAAGTAGCTTTTTCAGATTACTCTAACTTTTGATGCTGTCTTTAAATTGATGAGGTTTCTTGGCTATCCCTGCAGTGTGTCATCTGAAGGCACTGTGAACTTTTCAGCATGACAGTAAGTGCACACTCTCAATCAATCTGTTACAGGCAGTTGTTGGAGATCAGGACGGGGTCGTAATGTGCTTCGGCATGAAGAAAGGAGAGGCGGTGGTGAGTGGAGCTATTTAAGGCAAGGTTTTTCCAAAAGACAGATGCTCTCCTTGCTGAACAATCCTAAGTTATAAGTTTCCTAAAATATAGAAATGGAAAAATAAATTGTAACATGATATATAATCATAGCTTTTATAGTCAAGGAAAATGTTTACAACAATAAGGTAACTTGTACGCAACTTTTTCCTCAATTTATTTTTGCAGCCAGTCTTCAAGACTTTACCAGGACAGAAGATTTCGAGGCTGGAACTAGGAGGAGTTCTCAACACACCCCAGGAGAAAATCTTCCTTGCTGCAGGGTCTGAAATCAGAGGCTTCACAAAGAGAGGAAAACAGTTTCTCTCCTTTGAGACAAACCTCACTGAAAGCATTAAAGCTATGTATGCTTCATTCTCTTTCAAGTTTATATATGCATCTATATATATAACACATTGGTTTGATATAAAACATCTTATTAAATTGGTATATGCTAGTAGGTTTTCTGGAAAATAAAACTGGCTACAGGTATTTCCCTAGTCAAAACCTTGAATCAATGCAAAGTTGATTGACTTTTGTAATGTATTTAACTGTATAGTATGTATTTGTGTGTAGACACTCACATTCACTTTTTGTTTGAGAGGCATTTCTAAAAATATGTTTTGTGTTTTTAATGGATACATAGTAATTGTGTGCATTTATAAATCACGGTGATAGTCAATGCATGTACATGATGTGTGGTGTCAGATCTGGGTAATTAGCATATGTGTCACCTCTGACATAATTTATTGCTGGGAACATCCTAAATCTTCTCTACTAATTATTTTTGAAGTGTGACGCTGTTGACTACATTCAGTTTCTACTGCCTGATTGGTTCAGTTATAATCATGATCAAGGTATATGTAAAAAGTTAAAAACCTCTCTAGATGTACAGATTCCTGTTCCTCAAGTGTCTTTGGTGGTTCTCGTTTGAGGTAGCAATATCACTTTAAAAGCCTGTCAGTATTTGAATATGGTGGCTCCGGTCTGTAGTCCCCACACTTGACAGTAGGATTGTTGTGAATCTGGGGTCAGTCTGAGCTGTATAATGAGTTTAAGATCAGTATGGACTACAGAGTGAGGCCTGGTCTTAAAAACCAAAAGACAAAATAAGGCAAAACGCTGGCCATTACAGTTGATGACCACTAAGTGTTGTGATTTCTAGAGAATTGGGTAGCACTGGTGAAAAATAAGTGACTTCCTGGCATGAGAAATTTCACAATTAAAAATTTAGATTTTTTTTTCCTATTAAGAGGTAGGGGAAGAGAGGGAGAGAAAGATGTATGTGTGGGCATGTGCTGTGGTTTATAGGTAGAGGTCAGAGGTCAGCTTTGTAGAACCAGTGTCCTATGTGAGACTAAGGAGAGTTCTAGGGAGAAATTCAGATCATCAGGGTTTCATGGCAAGCTCTTTACCTTCTGAGCCATTGTCAATCCTGAAATTTTAGTTTTTGAGCCATGGGGGCTAGAGAGGCCTCAATTCATCTAAACCAAATTCTCTCTCTCTCTCTCTCTCTCTCTCTCTCTCTCTCTCTCTCTCTCTCTCTCTCTCTCTCTCTCTGTTTTTTGAGACAGGGTTTTTCTGTGTAGTCTAGGTGTCTTGGCTGTCCTGGAACTCACTTTGTAGACCAGACTGGCCTCAAACTCAGAGATTCTCCTGCCTCTGCCTCCTGAGTGTTGGGATTAAAGGCATGCACCACCACCAACCAACTACTAACCTAGTCTCTTAGGCCTGCTAACCCAAGACCTCTTGGGAAGCCTAACGATAGATCCCTCACCTTTGGTAATCAGAGTAACAAAGAGTGCTTTTTATATTTCTTCCTTTGCCATGATGCAGCCAAGCTGAATGCGTAGCCAGAGACCTGGTTTGAAAGCCACTAGTTCACTCCATCTCTTTTTATAGTAGACAGACATTATGTGTCATTCTATGCAATGCTTTAGTGAAGTGAGACAAGAATTTAACAGCAACAATGAAAATAATTTCTAACAAATTATAATTTGTTTGAAATGCCCTTGTAGATGAATTTAAAACTTTGTGATTATTAGCTAAACTTTGTTAAAACAATTATAAATGAATTATCCTCAAGATAGCATTCTAACCATCGTTCATCATTTACTTTAAAGTCAATTCACTTGAGGTGTGCTTTCCTAGGCACATTAATGTGAGGCTAATACTGGAGCTGAAATTACCCATGCTGTAGTATTAGCCATCAGTCCTGTTAACATTCTGCTATTCACTTATAAAAGGGATAATAACATTCTACATAGTATGATATAGTGCTAATGTGCTAATTTGGGTGCATCAGTTAGGACAGTGCTTGGTGCATGGTACACATTTTAAAAGTTTCTCTTTTGATACTATTTCCTGTTCTTCATTTTTCTGAGCTTTTTAATGAGAAGCCTAACTTACAGTGTTATGTCAAAATGACTAGAAGTTAAAGCTGCATGGTTTGTACCTAGAACTCCGCACTTGGGAGGTAGAAGCAGGCTGGCATAATTCTGCAGCTATCCTCAGCTCATAGAGAGGTATCAGGACAGCCTACAAGATCCTGTTTTTAAGTGGGGGATATAAAAGGGTGGGAAATGAAACAAAACTTATCTATATAAAATGTAAGTAAACTCTTTTCACTACTAAAAGAAAATCAGTTCCCTATGCTTTAAAATATGAATGTCCTAAATTACTATTTGAATGTCCTCAGGTACATATCTGGCTCTGACCTCTTTCTCAGTGCAAGCTACATCTATAATCATTACTGTGATTGCAAAGACCAACATTATTACCTTTCTGGGGACAAAATCAATGATGTCATCTGCCTTCCTGTGGAAAGGTTATCTCGAATGACGCCGGTGTTGGCCTGCCAAGACAGGGTGCTCCGAGTTTTACAGGTGACGTCCTTTGGATTTTAGATTTTTTTTTCATTATTCAGTAAATCATTATGACTTCTTCATGCTTGAGGTTTCTTTAATGATCCCTGCCTTAAGTATCCTATGTAAAGCTGAATGTGAGAAAATATTTTTACATTTGATAATTTCTCTCTTTCTTCAGGCAGATGTGTTGGGCTCTTTGGAGAGTTTTTAGAAAACATCTAGGGAGGGAAAAGGCTATCTTCTGCTTCCCTGTCCCCAATCATGAATGCAGACCATCAGAATGGGACACTTCAATACAGATGACTATTGCCAACATTTTGTTCTTTCATTACTTTTCTAGTCCTCGAAATTAACAGGAAAAATGGGGTAGAAGAGTGGGTGACAAATAATTTGAATTTATCAACCATTTAATCACAGTATGTAGGATAAAGTACTCAGTAAATAATTCTCATTGCATAAGTAAGTGGTAGAGTGTTTGTCTACCAGGCATGAACCCTTGGATTTGAACTCCAGGGCTACATAAACCCGATGTTGTATTACAAGCCCCAAATCACAGCACTCAGGAGGTGGAGGCAGAAGAATCAGACATTCAAGATCACCCTTAGATGTGTAATGAGTTTGAGACCAGCCCAGGATAGATGAGATCCTGTTTCAAAAGAACACAAAGCAGAAATGAATGAGCTAGCATTCCACTGGAAATTACCTAGCTGATTTCTAGGGTTCAGCTTTGTTTCACAAAAGACTATCTATATTCTTATTTATATTTACTTATCATTTTACTTTTTCATGGCATGGTATTACCATATAGTCTCTGTATGGACCAGAACTTGCTGTAGACCAGGCTACTCTCAAACTCACAGAGATCCACATCTCTGCTTCCCAAGTACTAGGAATGTGTGCTACCATGCCTGCCTACATTCTTATTGTTAGAAATAAACCAGCAAGGATCTGTGAAAGGAGAAATGGAATTGCTGTCTTTCAGACTTGCTCATTTCCCCTTTCCTGCCTTTGAAACTACTCCGTCCCCTGAACGTGCCTCTTTTACAACTTGTAGATGTTCTGTTTTACTTGTAGATGTCTACAAACTTTATAATGATTAATGAAGGATAAGCATATGGCTCTTTTCCATGTTGTAAATCTGTTAAAATCTTGTAAATGGTGTAGTCATTGAACTATGTAAGTGGCAAAACAACAAGAAAAAAGACAATAGCTTGTTTTCATATCTGAGTAGTAGATGATTCTGTCTCTTAGCTAGAGTGAGTTTGGGGGACTACCAAAAGGCAAGGCCAGGGTTCCCCTTTGGAAGCAACTTTGGGTGTGCCCAGTTTTGAAGTTATTCTATCTTAAACCCACCAGTTAACACAAGAGAAGACAGAAGAAATAGCACTTGATCCTGGAAAGTTTTAGAAGGTGCTTACCAGTATATGATTTTCAGACACACAACATATTAAAGATGAAAACTATTGGCTCCTCTGTTTAGAAGTTCATTGAGTTGTTTGATCTTTGGATCTGGTTAATTATGTTTTTTTTTTCTAATAAGGTTCAAATTTTAAAAATGAAAACAGTTCGAAGTAGAGAACATATTATATATTTTTCTCCTTGGTCTGTGTGTGTTTCATTTTCAATATGTTAATATATGTAAAATTATTGAAAAACACATTCATATTTATAATCTACTTTGTTGTTGTTGTTGTTGTTTTTGACACAGAGTTTCTCTGTGTAGCTTTGTAGACCAGGCTGGCCTCAAACTCACCGAGATCTACCTGCCTCTGCTTCCTGGGTGCTGTATACCACCACTGCCCAGTTACAACTTACTTTCTTAAAGTACTTTTATTTTAAATGTTTTACAAGTTAATAGATTTAGATATTGATGTTTCCCATGGTTTCCTGTATTCTTTTGAATGTTTTATTTTCAGCTTCAGCTTTTATAACTCTTGTTTTCCTTCAGGGATCTGATGTGATGTATGAAATTGAAGTTCCTGGCCCACCCATGGTCTTAGCTCTACATAATGGAGATGGCGGTAATCAGATTTCAGTACTTACTCATAGCCAGTAATGAGTGTAAATACCACTAAGTAAAAGCAGGAAGTGTGTGCAGAGTGTAGCGGAGTTAATTGTGTTCTCTTCTGCTTAGTTGTGAAGTATTGCACATCTAACTGGAAGTTAAATGTAGGTAATAGCTTTACCTTATGACCACATGGTGACTATTTTAGTCTAGTTTCTGTGAATCAGAACAACACAGTAGAGGTACAACATTTAAATGTTTGGTTTTCATTGCTGAGATTGTTTTAAGGTAATAAGAGCATGGCATGGACATCACATATTTAGGAGTCCATTGGAACTACCTTGAAGCAGAGGAGTAATGATAGTTTTGCTTCTAGATAGCCAAGGACTGGATTTCTTAGAAAAGAAGAAATGTCAGGTAAAGGAATTTAGTTCAGAAATTTTAAATGTAATTAAAAGGTATGGAGCCAACATAGATAAGAATTCTGGCACACATGAAATTTTTTTTTATTTTTATTAATTTATTAATTTATTTTTTATTAATTTATATTTCCAATATATAAAAATAAAAACTATATAAATAGTGGTATCATATGATGTTTTGATACATATAGACCAATTTTTAAAAAAAATTACCCCAAGTGAAGTTTCTTGGCTTTTATGTAATATTTGAAAAGTGAGATTTTTGACATTAAATTTTTTTTTAAGATCTAGTGTTCACGTGTTCACTTTAATTTTAACCAGGTGACTCTGGAGAAGGCCTTCTGTTTGGCACATCCGATGGAAAGCTCGGGCTTATTCAAATCACCATATCCAAGCCAATACACAAATGGGAAATTCGAAATGACAAAAAGCGGGGAGGTACATTTCAATATAGTTCAGATTATGAAATTTCAACAATTATTTAATAAAACAGAGTATGCAATTTATTCTGTTTTAATTATATTATATAGCAGGCTTAGTGATTAACAGAGACACCTCTGACTTATCCACTATTTAATTATGGCATCTATTGTATTATAGATGTAATTTTTAAAATAAGAAGTTCTACTTGTAGTTTGGGATAGATGTATAGGTTAATCTCCATTATTCCATGTTAAACCCCACTGGAATGGAGACTTATTAGAGATCTGAGGCATTTGGTGGGATGTAAAGAATGTATTAGTGGGTCAGAAACTATTTGTTTTCTAAAGAGTTTATAAATTTCCCAACTTGGTAGGTAGTGAGATAGCTATTTATATGTACAGGATATTTGTGTATTTATCCTTTAGCAAATACTTGCTAGGGGAAACAAAGAAGAGCTGACTGGTCACATGCGGAGAACACAGGTTTAGTGTATGGAGGAGGGACAATGGAAGTGGCTCCTTAGACTCGATGATCAGAGAAAGTGCTTTAGAAAAGAGGAATTTGAGCTGAGAAGGTGTGGGGGAAAGAATATTCTGAGGAGGAAAAAATATTTGCAAAGCCCTTGAGACAGGTGAGCATGATTCATTGGGAGGCAGTAATGTGGCCCGAGGAGACGTTAGAGGAGTAAGGCCAAACTGCAGGCCTTTGAAGCCTCGGAGGAGTGAATTTTAATTAGAGTGCAGTGGGAAGTCCAGGGAGAATTGTATGTGGAAGGTGTGACAGGATCAAATTCACTGAAAAGAAGCAAAATAGGTTTGTGTGGAGAATGGATTTGGGAAGAAACGTCCACACTGGAAACATCGAGACCACTCTCAAGTTGTAGTCAGCATGATTTATCATGGTCCACAGCGGCCTGGTTCATCCTTACTACAATGGAGATAGAAAAAGGAGACTCTGTACATGGAGGTGGAGGGTCTTGACACAGAGGGTGAGGAGGATGACATCAGAGATAGAGCCTAGAATTCTTTAGCCTATGCACCAGAGGAAAGGCATAGTGTACTGACAATACGGGAACCCTGAAGAGAGAACAGTACTGATACAGTGTGCAGAATATTAAAGAATTTCGCTCAGGGCATGAAAAGTTTGAGATTCCCATGTGTACAGGAAGGTGACAAATTGGACATAAGAGCCTGGGGCGTACTGAGAAGCCAGAGCTAAAGGAAGTTGTAAATGTAGGTCCATTGCTGTGTAAATTGCATTTAAAGCTTTGGAAATAGATGAATGTAGATGGGAAAGAGAAAAATAAATACATAAGTAAATAATTAAATAAATAAAACACCTAATTATGTGCAAAGTTGTTCCTTTTCTTTACTCAATTCTAATTGATTATATAAAATTTTCATAACTATGTGGTACGAAAATATATGAATGCATGTATATATTCTCCTGCATCTCTTGGTTTTCTAACCCATCACTCTTGTTACTTTCACCAACCCCTTTTTTGTAGGCATCTTGTGCATTGACAGCTTTGATATCATGGGTGATGGGGTTAAAGATTTGCTTGTTGGGAGAGATGACGGAATGGTGGAAGTGTATAGTTTTGAGAATGCAAATGAACCTGTGCTACGATTTGATCAGGTAAGTTAATTTAGAAAGATTTGTGTGGGTACTGGGACTATAGTTTAGCAGTGCAATCCTTGCCGATTGTGTATGAAGTCCTGGTTCTGTCCCTAATGCTATAAGCCAGAAGCAAGATGAAGACTATATACTTACCACTTTCCATTGTTGTAGAGAACATTGATAGTTTGAATTTTAGTAAATTCACACATTGCAAAGTATTTCTTTTTAAAACAAAATGTTGTTGTTCTATCCTGACCTGGTGGTGAGGCCTCTAAATACCAGCAACTCTGGCTGAGGTAGGAAGATCACAAATTCAAGGCCTGCCTTAAAGAGTAAGCAACTTTAGTGAGACTGTCCCAAAGCAGAAACTAAGAAGGATATTGCTCATTGGTAAAGAAATACTAGTAAAGATACTGCCATTCTCAAAATCTCTATTCTATTCTTGGGTATGGGTACCAGAGTACTGCCTTTAAACTGAATAATAAATTCCTTTCAGTATCACTCTTAAATATAATTTTAATTTCTTATGTTTTAAATATTTTATTCTAGTGTTTATGAATCAGAACAACACAGTAGAGGCAAAACATTTAAATGTTTGGTTTTCAATGATGAGATTGTTTTAAGGTAATAAGAGCACAGATGTGGATATCACATAGTTAGGATTCCATAGGAACTACCTTAAAACAGAGAAGTAATGATAGTCTCACTTCTAGACACTCAAGGACCAGCTTTCTTAGAAAAGAAGAAGTGCCAGGTAAAGGAATTTAGTTCAGAAATTTGAAATGTAGCCTGGCGGTGGTGGTTCAGGCCTTTAATCCCAGCACTCAGGAGGCAGAGGCAGGTGGGTGGAACTCTGTGAGTTCAAGGCCAGCCTGGGCTACAGAGCTACACAGAGAAATTCTGTCTCAAATAAACCAAAGTAAATAAATAAATACATTTTCAATGTTACTGAAAGGTACAGAGTCAACATAGACAAACATTCTGGCATATATAAATCTCTTTTCTACTGTTTTCTATTCATTTTTAATTAATTCATTTTTCTGATATATAAAGGTGAAACTAAATATGAATGGTGATATCATATTGCTGGTATCATATGATGTTTTGATTCATGTATACCAAATATATTTCCTTTAAATTTTTTAAGTTTTACTTATTTGTGAATTTGTATATTTAGCGTTTGTAGAGACGTTTGTGTGTAGGTATTTATATGTGTGTGATATGTAAGCACATACCACTGCATGCATGTAGAGGCCAGAGGATAACTTTTGGAAATTGGTTCTCCCTTCCTACCATGTGGGTCCCAAGGATCAAACTCAGGTTGTCAGGCTTGGTAACAAGATTCTTACCTACTGAGATATCTTGCCAGTCCCTGAGTATAATGTTTAAATAGTGTTAAACATATTTCTTAGTGAAAATTCTCAAAATCATTCATTGTAGCCCTTTGAAGTATATGGTACATAATTGCTATCTACAATTGGCTTACACAGTGGCAAATATTCTTTTCCTTCTGTGTCATGATTCTCTATCAGCACTTCAACAAATAAGTGAAAATACAGCAAATCAAATATCACAACTTCACACTTAGATAACTATTGGTACTTGTTAATCAACTTTTCCTTAGTCTTCCCTTCCCTACTCTTTAAGCTACAGTACCCATCATTCTATCCTTAACTTCCATGAGGTCCACACTTGATGTTCCACCAGTGAATGAGAGCTATAGTCTTTCTGTGCCTGTCTAAATGGTATTCTGTTTCAGAAAGTGGCGCACTAGGTCTACAGTGTGTAATTGTTGTAATGAGATCCATGTGTAATTGTTGTAATGAGATCCACGAGGACAGGCTGCCTTGCCTTAGAGAGCTTAGGCTTGGCTTCTGGTTCTGAGGGAGGAGTACAGCTTCATCTGTCATGGTGCTCTTGCTGGCAGATTCCCAGCATAGCGCAGAGTGTCTCAAATACCAGAGAAATCTGATGGTATTTGTGTTTCTCTCTCTCTCTGTCTCTCTCTCTCTCTCTCTCTCTCTCTCTCTCTCTCTCTCTCTCTCTCTCTCTCTCTCTCTCTCTCTCTCTCACACACACACACACACAAAAGCCCCTGAACCAATTCTCAAACTCTACCTAAAGACTTTTATCGGTCAAATCCTTTCCTAAAAGCCCCTCCCCAGCCCTTACTTGGATTAATCCATTAGCACATAATTTTGGAAATGAAGCTCCTATGGGGAGCTACATGTTCCACTGGGCATTCAAATCCTAGCTGTCTGATTGCCTCTAGGGCTGCCTCATAGAGGCTACACTGAGGCTTTCAAATAAAAGTGTCCACAAAGAGTGTTATGGAGGAGGTGATGCGGAAATTCAAACATTACACAGTCGAGTATTTTACAGATTTAGTTCAAACTTGTTCGTCTTGATGTAAAAAATCATCTTGCTAAGTAAAATTCAAGAGCTAGTTCAGAGCCATATACCGGTGGCACATGTCTTTAAATCCCGGAAGAGGCAGGTGGATCTCTGTGCTGCCTGGTCTACTGAGTGAATCCTGGAGAGCCAAGGCTACACAGACAAACACTGTCTTCAAAACAACAACAACAACAACAACAAAACAAAAAAAACACACACAAAGAAATAGTTCAAGCTTCAAAGTAAGCAAGTATATACAGTATCGATTGATGATGTGCTTTTTCTGGTCAGCCTCTGAGCAACTTTTAGTACTACACCTCAAGTCTTCTCTACTTCTGTTCTATACCTTAGTGAACAGCACGGCATTTTGCTGTTCACTTGTGTCTGCCACTAACAACCACTATCTCCCTGGCTGTTTTTTTTTTTTTTTAATCTTTCTAATAACAGAGGGACTGATATAAGAACTTGTGTCAATAAAAATGAAAAAAATAAGACTGCAACTTAAAATAGTTTGCAAACACAAGTTTTTTATTTTAATTAATTTTTATTTTATGTGTATCGGTGGTTTCCCTACATTTATGAGGGTATCCGATCCCCCCGGGGTCGGAGTTAGAGATCGTTGTAAGCCACCTGATGTGAGTGTGAGAGCCAAACCTGGGTCCTGGGCAAGAGCAGCATGCACTGTTACCCATTTAACCATCCCTCCAACCCCTTTATATTAGTTTTGACCAGAAGGGTAATACTAATAATGATAGAAACCTCCAGTGCTCACAGTATAGAAATTTCTACTCCCCAGAGCTTTGTGATCACAGAGGACATTTTTTAAAAAGTATTTCTTTGAGAGTTTTGTACACTATGTTTTGACCATACTCTCCCCCTCCAATTCCAATTCCTTCCAAATCCACCCTGTTTCTCTATCCTCCAGACTTTGTGTCTTTTTTTTTTTTTTTTTTTTTTTTTTTTTAATCCCCCAAGACCATTCTATGCTACCCAAAACACCCTTGGATGTGTGGTCCTCTGCTGGAGCCTGGTTGACTCACCAGAGACTACACTCAGAAAAAAACAGCCTCTCTCTCTCCCAGTGGCTAACAGCTGCCAATGGCTTCATGGCTGGAGGTGGGTGGGGATGTGTGCCAAGCTCCCCTCTCCATGCTGAGATTTGGTCTGGCTTGGGCTTGTACAAGTTTTGTGTGTACTATCACAACCACTATCAGTTCTCATATGCAGCTATCCTGCTGTGTCCAGATGTTTTCTTTCAGTAGTCCACTGTTTCTGGCCCTTACACTCTTGGCTACTTCTGAAATGTCCTCTGAGCCTTGGTGGTGTGTTTATGCCTGAGCGCTCCACAGTCTCCTGTTCTCTGCACCTTGGGCCAGCTGTGTTGATCACCATCTGCTGCAAGTAGAAGCTTCTCAGATGAGTGACAGATGCACTGATAAGTCAGTGGGAGCCAGTTTAATGCTGTGTTCCATTTATCAGCAGGTGTAATCGTAGGAGGTTCTCCCCTAAGGCCTAGGACTTAACCATAGATTCTTGGCCCGATAATGGTGCCAGATTAGTGAAGGTAATTTCAATGTAAGTTTTTGGTCATAGATAAATGTAATATAATTCCATACTGGACTGAAAGATCGCTCAGTATTTAAGAGCATGTACTGCTCTCAAAGAGGACCCAAGTTTTATTCCCAGCATGCATATTAATGGTTCACAACAGCCTATAACTCTGGCTCCAAGATGTTCTGAGGCTTCAGGTTTCCCTGGGTATTTGTACTCATGTGCACATACCTCCCCCCCCCATACATCCATACAAATAAATAAATATATGTTTAAGGAATTCCATCTAATTATATTAAAACGCATATGAGTATATTACATTAAAATGAAAGTATGTGTGGAAAGTGGAATGAAAATAAACGTTGATATGTCATGCACACACACACACACACACACACTTTTTTTTTTAAAGTGGAGGAGCCAGCAAGATGGGATAGTGGGTGAGGGTGTTTGCCACACAAGCCTGGCAAACTGATTTCAATCTCCATGTCATGTGAGGTAAAAAGGGGAGAAGGGAGAAATGACTCCTCCGGATTTTCTTCTGACCTCCACATACACACTGTAGCCTGCATGCTCATACACACACACATGCACACATGCACACACACACACACACATGCATACATACACACATGCATACACACATACACGCACATATATATACACACACACACATACACGCACATACATACACATACACACAAACACATTACATATACATATATATAATTATAATGAATAATACAAATTTTTTTGGTTTTTTTTTTTTTTTTTTTTGAGACAAAATTTCCCTGTGTAGCTTTGGAGCCTGTCCTGGAACTCATTCTGTAGATCAGGCTGGTCTCAAACTCACAGAGATCTGGCTATCTCTGTCCCCCCGCTACCCTCAGTGCTAGGATTAAAGGTGTGTACCACCACTGCCTGGTATATTTTAAAATAAAAATAAAAGTTTAAGAATAAAAAGGAACAATGTAACATTTCTGTTTCTTTCAGTTATTCTAACTGTTATCTCTTACTTTCAATGTCAGTGATTGTATACACAAATTTTTCCTGGTATTTAGGTTCACTGGGTATGATTTTTAAATGTCATGGTTTTATTTTAAAATATATAACTTCCATAAGTTTATGTTGACAGTTCTAGAAGTTAACTTAATAACATACAGCAAACACATATTTTTTCCCATTAAAGAAAAAAATTTTGGAAGAAATTTACTGACTAGACTAAATTTACCAGCTGTTTTGTTTATATGATTTTCCAAATCTTCCTTCTTTAGAGAAATAGTTTTGTTTTTTAAATGATTATGCTGTGTTATTCACAAATATGCTGGTTATTTTGATTCTTTTTTGCTGTATTTAAAAATGCTGGAATTTTCTAGCATTTGTTCAGATTTTTCTCTCCTAATCTTAGTGTCTGCACATGATACATATACTCTAAATATATATTAAATATCTGTAGACAAGAAGAGGGGCTTTGTAGCTTATTTTAACATGTCTTTGAAATGTTTAAATATTAACAAGAGGTTAATATTCCATTATTTTAGATGTTGTCTGAAAGCATTACATCGATCCAGGGTGGTTGCTTAGGGAAAGATGGTTATGATGAAATTGTGCTGGCCACGTATTCAGGTAATGTGATGGTAATGGACCGTTGAAGGGAGATGAGAAAGTAAAGTTACTTTTTGACTAATTTGATTTTTTTTACGTGTGTGTGTGTGTGAGAGAGAGAGAGAGAGTGAGTGAGTGAGAGAGAGAGAGAGAGAGAGAGAGAGAGGTAGTATATAATGTATGTGCTTGCCAAGCCTGACAACTGAGTTCCCTGTGGGGGAAGGAGAGACTTCTTTCAGTCATGTGCCTGGCATGTTTATCCCTCCCTCCCTCCACACCTGTCCAAATAAATGTAATATTAAAGAAAAATAAGGAAAATGGCTGGGAACATACCTCAGTGGTTTTATTGCCTCGCATGTGTAGGGCCCCTGTGTTGAATCTAATGTTGGATAATATTTTGAAGAGAGCTTTGCCTGTCTCTAGTAAATTAAATTATATTTCTCAGCTTAGAGAGAAATATTTGCTAAATTTGAGACTACATTTTGGCCTAATGCACTTCTTATAAAAACTTAACTTTAAATAAAGAGGTCCTTTATCCTCACAGTGGTCTTTTGAGTGCGGTTTCCATGACAACTGTTAGTACCAGCCAATTCTGACTTTTCAGCTACCTTTGAACTTGACAGAGTACTGACTTACACCATATTTGAACAGTGAGGTTTTTAAGAATTGAAAGATTGTAGCACGTCAAGGAAAAAAGTAGTGTCACAAAATTTGTAAGTACTTCCTGTATGGTGTGAATACTTTTAGTCTGACCTTTTTGTTCCATTTTCTAAGAAGCCATGGGGCTGTTGATGGTGGTAGACAAAGGGTGTTGTAACTAGGGGCTTTGTTACCAGCTTTTGCTGGCAGCACTAAGTATGATTGTACCTCATCTTTACAGGCTGGATTACAGGGCTGACAACAGAGCCCACTCATAAGGAAAGTGGGCCAGGAGAAGAGCTAAAACTTAATCAGGAAATGCAGAATAAAATTTCTTCTTTACGGTAACATTTTTACTGTTCCCATCTCATCAAAGTTTGTGCTTGTCTTTGCTTGTTACCTATAGGTACACTTAATTTGTTTTATAGGTCAGAATGGTGCATCTATCTCATAAAAGTTTGTAAACCTGAGAAAATTAGCAGTAATTGTTGATTGATCTTTTGAGTTTGAAATATACCTTCCTTATACATTATTCTTATTGTTTTTGTTTTGTGGAACAAGGTCTCTCATGGGCCAGGCTGCTCTCTAACTCTTTCTGTAGCTGAAGATGAACTTGAACTCCTGATCTTCATTTCTGCCTCCCCAGTGCTGGGGCCAGGTGTGCTATACCACACCCATCGGGTGCATTAGTCTTTCTTGACTTACTGATTCAAATGCTGGGTCCAAGTGTGCTATACCACACCCATCGGGTTTATTAGTCTTTCTTGACTTACTGGTCAGAATTGCACTTTTTCCTTTGCTTAGCTTTAGGTAGTTACAATGTTTTGCTTCTGTTTTCCAACACATTACAGATAAATGACGAGAAGTGACTAGATCTTTGTCATTAACTCTAATGTTGACTGTTACTGTGAATCCTTCTGATCTGTAAACTTCTCTTGTTGGACCTGACTCCCTTCAGTGCTGATATTGTCTTCATGGTCCACTCAATGTGCTATGTCCTGTGAAAAGTTGACCCCATGCTTACATACAATAAGGAAATGGAAGTTGATAGAACTTTTACTGACTGGGTACCCATGTAGCCCTTGCTAATTTCACAATAAGGAAATGGAAGTTGATAGAACTTTTACTGACTGGGTACCCATGTAGCCCTTGCTAACTTCGTAGGAAAATGAAAGCTCACCTCTTTTGGTGATAGTTGAAGGCTTTAGGAGCTTTCAAGGCAACAGATTTCACAAGTACTAGTTGCATGATCTTGTTTATGAAGAACACTAGGAAAGCATTATTATATAAGCTAATATGTCAGATTTATTCAGGGTGTCCTAGTTCCTGCAATAAGGAAGTAGTGAGATGGCTCAGTAGATAAAGCACTTGCAAAGAAACCATAAAGACCAGAGTTCAAATCCCCAGTATCTGATGGGGTGATCTGAGGGCTTGCTAGCAAGCTAGCTAGACTAACTGCAGTTTACAAATCTAGGTTTATTGGGAAACCCTGCTTCAGTAAGTAATGTAGAGAGTGACCATGGAGGACCCCACACCAACTTCTTCCTTCCACACACATGTATATGCACCCATTCATGGTGCATCATATGCATGTAAACATGTGTACACACATGTATACCACACACATTACTTCTTTAAAAAATAATACCAAGTATGGGGCTGGAGAGATGGTTCAGCAGTTAAGGGCACTGACTGCTCTTCCAGAGGACCCAGGTTCAAATCCCAGCACCCACATGCAACTCAACACTGTAACTCCAAGACTGAAACTCTCACATAGATGTACCTGCAGCCAAAACACCAATGCATATAAAAAAAATAAAAAAATAAATTAAAAGGTACAAGTAGAGTTAGTGATTGACTGCTATGTTAGATACTCATTATAATACCTAGAAAATAGTGTCAGATTCCTTGGAACTGGAGTTACACTTGTGTGCTGCCATGTGAGTGCTGGGAATTGAACTTGTGTCCTCTGAAAGAGCAGCTAGTGATCTTAACAGCTGAGCTGTCTCTCCAGCCCCAAACACCTTTCTTCTATAACCAAGTTTTCCCCTTCTCTATCACAATAGGCTATAAGCTGTGTTACAAACTAATATTCTTTTGTTCAATCAGTGCATAGAACACTGGGGTAAATATGTAATATTGACTAGTAAATATTTCTTGGATATATTAGTATTTTCCTTGATTTATTACATATGTCCCATTAAATATCCTTCTCAGACCTTTGTCCTAAATTTAGACTGGCTAACCTTCATGTTGTCCCCATACTGGTACTTCTTTGCAGGTAACCTTTCCCCATTAGCAAAACACCCCTTGACAACACTCATAAACAATCTACTCCAACATTTGATAGAACTTCATTGATGCCCCTGGCTCATAATCATCCTTGTTGTTTTCAAAATGTTAATACTCTGCACCTATTTTGTGTGTCCACATTAGTGACTTATAGAGAAGTTATGTTCATTGGCTGCATGCTTTACTCTTTTTCATTAAGTCTACTGTGTTGGCTTCTCTTCTGGTCAGTGCTGTATACAGCTGCTGCCATGTACTGGAGTTGGTTGCAGTCTTGATACAGCTCTATTAGTAATACTGCTATTGGACTGAGTGGATGTTTTAGTTTTTGGATCAATGATAAATAATGTGGAATAATTTAGCCAGTCATAGAAGCAAACATGTTTCTATTGGTGTGAAACAGTCTTCTAGCTCAGCCTCTGAGCCTGGCGCCTCAAAAGGAAATATCTCACGTGTTTGTGCATGCTATAGTGTAGGTATCTCAAATATATGTGAATGATAAGATTGTGTGTATTTTCCTTCAGGAGTGAGTTAGAACATCTGCAGCTTAAGGTACTGCAGGAAAGAGAAAACTACCAACAGTCTTCACACTCAAGCAAAGCAAAGTCAACAGTTCCTTCATTTAGTATAAATGACAAGTTCACATTGAATAAAGATGATGCCAGCTACAGCCTTGTCTTAGAAGTGCAGACTGCAATAGATAACGTCTTAATACAGGTAAGCAGAGTACCTAGCTTCTTAGTTTTAGGCTACATTTAGGTTGTTTTGTTTGTTGGTTTTTGTTTTTGGCAAACCAGTCATGTGCCCTTATTATTATTATTAACAAACATTCTTAATTCTAGACAGTAATTTTAAATGTTTATAGATTTTTGATCTTCTGATGGGTAGTCAATTTACTTATAGGTTATTTGAGTTATGTCTTTACATTTTATTTATTGATTACTCAATAACCAAAAGATGTGTGAACTTCAGCTTCCTGGAGAAGTAGAAAGGTCAATAGGATTTCCTTCTTTGGCTTCCCTCTGGGAGAATCTTAACCATAATATGGCTTAGAAAGCTCCAATATATGCTGAGGCAGGAGGACCACTACAATTTGAGGCCAACCTGAACTGTGGAGTGAGACCTTGGCTCGAAAAAAAGACAAAAAGGCTCCAATATTAATCCTTTGTAAAGGCACTTTCTGAATCTCCAGATACTAAGATGGTAGCTTACTTATTAACCCACAAGGTTGTAGGACAAAGGCAAAGTAGATAATCTCAAGGGATGAAACTTAGGGATAGTAATAGGTAACTCACAACTGTTTTTTTTTTTTCTTTTTTTGGTTTATTTAAATTGGAATATAGTCATGAAATAGAAAAAGATAGATGGAAAATTATTAGATGAAAACCCCATAAAATGGGAGGGTATCAAGTTGGAAAAAGACAACTTATCTTTCTAAAAGATACAATAAAGAAATCAGATACTTAATTAGAGGACGCCTTCTTCCGTGTGTTAGTTCACAGGCTGCCACCCTGAACCACTCCAGGAACTCACAGGGCAGCAGCAGCCTTCTCTTAGAAATTTCTCTGCTGAGGATATCATAAACTTGTGTAACAGACAATTCGTTTGATAAAAATGAACCGTCAGCTAGGGAGATGGTTCAGTTGCTAAAGTGCCTGCTGTCCATGCATTAGGACTTGTATTAGGATCTATAGGTGGCTCTGTGTCTATAATCCCAGCACTAAGCAGAGACAGGAAAATCCTTGGAGCTTTCTTGTCAGCTAGTCTGGCTAATTGGTTTAATGAAGACTCTGTCTCAAAAACTAAGGTGGAAAATGACGAAGGAAGACACCAACATGTGCATCTCCATGCACATATTCATATATTTATACACCACACACTTACGATTGATACAATCAGAATAACCCCATGATTAAAACCCATGATAACCTCTGTTCACTAATAAAAACAAGAAGATTATTGAGGGAGATAAGAATGTTCTCCAATTTGTGATAAGCCAAATATTAAAGAATAGATGATTATACAAATTCATTCTTTATTGAACCCACTTTCTAGAAATATAAGCCATTAGCTGAGCATGGTGTTGCACACCCATAATCCCACACTCAGAGGTCTAAGGAGGGTTCCAGATTTTAAGGCTAGAGTCCCTGGTGAGACCCTTTTTACAAATGGAGAAGCCAGGAATGAAGCACACCTTTATTCCCAACAATGGAGAAGCAGAGGGGCCAGGTCTCTGTAAATTCAAGGCCAGCCTGGTCTACATTTACAATTCTAGGCCAGCTATGGGTACATTGTGAGAGCTTGTCTCCAACAACACCAGGGAAGGAGGGGTATAAATTGAAAGTATTCTCACTCTCAAATTTGAAGACATGAACAAGAGCTAAGGAGAACCCTTAGAATAAACATCTTGTGTACACTTTTGGGGTTTCCTTCTGAGCCTTTTTTTTGTTGTTGCTGTTTTGTTTTTACATATTTGCTGTAGAGTGATGTCCCAATAGATCTACTTGATGTGGATAAAAATTCTGCTGTTGTGAGCTTTAGCAGCTGTGACACAGAGGTAAGTTAAAAGCAAAAAAAAAAAAAAAAACCTTCAAGTCTTGGTTTTGTTGTACCGTTTTGGGTCAAGTCTGTAAGTGCGGTCAGGGTTTGAAGCTGCTATTTCCATCATTCCCTCTCCTCCTATGTCCTGATCCTGAGGTCCTGCCCTACACTCCTAGGTCCTGTCCTAGATTCCCCTGAGCTCTCATCATGCACTTGTCTTTCTTCCCCCTGTGATAACTTACTCCCCCATCACGCCCTACTACACAACTTATCCCTGTAGCTTCTCTGCCTCCAGTCCTGCCACTCACCTTAAGACTGCCGTATGCAGCCAACAGAGAGGTGTTTGTAAAGCACACATGTCATGGAATCATTGCTCACAACCTTAAAAGGTTTCTGTTTTCTGCTGGATGTAAGTCGAGATCTTCATTGTGTACAGGAGTCTTCCTGTGTTTCAGCTCTTACGTATCTCCCCAGCTCACCCCTGGGTGTGTGTGTGGGGGGTGTGCTACCTCTCCTTTCGTGCACATTCATTCTGCCAAAGAAGTCCTTCAACGTTTTTCTTGAAAATACTATAGCTTTGCATTCCCCTGCATTAGTACATGTATGTTTCGTCTTTCTAGTACACTCTGGGCTTGCATGCTTACAGAAAGCCATTGTTCAGTGGACTTTTGTTGAGACCTCACTCTGTGTGAGAGCTGTAATTAGATCGTGTTAAGATGGGGACACACCTGCTGGACTGGTTCTTTCTGTTTAGTTCTGGTAGGCAGCAGTTTCAGAGCAAGGTGTGACTCCTGAAGACACTAGAGAAGGCAGACCATAGAGGAGATGGTGAATGGATTTGGTAGGTAGTTATGTGTCTATTTCTAAAGGGAAGAATAGGGATGGGGCTGTAGCTCAGTGGTAGAGTGCTTGCCAAGATCCTGGATATGATCCCCAGAAGCACCAAAAACAAGACAAGAAACTTAAAACAGGTTCAGAAAAAGTGGATAGTTATCTGAGGTATGAGGGACTAATTTTGCTTGTTTATTCCTTTACTGTTGGGGCAGAATCTCACTGAATAGCTGGCTGAGCTGAAACCTTCTATGTAGACCAGACTGGCCTCAAACTCAGGTCTGTCTGCTTCTGCCTCCCAAGTGATGGGATAAAAGGTGTGCACCACCACATCCAGCAGATGATCTCATTTTGAATATAATCTCATAGTAATCATTTCTTTTTGTTAAGAGAAAAAATTTAAACCATTCATGTCATTGATACATGATTTGTCATGTGTTTGTGAGTAAACGTTGTAGCTCAAACCTGTAATCCCAGCTCTTGGAGGTGGTAGGAGTTCAAGGTCATCCTTGGTTATGTAGCATCTTGTCTCACCCCTGCCCAGTGAAACATCAAGAGGTATGAATTTTTTTTATTCTGAATTTGCCTCATAAAGTAACCTTTGTGGGGCCTGGGGCTATAGCTCAGTTTGATAGAGTGCTTGCCGGTCATGAACAAAGCCCAGGGCTCATACCTAGCATGGTGGTTTATACCTGCGATCTTAACACTCTGGAGGAAACAGGAGGGTCGAAGTTCTAGATTATGGTTGGCTATATAGCTTTGCCAAACTAAGATACATGACACCATCTTAAACAAAAATCAATTGACCTGATTTATTTAGATCACTTCAGAATTATTTGAATAGATTATTTTATGCCAATTTAAAACTTGTTTCTAGCTGAACAGTGGTGGTGCACGCTTTCAATCCCAGCACTGGGGAGGCAGAAGCAGGTGGATTTCTTTAAGTTCAAGACCAGGCTTGTCTACAGTGAGTTCCAGGAAAGCTGGGGCTATACAGAGAATCCCTGTCTCAAGAAAAAAAAAAAGGAAAGAAAAGAAAAGAAAGGACAGAAGGAAGGGAGAAAAGAAAGAAAGAGAAGGAGAGAAAGAAAGAGGAAGAAAAAAGAAAGGAAAAGAAAAAATGTTTCTAGGACGGTGGCTTCTTAAGAAAGAATGCTCATTGTGGAGAATTGAAATGTTTTAAAAAGTAGAAAAACAAATACCATCATCTCCACACATCTCTCACTTTCAGCATATGGCTCCCTCCTCACTGTCTTCTTTGCTGCTCTTAAATTGAAGATGGAAGTTTCTGTCCTGCCTGGTCCCACAGCCATTTTGTCCCAAATAAACACACAGACGCTTATGTTAATTATAAACTGGCCAATGTCTCAGGCTTCTTGTTGGCTAGCTCTCTCTTAATTATTAACCCATATCTATTAATTTGTGTACCTCCACATGGTCTTAGTTTACTGGTGATACCTGGGCCCCTTGCTTCCTCAGCCTATTACCCTTCTCTATCCCAGTTTGGATTTCCCACCTGGCTAAATCCTGCCTGTCCATTGGCCAAAACAGCTCTATTCATCAACCAATAAGAAAAACTATATTCACAACACACAGAAGGATATCTCCTATCATGTCCTCTTCTCTGGCTAAATAAAAAGGAAGGTTTTATATAACAAAACAGTTATCAAGCAAGAACTATATATAGTAAGCAACATTTAATTCACTAACATTTGAAAATTTTTAAAGAAAATATTCTATCATCTATCTTTGTGAGTCTAAAGTTTTGTGTGCAACTTTTCCTTTATCATAATTAAGGAAAGCCATAACCATAACTATCTGTCTTCAACTCCATCAAAGACCCCAGAAGGATAATATTTAAACTCTAGAGTTGACAGAGACATCTCCCTGCTTGGACAGTCACCCAAAGTCCCTCTGTAATATTGGGGCATCCCTCTTCAGCATATAGGCCCAGAATATCTGGAAGACTTTTTGATGAAGCAGGAACCTTGAAGAGCCATCCTGTCCCTTGGCAAGTTCAGTGGTCACTTTTCTCTGTAACCTGCTTGTATAGTGTGGACAGCCTGCTGTCGAGGCAAGAGCAGTTTCTTGTCCAAATGGCTATCCCTGCCATGTTGAAGGCAAACTCCCTAATGAGTTTCTTCGATGCCCATCTTCCTTTCTGACATGATTGGTGCTGCCAGGAGATGTTTCTCACTATCATGAAAAACCCTAATAAACCATTTTAAATGCCATATTCTGTAGGTCTTTGAAAGATTTTGAAGAATGCCTATCCATTTGAAATATATCTCTGTATATCTAGGAAACCTAACATAACTGTCTTTGTCATTTCTCATATTTTGGAAGTCGCTTGCTCAAACTTCCTGCTTATTCAGTTAATAGTATTGCCTTCTCGGGTCTCCGAGGGATTTGAAGACTAGATAGTCTAGTTATAGTTTTCCTTATTTACTAGACTCAGAAAAGAAACTTACTAAAGATATAAAGATGTGTTACATGTAATAGGTTTAAAAGACATTAAAAGATAATTTGGTAATGCAAATTAGAATAGAAAATAAATTAAGTACAAGACTTTGGACTCACCCAGAAAGAATAGATAATGGAGTGTTTTCTCTGAATTTGTCAAGTGCTAAGGGACTAGACATTGTTAATGTAATTATTGCCTGTATATATTGTATATACTTATTGTATATAGTTTTTCATATATTAGTTATAAACTTTTTTAAGGGGGCTTTGTGGAGATATCTTGCTTGTACAGATAGAAACTGTTGGAAGATCAAAGAATGGAGCTTGCCACTAGCTAGCCATGGAGGTCTGTACAGACAGACAGGAAGGAGAAGGCTGGGCAGAAAGAGGAAGTGAAATAGCTGGGTGGAGAAAGGATATAAGTGGGAAGAAGCAGGAACTTGCTCTCTGGTCTGCTGAGATGCCAAGGAGGTAGAAGATGACTGTGCCTTGCTCCTTCTTCTCTCTGATCTCTCAGCATTTTCCTCTATGTCTGACTTTGAGTTTTTTATTATTTAGACCAATTAAGAACTCCCACTTACATTAAACCTTTATTTTTTTTTAAGTGCTAGTTATCCAAGTAAATAGCGAACAGCATTACTGATAGTCTTTGTTGATTCTCAACTTTAAATTCTTCCAGTCAAATGACAACTTCCTTCTTGCCACTTACCGGTGCCAGGCAAATACCACCAGGCTGGAGCTCAAGGTAAATTATTAGAAATTGCCTTTATTTCCATGTTGTTTTTATTTTTTGATGCTCAAGAACACGTTTTACAAGTTTGGGTTTTAATTGTGTATGTGTGTGTGTGTGTGTGTGTGTGTGTGTGTGTGTGTGCAATCATGTGAGTGCAGTGCTTTTGAAGGCCAGAAGAGGGTATTACAGTAGAATTAGAAGCAGCTGTGAGTCTCCTAATGTGGGTGGCTGGGAACTGAACTCAGGACCTTTGGAAGAGCAATACACACTCCAACACCTCTCCAGATTCATTGACTTTATTTCTGAATGTTTGAACTTCCTTTTGCTTTGGTGTGTCTTACTTGTGATGTCATTCTCTGCATTGAATCATTTTGAAGGTGTTACTTCAAAATGACTGATTGGATTTTAGCTTATCCTGGCCACTGTATCTGTTGATAGTACTCAGTCACTAACCGTCTCTAAAATTATTGCTCTTGAAGTTTCCTCCAAGTGGAATTTTTTCTAGTTTTCTTTCATTTTGTCAGGGAAGAAGGGTGGTGGGGATGAGATCTGGTCTTATTTTGTTGCCCAGGCTGAATTTGAATTTTAGCGATTAGTTGGAATTACAAATATGAGCCATATGCCAGGCTTTGCTGATTTTTTTATTTTGCAAATGATCCAAGCATGATGATCAACCTTGTTTTATGTCACTTGTGACCTAAAATCACTTAGAAGCAAATACAATGTATTTATGCTTAATTTGTAAACATTTCAGCATATTTAAAAGATGAGTGCTAAACCAGGACGTGGTGGCTCACACCTTTAATCCCAGCACTTGGGAGGCAGAGACAGGCACATCTCTTGAGTTCGAGGCCAGGCTGGTCTACAGGGCAAGTTCCAAGACAACCAGTGCTACACAGAAAAACCCTGTCATGATAAAAAGAAAATAAAAAATGAGTGTTCTTTTTAAAGAAAAATGTAACATTATATAATTCTATTTTCACCACAATTTGACAATAATTATTAATATCAAATATAATGTGCAGATTGTACTGATTCATTTGTATATATTTATCCACTCATGGTCTATTTGTAGGAGAATTATTAAAATCGTGCAGGGCAGGCAGAAGACGCTATGCCCCTTGAGTATTGCTCCAAAATGAAAAATCCCTGCAGTTTTGTATATCATTCTTGGTGGTTGAACTCTCACCAGCTCCAACCAGCCATATTCACAATATCCAGGAAGAATTCTTCAGTCCAGGTGTAATTGATTTATAATATGCTTCTCTACTTACTTCCTGGAAATACCTGTTTCTGTGACTAATACCTCTGTATAATCCCTAATTCTGAGAAAGCATTCTAATTTAGTTTTAGTTATTTCAAAAGTTGATTTCTCTATTTGGCAAAAATGTCCAATTTTAACATTTTTCTTGTGACTCAAGTATATTTATGCACTCGTCTTTTGGGTGTACAGGGTACAATTTGAGAATGATTCCTTATCTTGGAATGGCATCTGAGTAAGGAATGTGGGACAGATGAGCTGAACATACGTGATAGTGATCACTTGGAAGGCAATTAATTAGTTAAAGACTGCCAGAATCATTCAAAGTTTCCTATACTCTTGCTACAGAAGAGTTTGATAGAGGTTTCATATCCCTCAGAATAGTCCAGGACAGACTAGACGTAAGTGTTTGATACCTAAGTGAACGTATTTACACTGTTGACTTCTACTTTTTTCAGATTCGATCAATTGAAGGCCAATATGGCACACTTCAGGCATATGTGACTCCGAGAATTCAACCAAAAACCTGTCAGGTTCGCCAGTACCACATCAAACCTCTGTCACTCCATCAGAGAACTCACTTTATTGACCACAACAGGTAGGACATTATTACACTATTTAGATAAGCCTGCTTTTATTCTTATTTTTTATTATATTTTATTTATGTATGTATGTATTGTATGTGGGTACACAGTTACCATGGTGGGAGTGTGGAGATCTGGTAACAGCTTTAGGGAAGTTGGCACCCTCTCTCCACTGTGTGAGTCTTAGGGATTGAACTCAGGTTATCAGATTTGACAGGAAGTGTTTATACCTGCTACACCACCTCACCAACTCATGCCTGCATTTACTTATTTATTTGTTTGTTTTTATTTTTAAGACTTTTTACAGCTGGATAGTAGTGGCACACACTTTTAGTCCCACCACTTGGGAGGCAGAGGCAGGTGAATCTCTGGGAATTCAAGGCCAGCCTGGTCTACAGAGTATATTCTGAAACCCTGTCTCAAAAAACAAACAAAACAAAATTTAAAAAATACTTTTTACAAAATTTAATATTTTCATTTTTTTCTATTTAGATGTTTATTTGTTCTTTGAGAATTGCATATAATATATTTTGGTCATATTTTTCTGTCTTCCAGCTCCCCTCAAATCTTCCCCCAAACTCCCTTTCCAGCCAACTTTATGTACTTTCTCTCTCTTAAAACAACAAAAAGCCAAATGAACATGGAGTATAGTTTGTCTTGATGGACTACTCCATAGCATGGGGCCTGCTCTATTGCTGTGAGAGACACCATGACCATGGCATCTCTTATAAAGGAAAACAGTTAATTGAGGTGGCTTAGAGTTTCAGAGGTTCAGTCCATTGTCAGGGCAAGTTGCATGGCAGCTGGGAATATGGCGGTGTGCAGGCAGACATGGTCCTGGAACATTCTAAGGGACTGAACTGTCTTGCTAGTCATGACTTGAGCACATATGAGACCTCAAAGGCAGCCTCCACAGTGACACACTTCCTCCAACAAGACCACACCTACTCCAACAAAGCCATACTTCTTCCTACTTTGGGAGCCATTTTCCTTTGAACTACCACACCAAGTGTCACTCCATGGAAGAAAACTGATTTTTCTCTATCTCAGCAGCTGTCAATTTTGAATAGTTTCTTGACTAGGGGTGGGACTTCCTCCCACATCCCCTTCTCTATACTAGGATTTTGCCTGGCTTGAGCTTGTGTAGGTCTTATGCATGCTGATACCATTTCTGAACGTTCATATGTGCATCCATCTGTTGTGTCTAGAAAAGCTGTGTCCTTGAAGTTATCCCTCACCACCTCTGGCTCTTACTATCATTTTGCTCCTTCTTCCACAAAGATCCCTGAGCCTTAAGGAGATGTGATACAGATATCCCATTTAGTGCTCTCTCCTCTTCTCTCCTCTCCTCTCCTCTCTTCTCCTCTCCTCTCCTCCTCTCTTCTCTTCTCTTCTCTTCTCTTCTCTTCTCTTCTCTTCTCTTCTCTTCTCTTCTCTTCTCTTCTCTTCACACTGACCAGCTATGGGTTTTTGTTTTAACCAGAAGCTTTTTTGAAGAGGGTTGAGCAATGCACTGATCTGTGGGAAAAATATGTCATTAGGAGTTGTTTTATTCCTATGTTTCTTTGGCAGAATAATAATAGTTGGTTCCACTGGAACCCATGAATCATTGATAGTGTCAGGCATGGATTTCATCTCATGGAATGGGCCATAACTCCAATTTTTTAAAACGTGGTTGTCTACTCCTATAACATTTCTGCCACTATTGCACCAGTGGGCATATCTTGCAGGCAGTTCATTATTGTAGCTCACATGGTTTGCAGGTAGATGAGACTGATGATTTCTTTTCTCTACCAGGAGCATGTATAATACCGTCTAGCACTATAAACACTAACCAGTAGGGACCAAGCTACCCATTGAGTTCCAGCGATATTTCTCCTTGTTTTTTGACATAAATATATGGTATCTTTAGTAATTTGGTCTTACTTCAAGTTGTGAAAGATAATAGCATTGACAGTACCTGGTTATGTTTGGGGTGGGGGTACAACCTATAGGATCCCATTAAACCAACAACTCAAAAAGATGAAATTCATTCCTGGATAGCATATTGTGTCTAATTGGGGTATTGCATCCCTCATTTAAAGGTGTGTGTGTGTGTGTGTGTGTGTGTGTGTGTGTGTGTGTGTGTGTGTGTGTGTGTGTGTTAGGAAGCTTCTATAGTAGTAGGTTTCATATGGTTTTTTCAAAAGGCCTTTAATGTTAGTTATCCCTCTCCATATTCCCTCTGTCTTCCCACCCATCCTCTCCAATTCCACTTAGTTCTCCTGTTCTAATCCCCCTTTATTCCTTTATGACACTGTATTTTATTTCCCTTTCCTTTGAGATCCTTTCCTCCCTCCTGGTCCCTTCTAGCTACCTATCCTCTGTGGGTATTCTAAAAGAAACACACATACCTAAGCATAAAAGTGAAAACACATACATGAGAGAAAATAGTAATGTTTGTCTTTCTGGGTCTGGTTGCCTCACTCAGGATGATTGTTTCTGGCTCCATCCCTTTACCTGCAACTTTCACAATTCTATTTTTCTTAACAGCTGAATAATATTACATTGTGTGCCTGATAGTTGTGTCAACATTTAAAAGTTAAAAATTATTTTAACTTAAATGGTCAATAATTAGCTGTGGCTTTGATATTTCTAGTAAACATTTCTACTAAAATATTTCTAATAAAATAAAGATATTTTGCCTTATTTAAGCAGCTGTGTTGAGTTAGACTTCCCTGTCATCTATTTTCATTCTGAGATCACTGAAGCAGCAGTTTCCTTAAGCACCTATGGTGAGCAAATAGCATTTGCTCACATTTGTTTAACATTAGATGGCACAGTGGTTCCCTATGAACAGCCTGCATTGTGTTAACCTCAACATCATATTCCCTTCTGTTGCACCTCAAGTACTAGTGGTAGAGCAACTATGATAGTTACTAACATTTCTAATGTAAGCATTTTAGTGCTGATAGGTTTTGTTAGTTTGGTTGGTTTTGGTTTTGGTTTTTGGTTTTTTGAGGTAGGGTTTCTCTGTGTAGTCCTGGCTATTGTGGAATTCACTCTGTAGACCAGGTTGGCCTCGAACTCACAGAGATCAACCTGCATCCACCTGCCAAGTGCTAGAATTAAAGATGTGTACCACCACCGCCCAGCAATGCTACTAGTTTTTTGGGGACAAGATAACATGGGATTAAGCAAAAGAAAACGGAAAGAGATAAACAGTAATTTAGTATTTTATGACATGTATTTGGCCAGTACTTATACATTTTCTATTATTTTAAAAATATTTTATTAGCATATATTACTTTTATATAATAATGGGTTTATTATGAAACATTTTACATGTTCATAATGTATTTTAATCATATTCTTTCTTGCCCACTAACTCCCCTCCTCTCCCCAATTGTCCCACCTCCTATCCACATTCTAGTTTGACATTTTTGTGTGTGAGCCAGCTAAGTTCATTAGGGTTATTTATAGAGCATAGGCACCTTCTTCATCAAGCTTTAACTTTTTGTGTGTCCTTGTTCTGTGACATGATATAGATGGCCCAGTCTTGTGCAAGTTACCATGACTACAGTGAGTCCAAGTGAACAACAGCCATGTCATGCTCCCAAGTAGTACAACTTGATTTTTAAAGGAAGACAGGTTGTATCTCTGTTTGGCAAATGGGAAGTAGATACAAGAACCAGAGCTATGGTTAGTAGCCAAGGCCCATGTTCTTCCTAATGCAACTTGCATGTTAAAGGTTGCATAATTGGAATAAGATAAATGGGAAAGTTTCCTTAGGAAAATTTCTGGGAAACATTAAAAGAATTCCTTTTTTGACCATTTTTCTGTTCATATTAAACCTAGGGCCTCATACATGGCAAACAATCAATCTATTCTTGAACTGCACCCTGAAACATTTAGTATCTTTTTTTTTTTTGAGGCAGGATCTCTCAGAGGTGCCCAGACTGGTCTTAAACTTGCAATCCACGTGTTGGAGCCTTCCACATAGCTAGAATTAAAGAAGTGGCCTCCAGGTATGGCTGAGAAATAGACTCTCTTTTGGTTGCATTTTTTTTGCCTAAAAATCAAGGTTAACTCTAATGGGCACAGCATTACATGGAAGGAACAGCAAACACTGGCAATCAGAGACTTGGGTTCTAGTATGTTCCTGGGGGATTTGTTATTTCTCTGGGTTGTAGGTGTTTTATCTGCAAATCAGAGGATTGCTTGAACAGATCTCAAAAGTCCCTTCTAGCTTTTTATTTCTATATCCTGTATCCCATTGAAGATCCTTGCGGAGTGCTTTAGACTTTCTCTGCTCTTTATAAATATCCATCTGTTTTAAAACTCTTTTTGGTTGATTGATTGATAATTATGTTTTTAAGACAGGTTCATACAAGTCCAGGCTGGCCTTGAGTTCAAATCCTCCTGCCTCAGCCTCCTGAGTGATGGGATTACCATATGCGAGCCACCACTCCTAGCTTGATTTATTTTCCAATCTCTCCCTTACTTTATTCTGTTAATTTATAGAGGTTGTTAAACTAAATCCATGCATGATATAGGGCACTGTTTTCTGACTTGTCACTGGGACATAGCTGGCAAAGAAGAGAGTAGGAATCCGTGCCTGGCCAACCTCAAGCCCAGTTGTTCAGGTTTACAATGTGTTGATTATTTCCAGGAGGTGATTCACATGTGCTTTATAGCCTATGTAATACAAATACTACATGGATTTTCAAACAAGCAAAGCCACCTGCATAACCTCAATTTAGTTTATTAAAGCATGTTATGATGAACAAAAAAGCTATTTACATCACCTAACTGTAAGGCACCTAGCAAAAACAAGTTAGACATAGACAAGAATTCAGATTTTTATCTGTAAAATTAAAATTTTCATTTTTTGATGTGTGTATAAGGTTGATTTCATAAAACTTTTTTTTTAAAGTAGTGCATGCCTGTAATTCTAGCACTTGGGAGAGTCAAGCAAGATTGACATGTATGTGAGGTTAGCCTGGGGTATGTAATGAGTTTCTAGGCTACATTGCCCCTATATACAAATTTAAAATAATACAATGAAGTGTTGAGCTGTATTTGGAATTCTGCTTACATATGTATGTGTATGGCATTCTCATGGATCCCCACACAAATGCATGTCTACGGCTAAATTGCAGACCCATGAATACGTTGACTCTAATAGGCCAGTTCAGCTTTGCTGAGGTTCACTCCTGGGTGGTGTTCTGTCTGCCTGAAGTTCCGGAAAAGCCTCCAGCAGGAGAATGTGCAACATTTTACTTTCAGAATACCTTTCTGGATACACAGCTCGAGTGCGTATACAGGTAAATCAAATTTATTACTTGTTAAGAAATGGCCATATAAAACATTAAAGTTTTCATTTGTTTTAGAACTGGAATAATTTCAAAATAGTGTAACTAAAAATTGGTAATGTTCAGCAGAAGCTACTAAACAAATAGAATTGAGTGTAAAATGTTACTAGTAAAGATGCACATGCAAAGATTAATATTTTCCAATAATATGTCTATAAAATCTTTAGTAATATTTGAATTATAGGTATGATTTCCTACAGTTTTCAGATGGAAGGTTCTAAAGATGTCTGTTAAACACATTAAATCTATGATGCCATTTAAAATATTTCTATTTTTGCGCTAATAATCTATCAATCAATGAGAATGGGGTATTGAAGTCTACTGCTATTATTGTGTTGGGCTAACCTGTGTCTTTACCTCTAGTAGTGTTTGTTTCATGAGATAGAATGGACCCATGTTCAGTTCATGTGTGTTTAGAATTTTAATGTCCTCTTCATAGATTGTTTCTTTGATCAGTATGAAGTTAAATTTTTTACCTTTTCTGACTAGTTTTGGTTTAAAGTTTATTTTCTCAGATTTCAGAACAGTGACAGCTGGTTGTTTGTTACCTCATCTGCTTAGGATAAGTGTTTCCTTCCTTCTATCTTCCAGGAGACTCTGTCTTTGATGGTGAGATGTGGGCTTTAGAGACAACAGGTAGATAGCTAGATCCTGCCCTTAAGTCCCTTCTGCAAGTCTGTGACTGGTGAATGGGAAATTGAGAGCATTAATATTTAGATTTATAACTGAAAGGTTTATATTATTGCCTGTCCTTTTATTGATTTTACAGTATTTTGGTGTTTTCCTATTCTCTCCTGATTAACTATTATTACTCAAGAGTGGTTTATTTTTCCCTTGTAACCCCATGGATGTGTTTATCTTTCTTCAGTCAGAGAATTCCTTCATGTATCTTCTGTGAGCTGGCTTAATGGTTACAAATTGTTTTTTGTTTTGTTTTGATTTTTTGATTTTTTTTTTTTGTTGTTGTTGTTTTGTTTGGTTTTTTGAGACAGGGTCTCTCTGTATAAACATCCCTGGTTGTACTGGAACTCAGTCTGTAGACCAGGCTGGCCTCAAACTCACAGAGATCCACCTGCCTCTGCCTCCCCAGTGCTGGGATTAAAGGTGTGCACCACCACCGCCTAGCATACAAGTTGTTTCTATTATGGAAATTTTTTTCTTGTCCCTTCAATTGTGATGGCAGTAGTGGTCTGGGTTTTTACTCTTTTTCAAAACTTGAAAATTGTTAAGTTTTCCAGCTTTTTAAAGTATCTCTTGAAAGTTCTACTGTTATTTATATATATATTTGATGATCCTGTCTTGCCACTTTCAATGTATTTTCTTTGTTGTGAATATTTAGTGGTTTAACTATAATGACAAGGGAAGTTTCTTTTCTGGCTCTGTCTTCTTGGCATTCTAACTGCCTCTGTATCTGTATAGCCATTTCTTTGTCTAACTTTGGGAAACTTTCTGCTCTGATGTTGTTGAGACTGTTTTCTATATCTGAGAAAAAGAATTCTTTAATTTCCATGATTCTTAGGTTGAAAGTTTCATTGTGTCCCAAATATCTGAAAGTGAAGTGCCGATGATATTAACTTATCCTTGTCCTTGGTTTTTACAAGTGTTTTCCATTTTCCTGACATGGGAAGTAGAGTTTCCTAAAGAAGGCTGAGGGTCCTGGGGTCATAACAAGTGGCAGTGGGTGCTAGTCCTGAAAAGCAACAGAGGTGTCTGTCTTTCAGGTTAATGATAAAGCTACAGCAGTTTTTGTATGATTACATTAAAGGAAAATTTACTTACATGTGTGTGTATAAATACATAAGCATATTTTATATATGGGGTTAGCTATTGGCAATATTAATGTCCACAAAGAAAAGTTTTAAATGGGGTACTTAAAAAGTCTTATCTTAAGAGGACTGTGTGTACTAGGATCTTTAGTTCTGAGTTCAGGAGCTGCCTTGGTATGGTAAAGGACAGCAGAGTACATGTTTAAGTATGCTTTATGTTAATGATATACTCAGACCATGTAAAGTCAAATGAAATTTATACTAAACACTATGTAAAGTTATGTATTTATAAGACCAATTTCTTTTATAACTTTTCTCTTAAAAATATGTTGATTTTGTAGAAAGGGAGAAGGAGTTTTTAAATCTGACAACATTTCTACAATATCCATCCTAAAAGATGTGCTTTCTAAAGAAGCTACCAAAAGGAAAATTAATCTCAACATATCATATGGTAAAAAAAAAAAGGTTTTAAAATCATTCATTCATCCAGTTTTTTACAGTTGTTTTAATAGCAGTTTCTCACGAAAGTGACTTAACTAACTGTGCCTGACCAACTTCTTCTAGAGATAAACGAAGTGTCAGTCAAGCATACTTTAAAGCTAATCCACCCAAAACTGGAATATCAGTTGCTTCTGGCTAAAAAAGTACAGTTAATTGATGCCTTGAAGGTAAGGCTGTGTGTCAGTGTGATTTTGAGCATGATTGCTATAGCACTGGGTTTTCCAGTTATACTTTAATGTTATACTTTACCATTAATGTGCTTCTGTTGTTTGTTTTTGTTTATTTAATAAGGAATTGCAGGTTCACGAGGGAAATACAAACTTTCTGATTCCAGAATACCGCTGTATTCTAGAAGAGGCAGATCACCTACAAGAAGAGTACAAGAAGCAGCCTGCACATCTTGAAAGGCTCTATGGTGAGTAGATAGCCTGCTGCAATTCTTTCCAGCAGTTTATTTAGCACAATTGTGAAAGGAGTTAGGCAGAGATCACAGCAGTCATAAGCCTGTCAGCCAGTTTATTGTACAGAGTATTTCTGTATTTGCCAAGTTAACCTTACAGCTTAACCTTTTTTGCTTTAAAAATGTAAGTAAATGTGAAAGTGGAATTATACTATGAACAGAAATACATAAGTACTGTGAAGAAGTGTTTCGACCCTCAAAGCCTAGACATAGCCACTGTAGTTCTCACAAATGATTTTCAGGTTTTGTTGCTGTTGTAAAAATGCAGCATTTATTCTATTTAAGCAAAACTTGGAGACGTTTATGTGATGTTAAATGTACAATTTAAAACTTGTTTTGCTTTGGTAGTGAGGAGTCAGGTATGTTAAGATTATCTCGATAGAA
The DNA here is from genome assembly GCF_943737965.1 of Phodopus roborovskii. Classification (NCBI taxonomy): domain Eukaryota; kingdom Metazoa; phylum Chordata; class Mammalia; order Rodentia; family Cricetidae; genus Phodopus; species Phodopus roborovskii. The sequence goes on from NW_026126433.1 coordinate 2,198,209, forward strand.
GATCAAGGCAAGTGAAGGCAGAGGTGGCAGGAGGGTGGAAGGGAGGACCAGACTAAGAAAAAGTTTTATTAGCAGTCCTTCTGTAAGACCTACTGTGTGCGGCACACTACACTGGCTTCCGTGAGATTTTTTAACTGTTGCAAGAGTTCTACAAGGTAGATGGTTTTAGCTTCATTCTCAGTGTTCTTTAGCAAAACATGAGAGTAAAGTTTACCATCACATTCCTGGATAGTGGCAAAGCCTTCATTAGGACCTCCTTTCCCTGAAATGTATGCCTTCTGCCCTGTGCCATTGTCATTTGTTACCATCAGTCCATACTGATTCATTAACCTACAGACTTTCTACCAAATGAACAATAACAAGATTTTAATGTTCACTATATGGCAAGCACAGGATCTCTTTTACAATATCCATAAGTAATGGTGTTGTAGATCTATCATCTCTCATCTGTGATTCCAAAATCCAGAAAGTGGCTTTGAAAACCAAAGTTATGCTGTTGTAAATCATTTACCAGCAAAGTAATTTCATGATAAAAAACCTGATTTAAACTGACAGGTTTTCTAATCTTTTTTTTATTCCACTTAGTGCAAAAAGTATATTCACCTATATATTTTATTGCAAAAGTATTGCTATTTTGATATCAGATGTTGTCAATCAGTCCCTTTGGATCAATACCACCCATATGTTCTTTTTCTCATTTTTCTATTCCTAAAATATACTTGTCTTGGGGGTCTTGTATAAATGATTGACAACTTAGGCCATCCCTCTTTTACAGCTGGTAAACTTACAGGTGAAATAATTAGCCCTTGACCCATGAATCCAGTAACCCTGTAGGTGAAGTGTTTTAGTTCAGTGGAAGCTTCTTGATGGAACAGACATCACTATGAGGAAGTGTGTACCAACAGCAATTCAAAATGGCTGGCAGTGGATCGTGTGAATCAGCACTTATAACCAGTTGTTAGAAAGGTTATTAAACATTTATGTCTTGAAAGTTGCTTAAAACCCTCCCTGCATACACATTTATATTTTTAAGACCAACCTTTTCAAGGCTTGTATATGTTGAATAATGGAATTTCGGGTGATTGCATTGTTAAAGAACTACTAATCAATGACAGGAAATATGATTTTTCTTTATAGGTATGATTACTGATCTTTTCATAGATAAATTTAAGTTCAAAGGCACTAATGTAAAAACCAAAGTACCCGTTCTACTGGAGATTCTTGACAGCTATGACCAGAACGCACTGATTTCTTTCTTTGATGCAGCATGAAAGATAAGAAGGTAGGGGCTTACAGTGCATTCTGTCTGTATTCAGGGTGTGGTGAGGAACAACCACCTCTCAATACATAGAACATTTGTGACACAATAACTTAAATGATGCTCCTGTTTCGGAACTGTTTAACAATGAAGAGGATTTTATTTCTAAAACCCAAGTGGAGCTGAGGTTGATGGCTAATGCTTGAATTCTTGGCACTCAGAAGGCTAAGGAGAGATTAACTGTGAGATCAAGGACAGCCTATGTAACATCGTAAGGTCCAAGCCATCCTGGGCTACAGCAAAAGACCCTGTCTCAAAAATCTAAACTAGCTGGGGGTAGGGTTGTGGGGAGAATGGGGTAGTAGCAAACACCTTTAATTCCAGCACCTAGACAGCAGAGGCAGGGGAATCTCTGTAAATATGAGGCCAACCTGGTCTAGGAAGCAAGTTCCAGGATAGCCAGGATTATGCACAGAAACCCTGTTTCAGAAAAAGAAAAATCCAAACAAACATAAGTTGAATGATTATAAGAGCTACTAGTGACTTTTTTGGGAAATGGTATTTTAATTTCTAAATTGAGAATTGGAAAATGAATGAATCATTTTTATAAAATACACATAAGTATACAAACTTCATGTTTCATAACGTATTTTCCCTTTATATATCATATTACTTGTTTGATCTTCCTGACTGTTCTATAAACTCATCAACTACTTAAGTGAAGCTGATTCGAGTAAGATGCCATACTAGTGTTTTATAAGGCTGGGGTAAGCTTATATGTGTATCCTGCTCCTCTGTGTTATCATGAGGTGGAAATAATGAGTTTTTTCCCCCCCTAGGATTTGGAATGGATTCACACCCCATTTCTGTCTTACTTGGTGACATGATCCTGCTGCAGTTTGTGAAATTTCTGGCTTAGTGCTGTAGATTATGGCCAAAGAAGTAAGCAGGACTCAGACTGGAGGGATCTCACATATTCGTCCTATATGTGACCAGTTGAGCTTCAACGTGTTCAAGTGAAGAGCCATGGATTCTAAGAATTTCCTATACTAGTATCCATGAAACTCCTTTTTATATATTATATATTTGGGGTAAAAGAAAACTTTAAGCAACAGAAGTTTTATTCATTCACAGGGGAATATTGTATTTAAAGTTTAAAAATATTATAAAGATAATGGAAAATCTGTCTCGTTTTCAAAGAACAGTTATGAAATTTTCAGAAACTGATAATTACATTTTGTTATATTTTATGTGCAATTCTTAAATATTAAATGTAAATATATAAGGCAAGTATGTTGGGTCTTCAATAAGGTCATAGTATTTTTTTGTTGTTGTTATATTTTTCTGGAAACTTTCTTGAGACACCCAGGCCCCTGTTTTTCATATGAACACCCCCCTTCTCTCTTTTGAGACATCATCTCACTATATAACTGGGTTGGAACTAGCTATGTAAGCCTAGCTTGCCTTGAACTCAAAGCTCCGAAGTTCTGGGATTAAAGGTATGTACCACCATGCACTTAATTTCTAAATGTAGTTATCTATTTGGGTCCGTGGGACTTCGTGGTGTGCTATTTGTTGGGTGTCACAACCATGGATAATCAAAATTAATTAACTTCTTGTAATTCACCATTTTATTTAAGGGTTATCAACAATAGCTTAAATTGGTATTCTAAATTGATCACATATCTTATGAGAGGAGAGAAAACAGCTTACTGGAATGTGGGGCATAGTGACACAAGCCTTCAGTCCCAGAACTGGTGAGGCAGTGGCAGGCGGATGTCTGTGAGTTGCAGTACAATCCGGACTGCATTATTAAACCGTCTCAAACAGCAGCAAACAAAAAATATATCCTGGAGATATGATACAACAATAAACAGTAAAAGCACTAGAGTTCCCTGAGTTCTATGGGCAGCACCACCGAGAAAGAGAAAAGGAAAAAGGAGTGTTCTGGTAGGGAGGCTCCTAAGTGAGCTGAGGACGGTCAGCTGAGTTCCCTACGCTCTTCCTAAGCTCCGCCCAGCGACGAGGGAAGTTGTTACTCCCGCTAGCCGTCCACAACGCTGTCACTTCGCGCCCGGAGGGCTCCCCTGGTCCGCCAGGCTGCTCGGGCGGGATCCTGGGAGCCGACGCATTACAGACGCTCTACGCTGCGGGAAGTCGCTCGAGGCTGGCGCCCACCCCGCCCTTCCTCGCGCAGGCGCGTCCTCGGGCGCCCGCCCAGCTAGGTTCCCGTCGGGCCTTCGCTTGCGGCGCCCCGGCGCTCTGGTGACGTCACGAGCTCCAGGCACCCTCATTGGTCCATTTCAATAGTCGCGGGCTACTTGAACTGCACGAACAGCCGGCGGCCGGCGCGCTGCTCGCGGCACCTGGGCTTCGCTCCTCCCGCCTGCAGCGCTTGCTCCGCGCGTCGGCCGCCAGGGTCCCGCGCAGCCCGGGAGCGGCGGGCGCAGTGCACGCTCTGCTGCCGACGGATCCCGACCGGAGCCGCGATGCCGGGCAGCTCGGCACAGTCGGGTCGCGAGGCGGGCTCATCCCTGCTCTCGCTGCAGCAGGAAGACCAGGAGAATGTCAACCCCGAGAAGGTGGCGCCAGCCCAGCAGCCGCGGGCGCGGGCGGCCCTGAAGGCCGGGAACGCGCGGGCAAACGCGCCGCAGCAGAGACTCAAGACTCGGCGGGTAACAGGGCGCGAGGGTCGGTGGGAGGCAGCGGACCTGGCTAGCAGCCGAGAGGGCCTGAAAGCACGCTGCGCTTTCTAGTGGGAGTCGGGCTGCAGTCTGCGTGGTCCCGGGGTTTCTGGTACCAAATAGCCCCAGCAACCCGGCCGTGTATGCTGCCCTTCAGCACTAGTGGAGACTGCTTTCTAAAAATGCCCGGGGTCTTACTGAGCGGTGCCCCCCGCGTGTCGACTTCGCCCAGCTGTGTGCCTTTCCCTCCACTTTTAAAGACGGGCATTGCCGTGGGATCCCTTCCCCCTCACCATCTGCTTCGCAGATTACCTCTACTTCAGGGAAGGAAGGATATAAAACAATATTTTGTTTGGTAAATCCGCCATTTTGGCCAGACCTGTATCTTTGCTCCACCCTGGAGCTAAAGTTGTGAATCAATACTTTCCCCTAAGCGTATACTCTTGATCAGTTTGTAGTTCCGGCCAGTTTTGTTTATAGCTTTTGTAGGAATTGCTGTGACAAACCGGTTCACCCTTTATCTTGCATTACTCAAACTACTATTTATCTGGGCTTTGCCTTTAAGAAGTTTATTTTTTCCTAATAGAGTATTTGGGAATAAAAGCTGAGACCCGCGTGGTAAGAAGGCAAAATTCTTTTTAAAAATTACTTTTTAGGTTGCACCTCTTAAGGACCTTCCTATAAACGATGAACATGTCGTCGCTGTTGGTCCTTCATGGAAAGCAACCAGTAAACAGCCTGCCTTCACTATTCATGTGGATGAAGAGGAGGGGACCCAGAAAATGCCAGTTGAGCATAAAGAAATACAGTGTGAAGATGCCCTTGCTTTTAATGCTGCTGTCTCTTTACCTGGAGCAAGAAAACCACTGGTTCCTCTTGATTATCCAATGGATGGTAGCTTTGGTAAGGCTTTTGCTTTTTATTTTTGAGACAGGGTCTCAATCTGTAGCTCTGGCTAGTCTTGAACTCAAATCATCCTGCCTCAACCTCCCAAATTCTAGATTACAGGCATGTGACACCATACCCTGCTTGTACTTTTTAAAGAAATTAGTTACTTGATTGGGATACTTCTAGTTTTAAGGCTATGTCATTTTGTCTTGTTTTTCTAGACAGGGTTTCTCTGTTTAATCCTGGAACTAGATTTGTACACCAGGCAGCCTCTCTCTGAGTGCCATATTTAAAAGTGTGTGCCACCACGCCCAACTAAGACTGTCTTACCTGGTCATAACACAGTGGGTTAGAACTTAGAAGGGTATCTTAGATCTCAAGGCTGATACTCAAACTTACTGACCTACAAAAGAACTCATCCTTAACAGACAGAGAGGACACTGCAAACTATGTCAATTTTAATTAGGTCTTAAGTGCTTATTTCTGCTTAAATGCTGACTTCATAAATGTTTGGCTAGGAGAATAAATTACAGTTGTATTTATGATTCACTTCTTGACATGCCACTCCTGAGAGTGCTGATTGAAGCTACAGTTTTAAGCACTATGGTATCTGCCATCCTGTTAAAATCAATTTGAATGTTCATCTGACCTGCACAAAGGAGGCAGAGCAGCAGCTGCTGACAGCTCTGTTGTTGCTGTGCTCTCACTTTAAAGAGACAGGTGTAGTAATTATCTATCGGGATGTTGGGTGTTCATCACTCCCCACCTTATGCTATGTGTGTCAGGGGCAGGAGCATGCTTGCCAAGCTGGTGCGTGTGGGGCCCAGAGGTATACTTGAGTTTGGGATATCTTTAACCACTTTTCCATCTCATTTCTTGATGAAAAGGTCTCATTGGAGGTCACTGGTTTGGCTAGGCTGGTGGCCAATAAACTCCAGGGATCTGTCTATTCTCAACCCTCTTTTCTTCCCTGTGTTAGGGTTACAGATATGCTACATCTAGCTTCTGTGTGGTTCTGGGAATGCAACCCCCCACATCTTCATGCTTGTGTAGCAGGCACTAGACTGAGCCATCCTCCCAGCCTCCTTAGTTTATTTAGTTCTACTGATGTAGGAGAAGGGTATAGAAATAATTTATTTTTATATAAATTTTGTAGCTTTTTCTTATCTCAAGGTGCTCTGAAAAAAAATCCTTTACCTCAAAAGATAATTTAAATGGTAAAAACTACAACTGGCTATGTTCATTCCTACAACTAAAATGGAGGACACTGAGGCAGGATTGCCAGCCTGAGCTACAGAATGAGACCCTGTTTTCACAAACACCAAGTTCCTTACAGATTACAGTTAGTCTGTTTGAATGCACATGAAAAACTTGGTATTGTTACTAACCTTTGTTAGTTAATACAACATTTAGCTGATTCTCTAGTTAATCCCAGATTGTGATTTGAATGTCAGCCTCTGAGATCTGCAATCTCTTTAAGACAAAACAATAATTATTTCAAAACTACTAACAGAATCACCATCTATTCATCTCTTGTGGAAGATGATATTTAAGGTAATTTTCAGTCTTAGTAGCCTATTGATACTATAGTGTGTGTGTGTGTGTGTGTGTGTGTGTGTGTGTGTGTGTGTGTAAAATTCTTTTTTGGAATTAAGTTCATCCTAAAGCTATGCAGGCAGAAATGCTAAGACCAGAATAGGATACTCTATGTTGCTTTGCCAGAGTCAAAGTTGGAAAGGATAAACAACTTTGGTTTTAATGTCATACACAGAATCACCACATGCTATGGATATGTCTATTGTCTTAGAAGACGAAAAGCCAGTGAGTGTTAATGAAGTACCCGACTATCATGAAGATATTCACACATACCTTAGGGAAATGGAGGTAAGGCCATGTTCATTAAAAATGACTAAATAAAATTGAAAGGATAGTGCTGACAAATAATTACTAGTGAGTTGCTCCAATGCTAAACTTAAGTTTGTGAATAATAAAGTAACCTCATAGTAGTTTTTAACACTGCTGAGTTTTTTTTCTTCAGGTTAAATGTAAACCTAAAGTGGGTTATATGAAGAAGCAGCCAGACATCACTAACAGTATGCGGGCCATCCTTGTGGACTGGCTAGTTGAAGTGGGAGAAGAATATAAATTACAGAATGAGACCCTGCATTTGGCTGTGAACTACATAGATCGGTTCCTCTCTTCCATGTCAGTGTTAAGAGGGAAGCTTCAACTTGTGGGAACTGCTGCTATGCTGCTAGCTTCGTAAGTATAGCCAATTTAGTTCAAAGCCGCCATCGCCACCCTCACCCTTAGTTATACTTTATTGGGTGTTTTCCCTGCATGTATATCTGTGTAGCATGTGTGTACAGTGCCTGCTGAGGCCAGAAAAGTGTACCTGATCCCAAGACCGGTGTTAAAGACAGTTTTATAAGCCACCATGCTGGTGCTGGGAATCAAACCTGGGTCTCAGCCAGTGTTGGAGCCATTTTTCCAACCTCACTTACTGTTTTATAATGGAGGAAATAAAGATTTCCAGCTCTTAACATTTTTACATTGATGGCTTTAGGGACAACTAGGCTGGGGGAGCTTCTAGGAATAAAGGACGAAACTTGTTCTCTAGCCTAGAACATAAAGCAGGCTAGATCATCAGATTTTAAGTTTACAAACAAACAAACAAACAAAAAAAAAAACCCTCTTCCACAATAAAGTCTTACTGGAGCATAAACCATTATCTTCCTTTCATCAAGACATAAAAATGACATTTAAAAGTGAAATATTTTCCCAAAACTGTAGGATTTCCTTTGATTACACAGGAGACATACCAGAAGCCTCTCACTAATTGGCTGTTAAACATCTCAACTAGAGATGGTGGCCAACTGCTAGTGGGAATGAAGTTGATGGAAGTGAGTCTTGAGTCTGTACAGCCCAAGCATTTTAGATTAAGACAAAGCCTGCTTTTGAAAAAGACTCAACTTTAATTTTCTTTTGTTGTAGAAAGTTCGAAGAAATATACCCCCCTGAAGTAGCAGAGTTTGTGTATATTACAGACGATACCTATTCCAAGAAGCAGGTTCTGAGAATGGAGCACCTAGTATTGAAAGTCCTTGCTTTTGACTTAGCTGCGCCAACAGTAAACCAGTTTCTTAACCAGTACTTTCTGCACCAGCAGCCTGCAAACTGCAAAGTTGAAAGCTTAGCAATGGTAAGTTCATTTTATGGGTTTTTTTTCTTTTAGGTTATAATTAGCTCTGGTTTTATGGTATAACGTTGTTTAAGAGATTAAATATATTCAGGCAGTTAATGTTCCAGTACACAGAAAAACCTATAGCTAGCAGAAGATAGATAATATACAATTGCCCTTTCTATCTGTCAGTTCTGTGCTTATGATACCAGCCAATAGGTATTAAAGGTAACTGCCTATGTACTGGATAAGTATAGCTCTAAACACACAGTGCAACTATATACTTACTGTTTATTTATAAGGTTTTGTAAGTAGTTTATTGATATTCTAGGTGTATAGCACTAGTGTGTGTGTGTGAAAATGGTGTATCTTTTATATGTCAGGTACTTAAATATCTGGTGTCCCTGGAAAGGGGCTGAGAGGTCCAGGAGAGAATTTCCCCATGGATACCCAGAAGTGACCATGTCAGAAAAACACTAATTAGTGGTTTAAAGAGAACATCCTGATAGATGTTTTAAGTTCTAAGGGGGCAGAAATGTAAGCTGAGGATGGAGCAAAACATTGGAATAATTGTCCCTGGGGCTGATAAAGAAGTGAGCATCACAGACGGAAAACGGTCAGGATGCAAGGATTCAAAGTCAGAGTCCTAAAAGCTCTTGTGATTATAGTTATTTGTTTTTTCATTCCAGTTTTTGGGAGAATTAAGTTTGATAGATGCTGATCCATACCTAAAGTATTTGCCATCACTTATTGCTGGAGCTGCCTTTCATTTAGCACTCTATACAGTCACAGGACAAAGCTGGGTAAGTATTACACTTGCTGGTTTGGTTTGGGCAGAAAGCTTAGCTGTGAACTTGGATTTGAAAGCTCTACTTCAAGAATCTGGGCCAACTGCCTGCTACTAGCAGGGAAAGTAGTCAGTCAAAAGATGGCGTGAGCTTGAACATGTTAAAGATTAGTGCCAACAGTAAGGTCAACTCTGTGTGCATTGGTCAATGCCAGATGCTGTTAGTAAAAACTCAATGGTTGTCTTTTCTCTATAGCCTGAGTCATTGGTACAAAAGACTGGATATACCCTGGAAAGTCTTAAGCCTTGTCTCATGGACCTTCACCAGACCTACCTCAGAGCAGCACAGCATGCCCAACAGTCAATAAGGGAAAAGTACAAACATTCAAAGTAAGAATCAGATTCTCATTCATTAAAGGGTATGGTAACCTGCCACAGCTGCCTCAGTAAGATAGTAAGTCATGTGGTAGGAAGCTGTTGCACATGGCATTTCCCCCTTGCATCTGGTAGGGGATGGGTAAGGGAACACATGTTCTGAACCTAATCAAATAGAAGTAGTATTTTGTCCAGGCTGGGGTACACAAACAGTTCTGTGATCTCTCCAATGAATATTTACTAAAAAAATTTTTTTCTGCTCAACAGATATCATGGCGTTTCTCTTCTCAACCCACCAGAGACACTAAATGTGTAAGAATGAAAGACTACCTTTGTTTAAAATGGGAGTCACTCAGAGTTCATAATGTACAGTTTTTATCTTGGGTTTTAATTTCACAAATCATTTCATAATGTAGATGGTATAGCCACAGACAAATTATGGTATCCATTGCTTTTTAAATGGTTTTAATTTGTATATCTTTTGTACATGTGTCTATCTTAGATATTTGGCTAATTTTAATTGGTTTGTTAACATTTGGTGCTGCCAACTGTCAGGATAAGAATAAATTGATTTGGAAATCTTTGCAAGTCAAAGTTAATTTGAGATAAAAATAAGACTGATAATGTCACTTAGAAAGGCTAACTTGGTTTATTGTTCAGTGGGGATAGAAAAAGCTTCCTAAAACTGAAATATTTCAGGAAAACTGACCTTCAAATTCTGACATTGAATATTCTAGGCAACTGAACCAAATTGCCGACTTGGTCATAAAATAAGCAAAACTAGACTCTTCAGTGTAGCAGAGACTCCCCAGACTCACTCAGCTCTACTTATTTATCAACTTTTACAAATACGTGGATTAGGAAGACTTTGTGCAACAGGAAAGTTGTACAGAAAGTTTATTCAAAACATAATGTTAAAGACAAAAAGACAAAACAATTTATGAACAATTCAGCTCTTATAATGGATTTTCAAATAAAAAAATACCCAGGGCTGTTAAAGCACTGAATAAATATCCTTTTAGTAGTTTTATATATATACAAAAATATCATTTTAGCTTTAATTAGCAGTTCTCTTCTTTTTCCTCCTTTTCACTTGACTTTTACTTGGTGCCTTTTCTTTTGCACTGGTGGTCTGAGCTCTGTGAAAATAAAGTAATATCACAACTCCATGTATGTCCACTTAATCCTGGACTGGATTGCTGGACTCTAACGGCATCCTGTTTTACAGGCATAGGTCCTATTTTATGTATATTTGAAAGTAACCAGAAATCTGTTTACCTTATTTTCTTTGGATCCTTGTCTGGTTCCAAAATGATCATTTCTTCTTCTTCGCTATCTGACAGCACTATAGGGGCACCTTTAAGAAAATACCAAAAAAGTAAAAGTAACTACTTATCCATATCATTATTAGTCCTAATACTCCCATTTCCATGCACACACAGCTCAAGCTCTGCTGCCTGGAGGCAGTATAGACAACATACTCTTTCCAAAATTTTTGTAAAAAATTCATGTTTTCTGTAGTTTTGTTTTTAGAAGACTCATGTAGGCCAGTATGGTCTAGTTTATTACTACCAGGGCTAACCATGAAAAATGTAGAAAACTGTTTTGTTTGCCCATTTTCCCTTGAATATTAATTATATATATATATGTAAATAAAGCATGCAAATTGACCATTTGCCTATTTTGGCTGGTTGTGAATTCTTGTCTCAGCATTCTTTGTTCACATGCTTTAGAAAAGCTCTACTGTCATCATCAGTGATAGTACGGTGACGACAGCATTGATGGTTAAGCCAACTGGGTACAATGAATGGTAATAGATTCTATACAGCATTTAATAGACACAATTACTTTAATTAGGTGACCATTTACCCAATTAAAACAACATTGTTCCCCTGTAGAAACAAAAAAGCAAGTGAGTGATTCTCTTCCATGAAGACAGAATGTGCATACTGTTCTGGTAAATAACATTCATTTCCCAGCACCCACATAAGGTGGTCACAACCTCCTGGAACTACAGCAAGTTCTCTGCCATCTGTATGCACACCCAGTCACATACATGCACATATACACTAAATCTGTTTCTTTTTATAGCTTTTAGAACACATCAAGTTACACCTTTCCAGGGGCTTCTATCCTACTGCTACCAATGTAGCCAGTTATTTTATCTCATTGAAAATTCAGTTTCTCAGACAAGATACGTTTCACACATTCAATACATAAACGGTGGCTGCTATCTTGTCCAGTGCACATAGAACATTTCTTAAGACAGAAAATGATTTTATTTATTTATGGGTTGTGAACCATCCAGTGTGAGCACTGGGATCCAAACTCTGGCCCACATCAGCTTTCTATTGTTTGAGTCAACCTACACAAGGTAGTTTGCAGGGACCAGGTTATTCATAAAGAAAGCCCTTCAATGCCCATGGACAGATTGTCTGAAACAAGATCTCTATCTAGTTTTTGGTATCCCAAAACTCCCTATGTAAAACAAATATCCTCCTACCTGGGTCTCCCCAGTGTTGAGATTAAAGGTGTATGTTATACCTAGCCAGATGTAATTAATGTTTCAAAATATCACTATCACCAGGCAGTGGTGGTCCATGCCTTTAATCCCAGCACTCAAGAGGCAGAGGCAAATGGATCTCTGAGTTCGAGACCAACCTGATCTAGTTGTAGGACTGGCTCCAAAGTGACATGGAGAAACCCTGCCTCAGGGGGGGAAAATGTATGTATGTATGTGTATCACTATCATTTACATGCCAAAGCATACCACTAAATCCCCAAAACAGCCTTCTAAGACAGGAAATATCCCTATATATGAACTATAATCTCCAAATACCTCTTTATATGCCAGTTTTATCTATAATTTACATATAGTTTATGTATCTGTAGCTATTAAAAGCCAAAAGCATCACCTTACCTTGATTTCCAGTATCAGATACTCCTCCAGTGTCCATCTTTGTATCATCAAGAGTAACAGCTTCATCAATGCCATCTTCTTCCTCCTCTTCCTTCTCAGAATCTTCAAGGTCACCCCAGGAGTTTTCTATTCCATCTCCAATCTGGGCAGTTCCAGGAGTCCACAGCACAGGTTTAGAAACACTTAATAAGTTAAGGAAACTGAATATCTAAAACACTGCTATCTCATGAGCTATTTTCTTGTTAAGACTGCCTCATATAATCCACAGATTCTTAGGTATAAAAATAAATCTATACTACATATGGATGAATAACATAATTGGATATCACCAATAATCAACCTGATAGTAATTTGGTAATGAATGATTTCAAGATTATGTAATACCATGTAAGGATTTTTGCCATGTTATCAGTATTGAAGCAGTTTCTTGAAGGAAAATGAATGCTGGAATTTTGTTTGTATTTTCTTACAGTACTGGAATGGAACCCAGTGCTTTATACATAGCTAGAAAAATGAAGTACCAATAAGCTACATTCCCAGCTCTAAGTTGGTTCTTAAGATAGAAAAATGTATGTTTTTTTAGAAATAAGAGAAGCTAGATGTTACATTATCAATTTAATATGGCATATTTTTCTCATAAGTATGATTTCCCCAAAAACAAGTTTCAATATGTACATTATAGCCTTGATAAACACAAAGAAAATGTTATGCATCTTGTTACTGTAAAAAAAAAAAAAAACAACCCAATAAAGATACACTTCTGGAGGAGGATCAGCTTCAGCAATAATTTCTTCTGCTTTCTCCTCTATGTTGGAGGTATCAACAGAGGCCTTCTCCATTTTAAATGCTGTGATTCTTTGATTTGCTATAGACTCTGCAAAGCCAAACTTTCCACCTTCTTTCCTGTAGGTGGGTTTTGGTAATGGTGTTTGGAGATGACAGTAAGAAAAGAGGAAAAAAAAATTACTATTTTGGCTTTGGTAGTTAAGAAATAGGCTTGCTTAATTTCACTTGTTCTCATTAGCTTTAATGGTAAGCCTGACACAGCCTAGAGTTACTTGATAAAGGAGATCAGACTAGACTGGAATATCTGTGGAGGAGTATCTTGATTGTTAATTGATGAATGAGGGCTCAGGCCCCTATGAGGGACACCATTCCCTGGGCAGGTGGTCCTGTGTTATATCAGAAATGTAGCTAAGCATAAGCCTATAAGCCAGCAATCAGCATTCCTCTGGTTTCTGCTGTACTCCCTCAGCTCTGAGTGAGTTCCCTGATTAGAAGTAAAGCTACATGAACTAACATGGAGGTCTACCTGCTCCTCACGGGTGAATTGTGATCTAAAAGTATAAGCCAAATAAATCATTTCCTCCCATAAGCTACTTTTGGTCAGTGTTTTATCACAGCACAGGAATCAAACTGGAATACTATAGTTATCGAAGACAGATGTCACCATAATTACTGAACCTCTGCTGCATATGTGCTAGATACCTGAAGGATATTCTCTAAACTTCAAATCTGCTACATCAGACAGACAGCACCAGCCTCCACAGGACAAGAAAGTACACTGAAGTACTGGGTACTTGTTGCTTGAAGTAACAAGAAGGACAGCAATGAACCAGCCTATTTATTCCTTCTAGTAATTTGAGTTATTATTTTTTATAAGAATATGTTATCTTTTAAAGAAAACATATGACTTTTTAGAATAAAATCTCAACTAAGTATTAGTATATACAACTGAGATTAACTAAGTAAAGACCAATTAGACAGCTGCCCTTGTGTGGTAAAACCCCTTAGAAACATACATTTAAAGAGCACATAGTTCTGAAAACTTACCTAACTTTCTGGTCATTTTCCAAAGCTTTCTGTATTAGCTCTGTAATTTCTGCTACTTTCACACCAGCTATTTTACTGCATCTCAAAACCTGTTTGTAAATTTGAGCTGTTAAAGACAACAAACTAAATGGCTTTTTCTAATGAAACCAAAACCACGACATGAATATTCTTTTTTTTCCAAATGTGAGTAAATAGTTAAGACAAAATATAAAAAAATCACTTAATTTTTGAAGGTCTAGCACATTAAGGGAACAGACTTGAGAACTTTCTTATGCAACAGTTAAGCTACCAGAGATCACAAATAAATGCTCAGGAATACAGACTTCCTTTCTGTGTCAGTAATCCACAGAAATCTATAGTGGTTCAATCTTAAGCACCAAAGGTGCTGGTGATAACACAAAGTAACTAACATTCACCAAGCACTCTGTGTCCCAGATACTTACAGTCTGCCTACACATTTACCCTTCAATCCCTTCTAGGGTGCCAGCAATAGAATCATCCCCTAATGTACAGGAGAAGACAGAGACCCAGAGGTAAGTCATTTGCCCAAAGGCTATAAAGATTAGTTAAAACCAGAACTAAAACAGCTCCCTGCATATAATTAACACTTTCAATGCTACTTAGTTAGCACTCTATTTTCTAATTGCCTCTCTGTGGATCTAGTATGTGGCTGGGTTTGATTATCGCTGCTGGTTGTATTCACATTCCAAAACTAAAACTTAGCTTTCTCTTAATGTATACATTTAATACTTTAAAAAGTAGTAATGAGTCTTTATTCACTGAAGGAACTAAGGTATTAGGTATTCCTCCAGTCAGATCTAGAAGGACAAATATAGGGAGGGGGAAGAGAAGGAAGGATAACCACGGCCACCTGTTAGAACAGAATGTTTGAACTGAAACCATATTCTTACATGACTAGATTTACTAAAGTACCCTGTGGCTTTCAGTTAAAAGATAATTTTAAGCCAGGCAGAGATAGGGAGAGTCTACAGAGTAAGTTCCAGAACAGCCAGGGCTGTTACACAGAGAAACTCTGTCTCAAAAATTAAACAACCAAACAAATGATAATTTTAAAACATATAAAGTAACAATAAATCTTCTGAAGAGAGACCTCTTAGAGGGAAACTAGTTAAAGCACTAACCTGGTCTTTGAGCAGCATTATCCCACCACTAGACTGAATAGTACAAATTTCTCGATGTTTATTCATGGCAATCACCAGCAAGCCATCCATTACTCGTTCTTCTCGCTCATTAGGGTCCACCAATAAATATGTTCTGGAAAGAAAAATGTTAAATGGTCCTGTACATACCTGAAGCTGAGTGTTGTTTCTAGAGTGGGTTTGTTAAAAGTTAGCATCCAAAGTCAGTACTTCAACACTGAAGGAGCTGTCACTTTTACTCAATGATTTCAGTTACGTGGGATGTATGCTTCTCTAGCCATTACACTTTTACTCAATGATTTCAGTTACGTGGGATGTATGCTTTTCTAGCCATTACAATGAAACCATACTAAGTTAAGATATAACCCAATACTCACCCATCTCTTTGATAAAACGATATTAATACTGAGATAACATTAATTTGGTTCATTTTCAAGTGGCACTAAGGCCCTGTGCTCTAAGTTCTAGAACCTGTAGATGGCACAGAAAAGGGCTGCCTGTTTCTGCAGTGTTTGCTGGCAGACACACAGACACTGAGCTCGACTCCAACTACCAGTATAAAATACTCAGTACAAATAGAAGAATGTAAGATCTTGAATAATTTTTAAAATACTGAAATATAATAAAATATTTTATATCTCTCTTGATCTTATAGATTTTAACTTGTTTTTATTTTGTTTTCAGTAAGGACCACACTATGTTTCTGAGTTTTGCCTAGAGTTTGCTATGGAGCCTAGACTGGCCTGAAAGCCACTGAGGTCTTCCCATCTCAGCTTCTGCACTTGCTATGTTTCTCTCACCTTTTAATGTGACCACTGGAAAATCTAAAGTTACTTTTATGGCATATACATTTTACTTTACTAGATAGTGCTGGTCCATTTTCCTGATCTAGAATTACATAGAATAACGACAATGACTAAAAAAAAAATCCTTACAAAGACAGGAAGAAACCAACAGATCCTCTAACATTAAGGTGTACCAGAACAGAGCAATAAAGATCCTGAGCTGCAACAGTGTTACACGCAGCATACACAAAGCCCTGAGTTCAATCCCCAGCACCATAGAAACCAGGCATGACAGTACATGCCTGTAATCCCAGCACATGGGAAGTAGAGGCTGAAAGATCAGAAGCTCAAGGTTAACTCAGCTATATAGAACTAGTGTTGAGATATGAGACCCTGTTTCAATAAACTGAATCCAACTGCTAGGTATATTTAAATTTTCAGCCCATGACGAAGTGACACTTACCCTTGCTGGAAGAAAGCAAAACTGATACAGATGGGCATGTGGTGGATGCTCAATGGCACAGGGTCACGCTCTTCAGGGGTATACTGTTTTAGAAGAAAAGGCCCAATTCTTATAGTCAGCATATGAGAGAAATATGAAAGTACTTTGAGATCAAACACTAAGAAATGAAATTCTTAATTGTAAGTAACTAAATATGTCTTTTATAATTACTTTGACAACTGTGCTTCTATTTTGATGATAAAACATCGATCTTATGTCTGACCTTCTATCTCAGATGCCTTTTTAGTAGTGTATGTCCACTGCTACACAGGAGCCCTTGGACTCCTCAGAATAAGGATTTCCTCCATGTAAAACTAATCACATTCTCATTCATATTCTCTCTCTCTCTCTCTCTCTCTGTCTCTCTCTCTCTCTCTCTCTCTCTCTCTCTCTCTCTCTCTCTCTCTCTCTCTCTCTCTCTCTCTCTCTCTCTCTCCACTCTCCTTCCTCTGTAGAAGCACTGATCCTGCTTTTGATTCTGAGTCTTTGGATTTTACTCTGGCAAAGTGCCTCAAAACAGCATTATCAAAACTTGGGCATTTGTCAGTTCCCTTTGCAACTCAGGGCTCAAACAGTACACTTCATTATTCTAGCATATAATATATATAAATCAAAATTGACCTACCTGGCAAAATGAGGACAGCACAGACCACTGGTTCTCACAATGATCCCTGGACCAGCACTGGGACCGTCTGGGCACTCTGAGTTAGAGGTATAAGTTCTTAGGTCCTATCTCTATCCTCCTCTATAAGCAGAGCCTAGCAGTATGTTGTTAATAAGCCCTCTAGGCTTGTGGCATATACTTGGCTTAATGAACAGAAAGCCTAAAGAACACATGTAAATCTGGTGAACATCAGTCCTTTTCAGGTACTGTTGGCCTCTCAAGAGTAAGCATCTCATGCTGACCCTAAACAGAAACTAATCATTTCCTCTAATAGTCAACCCAAAGAAAGGGTCACAGTTCTAGTTCAGAAAAACAAGCTGGTTTATGGTATTACTGACAGACATTTTTGTAAGGGAACTAGAAATATCTGGGGCAATTTTGAACATCTGAAGGTTTTGTCTCATGAACAAATACTAGGATAGATAAATACCATCTGCCACACATCTCCACTAATAACTGCCTGTCTGCACATGCAGGACACCCATTCATTCATAAGAACAATCCAGTTTTAATCCTGAAAGCTTACCAGCGTTACTTCCTCTCCTTGGACAGAGACATCAGGTCTTCGGAAGTGACACAAGGCCACGATTGCCGCAATACTGGCAGCATCAATAATATTTCCATCATGATTTAATAAATGTAAGTCTACACGTATCTGCCAAACCTGAGAGTGAATTTAAGATAAAAAGAAATGCTACCTGAGCACAACCAGTGACCACTGGAAAAGTAACACTTCACACAGTTTTTTAAATTAAAGCATGCAGTTGATCCAGTTTATCCAGTAAAAATGCTGTTAATTTTAAGAAAAACAAACACTTGAAATACTAATAGTTAACTTTTCTGTGTGTCACTTGAGAAAATAACAATATGTAAATAAATGGAATCATCCCAACATTTAAAACCTCATTTTTTTTTAAAAAAATGTTCATTTTTATTTTACCTGTGTGCACATTTGCTTGTATGCATGCATGCATGCATGTATGTATGTATGTGCCACACTCAAGCCTGGTGTGTGTGTGTGTGTATGTATGTATGTATGTATGTATGTATGTATGTATGTGCCACACTCAAGCCTGGTGCTGTATGTATGTATGTATGTATGTATGTATGTATGTATGTATGTGCCACACTCAAGCCTGGTGCCCCCAAGGACCCTAGGTGTTAGATTCTCTGGAACCCTCTGAAAGAGCATCCAGTGCTCTTAACCACTGAACCATCTCCAGTCTCCCTAATGTTTGTATGAATCAACAGTATTCACTGTTAAAAGTTTGGGGCCTATTTCCCACCTTTTCACCAGCAACAACACAGAGAGATTCAGTGTCTATACACTTTGAATTTCTTAGACACCTTTCCAAGAGTCGATTCAGCTTCACCAGGAGATCTGACTGCCTTTGGAAACAAGAATGAACTAATGTCATGAACCACAACTCTGAGCATCAACAACAGTTTACTGTGTCTAAAGGAACTTAAGAAAGTGAGGTACCTGCCAGGCTCAAAAGCTGGAGCAGCCATTTGAGAAAGTTCAAGGTTAAAAAACAGAATACCTTCTGTTGCCCTATTGAGTTTTGGAGAAACAAGTTCACAGGAAACCTGTCCAAGAACTCTGCAAAAATAAAGGTACAAAGCAGTCAATTAAACATACTTCTCTTTCAATTAAAGAAATGTAAAACATGAAAATCAACTCTAACAACACAATGTGACTTAAGAGGCAGAAATTATGTACAGAATGTAGCGCAGACTAGAACCAGCAAAGCTGCCTCCACACACAATAAAATGTCTAGATGTGAGACTTCATGCAGAAAAAAAAAGGAGGTATACCTTAAAGGATAGCAGAAAGGAAATCTCTTATTTCTTACATCACTCAAGAATAAAAGGAAACTGAGATTCACTGATAGCAAGATCTACACTCCTCACATTAGAATATGAGAGACATGCAGGTAACAAATTCTGTGTGATCAATGTCAGCTGCCTACATGATTTATAAAGATCACAAGGAACTATGATATTCATAAAGCAGAAAGCACTCATAGTTAAAGCGTGACAGGAAAACTATAAAGGCTTACGTTAATACAGTTCTCATCAGATAGAAGATAAAATCACTGCTCCGGTTTTTGAGCTGCCCGCTAAACAACTGAGTCAGTATATGACTTTCACATCTCCTGTGGTATTACCTAATTGTTTCGTGTTACCTTGTTTTCCCAAGTTCTACAATACAGCATCCATAATCTGTTCCGAATGAGATCCTGATATTCCTGTAATCATAGGTCTGTCTGCCATCCAGCCGCTGTAAGCAAACATCATTTATTGCTTTAACATTTTATGAGCAGCAACTGTGTCTGTCTGCTCCTGGGCCCCAACACCCCTGGCACTGACAATTGCTGGTGGCTTGAAGCTCAAAGGAACTTGCCAGGATAAAATAATTGACCTGACGCTGGGGGAATGGGCAGTCCACACTGGGAACGACCCGAGTCCACACCACGACCACACCACAGGCCAAACTGACAATGAATCCACAGGCCACTGGAGTTCCCCCCCCCCGCAGGCAACCCGAGTCTACACCCACAGCCCCGGAGGTCTCGCACCTTCTTTTCCTCAATGGCGCGGAGCAAGAAGCGGCGCTCGCAGTTGGAGAGCGGCGTTTCCTTCATAGTGCTGGACCACGCAGCGGAAGAGTCGTACTGAGAAAACTCCACACGCCAGCTTCTTCCCGGCGTGGAAAATCGACGTCATCCAGGCGCCGACGCGCATGCTCGGAGCGCGGCGTGGGCGGAGCCAGAGGTCGGGAACCTCTTCTGCCGGGAGGGGCTGTGCTGTTTCTTACAGAAGTTGGCGGCTGCTGGGGATTCAGGGACTTCTGATAGGGTGGAGATTAGCGCCTGCAGCTCAGTCCTGTTCCTTTTGTTTTGTTTTGTTTTGTTTTGTTTTTAAAGACGGGATCTCACTGCGTATCTCTGGCTATCCTGGAACCCAACAGAGATCCACCTATCCCTACAAGTTGTAACAACTCTTGCTTTATAGGGTGGGGGTTGTGAGTTTTCCACAGCTCTTGACCCTGGCCTTCTACCAGCTTCCAGGCTGGCCTAGGTTTGGGGATTTCTCGGCACTTCACAGCTGAGGCAGTCTAACTTATGTCAGAGAAATCCGGAAGGGTGGTGTGGGCGGGTCGGGGGAGATAGGGCGGATGGTGAGGACTAAGGAGGGTGTGGGCTGGAAGTTTGTTGTAGGCTGAAAGTAGTTCACTTGAGGCCTGGGGATAGGGAAAGAAGTGAAGTATAACTTTCACTCCCAGTGCACTGAAACCTCATTTACCGCCTGTCTGCCGTTCTAAGTCGCCAGGCTTACGTGTTCCCCATCTGCTGGCCAGTGTTCTGGTCTACCCACACCAAGAGATTGCATTTGTCAGCTTGAGCAACAATGAGAGGCAATAGGTGGCCTTCTAGTGCCCAAGTACTTTATCCCATCTATTTATTTATTTATTTATTTATTTATTTATTTATTTATTTATTTTTATGAAAATATATATATATATATATATATATATATATATATATATATATATATATATATATATATCTCAATCTCTGGTTGACCTGGAACTAACAGATCCTCCCATCCCTACAAGTCATAATAACTCTTGCATGGCCTGGAAAGTAGGGATTTCCCCAGCTCTAGGCTAGCTACGGGGATTCCACAGCATTTCAGAGCAAACAGTGCTACAGCTCCTGGTCCAGATAGGAGACCTTGGCCCCAAAGATTTGACAACTCTGACGCTTTCCAGTTATCAGGCCTACAGTTTCTGGTCTTGCTCTCCTGTTCTCTCTGGCCATCCTTTACCGTGCTGCCTTGCTTTCAGTCCAGACTGCTTGTGAATTGTTCAGCTGTCTTGCCATTGTCTCAGCTTGGCCGCCAGACCACACAGCTGCGTCTGCTGCCTCAGCTGCTTTTCATGTTGCCCCCTTAGTTCACAGGACACAAAGACAAGAAAAGATCCCTTGAGAGAAAACTTGTATTGGGTCAGATACTCCAAAACCAGAGAAGACAGCACAGGATTGTGTCTTCCAGGCAATTCGCTAAGTGGTCCTGAGCCTGCATCCTTTACTGTTTTGTTTTCTGTTTTGTTGTTTTTCTTCCTCATAAACATAATGGATTTAATTATGGAAAACAAAGAATTTAATGTTTTTCTACCATCATCCCGCAATGTACTGAATCGATATATCTTTGAATTATACTGTGTTAAAGTGTTTGGCTTAGGGATTAGAAAATGGCTTAGAGTTAAGAGCACTTGGTCTTCCACAAGATCTGGGTTACCAAACCCAGCACTCACATGGGGCACTGCACACTATCTATACCTCTAGCACCTGGAAATCCTAACCACTCTTCTGGCCCTTAGGATACTGTGTACAGCACACATGCATAAACACACCGATGTCCCATATGCATAGGTACCTTCATTTTATTGGTATGCAAAATTACTTTTGTGCTTATCATTTAAATAAGTTTCCTTATAATTTATTATATGCTTTATTTACATGCCTAGTTTGCATACCTATATACTTGCAGTTTCATAAAACCTTAAGTGAAAAGGGGGCAAGAGTGGGAAAGGCTTAAGATGCCCTAATATAGAGTTCACTGTGGTTTGTAATACAGAAAAATCTGGTCCCAGCTATTCCTAACCATCGTGGCTGACTCCAAGAGACTGGCAACTGGCTGTAATCAGTGGGTAGCGTTCTCGAAGTGGCAGTGGACTATTCAAAAAGACTGGTGCTGTTTGTAGAGATACAGCTGACTGACTGACAGTTCTTTTGTTGGGGCAGTAGAGAGTCCAACTGCTGCTGAATAAGGAATCATATTGCCCAGCCTCAGTCTTTGCTTATTTACAAAGAAATTAGCATCAGAAGGAACACTTACTATATGAACACTAATAGTGATTTTTCAGAGTGCCCCAGGGAGGAGCAGGCCCCCTCATCTAGCTTACAGAAACTTTGTGGTGCTGCAAGGTTTTGGGGGAGTTGCAATATGAAGTAGTTAAACCCAGGAACTCTAAACTGTATGGGTTCAAATCACCTCTATCTTTGATTGTCTGTGATTCTGGGCAAGTTACTTAGAATATATGCTTTTTAATAGTCTGCATCCTATGAGGAATAAAGACGAGTCAGTATGTGTAGAAAGCTTAGAACAATGCCTAGTGGAGAGGAAACACCAAGAAAAATCTTACATGTTTGTAGGCAGAGTTTTCCTGTCTTGACCACCTGTTCTCGAACATCTGGCAACCTCTTCTCAAATTACTACACAGAGGCTTAGTATTACTTATAAATAAGTGTTCAGCCAATAGCTCAGGATTGTTACTAGCTAACTCTTACATTTTAAACTAACCCATGTTTCTTATCTATGCTCTGCCATGTGTCTTGTGGCTTTACCTATCCTCCAGCATGTCCTGCTCCCTCTGTGACTTCTGGCCACTCCCTCTGACTCCCCCTTCTTTCTACCTGTATCCTCAGTTTGATAACCTGCCTATACATTTTTTGCCTGTCTATTGGCCAATCAGTTTTTATTTGCCAATGAAAGTAAAAATATATTCATACTGTACAAAAGGATTGTTCTGCACCATTTCACCCTTTTTGTCTAATTAAAAAAGGAAGGATTTTGGCTGAGTGGTGTTGACTCACGCCTTTAGTCCCAGCACTCAGGAGTCAGAGGCAGGTGGTTCTCCGTGAGTTCAAGGCCAGCCTGGTCTACAGAGCTAGTTCCTAGAAAAGCTCCAAAGCAATATAGAGAAACCCTGTCTCAAAAAAACTAAATAAATAAATAAATAAATATAAAAAAACGAAAAATAAAAAAAATAAAAAGGAAGCTTTTAACCTTAACATGGTAAAACTGTATGTAACAAAAACAGTTATCAGGTAAGAATTACAGTTACCACATCCAGTCCATTTGTATTTAGCAAAATTAGAGAAAATACTCATTTTTTTTTCTTGTTGAATCTAAAATTTTATTTCTAATTTGCTTTCTATTATAACTAAGGAAAATTATAACTATTTAATCTTCAACTCCATCAAAGACCCCAGGAAGATGAAATGTTACCTAATAATAGGGACATCAGGCTATCTGGACAGTTACCCAAAGTTCCTACAGGCCTAGCATGTTTGACAGACTTTCTTGTGAAGCAGGGACTTCTGAAAGACTGTCTTACTTTGGCGTGGCAAGTTTGGCAGTTGCCTTTCTTGTGTCCTGCTAGTCCAGTATGGACAGTAACTGTCAGCAATTAAAGCAAGGGCAGTTTCTTTTCCCGGTGGCTAGCTTTTGCCATTAAAAAAAAAAAAAAAAAAAAAAAAAAAAAAACTCTGCATGGAGTTTCCTTGATGCCCATCATCTTCTCCCAAATAGATTGGTACTGCCAGGAGCAGACATGTCTCATTGTTAAAAAATCCTTATGTTATCAAAATATCTTACATAGCATATTCTGTAGATCTCTAAATTGTTGAATTGTTTGAAGACCAACTGTTTATTTAAAATATATCATTATTTAATCTTAAAAACATCTAACATGACTACCACTTTGATTGTAATAAGTGACTAACTACTAGCCTGCATTTCTTTATTGTCCTAAGTAGCTTGTAGTAATAACTTTCAAGGACTAGAAATTTACATTATATTGTTAAATAAGCTGTATAGGTACAATATTTTAAACAAGAGTAAAAACATAGGTACAGTGGGTTCTAACAAAAACAATGTTAAATCTGTGTCAATATTCAAAACTCCATACCAATGTAAAATATTTAAGACTAGTAGTTGATGTTTTGTTTTCAAAGTATATTCAATAATATACCCTTTTATTTGTGTATCCTCTTTTTTTTTAGAAAGATATCTTTGAATTTAACTTCTTTGCTTTTTTTTTTTTAAATCATGACCAATAACAATTTGTAACCAAGCCCCCTAAACAGTGGAAAATATCCCATAATTTATTTTGGAGGGATATGAGCATTGTTCTCTAGACTACTTCCTGTTGTTTGGTGGGCACTTTTATCTTTGAGGGATCCTGTGAAAATCTAGGACAATGGTTAAGTCTTGGCTAGATTAGTCTGAGGGATTGGAGCATTTTTAACCACCTTGAAGCTGAGGTGCTCTGAGACATTAGATGATCTGGGCCATCCTCTCCTATCAGAGATTTTTTTCAAGGGGTCTTCCTTGATCAAACCTGATTTTTTTTTCTTTTAAACTCAGAATGAATCCACAGCCTCTCATTTCCTGTGAAAACAAAAGCACAACCCTTACCCCCCATGCAACATACCTTTTGACTTAAAATTTGAAGTTATATATTTAAAATATATAGGTTGATTTAATGTAGCATTTTCCATAGTCCAGCACATGTTACTGTTTCCTTGTGCTTTAGAAATTGCAAGCTAGCACAGGTCTTTAATTCCAGCACTCAGGAGAAAGAGGCAGGTAGATATCTGAGTTTGAGGTGTGATTTACAGAGCTAATTCCAGGGCTACAGAGAAACACTGTCTCAAAAAGCCAAAACACACACACACACACACACACACACACACACACACACACACACACATACAGAGAGAGTTATAAGCTGTGACTGCATTGACACCTCCCCTCCCCCCCTTTTCTTTCCTATCACTGATAGAGTGAGTCTCCATTTGTAAAACTTCTGGAATAAATGTGCTAACTAAATATTTGAGTTTTTATTGTGTCTAAAGAATGACCACAGTAGAGTATGGTGGCACAAGGCTTTAATCCCAGTACTTGGAAGGGAGAGGCTAGTGGATCTTCATGAATTCAAGACCAGCCTAGTCTATGTATAGAATTCCAGTGAACACTGGGAGATACTGTTCTACAAAGAAAATGGAGGAGAACAAATTCTGTGCTAGAAAATCCCTCATTTCAGAGAATGTGGAGTCTCTTCGAAATCGACAATAAAGCCCTCAGCAGATAGATAATTTTGCACACTGGTCAGTGCTGAGGACAAGACTATTTAGTAGAATTCTAGAAAATGGTGATATTAGAAGGTGTTTCAGACAGAAAGAGTAACATGGGCAAAGACCACAGTTAAATGGGCATATATAGTTAAGGACATGAGTTGTGTCCACACACTTAGCTCATTAGCTTTTACGATAGCCAGTAGATTATAGGACACGGGCCATTCGAGCTCTTATTCATGTTTGTAGAACAGTTTCGCACATTCTTGGTGTCTTAGGATTTCTGTTACACTGAAGAGACACTATGACCATCACAACTTTTATAAAGGAAACATCTAATTGGGTGGCTTACAGTTTCAAAGGTTTAGTCCACTATCATCATGGTGGGACATGGTGGCATATAGGTAGACATGGTGTTAGAGAAGGAGCTATATCTTGATCCTGAAGGCAACAAGAAGTGATCTGTCTCACTGAGTATAGCTTGAGCATAGGAGACCACAGAACCTGCCCCCACAGTGACAGACTTCCTCCAACAAGGCCACAACTCCTAGTACCACCATCTTTGGGGTCCATTTTCTTTCAAACCACCATGCTTGGGTAAGCTAGTCATTTAAATCTTCAGCAACTTACAGCAAGCATGCCATAATTTCTTTTTAAATCTCTATGTGCGTGTGTGTGTGGAAAGTGCATGCCACAGCATGTATGAAAGTCAGAGGACAACCACCCATGTCAGTCCTGCCTTCCAGTTTGTTTGAAATAGAGTCTGTTGTTATCCGCCTCTGTGTTTTCCAGGATAGATGACAGAAGAACTTTCAGGCATTCTCTCATCTGCCTGCCATCTCTCCACAAGGTCTAGGATTGCAGACACATTCAGTCCATCTTTCTGTGGGTTCTGGAGATCCAAACTGGAGTCCTCACACTTCTGCAGCAAACACTTTACTCATTTAGCCCTCCTCCCAGGTCTTGTGATTTCTCCTTCCGTTCTGAAATAAACATGCTTTTGTAGACACACTCTATTCTTTCCAGCAAGGCAACTTGGTAGTGGGAAGAGAATAAATTTTTGATTTGTTTGACAGTTTCATGCCATAGCTCAGGCTGGTCTGAAGTTCACTGTCATCGAGGGTATAAGTAGTCCAGGTTTACAACAAATTTATTATAATCTCCTGCCTCAATCTCCCATAAACTGGGATTGTAGCATGAGACATTACACTCAGATAAGAGCATTTTTATTAAATGTTGCTGTTATTAAACTTTAATGTTTTCAACCATTAGATATCTATGCATGATAGGGGTATTGTGGGCTGTTGCAGTTTAAATAAGAATGGCCCCCACAGAGTCATATATTTGAATGCTTATCACCAAGGAGTGGAACTTTCTGAAAGGATTACAAGGATTAGGAGGTATGGCATTGTTGAAGGAAGTGTGTCCCTGGGGATGGACTTCGAGGTTTCAGAACCTTCCAGTCTCTGCCTATGGACTAGGCTCTAAACTCTCAACTATTGCTCCAATACTGCCTACATGCTACCATGTCCCCTACCATGATGAGAATGGACTAAACTTCTGAAACTGTAAGCAAGCCCCCAGTTAAATTCATTCTTTTATAAGAGCTGCCTTGGTTGCTGGGCAATGGTGGCACATGTCTTTAATCCTATCACCTAGGAGGCAGAGGCAAGCAGATGACTGTGAGTTCAAGACCAGCCTGGTCTACAAAGCAAGTTCATGGACATCCAGGGCTACACAGAAAAAAACCCTGTCTCAAAAAAAAAAAAAAAAAAAAAAAAAAAAAAAAAACAAAGCAAAAAAAAAGAGTTGCCTTGGTTGCCTTGGTTATAGTGTCTCTTCACAGCAATAGAATAGTGACTAAGAAATGGGTTGCAAGGTAAGCAACTTAATGGCCTTTCTCAAAGATCACATTCTAATCTCTGGAAATGGTGAATATGTCACTAAATGTGGCAAATATTTTGTAGCTACAATTAATTGGAATTTTGAGATGAGTGGGTTATCCTGTGTTATCTGAGTAAGCCTATTGTAACTACAAGAGTCTTTAACGGAGGAAGGGAGGAGAAGGAATGGGAGATTAGGGGAAAGGCATGGTGGTGATAGAAGCTGGGTTCAGCTAGCTTTGGAAATGGAAAATACTCTCCAAACAGAAGGTTTGCTTACGGATACCATTTAGATTTCTGACCACCAGAATTCTAAAACATTATGTTTCTGTAAATTCTTGAGTTTCTGGTAACTTGTTATAGTGATGTTTTAGTTTAGACTTCTATGACAATATGCCATGGGCTGGGAGGCTTATAAACAATAGAAATTTATTCTTCATAGTTCTAAATGCTGGGAAGTTCAAGATCATTGCAAAACCAATTTTGTGTCTAGTGGGGACTTGTTTCTCAGCTTGCAGACAAGATTATGGTATGGATACCCTCGGGTCTCGTACATGCTAATCACATTCATGAAGCCTCTTCCCTTTTGTCCCAATCATCTTTCTAAATAATCACATGGGAGGTTAGGATTTCAACACACAAGACTTGGTAGGTGGAGACAGGGAACAACTAATACAAATGTTTTGTCTATGGTAAGCAAGAAGCAGAAAGCTTATGTGGTTAGTATAATAGATATGGAATTAAAATGGAATTTCAGATAAACATATTATGTTACTAGGATATGTCCAATTTGTCCCAAATATTATACAGGATATATTTAGTTGCTGGGAGCACAGCATGAAGGTCCTTGTGTCCACGGGTCTCCAGGAAAAACCAGGAATGTTAAGCATGCTTATCCTTTCAAAGGAATGCACATAAAACCTCTTCTGGGTCTGGAGAGATGGATCAGAGAAGTTAAGAGCACTGACTGCTCTTCCAGGCTCCTGAGTTCAATTCCTAGCAACCACATGGTGGCTCACAACCATCTGAGATCTGCTGCCCTCTTTTGGCCTGTGGGGATACATGCAGATAGAATACTGTATATACATAATAAATAAATCAAAAAATAAAAATAAAAAAACCTCTTCCATCCAGAAAGCTGAGTATTGGAGGTGATTAAACCTGCTGATCTATGATATCTGTTGGACCAGGCCATATCAAGCTCCTACAACCATGAGGTGGCTAGTAATCTAAATGACCTTTATAGCCAGAGGCTCCCCCAAGCTCCCATAACCAGGACCAGAATTGGCTAATTGCTCAGATGACCTCTATACTATCTGTATGACTGAGATCAGGCCAGAGCCTTCCCTAGGCCCTTAAGCTAATACAGGTAGCCTATCTCTAGAGCCCATCTTCTTGGAAATGGAATGTACCATAAGTTGAGTTTCCATGTAATTATGCTTCCTGTGCACCAGGGATATTACACCAGGAAGCTTTTTTCCAAAGTATACTGTGTTTACATTTGTTGGGAATAAAGTGCCTGGCATCAGACTCCCCAGAGTACTGATCTAGGCTGACAAAGTCAATCTAAACTAGGATTTCATTCTCACCTCATCCAAGTTCATTTCCCTGCCTACCGTGACCATCTGCAGGGTCCCTCACTTGGTTAAAATGATTTGCTTTATCTGAAATTCAAATGCGACTGGACATTTTGTAATTTTTTGCTAACTCTTTAAACCTTGAACTAATATAATATGCTTATGGATTAATTTCTGAATTAATTTTACTTTTCTTATGTTCATCATGTTTCATTCTTGTGGGAAATATAGTATCTGTGAAGAGCATTTACTTGGTATTTTTTAATTGCTATGGGAGATTATGTAGCTAAAAATCCTCAGTGAGAAGAAATCTTTGTTTTAGTAGCAATTCATTCCTTGGCACAAAAGGGAAAAGTATGTCCATTATCTAAGAATGTTAAAGATTGTGGGTTTTGAAATACCTAGAAGAAAGCTTGCAAAACCAATGGCATTGGGGCTGAGGCACATTGTGACTAAGTAAAGCTAGTCATGTGTAGGACAATAGGATTGTATGGGGACTGGTGCACACACAATACATGATGGGTCTAAAGATTCAGATTCAGATAATAACAAAACAAAATATAAGCCACTAGTTCATTTGTCCCCCTGAATATTATCCCCATCACTTCAATCCATTCAAATATACACAACCTGTTAGAAAAGCCTTTTTTTCCCTCCTTTTAACTAGATTTCTGATCCCAAGATCTTCCTTTTTATAAATTGCATGTCTCCTACTGAACAGAATTCATCTTTAAAAACAAACTCCTGCTACTTCCTGCTGTGATCTTCTCTTTGGCAGCATCTGCATAGGCGGTGATCTAGGTAAAGATAGAACTCCCAGATCACATTCCAGATAAACTGAATCAGAAACTCTGAGAGTGGGACTCAGTAGTCTGAACGTTACAGCCCCTGCAATTGATTCCTTCACAGGGTGTGAAGGTCAGAACTAGATACAGCCAGTCTCCTGTAGCTCGGTGCCCAGACTACTTTGGACAAGATGATGGCAGATATCAGCATCTCTTCCTGTCCCATTGGGCACTTTAGCTGCTTGCCCATTCCAAGAATCAAGTGGAATCAGAATAGCAGAATAGCAGGATGAAATTCCTACTGTGTGGTGGGTGTGGTAATTGTAAAAAACAGAAGTGCTTTCCTTGAAGTGTTTCTGAGCCATTCTTCATTCACATTTTGTGATGTTGGTTTCAACTTAATCTTGAAGCATACTTAACATCACAATTTTTTAAATGTTAAGAGCGATTTTGGGTCTTGACTGGAAAGTACATTCCCTGCCACAGCCCTTCCCCATGACCAACATCTTCTCCAGTGCTGTATTGATCAGGAGCCAGCATTTGCTACCTGTCTTACAAGTATGCGTGTTACAAAACATGGAGGACTTTTGGTTTTCCCATTTGAAAAGCTAGTAAATTGTAAAACCAAGATTCATAACCGTACAGCTTGTTGCCAGAGACTCCATTCATGCTCTATCTTAAAAATGGGGATCCATTTTCTGCCAAGCCCATCTACACTTTTAATATCAAACCAGGTTACTTCCTATCTGTCCTGGCTAGTTTTATTTCAGCTTGACACAAACTAGAATCATCAGAGAGGAGCATGCCTCAATTGAGAAAATGCCTAGACAAGATCCAGCTGTAGGCAAACCTGTATGGCATTTTCTTAGTTGGTGATTGATGGGGGAGGGTCCAGCCTATGGTGGGTGGAGCCACCCCTGGGCTGGTGGTCCTGGGTTCTATAAAAAAGCAGGATGAGCAAGCTATGGGGAAGCAAGGCAGTAAGCAGTGCCTCTCCATGGTCTCCGCATCAGTTCCTGCCTCCAGGATTCTGCCCTGCTTGCGTTCCTGTCCTAACCTCCTTTGATGATGAACAGTGATGTGGAAGCAAAAGTTGAACAAACTCTTTCCTCCCCAAGTTACTGTGGTCATGGTGTGTCATCACTGTAATAGTAACTATAGTAATAGTAATAGTCATCACAGTAACAGACACTATCTTTTACGGTGAAGATCTGAACATCCCTCATTTGATCACTTTGCCACCTCACAGCTAGAAAGAGAGCTGGCTGCTATCATTAGGTACTCCCATTCAAGTTTTGTGGCTTTGACTTGGTCCATCACTCACACAGTATGGCTCAGTGGTGCAGAAACATGAGAAGGTTTAATTTAGCCCAGTGCACAGACAAGGAAGATTAGCACTAACCTTCATTCTAAGGATAACAGGGAGAGTAGTCTTAAAGCTTGATTGACTCCTATAAAAGATATTGTTACACAGTCTTGGTGACTTCATTATTTCTAACCTCTAGGAGTGCTGAACCTATACCATCTGGTTGTACAAATTCATGATGAAACACCGACTTTATTTCACCCGCTCCTAAAGTTGCAAAGAGAAGCTGATGTGGATTTGGAAGCTGCAACTTCAGCAGAAGTGGGAGACCACCAGTTGACTTTTAGTGAAGTGTCAGTAGATAGACAAGGTCATAATGTGGGATCATGTGAGCCGCCATTCTTCAGCAAGCAAAGCAGCATTATGTTAAGATACAATGTCAGTGGCTTGTGGCCTCTAAACTCCTACCTTTGAGTATTTAGGGTTTACTACTATTCTTTGTTCTTCTTGAATGACTTTCTTTGGCATTCTGAGAATGCCCTTCTCAGAGGCTGTTAGCTAGGCAGATTCCTTCCATTTTACAGATGAGCAGAGATGAACAGAAACAAAGTGGCAAAGGTCACACAGCTCAGCTATGTAAGTAATAGGATTTCAATGCAAGCTGTTTGTCTTCATGTCTGTGTTCTGAAGCCCTATCTTATGGCTCTTGCTAATAGGGGCTTCTATTTCACAGGTGAGTATTCATCACAAAAGGGAATACTGAGTCCATGGTACAGCACAAGACACAAAGTGAGGCTCATAGATATTTATATCTATATCTATATCTATATATATATATATATATATATATATATATATATATAACAAAACTGTATGTTTTGTTATGACTAAATAATTATTTATAATAGTTACTTTGCAGTTTTGGGTTCCCTGTGTGTGGTATATAAGCTTTGTAAATTCATTCTGTAAAATAATCTGATGTTACTTGGACATTAGATTTTCTGGCATATTTGTTTGGACTGAGCCCAGGCTGGCTTATGATGGTCACTTCATCCAGTTCTAAGGGCAGACAGACCATGTGTTTGGGAATCCTGTTTAAGATATTGCCTGAAAACAGTGCAAATTCTTTTTCTCTTTAGTTTACAGTTTTGGAATTTCTGGATCTTTGGGAACGTCTGTTTGCATCCAGATAAAATATGGCTTAAATACATTAGTAATGAGGTCATTAGACATTTTCTTCATAACTTTAACTTTTTTTCCTGAAAGGAACAAGATGATTGCACAGTCCTGAAGAACATTTAAATATACAACAGTCAACTGATGCCCATTTGAAGCTATAACTCCATCAAACTGTGGGGTTGATCCAACATAAAATTAGATCACTCATCTGTTAGGAGAAAAGTTCCAACAGGAAAATGTAGGTAGGACATGAGTCATAATGTGACATTCTTCTGTCCTGTAAGCAAATCCTATTTAGCTAAACTTGCTCTTTAGAAAGATTTTTATGTAAAAATGTTACATACCTAAGCCATTGACCTGTAGACCTCTTATACATTTGACCACCTCAGGGTGATGAACTGGACTGTGGGAATAAGTCCCCATCATCCTTGTAGAAGACTTTGCAACTACATATGCTTCCTTCACAAGGAATTTGAGATCATTTAAAACCAGCAGAAAATTAAGTTTCCCTTTTATTGTGTTGTTGTTGTTATTGCTGGTGTTTAGGCTGTATGGTCTGACATGAAGGCTAGTATTAAAATGTGGAGCTCTCCCATCTCAATTTTTCCTCCTACCATTACAGTTGTTAGGAGGTAAGGATTAAATTTCATGATGTCAGCTGATCAAGTTAGAAGTTCATAGCAACAACGTTTTTAAAATTATGATGTCTTAGCTTAAAATGCTTCCACTAATGAGTTCCTGTGGACAGTCAGAATTGGAAGCCACTGTAGAGGGTGTGGCTTTGGTCACAGAACTGTGATTGCACTGCACACCCTGTTCTCTCTCCTCTGCCTGGCGAACCCAGTCTCTTATTTGACTTTTCTGTGTCATTTGCCTTTGAAAATACTTCCTGCCCTTGATCCTAGGGATTTGTAATTTCTCTTGCTTTTTCCTACCTTTTTGGCCATTTGTTTTCTGCTTCCTTTTGAGGGGTTTTCTTCTCCATGAAGTGCTCACCAGGCAAATACACTTGACCACTTAGCTGAACTCTGGATATTTCCCGATGTCCCATGGGTATTTCTAATTCACTCTAGCCACATGAACTTTGATGTCTTCTCCACAAACTTGTTATTCTCTGTGTCATCTCTGGTGACAACACCCTCTGAAAACAGTTTTTATGGGTAAATTCTCAGTTCCTCCCTTACCACACCCTCCTCATTGCCAACCTGGTGATTTAAGACTAACAAAGAAATTGTTCAGAACTGAGAAGTTTCATACAATCAAAACCCTCACAAGCAGGTCTGTACAACACACTATTTAAATGGAAACACTCTGTTGTATCCAGAAAGAAATATATGCTGGTGTGTTATTATTGTGTTAAATAAAAGCATAGCAGTAAGCACTGAGAAGAATTACATATAAAATTCAAATTAGTGAATGCACTAGAGTAGTGAGATGTGTTTGTTCTGAGGTATTGTATGCAATGTAGATAAAAATCAGTAAGAAACACAAGGTCTGCTTAGCAACTCCTATTGGGACTTGGAGAGGACAATTGGGTCATACCTAAGTAGACTCAACAGCCCTGGGAATCATCATAGATGGGTGGCTTCACTTTGCAGTTGCTTCTCTTTGTGTGGAAGGAAAGTACATGTACATGAGGATGCATGGATGTGTGTATGGAGACCAAAGGCAATGTTCCTCATGTGTTGTCCACCTTGAGACAGGGTCTCTTCCTGGCCTGGGATTCACCGATTAGGCTAGGCTAGGTGACTCATGAGCTCCGGGGATCTGCCTGTCTTCAGCACCCCAGCACTGGAATCACAAGTACACCACTACACCTAACTGAAGTAAGGGCTGGAGATTGAGCTAAGTCCTTTTGCTCATAAGAGAGCACTTCACTAAGAAGTCTCTCCAGTCTCTAGGAGCCTGTTTTGACTGTAGACTTACAGCCTTGGTTGGGAAGACTTGATCCTGTCCCAAGGCACCAGCAAGCTGTGATGGCTGATTAGCTCACACTGTAAGCCCTATACTTAGTAGCACAGTCATGTGTTCACACTTAGTGATACACACTGGCTATTAGAGAGCTGCCAGAGAGCTCAGAGGCACACAGAGGGATGCTTGCTGGGACCAAGCTCCCAACACTCTCCGTGGGTGTCATACTGCTCAGGAAGAAACAGGAAACAGCTGCAGGGGGTTAGGGCCATTGGCAGCAGTGCTGGTGTCAGAACCCTCTTGGCAAGGAGCATCTGTTGGTGGCTGCATGAGGAGTGCCAAGATTTCCTGAGCTGCCAAGAAAGAACAAATGTAGGTGGGAGAACAGAGGCAAGGAGAACACCACTAGTCCATCTTTGAACATGAGTGGGAAATAAGCAAAGAGGTGATGCCGCCAGAGATGGGACACCATCACTGACGGCTTTGGGTAGAAGGGCACAGTCTGCAGCCAGTGAGCATCAGATGGAATGCCAGAAGAATAGCTTCAGGATCAGGACCATACACATTCATCCTCATCCTACCAAGGACCGCATGGTGGCTAAGAACCCTTTTAATTTGGAAGATGGGGAGAGTGATGAGTACAGTGGGGCTGTGGAGACAGTCTCCCATATATCAAATTTGCAACCTTCCTGTCTCAGTCTCCCAAGTCCTGGTCCTGATATTATAGGTATATGCCACAGTAATCAGTAGAGTTTTTTTGTTTTGTTTTGCTTTTTTTTTTTTTTAAGGTGATTTATCCCTTCTCAGCGAAGACTTAAATTTCACACTATTTGAATGAAGCCCATCATTATTTGTTCAAAACTTTAATAAACTTCTATTTTTCTTTTTAATGTAATCTGCTTACATTGAAAATATCTGACTGGCTAATTTTATCATAGATCATTTAGATCATACCCTGTGAAGAGAGCTGCAAAACAACATCTATTGTACTGACTTATGGCTATGAATACTAGTAACCTACATTTGGTTAAAACAGCACAAGCTACAATCTTAATGAACAATCATGGTGATTGTTAGATGGCACAACTAGGAAACAATATGCAAGACTTCGAGGAAGTCTCAGACCTAAGAGGTGGCAAGCACTCTGGACTCTTTCAAGCTCAGACCACAGAAGGGATGTTTGGCTTCATGACCTTACTTATGCAAATCTGAGAAAGGAAGGAACTCTTATTTGACTAGGTGACAATCACGATCATTAGAGGTGGCTAACTTTGTTAGAAACAGGCTTACTGAGGCTGGCACTGACAAGAAGCATCATACAGTATTTGGGGCTGGTACATTGTTAGGCAACAGCTGTTCAGGAAAAAAACAGAATTTGCTACGTGGCACCAGCTGTGCACAATTGGAAGGTGAACCTCACAAAAGGGTTAGGTTTTTGAGGACAAGC
This sequence comes from Phodopus roborovskii, assembly GCF_943737965.1. Lineage (NCBI taxonomy): Eukaryota > Metazoa > Chordata > Mammalia > Rodentia > Cricetidae > Phodopus > Phodopus roborovskii. Next base: position 2,233,265 of record NW_026126433.1, read on the forward strand.
TTTTGAAGCAGATTGAGGATCCTGGTCCCTTCTGTTTTTACACCCCAGCTGTGATATGAGATCTTTGTTCCACTGTGAACATCTTACCAGGCCCCAAAGCAATGGGGCCAAACAAGCACGAGCCGGCCACAAAAAAGCCATGAGCTGAAATCAAACTTTCTTTGTAAGTTGCTGTCACGATGGTAAATACCTGAGACTAAAAAGGAGCAAAGATTGCTCTGTGCCTTGTCTGTTTTGCAGATGAGGCAACTGAGTCAAGGGAGTTGGGGGCCCTGCCTATTAGGATGAAGCCAAGGGTTCCAGGGCTCAGACATATAGTCACCACATTCTAATAGGAATCAGTGTCTCATGTTACATGCTTTTTGAAAATGCTTGATAGTCTAGGATGACAAATATTAAGTTCTGACAAAGTTGTATCTACTTTGTATGTATGATAAGTTTAAACAAATTTTGTGTTTCCATCAAAAAGCATCTAGAAAAAGATTACCTGCACTAATAATTCACTAAAAACATATACATATCATAGCTAGAAAGTATAAGTAACATTATTGTAAAACTAATCTCACAATTTCATTTCACATTATTAAAAAGATCAGTGTGAAGAATAGTTTTAGGCATACTGACATTGTGAGCTAGCTAATTTTCACAAATATTATCAATAGGTGTTTCAGAAGAATCATTCTCTTATTAATATTCTGTTTGTGTTCAAGCTAAGAACAGATATTACTTTCCTTTGGTAGCATGAATGTGAAATTCATTACAAATGGAGGATTGTAGATGACCTATCTGTTCCATTGGAACAATGCTCCCTCTAAACCCTGCCCCTCAGAAAGCTCACCAAGCACTGGCTCCTCCCCCAACCACACCTACAGACCCTGGTCCATAGACCTGCCATCCCTCCTCCCATCTCCAGGTCACCCAGGAGTGCTTTGCTAGGATTAAACCTGGTCCTTTACTTTTAATTAGGCTCAATTTGGCTTACTTCATCAACAGTGAAACTCACTACTAAGGATTCAAAAATACCACTATCAACTGTACCAGCTTTCTAATACTTTTGTGGAGTGATTATTGTGCTATAAAAGCAGACACAAAGCAAGGATTGCCAACCACTTGGTAACAAAATGTTCTTCTAGTATTATTCAGTGTTTCTAAAGACATATATAAAATGAGATTAATGTGTGCTCAAAATTAGCTGAGGACTAATAGAAGCCTTTTCCTTGGGGTGGTAAAATGCAGGATTCTCCCATCTTATGCCTAAATAATACATTTGTATGTGTCCTACAAACCACAGGCAGTTAATTCACTGCAGCTGTATTTATCTGCACATACTCTGGACAAGAACACACCCATTAACATTCATTGTATCATGGATGAGTGTGGTAAAAATTCCTTCTGGAAGGAGATGTAAACAGTGTCTTCCCCTTCATCATAAATACCCAAGGACAAACGAAACTTTACCCCAGGAAACCAGTTTTTTTATTGAGCCTAGATCATGGGTGAGAAGCTGACTGCCAGAGCATGGGGCCCCCAAAGCAGCTGTAATGATGGTTTCCCCCACAGACTCACAGATGCCCCTTCCATTAACCTCCCCTCAAGCATGTGCTCTAGCACCTACCAAGACCCTGAGCTCATTCACAGTTAGGGAAGAATTGCAGACAAATGCTTGAGAGGAGGCATAAAACCTCGGGTCATTGTCCAATAACTAACTCTCCTAACACCCATTCTGTGAGGGAATGTCAACTGTCAGCAGGCCTGATGGTGATGGACACCTTGAAAAGCAGGGACAGCAGATCTGATGAAAACAGTAAAGGAACTGCTTGTGGTCCAAGATCTACAGCTGCTAGGAAGAGACTATTAGTTAATAATCCCCGGGGAAGGGGAGGCCATTCTTCATTGGTGTAGCCATTGCTAAGTTGCTCATGCTCCAGTAGATAACCTCATAACCACACTGTGCGAGCAACTCAGTGTGTCACACACAGACAGAAAGACATAAAGATGGGGTGGGGGGGATGAGAAAGGGGACTGGGCATGAAACTGACAAAATTTGTTATATAAATATATGAAACAAAGACTAACAAGGGTAGAGAAACGAAAGATAGAAAACAAAACGGAGTCCACCCCAAAACAAACAAACAAAAAGGAAACCAGGCAAGCAGCACTGCTCATAGCAGCCAGTGGCTGGGGTAGCTCATTAACATGGCTCTTTCTCACAACCTCAAAGTAGGAAATGCTTTGGGCTTGAGCAAGGAATTTGAAAAGGTTGGTGTAAACAGCTAGTAGGAGACTTCCTGTAGGCCATTTGTTTTCAAAGAGAATTTGAAAACATCTACAGCTAGCAGTTAGCTCAGTCTGGTCCCCAGGTTTTCTACATTAACACAGGAAACACAGGAGGAAGGTCTGATAATTTCACCAGGGGAGAAAGAGTTAAAAGACAAGCATGCACCGGTGTGGCCCTGATGATTTTCTCTGGGGACCTGCCATGTTGTGCTCAGGCTTGCTTTGTGGTTTGCAGAGATAAAGTGGCTGTTTAGAAACAGTCAACCTGCTCATTACACTGAATAACTCTACTTTAAAGTGAAAGGAATAATGTCCTGGCTGGGGAGGGCAGTTGAAGTCCTGTGTTGTGGGTCGGGGCCTTCCGAGAGCAAATTGCTCTCCAGAAAGAAGGCACTTAGGGTTCCAAGCTTTGCTGTCATCTTAGCAGCTGGGGAGCAATTCATACGGATAAACTTCCTCTTCCACTACCCCTGGTTTTGGCAGAAGGAACAAAAGGATGTGGGGATAGTTGTGTGTATGTCCCTAATTTAAGGAACACAAAGAACATGCCCGAAGTTCAGGGCCTGTGCCAGCAAGAACCCTGGCTTCTTAAGTTTTCATCCACTTTTTCTCTAGCAACTGAAAATCAGGGAATTCTGCAGAGGTAAATAACCAAGACATCAACAAAACAGCAAAGCTGGTATCCTGCTGATTTCCTCTTTCAAACAACCTTTTCAGCCAACAAATACAGGAGAAAAGAGGAAGAACTGTGAAATTGTGAGCTTCTCTCTCCTAAGTGAGGAATGATGGTGGTACAGTTTGGATGGATGGAACAATGCAATTCTTGATGCATAGTACACTCTGAGCCCAGCAGCACAGCCCTACGACTCATGGAGAGACTGATTATAAAGATCACAGACAGGTGCCAGTGGAGAAGGACCCTGAATTCCCTTTGGGTTTTGCAAAGCTTATCGTTCATTGTTGAGTAATTGTTCTGATAGTTATGTGTAGTCCAACCAACAGATTTCAGATGGAATGAAGCCCACAAGCTAGTATTGGTAGTCAAGCACCATTAGGTTTATCAGCAGCCTGAACATTTTCTTTGTATGTGCTCTGTGGGTCACAAAGAAAACAATGGGACAGTCTCTACGCTGTTGAATTTATAGACATGGCTTTTGAACTTGTGGAAAATGAAAAAAAGATTCAAAGTCTTCTACACCTCTAATACTGGACGTCTTGTTTATGTGTTGAGATTAATTAAGCTGAAGACAGCGCCTATGATTGAAGTGTGTATAAATACTGACAATCAAATATGCACTTTTTGAAATTTCCAGAGGAAAAAAGCCAGTGAGCCAATGGTGTGTGTGTGTATGTGTGTGTGTTTCTTTTGCTTGTTTCACACATTATCCTACTTAGTTCCAATGCTTTTATTCAAATATTCGATGCCTTTAAAATATTTTAGCCTCATTTGACAGATAAGAAAATTCATTGTTTTGAATATGTCAGCAAAGTACTCTCAGACATACCAAGTTTAAAAATGATGGAATTTTGTCCAAAATAGGACAAAAACTATCTTTCAGGACTGGTTGAATTGCTAGCCCAACAATGCCACCAGGGATGCAGGTTTTGTTTGCTTTTCCCTGAGTTTATCTAATGAGCTTATCCTGTGGCTGGTTCTGAAGGATACAGGCTGGCTGCCAATAGAAACTTGGATGGTTCTGATTTGCTTATATATGGGGGGGGGGATGGAGGGAGGGGAGAGGAGAGAGAGAGAGAGAGAGAGAGAGGAGAGGAAGAGGAGGAGGAGAGAACACAGACACAGAGAGGGAGAGAGACAGGGAGAGAGAGAGAGAGAGAACAAGCATCCTTAATGTGTGAATTACAGGATCACACACCTGGTAGCCTTTCTTGCCCTACCTGTGGACATTCTCTCTTTCCTCCTGTGGAGAACACATGGTTGCCTACTGTGGGGTTACCCATAAAGCTTCCTGTCCCACAAAGATGAGAGGAAACCTCTGGCACCTGGCTTTTGGTGGTGCCTTGGGAAGTGGCTGGTAATGGTGGCCCTTGGCTCTCACAAAGAGATCAGACTCCTTTGTGCCTCCAGCCCTAGGCTGTGGTTTTATGGTATCCAGACTTCACTGTTTCACATGCTCCCCACTAAACAGCATTGCAACCATTTGATGGCTGCAGAAGCTTCGTCCTGTTTGGGGAGAAGGTTGACTCATATATTAAGACAATGTAGGCCACAGGCTCTCTTGTATACCAAAAATAAGAAACCATTCTATTCTCCGTGTGCATTTTTAGACCATTCAGGACCCACTTCTCTGAAACAGTTTTATCCTTGCCAAAGGGGAAGAGGGAGGTTCCTGAATAAAGTCGGAGTTCCAATTAAGGAAGAAAGAGAGCTTTGGGTCTTGGTGGGTAACAGGCAGGACAGATGCCCAAGGTAACAGCACTTGAAATTCCTATGCTGTCACTGTGTAGCATAGAAAAGGGAGACCACTGGGGCCCAGGGCTGGGATCCAATCTGGATGTCTTAGTTTGCTGTGGATGTGTGAACAACAGCTTGGCGCACCAGATGTGAGAGCTCAGGCTGAGGCTGTAGCTGTCAGAGTCACCAGATCTGACAAGCTGGTGATTCACCAACCAAGTGTCCTTTCCTTTCCATTCCTTTTCCGCCTGGAGCAGTCTGTTTTAGCTGTGCTTGCTTGTGCGAGTGCGCTTGTGCGAGTGTGCATGTATCTCTCCCAACTCCTATAAAGTTTGTAGACCTTGTTAGTGTCAGCTGTCTCACGACTGACACTAAAACTGGGTTGAACAAAGTTCTGCCGCTCACTAATGCTAAGGTCCTTTCTTTTGCTACATGAGAGTGTTGATCCAAGTCTCAGGCTAGCCACAGATGTGTTGACTCCAATATTGAGACCAACTTACCGGAAAGACACTAAAGAAGTAGCTTGGCCATGATTGCAATCTGCTATTCTTCGGTAATGGGATAGATTTGATACGTTATCTGTTTAAGACATTCTAAGCCAAGAACAGATTCTAAAGTGGTTTTCACAGAAGTATTCCAAGTGGTAAATTTGGGGCCATCCTACAGACTGGCTAGTTTTATGTCAACCTGAGTCATCTGAGAGAAGGGAACCTCAGATGGGAAAATGCCTCCATAAGATAGAGGTGGAGGCAGGCAAGCCCGTAGGGCATTTTCTTAATTAGTGATTGATGTGGGAGAGCCCAGTCCATTGTGGGTAGTGCCATCCCTGGGCTGATAGTCCTTGGTTCTATAAAAAAATCAGGCTGAGTAAGTCATGAAGAACAAGCCATTAAGCAGCACCCCTCCATGGCCTCTGCATCAGCTCCTGCCTCCATGTTCCTATCCCAACTTCCTTCAATAATGGACTATGATGTGGAAATATAGGCCCAATAAACTCCTCCCCGCCTTAGCTTGATTTTGGTCATGCTGTTTTTATCACAGCAATGATAACCTTAACTAAGACAGATCCCCCCCTCCCCAAATATCTTCCTAAGGGTCCCTGCTTCTTTCCTACCCTCTCTTTTGTCCCCACTCATTGACATCCCTAGATGGTGACTAAAGACTTAAGTAGCTCATCGTGGACCTCTTATGTACTAAAAAGTATCTCATTGTAAAAGCATTGCATAACCACTTCAGCTATCCCCATGGGATGGAGTGGGAGAAGAGGAGACTGTGTGGGGTATGGATGCTGCTGTTGGTTAGTTAACTTTACACAGCATCTTCAAGTAGAAGAATCTCCTTTCTGCCCTCCCACAGAATATCTCATAGCTTTTCCAATCCTCATCTGGCATATAACAAGTGTGAATAAGGACAGTTTCAAGAGACTCTAGTTTGTACCACTTAGAAATGGACATGGCATTGGTGAAAGATACAAAGACAAGGGAAATGAAATTATCAGAAGGTTGTGGGCAGTATGGCTTTAATACTTCTGAGATATTGATCACCAGGGTCACTGGGGCTAGTTAGGTCTTAACTTGCTAGGGCAGTGTGTCCTGGGGTCGGGAGACAGTCATAGAGTATGGACTATCTCCAGAACATATTTAAGTGCTTTGAAAGCTACCTTAGCTAATCAGAGATACTACTAACTCAGTTTTCAGGACCCATAGCACCTGGGAAAATGTATGGAAGAATATAGTCCTGTCAATCATGGCCAAACCACCTGTCAAGACCATAGCATGGGGCAGAACGTTTCTTTCACTTCTCTTGGGTTATTTCAGACCAAACTGAGACAGCTTTATAAAGGTTATGGAAGCCTTGTGCCACACCCTCACCCCTGCTCTTCCCTCTACAAAGCTGCCTCCATCCTGTAGGTGCTCCAACAGTTGAGCTTAGGGACTGAAATTTGGCCACATTCTATTCTGGGTGTCCCTTTAGTTCTGAAGCACAATTAGAAGACAAACAAGCTTTCATGCATCTGCCCTTAGCTCTTTTCATAAATGTTAAAGGATATCCTCCATGTCAAGGTGAGGATGGGGAGGCAGTCAAAAAGCTCTTAACTATGTGCCACAGATGTCATAGGCCAGGATTGCAGGCTCTGGAGCAGCATTCAGCTGTTCTCAGACCTGTGGGGAGGAGACAAATACTTGAAAATGCGCAGTCCCTGATGGAGTTGGGAACAAGGCAGGCTGTGTTAGTGGGGGGTATGCACAGTCCACTTCCTGGCTGGGTCTTGGAGTCCAATACTCCTACCTGTGCTTTGCAAGAGCTCTTTGTAGCTGAGGAATGTGCACAGCTTTAATTTGTAGTGAGCGTCCCTCTACCTTTAAAACACTTAGGTTTTCCATTAATATGCATACTTATGAAGAGAAAGATTTGTTCCTTTGAGCCATTTATATCACAGAACCCAAAATTCAGATGGTCTTATATGGTATATGATGTAAAAAAAAGAAAAACAAAGGAAGGGCATGGTTGCTCCTAGATATGATGGAGGAGAAAATTATTGTAGATGTGTGGGAGAGCATAACCAGAGTCCAGAGCAGATGAGACTAGACTGGGGTGGACCATGTGGGGAGAGGGGAGGGGAAGAGAGAGGAAGAGAGGGAAATGAAGTGTGGATGATTTATTAAAGCCACTAGAGGTCAAAATAGCAAAGCAGCCATTCTAGTTAGCTATAGAAGCTAGGCAGTGGTGTTAAACACCTTTAATTCCGGGACTCAGGATTAAGAGGTAGACAGACCTCTGTTAGTTCAAGGGTTAGTTCAAGTACTTAGATTAATAAAAATAGGTTAATAATTAAGACAGAGCTAGCTAATAAAAAAAACAAGTAACTGGCCAACATAATTATATCAAATACAGAGTCTCTGTGTGTTAATTGGGGCTGGCGCTGCAGTGGGTCCAGACCGGTGTGGCGGGATGGGGGGGTGGGGGGTGGACCCTACTCATAACAACACTGACTACAAGAAATTGATCCAGTCCTGAAAGAAATAGCTCACACAAAAGATGATTTCAGCACCTGGGATCATACTCCTTTAATCCTAGCACTAGGGAGGTGGAGACAGGAATAATATGGCTGGGTGGAGAGAGGTATAGTAGGCAGGAAGAGTCAGGAACTGAGAGCTTTCGCCTCTGAGGATTCATGGAGACAGGATTGCCATTTCAGCTGGGTAGAGGTAAGATCTCCTGGCTTGACTGTTTTGCTCCTCTGGTCTTCAGGTTGAAGCTTGAACCCAATATCTGTCACTAGGTCTTTTATTTTTCCACGCTACAATGAGGTGCAAGGTACAAAAGGGTAGTTGGCCAAAATGGCTGGATTATATAGGGAAGAGCCTCTGAGGGAAGGGCAGTCCACCCCTTGAGCAGGAGAAGTTTAGAGTAGAGGGCAGGGTATGCCGTCCATACCCAGTAACAAGTAAGGACTGAGGGATGATGGGAGAACCTAAGAGCTGGGTCCACTTCGATATGTTAAATAGGCACCTCAGCTATGACAGCTAAAACATGCTGGGAGCATGGAATAAATGCAATGTTATTCTTGTGGCAATAGAGTTAGTTTAAGTGCAAATTCTATTGAGAGTAGATTTGAGTATTTATTAATATTTATAAATTCATTTAAGCTGCTGAGATAATGGGTAATCTAAGTAGTTATATTTAGAAAGGTTGAAGTGAATCTAAGCATGGCAGCATAAAACCTTTATCCTTCCACCTCTTTCTAGAACATTCTTCAGCCTGGTACTGCCTCACTTGAAGTTTTGACCTTTAAGGATTTTTTCCTAAAGCAGAGTCTTATGCAAACTAGGCCGCTTGGAATTCCTGAGCCCCCCCACCCCATCTCAACCTCTCAAATTCTGGACCATAAGTGTGCATCACCACATCCACTCCAACCTCCAAGGTTTCCAGGGAGCAGCCCCTGCACTTTCCTCCTGGTCTAGACAGATTTCTTATTTTTTGTACTGCAACCTACCTCTAGGGACATCTGTCTTCCCCTACCTCCAGTCCTGGGGACTCCAGCTTTTGGTGCAGACACAGGGTCCCCTTAGCTCTTTCCTGTCAACACCTTTTAGCCTTCCACTCTTGCCCATCTTCATTCCTTTGGGTCAGCTGCTGATCTGAAGAAGCACTTTCTACCAGGGACCCTCAGTGATCCCCAGTGGCCACACTGGGCTGGGATGCTGATGAGTGATTTTCACTGTCCTCCCTGTTCTCCATGCTAGCCTTTCCAGAATTATTCGTGGTCCTCCAACCCTACCTCCACACCCCAAGGACCCAGCCTCTCACTCTAGGTCTTTCTCTCTGCCCCTCTCAGCCTTTCCTCCTAATCCTGCTCCATTCCATTGTATCACCCACTGACCAACATAAGCACTCTCTGCCAGGGACCCCATAGCCATCACGCTTACCTGAGATTCAGAGTGGGCAACAATAATCAAAGAATGGAACAACCACACAACAAAGATAAGAACAGACATTTCCACCAAGAATTACTTCAAACACTGTAACTCCAGATGCCTAGATCCCAGCACAAAAACATAAACATGAACAGCCAAGACAATATGTTTCCTTAAGAGCTCAGTAACTCCATTACAATATGCCCTGAGAAATTAAAGACAAGGATGTCAAAATAACAATCATGAATATGTTCAGGGATCTTAAAGAGGATATGAATAAATGCTTTAGTGAAGGCCATGAGAGCACAAACAATTGAATGGAATAAAGAAAACATTTTAAGGCATGAAAGTAGAAGTAGAATAACTAAAGAAAATTCAAACTGAAATAAAGCACTAAGAGGTCAAACAAAAGCCTCAGAGGTCAACTCTGAGGACATGGAGGAGAGAATCTCAGTTATTGAAGACAAGGTAGAAAAAAAACATAGAATCTGAAAAAATCCAGGCCCAAAGCATCCAGGAAATCCAGAACATCATGAAAAGACCAAATCTAAGAATAATATGAAGAGAAGGAGAAGAAACCCAGGTCAAAGGCCCAGAAAATACCTTCAACAAAATCATAGAGGAAAATTTCCCTACCCTAAAATAGGAGATACCTATAAAGAAAGGTTCAAGAAGCATACATAGCACCAAATAGATTGGACCAGAAAAGAAAGTCCCCTCCCCGGCACACAATAATCAAAACACTTAATGCACAGTACAAAAAAAAAAAAAAAAAGAAAAAAGTATTGAAATCTGCAAGGGAAAAGGACATCTAACATACAAAGGCAACCTATTAGAATAACACCTGACTTGTCAATGGAGACTCTAAAGGCTAGAAGGGCCTGGACAGATGTAATACTAAGAAACCACAGATACAAGCTCAGACTACTATAACCAGCAAAACTTTCAATTACTATACATGGAGAAAATAAGACATTCAGTGATAAAACCAATTTAAGGAATGTCTATCTACAAATGTTGTTCAACGAAAGGGTCTAAGATGGTGAATTCGAACCTAACAAGGTTAACTACATCCAAGGAAACATAGAATCGATAAACAGGTTATGGAAACAGGTTATGCTTCAATTTTCATCCTTCAAACCATTGAATACTGTGGTAATGTGAATGTAATTGGCCCCCATAACCTCATAGGAAGTGACACTCTTAGGAGGTGTGGCTTTGTTGGAGTGGGTATGGCCTTGTTGGAGGAATTGTGTCACTGTGGGGGTGGGCTTTGAAGTTTTCTGTGTCTCAGTCAACTTATTGTTGCCTGCAAGTGTAGCATTTTCAGCTCCAGTACCAAGTCTGCCTGCATACTGCCATGCTCCCTGTCATGATGATAACGAACTGTAGGAGAGCTACCCTGATTAAATGTTTTCTTTATAAGAGTTACTGATCATGGTGTCTCTCCACAGCAATAAAATCTCTTAAGACACAAGTCTAGCTGGCATATGATTTTTCTATCAAACACCTTGTTGATTATAGTGCTTATCTTGTGTGAAGTGTGTAAGCAATGTTTTCCTTGTCAGTCAACATGCTTCTCTGCAAGCTGTCTTTGATCACCTTGCCTAACTGCAAAAGTGAGATCTCCTGAATACCTTATAGAATGGAAGCAAGGCCAGGAGTCAAGGCTGCTGTGGAGATGGGCAGAAGGAACCGAGTTCTGACCCTCTTAGAACACCGCAGCTGGACCTATGAGCCTCTCCAATCATTGCCTGAAGTCTGTCCATTTCCAAGTTTGCATCTGGCATGAAGGATATTTAGTTGTGTTTCTGACAAGACTTTTAATGCCCTTCTCTCTGCACTCTTTCAGAGTAGCGTAGAAACTATATCTGCTACCCAGGTTTCCACAAGAGGATGAAACAACGGAAACCTGGTTTGGGGATATGTTCTCTTGCCAAGATTACATAAAACAGAGAAATCTACCCGGAGGAGCATGTGGTGTTTCCAACAAAGCTTTGGGATTCTGGGAAGTCAGAACTCTGTTAAATGTGGATAAGAACTTAAATTCTACTTAGTAGCCTTGTGACAGTGGTTCATTAGATTAACACTAACAATTGGCCCTGGTCCTGTTTGAAGAATTGGTCCACTTCCTAGGGACAAACTCTGTGTCTGCCTTGTTTGAGTTCCTGATCTGAAATCCTCCAGTGATGAACAATGATATGGAAATGTAAGCCAAATAAATTCTTTCTTACCAAGTTGGTTTTGGTCAAGGTGTTTCATCACAGCAATAGAAACCCTAACTATGGCAATGCCTTCACTGAGCAAGCATGTTTCTTAGAAAGAAACAAGCAGGAGAATTCATTTACTATCTGACAGCAGACACAGACACATCATAAGTGCATTGATGATGGCGATGTATGGAAAAATCAATGAGAGGATGAGGCTCGAGTATGTATTCATTTGTTGTTAACATTATTAATTTATATGATGGAATTTCTAATGATAGTTGCATTTTAGTAATTTTCTTAAAACATTTAACAGTAATTCCTAGGAGCCAGTGTCAACATAGCCCTGTTATAAAGTAGATCAATATGATATATATTGTGTATATATATATATGTGTATATATATATATATACACACACACATAGAAAAGAGAGATGAGATGAAGAGACATATATATATACACAATATATATTATATTGAGTATATATATGGTATATATATACATATAGACATATATATATATACACACACACACATAGAGAAGAGAGATGAGATGAAGAGACAGAGATAGTAGTGGGTCATGATTATATGTCATCTGTCTATCTATCTATTGATTGACTGTGCCCACTAAGATGCTTGCAGCAAAGACTTGTAAAATTGTAACAGTAGCCTGTAACATTGGAGATCCTAAAAATGGAATATTAGTACCTGACATATACAAATAGCAAAGAACTTCATTTCTCTCAAAGCTTCGCCATATGAGGTACCGGTTCTTCCAAATACGGAGCTGTTGGGGTGGGGGTGGGGGTCTCACTAAGCACGTTGAAGACTTTTTGGTTCTCTTTTCTTCAAAAGAAAATGAATTTCAAGCCAACAACAGAAAGCTTATGTAAAATACAACATTTGAAATCATTGTTAGTGCTTCTGTAGAAACCTATAATGCCGGGGTGGGGGTGTGGGGGTGGGCACACTGTCATACATGGACTGTGCAATTCCAAGGCAGCTGGAAGTGGAACTATGGATGTACCCAATGTTCACCTCACAGCAAGGAACATCCCCCAACCTTCCGATGGCATGTTTAGCCACCTTTAATTTTTCTGTGTCTCTTTTGGAAAGGTGCAACTCTTACACATTAAGAAGGACATTCACTATGAAGAGAGGGGACAGGGGTTTCACTGGCAGTCCCCAATGGGAGTCTTAAGAACACCTGCAGGAAGCCAGCTGCAGACACACGGGGACACTGGGAGGTTTCTCCTGTCTCCACCCGCCGAAGTTTGCTCTTATCTCCACACAGACGAAGAACCGCGGCGCTTCCAGATCTGGTCCAAGGGTTCCGGTGCTACTGGGAAGTCGCGGAGGCCAGGCGGACCGAAGTAGAGCTGGGGACCCGGGGGCGAACGTGCACAGCCTTTCCAGGCGAAGTAGCGTGCACCGCCCAGGCGGCGCCCAGCATGGAGTGGGAGCTGAATCTGCTGCTCTACCTGGCGCTCTTCTTCTTCCTGCTCTTCCTCCTGTTCCTTCTGCTCTTTGTGGTCATCAAGCAGCTGAAGAACTCTGTGGCCAACACAGCCGGGACTCTGCAGCCCGGGCGTCTGTCACTGCACCGGGAGCCGTGGGGTTTCAATAACGAGCAAGCAGTGTGACCCAGCCCTGAGCTGTTCTCAGCTCCGCGGGGATCCAGGTACACCCTTCGGGAGTGGGAATGGCGGCAAGGGGACACACTGCTCCTCCCTGGTCTCCGGACCGCTCCAGGGCCCGGGACCACGGGGACAGGAATCTGGCCCCGGAGCAGAGTTTTTCTAGAGCAAGCCTGATCCCTGGAGAGATGTCAGTTTGGGGGAGAACTCTTTCTTGCAGACCAACTGCATTTGTATCTAAGGGTAGGAAATTCTATCATTCAGTCAACTCATCTCAGCCATTTCAACAAAATTATCCAGATTACTAAAGAGTGTGAGCTTTGCTTTGAGAGGAGTTTCAATGGTGGTGCCCAGGAGAAATGATTCAGTGACCTGTTGGGGTGGGAGATTTCCTCCTCCTTTTGATTGGTACTCCTAGTCTAGTCTGCACGGGTGTCAAACGTGGGTTTAGAGCCTGGGACAGCAGAGGGTGAATATGAGAACGATTGGTTGGAAAATGATCTTTGTTACGGCCCGGAGGGCAGGCAAAGGGGGCTGGCTACTTGGCACAGTGTAGGGCTAGCAGAAAGAGTTGGTATTAAGGGAGAGGCCTGTTTGTGGTTAATATATCAGACCTCTTGGAAAAGGCTGACTGACCACCAGAAAGAAAACACCTATGCACCCTAAACAAGGCCAGACAATGTTAGTTTGAGACATCATTTCATCCACCATATCCATTGCTTTTCCTAGATCTATGTCATTTGGACCCAGGCTAGTGCCCTTGACTGGTGGCACCCAGGGCCAAACTCCAATCACAACTGGGAATGCTGCAAAGCTGGACAGTGGGCAGTGGAAATCTTCTTGAGAAAGGTACGTTGAGACCTCTCCCTCTGACTGTCTCAAGATCCAGGACTTATCAAAGAGAAGGGTCGGGGTGCAAGAAACAGGTACCCGAAGTTGAGGTTTTCTGCTCTGAATGGAGAGCTTCCTCCGGAACCAAGAAGCCAAGGAGATGTCAAACATTTGCAAAAGTCAAAGAGGAGATTGATGTTTATGGGAGCTAGAAAGAGAAGCCAGGAGCATTTTCAAAATTAATAGAAACCCCCCCTTGAAAATAGTACAGAGGTGCAAATATAATTTATCATCATTAGGGAAGGTTTGGGGTTAATCTTCTCGGGATGGGACAGGCTATGCTATGGAAACACTAAATTCTCTCTCTCTCTCTCTCTCTCTCTCTCTCTCTCTCTCTCTCACACACACACACACACACACACACACACACACACACACGTTCAGTCTATGCAGAGTTAAAACCCAGAACATCAAATTTTGCCTAGGCTGATAATACAGAAACTTCACAGAAGGGAACAGTTGATAATTTAAACAAAAGCAAAACCAGACCTCTCTAGGTGGGTAATTGGCCGGAGACAATAAGTTGATTTCCTACATATTTTATGTCATTCTGTCACAATAAAGCTAGTCTCAAAAGAAGACAATGTTTTATTTTGGCTATTATTGCTTGAGTAAATTCTTGTCTTCTTATCACATCTTTATCAGAGCTATAGTGAGGCTTGATTTTGATTTCCAGTCTGAATTCCAAACTTAGCAGCCGTGAATCTGCATTGTGGTTTGAACAATAGTCCTCTAATTAGCTGGTGTCTATGCAGAGATGTTTTGTTACCAGGCTGCACAGTTAAGATGAACACGGACAATGAATGTGGGAGTGACTAATGAACAATACAGTTGTTTATGAGGACAGAAAATAATCATTTCATACTTTGTAAATAATCAGAATATAAATTATTTTTAGCCACCAACTTGACTTCTTGATTTTGTAATCTTTTCATTCTCCTGGCAGTCCCTGGCCCTGGGGTCCAGGAGTATAAGTCACCCAACTCTTCACTGATTGGAGAGAACAGAAAACTTGGGCATCTCAGTACTGGGCTGGCCTCTCTGCAGTTTTATAGACAAGTTGCTAAGAAAGGAGTGGCAGCGTCTCCGTAGGGCCATTCTGTCACCACTGCACTAACTAATTTGTCAATTACCACGTTCTCATTTATGTAGCCCATCCAGGGTATTTATTCTTTTGACTTCTACCTGGAATGTATTTCTAAAACACAGGAATTAAGATTCCTCACATTGGGCTGGAGAGATGGGCTCAAAGGTTAAGAGCACTGGCTGCTCTTCCAGATACCCTGAGATCAATTCCAGCAACCACTTGGTGGCTCACAGCCATCTATGATGAGATCTGGTGCCCTCTTTTACCCTGAAGGCATTCATGCAGGCAAAACACTGTGTAAATAATAATAATAATAATAATAATAATAATAATAAAAGCAGGAGGAAAAAAATGATTCCTCACATCTGTCCTCATAATGTGTTGGTGGCATCTTCTGCCTTGCCCTCTAGTTAATAATTCTTTCTTTGAAAATTCAACATCTGTAGAATTGCCTTTTCTAATTCTTTTGTCCAATCACCATTTTTCCAAGACCCAGCACAAAAATTGATCCTCCAAAATAGAAATACTTTTTGTTCATTTGTTTTCTGGAGTCAGAGTCTTACTATGCAGCCTGAACTTGCTATGTAGTCTGAGCTAGCTTGGACTTGCTTTGGGGGCCAGATTGACCTTGAATTTATCATTCTGCCTCTGCCTCCCAATTCTGGTATTACAGGAGTGTGCCACTATGCTTGGCTCAAAAACTACATTTGAACTAGATCCAGTGTGCCGACATCCATACTCCTGCATGCCTGGTTTACTAAATGCATTGATCACACCCTGGTCCTAATAGATCTCACTATAGAGTCCAGGCTGCCCTAGAACACATCAGCTGCCTAGTTCTTCCTCCTGATGAGGATGTACCACCGTGCCTGGCCAATCATATTTTGAAAGATGAGGTAAATATGAATTAACACAAAAGCATTTGGTAAGTCAGAAACATTTAAAATAACTTCTCATTTTGTAAGTGTAATTTTATTATACAAAATTATTGCTTCGTTTTCAACAAAAAGATTTCACAAAGGTTAGAAGGCAAATTTCTTTCTTTATGGGACATACTGATGAAATTGTTAGTGCATTGCATTGTTAGTGTTTTATTTCAAATGTTGCTGTTTAGTACTTAGGTCTAAATTTTAGTTGTTTAAAATGACTGTACATCTTATTAGGACAATCTTAGTTGTGTGCTAATTTCCAAACTTATAGTAACAATGAGTCTACAGTTCTGTCTAGAGAAGATCATTTTAAGTTGAATGAAAATACTATCACACTCCCATTTGCAAAACCTAAAATGTCTGATAAAGTGGGCTCCCCATGCCCATACTTCAGTTGCAGGGCACAGGTGTGACTGTGGGCCTGGTGCCATCGGGTGCAGTCCTGCAGCATGGGTGGGGGGTTTACCCAGAGCTCACCCTGTGCACGGGCTTCTGGGCAAGAAAGGATTTGTTTTTGGTTCCTTGCAGAGGTGGGAACTTGGAATAAGGTATGCAAAAAGCACGCAACACCCTATTTTTAATGTGACATTCTATGTTCCCAATTCTGCCTAGTTTCAGACTAAGTGTACTAGAATTCAGTTATAAACGACGAGAATTTTGAGCATTGTGAATGGTTAAGCCATTTAAGGATAGTGGGAATTTTTTTCCCCTCCTAAGTCATAATTTAGAGACTTTTAGAATTCTAGTTATACTAATGCAGAATGTAGAAAGCATCTGCAGAGTTCTGCACTTTGAAAATGACTTTTGCAGCTAGCTTGTGGCATTTGTGCTTATTTAAGCCAAATCTTCAATTAAAACTCTAAGGTCACTGGAATTGGTCAGTATCCATATTACATAGAAGACAAGTTGGGCGGTTGATGTACTGGGTTTCTACTTGCTTGTTTTTTGCTTGAATCAGTGACACAAATTCTTCAAATATCCAGTTATTCTGTTTACATAAATAAGTAAGGACTCAGATTAAAAGCTAGTCTAATTGTCTGAGTAGTAAACGATTTCCCATTAGGAAGCTGGGAAATGACAATGGCTGCCCATGTTTGGAAAGAAATCATAAAGTAACAAGCTGAGGGAAAAACCTCCTGGATCAAGCTAAAAATCCCTCCTGTGTTTTGCAACAGAAGATTCTTTGTTTAATGACCCTACTCACCTCTGCCCTTCTTGGCCTGTCTCACAGATCCAGAATAAGCAGATAGGATCTCTCAACTCAACCTTTGCTTTGCTGGCATTAATGCCGAGTTACTTGAATTTATTACACAGGTCCAGGCTCTTTAGTCAACATTGTTTTACTATAGAAAGAAATCTTATTCTCAGTTGAGAACCAAGAAAGATTGTTATTTCAATGAAGTAGGAAGTTACTAATCAGGGGCTTCAACAAATTAGGGGTCTTGTGATTTCTTATGTAACTCACACTTTATATGAGGTGGTGAGAGTTTTACCCGGTTCTGCTATGGTCTCCATGGTTCGCCACAAGGAGGAGGGAGGCAGAAGGGAAAACAAGAGCATGCTAGTCTGAATCCACTTCTTTCTAAAGAGCTTTTCCATGGACAGATTGCAGCTCATTGGCTACTGTCCTCTGTAGGGTTCTTTAATGATACAGTTGTTGTCTTCAACAAAATCTGAGGTCTTTAGATAAGAATAATGCGGGTGGATCTAGGGTGGACAACCAGTTTAGTTGTGCAGAAGCATATGTTCAAGAAAGGTGAAACTTGTGGTTCCCTCTCTCCCACCTTGTGGGGGTATGAGGACACATCTCCAAGTGATATGACAGAGCAAAGAGAAGATGTCTCCTATGTTCTTAGGAAATGTTTGTCAGACCTGGTCTCCTGTCTGGGCAGCTGACTTCCCAGCACCAGGATTTTCCAATGGAGTACCCCAAAAGCCTGCACATTTGTGACTCTCTCTCTCTCTCTCTCTCTCTCTCTCTCTCTCTCTCTCTCTCTCTCTGTGTGTGTGTGTGTGTGTGTGTGTGGTTGGTCTTCATGATCTCTTTGTGGAGCTTTGGTGTGGGATCAATGTAGGTTGTTTTCTCTTGCTCCCTTCTGGTCCCCTCCACCATTTTCCTGTTAATTAAATTGTGGTGGTAACCACGTTTTTTGTATTTGATTCCAGTAAAGTCATCCCTTGCATACATGGAGGAAGGCACTCTGCTCAGAAATGCTACCTCTCTTCCTTCTGCAACTCTACCGTCAGTCCAGGAATATCCTGGGAGATCGCCTCTCGAGCTGTTTCTACTCACAGCCTACGTACTGGCCAAGCAGAGGGAGAAGAAACACTTCCCACACCCAGAGCTGTGCAAAAGAACTTTCTGTGATGTGGCACTGTTCTATATCTGTGGAGCCCAATACGGCAACTACTAGTCACATGTGTCTAGTAAACACTGAAATATGGCTAGCGGGGCTTAAACTTTATTTGATTTCACCTGAGACAGCCACATGGGGATGGTGGCTTTTGTATGTGCTGTTCATACCGCTCCCTTCTGTGTATGTTTTAGGATCAGAAGGGGAGGTGGCAGCTAGACATGTGTTCCACATCCCATGGGCTTCACTGCTCTTCTTGAATTAAGTTTGTCTCGTTGAGGCAAAAGAAAAGTAGTACGTTGGAACTACATTGAAATGCTATCATCTATCTGTTGCATGTCTTCTTGTACCAAATGAGATAGGTTTTAGTGACAAATGATCATGGAAAGATGACAGTGCTGAGCCATGACATTCCCTTGACCCCAGTTTATGATCCTGACAGAGGTCATGTTGTCTAGGGCAGTTTATTCTATTTTAGTTCACTTTTTAATATTGTAAATGCCAAATGGTTATTTTGTGTATGTTTTTCAAAATGTCTGGTGGTTTATATTTTTAAGTTTGTGATATAAAAAATAATAATCACATGTAGCTTGGTTTTGTGTGTTTTTACTAACTTGTTATTATCCAAACTTTGTTGTATTAATTAGGATATGGTTAATAAATGGAAAGAGATGTTGACTTTTATATGATTTCCCTTTTAATGGACAAGTTTATATGACAATGAATATTACCTTTCAAAATCATTAAATGATTCTTCTATTATGTTCAAAGTTTGAGTAAAGTATGATGTCTCCACGTTTGCTGTTTGGGCTGCTGTGTGGAGTTGTAGGAATTGTTAGCGTGTTCCAGACATATTCCTCTAATAGACACATGATTTACAAATATTTTCTTCCACCTGTGGTTAACTTATGGATATAATTAAAAATATTTTAAAGGTGTAGTTTTAATTTATTCACTTTTTGTTCATTCCTTTCTATGTCCTTTTTAGAGGATATTTGTCTGCCCTGGCCCCACCCAGGTTACCAAAAATATACCACTGTGCTTTCTTCTATGCTAGAAGTATAGTTTTACTTGTTTTTAGTTTTTCGACACAGGGTTCTTCTGTGTCCTGTCTGTCCTGGAATTTGCTTTGTGGTCAGGCTGATCTTGAACTCATAGAGATCCACTTGTCTCTGCCTCCAGAGTGCTGGGATCAAAGGTGTGCACCACCACACCTGGCTTAGAAGTATAGTTTTAACTTATACTAAGTCCATTATTTATCTTGAATTGAGTTTTGTACATGGTATGTGATAAAGAATGATTTTCCCTTTTCATATAAATAAACCAGCTTTCCTAAAAAGTTTCCCCCTTTTTCATTCCTCCTTCCTTCCTTCCCTCCCTCTTTCTCCCCTCCCCCTTCATTTATTGAACAAACTCTACTTTCCCCACTGAATCATTGTGTTGCCATCATCAGCATCCAATGAGGAATAAGAGTGGCTCTCTTACTGGATCTTTCCTGTTTCGTGGGGCCCTCTCTCCAGATGCAAATGTCTTAGTCCCATAGTAAGTCTTGTCACTCACTATAAATATCATGACTGGAATCATCAATACAAGCCAAAGCCTGGGGGAACACACTAGGAAGCTTGAATATTTTGAATTGAAATAGGCTCAAGAAAATTCCAGCAGAGGCTAGGCTTCCTTCATTTAAATCTGAGTCCTGATCTACGGTTGTTTCTTGGTCAAGAAGGGTGCCTCACTGTCCTGTCGGTCAAGGCAAACAAGAAGTTCTCTCTTTACTGTCAGTGCAGTTGGGGGCAAGCAGCTTCCAAGCCCTAAACTCAGAGCTTAGGGATGAAAGCATCTGCACTGTGTAAGCTGCATTTATCCAGTCTATGAGTAGAGTTCCCCATGCCCATGTCATCTACACTGCTTTGTCATCTTCGTTTGATGAAGTTGGGCATGTTTAGTTAAAGATAACAGGCAGTATCTTACCTTACTATATATTTGTAAAAGTGGTTGAGGACTGAATGGTGTCCAGGAAGGAGCTATATGTTTATGTTTCCATGAACAGAGCCTGTGTGTCCATCTCTCTACCCATTCCAACTCTCACTTTTAAGGATCTTTTCTTCCTGAAGCATGATGTATTGAGGAATGCTTTGTTGCTACTGGCATTCATTGCATTTTTAGTGTGAGCATGGGTAATTTCTCTCTCTCTCTCTCTTTTTTTTTTTTTTGCCAGTTGCTCATGTCTCTGTTGCAGCATTCTTTAGATCTTCTTTGGTCCTTCGATGATACTTTCGGTTTGTCAAATAATTTTATTTGTAAGTAGGAACAAAGTAAGATTAAATCTTTCTCCTTTCCATAATTTTCATTAAATTTCTTCATTCTAGCTACCAGATTCTTGTTTTATTGTTGTTGATGGCATTTTGTTTGTTTGTTTAGATATGGTCTTAGTCTGTAACATATACTGACATTATATCTATGGCAATTCTCCTACTTCATCACATAGCACCATGTAACCTTTTGAAATAAATCTGTGATTAATATATGAATAGATACACTGGTGTTGGTGTGGCTTCTGTTAAGAGTCACTCTAGTTGTTTTAACAGGGTGATGTGACATATAGGGCCATTACTACATCAGAAAGAAATTTTACTGACCTAAAAATCAGTGCTTCATCTCCTTTTCTCTTCCTCTCTCCTGAAGCTGCAGGCAACCACTACTCAGTTTACTGTCTCCAGATTTCTGTAGGATGCAGCCTTTCTTCAGACTTTTTTTTTCAGCAATATGCATTTAAGATTCTTCTGTGTCTTGCCATGGGCCAAGTGTACATTTCTTTTTACCTTTCTATGCTAGTTTGTTCATTCACCCACTGAAGGACATCTTGCTTGCTTTCACGATTTTGCAGCTATGGATAAACCTTCTGTAAACTTTTCCATACAAGTTGCTGTGTAGACAAAACTTTTAGGCTTATTTGGGTAAATACCATGGAGCAAACCTGTAATAGTGTGTGGTAAGATGATCTTCAGTTCTGTAAAATGTTGTCTAACCTTTCCAATAGGGTTCCAATTGCTCTGTGGTTGGAATATCTTCACCAGCATCCACTGTCATGGCTGTATATAGTTTCCCATTTATTTATTTATTTATTTATTTATTTATTTATTTATTTTGTAGGGAAAAGGGAGGGGTGTGTGCCACAGTGCATGTGTGGCAGTCAAAGGACAATTTGTAGGAGTCAGTTCTCTCCTTCCACCATGTGGGTCTCAGACCATCAGATTTGGTTTGGTGGCAAGTGCCTTTAACCAGGGAACCATCTCACCAGCCCCCAGCACTTTCTATTTCTGATGGTTAGGTGTGCAGAAGTGTGTCCTTGTTTTAATCTGCAGTTCCCTGGCAATGTAAGATGTTGAGCATCATCCCACATGCTCATTTGACATCTGTTTATCTTCCTTGCTATGCTTTATCTTTAGACCTTTTGCCTATTTTAAATTTGAGTGGCTGTTTTCTTATTGTAAAATTTAAGAATTCTTGCTGGGGTGCCTCACCCAGCCTTGATGCAGGGGGAGGAGCTTGGTCCTTCCTCAACTTGATATGCCATGCTTTGTTGACTCCTATGGGAGGCCTGTCCCTTTCAGAATGGAGAAGGAGTGGATGGGGAGAGGTAAATGGTTAGGGGGAGGAAACTGTAGTTGGTATGTAAAACAAATGTAAAAAATTTAGTAATAAAAATTTTGAGTACTTTGTATATTATATCCTTCCTCAAACTGATTTGTGAGCATTTCTGCTTTACCATCCCTGACTTGTCTTTTTATTTTTATTTTTTAAAGATGTATTTATTTATTATGTACACTGTATTCTATCTGCATGTATCCTTGCAGGCCAGAAGAGGGCACTAGACCTCATTACAGGTGGTTGTGAGCCACCATGTGGTTGCTGGGAATTGAATTCAGGACCTCTGGAAGAGCAGCCGGTGCTCTTAATTTCTGAGCCATCTCTCCAGCTCCATCTCTTCATTCACTTTACAGTGCATTTTGAAGAAGTTTCTCATTTTGATGGAATCCAGTTTATCAGGTTTTGCCTCTTGTAGACTGTGATTTTGGTGTTGCAACCTGGAATCACTGCCAAATTCAAGGTTATCTGCATGTTCTCCTCAGCTACCTTAGAGGTGCTTATTTGTATTTTTTGTTTAGGACTATAATCCATTTTGAGTGGAATTTTATGAAAATTATGAAATATGAGCTGATAGTGCACACATTGAATCCCAGCTCAGGGGAGGTGGAAGCAGGTGGATCTTTGTGAGTTTGAGGCCAGCATGGTCTACAGAGAGAGTTCGAGGACAAGCTTCAAAGCTGCACAGAGACATCCTGTTTGAAAAACAAGACAAAACAGATTATGAAACATAGATCCAGATATTTCCTTTTTTCTGGTTTTAAATGTAGATGCTCATTTATTCCAGTGTCTTTTATTGAAAAAGAATCATTGAATTTTCAAAATTAAGTATGTCATCAAAAAGTAAATCTGTATCTCTTCATACTTCAAATTACTGTCCGTTCATCTGTTCTGTCTGTCATCTGTCTATCCCATTTGATGTAGTTCAAGCTGACCTCACACTTACCACAGCAGTCAAGAATGACCTTGTAACCCTGCTTCCTGCCTCCACACACCCCTCCCAGGGTGAAATTCTCCAGGGCTGGAATTGCAGGCATTCACCTCCATGCTCAGCTTTGTTTACAGTTCTTACTTAACAGAAATGATGGGCATTTTTTGAACCTATTAAATATTTAAGCTCTTTGTGGCTCAGACTCTTGATCCTGCCAAGGGATGGAGGCTGAGGTCTGCTACCTTGTTACTTCTGTGTTGCGCGTGAGAACTCAAACTGGTGCAGTAAACAAAGGGCTAAGTATTGACCTGCTGATGAAAGATCCAGAAATAGATTTAGTTTGACAGAGTCCTAAATAAGATCGGGAGGCAGACTTAGTGGCGCTGCCTTTAATCCCAGTTTAGCTGCTTCTTGACTTCACACCCACCCTACCCATGCCACTGCTACTACTGCTTCACTGATGAGGAAGTTTACTTAGGGTAGAGACCACATCCTTTACCCAAGGTCAAGGTCTAGAAGTAGCTCACCCTCTAACCAGGGAGCATAAGGCAGAGGACAGGCATCATTTAAAGTCCTGCACAGGCCCCAGGGCCTTAGTCAAAGAGAACGGAGAGACTCGCTCAGGCAGCATACCACTAAGCTGAAAGGAGCCACTCCTCTGACTTGGCAAGACAGCAGCCATGTCTCCCTAACAGGCCAATTTAAATCAGAACAATAAAGATGCTGTTTGTGTCTTACTCCTTGCACGAAAGAAACAATGTGAAATTCCCTGATGCTAGCTAATCAGTTGTTTTCATGTTCTCCCATCTTCATCCAGTCTCTGCATTACAGACAGGGTAATTTTGAAACAGCCAATGTTCTTTTTGGTTTTGTTTTGTTTCTTTGTTTCTGCTTCCTTCAAGTTCTTTCTGTTCATAGAACCAGTCTATGCAGCTCATTGGAACACAATTCTGTTTTACAGAATGAATGTTGTCTGATTCTAGACTTCAAAGCAAAACCATAGAGAGATTCAAATGTCATGACAATCCAGTTTTTCTCGCAGATCCCCTTCCAGCTTTGCTTTAGGTATTTGACCCTCCCTCATTCATATGTTCCAGACACTGCTTAAAATGCTGGGAGGCATTCTATCTTAGACAGAAGGCTGAGGAGGAATGCAAGTAGGTCTGCATCTAGATCACTTGGACTGAGGATGTGGGAAGGAGGTTGTTTAATCCGGGTAAACCTGGCCCCGCTCCTTGGGAATCTGGCACAGCGCACTACCCCTCTGCACATGACAGGCTATGTACCGGTGGTCCTCCTCCCCCTCCTCCTCCCTGCTTCCTCTTCTCCTTCTTCTTCCTCCTCCTCTTTCCCCCTCCCTCTCTGTCTTTTCTCCCCCTCCCCCCTTCCCTTTCTGCACTCCTTTCCCTTTCCCTCAATAAAACTTCCCACTTAAGCTCTGTCTGCCTGGCATGCTTGTCCCTCGCCCGCCATGGCATCTGTTATGGTCCTCACGCAGTATTATAATAGCGATAGGGCTGCATGTAGATCACTTGGACTGAGGATGTGGAGGGCTTGAAGCCCAGAGAACACCTGGGATGTTGTTGAGAGAAGGCATACTGGATATTGGGAGGCAGAAGATTCCTTTCATTAACATGTCTGGGATTACTCAGAAGCACTTTCGGGAGCCTCCTCTCTTACAAAGAAGCAAGCTGGACATGCCCAATTGTCCATTCTGCTCTCTTTCTTCCCGCTGCCTGAATGACAGTATGGCCTCAGCTGTGGTGACTTTGGTGCCAGCACTCCCTTTGGGACATTTGTCTGTCATTAAGGTAGGAGCTCTACCACTGAGCTTCCTCTGGTAAAATAAAGTAGTATGTACAAATATTGTGATTTAAAAAACACTGCCAAGAGAAGTCACACCGTGCAACTGGGCTCAAATAGGAGGTCTATTAGAAGGGGAGAGAGAAGGGGCAGAGAGAGGGTGTGGGGGTGGGGGCAGAGACCGGTCCTTGGGGACAAGAGTAGTAGTAGAGAAAGAGAGGGAGAGAGAGAAAGAGACAGGAGGTGGGCAAGGACCACCTTTAAATAGGGAATGTGGGAATGTGCACAGGGGTTGCTCTTAGTGGCTGCAGCTGAGGACATAGCCTGTCAGGACCCAAAGGTAGGCCAGAACAGATGCCTGAATACTAGCGACAAAGCCTGCTCACCTGTTGTTTATCAGGTAACAAATGCCGGAATTATTCAATATGTTGATTCCTCTGTAAATTATTATGTATTATGTATTGAAGTTTCTGAATGATTACTAATTTAATATTTGAAAAAAGATGAACCTATAATCAGTATGGAAGCTAATTAGATGTAAACTTATGTAAATATTGTCACAGTGTTAACTTTTACATAGTAAATGTAGGTTTTTTAACAGACACTTCAGAACTGTCTATAAAACCACAACATGCTTCTAAGAGATGTGTAGGTTCACATTGTTATGTCCTAAAACTGTCTCATAGCCCTATTAGTTCTTGAGTTGCAGATGTTACAAGCAACATCATGAGGATGGGGCAGCCTAAAGGCAGCTTAGTGCCCCCAAAAGCTTAGTGCTCTGAAAGACGCATTAAGTCAAGGGTGAAGACTCCCTTTGCATCATCCCAGGAAACAAAGGTGGAATTCTACAGGGCTAGACAGTGCCAGGAAGGGGGCTGCAGATGAGTCAACTAGGCAATGTGATCAGATTCTCTTTTAAAATGTTTCTTTCTTTGATGTTTCACTACAAACTTATGAATATATTATCTCAGCTTTGGTTGTCTTTCTACATTATTTGAATTGCTCTTATTTTTATTGTGGAGCCATATAGCACAGATGTCAACACTTAAAAGGTTGAAATTGTCCTCCTAAGTCTGATGTCATGCATTATTCTGCAAGATTCTTTTTCTTAGTTTTAGGCAATCTCAAAAAAGGGCATAATTTTTGAAACAGAATAAATAAAAATGATTTTTGCACATTCAAAATATGATCATATCTGAGTCTATATGATAATTTTTTTATAGTTAACTGTTCGTTGCTATGGATAGCATTAACTTCCAAATTTACTCATTTTGCATGTACCACAGAGTCACTTTAATGGTTCTCCATTTCTTAACACTTGAGTAGCAGAGGCAACACAAATTCAGACACCTCTGTAGATCAAGTAGATTGTAGGAAGTCATAAGGTGTGTGGGTGCACGCATGTGCATTTATACGTATTATGTGTTAATGTATATGTGGTTGCCTGGGTATATTATGCATTTGTGTTTCATGTTGTTTGTATAGGTGTGTGTGTGTGTGTATGTAATTTTATGTGTGTCATATGTTTCTGTTTGTAAATTGTGTGTGTGCAGGTGTATGTGAACAAATATGTGCACACACATGTTCATGGAAAGAGAGGAGGGCTCTGACTAGTTTGATGGCATCTTCTCTACCTTCATATGTCCTTCAGAAATCATAAATATCATGCAGGCCAAACAGACACAGCTGGCTCACATCCTTTGGTTCAGTGCGTGGAGGGTGGTCAGGTGATCTGGTCCGGTTGTCCTTAGTTGCTAATGATAGGGAGTTTAAAAGGCACCATAGGATGTTCATTTGCTGTAAGATTTTGATGTCAGATTTGTACCAAGATTTTGCAATTTCCGTGTGACATTGCATCCTTCATCTATCTGCTCAAAAAAACAAAAACATGAGACTATTAGCCTGGCCAGAGTTTTAAAATGTTGAAAATATTTAGTCCATTGCTAAATATTGTTTTTGACATATCTGTGTTCCTGTAAAAACAAAGTCACTATAAAAATTTTCAGTAAGTATTTGACAACAAACTCAGTCTGGTGGTTGAAGGCATGTAGTTAGTTACTTTAAGATGGAACACAACAGGCTGAGGAGATGGCTTAGCAGTTAAGAGCCCTGCCTGCTCTTCCGGAGGACCCATATCAATCCACAGCACCCACATGGTGGTTCACAACCATTTGTAACTCCAGTTCCAGGGAATCTGATGCTCTCTTCTGGTCTCCTGGGGGCACCATATACACACATAGTGCAAAGAAATACACACAGGCAAAAACCCATACGCACAAATTAACTTTTAAAAAAGAAAAAACCTCCAAAGTTGTGAATTAAAATAATAAGACAATAAAATAAAAATGGAACATATAAAATCTGTGTACCAACAAAATATTATTCTGATATATATTATGCTAAAAAAGTCCTGCCATAAAAATTTGTGTTTACCATGAATATAATTATATAAAACACATATGCAATTTGGTCATAAACAAAGAAGAATAACCATTAGCTACAGGATTCCTTGGTTATTTTTAAAGCTTTAAAAATGTTTTACTGATCTTCTAATTGAAAAATGAATACATTACAATTTAGGAAAAGCACACTGTAGAAGTGTATGTATGCTTCAAACCTAACCTTTGACATGCTTTAGGGTGAGGCCTAGCCAGCCTGACCTGGCTTGAGTGTCCAGGGCAGAACTTGTCTGACCCCTTTACTTTGAAAACTTGGATCCCCAGGACACTTGAGGTACAGGGATTTCTGTATTACTTTATACTTCTCTCGTTGAAAAGCGTAAAGATATCTATTTATGTCTTTTGTCTGAATCTCAAACTCCATTAAAAACATTCAATTATTTTACACCCTTTACCAGATTACTATATTTGCTTCATGCTGAGGTTCAAATAAACATGAGAAGTAGGGGGTTCCAGGGAGATGATGGTTCAAGATAAAGTACATTCCAACTAAGCCTGAAGACCTAAGTTTGGATCCCCAGTACCGGAGAAAAAAGCTGGATGTGTGGTATTATTAGTAAAATATGAAACAAGGCCATCTATCTAGCCAACCAGTGTCTGGCTAATTGCTAATTGATGGTCAACTTCCTTAATTTATTCAGCAAATGCTCCAAGTATCTACACGGCTCTGGCTTGTGGAATGAGTGCATGCATGAACAAAACAGTTGAGCATCTACACACCTTTGTGGGGGTTAGCTCGAAGCAGGAAGACAGAGAATAAACACTTGGAACAATCAGCAAGTTATTTCATACATTCAAAGGAGATACTGCTGCTAAGAGATAAGCCTGACCAGAGTGGGAGCTTTTGGCTACAGAAAAGTATAGAGTTTAGTGGTTGTCAAAAAGGCAGGCAGATGTGGGGCAGCCAAACACCTGGTGGGGAGATCAGGGACCATGCTGCTGGCTGAAGGGACAAACATGCAGTCTCACTGCATTGTAGATTCCTACTGCCAACACATCTGACTTGTTGGGTTGTCAGGGTACTCACCATCCCAATGGGCACAGCACGGTATAGCTAGGAAAGGCTGCAGTTGAAGAAGGGGAACCACAGGTTTCCATCAGGACTATCTGTCACTTCTATCCCAACAAAACATATCTGACTCGGTGATTTTCGGCAGGTTCATGTCTGTCTGCACACAGCTATCATCACATTGGATTTTGATGTGGGTTGAGACTCAGCTCACCTCGCTCATTCCTAATACCCAGGCTCTTTCACTTCTGATCACCCTGCCTGATCTTTGAAAGTAAGGCTCTTTGCCTTCCCTAAGTGTGTGGTTCTCATGCCGTTCTGCAGGGTTCTTCTGCCTCCTTGAGCTACGAGAAGAGAGAGGCTGCCACTCCCAACCTCTGATTCTTCAACACAGGCAGGACATTGGATAGCAGTTTTCCCAACAGTTTGCTCACTAGCCATCACAACATTTGTCTCTGTGTCAGATGATCCTATGAGTTAGACTGCACCATCATGTCTGAGGTCTGGCTAGGGTGCCAATTTCATAAGAATTTCAATTTTGTCCCTCATTTTTTTTTCCCAACAGAAGTGATCTCACCATGACTCAGATCCAGTTCATGAATTCCCTTTACCTACTACTTACTGTCTGCTTCTCCCCAGCTAGAGAGGTAGTGCTTAAAACTAAAGCAGCATAGCACTGACTACCCCCTCAGTTGTATATGAAAGATGAAGATGATGCATTCCTGTGGAGTTTAACCTCTGTGAGACACATCTGTGAAGGCATATAATCCCTGAGCTGCTTCTCAAACACTTTCTGAGATAGGCTTTTATGTAATCCAGGTTATCTTTGAATTTCTATGTAGCTCAGGATGAGCTTGAACTGTTAGTCCTCCCCATGGAAATGCTGAAATTACAGGTGTGCACAGTCATACCCAGTTTATGTGGTGCTGGGAATCGAACCTAGGGCTTCAGGGATTCCAGGTAAGCACTCTATCAGTGGGGTTACAGACCCAGCCCCAACATCTGTGGTGCCTTTCATAAAACATTTTAACTTTGAGATAGGGCCTCACTTTGTAGCCCATGCAGACCTTGAATTAAAATAAAAATATTTTATTATTTAAGTGTGTGTGTGTGTGTGTGTGTGTGTGTGTGTGTGAGTGTGTGAGTGTGTGTGTGAGTGCCGAGTGCATGCATGTGTACCTGGAGAGGTCAAAAGAGGGTGTTGGATTCCCTGGAGTTGGAGTGACAGGCAATGGTGAGCTACCCAACATGGGTTCTGGGTACCAAACTCCAGTCTTTTAAAAGAGCAACAAATACTCTTAACCACTGAGCTATCTTTTCAGCCCCCATAGCCTTGAACCTTTGATTTTTGTCTCAGTATCCCAAGTACTAGCCTGGCCAGTATGAAATCCTTTTGAAATACATTGAACACACGTGTCCTGGTGTTTCCTCCGGCCAGGTTAGCATCCAGTACTTGCTTCTTCCTTCTTGCTCTGACACACCTGTTGTCTAACAAAGTGCTAATCACTTTTCCCCAATGTTTCAGATCCACCTGGTTTATTATCTACACTTCACTAGCTGTATAGAGATAGCTGAATCCTGGTTCTCTTCCTAGACTTCTTGGTCTGCTCCTGTGCCTTTGTTCTTCCCATGTGGCACCTGGTTGTATTAGTTACATTTGTGTTACTTTGATGAAACATTGTGACCAATTGAGTGGAGGAAAGGTTTATTTGGCTTGGAATTCCAGGTCATAGTCGGTAATTTTGACAAAGTCAAAGCAAGAACTCAAGCAGCTAGTCATATCACACGCACAGCCAAGAGCAGAGAGAAATGAACTCACCCATGCTTGCATGCTATCAGCTAGCCATCTTCTGGGTCATGATATTCAGGCCTTACTGCCCAGGGGAATGATGGCACTTACAATGGGCTGGATCTTCCTACTTCAATTAACAGTCACCTCCTCCCCAGAACATGTGCACAGGGCAACCTGATCCACATAACCTTTCACTGAGGCTCTCTTTTCAATTAATTACAGGTCCTTGTCAATTGATTCTAAGTGGTATGAAAGCAACTGTTAAGAGTAACAACACATTGCTGTTGCTTGCACTGGGCATTTTTCCTTTTCAGCAAATTTCAAGTTACATATGTTCTTTCCAGTGCATCCATGCATGAAACAAACAAACAAACAAACAAACAACAACAACAACCAACCAAACAAACAAAAAACGCAGCTCCTACAAGAGTGCACCATCCCAGAATCCCCATTTCATCCCTCACCATAAAGAAAGCCCATTGGTCACAGCCAGCATCCTCCTCAACCTTGCAATTCCTTCTGTAAAGAAAGATGCAACCATGTTCTGTAGCTGGCTTCTCCAGCCTCCCGTGCAGAACCACTGAATGAACACAGAAGAATTCTAGATATTCTTTCTATATTTAGATGAACTGTTAGAAATGAGGAGGCGGAATAGGATTTTGACAGTGCCTGCAGACCTTTTAAGTTAGTTTAGCCACAAAGGAGTAAAATATATGTGGGTACATTTAGTGAGCATCTCAGTGACTTGGGAAAGATTTGTAAGATTGGCTCCCAGTATTCCCAAACTTGGCCCTCTGTGGAGTGAGGGGTGTCCTGTTGTTGAGTTTGTGGGGTGACTGCCTAGTAGGTAGCTGGCTTAAGGCAAAGCAGTACTTGTGGATGGTGTACCTTGGGTCACTACATACCTACCCTCTCCTACATTCCCTGTGATGAAAACTGAGGAATCAGGAATGCAGTGTATCTCTAAATTACAGCGGAGACCTCGCCATGTATCTTATCCTATTGAGATCTTTTCTTCTGTGGGAAATGCATGTTTCTCTGAGTATTTGTCAGTCACTTTAAACCCACACTCCCTATTTTCTTAGAATGGTTATCTGTCCTGGGAAAGTGATCTGTGCTTAGGATTTTGTCTCACCTCAGATTTGTCCATGATGGGTGTCCTTCCCTAGGGGGTTTGGGGAGGTTCTGACAATGGGTGTCCTTCCCTGATGGGTTTGGGGAGGTCCATATTAGCTTCACCTTGGAGCTTTGAGGAAAACAGACCCCTATTAAGTGTATTCCTGGCTTGCCCAGATTGTGCAGCTGGCTCAACCTACCTCACCTCTTACAGGGTGTAGCCCCTATGTCCTAACCACTTCCTGCATGCCCCCTTTCTCCATACCCACAGCACATTCTTGGGGCCCAATGTTACTGCTATGACTAGAGGATTCTGCAGATCTCACATGGGGAGCTGTTATGTTGCCATCTGAACTTTCTACATAGCATACGAGTGGTTGCACCTTTGGGAGTATTGTAGTTTCAAAGAGTCTTCGGAAGATATGCCCGTGGCTCTTATCAGAATGCAAGGGTATGTCATATTGGTCTCTTGTTCTTTATTTCACCTTGCTGGGGATTGGACCCAGGGCCTTGCCCATGCTAGGCAAACACGCTACCACTAAGCTATGGCCTTAGTCCATTTATAATTAAGATTTTTTAAAAATACTTTTCGTGTGTGTGTGCGCGTGAGCATGTGTACATCACAGCATATACTTACATGAAGGTCAGAGAAATCAGCTTTCTCCTTCCATGTTATGGGTTCTTGGGATTGGACTCAGGGTGTTTGCCTAACAGTAAGTGCCCGTACCTACCAAGACATCTTCCTGGCTCCCATTTGTGATTTTAACGGCTTGGAATGCTTATTAAAGTCAAAGCAAAGCTTTTGCAAACATTGCTCTTAGCTGTGCTGGGACACCAGAGCAGAGTGTAGCCACAGATCGCAGATCATAGCCGCAGATCGCAGAGCAGGGCAGGAATGGGAGAGCGGTGGGCCAATTCTGCTCCCACCTCTCGCTTTCTGGACCTTCCTCTCCTCGCTGTTGGGTCCATCACATCACATCACATAAAGCCAAGGGATGTAGAGAAGCATCCTTGAGGGTGATGTTCATCCTCACAGCCTCTTATGGTGATGTGTGTTAGCAAAAGAATGTGAATCAGGGAAAGCCATAGGGAGAAGACAGGCTCTAGAACTTCCCTCAGGCTCTCCCAGCCAGCCCCACTTAAGAGGTGGCAAGAGGGTCCTCTATATGATTGTGAAGAGGGAAGTGTTAAGCTTAGGGTTAGGGCAGAGAACACAACACACAGGGTTTTGGGTTCACAGTAAAATATCAAATTTTACTTTGAATGAACTGAGAAAGTTTTGAGGAGGAAAGTTATTGGGTAGAGCCCACATTTTCATAGAACCTTGTGACAGCAAGTTGAATACAAGCAGGAGCTGGCCACGTGGGGGCAGAGGCGCCAGCTTCTAGAATATTTTACAACACAGCTCAAGGTGATGGTATTAAATCGACGTGTGATGGTCTATACCTGTAGGCCCAGCAGTTGGGAAGTAGAGGCAGGAGGAGCAGGAGTTCAAGATCACTCTCGGCTATGCCAGGATTCGATGCCAGCCTGGGACATCTGGGACATACAATACCCTGTCTCAGAAAATAGAAACAAACAGTTTAAATGGTGAAGATAGTAAATTAAGTGGTGGGTAGACTCAATATGCCCCACATCAAAGCATCCTCTTAGAATTGTTTCATGCGGCAGATTCTACAGTATATACTTTGATCTGCTGATATTGGGATGTAAGGAAGACAGTTGCCAAGGATAGCTCTATGTCATGGCCTGAGCAGCTGGGAAGCTTTGGTTGGCTCTCAGTAAGAGGGAGAACATGGAGGCATGTGGGTAACGACAGGAGGGCAGGTGTCAAACGCAATGGGTTTAGAATTCTGTATTCGGCACTGAAAAGTATGTAGATACCATCCATAGCTGGTGAGTGTGGGAAAGCAGAGACCACCAGAGAATAAGGAGATCAGCCAACCTGCAAGAATCATAACACATGATGCTCAGAATTGGGGCATAAGAAAAAGATCCAGACTGAGAAGGAATAGCAACAGTCTGAGTGTGGGAGAAACCCAGCCACAGAGTTACTCTGAAGTCACAGGAAACCACGAAGAAAGGGTATTTAAGGAGAGACACAGGGCTGCCAGAAAGCTTGCATTACACCCTGGCCTTGATCTTCAGCACCATAAGGACACCAAAAATGTGCAGAAGACGTGAAGTGGCAAATAAGAGGTCCTTGGAGTTGCCAGCAGGGGTGGCTCTCTGGCTGCTCGAGCCCTTAAGTAGATGGCAATGGAGCATTTGAGAGCATTGTTTGTTGCCCACACCTCTCCCGAGCATTGGCAACAAGGACCTAGGTCACCTCTATGGTTCATCGTGTCTGGAAGGGCCCTGAGAGAGAAGGCTTGGCGAACCATCCTATGGGGGCTATAATTCTTTCCTTCTCTTTCTTTAAAGAAAGCCAGAAGCTGTTTGAGCCCACAGCCTGGCACAGCACCGGAGGAGTGAATGTGTGAACACGCACTGCTGACTCAGCGCCTGAAGCCACTCAGGCTGCCTAAGCACAGCTGCTGAAAAATAACCCTTCTGTAAAAATAAGCTAGGTGAATTCTTTGCTTGTTTGTCTGTTTTAGGCTGGGTCTCATGTAGCCCAAGCTGTTTTAGACGCTATGTAGTCAAAAACAACTCTGCCCTTCTGATGCTCCTGCCTCCAGCTCCCCAGTGTTGGGATTGCAGGCGCATGCTGCTATGTCCCATGGGATATACTTGCTTCTTTTCCTTAAAACAAAAACAAAAACGTAAATAGAGGGAAATGGCAGCAGGAATTCAAAAACATAAATATTTTCAGAGGACAAAAAGGTTAAAATATTTTGCGCTAGTCATTTCAAGCAGAAGTGTGAAAACCACGTTTTAAAATGCAACAAAAACAGGTGGTGGGTATGGTCAGGCTTCTCTCAAATGGGTCTTCCTAAGTTGGAGCATCGGTAACAAAATGTGTGTGATATAATTTATTTTAAACGAAGTTTAAGGCAGGAGCAATATTTACACAAATGAGTAACCAAAGATGGTTAAAGTAATTAACAATTTCCTTTCTATACAAAGGAATGTCTAAGAGTTTCCTGTTGTTTCTGTTAGTATTCAGGCATCTGTACTGGCCTGTCCTTGGGGTTCTGACAGGATAGTCCTCAGCTGCAGCCAGTAAGAGCACCACCTGTGCACATTCACTATGATCCCTTTAAAAACGGCCCTGTCCACCTCCCATCTCCCTCTCTCTTTCTCTCTGCTTCTCTGCTTGTTTCTTTCCTTCTCCCTTTCTTCCTGTCTTCCTCCCTCCCTTTCTTCCTCCCTCCTCATTTCTC
This sequence comes from Phodopus roborovskii, assembly GCF_943737965.1. Classification (NCBI taxonomy): domain Eukaryota; kingdom Metazoa; phylum Chordata; class Mammalia; order Rodentia; family Cricetidae; genus Phodopus; species Phodopus roborovskii. Next base: position 2,267,563 of record NW_026126433.1, read on the forward strand.
TCTCTCCCTCCCCCCTTCTCTTCTGTTCCCAGAGGGTGTTCTCTCTTCTCCCCTCCCCCTTTCCCCTTCACTTCCCCCATTAAACATACAAACAAACAAAAAACAACCCAAGCTCTATCACATGACATCTTCCTGTCAAGGGCTGCTTTTTAAATTACTATAGTTTCAACCCAAGCATTCCTCACATGAAGGCTGTTGAGAATCCTGTGCTCTTGAACACACATTTTATCCTTTTAGAATGTGTGTATGGTGTGAATGCAGAGGGTGATGCCTGTGTCTGCCTCATCCCTACATAGTGAGGCAGTGTCTGGTACTTGAACACAGAGACCCCTGATTCAGCCGGTCTAGCTAGACCGGAATCTCCTCTCAGGCTTGTCGGCGCTGGGTTACAGGTGGAGGCCATCATGTCCGCCTGATGTTTATATAGGTTCTGCGGATCTGAACTCTAGTCCTTATGCTTGCACGGCAAGTGTCTCACCCACGTATCTCCCAGACACTATGCCTTACAGACACTTTCATTTGTATCCTAAGTAGCCTGGAACTTGCTATGTAGACTAAACTGGCCTTGAACTCTGCTTGTTTCTTATTTTTTCTTCACAGTTTTCCTGGATGAAAATGAGGACATGACCACTTCCGTCCCAAGGTGTGGTTGAGAAGATTTTTATTGTAGATGTGAGGGAGAGAGCATCCAGAGGCATCTGGAGGGGACCAGACTGAACATGGCCCGCAGAATAGGCCAGGCGGTGAGAAGAGGGGGTGGGGGTATGGAGGGCAAGAGCGGAGGAGAAGAGAGAGGCACAAGACAGGGGACCAGAAGAGGTGAAAGGACCAAGAGAACAAGAGGAGCCAAGAGAATGCGTGGCCAAAATGGCTGGGTTACACAGGAAGCAGAAGCTGGGGGAAGGGAGGCGAAGCTCTGCCTCCCCCATGCTGAGACCCACACCCACAAACAGTTTTAAGTTAAAGAAACCTTTTTTTTCTTATAAATAAACAACTTCTATTTCTAGAATATTTTGGTTAGACATTATAAAAATTAATTATTATTAATTTCTTCAGTTTGGATTTAAAAAACAATCATAAACTGCTTGATGTTGCTAGGTTCCTGCTGTAACCTACACATGCGCTTTAGGAAGCCCCAATGGGTTTCTTCTGTAGGGTAGAGTAGGTAGGGTAGGGTTGGTAAGAAAGGAACCCGAGTCATGACTCTAGGAAACCGCTAGGGGGCGACATCTCACCGTGGTCTCTTGCGGACAGGGCACTGAGGCCCAAAGTCGTGAAAGCTCTTCCTAAAGTTTGAGAAGCCGGTTCAGCTCCTGGTCCTCTTGCCTCCTGGTGAAAGTTGTACGCCCTGAATCCTGGGTCTGAAATATCTTTCTCCTTTGCAGGGTGTCTTCAAACCTGGCCTGAGGGCTACGCTATCAATTCCCAGACCGAGGGTCGCCATCGATGCTCGCCCAGGTCACAGGGATCATCTGACAAACAAGGTGGCCAAAAAGGAGGCTTCTGCCAAGCCAGCAGAAGGTTCCAGTGTGCCACATCCGAGAAGCGTCTTGGGAACCGTTTACAGACGACAAACATTCTGGCATCGGGACTCAGCCAAAAATTTGTCTCTCTGCAGGGCCATCGGCTACCTGAAGGCTAGGGACAAGCAAGTCACCGAACTCTTCTAGGCTCTGGCCTCCTTCACTGGCACCAAAGCTGCCAAGCAAGGCAGGACTCCCTTTTTTCTGGTCTTGATTGCCTGAGAAAAATAGAGCATCTGATTTTACCCGAGACGGGGGTCTTAAAAGTGAGCATTTGTGAAAACGAACAATATAATTTTATTTTTTCTTCACAGTTTTCCTGGATGAAAATGAGGACATGACCACTTCCGTCCCAAGGTGTGGTTGAGAAGATTTTTATTGTAGATGTGAGGGAGAGAGCATCCAGAGGCATCTGGAGGGGACCAGACTGAACATGGCCCGCAGAATAGGCCAGGCGGTGAGAAGAGGGGGTGGGGGTATGGAGGGCAAGAGCGGAGGAGAAGAGAGAGGCACAAGACAGGGGACCAGAAGAGGTGAAAGGACCAAGAGAACAAGAGGAGCCAAGAGAATGCGTGGCCAAAATGGCTGGGTTACACAGGAAGCAGAAGCTGGGGGAAGGGAGGCGAAGCTCAGAGGCTGGAGAGGTTTAGGGTGGGAGTGGGGGGTGAGGTTAGGGGGTCGGGGTGGAGGGGGTGGGGACAGGGGGTGGTGAGAAGTGCTGAGAGGCCTGGACTCTGCCTGTAACAGGCACTTGGGATGCTGAGAGAGCCTGGAGGCCAGTGTCTACTTTTGTGAGTTAAAAAGGCAACACCGTTAGCCACTGTCCTGCGTTCCCTGGGACTAACAGGCAGGAGCAGCACAGGGCCTACAGACCGCCTCCTGTCTGCACACCATTCTGTAAACTCACTCTTCTACATACTTTATCCACCAGGTGGCGGTGTTTCCTATCTTAATAGAGATGTATCTCCAGCCAGAGAAGACACAGGCCCGGGAAAGGGAGGGGCACAGCCCCGGGATTAACAGTGCATTGCTGAGGTGACTCACATCAGGCAGTTAGCAAATGCTCAGCCATGACCAGGGCTGTTACCACTACTAAGTAAACACAGCTAATGAACGCATTAGCTGTTGGCTCCGTGCACCTACGGGAAGGAGGGGCAGACCTTACAAACCGCCTGGCTGCTCTGGTTATTAAATCAGCCATTAGCACAGGATTATTTTTAAAGTGATACCATTACTTCTCAGCACCCTGACCCTGCCTACTTTCCCTCCAGCCCGACAGTACCTCTTTGACAGCATATTATGAAGCAAAATGGAGGTCACCAACACAGGGCTAAGGCTTCTCATGTGGAAATGTCTGCTACTTTGGTTTGGGTCTAAGATGAGCAGAGAAAACTTCTCAGGACTTTGCTTGCTGTCTAGTGGAAAATGCAGCGTCCCACCTTCTCAGCGTGGGCATGACCTGCACTGGTTCTGGATAATTCCTTGTTGCCAGAGGCTATCCTGCACGCTTTGGGCTGATGGCACCTTCCACTGTCCCTGCTCACCAGAGGCCAGAAGCAACTTTCCCTCACCTCACTCTGATGAAATTTAAAAACACTTGGTTATTTTCATGTCTATTTGATAAGTGGTCTGTGACTAATGGTGGCTCTAATACATTGAGACCCCCTCATTTATGTTTAGTGGCTCGATGCAGTACAGTTTTTACAGACTGCCAGGGGAAATCTCATGCATTATTATTTTATTATGACTGGGTAATATTGAATAATGGCTTGGCTTATAGTCTTTTTTTTTTTTTAAAGCTAAACCTTATCCAGATTTATTAAAGATACTTTCCATAAACAATCATGGTATTTCAGTCAGGACATGGGCAGACAATCATACAAGAACTTCCAAACTCCCTACTTGTATAGACTATCAAAATCAGAAAGCCACTATAAAACCCGGTGAAGTCTTCATTCAATGCTTTGAAAAGGGGAAAAGCTTAGAGTGAGGGTTGACATTTCACATTAAGGAGGTTGTTTAACAACTTTCCACAAGCTGACCCTGATTTTTGGGAAACGAAATGAAAACGGTAGAATTATCAGTCTGAAGATCCACAATCTTGTCTATAAAAGGAACCGATGCTCTTTTGAGGATAATCATCACTGCAAAGTCCAGATTGCCCAATAGACCAGCAAAACCAATTTTAGGGAGTCAGGTTCCAACAGGTCTCTGGTTTTAAGGGAGTTAAGTCTATGTTGATGGCAGAGGGGGAAGAGGATATAAAAATAAATTTAGAGATTTCCCACACAAGGCCATGGTGGTCACATATGTCAACACCAGGACATGTCTCCTGAGCCAAGAGGAGACTTTCTAAATTGTCAAGGCAAGATGTTTTCCATCAACCATCACCAATCCAGCTTAAGAGATGTTTTGCTAGTGACACATGTCCCCCTCTCCCCCCACACCAAAACAATGAAGTGTTCTGTGTGCTAACAACATAGCTTAAAAAAAAGTAAAAGTAAAACAAAATTCTGCGTTTTTAAAAAACTTGATAAAAAATAGTATTTCAGACTGCAGTAACCAGAAGTACACAGTTACCAAAATGCACACATCTCACTTGGCATCTCCAGCACCTTCAGTTTTCTGTGCCTGGTCTGTATCAGTGTCTCCATTTTCTGCAGGATTATTTGCATCCTTGCCAGCATCCGCATCCTCCTTCTTTTCCTTGGGTACCTTCTCTCCCTTCTTTGCAGGAACCTTCTTAGGCTTGGGCTCTGGCTTTGGAGAGCAGGTTTAGCAGACAACCTTGCGGATCTTCTCTGTGGCTCGTCCTTCACCTTGGCTTTGCCTCCTTCAGTATCCCCTTCAGCCTTTCTTTTGGGCATGACGGCGGAGGGGGACTGGCCATTGAATGAGGGATGCAGCAGTGTGTGGGGATGCAGTTCCGGGGTGTGTGTGGCGGGGCAGTTATAAAGTTTTTATTGGCTTATAGTCTTTTAAAGAGATATTGTATTCTGTGTCTTATAGAAATGATTCCAGAAGATCTGCTGATGGATTGAGGGAACACCAGCAACCACATGGTTTGGGGAACACTGCTCCTGGTCCTTCAGTAGCAACACAGGCCTAGGAGGCCTGGAGATACTGGTGACTTGGGAGAGTGAATTGGACACTACTCCAGGAAACATTTAATGCCGATCCTGGGCTTCGTTTGTTGTCTGTCACAGCTTGAAGCAAAATCATGGGATCTGTGGCCAATGACTCACGTACTAGGGCGTAATCCTCAGCAATTTAACCTCTGTCTCCTTTTGCTCATCTTCAAGAATTAGAATAATAAGAATGACTTCCCACATATGAAGATGAAACAAAGTCACACCTTAAAGCATGGAAACACAGGCAGTGCAAGCTTCACTCCTGGACAGCAGAGCATCTGCCATATAATTCTCTGCAGCGTAGGTCTAGCCTATACCCCGCCTCCCCCAGAGCCCTGGGTGCTGTTTACAAAGGACCGTGAGCTCAGGTGGAAAGTTTTTCCAGCATTATGAATGATGTTTCAGTGCTACCTAGAAATAGTGGTCATATCCTCAGGGACAGCCAGGGTGAGCACACACTGGATCACAACATACAGCAACCCTATGAAGGAGGCTCTATCATTAGCTTCATGGACTGAAATGAAAACAAATGAATTGTTTGTAACATGGCATAGTTGGAGCAAGGACATCTTAACCGATACAGCCCCCACTCACAACAAACGCATGCTGAACTCGCTGAGAATGATGAGTATGAATCAAATCCTCAAAAGGCTTGTGAGCTGACAGGTGACCCACACATGCCTAAAAGAATGTTCACAAGTCGTTGTGAGAACAAGAGGCCAGTGTTTGTTTGGTACAGTGGAAAGACTAATAGGGCAATGATGGCTTTTTCTGGGATTTTTTCCTTAGGGAGATAAAGGGGCCCTTGAATGAGTGAAACGGTCCAAGGCTGCTCCAGAGTATAGAACATAGATTGAATGAAGTCTCTACTGCTAAGGTGATAGTGATGTCTACTGAGATATTATTTATGTTGTCATTAGTCACTCAGACCATTATTTTATTACCAGGATTACCTTTTGGAAAAGAAAGATAATAAAATGCTGTTAGACTTGAGGCAAAGTAGTTGCTTGTATTTGTCCTTATCGGTAAAGCTGGCGAAAGCGACAAGCCACTGGCAGACTCTGCCCTGTCCTGTAAAAGACAATGTGCTTGTCTGACATTTCTGTTCTGTGATGAGAAGCTGCTTTCAGCATCAGACTTTAAGATGGCTGTCTCGAGTTTCATTCTGATCTGGAAGTAATTAGAGAGTTTGGTGCTGTGCCCTTCCTCTGAGGATCCCCTTTCTGTGTTGAATACTTGCTTTCTGCGTTGTTAGGGAAAATGTGAGTGGTGGGGATCCTCCTTGGGCAGGCTGCCCTGCTTGTCTCCACTGATGGTCTTGGAGTAATGCCGTGGATCTGAAAACGCCCATCTGTAATGCTCTGTGGCTTTCAATCAGGGAATTACTTAAGGGATGGGAAATCAGAGTTTCCATTCAGTGCCTTTGGTGCAGTCTCTAGAAGCTAACATTTCACCATTGCATCGTGTGCCCCCAGACTCAAAGGTATGGACTTAATGGAGGCTTCATGCACAGATCTCCTTGGGACCAATGTTAGGATGTATAGGCAGAGTTAGCAGCATCATTAAAAGCTGGTACAGTGAATTCCAAGCTTGTTGGAACTGGCTTCTTCATGGAGGAGAGAGTATGTAGACATGTGATAATATATTGGAGAAAGTATGAGGGATGTTTTTGGGGGGTTTGAAGACTATGAGGGGAGGAAAACACAGAGGTGACACTTCCCAGAGGTCTGCTGTGCAGACAGGTTTTCAGCATTCCACCAACTGTTCCTCGTCTGGATCAGCACCATAGCAGACAGACACATTTGGTATTTGCACTGACAGCAATTGCAGGCTGGGGACCTGAAACTTTTAGTGCAGTGGGAGGACAAGATGGGGAAAGAAGGGTAAGAAAGGACTTCATGCATAAAAAAACAAGTGGTGAAAGGGAGGAAAAGCCACCTCTCCTGCTACGAAGAGCCACTGACTGGGGGGGGGGTGTCATAGGCTCATGCTTGAAAGCTTGGTCCCCAGTTAGTAGAACTGTTTGGCAAGGATTGGGAGGTGTGGCATTGTGGAGGGAAGTGAGTCACTGGGAGTGGGCTTCCAGGGTTCAAAAACCCACACCAGGATAATCTCTCTCTCCTTCTCCCTTTCTCCCCCTCCCTCTCCCTTCCTCCCTCTCCCTCTCTTTCCCTCCGCCCCTGCTCCTTCCCTTCCTCTCTCCCTCCCCCACTCCCGGTTCTACAGATCAGGATATAAATTTCTCAGCTACTGCTCCAGCACGATGCTCATCTGCTTCTCAAAATAATGGCCATGGATGAGCCCTCTAAGACTATAAAGCAAGCCCCCATGAAATGCCTTAGTCACTGCTATTCCATTCACTAGCCTTTGACCACAACCATTTATTTAACCATCTAGTACTTCAGTTTCTTCATTCATAAAGAGGGGACAATAATAGTATTTATTTCACAGGAGTGCTGTAAGACATCAGATGCACTTAGGACAATGCTTGCTATACAATGAACATTCAAAATGTGATAAGCTGTTACACCCTCTTGGTATATATTGTTCTCCAAATATATATTTGCCTTTAAGCAATTACATACCTTGTATTACACACACACACACCACACACACATACACACCATAGTTACTGTTTGTACTAGTCAGGGTTCTCCAGATGAGCAAAACTGTCAGACATCAGAATAGAGATATTAAAAGGGATTTGTTAGGTTAATTGGTTTACATGATATAGCCCGGGTAGTCCATGGATGTCTGTCTCAGTCCCACAAACCTAGGTGACTGGGAGGTTCTATTCTGGTGCTTAAGGCCTAGGGTGTTCCTGGAGGGCAACTGGTTTCACTTTGTGTTGAAAGGCAGAGAGCTGGGTTGTGATTCAGTGAAGGATGGCAGCGGCTGTGGTGGTGGTGATGATGGTGGTGGTGGCGGTGGCGGTGATGGTGGTGGCGGTGATGGTGATGGTGGTGTTAGTGAAAGTGGTGGCTGTGGCGGCAGCAGCACAGGTAGGTGAACTCAGAAAGGAGATGTAAGGTAAGATCAAATTTAGGATGGGGCTTCCCATTTCAAATAACTTAGTAAAGGAAGTACCTCATGGGTGTGCCCGGAGGCTCCTCATGGGCGATGCTACATCTTGTCAAGGTGACAAATCAACAGTCACACTGCCTGTGGTAGCTAAAGTCTCTGGATTAGATGTCTGTTCTGGTTTTTTTTTCCTATGGCTCTTTTCTCTATTAGGGGTTGAAGACAGCCAGAGAGAGAGACTGACTCAGCTCAGGGTGCAATGAAGGTTGGCCTGCCTTCCTACCCTCCCTCCCTCCCTCCCTCTTTCCCTCCCTCCCTCTCTCCCTCTTTTCCTTCCTCCTTTTTCTCATTTCCTTTCTTTTATTTTCTCTTCTTTTCTATAATTTTCATTTCAAAGAACAGTCTTACATTCATAGCAAAATTGAGAAGAATTGTAACGATTCCTGTCTTCTTCCACACACAGCCCCAGCTATCAACATTGCCCATGAGAGAAGTACTTTTGCCAACTGATGAGCCTGCCTTTGTATCACCATCACCCACTATCATCCAAGGTCCAAAGCTCACCACCCTGGCCTCACTCTTGCCGGTGTGTATACTGTGTGCTCTGGCAAATGAGCAGAGCAGCTTCCCCACCTAACACTCCTCTTGCCCACTTGGACCACCCTGTGGCTTCTGGGCCTTGGAAACTTCCAGTGTTTACAATGTCTATAGCCTTACCTTTGCCAGAACGCCCTGGAGAGGACACTGCTCTGTGAGCCCTGGAAGGCTCTTTTCTGTCTCTCAGTCTGATTCTGGAGATGGGTTCTACCCGAGGTCTTCCAGGGCTCAGTGCTCACTGTGGTCTTTTTTTCTGCTGTGTCTTCTGAGACAAAACAAAAACAACAACAACAAAAAAATAAATAAAAAGCCCCACTGTCATTTTCAGAGGCTTTCTGCTTAAGTTTTTAATGGAGCATCAGACCGACCTGTACACCTTATTAGGACCTTTGCTCAGGAGGCTTCTCTGGCCCAGAAGCCACGGTTTTGCCATCTCATCCTAAGTGCCAATCCTCATTCATTGTCTGGCTTTCTGACTTCTCACCCAGTGCTCAGAGTGAGCAATTGTCCAAAGGAAAAGCCAGTTCCAAAACATCAACTTTCCTCTCCAAGTTGTCTCTTTTTCCAGGATCATCTTGCCCAACTTCAGTCGCCTCAGCAATCCTTCCAGGCTTTCAGACCCACCCCGATCTGTGTGGCCTTCAGCCAGCCTTCCCAGAAGCCTCAGCAGTCTCTAACCCTAGCTTCATCTCAGCCGAAGGAATTTCTGACATGCATTCGTGACAGATGATTTCTTATTTAGTTTATTTTTTCTATTGATTAATAAAATGAGCATGACAATAATGGCTGTAACCCTAACATTTAGGAGGTGAAGGAAGAAAGATCAGGGGCTGCTGGATGTGGTCTCAGCCATGGAAATCTCAGCTGGGAGGAGGTAGCAGGTAGAGAAGCACTCAACTAGACAGGTACAAGATGTCCCCAGGGAAAGGTGCCTGCACCGATTTCCCGGGGAGTTAGAAGGTTTGAAAAGGGATTCTTAGAGGGGCGAGTTTAGAGATAAGAAAGCTGCAGATACCAATAAGAGTAGTGAGAAGGACAGAAAACAGAGAGCAAGTAGACTCAGCTTACTCACTGGACCCCATTCCGTGTTACCTTTATCTAATTTAGCCAGCCGTAAGGCTTCCATGGAGTATGGCTCTTAGACCTAGGGGGCCACAGAAAGGTCCTTAACTTGGTTAGAAATGCTGTAAGGCCAGCTCATGACCTGTAACCCAGTGGGCTTGCAGCCTCCTTGAGCTACCACTTAGGCCTTTTCTGTCCTCAGAGCAGTTGTTCTAGGACATGGCATTGGCTTTCACTCGCTCCCCAGGCCTCCTCCCTGGCTAACATGGCGGTCCCTCTGTTACAGCCAGAGCACATGTGTCCCGTGAGATGCCTCAGACTAAAACTGGGAGGGCTTTGTTCACATGCTTTTCCTCTGTGCCAAAGTCCTCATGGCCTCCTGGGATTCCTGGACGATGACTCACTCTGGAATGGTCTGGTTGCTGCAGGCCACTGTGGTTATTGTCCTCTGCTGTGCTCTGCTGGGACTTTGCTAACCTCCAGGGCCCCTTCCTGTGCAGCCTGTTTGCTTGGCCACGAGAAGAGTGGGGTGAGAAGAATGCATGCCCCTCCGGTGCCAGCGGCTCGCCCTTCTCAAGGGCAGTTGCTGAAAGTACTTGGAAATGCTTTACTCATGTAAATTTACTCGAGTGTTCTGAAGGCTCTATTTTAAAAACGTGTTTTGCTTTTGGAATTGTACACTGTTTTACATTTCTATTTATACACATCTATTGAAGCGAACATAGGTTTATTAACTAGTAAATTCTGAAAACATATTCTCTTGTGTGACTACATTAAGATCCATAAACCTTCCCATCACTTCATCTCTTGCTTTTAGTAAACTGAAAGGTCCTCTCCTAAATAAACCTAGAGGCCTCCTGATTTGTCACCAGAATGTAGGTTTCCTGTTCCTAAACTTCATGCAGATGGAAATAGAACAGATTCTTCCTTCCCATGGCTCATTCCTTCAGTTCAATTGTTTTTTGAGATTATTTCATGTTGTTGTTATTATTATTTTCTCTTTTTTAGTTACTAAATGAGAATCAACTACATATTTTTCACCCACTCACTCTGCCTTCCAGTGCCGATCAAAACCAGGGTAGATTATGAACATGAGATTTAGATGTCTTGATTTGTTTCCCAGAGACTCTGACAGGATGCAAATGGATGTAGTTTAGAAAGATAAGAGCTTGAGTGAAGAGACTATCTCAGTTTCCTTGCCATCCTTAAAGCTGTCTAAGTGGTGATAGAAAATTGGAACTATTCTTATATATCACTCTATGAACATCAATCAGAGAGCCCACTCAGGCTATCCCCAGATGACCCACTCAGGCTATGCCCAGACAACCCACTCAGGCTATCCCCAGACAGCCCACTCAGGCTATGCCCAGATAACCCACTCAGGCTATGCCCAGACAACCTACTCAGGCTATGCCCAGACAACCCACTCAGGCTATCCCCAGACAGCCCACTCAGGCTATCCCCAGACAGCCCACTCAGGCTATCCCCAGATAACCCACTCAGGCTATCCCCAGATAACCCACTCAGGCTATGCCCAGACAACCCACTCAGGCTATCCCCAGACAGCCCACTCAGGCTATCCCCAGAAAACCCACTCAGGCTATCCCCAGATGACCCACTCAGGCTATTCCCAGATGGCCCACTCAGGCTATCCCCAGATAACCCACTCAAACTACTCTTCAGCATAAAATTTTAAACCATATTTCAAAGTGAGAAAAATCAAAGATGGGTCATGGGTATCATTCAAAATCCATGTGAATGAGTCTCATGACCTTGGAAACTGGCCCTGGAATTTCTGTCATGCTGACCTCTGACATGACAGAGTATGTTAGTAATGGTTACTAACATGAATGTTAGTAATGGTTTTGTTACAGGTTACCCTTAAGGCTAGAGGATTTCACCATGTCTGTAGGTCAGGAATCCAGAGCAGGCTTACTGGGTTGTGTGATTTAGGGCTTTCCATGACCTGCAGTCAAAGAACTAAGCAGGGTGGCTCCTTAGGGGGAGTAGTGCTGTGAACCATGTGTCTGCTTGAGGAACCTGAACAGCAGCTGCAGAGCAAGGTTAAGCCTTCTTTTCCCATCCAAAATGCTGGCTCTAAAGCATCCTTTCTCAGGGGATGGCCCAGCACACATCTTGCTCATAAGTGTACCCTATGCTTTTAGAATGAAAACCATCGGAATGATTACTCCTGTAGTCTCACTCCTCAGCAAGTGGCCAGCACACAGCAGGGTGGGGCCAGGCCTGTCCCATGTCCCTCTTCATTTGAATCTTTTGTGATAGCATTTATAATGAATTGCTAAGCATATGTAAATGCCTTACTGAATCTTGTGAGCCATTATGGTCTATTATGTATGAGGCCTGAAGAGGAGACTGTGGGAAACCTGATCTACAGCCATTGTTCAGAAATGCAGATGGGAATTTGGCTCAGCAGTTAAAAGACATGCTTCTTTTGCAGAGTTTAGTTCTCAGTACCCATAGTGTAACTCATGACCATCTGTAACTCCAGCTTTAGTCCCAGGGAATGTGACACCCTATTCTGACCTACTTTGGCACGAGGCATGTTCACGGTATACAAACATACATGCAAGCAATGCACTCATAGCCATGAAGTAAACTTAATTATTTTTAAAAGTGTAGACAACTCAGGACTCACAATGGGTGTCTGAAGTGTGGATGGTCTTGTGAGATTAAGCCCATCCTCTAACAGGTAGACCTTTACCCCAGGTAGAGTCAAAATTAAATCGAAGCTTATATAGTCAGCGTCTGAAGAGTTTGAGAAGTGCTCATTGTGAATTGAAAATCCCACATATTAGTGACAGAAGTTGGTTTTCCCCTTTGTATCAGTTTGAAAAGTAGGACTACTGAAAAGCATATGACACATACACAATGAGACTGATAAGAAATTGTTCATGTGACTTGGGAGGCTAAGGGTTGTAACATCTGCAGGAGACCAAGGGAGGCTGCTGGGAGAGTGCAAAAGAGAGGGTGGGCAGATTTGAATTCAAGGCTAAACCTGAAGCACAGTGGTCAGGAGACCACCCCAGCTGTCACGCAGGCATGAACCAGGTCCTCCTGGCTCTTTTTTGTAGTCAGGCCCATAACAAATGTGGTTTGTTACTCTAGGTACCCTGGATTCCAGTTAGATTGACACACAATCCCTTGTTATCACCATGGGAACTTTCCCTTGAGGACTTCCCTCACTCCCCAGCAGCTTAGTTAAAGTAACATTGCTGTCATCTCAACCTGTCAGGCCCAATGCTAGTTAGACAGATTCTGTGTAACTTTCCTTCCAGCCCTGACTTCTCAGTGTCAGTGGCAAGGCACACAATAAATTTATGAATGAATGAACTTTGAGTGAATGATACTAATGGTAAGAAGCTATCAAGCAGGTCCCAGAAGCTGAAATGAGCCTGTGTGGGTGCCTTGGGTGCGTGGTAGCTGATAGCTAGGCTCACAGCTGTAGAGCTGTGAATGGATTTAGAGAGATATATTTTCATTTTTGAGTGGGATGGGTGGGGATTGAATCATCAACATGAAAAATGAGGGTTGGGTTTGGTGAAAACAGTTTTTGGAAGGAGAAAAAGGCATGAGAAATTGAAATCACTCATCCTGTTATTTTAGGATCTAAACAAGGCAGTTCATGTAATCTTAGCCAGCACCCCAAATAAAGAAAAAATCATGTCTAGGCAGTGGTGACACATGACTTTAATTCCAGCACTTGGGAGGCGGAGGTAGGCAGATCACTGAATTCAAGGCCAGCCTGGTCTACACAGTGAATTCAGGATAGCCACAGCTGAAACCCTGTCTCAAAAAAAATCAGAAACAAACAAATAAACAAACAAAACAACAACAAAAAATCAAATCACTGTCATAAGGTTGTATACTGATAAGATCATTAAGACAAAATTTTAATTGAATCAGGAATGAGATCCCAAGAATGCAGACTTTTTCTGAGAACACATCTATCTGTCTAGGAAAATTCAAAGTTTCTTTTGAACTCATTTTGATAACTCAATAATTCTGAATACTAACAATTTATGTTAAGCAGCAGTCTTTGCTGAAAAACAGTAACACTGCATTCTTGTGTCAATTTACTAGTATAGTTTAAACATGGAATGTCTCCCACAGGTTTCTGGGTGTAATGGGTCTCAGCTGGTGATACCATTTTTGGGACATTACAGAAACTTAGAAGGTAGGGCCTCACTGGATGCTGCCTTGAAAATGGTGTCTTGTCTGCTTCCCAGCTCTTTACCCTGTCTGTCATGAGGTGAAGAAGTTCCTTCACCACGCTCTTCCTCCGATATGACATTCTGTCTGGAGTGTCAGCCAAGCAAGCAAGGACAAGACCCTGAAAAAATATGAACCAAAAGAAGGCCTTCCTCTGCTAAGTCATTTCTGTCAGTTACTTAGTCACAGCTCCACCAATGTAATGTCCCTGAGTGCTGGCGCTGTGCTAGATCCTCAAGATTCAGACAAGATGCTTGTCCTTTCCTAAATATTTTTTGTAGATTATTTTACATACTTTTATTGCTTATTTTATGTGTTTTATTTACTTATCTATTTGCAGGCTATGGACTGAATCTAGGGCTTCTCTCTTGTCACTGACATACACATTTCCATTCCTCATTCTACTATTGATTTTAAGACAGAGTCTCACTAAATTTCTCAGGCTGACTTTGAACTCACTCTGTAGAATGGACTGACTTTGAACTTTTGGTTTTCCTGCCTCAGCTGCCTAAGTAGCTATAACCTAGGCCTGTACCCCTAGGCCTGGCTAGTCTTTTAAAGACCAACACATTCTTTCTGAAAGATTTCTATGAAATATTGTAATCATTTATCCAAGGTCCACCATATTCTAGTTTCCTCTTTGGGAAGCTGGTTTACTTTTTGTTATTGTTGTTTTAATTAATTAAAAATTTAATTTTATATCTCAACGGCAGTTTCCCCTCCCTCTTTTCTTCCCAGGTCCTCTCCCACCCCCTTGCCACCTCCTATCCACTCCTCCATTTCTGTTCAGAAAAGGACATGCCTCCCATGGATATCAACAAAGCATGCCGTATCAAGTTGCAGTAAGACTAAGCACATCCCCTGTATTAAGGCTGGGCATGGCAACCTAGTTAGGAGAATTAGGGTCCCAGAAGCCAGTAAAAGAGTCAGACACAGCCCTTGCTCCCATTGTCAGGAATCTCACAGGAAGACCATGCTACATAACTGTTCCATATATGCAGTGTGCCTAGGTCAGTTCCATGCAGCTCCCTTGTTCTTGTCAGTTCAAACTCAGTGAATCCCAAGAGCCCAGAGTAATTGATTTTGTGGGTTTTCTTGTGATATCCTTTGTGACACACACACACACACACACACACACACACACACACACACACACACACACAAAGACCCAGAGTCAGACATTGGGGTTCAAATTTCAATCTGAAGATCAGAAAAGCAAAGCACCTGGTCATTAGCTTTTACTGCTACCTCAGGCTGAAAGGCTATTCTGGCTCTATCAAACCTCAGACTGCTGCCTCTCCTCAGCATGGTTGGAGAATCCTGAGACTTCAATGTCTTCCCATCCTCAATGTGGCTGGAGAATGAATGCCTGATACTGACTACTGAAGACCCTGCTCCTATCTTTTATACCCCTCAATCCTGGAATTAAAGGTGTGTGATCCCAGGTGCCTCAACTTTCTCCTTAGGACTGGATCAATCTTGTGTGGATCTGGGTGGCCTTGGGCTCATAGAGATCTGTCTACCTCTTAATCCTGAGTTTTAGGATTACAGGCTTGTACCACCACCTCCTAGCTTCTGGCTGCTGGGATTAAAGGTGTGTATCACCACTGTTTGAACTCTATATCTTGTGGCTGACTTTCCTTTCTGTGATCCAATGTCTTACTCCCATGCTGATAGGTTGAAAACCTCAGCTTTCAAGGTCATGGGATTGTCTTTAAGAAGCAATTAGATTATGAGGATTTTACTTCATGATCAAGATTAATGCCCTTTTATCTGAGGCCCCAGGAGCCAGTGAGCATCTTGTGCCATGTGGAGCGTCAGTGAGAGGATGTTTTCTGAGGAAGCAGAGGTTCACCAGACCACGAATCTGCAGAGCCTTGATCTGGACTTTTCTGACTTCCAGATAGCTGAGAAATACAACTGCATTCCATCATCTTGTTCATTCTTTTACAGTATGCTATCTTCTCTGTTTGTGTATGTGCAGTATTTAGAATTTTAAGGTGGGTTATCTTACGCATGTTTCCCCAGGTGCTCAGCACACTCAGTCACATTAATTCCAGCTTTTCCTTTAGTTGGAAGCATCTTCCAAATCTCCTTTGGGAAATAGTGCCCCCCCCCTCTCATCTACGAACTCGGCCTTATTTTCTATATAGGACTCATCACATTGAACATACTAGATACGGAAAATTGGCCTGCTCTTCCAGAATGAGGGCTTAGAAATGTCTGGGGTCCAGATGAATAAACTAGTTGTAACTGAAAGTAAAAGAAACATTTGCTGGGGAAGATCAAGAACCTGTCTTTAATAATTCATGCTTTTCCACTGACTGCAGGGCAGAGCACTCTTCACCACCCACTGATTCACCACAAGGCACAGTTTTCTATGTCAACATTCTTAAACAGGCTCCTCTGGTCCGAACTCCAGGGTAGAAAGAGAAAGGAGGAAAACACAGTTGAGTAGGTGTGGGTGGGAAAACAATGCCTAGGTCAGATATAAGATGTTATTATTTGTGGTTAGAAAGACAAGTATGAGTGACTGAGAGATGTGTGGCTTAAAAGAATAATGCTCTGGGGCCAGGGGTGGGGGGGGGCAGGGAAATGGGGATGTTGAAATCATTGAAGTCCCTGAAGAGCCATGTGGGAGGGTCCCTTGAGTCCAGAAAAAGAACAAAACAAAACAAAACAAAAATCTTTCCCTGGGAGAGGTGCTGAAATGTCCTCGGCTATTCGGAGCAGCTAGGTCCCTGGAGAAGGGGTTCCACCGGGCACACGAGGAGGCAGGCAACAGGACAGGAGTATGGCTATGGGAAAGGTGTCAGGCTCCCCCTCCTTGGTAGTTTTGTCTCCTTTGCCAGAAAACCATCAGTCTACTGGACCTTGTCAGGGCCATACTAAGCATGTGGTGCATAGCAAATGACAAGTCCCGCACAACCACATTCCTTCTACACGTGATCTTCTTTCTCAAGACCTGATCTTGACGTTTGCTTCTAGAACATCCTCGGCTAGGATGCCTCTGTCGTATTGCCTCATCTGCAGGCCTCACTGGCTCATCCCTCCCACACCAGCTAATTTGAGAAGGGCACCGCCTGCTTTTCTGGCTTCACTTTACTCACAGTGCTCCTCACAAGTCTCTTGCAAGTTATCGGCAGGGTTTGAAAATGAAACTGTTTCCAGAGACTTTTACATAGCCACGTATACTACACAAAACTACAACTGCAATGCGGCCACCAAGAAACAATCAGAAGCTATTAAACACTTGAAAACAATCTGGGTGGGAAAGGCCCTCACTGCCCGACTCTCAGCGTGCTGTAGAAGACGCTGTGGGCTGCGCTAAGACAGTCCCTGGCTCCCCAGCCCCACCCAGGCCGATGGGTCCAGCACAGCGCGTCTAGCATAGCGGAGAGTGGACGTGGACCAGCCGCGCCCCACGCAGACGCAGGAGCAGAGGCCAGGACGTGGCAGGGCGTGGCCTGATAGAGGGCGTGGCCTGGCCTGAGAGGGATGTGGCCGTGGTGGGGGTGTGGCCTTGTCTGAGGACCCGGTCCCGAAAGGGAAGTATGGTAGCTAGGGGTGTGGCCAGTGCCTGGGTCAAGGTGGAGCTTGCAGTGTAGCATGGCTGGGGCGGAGCCTTGGTGGGTGTGCCTCTTTGGCAGGGGCGTGGCGTGGTGTGGCGGGGCAGGGTCGGGCTGGGCTGGGCTGGCTAGGGCGTTTCCGTTGCACCGAGCCGCTGAGATTGCTGCCCTGTCTCTTGGCGTGCGCGTCTGTCCGGTTTTCGCCCGTAGCGTGCGCTCTACGGTCTCGGTGAGTGGCCGTGGTCCCGGGAGCGGATCTTCCATGAAGGGCGTGGGGTGGTGCGGGGTCTTTTGGGGGAAGGGGACCGGGACTCTTGTGACCATCTTTCTCTCTCCGTTCGCAGCCCCGGCTCGCTTCTGACCAACAGCGTCATGGCCCAGGTAAGTCGTGCGCCCGTGACCAGGGCGATGGTGACATTTTGGTCGCGGCAGAGCTGGGGGCGATGGAGCTGCTTTCGGAGTCTCAGTCTCCGCTTTCCCCGTCCACTTCCAGCTCTATGACCTCTCCGTGTCCTCTTGGTGTCCCCCTCCGTGTCCGCTCTTCTGTTTTCTCCCTGCCCCGGAGTGTCCGGGTGCTTCTCCAGGTATTTGTAAACCGGCCGCTCCAAATCCAGAGTTGCCAAAATTAGAACCCGAGCCGGAACAGCTCTCTTGGTCATGTGAGGAGAACGTCCTTTTGGCTTCCCTTATTTTTTATTTTTCCCGCAGTTTCCTGTGTTTGAATACTGGGTGTGCGCGGGCGGTTTCCATGGTGCTTCAGGGGAGCCTTTTCCAGCATTCAGCGCAGTTTATTTAAAAGGAACCAACTGTTCATAAGACCTGCTACCCCACTCCCTTCTTTCGCTAAAGGCACTGAACCAAAATAATGAACTCGCGAAACGAGTTCAGAATTGAATTTGCCTTGGGAATCAGTCTTTCAGAAATTGATTACCTATAGGCTTTTGTTGTTATTATTATTTTTTAAATCTCTTAATATTTGTCAAGAGTGTACCAAAGAAAAACTAGTAATAGGAATTTGTTTGTTTTGTCGTTTTTCAAGACAGGAATTCTACTTCTTGGGAGGTGGAGGCGGGGAGATCAGGAGTGAAAGGTCATCTTTGGTCATCAAGGACCCTGGCTATAGGAGATTGTCTCAAAAACCAAAAGAACAAAAAATTTCCAAGCCTAAACTAATTCCACACATCTTGCCAAGCTAACTGGCTTGTCAAAGTCCAGTCTTTAGCCTAGTCAAACAATGCGCCTGCTCCCCTTCCATTAGGTTAGTAGTCAGGTTGCTTTAGTACAATCAGATCCGATTTCCTGGCCTTTCCTAGGCAAAGTGGAGGGATAAGATGATTTTGGAACTTTGCTCACTTTCCACAGCGCCACTCTTTTTGCATTTGCACTTAGGTATTCTCTTCATGTTACTTCAAGGGAACCATGAACTTAGGTTCCTCAGCATAAAGTGTGTTTCTGTGGGATTAGCGACACTTCGGAGTCTCTCATATCTTCATATGCTGGTTTGGTGATAGACATGGTGATTAGCCAGCCTCTCAGAGCTAGTTCCCTCTGTCCTTGCCTATTTGGTTTATTCTCCAGTCTCCTGTAAAATTCCCAGGGATGTCTAAAGGGTTTTTGTTTTGACAAGGTCCCCATGTGTAGCCCAGGCTGGACGGGAGCTTGCCTGTACTCTTAGGGTGGGCTTCCTCTTTCTCTGAGTTCACCTTGCCTCACCCTCGTTAGCCTGGAGATGACAAATATGTGCTACCTCAGCCAGCTAGCAGTTTCTCAATCACTTCTTTTCCATTGTATCCACTCTTTATCCAGGATAGTATTGGAAACATGTTGCACTTTCTGTAGCTTTGTCAGGAATCTGTGGACCACAGAAATACAACACTTTGTTAAAACATTTCAGATTAGAATAGTGTTTTGTATCTTACTTTGCACTTGGTGATGAGCAGAATGTACACATTATATAACTGCTACCCTCCTCTCCCTAGTGGTTTTGGGGACCAGGTCTCAAAGAGTTCACTCTGACCTTGAACTTACTGTGTGGCCGAGGATGTCTTTGAACTCCTGATTCCCCAGCCTCTACCTCCCAAGTGCTGGGATTCCCGGTGTGCGCCACTGTGACTGGCTCTAACTGTGCTTTGATGTCTAAATCCTTTGGATTCTCTGTCCTTGGAGGACATCTGGAGCTTCATGGTAGGTTTCTGAGAGTTTCTGTGGAAAGACTTTTGTTGACCTAAGGGGATAGAAACCAGAGATTTCCATTCCATGACAGCTGGAGGGTAATGGTATCAGATTTCTGTCTTAGAGGTATGTGCTTCAGCAATTAAAAATTCATTATTTAAACATTAATGTCTCTTGCCTATTGAGAACTTGAAATGTAGCTTCCCACTACAGTAATTCTTCATATTTATGAATTTGGAATATGTATTTATATTTACATATATTTACAATTTCCTTTTATTTGGTTTGGGACTGCACCATTTATAAAAGTGGAGAATCCAGATCATCTTGCTAAGAATTAACTACAAAGAACTGGTTGATCTCTGGTGGTACCTTGGACTTCCATCCCTCCCCTTCATTCCCATCCCCCTCCCCTCACCCACTCTTTCCTCTTTGTCCCTTATATACATATTGTTGATTTTTCAGCTACCAGCTGTATTTTATTATTAATTAAAATTTTTGACAATTTCATGAATGTAAATGGTGCATTCTGATGACTCTTACCTCTCTTTTATCTCCCTCCCAACCCCTCCGCCTCTCTACAGATTCTTTTCTCACACTCGTGTCTTTTTGTCTTGTTTTGTGACCCAGTGAGTTAAACCAGGGCTGTCTCTGTGGTCACGAGTTTGTAACAACCCGTGGAGCCTGGTGGGCTCACCAGTGTAATTTTCTTTTTCAATTAAATTTTACTTCAATCCTATCAGAATAGGGAATAAAAGTGAGGCAGAAAGTCATACTGAAAACGTGTAATTTGTATTATCATGTCCAGCAGACACACTCAGAAATGGAAGGGTCCATAGGGTAGCACCATGTGATCTCCTCTTCCATTGGTCCTGCTCCTGGTCCCGTAGCATCAATAGATTGGCTGTTTGATAGAGGAAGTAGTTCAATGATGGCTTTCTCAGTCTTCCTCAAAGAAAATGTAGTGGTTATGTACCTATAAACAGTGAGTGACACCAGTTACTTTTTAAAATGTATGCTTGGAAGTATTCATTTGAATGAGTTATATGATTTTAAACCATAACACCTCTGTTATTTTAACATAACAATGCTGCTATGTGAGTCACAAATTTCTACAATTTTTGGATTAGTAGTAACACTTTCTACTATAGTAAATTTGAATGCAAACTAACTCAAATTATTAATTAAGAATTAACAAAGCTGTAACAGTTACCTGAATTATCTCTAATAGTAAAATATATATGAATCATTTTATTTTTTTCTTTCTATATCCAACTTTTTACAAAAAAATGTAATTTTCTTTACATCTTAGTGTTTCTTCAGTTAGACTTACCATATATTGGGTTAGAGTTTAAAGACTGGGTTCCAAAGCTCTTCTTTTTCTGGAATTTTATGCTATGTCTTAGGGTTACTATTACTGTGATGAAACTCCATGGCCAAAAACAACTTGGGGAGGAAAGGGTTTATTTCACTCACAGTTCCATACAACAGTTCATCATTAAAAGCAGTCAGGACAGGAACTCACACAGGGCAGGAGCCTGGAGGCTGGAGCTGATGCAGAGGGCATGGAGCTTGTTCTTCATGCTTGCTCAGCCTGATTTTTTTAAAATAGAACCTAGGACTGTCAGTGCAGGGATGAAACCACCCACATCAATCACTAATTAAGAAAGTTTGCTACAAGCTTGTCTGTAGCTTGATGTTTTGGAGGGCTTTTTTCAATTGAGGTTCCCTCCTCTGCAATGACCCTAGTTTGGGTAAGTTGACATAAAACTAGCCAGCACAGATGCCCCCTTGTCAACTTTACACACAAGCACATCACAGTTAAGGCACACTCTTTCCTTTCTTGTTCATCCCAAAGATCACACACGAATATTAACATTACAATATGAACATTCCAAATTAAAAAAAATCTCAGTCTATAAAAATTCAAATGAATTAATCCTCTTTAAAAATACTCAGTCTTTGTGGGGTGGTGGTGGTGCATGCCTTTAATTCCAGCACTCAGGAGGCAGAGGCAGGTGGATCTCTGTGAGTTTGAGAGTGAGTTCCAGGACAGCCAAGCATACACAGAGAAGCCCTGTCTCAAACCCTCCAAAATGCCACCCCCCCAAAAAAAAGAAACCAACCAACCAACCAACCAGACAAACAAAAAACCCAACTCTGTCTTTTTAAAAAGTCAAAGTCTGTAAAATTGAAAACTCTCTTTAAAAGTTCAAAATATTTGAACTGTGGGATCGTCTAAAAATCAAAAACAAGTTAAATACTGTCATACTTCAAGAATGAAGTACCAGGGAACAGATGATTTGAACAAAGTAAAACCAAACTCCAAAAGTGCAAATAACTCAAGTCCAATGTCTGGGGTCCACTCGGGATCTTCTGGGCTCCTCCAAACACCTCGGGTCTCTTTTGCAGCACACACAGCTTGTCTTCTAGGCTCTGGGTGGCTCCACTCCACTTCCTCTGTTGTTGTCTGTTGGTACTGGCATCTCCAAAAAACGATGGGGTCCCCCCTGCAGCTGGGCTAAACTTTCACCAATAGCCTTTCCTGGGCTCTCTGCACGACTCCAGCCCTGCCACACAGTGTCAAGCCTCAGCTGCTCTCCATGACCCCTTAATGCCTTCAAAACCAGTACCACTCGGGTGACTCTTACACTTCCAAGTTCAGCTGCCAGCTTAAGATACAACCTTGGCCACCTCTGGACCACAGCTTCTGTGTGCTGACCCTTCAGAAACACTTCTAGAACAGTGTGATGCCTGTCTCTTCTCAATCATAGCTGATTCTTCAGCCCCAGCTGACCAGCATCCATTGTCTCTGCAAAGCAAAGATTTTATTTCAGTAGTGTGGCCCCTTGTTAGTTACAGCCAGTTCTTCAGCCCCAGCTGACCAGACCTACACACTCCACTTTCTGCCCAGTAGAGTATTTTTTTCTTTTTTCCCCAGTAGAGTTTTTACTTCCCTCTGAAATGTCACAAGCCAGGCCTCCGTCATCTGCATTGCTCGAAACATTCTTATCTTCCAAGCTCACCAAACTTTGAACATTTATTGGCTTTTCTAGTCCAACAGTCCTTCCACAGTCCTCATCATGTCTGTCACAGCCATACGGCACCATCCTGGTACCAACTTGTCTTAGTTAGGGTACAGCTGCTGCCATGAAACGCCATGACCATAAGCAACTTGGGGAGGAAAGGGTTAATCTTACTCATTGTTCCATGTAACAGCACAGCTAGTATTTCATTTCACTGTCTAGCTACAGCCAAGTTAGTAGGTATTTTAATTTTCTTTAAATACTTAAAAGTTCATGGGCTTGTTTTCTTTAGCTTGGAGAGAGTTGTCAATATTTCATAGACAAATGAACCATTTCATGATTTAATTCCATTTAAGGCTGTCATTTTCACATAACCAAATTTTAAGAATTTAATTTTGGGGCAATATGAACTTAATTATATTAGTTTTTCTCTTCTCAAAGAGTTAATATGTTCACAGCAGCAGGAATGTTGTGAAGACCAAAGTGGCTTGCATAAATGTTTAGTAGAAACTTTAAGATTATCAGTTATCTCAGTGGTATATATTTAAACTATATAAGGTTTGGTTTGAAAATTTGGGGGTTGGTTTAGAATTGTGGGCTCATCACCATAATTTACAAAGGCCCTTTGCAGGGCGGGCAGGATCAGGGTAAACAAGTACCTTTCCCACAAGACTCAGGACATTGGCTTGCACCTCAGGTCAGTTACCTCTAGAGCTGATCTCCAGATCCTGGATCGAGGCTGCTCGTTCCCCATGGCCTCTGCTGCCCTGGCTCAGCGTGTTGCAGTTCCTGATCCTTTTGACTCTGAGATCTGGATTCTGAGAAAGCCACTTGGCTGCTTTGCAAGCCACCGTTCCCTTTATTGGCAGCAGCAAGCCTTGCTTTTCTTATCGCTTTTCTGAGCTCCTTGGAAGACCCGTCCCGGTGCTTAAGTGACTTGGTGACGTATAGTCTGTGATTTTCTTCCTATAATGACATCAGCGTTCCACATCAGAGATCCATTTCTGAAAGACACTCTAGTTGTATAACTGTTCTAAAACTGCACAAATGCTTTAGTGGAATTAGAATTAGTGCTTTTAAGATCTTTGCTTTAAATATGTTTTGGATCCATTCTTTCTGTCTGGTGGTTTATATAGTATGTAAACATATAAGCCTTTAATTAGTTGGAAGGAGCATGTAGGTGGCTTTATTTCTTTGGGCACTTGTCTCTGTGTCTTTCCATTTGTGTGTGCATCCTGGAAGTATGAATATTTGCTTTCCCACTCTGTCCTGGGTCTTGTAAGACATGGCAAATAAAATGGGAGTTGTGGCTAACATTTGTCACTAGAATAGATGCATTGCCAAACCCTTTGCATGCATTATCTAGTATTTGGGATACATTTTGGAAATATGTACTATTTGAGGTTGTTTTGCTGGCATAATTTGTGTGCGATAAATCCTATGTAGCCATTACAAGAACAAATGTGGATGTTTAGGGCATGGCCAAAACTGGCAGGCTGAACCGTGGGTAGTACCATCAGAGTGACTGTGGTAAGGGAGATGAGTGTTTTTCTGACTTGGGAAGGGATCCCAGGTGAATAGGCAGAGCCAGACATAGGTAATAGGAATTGTTTTCTTGATGATGGTGAGCCCTTCAAAGGGTTGTTAAAGGTGAGCATTCCTAGACAAGATTTGTGTTTAAGGGAGAGTATCCTGGTACTGCCATGGTGGCTACATCTCTGGGGCTTGTAGAAGAGGGGTTGCTGTGTTGGAGTTGCGAGGGAAACTGGATCACTTAGGAACCTGCTCCAATAATCCCAGGGAGTGCTCCACCACCACTAAGGGAGTAAACTATCCAGGTTTGCTTTCTAGTACCCACATTGCTTAAAACCATCTGTAACTAACTCCAGTTCTTGGGGATCTAATGCCCTGTCTGGCATCTGTGGGCACTAGGCACTTGTGTGGTGCACACACACACACACACACACACACACACACACACACACACACACACACACACACGGAAGCACTCATTTACATAACTTTAAAAAAAGGTGTGTAGGCTGAATTTCCTATTAAACAGCAAGTCCTCTCACTTCTGTGATTTTTATATTGTTTATCTCTCTCTGTAACTAAGCAGCACTTGAAACTCTTTTCTACCTTAGCATAGTCTAAGTCAGTCATTAGATTTGTACTTATCAAATACAAGAGGAAATGAAGCTTCATTCTGCTGATTCTTCTACAAACCTGATTGCTTTCTGATTGCCTTGCAAATGAATTGGTTGGCTGTTACTGCTTTCCAAGTGTTGTTCACAGAAGCCCTGCTGAATAGTTAGGTGAAACAGCAGATTGTCCCCTGCCTGCCTCAGGAGCTCATGGGAGCTGAAGCTCAGAGGAGGCACCACCCTTAGTGCCTAAGAGTGCTCAGTGTTATTTTCATTACTAATGTTTGCCAATGGAAGACATTCTTCACAGGCAGGGAAATTTAAAAACAAAACACATAACATCAAAGAAATACATACCAAAGGTTTTCCTTTTTAAAAACTGGTACCCGGACAGAACTCAGGGCCTCGCATATACCAGGCAAATGCTTTACTATGGCGCTGTCTCCCAGCCCTCTTTATTTTTATTTTGAGACATAGTCTCATTAATTTGCCTGGGCTGGCCTCGAAGTCGATGTGTTGTTGCCTTAAACTTTTGTTCTTCCCGTCTCAGACTCCTGAGCAGCTGGGGTTATAGGAATGGCCCACAAAGCCTATTCAGCTAGCAGAATTTTAAGTCATGTTTACAAACCCTTATTTTGTCATTGGAACTTTTCTATCATTGTGAAAATAACTTAAATAACTTACTTTACAGTGATACTTTTGTTCCTGGCCATAAGAAAGAGGTCAAAAGTAGCTGACCAACTGAAACGGAGCAAAAAGGAGGAAGGCGTGAGAAAGGGAATGGAAGACTTGAGAGCAGTAAACCAAGTGTGATGCAAGGGACCAGGGCAAGGGTTGGGATCATATGTCTGACCTGGGTATACCCCTTGGTCCTGCTACAAGTTCTGACTTTTTCCTTGAGTTTATTTCATTTTGCAATGCACTATCATGTCAGGCTGACCTTTCCATCGTTTTTTGATCATGCAATTATTCAGTGGTTAAGATTTTTTTCCTTATCATTTGGTTGCAAAGGGAATATTAGGGGCCGTTAGTTTGTTTACCCAATCGGATCTTTCTGCTTCACTGCAAGGGGGTGCAGAACTCTGTCTTCCTGCCTCTACCTTTCCAGGAGATAAAATTATCAAGCTAAAGAATGGATATTTTTAAAGATGAGAGTTAAAATGTGATTCCTATGTTTTGAACAGGTATTGTCTAAGCACGCGGAGTAATTCCTTTTTGGGGAGCTGGTGATGAGAGAGGAAGAGAAATGAGGATAAGTTGAGGGTGAAGTTTACTCTGCTGCTCTATGGGGATTTCTGGAAGTGGGGGCCTCCTGGATGAGTCACTCAGAATCACATTGCATTTTGCGTGGGTAGCAAGGGGTAGGCACAACCCTAACCAGGGCTCTGTCCTCATTACTCATAAGTATGACTCACGTCTGGTCTCCTAGTGCTGCCACGTGGCCTTGCTAGCCCTTTATAGAATATAGCAAAATTGTATCACAGTTTCTAGAAAGCTCTTAAGTATGTGGTGGGACGTTACTTCTTCTAGCTAATAGCTGAAATCTTTAAGGATATTTTTCTTCCTTATACCGCTCAAGAAGTTTCCTTCTGTCCTTAGGGTCAGGTGTGTGTGTGTGTGTGTGTGTGTGTGTGTGTGTGTGTGTGTGTGTATGACTTCTATCTCTTTGTTCAAACAAAGTGACTGTTTATCTCTGTCTCCTTGCAGTTTCTTCATAACTTACAAAGCAGATCAGTATTTCTTCTTTTCAAACTTTGTGAGATGTGGTTTCCCTGAGGCAATCCACCTCACTGTCTTGTAGCATATTTTGTCTACCACAGGGGCACATCTGACACACCTCCTGTCCCCTTCCTCTGGGCAGCCTTTTTTGACTGTCCTCTCCTCTTCTTTGTTCTTGTCTGGTGGATAGTTTTATGTTAACTTGATACAAGCTAAAGTCATCTGAGAGGAGGGGACCACAGTTGAGAAAGTGCCTCCATAGGATGGGGTTGCAGTCAAGCCTGTAGGGCTTTTCTTAATTAGTGATTGGTAGGAGAGGGCCCATCCCATCATGGCCCATGCCATCCCTAAGCTGGTGGTCCTGTAAGAATGCAGCTTGGGAAAGCCTCGAGGAGCAATCCAGTAAACAGCATTCCTCCATGGCCTCTGCTCTGCATCAGCTCCTGCTTCTAGGAGTTGACCTTTTTGCGTTTCTGTCCTGACTTCCTTCAGTAATGAACAGGGTTGTGGAAATGCAAGCCGAATAAATAAATCCTCTCCTCAAGTTGCTTTAATCATGATGTTTCATCACACCCTGACTAGGACATTCTGGGAGCCTCTGTCCCCTCCATCATTTTGCCTTGGGAAGCAGCTCAACATCCCATGATTATGGAACCAAAACCCATGGCTTGAGTCAAGTCCTAACTGCTATGTACTTTTGTGATGGTCCTGAGTGATTGGCTAAGCTGGAGTCATCTTTAGAGTTGAGTCTCACTGAGACTATCTACAGGCTCCCAGCACAACTCCTGGTCATTGTTGCCTTCAGCAGATAGCTGTTGCCACTCTGACCCGAATCTTTCTTTTACCCACGTCTTCCCACCTTGTTATTGTGGTTTGTTGGCTCCCTCCAATAGCTTAGCCACCATCTGTGTGGCTTTGTCACTCACAGCCTGCCCTTTCCCCGTGTGCCTGCTGTGGACAGATGCAAGGTTGGCTGTCCAGGTCTGAATTTCAAACCAACATGGAGACTGGGACTCTGTTCCTGCTCGTTCCCCTTTCCATGTTACTACCAGTTAGTTTGTTCAGTTCCTTCTGACCTCTTGCGTTACGCTCTGGCGGTCTTGGCTGCACTCTTGCATAGTCTATTCCTTTGTCCCCACCGTTGCCACAGTGCTAAGCAGAGCTTTGTTCCTGGCTCCATTGCCAGCGTTGTTCCTTGCTGGCTGCAGGATCAGCTCTGTGCTTTTTGTGTGGCATTTGTAGACCTTTCCCCTGTTGACTCTTCTATACAACCTGATGCCTTTCCCAGTCCGTTGTAGCACTTAACCCTTTACTGGAATGCATGCTGACAGCTAGCCCCTGCAGTTGTCATTTTTAATGGTGTTGGTGACTTTACAGGCAGCCTTTAAGTCTGTCTTGGGTTGTCTCCCCCCCCCCCCCAGCTAAGTTTCTTCTCTTCCCCCTTCTGTGCTTTCTTTCTCAAGTTTGTGCTCATGAGTGACCCTGATCAGCCTCTGCACTGTTTGCTCCGTGCACTTGGGTACTTTGTGCCTGTCACTTCCCTGCTTTAGGAATCGTGAGAGATTAGTAGAAACACTTCATATGGTAATATGAAACAGGGGGCTTATAAAGAAAAGTATCCTGCATGGCACTTGTCTGGCACACAAATTACCAAGGATTATCTCAAGATTCCCAGCTCTACAGGACCGGGACTCAGTGTGAAGGCTATGTAAACCAGGAGCTGTGTTTTCAACTGAGTGTTTAGAGCGGGCATCACATTTTAGTATTTTAGTGCAGGCTCAGTGGGAGAGACTTCACGGGAAGGAAGCGGGCAGGCAGGGCTCTGTGAAGTAGGAGGCCTTGGCCGGGCATGATCACAGTGGTGGAGATGGGGGAGCTGCCCTCCGATGTTACTGTCAGTGGCTCGGGTGTCTCCTGCCCTGGACTGGCCTTGTCACTTACTTCCCCTTTCGAGTGGGTCACAAATCTTACAGATGATAAATTTACTTAGAGGTCAAACCCAACATTGAGCAAAGGGAGATTGTTACTAGCTTTTTGACGTGGGTCACAGTGTCAATAATACTGTCCTTCTGTCTGTCTCAGGTTCTCAGAGGCACCGT
Organism: Phodopus roborovskii; assembly: GCF_943737965.1. Classification (NCBI taxonomy): domain Eukaryota; kingdom Metazoa; phylum Chordata; class Mammalia; order Rodentia; family Cricetidae; genus Phodopus; species Phodopus roborovskii. The sequence goes on from NW_026126433.1 coordinate 2,295,856, forward strand.
GACTGATTTCCCTGGATTTGATAGCAGGGCTGATGCAGAAACTCTTCGGAAGGCCATGAAAGGCTTGGGTAAGATACACCTTTTCATTTTAAAAGACCAAAGACTGGGGTGGGAGGCAGATACAAATGTGTTCAGATAATGAACTGATACCTTAGACCATCCTGAAGATGCATTCTCTAGAATTCAATAGGCAAGTGACATCAGCTCTGTGCTCTGGGGCCACGAGTCCAGCTTACACACAGTGTGAGGCAAACTGGTGTAACTCAGTGGCCCTGCCCATCACATGTCCACTTCTTGCAGTGTCTGTCTAAGCAGTTGCTAACCTCGTGAGGGTTTTTGTGTGTAATTGGCAGATTTGCTCTCAGCCTCCAACAGCAGATCTCTCACTCTCCTTACCTTGAGAGGTTGCCCGTGGCAACCCCAGCCCCTTTCAGACTCATCTCCCATTACTGTTTGATATCTCAGATCCAGCCAGGCCTGGCTGTCTGCTATGCATGCCTGTCCCACATTTTTCTATTCTGTGAGCTTTCCCCTTATCCTAAGCCTGCCCTTATATGACTGCCTTTCAGAACCCTTCATCTTTTAAGACATTGTTTGGTACCTCCTCCCCTCATTCTCCCTTCTACTCTTGTTAGCCAGGAGACCTGCCTTTGCATCTCATGTAACACTTGGGTCTCCCTAAGGTACTTGCCATTCTGCTGTAGCTTTAGTTATCTGTAGGTTTTTAAGTTTTCCATCCTAAATTATCTGTAACTTGAAGCGGACACTATGTTTTCTTTTTTCTCTTTATCTCTTGTGATAACTAACACGTTATGCTTTGTGAATAACTAATACTGGAGTAACTATTTATTTATGCATAAAAGGTGGGCACACCAGGATTTTGTCTATCTTCTTTAAGGCCAATTGAGAATAGGAGTTTATTTATTTATTACTGTGTGATATATATATATATATATATATATGTGTGTGTGTGTGTGTGTGTGTGTGTGTGTGTATGTGTGTGTGTATGTATGTCAATCACACATAATAGTTTAACTATTCTCAATTTTGTATTTTCTTCTGTGTAAGCTGTGTTTTATGTGTTTGTAGAGGGTGTTAAGAGCACAGAGTGACTGGTCAGCTAATTGGAAAGGTTGCTTAGGAAGGGGGTGTGGGAGGCAAGCTTTTATGTTAATCATCAATTCCAGGCACCGATGAGGAGAGCATCCTGACCCTGCTCACATCTCGAAGCAATGCTCAGCGCCAGGAAATTGCTGAGGAGTTTAAGACACTGTTTGGCAAGGTAAGACCACAGCCCAGCCAAGGTGGGAGTGAGGCCAGCTGTGAGTTTTAGAAGAGTTTGAAAAGTAAAACAATCACCCTGTGTTTGTAGGGAATTTTGTCAGGACCTCTCTGCCCCACCTGAGGGATACGAGAACCTTTAGATGCTCACATCCTCAAGAATGGCAAGGTGCTCTCCTGTAACTTGCTGAGCTTCTTCTGATGAGGTCAAACTGTTCCCAGATGGTTAGAAGATCAGTAGACACTAATAGAATATATGCACTGTACCAACAAATTGTCATACCATGTCGCTTAGAAGATAATGAAAAGCAGCCTCACACAATTATTTTTCCTTGCTTGACACTTTTGGGGTGTAAAGGAGTCAGTGACCCCATGTTGGTGACTGCCCTCTTCCTTTCTGCTTCCATTATCTTTTTTTTTTGTATATGCCTGTATTGCAATAATAATAGGTGTATGCCGGCATTAATTTTAATAAATTTTAAAGTAAAAATTGAAATCTTACTGAACAAGAGAATGTGTGAAATACTATAATGTAGACCTGTAATACTGACAATTTACATTTGTCCTTTCACTGAGAAACAAAGGCAGTGCAGAACCAGAAGGTGTCCTTCTGTATTGCTGGGGATGGACCTCAGGACCTCTCCACGGAGCTGTAGTGTAGCCCGTTGTTAGAAGATGTCTAATCCCAATCCTGCTGCCCAGTGTGCTGGGGAAACACTGTGTTGCTCTTCATAACTGATTGCACGCGTTCTCACACTAAAGGTGCCTCTCTCCAGTATATGCCTCTCAAAGCATAACAATGCTCATCAACTCCATATTGGACCGTTAATATTATGTATTATAATTGCATAGTAACAAAAAAGAAAAGATGTTGTTGTTTGGATTTTTAGGCTAAATTTTGCCATTAAAATATATATTTGTGAGTTCTGAGAAAATTTCTTTTGCTTTTTTTTTTTTTTTTCTGTCTTTTTCTTTCTGGTGCTGGAGGTCCAACCCAAAACCCTGTACATATGACACAGTGCTCTGCTACTGAGATATATTCTAGCCCTTTGGGGGAGCTTTTATAAAAACATTTCTCAGAGGACACAGGAAAAATATGTATGCTGAATATATGCTTTACATGGCCCAAGTGCTCTGCCACGGAGTGACATCGATTGTTAAGCTTTTGTGTGGGTTGTGGGTAGGGACAGTGGGACAGGAAGCTTGGAATTTTGAGGAAGAATCTTATTATATAAGTCCAGGTGTAGTGTTGTAGGCCTGTAAATCTAGATACTTCAGAGGTTGAGATGGGACCACAAATTCAAATTCTACCTGTCACCAGGCAGTAGTGGCACACATCTTTAATCCTAGCACTTGGGAAGTGGAGGCAGGTGAATCTCTGTGATTTTGAGGCCAGTCTGGTCTACAGAGTGAGTTCCAGGATGGTCAGGGCTGTTATACAGAGAAACCCTGTCTAAAAAAAAAAAAAAAAAAAAAAAAAAAAAAAAAAAAAAAAAGAAAAGAAAAAGAAAAGAAAAAGAAGAAATAATAATACAATAATAACCCTACAGAGTTACAACCAGTCTATACAGTTGCCTCACAATTTATAAAAGGCTGAGAGTGTAGACTGGCTGTAGGGTGTTTTCTTGGCACAAGGAGACCCTGGGTTTTATTCTAGTATCAAAATCAGAGAAGCACGTTTCCAGGCAGGCTTCCTCCCACAGCTACTACACATACTAGCTCGTTCTATAAAGGTACTCCATATTATTTTAATGCTTGAAGTTAAGGAACACATCTTTAAACACCTTAGCAGGTAAGTACTGTTGAGGTTTGGGTCAAATGTCAAAGGTACACACCTTAGGGCGTTGTTTAGCATGAATATCTTCTGTAATACTTGAAGAAGTATAGGGAATTGACTAGAGCAAAGGGCTGTCCTTTCTATTTGGGAAGACTGTGGCCACCACGTTTGTTTGTGTTTTCTGAGGGTAGGACCTTCTGGATGACCTGAAGTCAGAACTGACTGGAAAGTTTGAGAAGTTAATTGTGGCCCTGATGAAGCCTTCACGGCTCTATGATGCCTACGAACTCAAGCATGCTCTGAAGGTAAAAGGGGGTATGCATAGGGTGTTCCTGCCATGCACAGTGCTGTGTTTTTTTGGTTATTAGCCTGTGTTTTATTTGACTCATTTCAGCAAAGGGTACTCAGAAGACAAAACTGTGGGATTCAATAAGAAGTAAAGGGGAACAAACCTAACACAGGCGTCATTCAGTCTTCTTGTATAGTTAAACTAAAAAAATGCTGTCTAAAATTATAGTGTACTGGGGTTCTGTACTTTCATTTTCTCTTTGGGCTTTGGAAATGTTACACATTAGATATTTTAACCTTTGAAATAGAACACTGGAAGTTTACTGTGTTGAAACACTTGCTTGGACAGTGACAGGAGTGACTTGTCCTTAGTGAGTTCTGAATCATTAGAAAAAACTAGCAGCTCAGGGATTCTGCTTGCACAGAAGAATGGGAACCACCCAGCCAGGATACTGCATTTGCTGAGTGTCTGGGCTACTCTGCAATTACAGCTTTGAAGTAAACGAGACCATAGGACCTTGGGAAGAGAGCTTTTTAACAGAGTACATCACAAGCACAGGTTTTCCCATAGGATGGACTTAGGTGTTTTAGTGTGTGAATTTTTGCAGAGAAGCAGAAATAGAAACTATGCTTTCTTAAACAGACAAACCTAAGTTTAGCCATATTGCTGCTTATATGTTCTGACATAGCAGGGTAGGTATGAGTTTTATAAGTACAGAAAGGGAAATCAGCTAAAATTATTTTTCAGAAACAGAAAGTGAGTGCCAGCATGTGATCCCCACTGTTAGCCATCTTTCCATTCTGCTTACCTGAGATGATCTATTTAATCACTAAGGCTTTATTTTGGCTCATGTCCATAAATAACTGGCCCCAAGGCTTTTGGCCGGTAGCCAGGCAGAAGCCAGAGAAGAGAAGAGACAACTGTGGCCCCATCATCCCCTTTAAAGATATTCCCCCAATGACCTAAAAGCCTCTTAAGAGTTTGGTTAGTAGCCCCTAGTGCCACTCTGGGCACCAACTGTTGAACGTTTAGGCTTTTTAAGAGGACGGCATTAACTATCTCACCTGTAAGGATATAGTTGATGGACATAGAAAAGTAAACTTTAGTTTTCACTGGGCAAAATAAAAAGTAAAATAGAATCACATTGACTCTAGAAAGAAAATTAGTGTAGAATCTTAAGTCTGTAGTAATAGAACACGTATTCAAAGAAATCCACGTTTTGTTGGATATTTTTGTAATCATGTAATTCGGATAACATCCAAAGAAATAGCTTTCCTTTTTTTTTTTTTTTTTTTTAAATCTTACTGACATGTTTTCGTCATTAAAAATAAATCTTCCAACAGGGAGCTGGGACCAATGAAAAAGTACTGACAGAAATTATTGCTTCAAGGACACCTGATGAACTAAAGGCCATAAAGCAAGTTTATGAAGAAGGTAAGCTGTTGGAGTTCATTGCCGTCCCTTTCTCTCACACGGACGTAGTCCTGTGTAGCTATGGGCATCAGGGAGTACATGATTGTTGAGTGAATGAACTGTAAATAAGGCAGGCTATTCTTCTTCCTCAATAAAAAACAGACAGCAAGCAAAATAATAAAGGGCCAAACTTGACAGCACCTGTAAGGTGTTGCAGTTTAGTTTTGCAAAGGCCTTGCAGACACTACAGGAGTAGACTGGCTTTTTCTTCTGTATTAAATTTCTTCAAATAAATTAAATTTTATGCTGGATGTTAAGAGCTATGTAGAAGACATTTTGGGGGATGGGGAGAAAGACTGAAACCTCTTTCCAGACTGGAGTTGAGAAAACATTGATTAAAGGTATGCAGTTCAGTTGCTGGGAGGCTTGGAAAGTGTCCTGTTATTTTGGCTGTTATTTTTAGTGTGACCTAGTGTGTGTGTGTGTGTGTGTGTGTGTGTGTGTGTGTGTGTGTAAACAAAGTCTGTATTTTAGTCTAGTTCAAATTTCAATGCTTTGAATGTATTCAAGCCCATGAAATGAAAGTGAAGGAAGAGAGTTCTGCTCTTGTCCTGCTTTCCTGTGTTTGGACTCAGCCAGTAATGGTGGCTCTCCTGCAGGAATAGCTTATAGAATTTAGATGTGATGTTCTAACTCACCAGGTCAGAACAGTGTGAAATTTAGGGCAACTAAATAATTACCTGAGTCCCTCTTTCCAGCTTCTCTTTGTAGTCGAGATGGTTGCTACCACTGTGGCAAAGGTGTATATCGCAAAGTGGCAGTTTATTTGATGTGATCTTCAGAGCTCTCTGTCTAGGAGCCTGAGCATCCGTGTTGCCGTATATGAGCATGTTGCATCCTGTTCAGCATGTTAGTGGGCATGACTCTGTGTTCATTGCTGCCCTGAGGGACACAGAAGGCATGCACAGTACAGCTCTTCTCGTCAAGAAGGTTATAGTCGGTAGTTAAAGGGTGGTGAAATTTAGAAAGTCATACATGAGAAGTCTAATTCAGAATGCAGGCAGGAGGGAGAGGGCACCATGGCTTAGATGGGACTTTATAATACAAATGGGATAGTTGAGTTTCAAGTGTAGGTGACATACTAAGTGACCACTGAAAAATGTGATGAAGAGACAGGTTGGGCATACATGCATGCACACACAGTTGCATTTTTTAGCCTTAAATGTGGAACTTTTGACATTTGCAATAGTACAGGTCAACATGGAAGGCATTATATAACTTAAGTGAAGTGAGCTGGGTGCAGAAAGACACACACTGCATGACCTCACGGGTAGAATCCAAAAACACGGTGTTTGCCAAGGCTGGACAGGAGAGACAGTGAAGAGAGAAGATGGCATCATCGCACGGCATGGTAGGGTGGACAAGCTGTAGCATGGAGACCATTCATAGCACTATGTTGTACACTTGAACTTTTCTAAGAAACTTGAGCTTAAGCGTTTCACCGTTCACAGAAAACTACATGGTGGTAGCAGTCAAATTGTGGTAACCATTTATTTCACAGTGTATCAAGCATGATGTATACTTTAAATACATAATGTTCTGTTTATTCTTTGCAGCTAAGCAAAGTGGGGAGGGAAGGATAAGATGGGTCTTCAGTACCAAAGGTGGCTTTGGTCATCAGTGACACGGATGCTGCACTGAGGAGCATAGACTGGGAGAGCTGATGGAGGGAAGGGCACATGTGTGTTTGTTAGGCAGTGTAGAAATTTGCATGCTTGGATGATGAACATGACCTTGAGTCAGTGGTATAATGGCTGATGGAATGTTGAAGGACAGAAGGAGATTTGAGTCTAGATGTGTATTGGATAGAGAGTTCTGTAGGGAGGCAATGAGAGAGTTGTGTAGTGATTATGGCACCACTGAGGTTGCTGGGAGGTGGGGGCATGAAGAGTCCAAATCAGAGGAGCAGATGTTTGGGGGATTTGATAACTAGTTACTGGTGTTGGAGTAGAGGAAGGAATTGGTAATTAGCTAGCGTTAGAATAGAGGAGGAATTAGATGCTTATAGGCTTTGTATTTGGGTACCTGATTCTAATACACAAAAAATATTCTGCTTTCAAACAGTGATTAAATATTTTAATGCCTTGTGGCAAGACCATTTTAAAATAGCAGTTTGAGAGTTAGTAAAAGGGTCTGGGACTTAGTAGGTCTCAGCTCTCCCCTCCCTATGACTTTGAGTTGAGGAGTTGGAACCTGAGGTAGGAGGGTTCATACTTTAAAATGTCATTGTTGTCTGTCAGAGGTAACTTAAATGCTGCAAAGGAAAAAATATCTTATTAGTGGCAGATGCTACCATGCAAAGAGAGGAGTTCAGAGGATGGAAACCATCTGACAAATAACAGCTTCCACTTATCATTACCATTAAGCTTACACTGTCATTCTGTGTCTGCACATTACTAACTACATTTGGGGAGAGCATTTCTAAGTGGCTGTTATAATTTAGGCTTGAATGAATGCTTTTGGGGGATGTTAATGTAGCCCATTTTCATCCAGCCACTCACTTACTGAACTTGCCACCTGTGTGTAGAGCACTCCTTAATGGCATAGAGGAGATTTTGTAAATTCCTTTATGTCTTGTTCATTTGATTAATGGGGCAGGGTTTTCTAGTTGAGAGATGCTATGAACAAATGTGAAATCACTGTTTTGCAGAATATGGTTCCAGCCTGGAAGATGACGTGGTGGGAGATACCTCAGGGTACTACCAGAGAATGTTGGTCGTCCTCCTTCAGGTACTGGTAGAGACTTAGCATAGCTGATTAAAGTGTTGGGTTAGAATGACCTGCCTGTATTAAGTCAAGGGCACTTAAAAATCTTTCAGTAATTCTTGCTATGTGCAGATTCCCACTGTGATGGCCTCAAGCTGCCTGTGCTTGGTTGTGCCTCAGAATGTCTGATTCAGACTATAAATAACCAACTCATTCATTTGTTTCAGGCTGTTGTATGCAGCCCATTCATTCATAGAATTTAGAATTAGCAGGGTTTTGCTGGTTTGGATGCTGCTATGTGGTAGTGCAGCATGCTGTAGGGGTAATATGATCTTAGCACAAGCATGGTTTTCTGGGGGAGGGAATGTGCCTTGTGCATGGGCATCAGGTGCCTCTTTCCTTCAGAATGAAGATGCTATGTGGTCCAGTGTGTGATGTCATTTCTTACAGGCAAATAGAGACCCTGATACTGCAATCGATGATGCTCAAGTTGAACTGGATGCTCAGGTGCGTAAGGTGTATTATATGAAAACTTTGTTATGACTTAGAAATAAAAAGAATTCATAATAATGAAAAATCACATGTATTTTAAGAACCTTAAAAATGTATTTAGTAGCTCCCTGTAAAACATGTAGGTACATTTTTCTTAGTCTGATCTGGCCAACAAAATAATTGTATTCAAAGATGAAATAAAATCAAGTAAATTACATTGCAAGTTACACCTAGACATGTTCTTTATTATTATTCACAAAATGAAGGATTTTATTTAAAAAAATCCTTGTGTTACCCTTCCATTGCCCTGATTGAATAAGGTTTTTTTTTTTTTTTTTTTTTTTTTTTTTTTAAGTAGGATATGGAAGAATGAATAAAGTGTTTTTAGTTTATTTGGCATTTTATTACAAGAGAAATGGCATGTTAGTTTATTTCCGCATTATCAAATTCTCTGTTTCCATTGACAGCCCTCTAAATAGGGCGATTGTTCTTTTGACAGCTACTTTTATGAACTCGTAAATGAAAAATTGCACTTTCCAGGACTTATGACTGCTAGTGTAATCTCAGTGTGGTTTATAAAATAGTTACACGTATGGAAGAAGTGTTAGGAAATGTGAACCTTGAGATGTAAAGCCTGGGACTTGGTCCTGGAGTACGAGTGTTCCTGGAATTGCAGCTATAGTGCTGTCTCTGGCCATGCTTCAGTTGAGCTGCCATGGAAAAAGGGAGATCTGGTTGACCACTCTGTGCAGGTGCCCACAATATGTTATCTGTCTTTTCTAAAGAGGGGACAGTTATATTTCGAGTGGTTGATTTCTTAACAGCTTCAATTATTGTGGTCCCAGCCTCACTGGAGAAAAAAGGGAAACGCTGAGGATTCACTCACTGTACAGTATTCCCTCAAGCCCATTCTGCCTTGTAAATACCAACTGCGCCACGCTCCTGTCTAAGCCCTTCAAACTTAGTGCTTCATCGTCCTCAGGATAAGGTCCAGGCCCCTGAATGCTTTTCTCAAGCCTTGTAATCCATGTCTTCGGCCTTTCACCCCATCTTGCGTTCTCTTTGCTTCTTTTCTTGTTCCTACCCCATCTCTTCAAAGGTCAGTCTCACTTTTTAGATGCTTCCTGTGTGACCCTTACTGACCTTCCAGGCATGAGTCAGGTGGCCCTCAGGCAAAATGGTAGCACTCCAGGCTTCCTGTCCCTGTCTTCCTGTCTCAGCCTGCCTTTCTAGGGCACTGTGTCAGGTCAGTTCCAGCCCCAGCTCCTACAATAGGCAACCAGTCAGTAACTGATGTATTAGAGCTGCACTCAGGTTCAGGGGGCCTTTCAACTATGACCAAGGGAACAAGCCCAGGCCCGTGGAGTAACAATAGAGCTCCAGTCTTCAGCCTGACTAGTGACTCCAACACCCTCTCTCTTTCACCAAACAAGCCTCATGTTCTGATTTCTCATACCACATCGAGCATTTATGAATATAGAATAAAAACTCAGGCCCATCTTACCTCCACCTTCTTGTAGAGAAAGAACAGGAACAGACCTCTCAAGTCATTTTCCCCCAGCCAGGGGTGTTGCCCAGTTTCAGATGACCACATTGCTTTCCAGGCATTGATCCCTTTGGGCCTTCCTGAAAGACGGGGTAGTTCTCACATTCCTATTCTCACGACTAGGAGTTCTGGAAGCTTTTCAGTAGTTGCGGGGGGGGGGGGGGGGGGGGGAGCCAGCTGTAGTGTCAAATGATAGCGGTGAAGCCTACGCTAGGGCGCCGCGGGCAGACTTCCCAGCATAGCTGCTGTAGTCAGCACTGTTGTTTGAGGCCTGGGAAAAGCAGTCCCCTTGAACCTCCTCATTGATTCTTTTCTTCTCATCATTGATTGCACAGAACGGTCCCTCACGTTCATGGGCTTATGGATCACCTGCCCATCTTGGGCTTCAGCTCTGGTCCTGCAGGTCTGGGTGGGGCCATGGTTCTTATGCTCCCCAGTCCTTATCTGGGGACTGTGTTGATTACCCAGGCTGTGGACACGTCCCTTACCTGTCATGAAGCAGATGTGACCATTTAGAACATGGGAAGTGAGATTTTGTACCTGTGAATACTGCGTTTTTCGGGGGACTTTAAAATCCCCTGACGGAACCCAGGCTTTCCTCCCTTTGCCATGACTTGGCAACAGAGAGCAGGCCACACTGGCCATGCCCTCTTGGCTGTTCGCATCAGTGATCCAGCCTTGAGCAGTCTCAGGTCTGGGAAGGCGCACACCTTTTGCCGATTGTGGCAAAGGCAGCGAGACTTTCTTAACTAGGAGGGATCGGTGATTTCTGTGGAGAGTAATCTGAGACAGAAAAAGGGCTTTTGTACAAGCCTCTGAGTTTTTCTCTACCGATACTTGGCACTGAGCCAGGCCTGTTATCTCGGGAATCTGATAAGCCACAGTTGAGTCATTCACTTGGGAACTGAACTTGTAGACAGTACTTCACCTTTTTTTAAAAATATAGTTCTAAAAATTTAAATCAATTTCACCTTTTAAAATGTTTTATTTTAAAGGTTTTTTTTTTTTTTTTTTTTTTTTTAATGTACATTGGTGTTTTGCTTGCACATATGCCTGTATGAGGGTGTCAGATCCCCTGGAACTGGAGTTACAGACAGTTGTGAGCTGCCATGTAAGTGCTGGGAATTGAACTGGCTCCTTTGGAAGAATAGGCAGTGCTCTTAACCAATGAGCCATCTCTCCAATTTCATATTTTTTCAAAAAATTATTTATTCTTTTTTTTTTTTTTTTTGGTTTTTCAAGACAGGGTCTCTCTGTGTAGATTTGGACCCTGTCCTGGAACAGGCTCTTATAGACCAGGATGGTCTCGGGCTCAAGAGATTTGCCTGCCTCTGCCTCCCGAGTGCTGGGACTAAAGGTGTGCACCACCACCCAACTCACATTTTTAAACGTTTAAACCGACTTAACATTTTAAGAGTTTTAAAACTGATGTTTATCATTTTCTTGCCCAGTGCTTGGGCAGAGCATTGAACTCTTAGAGGGAAAAGGGAATTGGGTTTATTGAGCACAAAGATATAGGGAGGAATCTTATCTTTTAATATCCTGTTGGTAAAATAAAGAATAGCTCTAGACTACTATATTCCACATGCTTGTACCTCCCAAGATCAGGAGTTGTATACCCACAGCAAGCTGCTGTCATGTCTTATCTTTATCTGGAGTGTCCTTGTGGCAGAAGGCCATATCCAGGCAAATTACATTTCTCTTGGCCCAATATAGATCTATTTATTAAAACAGTATGACATCGTAAAGACTGGTACATCCCAGGTGACCTCAAGTTTCGTAATGTTCATGTATAAGTTTTGTAAGCTTGTGCATGAACTCTGTGAGCATTTATATTTTTCATGTCCAAAGTGAATATGGGCACACAAGTGCTTTCAGGGCTGCTTATAAATGCCCTATAGATGCCAACCACTGTGCCATCCTGCAGTGTGTTCTATGTGTGACTATGTGCTAAGGTGTTCTATAACTAACTTTGCTTACATCACAGATGTAAACAGGAAGTTTACTTTTTGTCATGTACAAAACCCAACTTCTCACTGAGTTACTTCCGGTCTGTAAATCAGTGTTCAACAGTGGGGTGGCAGGAGCTTTCCCAAACCATGGCAGCTCCTGGGGGATGGGATATTCCCATTAACACTTTGGAAACATAAGCTCCCATGTCATCTCTGCTTTGCATGCGACCCATTAACTCTGTGTACAGGTAGGTAGATTTGCTGTTCAGGAAGGGGCAGAGCACTGGAAAACTGGAAGAGTGACTGACTCATGCAGGGTGGTTCGTTGCAGGCATTGTTCCAGGCTGGAGAGCTGAAGTGGGGGACAGATGAAGAAAAGTTTATCACCATCTTTGGGACACGAAGTGTGTCTCATCTGAGAAGAGGCAAGTAAAAAAAAAAAAAAAAAAAAAAAAAAAAAAAAACTGAGATCAATGCTTTGGCAAATCTGGACAGTACATGGCAAGTCTGAGCAGATCCCTGCCCAGAGCAAAACCAGTTCTCACGGTTTGATCTGGAGACATCTCAAAGGTCTTGATTCTGCTCCTGCAGCTTTTACAAAGCTAGCTGTCCCTGCACCCTCAGAGGTGATGAGGGACATCAGGGTCCAGAGAGCCCCAAGTGTCTCACTCTAAGAATTTCTCTGCATGGTGGTCCCTTCATATGCATCTGTTCCGTTCACATGCAAGTGTCAGTTTAGAACTGGTTCCATGGCAAGTGACAAAAAGCCCTCACCTTGACCTTAACAGTTGGTCTTTATTTCTGTGGGTGCAGCGTGTTTGATTTGGTAGGACCTGTATCTGTTTTCTGGTTTCCTGTGGCATTGTCCTCCATGCTAGCATGTCCCTTATTAATTTATTACCTCATCATCATAAGATGGCTGCTGCAACTCAATGCCTCATTTTCACAGCAGGAAGAGGAGAAAAAGTTCATTCAGTCGTATTTGTTTATCACTTTTTAGAAGGAAGGAGAAGCTTTTCAGAATCTTACAGCAGACTTACCTGCTGGTCTCATTAATTACAAACAGCAAAAGGTCAGGAAATCAGCATTTATGAAACAATGTTTGGAAGCCAAGCATGGTGGCTTATGCCTAATAATCTCCATGCTTAAGCCAGATCCTCAGGCAAGCCACTGTTACATATTGTCCTTATTTGGATATTCATCTTGGCTAACGGGGATCTGTCTGTTAACTCAAGACAATAACTAAAAGGGTGCATCAGCAAAAAGTCTGGCCATATCTCAGATGAGCCTGTGGAAAGCAGGGACAGGAGGGTCAGTGTTGAGGCCAGCCCATGGGACATTGCAAAGTCCTGTCACAACAAACAAAACTAAACTCAATTTAAAATTCCTAATGTTGTTACAACATAAGTAAACCATTTGCTTAGGACTTAGCACACGGAGGCCCTGACAGCGAGGAATGCGGGGTTTCTTCATTGATTATGAAGACATGTTCTGTTTTGTTTTTCTAGTGTTTGACAAGTACATGACAATATCAGGATTCCAGATTGAGGAGACCATAGACCGAGAGACTTCAGGGAATTTGGAGCAGTTGCTCCTGGCTGTAGGTAGGTGAATTCATAATGTGTGTAATATTTATTGTGATACAAATTGATTTCATCCAGTTGAGGCCAAATTTGAAGATAATAATGTTTCTTCACGGAAAGTAAGGGAATGACATTGGATGAACCAAACTCCTGAGTTTTCCTTTGGGAAGTCTGGGTTGATGCTGTGGATACACGGTTATCTGGTTATTTGCCCAGTCATGTGGAAGCACTAAGACTCATTTTAAAGTCACATTAAAAATAGTACAGCCAGGCATTGATGGCTCACACCTTTAATCCCAGCACTTGGGAGGCAGAGGCAGCAGATCTCTGTGAGTTTGAGGATAGCCTGGTCTACAGAGTGAGTTCCAGGACAGCCAGGGCTGTTACACAGAGAAATCCTGTTTTGGAAAAAAATATGGCCCTTTGATGCTGTGGACCTTATCACAGAGGCTTGCAACGTGTGGCTTGCCTTTGATACCTGTGGGGTTTTAGAATACTGTCCTCACAGCTTTTCATGCTGACTGAGAAATTATCTGGCTAGAAAAAAAGTGTGTCTTTGATGTGACAGGGGGTGGAATGGTGGTTGTTTTCGGGTTAAATAATTTGGGGTTTTCATTAAGGGCTCAGAATAACTGGGGAAGTGAGTTTGCAGTCGACTGTGGGTTTTTATCCATTTCCCAAATCCTGAGAGCCCAGGTCCTGGTTTCCCATGGTCTGAAGGCAGCCTGCCCTTCCGTCTTCCTGCCTGCCTGTCTATTCTGAGCATTTGCCGTGAGCCCATCGAGCTTTCTGTTTTGTGAAGAATGAGCAAAAGTTATGCAAGAACTTTAAAAAATCACCTTTCATCAGAGTCAGTGAGCTGCAAACTTGGCTTTTTCATGGTGAAGACACACATGAAAGTCACAGTTATTCTGATCACTTAATTAAAACTCCAAATTATTTAACCTGAAAACAACTACCATCCCATCTCCTGTCAAGTCAAGGACTCTTTTTCTAGCCAGCTGATAATTTCCCAGTCTGCCTGAAAAGATGTTTTTCTTAATGTTTGACAAGGAAGAATGAAGAAACCTAGCAGCTGGAGGATTGTCGTCTTTTTATACTACAAAGTTTTTATTCACTAGGTGTCCTTTGCTGAGTGGACTGTGGTCTACACAGCCTCGACTATGTCAGCTGTGTGTGATGGGAGGCAGAGGGACAGCTTCTCTGTCAGCCTGGTCCAGCGTCTGGACTGCAGTGGATACACGTAGGCTCTTATGTGAATTGTGAGTTTTAGTCTGGAGGATTAGGTGAGAACATGGCAAGTCAGTCCAAGTGCTTCCAGAGATTATAGTGTGTTCTTATATCATTTGATTGAACATCTTGGAACAGAAACTTCCAAGCTACTTATATAACATATCGGTGATGAAGACTGTGGCATGATAACAACTCAGGTGCCAGCCAAAACCGCAGAGAATAAAGGGGCACAGAGAAGACTCAAGCCTCTGGCCCAGGGTCTTTCTGTGCCTGCATTGACCTTAGGGGAGAATTAGGCTAGTGTTTAAGAAAATAGTTGGTGAGGGAACCCTAGTAGCTTGCAGATGAGCCCCTCTGCAGCGCACCTCACTTTTATACTTAACGAAAAGAGCTGGGAACATAAGCCAGTGTTTCCATTGTGACTACATGATTCTTGTGTCAGAATAGCATCTGACAGTTGTATTATGTGTTTTCCTAGTGAAGTCTATTCGGAGCATACCTGCCTACCTTGCAGAGACCCTCTACTATGCTATGAAGGTGAGTGGACACTGCGAACCTTCTGCCTAATGAATGCCCTTCTCTGTCTGATTCTGTTTTAGACAGCAACCTGGGCATTTTACATCTTCAAACGAGTAGCCTGTTTCTACTAAACTGCTAGACGAAAGTGACTCAAACCAGAGTGTTTGACGTTGTATGTGGAGACTTTTAACCCCTGTGTTCTTTCTCCGTTAAAGGGTGCCGGGACCGACGATCACACCCTCATCAGAGTTGTGGTGTCGAGGAGCGAGATTGATCTGTTTAACATCAGGAAGGAGTTTCGAAAGAACTTCGCCACCTCTCTGTATTCTATGATCAAGGTAGAAGTTCGTCTTACATTAGAAATCCAGAGTCAGTGGACAGCATGCAGGAAATGGATGAAGGAACCCTCCAGTTCCTGTGCTACTGGATTAGCGCCAGGGGTTCTGAGGCATACAAAGGGAGAGTTGGGTTGCAGGTCAAGACCCAACAGATGCAAGGCTTTGCCCACGCTTAGAATATGTTCTTCTGTGCCCATCGGCATCAACTGTCTTCTTAATGCCTCTCTTTCATCACTTTTTCTCTGGTGTCAGGGCATATCTGCAGCAAGGGGCCAGGGCAACAGTTCTTCACTGTAAAAGGGAAGCGTCCTATGACTTTGAAATTTGGCCACAGGTCTTTTGACCTGTCTTTCTTGTGGGGCAAGTTACCATGGACCATGTGTAGAGCAGAGTTTCAGTTGAGTAAAACTTTGGGTTTAGTGTGTGTGGTCTGTGTGCTTGGGCTGAAAGATGCTAAAGAGTTGGCACATTTAAGACACTAGTATTCCACACATACTGGCATGTGAGGCAAGCTTGAGAAATGCATCTTCTGTGCTTGTGTCTGAGGCAAAGCCGCAGCACCCAGGCGGGGCTGCACCTTTGCTAGCCTGAGAGAAACTGAGAGTCTGTGTAGACACCTTGCTGATTTTAACATCCTTGCTCTCCCTGTTTCTAGATGGAAGAACACACTCCACTGCCATTAAGAGAACAGCCCTTGAGGGGTAAAATTAGAAAGTTAAACTAAGCAAAGTTGGTAGGAACTTCCCTGTTTAGCATTCCTGTTGTGAGAGTCATGCAGAGAAGTTACCCAGTTGGGAGAAAAGTCCCAGGAACACAATTCAGGCTCACATAGTTCCTGATCTTCTATTTCCTGTGGCTTTTGTGAATCATCGCTTGCTTAATTGTGTTTGGGTTCCAGGGCGACACATCTGGAGACTATAAGAAAACCCTGCTGCTGCTCTGCGGAGGAGAGGATGACTGAGGGGCTGGCTGCCAGGAGTGCTCTGTACTTGTGGCCTCCATCAGCTTCCTTCAGCATGTGCAGCCATGCTTGTGTTCTCGTGCAGCCTCGATGCCTTACTCGCACTAGTATGCTAATGACCAAATGTGTTGCCTTACATTCACTAGTATGCTAATGACTGACCGTGTCATAGATGACAGAGGGTGGCATGCCCTGCTGATCTCCCTGTTGACATTAGTACTGACCTTCACTTTCTCTAAGTCTGATGTCTGAGTTACCAATATTGTCAATAAAGAGGTCAGTTTGCTTTTTATAACCTTTTTTAAAGCTTCATTTATATTAAGTTAATAACCATATTACCTTGATTGGACGGAACCTTAGCCATGAAATTGTGAACTCTTGGAAATGCTGTCAATCAAGCTTACTGCTCTATCAGACTTACAAAATTGTGATAGTTGTATCAAAAAGATGAATGACAAATAAACATTCCCTTCCCTCTGGATCCTGTATGTGTTTTTAGAAAGTTTATCTAACAATGATATCCTTTGGAAACCAGGCATTTGACAGTGGTATTAGTAAAAGCTAAAATTATAGTTGGTCTTGGGGTACTAAGTATGCAGTGTTGCAAGCCAAATTTCTTAATGAAGGGATAGGGTTGTGGAAGTGCCCTGGCCAGGTGTGGGGTGGAGTGGCACTTGAGAGATTGTGTGTGCCCACTTTTCATGTGTGTGTGTGTGTGTGTGTGTGTGTGTGTGTGTGTGTGTGTGTGTGTGTGGAAGGTGGGTGTTTCTTGGCGAGAAAGGGTTAAGAGGTTTAGGCAATAGCATGTGTTTCTTGCTAGCAGGGAAAGTAATTTTTGGCCCCAGAGAAGCTAGGTAACAAAGAGGACCCTAAGAGAAACATACATGGATCTGCCCAGGAAAGGGAAATAGACAAGACCTCCTGAGTAAATTGGGAGCATGGGAGAGAGTGGGGCGGGTGGTAGAAGAGGGGAGGAAGGAAGGGAAGTGGGGAGGAGAATGGGGGAAGGGGAAGGTCAAGTTGGGGGGAGAGAGGCAGAGCAGGAAGGAATATTTTGATAGAGGGAACCATTTTGGGATTGTCAAGAAACCTGGCATGGTGGACATTCCCAAGAATACACAAGGATGACCTCAGATAAAACTCTAAGCAATAGTGAAGAGGGGGACTGAACTGCCTCCCCCCGCCATAATCAGATTGAGGACTACTGTAATTGTCAGCATAGAACCTTCATCTGGTAACTGATGGAAGCAGATGCAGAGATCCACAACTAACCACTAGCCCCTGGAGTTCAGTTGAGGAGAGGGAGGAGCAATAATATAAACCAAGGGGTCAAGACCATAATGGGGAAACCCACAGAAACAACTGACCTGAGCTAGTGAGAGCTCACTGACTTCAGACTGACAGCTGTGGAACCTGCATAGGACTGAACTAAACCCCATGAATGCAGGTGACAGTGGGTAGATTGGGCAGTTTGTGAGGCCACTAGCAGTAGTGTGAGGCCACTAGTACATGAACTGGAGTTTTGGAGCCCATTTCCAATTGCAGGGATACCTTGCTCATCCTGGACACAAGAGGGAGGGCCTTGGTCAGGCCTCATTGTGGTGATGCAACAGACTTCTTGACTCCCCATGAGAGGCTATATCTATGGTGATATATTATTTATGATTTATTAAAGCTTGCCTGGGGATTCAGAAAGCAAAGTCAGCCTCAAGCTTTATAGAGATCAGGCAGTAGTGACACACACCTTTAATCCAGGACTCGTGAGACAAAGGCAGCTAAGTCTCTCTGAGTTCAAGGCCACCCAGGGCTACATGAGATTGAATCAGTCTAAAAGAGTAACAGAGCACACGCCTTTAATCCCAGCACTAAGGAGGTATATAAGGCAGGAATAGGGTCTTCAGTAGTCAGTCTCAGGATTCTCCAGCCATGTTGAGGAGAGCATAGTAGTCTGGGGTTTGGTGGAGTCTAAGGTAGAAGTAAGAGCTAGTGGCTGGCTGCTTTGCTTTTCTGATCTTCAGCTTGAAGCTTGAACCCCAATATCAGTCTCTAGGTCTTTTATTTTTCATGCTACACATACCCTCTCTGAGGAGCAAATGGGGGTGGGGTGAGGGGAAGGTTGGGAGAACAGGGTGAGGGAAGGGAGGAGGGACTGGGATTGATATATAAAATTAAAAAAATAAAATAAATACGTTTAAAAGAAAAAAAAGGACTTTTGCACAACCTAGACTTTCAGAGTGCTGGCTTTCTCTTTCATTCTTCACCTTTGCAGTTTCTCCCCTTTGAGGTAATGGCATATGCATTTTTAGAAGTTTCTTCGGCTCTCCTAGTGCTTGTCTTTCAGTTTCTTGTGTTCAGGATGCCTTTTCAGGGGAGTCATTTTGCTATTTGTACTTAACGCTGCATACTCAGGGATACTTTTTTTTTTCTAAGTAAAATGTTAATCTCCCTTCAAAATATTTAAATAATAACAGCAACCTCTTCACAGCCCCCAGTGCTCTTCAGAATCACTAAGGGAACTATAAAAGCTGTGTGAGATAAGGTAAAGTTGGATTTTCCCCAAGCTCCATAGATGCAGAGCCAAATTCCATTACATAAACTGGGCAACAAAGGCTGGCTTACTCACGGGCTCTGAGCTGGGTCTGGTGGCTCACACCTGTAACCCAGCACATCAAAGGCAGAGGCAAGAGGACTGCTGGGCGTTCCAGGCTAGCCTGGGCTACAGTTTGAAGAAGAAAAATATCCCACTTGGCTTTAAATAAAGATGGAAATGTGTATTGTATTTATCCCGTTTGTAATCCCTGCCAGATTTTTCCATGAACTAGATCGTGTTCAATGACTCATTAGTTTATCTAATAAGAGAAATTCTCTCCTCTCTCCCTCCCTTATTCCCCCTCCCTCCCTTACTCCCCCCTCTCTCTGTCCTTCCCCCTCCTCTCTCTCTCTCTCTCTCTCTCTCTCTCTCTCTCTCTCTCTCTCTCTCTCTCTCTCTCTCTCTCGTACTGGAGACTGACTCAGGCAAGTCTTGAGCAAGCATTCTACCACTGAGCCACACCACTGAGCTACAACTCTGCAGAATTGGCACATGAACAGACTGATGAATAAAAAAGCAAGCCCCGATATTAAAACAAATATGGATGGACACTTAGGTTCTTTCCAATCTTTTGTTTAAAATGGTATCACAACAAGAACTTTGTGCTCCATGAATTACTACAGATAGGGAAAGTGCCTGGGGTAAGTAGGCCTTAATTTACTGTACAACAATGTAGTCCCTTTTAAGAATAACTCGTGTGGAGATACCCGGGCAGTCATTGAGGAAAAAAAAAAAAAAAAAAAAAAAAAAGATAAGATTAATTTTGAACTTCCTTTGTTAGGTGGGACATCATAACTGAGACCTTTCCTGAGTTGCCTGCTGGAGTTTCTGGAAGTGCTGGGGTGGAGTTAGGGATGCAGGAGGGCACAGACAGGCCAGCTACTTCTACATGTAGGAGGTAGATCTGGTTAGGTATCAGACTCCTCTGTGGCCCCCCCCCACTAGTACCTGCTAATGTGACATGAAGCTTGGGGCACATTCCCCAGGAGAGAGGCCCATGGCAGAAGTTCTAGGCCTGTTTGTTCCTCCTGCCTAGTTACTGACTGGGTGTCTGGGGTAGGGAGCAGCACAACCTGAAAGCTGAGGATGGTGAAGGAGCCATTAGGATTTGTCAGCAGCCTTCTCAAAGTACGGTCTTCAGTTGCCTTGGTCATGGTATCTCTTCACAACAATAGGAAAGTAAGATGGGGAGAAGGAGGGAGGTTACCAAAGATGATGGAAAGGGAAAACACCATCATGAGTACAAGCACATGTGAAAGATGAGAAAAAAGAGAAATACTTAGTTTATATAACAAAGAACTTAGTACACAAATAACACCTAGAACATAAAAGCAAAGCCAGGCATTGTAAGGAGTAAGGTTTTTCTCCCTCCGCCAGTCTTGTCCCGCCCCCGCGCCAGCTCCAAATAATGCACAGAGACTCTGTATTTGATATAATTCTGTTGGCCTGGGTACTTGTTTCTTATCGGCTAGCTCTGTCTTAAGTATTAACCCATTTCTATGTATTTCCACGTGGTCTTACCGGGGAAAGGGGCCAGCATCTCGTCTCCCCAGTCTCTCCATCTTGGCTCCTCCTTACTACTTCCTATTTCCTCCTTGTCTCCTAGTCCCACCTATCTTGCTTTCCTATTGGCCAACAGTGCTTTATTCATTAACCAGTATGAGAAACATATACAAAATGACATCTCCCATCAAGGCATGGCAGCAAACACTTGTAATCTTAGCTCTTGGGATGCTGACAAAGGATTGCTGTCAATGTGAAGGACAGTCTGGACTACATAGCAGGGCCCTGTATCAGAAAAAGCCACCACTGTAATTAAAAACTAAAAAGAAAGGGTTTCCAGAATAAGAAATATAAAAGGGCCTTTAGCACATTAAAGCTCCTAATAGGGGAGGCAGATCCAAGTTACCTCAAGATTTCAGATTGTCAGGAATTCAAAAGCTGTATGATACAGCGTGTCTGCACACTGGTGAGGGAGGAACCCCCACATGACAGAAATGGGGAGTTAGCCAATAAACACCAGCAGTGGTTATCGAAGCCATAAAAGCATTTATGGCACTCAGGGACTTGTCCACTGCCCATTTATGAATGATACGTGCAAAGGTTCTTACTGTGATAATGTCTGTTTTAGCAAAAGGTTGGGAATTACCTATATTTTCATTCATAGAAGATTGCTCAAATGAACTAGTGCATGGGGCTCATAGTAGTTTTCTATGTATGTGATGGCAGAGTCTCCACGACCCTTAGTGAGGAAGCAGGGCTCAGGGTCAGAAGAGTGTCTGAAACTTTTCCTAACATGTTTGAAAGGTAGAGATAAGGGAGGGACTGAAAACATATATTAGCTTATATCTGTATGAAGAGATGCTGAAAGATACTCGAGGCATGACTAAATGGTCTGGGTATAGGCAAAGGAGAGCACCGATCCGGTGATGGAGTCTGTTCGTGCCCCATCGGTGCTGTTTTGTGAGCCCTATGTGAGTGTCTGTGGAGGAGGTGGAATCAGCAGGACGGTGACACAAGTCTCAATGTGCCCAATTATTAAACTGATGTGTGAATAAAACTTGCACCAATAGGCAAGCTTAAAAGAAAATCACCTGTAAACTACTTACAACTCAAGAACATAATTTCCTTTATATATATGTTTAATATGTATCAAGGCATATATTATATTTTTACATATGCATGCATATGCACACACACATATAAACAAGACAGTTCCTTTTAAAAATAACTTGTGTAAAGATAACTGGACAGTCACTGACTGCCCCGCAGACATTAACTGCTTGTATGTAATTCCTTCATATTGAAAGCAAAATGACCATGACTCATAGCAAGTGAAGACCGAGGGCGTGAAAAAAGTTATTTTGAAACACGTGGAATGATGGATAAAATCATTCATGGTAGTCATGCAAAATAAAATTATAATGAGGTATAATTTTTTCACTTAATTTAGCAAAAATCAAACAGATGTGATAAAGACCTGTGCAGCTCCAGGGTTGGGCCTGACAGGTGGTGAGGGAAAGAAGAAAAGACAAACACACAGATACACAGGAAAGCTGGGGTCGGGGGTCCTGGGCTCTTCATGGAGAAACTGCAGCCTCTAGACGCTTAGAGTGTTTATCTTATACAGGTGAGCAGACAGGTGTGTTTATCATGCACAGATAAACTAGGAGGGTCTACGACGTACAGCTGGATCAAAGGGACAGGTCTGGCTAGTCCCCATCTCTATAGGGAGCTGTCTTCAGACCATAAATATCCCAGAGGAGAAAGCCATGGTGGACGTTTCCTGCATATACTATCAACCCCTGCACATGGGCAGAGGAAGGCTATGCCTTACTGTGACAGTACCTAAGACAGCCAGTTTTTAGAGATGTTGGGTTTATTCAGAGCTCCCATTCCCATGAAACCCAGAACATTACAGGGAGAGTGAGTGACAGAGAAGGTGGTTCACCTTAATTGTCACCAGGAAGTAAGAACAGAGAAGGGAAGGGCCAGACTCCCATGTCTGCTTCTCTTTTCATCAGCTACTAGATGAGGGCTATATGATGTCAGATAAGTTAGTTATCAATCTCATTATAAGAGAAGAGAATTTATTATATAAAATAAATAAATAAATAAATTTTTTTAAAAAAAAGGGAAGGGAATTTAATGTAGCCTTTCCACTGTTGCTCAAACTGTTAGTTGGGGTCATCCTTGTAGGTCTCTGAACATTTCTCTATAGTCAGTTTTCTCTTCAAACTTATAATGGCTCCCTTTCTAATCAACAAATATTATTTAGAAACTGTATGCTAGATTAAATAGAATGTTTTATACATTAGTACATGTGGAAACACTATTGCTTCCTACAGTTGGGTCTGCAATACCCCCTAAAGGCCCATGTGCTAGAAGCTTGAACCCAAGAGTGGTGTTACTGGTAGATGAGGGAGCCCCTAGGAAGTGGGACCTAATGGAAGCTAGGTCACTGGGGTGTGCTCTCTATGGGTTTCTGTAGCCTGGTCTTGTCCTCCCTCTCTGAATCTGGATTCCAGTTTGGCTCAGTGTTTAGTTGTGAGTGCCTGTTTCTGTTTCCATCAGCTACTAGATGAGGGCTCCATGATGAGGGATAAGTTAGTCATTGATCTCATTATCAGGGAAGGGCATTTATGGTAGCCTTTCCACTGTTGCTCAAATTGTTAGTTGGGGTCAGTCTTGTAGGTCTCTGGGCATTTCTCTAGGTTCAGTTTTCTCTTCAAACCTATAATGGTTCCCTCTTTTATGGTCTCTCTCTCTCTCTCTCTCTCTCTCTCTCTCTCTCTCTCTCTCTGTCTCTCTCTTCTCATCTATTCCTCCTCTGACTCAATATTCCTAGTCCTATGTGCTTTCCTCTCCTCTCCTTCTCTTTCTCCTAGTTCCCTCTCCACTCATTGCCCCCCACTCCCCATATGCTCAGGAGATCTTGTCCCTTTCCCTTCTGTGAGGGACCTTATATGAATCTCTTAGAATCCTCCTTGTATACTAGTTTTTCTGGCGGTGTGAATTATAGACTGGTGATCCTTTGCTCTATGTCTAAAATTCATATATGAGTGAGTACATACCATGTTCCTCTTTTTGTGACTGGGTTCATTCAGGATGGTTTCTTCAAGTTCCATCCACTTGCCTGTGAATTTCAAGATTCCATTGTTTTTTACTTCATGACTTTTAAAAACGATCCATTGAGTTGGGTTAGAGTTGGCTTGTGTGAGCATGGGAGGTGTCATTTACTGGAACACGAACAACTTAGCAGTAAGCATACAACTAAAGAAAAATGACACCCCCCAGCAGCCATTAACTTCCAAGAGCTCCCCAGCTGGGATTGAGCCTCTGTTCTTGTGCAGCAAATGCATTCATTAATATTTTTCCTTTTGTTTTACTTAGGGACCATACCATGATCTTTATTTTGAATTTTGGTATTTTCATTCAACAAGATCCCTCTGTTTTCCTTATTTCCTCAGTTTTTCCTAAAATAGTAGAATCTTTTTACTCTCTATAGCAATGTGTATATATATATTTACCACCAATATGGCAATGTAAAATCACACAAAAGACTCTCTTGCACTTTTGCAGGTCAAAAGCCCAGAATACAGCCCTTCCTCTGGTCTTACATTCTAGTGCTGACAGGGCTGTACACATCACAGATGGCTAGGGTATCCAGTTTCTCCAGCTCTTGCCTCTCATCCCCTGTTCACTTTAAAAGCTTCCAGTCATGCCATTGACTCTGCTTTCTATTATTAGCCTCTCCAGTTCTGATCCTCCTGCCTCCGCTATCCTCTTTAAAGACCCTTTATGATTACATTTGCCCTCACTTGATAATAATTCATGAGCACTCTCCATCTCAGACCACATTGCAGAAGTCTTATTGTTACCTGAAGCTCCAGTCCACAGACTTCAGGAATGAAGGTGAGGGCTGCTCACCCCAGGGGAGGCAGATCCTGGACCAGCTCAGCACAGACTTTTGCATCCCAGGTGGGAGTGAATCCAAATCACATGGCTTTAATTATTGATTTAGCTTATACAAGCAGGAG
Source organism: Phodopus roborovskii (assembly GCF_943737965.1). Taxonomy (NCBI): domain Eukaryota; kingdom Metazoa; phylum Chordata; class Mammalia; order Rodentia; family Cricetidae; genus Phodopus; species Phodopus roborovskii. The sequence continues at coordinate 2,320,136 of NW_026126433.1, forward strand.
GATTGTTTTGCTGTTATTTGAAATGATACTTAATTGTAATTTCCAAAAGCCCTCCCCCCAATCTCTGTTTCTGTTTTCCTAACATCTGGACAGTCCACTGTGTGACCAGCAGGTGGTGGTGTTGGCATGAATTGACTTCTACTACCTTCAAACAACTCAATTACTTGGACTTCATGGAACTTTGGAAACTTCAATACCATTGTAGAGTTTTGTTTGTTTGTTTGTTTGGTTGGTTTTTTTTTTGGTTTTTTCTTCTTTATTGAATCTTTGGTGGTTTTCACATTTTGCACCCCGATTATGTTCACATCCTGGTCCCCCTATATTCTTTCTTATCCCTGTTGCTTTCCCTCCATGAAAGAAAACAAAACAAAGTAAACAAACAAAAGCAAGAACAACAACAACAAACTAATAAACCAAAACAGAACAAAAACCAAGTCAGAAACAAACAAACAAAAAAATCTCTGTTGATTATCTTCTGTCTCTCTATCATCTACTCATCCATCCTGATGGCATTGGAGGCTTCTGTGTGTCATATAGTACACCCCTGTCTCCCATTAGCTTGACTAGCAATTGTACATTACAATGATTCATTGCTCTGGTTCAAGGCCTCTGGTTTTTTGTATACCATCCTTACTGGACCATCACTGGAGCTCTTCTAGGGTATCTTGTGTCTTGGGGATCTTGCGGGTATCATTTAGCATGACCAGTCCCTTCACGAACTCCAGCAGGACCTGGATGAGGTAGATGCTAGGGTGGGTCAACTCAAGGCCCAGTTGTGGGCCTGGTTGTTAGCTCATCAGGTCAGATCGAGCCACTGGGACTGCCGGCCTTGGGTGCTGAGGCAGAGTCAGCTCTCCTTCACGCACATCCTCAGGGTAGGTTCATCTTCCCTTGTGGTGAGGGTTCGGACCTTGGAGTACAGGGGCCAGCTCTTTTGCTGCTGTGGGCAGAGACAGATAGGGCCAGCTTTCCCAGGGCAGTGAAGGGCAGGAGTGGCTCAGTATAGCCCTCTGATCTTCATCTCGAATGATTCCCATGGGCTCCTGAGGTACCACTGGCCACAGATATCATCATAGACCCCAGCTGTGACTGGACCATGGCCCCATACATGGCTCTTGGCAGAAGCTTAGACCCAGGGTGGAAGGAATGGCCACTCAGGTGGGAATGGTCGCAGGACACCACCAAGGCCTCCGGTTGCAGCCTCAATCCTGGACCTCCATGTGACCATTGGTGACAGGGCCATTGCAGGGTGCTCTTATAAAAGCTTTGTGCCCTAACAGGCAGAACCCAATTTAAACTTATCATCCTGACATAGTCATTGTGGTGTTAGAGGTGAGCTATTTTCCAGTTGGGATATTCTGTTTTTGTCCAAGTGCTAGCTGCCCAGTTCTCCCCCTATTCTTAGAACCAACTGCTGCATTTGGGTCACAGAGATTGCTTTTCATTTGTTTATGTTTTTGAGACAGAGTCTCTTTGTGTTCTAAGCTGGCCTTGAAGTCTTCTACTTCCACTTCTTGAGTGGTGGAATTATAGGCATGTACCCACTATACTAATCTTATGACTCTCTGTGTCTCTGTCTCTGTCCCCCTTTCTCTCTGTGTTAGTGGCTTACCTGTCTTTTAGGGAGTTGGCCTGGCCTCTGATGGGGTAGAAGGCTTCTGCCAGAGGTGTGGGCTGGGATATTGTGACAAAGAGAGGGGCTGTGTGGCTTATTGTGGGCTGTAGGGGTCGTAGTGTACTGTAGGGTTATGCTGGCCGGCCTGTAGGGGTTATGGTGCACTGTAGGGGTATGGGTGGAGTAAGGGGTGGTCTTACCTGGGGTTTGGGCTCTGGCCTGGCCCTGGTTGGGTAGGAAGCTTCTGCCAGAAGTATGGGGTGGGATGTGATACTGTTTCTTAAGTATCTGTAATAGTCAAGCCCAATAGGAAGTCTGTGGCTCCTTCTGTATGGTTTTCATGCTTTTATTGGATTGATTTATCACTCAGCATGCTGTACACCTATCCTGCTTGGGCCTCTAGCTGCCAGCATTAGCTGGTTACACTCCCTGTAGGAGCCCTGGGTCTCCAGAGATGGATGAGTCTTTTAGATTAGGAACCTTTCCCGACTTAGTTCTTCTCTCGTATCCCTCCTTATCCCTTTTCTTTTATTCCTTATTTCTTCTGGCCAGGGTTAGGGTGCAATTAGCAGAAGGGATGTTCTGAGCTCCTGAGTCAGTTCCATGCGCTCACAGTGTAGTATCCAGGCTTTAAATGGCTTCTTCTGTCTCAGTATCCTCAGTCCTGTGTCTAAAGTGTTCCCATTCTGAAAGTGAGCCCTGTCTTTCTGTGTGTTCTACCCATACCATACAGTCAATGGGGGTTCATGATTCCATGGTCTTCATCATCTTCTGGATCTTTCCTCAGGCAGAATGTAAGCATTGTGGTTATTTCTGAGCCACACACTCTTCTCTTCCCAGGACAGTCTGTGCACCGGGAAACTGGTTTAATTATTCTCAGTTTTGATGAGCACCAAGGCTAAAACTATGTAGAAGAGAGAGACATGTCATCATTCTGGTTATAATTTGTCATCAAACAGACATAGAACTTTGAGGACAGAAAACAAATTCCCATTATTTTTGTTAAAAAAAAAAAGTCATTGAAGGCTGGAGAAGATTATTTAATCACCAAAGCGCTTGCCTTGGAAGCATGAAGAACCTGTCTATGTTAAAAAAGAGAAATCCTGGTGAGGAGGTGCACACTTGCAATCATAGTGCTGGAGCATGGAGTCATGCTGATTCCCAGGGCTCCCTGCACTAGCCAACATATACTAGGTGAGCCTTAGGCCAGCGAAAGACCCTGTCTCAAAAACCAAGGTGGATGGCACCTGAGCATGTCTGTGGTTGTCCATTGCCTTCCACATGCTTGTACAAATGCATTCACATGTAACCCCACACAAATATATATATATATATATACACACACACACACACACACCTATGTACACATGAACATATACGTGCATGTTCCAAGAGTGGACTGGGATCATAAGGACTTCAAAAAGTTTCAGATAGTAGTTGGCAATGAGGCTCTTTTTAGTGAGAGAAGTAATCTTGGTTTAGGAGGACTTTCTGTCTACTGGAGTACCTCTCCCCCGGCAGTACACCTGCCCCATCTTTGGGGCTGCACTGGGTTGCCCATGAGCATGAAGCAGGGTGTCAGAGGGGAAAGGGGAAATGCAGAAGATGAAAAGGGAGTGTTGATTTAATGTCACTCAACAATTGTAGTGGTTTTTATAAGTCTATCTTTGTATCATTAAAAAAAAATTGACTTTTTCAACACACATTGGATATGGATGCCCATGAAATGTTTTCATTATGTTGGGTATTAACTGTCTTTATCTCAGATCAGTGGTAGAGTCCTTGACTGGCATGCAGATGATCCCAAATTCAGTCTTTATTAAAACAGCCTAAAACCCCACCACCATCACCTGCCAAATCAGAGCAATCATGACAGACACCCTGCAATGAAACCAAAAAGAGTCCATACAGCCCTTCATTGTTCTTGCTGCATTTTCATAAATACATTATCAGGCCAAGGATAAAGCTTTTGTTCCAATAAACTGGTGCCACAGTAACTGTCCTTCTCTCACCTGCAAATGAAGGTGAGGTTCTTGGTTGGACTCTAGATGTGTCTACTTTAGATGAGCTCATGGAAAAGGAAACTCCTAGCAGCAGGAGCTGCTATGACTGACAATCAATTTGCTGCTGTGGAAACCATGAAAAGAGATACACAGCACACATCAATAGAGTTGAGTAAGAACACGTCTCTGGAGCCAGACCTCCCCATGACACCCTCCTGTACCAGTCAGCAATTACAAAACTGAGCCACTCGATTTCTCTGTTTCTTTAGTTGCAAAGTGAAAAGGGTGTGAACACTTGGTGCGGATTACAGGCTAATTATCGAGCTGATACACTTGAAATGCTCAGCCATGTCCCTGGGCTCCAGCTGTAACTGACAGGTGCAGGATACAGCAGGCATCTGATGAGCAACAACTGTGGCTGATCCTGAGAGTTCGTTCTCGAGGAGTTAGTGGAAGAATCACAGTGTCTTGTCTTATTAAAATACAATCAAGTAAATTGTTCATTTTAACTTGTCAGGCTCTATTGCTGGCTTCTATTTTTGTGTATAGAATTGTTGACTACTTTCTTGCTTTTACTGGTTGCTGCTATTGCTGCTGTTGCCGCCACTGGCTCATTGGGAAGGAACGCTGACATTATTTCCCCATTTCCATGCAGAAAGAAGCTGGCTTTGTGTTCCTCCAAGATCAAGCTGAGGAGAGCACCCCTGAGTTTGGGATGGTAGAGATAGGAATGAATTGTATGGGGTCTACCCTGTGGGAAGACAGGCTGGGCATGAAGAAGAGGAGGCAGGTACTAGCAGAGAGAGGACTGATTTCACCTGAGTGGTACTGGAAGGTGTCAGGGCCTTTGCTGAGCAGATGACGTGAGGCAGGAGGATGTTCTTGAGTACTCCTTCAAAGGACCATCCGTCTGTCCTGGAGTGGTACTAAATGCCTGTAATCCTGGCATTCTGTAGGCAGAGGCAGAAGAATAACCAGTCTAGTCTACATAGTGAGTTCCAGGCCCGCCATAGCTAAATGAGACCCTGTCTCAAAAACAAAAGCAAAAAGAACAAAAATATCTAAACCAATCATCAAACTAACATCTTCAGAGAGAAGAGTTCATCATAGAAACCTAAGTCCCCCCACCAAAAAATTTTTCTCCTGTGGTTTCAAAGGTGGAGGAGTGACTCACAGAGCGCTTAAAAGCCTGGTATCCTTATTAATATGAAAAAAACAAGTTAAAATTCAGATTCCTATGTGACCCGGGAAAAGGTTGTGTGGTGTGGAAGTTTTGCAGTTGACTGTTCTGCATTCCCCAGGATTTGATTCATCTGTGGAAAACAGGAAGGCACCGGAAGCATGGGTCCCTGGGGTGGTTTGTGTCACCTGTTAGAGGGATCTTTGAGGGTGATTCATTTGAAGGGATGTTCCAGAACATTCTCCAGAACCCCATGCCTTGTGTCCCCTGCTGCATCAAAGACCTAGTCACATTTCAGGGGCCTCAGGGGAACCGGGTATGCTGCCTCTTTATGCAACAGGTCTTTTAAAAAAACACCTTTTGACCAAGTAAAGGTCAAGTTTCACAACAAAATTATGAGAGAGAGAGAGAGAGAGAGACTAGAGTGAAGCAAAATAATCTTATTTATTCACAAGAAAAGAATACATGGCCAAAGAACGAGGTCTCAGCTGGAGAGCGCCAGTTTCCAGTGAGATCCCACTACCCTGCAAAACCTTCTCAAGTTCCAGCCCAGCCCTCGTCCTCTTCTGCCGGCTATTGGCCAGAGAAAATGAAAAGATGTGGATTCCTTCCAGACTAATGTGGTTTGATCACACCAGACCGCCTGAAACAGAGTACAAGCTGATCCTACATTCCAAACAGCTGGACAAAACAGCCCTACAGACTACAGCTAGGATATCTGAATCTTCTTCGAATCCCCCAAGACAGCGCCCCTTACCAGCAGGAAGTAGTTTGGAAAGAACGACGCCCAAATTCCCAAATATTGTGTATAAATGTTTGTTTTCATTTAATTGGACTTTGTTATATAAAATTAAATAAAAAATACTCTATATGCATAAAAAAAAAGTAGCCATCTTATCAAAAGCAAAAAAAAAAAAAAAAAAAAAAAAAAAAAAGCTTTCACTCCAAAAACAAAAAAAAGAAAGAAAAGAATACATTACCTTAGTACCATTTTTTTTTCTGTACAGAATTTGATTTAAAATATTTATAAAATTTCCGGGTGGTGGTGGCACATGCCTTTAATCCCAGCACTCAGGAGGCAGAGGCAGGCAGATCTCTGTGAGTTCGAGGCCAGCCTGGTCTATAGAGCTAGTTCCAGGACAGGCTCCAAAGCAATACAGAGAAAACCTGTCTTGAAAAATTTTATATATATATATATATATATATATATATATATAATTTGACATGATAATTCTATTTTCTTAGAAATAACCTGAGGAAATACTTTGAAATACAGATAAAATTCCATCCTATAAAATGTTTATTATCATTTTATTTATAGTAGTTGGAATGAATCTGAACAGAACCATTTGAGGCATTTGAGGGTGGATAGATGATGCTATGTATGTATAATGAAAGTCATGTAGTAATTAGATGAAATATATTGAAATAATTTTTTATAACATGAAAAACAAACTAAAATGTTAAGTGGTCAAGAAGATATAAAATGTTAGAGAGACTGTAATTCTATACAGAAAGCAAATGGCAAAGAAAAATAGTCGACCCAGCTCATATGCCTATCTAGAATTAGGTTAATACGTGTCTTTCTTATAGTAGACAGCAATGAAAATAAATTCTTGTTCCATTAAATATTGTGAATTGTTCTTTTTCAAAATTTATTCTTCCCTTATATAATTCTTTCCTTCCCCTTCCTCCTCTCCTTTAAGTCCTTTTCCTCTCTCTCCTATCCACAAGATCCACATCTCCTCTACTTTCCTCCACAAAAGAGCAGGCCCCAGGGATATGAACCAAACACGGCATAACAAGAAACAATAAGATGATGGGGGATGTCCTTCTGTATCTATGTTTCTGTTATTGGTTGATGAATAAGGCACTGTTTGGCCAATAGAGGCAGGAAGATGGGCGGGACTAGGAAGGAGATGAGGAGAATTCCAGGAGAGGTAGGCAGCCACCAAAGGAATGACAGGTCCCGGCATTCTCGGGTAAGCCAAGACTACGTGGAAACACATAGATTAATAGAAATGGGTTAATAATTAAGACAGAGCTGGCCAGTGAGAAGCCCTAGCCATTCGGCCAACAGTTTATTTGGGGCTGAAGCAGCAGTAGGACTTGACAGGATAAGAAACTGCAGCAACAATAAGAGTAGACACAAACCCTCATGCCACGACTGGACAAGGCAACCCAGTAGGAGGAAAAGAGTCCCAAGAGCAGGCAAAAAAGTCAGAGATACTCCCACTCTTGCTGTTAGGTGTCCCACAAACCCTCAAAGCTGAGCAATCATAAGGCATATGCATAAGGACCTAGCTGAGATGCATGCAGGCTCCATGACTGCTGCTTCAGTCTCTGTGACCTCTATGGAACCTGCTTAGTTGATTCTGTGGACCGTGATCTCCTAGAGTCCCCCACCCCTCTGGCTCCTACAATTAATTAATCTTTCATAGTGAAAGAATAAAGATGTAAAATTCATACAAATTTATTTATATGGACTTTAAGAAATAGACTATTGAAATCCTATTTTTAGTAATACATACCTTGGTAATAAAATTATAATGACAATTTGGGATGACAACTGACAGTTATACAAATGCATATAACTATTATATGCATTTATAAATGATATTTACAACAAAATATGGAAAGACAGCAGAAAGAAAATAAAATATCTTGTAAAAGAAATGATGGTAAAATTATAGTTGACTTTTGTTCTTTTTAATGTTTTGATCTATTTTCAAAATTTCTTTAACACATCTTCTTTTAACCATCAGATAAATAAATAAATAAATAGATATTTGTCAAAATAAAGCCTATTAAAATTGCCATTGTGAATCTATCATCTATTATCATCATCTATCACATGTCAATCATCTGTCTTATCAATATTTATCATTATGAGGACTTTTGTTCCTTCTGATACCACAATGATTCAGTTGTCTAATGATACATTCTCAGAAACCATGGTCTCCTATGACGGTTCTGATTTATTTGAAAGCTCAAGAAAAAGCTTATTTTAAAGACAGGATTTTATCAGCCTTGACATCAAAGCTTCAACAAATGCTAAGTAAACAGCTTAGTCAAGTGTTTGTGTTGGAAAATTGAATCATAGAGGTGGATCAATTGTCAAGAATACATTTCAGCAAAAGGTTGCTTCTGAAGAGAGGTTAAGAAGGGATCCAAAGCCATCTGACTTTGGCTTGAAGGCTTTAAAACCTGCATCATTTTCAAATATCCATGAGTACTGGGAAAGAGGTAAAATTGTGTTTTGCATGGATATATTAAATGTGTTTGTTCTTATTTGTTAATGATATTTTACAATTTATATTCATCCATATGAAGCAACTATAGCCCTAAATTATTATTTCATCAGATTTTCAATGTGATTCAGAAGAATCACAATATTTTGCCCCATTTTTTCCTTGGTATTAGCCCTGAACTGATTTTACTGATTATGTACAAGGTTCTTTCAAGGTTTCCAGCATACAGTGATTGTCTAATGCTTTCTCTAACTTTGAAGACAATAAGTATATATATATATATATATATATATATATATATATATATATATGCAATTTTTTATTTTACATATTGATCCCAGTTCCCTCTCCCTCCCTCCTTCCCTCTCTCCCTGCCTCCCGACCCCCCTCCTATCCCAGTCCCCCCACTCCACAGGGAGAGTGATGCCTTCCAGGAGGGATCAACAAAATCTGTCATTTGGAGTAGGGACTAGGCCCTCCTTCCTGCCTCTAGGCTAAGGGAGTATCCCTCCATGGGGAATGTGCTCCCAAAGTCCTTTTGTGCAACAGGAATACATCCTGGTTTCACTGTCAGAGGTCCCTTAGACTGCCCAGGCCTTCTAACTGAGACCCACGATCAGGGGCTCTGAGTTGGTCCAATGCTGGTTTCCCAGCTATCACTCTGGGGTCCATGAGCTCCCCTTGTTCAGGTCAGCTGTCTCTGTGGGTTTCTATAGCCTGGTCTTGACACCTTTCATTATCACTACTCCCTCTCTGCAACTGGATTCCAGGAGTTTGGGTCAGTGTTTAGCTGTGGGTGTCTGCTTCTCTTTCCATCAACTACTAAATGAGGGCTCTATGATGGCATATAAATTAGTTACCAATCTCATTATCAGGGAAGGGCATTTAAGGTAGTCTTTCCACTGTTGCTCAGATTGTTAGTTGGAGACATCCTTGTAGGTCTCTGGACATTTCTCTAGAGTCAGTTTTCTCTTCAAACCTATAATGGCTCCCTCTATTATGGTATCTTTCTCTCTCTCTCTCTCTCTCTCTCTCTCTCTCTCTTTTGGTTTTTGTTTTTGCTCTCATCTATTTGTCCTCCAATTCAATCTTCCTGGTCCCACATGTTCTCCTCTCCCCCCTTCTCTTTCTCCTAACTCCCTCTCCACTCATTGCCTCCCCCCACCCCGCAACTCCCAATATGCTCAGGAGATCTTGTTCCTTTCCCCTTCTGTGAGGGACCTTGTATGAATCTCTTAGGTTCCTCCTTATATCCTAGTTTCTCTGGCAGTGTGAATTATAGGCTGGTGATCCTTTGCTCTATGTCTAAAATCCATATATGAGTGAGTACATACCATGTTCCTCTTTTTGTGACAAGGTTACCTCACTCAGGTTGGTTTCTTCAAGTTCCAAGGACTTTTGAGGATAACATTTTCATTTAATTATTATAGAAATAATATTCTCTCCTCTCCAAGGCAGAATCTCTCTATGTAGCCCTGATCATTATGGAACTCTGCCTCCTGAGTGCTGGCATTAAAGCTGTGTGCCATCATGACCAGTCTCAATATTCTGAAAGTATAAAAACAATAGTTTTGGGGCTGGAGTATAGCAAAAGTAATAAAACCCAGAGGCAGATATTGGGGTTCAACTGAAGTTCAGAGAAGCAAAGTAGCCAGCTACCAGAGAGCTCTCACCTCTACCAAAAGAGGAGATCCACCAAACCTCAGATTGCATCTCCAGACTGCACTGCTTCTCACCAAATCTCAGACTGCTGCCTAAGACTACACTAAGCTCCTTATATTCTCCCTAGTCCTGAGATTAAAAGTGTGACCTCTGTTTTTCTTTTAGACTGATTTACTTCCATGTAGCCCAGGGTGGCCTCAAACTCCATCTGCCTCTGTCTCTTGAGTTCTGGGATTAAAGGTGTGTGCCACCACTGCCCAGCTTCTACAGTTGTGGCTAGCTTAACATTCTGATCTTCAAGCAAGCTTTATGAAATCATAAACAATATATCACCACACTGGGGGACTAGACTAGTTGATAAAGTATTTGATATTTGTGTTGGTTTAAGTAAGAAATGTCTTGTACAGACTTATGTATGTGCACACTTGATCCCCTGTTTCTATTGCTGTTCTGGGAGGATTTCAGAACTCTTATGAGGTGGAGCCTTGCTGATGGAAGTCCATCACTGTGGGTGGCCTTTGAGAGTGCATAGCCTTGTCCCTACTTCTTATTGAAGATGAAATCTCTTAGCTTTCTGCTCCATTCCAGTTGCCTGATGCCATGTCATCCTTGCAATCTGGAGGAAATAGTTACAATAGTGAACAAATAAAAATAAAAAGTAAGGCAGAAGATATATAAAAATTGTTCTTATTGCTGGGATGGGATCTTGACCTGCCATGTGCCACCAGTTGAATAAGACTGACTGACCCTTAGTATACACAAGACACTAGGCAGAATGGGCCTCACCTTGAAAGAAAACATGAGTGCTCGAAAGCCAAGACTATCCCAAGGGTGGCCTGAGCCAAGTATGCCTATTTATTCTTTCCAAAAAGCAATCAGTTACCTGACTTCCTGTCTTGAGGATCAGTAGGGAGGAAAGGGAAGAAGGGAAACTGAGTGGGGACCTTAGAGAAAAATCCTCTTAGTGGCAAAAGAAAGTGGACAGTTCTCTTTTTGTATTTAAAACAATATTGGAATATAGTATTTTAAAAGTCATATAAAGAGAACAAAGCAAAAGTTGTAATGGAGTGTGGTTCCTGAGGCATCAAAATACTACACAGCAGTGTTAGTGTGGTTGGGCTGAGACTACCACCCATAGAAGGCTCTGCTGGCTGTGTGGTACTTGCTGGCATCCGGGAACATGGGTTTTGCTTCCACAATGGACAGAGCTGATGAAGGGGCTTGCGGTGTCTAAACTGTGCTCACAGTCTTCACTTTACTTCTTGCAGTCTAGATTTTTCTGCACAAACCATTGCCAGGTGAAAACTCTGGGGAGTGAGGTAAGTGAGCTAGCTTCCTTTAGTTCATCCCTACTTACATACCATGCCCCAAGGTTCCCTCCTGGGAGCACTTCCACAGTGACTGCAAGGCCTCCTTTGCTCTTTGCTCACAGGAGATGGCTCTGCTGATTTTGTGTGTCACTTTTGTCGTGATAATTCCTAGTTGTGGCTGCTGAGATCACAGAATCTCCCTAAAGAATCATTGAGCTAAAAGTGGTCTAGTGGACTCTTACCCCTGGGTAGCTTTGTGTGGTAGCTGCTTGTATGCTGCCCATAGCTCCTACTTCATTTTCCTCTCATGTCCACCTCTGCACCCGATGCCCATTCTTTCCTAGATGAAGGACACGGTGTCTTCTGTAGCAGCTATTTCAAAGGTGGAGACTTGAAAATAGAACATAAGGTAGGCTCCCACTCATCTTGACTGAATTTAAGCTCAGCCTCCCAAGTACTGGGAGAGGCACTCCATCATGGACTCTGAACACCCTTGTATTCTTGCTTAGTTTTGCTAAGAATGTTTCTCAGGGCTGTTGGTAGCAGTATCCTAGGGGGTGACATAATACCTCCCAGAAAGACAAAGAAAAAGTTTGCTTACCATTTACTATGGAAGTAGAGCATTTGTCAGCTAGATGCAACTCAATATATATGCATCAGCCATCTGGGACACTCTGCATAGCATCAAAGGGGCTTGAGGTTCAAGAGACCAGTGATAAAAATGGTGACCTTACTGTTTGCTCTTCTGTGAGCAAGTTAAGTATTTTATCTCTGACCAGGAGTTTTGTGTTGTCTGCCAACACCTGAGACAGCAGGAGGCTGACTTGTTAGTCTGTAAGTGTGCTCAAATCCTAGCCCCACAATATGGTGGGTCCACTTCCCTGCATTTTCTGTTTTGTGTCCATCATAACCTCCTACATGCCCTCTTGTGTATTTCAAACCTAACAACCAATGTCTGCATATCATTTATTCAGAGTCTAGATTTGCATTAGGCCAAATCCTCAAAGAAAATGTGTTTTTGGACATTTCATAATGGATCTGTTTCTTGATCAAACCTTGACTTCAATGGTTTGCCTCACAACCAACTTAATCAGTCTTCTAGAGTTACTTACACATTTCTGTGGGGGCCTGTTGTTATTGACTCTGTTCTATCTTGACTTAAGGTTCAAATCTATTCTTGCTCCTCAGGGTTAAATGGCAGGCTGCTTGGCCTAAAGTGTGGCTTCCGGATGTCTTGACCATCAAGACCAAATTACAGGATGTTTGACTTAGGGTATGGTCACCAGGTGTTTTGGGTATTAGGGAGGTAATTATATTTGTTCCTTGTATCATGGTAAGGAAGCCTTATGCCCCCCCTTTTGCTTGGGGTATGTAGGGGCCATAAGTAACAAACTTGGAGTGTCTACAGTATTCATTGAGGGCTCTCCCAACTCTATCTTCTGTCTCTTGTCTCTTCCTTTTCTCAGTCCTCACTCCACCTTTCAGGAACATTTGAACAGTTTGCCTGGTCCTTACACATTTATTCAAGTTCTAGCTAAATGATGGCAACAGAATATTTCACATTGTGTATAATATATGTAACATGTGCCTGAAATTTGGAATAAAAACATTTGGGTGGTCACTCCAATTGATCACATGAGAAAAAGAATTTGTGAAGTTGAATGAAACTTTGAAAACAACTTTCTATTCCTGCAGCATGCCTTTCATGTAAGTGTTGGAACATTAGGCTGTATTCTATTCTGATGTTTCCGTTTCATTTATTTGTGTCTTAACTACCTGCAATTCAAGTTTAGGTAAGAGAGAGAAAGAGAAAAATAAAGCAAAACACTCCCATCAAAATATAGCCAAAGAATGCCAGGCCAGGGGAGAATATTGAAGTGAGGAAGGTCTTTTGTAACTTCCAGGAATGGGCTGTGTCAGTTACTCTAAGGGTTACTTTCAAGGTGTAATCAACACAGGAGCAGCTCAAGTCTTGGATGTAAAGGAATATGAAAATGGGCTTGATTTCTTCCAGTTATGAAATCCAAATGATTCTGTTTGTCAGATTTAGTCTTCAAAGTGGTTGGTTATTTTCTGAGTCTTGTGCATAATGATAATGGCTAGGATAATGCACTGCACAATTCTGCATTTGTAGAGAAGCAGCAGAAGGTCCAAGTGATAATTGTGTCTGCACGGTGTCATAATGTGAAGAAAGCAAAGACCTGTGTCTGGTCTGTGCTGCACAGTGGGTGTCCTGTCTACAAACAGGTCAACATCAGCCTTACCATGCTGGAGGGCAGTGATACCCACTACTATTGTAATCAAATATCATATATGAAAAGAGATACTCACAGGAGGCATCACCATCCCCAACTTCAAGCTCTACTATAAAGCTATAGTCCTGATAACAGCTTGGTATTGGCACAAATATAGACAGGTAGACCAATGGAATAGAATTGAAAATCCTGATATTAGCCCACACATCTACGAACACCTGATTTTTGAGAAAACGGCTAAAAGTATACAATGGGAGGAGGAAAGCATCTTCAACAAATGGTGCTGGCACAATTGGATGATGATGTGTAGAAGACTGCAGATAGATCCATGTCCATCACCATGCACAAAACTTAAGTCCAAATGGATCAAAGACTTCAACATAAATCCAGCCACAATGAACCTCTTGGAAGAGAAAGTGGGAGGTACCTTGAACAAATTGGTACAGGACTGGTTCCTGAACATAACTCCAGGGGCACAGACACTGAGATTGACAATTAATAAATGGGACCTCCTGGAAAACAAAGGGCACAGATGACAAGACCAAATAGCAGCCCACAGATTGGGAAAAGATCTACACCAACCCTACATCTGACAAAGGGCTGATCTCCAAAATATACAAAGAACTCAAGAAACTAGTCACCAAAACACCAAATAATCCTATTAAAAAATGGGTTACAGAACTGAAGAGAGAATTCTCAATAGAGAAAATCAAAAAGGCTGAAAGTTTTCAACATCCTTAGCTATCAGGGAAATGCCAATCAAAACAACTCTGAGATACCATCTTACTCCTGCCAGAATGGCTAAAATTAGAAACACCAAGGACAACTTATGCTGGAGAGGATGTGGAGAAAGGGGAACACTCCTCCACTGCTGGTGAGAGTGCAAATTTGCATAGTCATTTTGGCGATCAGTATGGCAGTTCCTCAGGGAAATGAGAATCAGTCTACCACAGGACCCAGCAATCCCACTCTTAGGCATATACCCAAATGATCCACATCCATGCAACAAAGACATCTATCTGTTCAACTATGTTTGTAGCGGCATTATTTGTAATAGCAAGAACCTGCAAGCAACCTAGATGCCCCTCAACTGAAGAATGGAAAAAGAAGATGCAGAGAAAGAGTAGTATGCATATAAAAAAGAAAAAGAAAAAGAAAATGCAGTACATTTATACAATGGAATACTACTCTGCAGGGGGCAGGGGGCAGGGGGCAGGGGGCAGGGAGCAGGGGGCAGGGGACATGAAATATTAAAATTTGCAGGCAAATGGATGAAACTTGAAGAAACCATCCTGAATGAGGTAACCCATTCACAAAAAAGAGGAACATGGTATGCACTCACTCATATATGAATTTTAGACATAGATCAAAGGATCACCAGCCTATAATTCACACCACCAGAGGAACTAGGATACAAGGAGGATTCTAAGAGATTCATACAAGGTCCCTCACAGAAGGGGAAAGGAACAAGGTCTCCTGAACATATTGGGAGTGTCAGGGGCAGTGAGTGGAGAGGGAGCTAGGAGAAAGAGAAGGGGAAGAGAGAAAAGCATGTGGGACTAGGAAGATTGAGTCAGGAGAGGAATAGGTGAAGAGAGAGAGAGAGAGAGAGAGAGAGAGAGAGAGAGAGAGAGAGAGAGAGAGAATAAAAGAGGGACCATAAAAGGGAGCCATTATAGGTTTGAAGAGAAAACTAATTATAGAGAAATGTCCAGAGACTTACAAGGATGACCCACAACTAACAATCTGAGCAACAGTGGAAAGGCTACATTATATGCCCTTCTCAGATAACAAGATAGATGACTAACTTAACTACCATCATAGAGCCCTCATCTAGTAGCTGATGGATAGGGAAGCAGACAACCACAGCTAAACATTGAGCCGAACTCCTGGAATCCAGTTGCAGAGAGGGAGGAATGATAAGAAAATGGGGGCAAGACTAGGCTACAGAAACCCATACAGACAGCTGACCTGAACAGGGAGGAGCTAATGGGCCCCTAGACTGATAGCTAGGAAACCAGCATTGTACCGACTCAGACCCCCTGAACATGGGTCTCAGTTAGAAGGCCTGGGCAGTCTAAGGGACCTCTGACAGTGGAACCAGGATGCATCCTTGGTACACAAACAGACTTTGCAAGCATGTTCCCCATGGAGGGATACTCCGTTGACCTAGAGACAAAAACCCTCTTCCTGTTGTGAGGAGGCGGTCAGGTCCCTTTCATATTCATCCATTGGGTAATGCAGTCGTACTAAGATAGGAAGGTGTTTGGAGTTTTGGTAGATACAGAATATTTTTAGGGTGGCTATTGTCATTGCCAATTGCATCAGAGGTGTAGATGTTTGTTTTTGTTTGTAAGTTGACCATTGTTAGTTTAAAAAAATGTTTTAAATTTAGAGACAAGCCCAGCAAGGAAAAATCAGGGACCAACCAAACAGCCTGGAAGGAGCAGAAGCCAGCCAAGGTGCCTGGAAGAGGCTCAGACCAGCCGAGTGGTTGGAAAGGATGGTCTCCAGCCTGCTGAGCTGCCTGCAGACTGTGTGAGCTGTCACCTGTGCCAGGGTGGGCTTTGGTGATGCAGCTGTCTTTGAGTCATTTCTGCTCCTGTAAGTGACCCCTCACCTACATTCTTGAAACAACCCTAATAAAACTCATTGGACTTTGATGATATCTGTACTTTCAATATGTTCCCCTTTAAAAGGGCCCTGTCAACCTCCCCTTTTCTCTCCCTCTGTCTGTCTGTTCACCCCCCCCCCACTTTCTGTGCCTCTCTTTCCTGCTGCTCCTGTCCCTGGAGGCCAGTCTCTCCCTTCATCTTTTCCCTTTCTACAGTCCTTTCCCCTTAGTAAATAATCCCTCCACTTGAACTCTGTTGCAAGGCATCTTTCTCCCTGGAGTTGCTCTTTAAAATCGCAACAATAACCACAGGTGATCATAACAAGGTATTCATAGGTGGTTAAAATAACCTTTTGAAACAAAGGCAGGATTACAAGATGATTATTACACCTTTTAAATAAAGACATGGTTGCCGTTTCCTGGAACAGGCAAACAGAACCATTTGTAGTTAAGGTTACAGGTGGAACAAAGCTCTATCCTTGAGAAACAGAGGTTTTTATCATAAACAGGAAAGAGACTGGTTTGTCTTTACTATAAGATGGCTTTATATGATAGCGACTATTACTGTGATAAAACACAATGACCAAAAGCAAGATGGGGAGGAAAGGATTTGTTTTGTTTACTCTACTATATGACAGTCCATCATTAAAGGCAGTCAGGGCAGATGCCAGGAGGCAGGAATTGATGGAAGAAGCTATGGGGGAATGGGGCTTACTGGTTTGTTCAATGTTTGCCCAGCTTCTATTTTTATAGAACCCAGTACCATCAGCCCAGGGTTGCCCCACCCATCATGGACTGGACCCTCTTTTGTCAATCACTACTATTCAGAAAATGCCCTACAGGGTTGCCTGCCCTATCTTATGGAAGCATTTCTTAATGAATGTCCTTCCCCTCAAATGACTCTTGCTTGTGTGAAGTTGACATATGAACTTGTCAGGACAACTGTATACCATTGACCAGCAAGCTTGATGCTAAGTGGATTTTTGTTGGGGGCAATGCAGAAGTGTTTAGGACACTGTTACTGAATAGTAGGCCACCAGCAAGACAGCAGGAAAAATCTCTACCCTAGTAATGCTTCCTTTCCACTCATGCTTTATGGATGTGGAGGTTTAAAAGAAGATGGACCCCAAAGGGAGTGACACTATTTGGAAGTTGTTGGAGGAAGTGTGTCACTGTGGGGGCGGGCTTTGAGGTCTTTTCTTGCTCAAGCTTCCCTCAGTGTGACAGCCAATCAATTTCCTGTTGCTGCAAGACATAACCCTCACACTTCCATGCTCCCTGTCATGATGATAGTGAACTGAATCTCTGAAACTGTAAATGAGCCAACCCCATTAAATATTTTCTTTACAAGAGTTGCCATGTTCCTGGGTGACTCTTCACAGCAATAGAAAACCCAAACTAAGACAGACGTTGATACCCAGGACTGGAGTATTGCTGTGACAGGCTGGACCACGTGTTTGTTTGGAGGAATTTGGACTTTGGTACTCTGGGTTATGAAAGCAGTGGAATGCCTTAAGCTAGGATAGATGGGTTATACTAGTAGAAACATGGAAGACAGAGGTGCTGAGAGTTATTTGAACTCTTGGGGGTTAGCTAACACAAGAGGTTTCAGAGTAGAGTTTTAGTATGTTGCCTAGAGATCATGCTTGTGATATTTTGGTAAAGAAAGTGGCTGCCTTTTCTCCTTGTCTGAAGAGTCTGCCTGAGGATAAAGTAAAGAACTTTGGATTAATTTCATTGGCAATATTACAGACTATGGGGACTTTTGAAGTTGGACTGAATTCATTTTTTTTTTTTTTGCTATAAACCTTTGGGGGCCAGGAAATGGAATGTAATTGTTTGAAAGAAAATGACCCCACCCCAAAGGGTGTGGCACTATTAGGAAGTGTGCCTGTCACTGTGGGGGACTTTGGGGTCTCTTTTGCTCAAGCTTCCCTCAGTGTGACAGCCAGTTGCCTGCAAGATGTAGTAGTTTAGGTCCAGCACCACATCTGCCTGCACACCTCCATGCTCCCAGTCTTGATAATAATGTCACCTCTGAAACTGTAAGTAAGCCACCCCAATTAGCTCTTGTTTTTTTTTATAAGAGTTGCCTGGCCATAGTGTCTCTTCTCAGCAATAGAACCCCTAAGACAATGGAACAGCTTGTCTAAAAGTATTTGAAAAATTCATGGGAAACAGGAACATGGAACCTTAGCAAGTATCAACAGCAGAATTATAGAGCAAACATCTAGACCTCAATAGAGGCCCAGAACTACTGGACATCAAATGACAAGGTGACATGAGGTTTACATCATAAATGAAATGTTTCTATGGAGCCATAAGCTTGGACATACACCATAGCAGCATTTGTTTAGGAACAAACCATAACAAAGGGTTTTCAAATAGAAATGAAAGGGAGGAATTGGGTTTGCACTCTTCCAGGAGGTATATACACCCTTAGACTCCAACACCTTCTGGTATTTACACCTTAGACTCCAACTCTATCTCCTGACATTGCCTTTTGCTTCATCCTATGCCTGTGATTTCCCAGACAGTCCCTTGTTCATTCATGACTGTTAAATAGTATATAGTGGAGCTTTAATGAGAGAGGACAGGAGAGACAAATGGTTTGGTAGCACCGAGGTGGGTTGCATGTGGAAGAATGGGGTATCATTCACATGTACACTTACACAGAGGAACACTCCTACTCTCTGTGAGCTGGCAGGAAGGTGTTCATGGTAGAGTCTCCCAGGGAACAAAGAGACTTAACTTTATAACAAGGGCTGGGTGCTAATGTAGCCATAAGGTACATGCTTTAAGGGTTTTAGAAAACTGACTATAATTCAGTCAAGGGCCGCAGGGATGTGGAAAAAGTTTGTTCATCTTCTGTCATTCTTGTTGTCTACTGAGGAATCTGAACATCAGGGGCGTGGCTATGTCTCTTTTGCCTTACATTTGCATTTTCTACCTAGACCTACCTGCCTACAAGTTCATTCTTTCCAGCAGAGGTCCTGATTCTAGCTATGACCTCTGAGTTTAAAGTGACAGGCTCGTAATTTAACAGTGACAGAATACACAAACTTCAGGCCTAGTTTAAAGATGGTTGCATGATTTACTGGCGCAGACAGAAGTGTCTGGAGCATGAAAGCGCAGTCAGTGTTCTGCACTTCTGACGTCAGAGAACATTCTCCAGGCGGGCAATGCTCACATTGCATTGGTGTGTGCGCTCTGTGTGGGCAGAACCAAAGCTCTGCAGTTCCCTCTGGGTGGTTCCCAATGGCTTAGCACACCGGATGACTGATGACAAGAAGACACAGGGAAGAGGTTTGTTTTCTAGTCTTCCAGAATAGACATCTAGTTGGAGATATTTGTGCCTCGTGAATTCCATCCAGGAAAGGTCTGTAGAGAGGCTTTTCATAATTGAGCAAAATGATATCCCCTGAGGGTGTCTGCCCACCTCCACCCCGTGCCAACCTCAAGATTGTGCAAAGTAACTATGGGGCCAGGGATGGAGGGTCGAATTTTACCTTCCTGAGTTACTGTTACGGTTAGGATTCCACCCTGTAGAGCGTAGAGGGCCACATGGAACTGTGACCCAGCGCCACTCTCAGGTGGATTTAGCCTTTCGCCAGCAGTCCCATCCGCCACAGACAGAGAACACGTGACTTCACTAGAGTGCATATGCTTTTTGAGATGGATTGCCTTCTTCGCCCTAATGTAGTCAAAAGGATTCTTTAAAAACCTGTGCTGTTGCTAAACCATCTGCCCAACTTCTTCTGGTTAGGTAAACAACCTTACAGAAAAAACACCTCTGATAATAGGCTCACACCCATGACACTCACAGGTCTGCATTCTATCATCCAGATCGTTGGACAAACACAGTGCTGTGTTTGATGAGTGAATCAAGATACATGAAGCCAAACGTATCGTAGTCCCCACACCTGGGATACAGTACTGTATAAGAAAAATTTAAAGTATCCTCTTCTCGTAATGTATTAACATTCCTCAAATATGCTAGGAATATCTCACTGGGTGACTAGCATGGTGAGGCTGGTCCCTGTCACCAGCTTTCCTCTTGTCCCCCCTTAACTGTGACGTGGACATATTCAAACACAGCAGTGAACTCTCTTATATCTGTGTACTTGTTTAAGTATTTTGTGACCCCAAGAAAAGCATCTCCCCAGAGGGAGCCCCTCTCACTTCCTGCTTGGCTGAGTATATTACTCAGGAGTGTTGATCAATCACAATGACTCCCTGTATGTTGAGCTGTATATCCCATTAATTTCCATAGCAGTGCTGGAGTGAGTCTTAGAGACTCCTCAAGTGTTGGAAGGCCTTGCTGGCAGGTCAAGACTACTGCTCTCATGGCCTGGTAGCTTTTGCCAAATACTTGGCAACATGGAAACATCTTCCCGCCCCAGTGAAACTTATGCCTCTCTTTGTCCTTATCTGGAGAATGTCCCTAGGCCTGGAGGACTGACCTTATCTGAAAGCTGTCTTTAAGCCAGATGGCTGATTTATATTTAGCTTGACAGACTTGTGC
Organism: Phodopus roborovskii; assembly: GCF_943737965.1. Classification (NCBI taxonomy): domain Eukaryota; kingdom Metazoa; phylum Chordata; class Mammalia; order Rodentia; family Cricetidae; genus Phodopus; species Phodopus roborovskii. The sequence continues at coordinate 2,340,551 of NW_026126433.1, forward strand.
TAAGAGCTCTGCTATAGAACCCTACTGCCTCCTTGAAGCCTTGGGATAGGAGTGTGCAACTTAATGCAAATCATGGCTTGTCCCCAGCCTCCCCAATCCTATATATTGAGCTGATTCACCAAAGTCTGCCTCCCGGAAGGCTGTCTCTGTTGTAACTGCAGGCATCCCAGCCCTGTTCCTGGTTTCTGTTCCCTCCACTCTTATGGACCAACTCGGAGATTTGTAGGTTTGGTAGACTAGGTTCTCAAGACAGTTACAGCCAGGACCCGATTAAACTGAATAATGACACCACCATTTTGAATAATGCCATTGAACCAAGGAATTGTGCCATATTTTCTGTGTTGTTCAATAAGTACAGAGCAAGGCATGACTCATAGGCTTTAGGCACTGACACACAACAGACAGTTTACAGATAGGTCACAAACTACAGACAGATGGAAGGCAAACGGGCAGGGGAGAGGAGAATTCAAATTTGAGCTTGTTCTTAGTCAAATTAATCCAAGAGGAAGTTATTTTATTTTCTTCTTTAATGCAATATCTACATACCATTTGAGGTTAGCTTTTATGAGTTAACTGACACATTGATGGTGTCATTGGCTTTAAGGTCAGGCTTAAAATCTTAACCTTTAGCTGAGCAGTCTTTGTGAAGCTATACTACCCCATTAAACATCTAGTATGTGAACTTAGGTCTTCCCACTGTTAGCCTGTTGGAAAAAAAAATCTATCAGACCTGAAAAAAAGTTTTTTTTTTTTTTTTTTTTTTTTTTCTTGAGACAGGGTTTCTCAGAATAACAGTCCTGGCACTTTGTAGATCAGGCTGGCCTTGAACTCACAGAGATCTGCCTGCCTCTGCCTCCCAAGTGCTGGAACTAAAACACTGGAATTTTTTTTTTATTCCAAGGTGGATCATTAAAAAATGAATCAAATTCTACTCAGGATCCTGGGGACTTAGAACATGAAACACACTACATCTCCTGTAGACTGGACTCTTCATTTTGTGATTAGAACAAATTGAATAGAACTCAGCAGCCCCTGAGAAGGTAGGGCTTTTTGATATATAATAATGTTTAATGTTGATGAACCTTCCATTTGTCTAACTGCTGTGTTTGGAATATAGTTTCAATGTAGCTCACAAGAGTTTAAGTACCCATGGGTGTTTTGTCCCTAGTATGCTGGTGTGGGAGGAGAGGGTGTGAGGCAGAGCTGAGTGCAAAGTGATTTAGTCAGTAGGAGCATTTCTTACTGGCCAAGAAGTTTATGTGCTCTGGGAAAACTGTTATAGAAGACAAACTGAGTCCTCACTGGCTTCCTGTCTTGCTGTGTATTTTCTTTCCTGTGGGATTGTAGCTATTGTTGAGGGCTATCATTAAGCCAGAGAGAGATGCCAGATCTTGACTTTCAACCTATAGACTTAGAAAAATCCTCTCCCCCCCCACACCTTTAAACAAAGGACCTTGTTGCTTCTGGTATTTTGTTGCAGCCACACAAACTGGTAAAGACACTAGATTTCTTTATTTGCATATTTGATGTTTATGGGCCTGTTTGAAGATAGATTGGCTATCTCTGAAGCTCAGCATCACTCAGACCCTACCTTCAACTACACAAGTAGGTTTGTAAATACTGACTTTTTTTGTTATAAAATACTGTGGTAAACTTGGTTATACAGTTAGGGGAAGAGGAATCACTCTAGCTGCTCAGCTGGGTTCTTTCAACTCCTCAATAGAAAGTGTGTGCTCCACGAGGCTCTAGTATATGTAAGACCTTGAGGTCAGTGCGTAGCTACCCATATGCACACATACAAGGAGAATAGACATTTGGCGGGTAATAATCTTCTTGCTCTTTGAATAGAGTCTGGCATTTCAAATCTCATGAGTGCTTGATTAGACTTTGTCCATTTATATTGCAAAGGATGTCTGCCTTTCTCTTTACCATCAAATTGTCTCTTTTCAAAATCAGTGTTTATAATGCCATGCACAGTGCACATTGTTTTCGTATCAATTATTTTTCTTTTTCCAAATGGAAATGAGTTGCTCTTTCTGCTTTCTCTGAGCCAGTTCTGCAGTCTGTGGGAGCATCAGCCAGATGCAGATGACAGAGTCCCCAAAGCACTGGAGTGGTGTACCAAAGAGTTAGGTCAGTGAGAAAGCACTCTAGCTCACTCGAAAAGAATAATGGATTTCAAAACCAGAAGTGCCTATGTTTTCATGAGTATTTTTTAGAGAACTGCATTCTTTATTTGATCAAGTTTTGCAGAGATTTGAATAAAGACATTTAAAAGTTCTTATTTCCATTCTTCCATGACTCTCCTCAATGTCTACATGAACTGTGCAATAAGGACATTGTCATGCTGACAAAGAAGATTCTGATCTGGAGCAGTAATCACATAGGGAAGACTTGATCTCAGGATCAAACACATCCCTTTGTATTAAACCTGGTGGCTTGCCCTTCAGGTCCTGAACAAACACATTGCTGTTGGACTCCTAATGAAAGTTCTTGAGAATGATTTCTGTGGTGATACTTGCTTGTACAAATAAAGCCTGTCTGAAGGATAGAGAATGGAGCTTGTCATTAGCTAACCAGACAGGAAGTGAGGTAGCTGGACTGAAACAGTCTATAAACAGGGAGAAACAGGAAATCACTCTCTCGTCTCCTGAGATGCTAAGGAGGTAAGGTGTGGTGGTGGCTTCTTCCTTCTCTCTGATGTCTCAACATATTCCTCCATATCTGACTCTGGGTTTTTATTACTCAGGCCAATTAAGAACTCTGTTTACAGGTTTCTGTGTTCCATCCTCACCTATGGTTTTATTGTCTGATCTTAAATTCTGTCATTGTTACCTTGGAAGTGTGACATGTACTTCTAGCTTTCTTTTTAGTTTTCTTAGTTTTGTCTTTGGCAAGGTGACCTTGAACTTGATTTTTATATGAACTGTGTCACTTCTTTGCAGTATATTTAAATACTATGCATTCATATCAAGAGCTTCTTTTTCAGAACCATTTCTAGGCTGGAGTTCTATGTGAATCTGACATTTCACTCTTGTTCATAAGACTGTTCACAAGACACATGAGCTGTTAGTTTGTTTTCCTTTTAGTACTTTCTATAGGGTTGGATTTGTGTGTAGGTATTGTTTAAATTTAACTTTATTATGGAATATTTTGTTTTCTCCATCTATGGTGATGGACAGTTTTGCTGGTTATAGTAGATTTGGCTGATATCTATATTCTCTGAGAGTCTGTAGGACATCTGTTTAGGCCCTTGTGGCTTTTAGAGTCTCCATTGAGAAGTCAGGTGTAATTCTAACAGGCCTGATTTTATATGTTACTTGGCCTTTTCTCTTTGCAGCTTTTCATATTCTTCCTTGTTTCTGTGGGTTTAGTGAAGGGACACCAGCCCACTTGAGCATGTGGCTCTGGCAGACCTTGCTCTTCTCCCATTCCCTTTGTCTTGCTAAAATAAACCATTAGACTACATTCCCAAAGCTAGCCACCAAGGTCTATTCCCTTATTTGGCCACATACTCCTCTTGAAGCTGACTACCCAAGTCCAGAAATCAGAAGCCCCCTTTTACTCACCTAATTAACGTGCCCAATTGATGGGAGATGTCATTCTGTAAATATGTTTCTCATATTGGTTAATGAATAAAGCACTGTTGGCCAATAGGAAAGCAAGACAGGCGGGACTAGGAGACAAGGAGGAAAGAGGAAGTAGGAAGGAGGGGTCAACATGGAGAGAAGGGAGAGAACAGAACCGCTGGCCCCCGCTCTCCAGGAAGACCACGTGGAAATACATAGATTAACAGAAATGGGTTAATAATTAAGACAGAGCTAGCCGATAAGAAACTAGTACCTGGCCAACAGCATTATATCAAATACAGAGTCTTGGTGTATTAATTGGGGCTGGTGCGGTGGCGGGACAAGACCAGTTGTGGGAGGAAAAACCTTACTCCTTACATATGGCACCCACGTGGCTACCGAGAACTTCCACTTAAAATTTAACAAAAGCTTCAAAAAGGGTTTTAAAAACAAAGGAACAGAGACAAGCAAGGTTTCTTGGTAGCAGCATTTTTCTCGGTTGAACTCTGCTTTGCGAGAGACAAGCAGATATTCCCGCGGCTCCTTTAAGGGAAGATTCCTGACTCAGCATAAGTGGCAAAACCCCCGCACGGCTTTAACAAAACTCTGCTAATAATTTATTGGTGTGTATCAGAGCTGGCAGTGGCAGTGACCACATCTCCAAGCCGGCAGCGTGCTGCTGGATGGCAGCATAGACCAAGGCAGTGAACACAGCTCTCCGTGCTGGCGGTAAAATAGCCGCCACCATCTTTGATATACCGCGGCAGAAACAACTATGACTTTCATTTTAGCAATGTTGTTGTTTACCAGATAAAGACTCGTGGCCAGAAAATGATAAAGATGTACAGTAAAGATAGATTCATATTAAGAAAGAGCGCTAAGGGTTTACAGTGTGTTTTAAAATATACATAGGCTAGGGAGAGAAAGAGAAAAGGGATAAAATGGTTTAAAAATAAAAAGACAGAACAGCTGGGTGTGGTGGCACACGCCTTTAATCCTAGCACTTGGGAGACTGAGACAAGCAGATCTCTGTTTTTGCAAAGTAAACCTGGTATGCAGAGTGAATTCCAGGACAGATAAAAGTTACACAGAGAAACCCTGTCTCAAAAAATAAAAAATACAACTAACAGAAATAAAGTAATATAAAAGCCACATAAAAATGAACAAAATCTGGATACTGTATGGTATATTGTCTTTGTATCATTTGACTGCTGAGGAAACAACTGTTAAAGAAAATACTGCTGCATTAATTCAATTTATATATTTTAAAAATGCTTTGACTCAAAAATTTAAGTCTAAGGACAAGTTACTGGGGAAAAGGATTTCTATTTTTGTTTCCACAGAAAATAAAAAGCTGTGAATTCCTTCCAGATTAATGTGGTTTGAGCAAGCCAGACCTCCTGAAACAGAGTACCATGTGATCCTACATTCAAAACAGCTGAACAAAGCAGCTTTACAGACTACAGCCAGGATTTCTGCATCATCTTAGAATACCCCATGACAGCACCCTTTACCAGCAGGAAGTACTTTGGAAAGAATGACGCCAAAATTCCCAAATATTGTTATAAATGTTTGTTTTCATTTAAATGGACTTGGTTATAAATGGTTAATGATCACAACAAATATATTTTTAAAGGTAAAAAGGGAATTATGGTATAGATATGAATACTTTGTTTTGGAATGGACTTTCATTTATTGATATAATTTAAGGTCAATTTGTGATGTATATATTTCTCATTTTGTTTAGGTATTGTGTTTATATAGCTCATTTAGAAATGTAATGTATAATGTAGTACAGATTATATATAATTACCTATGATAGTCAAAGCTTAGAGTTAAGTTAGTTAGGTTTTCAAGATACACAGAGATGTATTTGAGACAGATAGGCATTCTTCAAACCTTTCAAAGACCTACAGAATATGGCATTTAAAATGGTTTAGGGTTTTTCATGCCAGTGAGACATAAATGCTCCTGAAAACACCACCTGAGTCAGAAAGGAAGATGGACATCGAAGAAACACGTTGTGAAGTTTACTTCCAATATGGCAAGACTAGCCATTTGGATAAGATACTGCTCTTGTCTAGACTGTTTGCTTTATGCTGTATAAACTGGACATGCAGGGCCCACAGAAAAGTGACTGCTGATTCAAGATGGACATTGCTACAGAGTTCCTGCTTCATGGAAGAGTCTGCCAGACAGTCTGCAGGACACAGAGAAAAGTGACTGACAAACTGCCAATACAAGAAGACAGTTTAAATTTTCCTGCTTTGCAGAAGAGTCTGCCAGACACACTATGGCCTATTGGCTGAAGATGGAAGATGGAAGAGCTTAAGGTGACTGACAAGGCAAGTTGTCTCTGTCATTTCTAGAGTTTATATATTATCCTTCTGTGGTCTTTGAAGGAGTTGAAGACAGATAGTTATGGTTATAGTTTTCCTTAGTTAAGCTTAAAGATAAGTTACATACAGGACTTTAGACTCACAAATATAGAATAGATGATGGAATATTTTCTTTAAATCTTGCTAAATGTTATTGGACTAAATATTGTTAATTTTGATTCTTACTTGGTAACTGTTGTGTTATATATTTTGCTATACTAAGGTTAAATCCCTTCTTTTTATTTTTAGACAGAAAAGATAAGATGATGGAATATGTCATTCTGTAAATATGTTCCTCATACTGGTTAATGAATAAAGCACTGTTGGCCAATAGAAAAGCAAGACAGGCTGGACTAGGAGACAAGGAGGAAAGAGGAAGTAGTAAGGAGGAGTCAAGATGAAGAGACTGGGGAGACAAGAAGCATGCTGTATTCCCTGGTAAGATAAGACCACGTGGAAATACATAGAAATGGGTTAATAATTAAGACAGAGCTAGCCTATAAGAAACTAGTACCTGGCCAACAGCATTATATCAAATACAGAGTCTCGGTGTATTAATTGGGGCTGGCGTGACAGTGGGACAAGACCGGCGGCGGGCAGAAAAACCTTACTCGTTATATACCTCATCCTAACATGGGATTTCCCCTTTACCTTTATATACTGCTATTTGCCTATGTGCTATGTCTGTCTCCTTTCTATACGGAGACAGTCCTTTGTCCCCCCCCCAGAACAAATACCCCTTTTCCCTTATTTCCATTCCCTTCTCCCTTCTCCCTTATCTCCTTTACCCTAGCCCATTCTAACCCATTCTAACACAGACCTCACATTTTTCTCTTGTTAAGAATGACACCCGCAAGGTGACTTGCTGCTGTTTTTCTTCCTGAGTCAGGAAGCAGTCATTTTAACTTTTCTTTCCCACTTAATAAAGGATCTCTCTGTGAAAAGAGGTGTGTGAGTGTGGTTTGTGCCCAATCCTGGTTCTGGAAGGGAGCCCCCATTGTGCAAAAGTCCCCCTTCATTTAGTGTTTTGATTATGATATGATAAAAATATCTCCAGTGCAAGGAGGTTAACTACACCCACAAAACACAAGCAATAAATAATCTCTCACCAGCAAAACCCTAAGAGAAACACACACACACACACACACACACACACACACACACACACACACACCACCACCACCACCACCACCACCACCATCACCATCACCACAACAAAATAAAAGGAATTAACAATTACTGGTCATTGATATCTCTCAATATCAATGGATGTAACAGCCTAATTAAAAAAAAAAAAACCTGACTAACAGAATAGATGTGAAAACAAGATCCATCCTTCTGCTGCATCCAAGAAATGTATCTTAATATCAAACATAGACATTCTTCAAAGTTAAAAATTTGAGAAAGATCTTCCAAGCAAATGGACCTAAGAAGCAAGCTGGTGAAGCTATTCTAATATCTAACAAAAATAGACTTCAAACCAAAGTTAATCAAAAGATATGGAGAAGGACACTTCATACTCATAAAAGGAAAAATCAACCAAGATGATTTGATTAATTCTTAACAACTATGCCCCAAACACAAGACTGTTCACATTTGTAAATGAAATACAACTAAAGTTTAAATCACACATTGACCCTGATACATTTATAGTGGGAGACTTCAATACCCTACTCTCACCAATGGACAGCTCATCCATACAAAAACCTAAACAGAGAAGTGCTGGAGGTAACAGAGGTTATAAACCAAATGGATCTACAGAACATTTCACCCAAACAAAAAAGAATACGCTGTCTTCTCAGAACCAAACAGAACATTCTTCAAAATTGACCACATACTTTGTAACAAGGCAAGTCTCAACAGATACAAAGAACAAGCAGGCTGAGAAAAAATCAGGGAAATAACACTTTTAACAATAGTCACAAATAATATAAAATATCTTGGTGTAATTCTAACCAAGCAAGTGAAAGACCTGTAGGACAAGAACTTCAAGTCTTTGAAGAAAGAAATTGGAGAAGATACCAGAAGATGGAAAGATGAATGATAGAATTAACATGCTCATGGATTGATAGGATTAACATAGTAAAAAAATGGCTACCTTGCCAAAAGCAATCTACAGATTCAAGAAATCCCTATCAAAATTCTGTAGCAATTATTTACTCATCTTGAAAGAACAATGCTCAACTTCATATGGAAAAACCCAGGACAGCTAAAACAATTAAGAACTTCTGGATGTATCACCATCCCTGTTTTCAAACTGTACTACAGAGCTATAGTATTAAAAACTACATGGTATTGGCATAAGAACAGACTGGTTGATCAATGGAATTGAATTGAAAACCCAGACATGAATCCACACACCTATGGACGTCTGATTTTTAACAAAGAAGTCAAAATTATACAATGGGCAAAAGAAAGCATCTTCAACAAATGGTGCCGTCATTACTGGATGTTGGCATGTAGAAGAATGCAAATAAATCCATATATGTCACCCTGAACAAACCAAGTGGATCAAAGACTTCAACACAAAACCAGAGACACTGAACTTGATAGAACTAAAAATGAGGAATAGCTTTGAATGTATTGGCACAGGAGACAGCTTCCTGGAGAGAAGACCAATAGCATAGGCACTAAGATCTAAAATTAATAAATGGGACCTCAAGAAACTGAAAAAAACATCCGTAAGGTAAAGGACACTGTAAATAGAACAAAACAGCAGACTATAGAATGGGAAAAGATCTTCATCAAACCCACATCTGACAGAAGGCTGATCTCCAAAATACACAAAGAACTTAAGAAGTCAGATATCAACAAACCAAATAATCAAGTTAAAAATGAGGTATAGATCCAAATAGAAAACTCTCAACAGAGGAATATCAAATGGCCAAGAAATAAGTCTTTACTCACTAGGGAAATGCAAATCAAAATGACTCTGAGATTCTTACACCTGTCAGATGGCTAAAGATAAAAAACACAAGCTACTGCTTCAGCATGAAAGGATGTGGATCAAGAGGAACACTCCTCCTGTGCTGGTGGGAGTGCAAACTTGTATGGTCACTCTGGAAATCAATATAGTAGATCTCAGAAAACTGGTAATCATTTTATTTCATTTTATTTAATGAAACCCTACTATGTTGCACAGGTTGCCTGATTAGAAGCACTACCTGGGTAAGAGGCACAATCAATTCCTAACTCCAAGGGCCCTTTTAAGACTTTCCTTACAACTCATGGAAATGAATGATTTGTGTATCAAGGAGCTCCGACAATGCATCTTCTGCGGTGATGCAGAAACTGGGTTGTTGGCAAGTTCTAGGTAGATACTTTGGCTCAGCACTGACCTGCCTCAGACCTGACCACAGGGGAGTGGTGCCTGGTGCTGGACTGGATCTGCCTCAGCACTTGCGCTTGGAGGAGCTCTCTCTCTGATGTATTCATGTAGAAGCAACCTTTCATGTTGGGCCAGGAGGTTGCCCAAATTCTGGCCGATCCATATGCATCACTGTCACTTGGCCTCTGTACCAAGATCTCTATTACTTTAAATGAATTAATGATCAAATACTCAACAGTGTGAAGAGACAGAAAGGAGGAGAAAATACATGCAACATAAACATCTGACAAGAGATTGACATCTAGAATATAAGGAACTCCAAAAACCCATTAATAATAAGAACAATTAAACCTCCACCAAAAGTAAGCAGTAGACTTAGGAATACATTTTTCAAAGAAGACATTGAAATGTGTAGCATGAATTCTAATTGGTCTTAATAAAAACTGAGAGTGAGCTATCAGGGGGTGAAAGCTGAAAGATCAGAGAAGCAAAGCATCCAGCCACTAGAGAGTTCTTACCTCTACCAAAGTGGTGATCTGTTAAAAGCAGTTTTCTGGCAGCCTGGTCCCAGAGCCTAGCCAACCCCAAATAACAGAGACGCTGTATTAGATATAAAGCTGTTGGCCTGTTACTAGTTTCTTATTGGCTAGCTCTGTCTTAAATATTAACCCATTTCTATCAATCTAAGTATTTCCACATGGTCTCATCTTACCGGAGAGAGGGCCCAGAGTTCTCCCCTGTTGGTCCTACATCTTGAAACTCCTCCCTACTACTTCCTCTCTCCTCCTCTCCTAATTCTGCCTATCTTGCTTTCCTGTTGGCCAACAGTGCTTTATTCATTAACCAATATGAGAAACATATTTACAGAATGACATCTCCCATCAGTGATCCTGTCCTCAAACTGCATCCTCAGACTGCACTGCTCCTCAGAATGCCTGCTTCAAACTGTCACAAGCTCCTGTCTCCTTCTGATTTATATTCCTCTCTCTGCCCAGCCATATCCTCTTTTTTAGTGCTGAGATTAAAGGAGTGTCATTCCAAGTACTGATATCACCTTTGTGTGAGCTCTGTTTCTCTTTCAGACTGGTGGTCTTGAACTAACAGAGATCCACCTGCCTCTTTCTCCTGAGTGCTGGGATTAAAGGTGTGTATCACCATTGCCTGACCTCCATGGCTAACTAGTGTGGCTAATTTTGCACTCTGATCTTCAGGCAGGATTTACTTGTTAGGTCATAAGCAAAATATCACCATAGAAATGGACATTGATGTATGAGATGATTGATATCACTTATCATGAGACCACAGTGAGGTATCACCTCCCCACAGTAAAACTGGCTCATATGAAAGGTGTGCAGATAGCAAGGCTGAAGGTGTGGAGGAACACAAGCCCTGACACACTGTTGGTGGGAATGTAAATCCATTATGTAACACTTGTGAATCCTCAGAAATGAAAAGTTAAGCCTATGTTAATGAGGTGCCTAGTACCTTATTACTGGGCTTCAATTCACAGGAAGTGGAATCAGTATGCTGAGGAGATATGATCACTCACATGTTTATTTCCTTACTGTTTACCATAGGGCTGGAAACAACCTTGAGCCATGAATGATGGGGGTAAAGAAACCATGGATTGGGGCTGGAGAGATGGCTCATGGTTAAGAGCACTGGGTGCTCTTACACAGGACCCATGTTCAGTTCTCAGTACCCACATGGCAGCTTGTGGCTGTCTGTGACTCCTGTTCCAGGAGATCTGACACCTTCACACCAATACACATAAAATAAAAGTTAAATAAATTTAAAAATATAAATCATGGACCATATACACAAGGAAATGCTATTTGACCATTAAGCAGGATGATGTCCTGTTCCTCCTTCTAGGAGTGTAATGAAACTGGCGATCATTGTATTAAGTGAAGTAAACCAAGGGCAGAACGTCAGGTACTGTGCACACATGGAACTCAGCTGACAGCTCAGAGCACAGCTGTGGGTGCCAGAGGCTAGAGAAAGGAACAGAAGCAAAAGGGAGGTCAGTGAACAGGAACTGAGTCAGGAGAGGGAGTATACAGTAAGGTGACTACAGGCGACAAGAATGTTCTACATATTGCCTTTGTACCACGAAGGAACAGTGTGTTTAAGGAGAGAGGTGTTCGATTTAATGAAATGTATATATGTATGGAACATTAAAGTATCACCAACATGAATATGTAGGTTCCTTATGATTTTGTCCATCAGTTAAACTGAAAGTTAGTAAAAATATTTTTAAAAGCTCATGATCTACCACTGGCCTCCATCTGCCATGGCCCTTTTTACATGTGAAATTGTTTTGTGATATATTGATAGTTCAATCTTATTTCTTCCAAAAGTCATGTGGTGAGTGTAGGATGCTAATATACTCAGAATGAATGCTTATATGAGAGAGAGAGAAAGAGAGAGAGGTAGAGATGAGAGAGATGGGGAAAGCGTGGGTTATTGAAAGATTTTATAGTAATTCAAGGAGACAATCATTTGTTGGCTAAAAATACAATACTCTAGAAAATGTGTAAAAAAGCACCCATCCTACTGATTAGGAATTCTACTGTTAACAATAGCTTTGCCATCATTGTATCCACTTTATTTTATTGAAGATATTTTTTTCATATAGCATATTCTGATCATGATTTCCCCTTCCTAACCTACTCCCAGATCCCCTTCTCTCCATTTATACAACTTCTTTCTCTCCTTAAAAATAGACAAACAAAAAACAAAGTATACCATAAGAAACAAATATACATGCAGACATACACACAACCTATAAAAACACAAAATCAGAAGCCATAATTTATAAGTTAAAGACCAGTAAGTTTTTTTAAAAACACAAACAAAGCATTATGAGGCAAAAAAATTATCTCCAAAGATACCTTAGAGTTCATTATTTGTTAGCCATCTACTGCTGGGCACGGGGCCAGCCCTTAAGTGTGGATTGTATTCCCAGTGAGACTCCATTGCAGAAAACTAATTTTCCTTTGTGGAGCAGTTATCAACTGGAGATAGCTTCTGGATTAGGGATGGAGGCTTGGGTTCACTTCTTCCTCATTACTGGGATCCCACTTGGCTTACACCCAGGCAGGCCCGGTGCCTGCTGCCACAGCCTCTGAGTTCATATGTGAATACTGCTCTGTCTAGAAGGACTTGTTTTCTTGGTGTCTTCCATCTCCTCTGGCTCCTACAATATTTCCACATCTGGCTCTTCCACATAGCTCTTTGAGCTGTGAGGGATGGGGTTTGATCCCATTTGGACGGAGCATTCCAAAGTCTCTTACTCTGCACATGGTCTAGCCGTGGGCTTGTATTAGTTTCCTTCCACTGCAGGAGAAAGCTTCTTTGATGATGTGTGAGTGATACACTGATGATCTGATTCCTAGCCAGGTGTGGCCACTGGGTCCACTATGTTCAATTTACAACTGCAACAGTTTGAGGATTCTCTTACCTTGTTTAGAAGTGCCAGCCAGTCCTAGAAGTCTCCAGAATATAGCTGAGTATGGAGATTGCAGTGCCTTGAAATGACTGCTGAACAATGCTCTGGACAGTTTGAGAATGCTCTGGAAGGTCTGAGAACACGGCCTCCCTGACTTTGTGAATTCTTTTATTGTTTCATCATCTGGCTTTTCTGTCTGCACTGATTTTCAATTCATCTGCTTCCATCCTTCCCTTCAAGTTTTTATAATACTTATTTCTACTCTAAATGGAAAAATTTTTTCCCCTGAACATAATGTGTTCTAGTTAAAAAGTAATATTCACATAAGAGCAAAGCTCTGAAAAAATAAGAAGAGTGTGTGATGTTCTTTCTCTTCATATTGTAGGAAGCTTAACTCAAGTCCTATCATTACAGGCATACCATCATTTCCTCACTGTCACATTAAAGAAGAACAGAGACCTTAAACGTCACACTTTAATGACATGAAAAATAAAGGCCTTAAAAGGGGAAATGCAAATGTCAGCACATTGCACAAGTGTCTATAAGACAGGCTTGGTATCTGAGACAGGGAAGAAAGAACAGCCACTGATAGCAAAATGATAGGATGGACAGCTGAGTGATGAATGAAGATCAGGCCTACATTTAGAGAAAAATGTAATTCCTTATGTTGGAATGAAGATCAATTTGAGGCAATTATGTAATGCTGTAAAACTAGTAAGTGTCTCAGAGAAGTGGACAGGGCCTTTGAAAACAAACACATGAGTGACCCTGATGACTAGTTTTGTGGTTCAAGCTGGCTAGACCACGGTGCCCCTCATTAAGCAAATACCAACCCAAATGTTATCGTGGAGGTGGTTTTTAGAGGTGGCTAACATTTAATTAACATTAAATCGGTAAACGTGTGTGAAACACCTTGTTAGCCTGTGTCATGTGGGTGAGCATGGATGGAATGGAGGCTGACAGTTCCCCTATAAGAATTCTCAGGAGTGAAAGGCAGAAATCCTGGCTGAGTGTCCACCCTAGGGTACTGTGAAATTTACACTCAGTTCTTACCTAACCCTGAAGCCCACCTGCCTACCTACATGATCCAGACTCCCCAGATATACTTATTCCTTACAGTAAACCTCTCTCCATACAGCTATGACTGTATCTGCCACATTTTGAGTGTTTATTCTTTCTTCTTTTTATTTTACATATCGATCCCAGTTCCCTCTCCCTCCCTCCCTCTTTCCTTCTCTCCCACCCTCTCATGTTCCCCAACCACCCTTCCCTCCTATCCCCCCCCCACTCCACATGTAGGGTGATACCCCCCAGGAGAGGCCATCTAAATCTGTCAAGTCATTTGAAGTAGGGACTAGGACTTCTCTCCTGCCTCTAGGTAAAGGGAGTATCCCTCCATGGGGGATATGCTCCCAAAGTCCTTTTGTGCACCAGGAATACATCCTGGTTCCACTGTCTGAGGTCCCTTAGACTGCCCAGGGCTTCTAGCTGAGACCCATGTTCAGGGGTTCTGAGTCAGTCCCATGCTGGATTCCCAGCTATCAGTCTGGGGGGCCAGTTAGCTCCTCTTTGTTCAGGTCAGCTGTTTCCATGTGTTTCTGCAGCATGGCCTTGTCCTCCCTCTCTGCATCTTGATTCCAATTCGGCTCAGTGTTTAGTTGTGGGTGGTTGCTTCTGTTTCCATCAGCTACTAGATGAGGGATCCAAGATGGTGAATAAGTTAGTTATCAATCTCATTATCAGGGAAGGGCATTTATGGTAACCTTTCCACTGTTGTTCAAGTTGTTAGTTGGGGTCAGTCTTGTAGGTCTCTGGACATTTCTCTAGGTTTCATCCATTATGACCAAGTAGGATTCATCCCTGGGTTGGTTTAACATACAAAAATCTATCAATGTGATCCACCATATAAACAAACTGAAAAAGAAAAGCCACATATAATCTACACCTATCTACTGGTAGTTTCTCAAGAACACGCTAATAACCACAACTTTTGGTAATTCACTGTTCAAAGATGTCTTGAAAAGGAACAACTTGAGCCAACTTGAAACTGACTAAAAGGCCTTCACTTCCCGTCTATGCATCCAAATTAGGGTTTCAGCATTCTGTGTTCAAATGCTGCTGCTCCTCACGCACACAGCAACCCAGGGTATGCCTGAATGGCCATTTGTGGTTTGGATGCTATGCTTTCAGATGGATTTTTCTTACAGTTTTTCAGTTTTCATATGCAATGTTTTAGTCAGTTCAAATCCAAGAAAACAAAAATATCATAGACTCGACGGCTTTGTCAGTAGCAGTGAGAACAGGAGCCCCAGACACAGGCTGAGTTCTTATCAGGGACCTATGTTCAGGTGATGCCAGGATTCCTGACTGTACTGCAGAAAGAAATTGCAAGATGATTCAGTAATAACCAAAACTGGAGGTAATAGGTCTTTCTATGTAGCCCTGGCAGGACTTGAACTCACAGAGCTCTGCATTCTCTGCCCCACAAGAGCTGGGATTAAAGGCATGCATCACAACATCTGGCCCAAGGAAAGTTTTTCTAAAAAGGTTTATTTACTTTATGTAAGTGAATATTTTGCCTGCATACATATGTGTATACCATGTGTATGCCTGTTTGGATCACCAAGAACTGAGGTTACAGATGGTTGTGAACTACGATGTTCTGGGAATTAAACCTGGATCCTTTGCAAGAGAAACAAGTGTTATTAATCATTGAGCCATCTCTCTAGTCTCCCAAAGAGATTTAAATTTTTTATTATGTACATTCAATCATTTTTATTTATTTTCGTGTATGTGTGTGTGTGTATCCATACCACACCTGTAGAGAGTTAAGAGGAGAACTTGAAGGAATCAATTCTTTCCTTACCGTGGGGGTTCTAGGGGTTGAACTCAGGTCACCTGGCTTGGCAGTAAGAACCTTTACCTGCTGAGCCATCCCATCAGCCTGTGAAAAGATCTAATGTGGCTTTAGATAGGCATCAATATAAACAGGTGCTTAAGGAAAGGACAGTATGCACCCACGTTTGGGGGTTGGCTTTTCAAGCTGATCGCACTTGAGTGTCTTAGCAACAGACTATTGCAGTGGTCTCTGAAGTTTACATTGTCCAAAAGCTTTCTGAGAGACAAGCCTTCCCGTTTTTTCATTTTCTTTTTCAATAATGAATCACAGGATGTCTCCCAGTGTGACTTGGATAGGATTACAGGCTTATTAAATAGAATCACAGTCACAGGGTTGCACAAGGAGTTACAAGTTTTTCCTATACCTGAACTTCATAGTATCGCTTGCGAGATTTTCAGGAAACAGCTTTACAACTGCAAATCAAGAAAGGCCATACTTATTATACTCTGGCATTTAAACACCTGGTTGGTGGTGCTGTTTGGGGAGGTTTAGGCTGGAGGAAGTGTGTCACAGGGAGTGGGCTTGGAGAGTAAAAAGTGTAGTTTATTTTCAGTCTTATCGCTCTACTTAGTGCTTGGGTTCAAGGCAAATCCTCACAGCTTCCTGCTCCTGCCCCTATGCCTGCTGCCACTACCTCCTGTTATGGACTCTAACCCCCAGGAACTGTAAGCCACAAACAACCCTTTTCTTCTGTAAGTTAATTTGGTCATGGTGTTTTATTATAGCAACAAAAAAGCAAATAACACAGTCATTTATGTTTAAGACTTACACATAATTCACTGCTATCTTAATATTGTTTGAATCACCTCTTTATAGAGGAAAATTGTTTTAACATAGGAAACACTTATCAGACATTTTGTTGATTAGGACCCTCAGCTATCAAGACTCCAATCAGACTCCAGGATTCAGGGCTCCTATTCCTTTCCACATTCCCTTAATTTTCCCACTCCATCTATTCTGTCTCAGTTTGACAACAGAAATTTGTTTTTCAAAGTTCTGGATGGCTGACCTTGGAAACAGGACTTTCTTGGGAGACCAGACTCTCTGTTATACAATATTGCAGTTTCTTGCATGGCTTAATTTATCCAAATAGCTAAAGTTTAGAGTGAGTAAAGATGAAGCTAGACAAATATTACTGTGAACCTGAGTAGACCTTAGGAATTTATAAATCTTGATTATCAAATATATCTTATCAAGCAAGTGCTACTTATCTAAATTTTCTAGCAGTTTGGTGTTAACTCTTAGGCAGAGTTTTTATCACTCTGTGGTTCCACAGTGGTGGGGATTTTTTTTCAGTGAATTATTTTGTTTAAAGAGGCTCCATTTCATAAAGAAGAGGTGGCACACAATGGAATACTACTCTGTGGGGAAAAAATGGAACCTTGAAATTATCAGGCAAGTGGATGGAACTTAAAGAAACCATCCTGAAAGAGATAACCCAGTCACAAAAAGAGGAACATGGTATGTACTCACTCATATATGGATTTTAGACCTAGAGCAAAGGATCACCAGCCTATCATTCACACCACCAGAGGAACTAGGATACAAGGTGGATTTTTAAGAGATTCATATAAGGTCCCTCATAGAAGGGGGAAGGGACAAGTTCTCCAGAGCACATGGGAAGTGGGGGGGGGGCAGTGAGTGGAGAGGGAACTAGGAGAAAGAGAAGGGGAGGAAAGCACTTGGGACTAGGAAGATTGAGTTGGGGGAGGAATAGAAGACAGGAGAAAGAGAGAGAGACTGAGAGAGAGAGACAGAGAGATAGAGAAGAAACATAAAAGAGGGAGCCATTATAGGATTGAAGAGAAAACTGAACCTAAAGAAATGCCCAGAGACCTACAGACTGACTCCAACTAACAACTTGAGCAACAGTGGAAATTCTACCATAAATACCCTTCCCTGATAATGATCAACGACTAACTTATCCACCATCATGGGGCCCTCCTCTAGTACCTATTGGAAACAGAAGCAAACACCCACAACTAAACACTGAACTGAACTGGAATCCAGATGCAGAGAGGGAGGACAAGACCAGGCTGCAGAAACACATAGAGACAGCTGATCTGAACAAGGAGGAGCTAACGGGCCCCCAGACTGATAGCTGGGAATCCAGCATGGGACCGACTCTGACCCCCTGAACATGGGTCTCAGTTAAAAGGTCTGGGCAGTCTAAGGGACCTCAGACAGTGGAACCAAGATGTATTCCTTGTGCACAAAAGGACCTTGAGGGCACATCATACCCTATGGAGGGATACTGCCTTAACCTAGAGACAGGAGAGAAGTCCTAGTCCCTATTTCAAATGACTTGACAGATTTAAATGACCCCTCCTGGAGGGCACCGCCCTGCATGTGGAGTGGGTGGAGGGATGGGAGGGGAGGGTTGTTGGGGTGCATGTGAGGGTGGGAGAGAGGGAAAGATGGAGGGAGGGAAAGGGAACTGGGATTGATTTGTAAAATAAAATAAAATAAAAAATGTTAAACACCAAGAAAGAAAGAAAGAAAAAAGAACAAAAAACAAAAACAAAAAAACAAGAGGCTGAAGAGGCTGCCATGTCATACATTTTTCATCCTTCAAAGCCCACATATTTCTCAAGGGAAATGCACAAGGGAACTCCCACAACACACAGTGAGAATCATTAAAAATGAAAGTAGAAGGGTGCTGAAGAACTGTGGTCTGCAAAGTTGAAATGGTGGAACTTTGTCAAGCAACAGTGGTTGCCATGCAGTCTAATAGGAACATAAGATGACAAATGCCAACTGTGTTCAAAACTAAATGTATGGTACATAAACATATCTGTTGCACTTCTGAGACTTTATTCTAGAGAAACTAAAAATCACTTTGGGTCTGTGGTGGAAATGTTAATCCCATCGATTGAGAATAAAACCATACCAGGTCCATACCCAGCTTCCTGGAAAAACAGCCCAGAATCAAGAATGGTTAATAAAGAACTGACTGGCCTATAGCTGGGCAGGAAGACATTGGGCAGGAGATCCAGACTAGGAGGATGCTGGGAAGGAGGGTAGAGTCTGGAATTGCCAGTCAGATGCAGAGAGAAGCAAGATGGAAATGCTGTACTGAGAAAAGGTACCAAGGCATATGGCAAAGCATAGATAAGAAATATGGGGTAATTTAAAATGTAAGAGGTAGTTAGTAACCATTCTGAGCTATTTGTTGAGCATTTACAATTAATTAAGCCTCTGAGTGGCTATTTGGGAGTGCTGCTTAGATAGGTGATGGAAGATGTCATTCTGTATATGTGTTTCTCATACTGGTTTAACGAATAAAGCACTGTTGGCCAATAGGAAAGCAAGATAGGCGGGACTAGGAGACAAGGAAGAAAGAGGAAGAAGGAGTCAAGATGGAGAGACTGGGGAGACGAGACGCCTGCCCTATTCTCCAGTAAGATGAAAGCACATAGATCAACATAAATGGGTTAATAGTTAAGACAGTTAGCCGATAAGAAACAAGTAACTGGCCCAACAGCATTATATCAAATACTGTCTCCCTGTGTTAATTGGGACAGGCATGGCGGCAGGACAAGACCAGCAGTGGGAGGAAAAACCTCACTACTTACAGATAGGAAAACTTCATCTACAGGAAAACTCATAATTCATTGCATTTCCCATCAGGTGCAATCAGGAACAAGCATCTATCTGATGTACCTCCAGCTGACACAACAGTTACCATCAGGCAGAGCAGGTTGCAGAGGAAAATTATTGCCACAGAGAAAGAAGGTTTTCTTTCAGGGAAAATGGTGCAATCAAAAGGTTTGTCCCAGTGCTAATTGTTGGTGTCTCTGATACTAGAACTTCAGGGTACAGAAGACCAAAGCACTGGCAACATGTAATGCAAAACAAAGAGATTAAGCATGTTAAACAGGAGATGCACTATCCTATCAATAAGCTTGACTTGAGGACATCTATAGAACATTTGAGCCAACAACAGCTTTAAAAACAGCATTATTTTTAGTAAGCAGGAAACATTCATCAAGACAGATTGTATGTTGACACAATGGTACAAGTCTCAATAAATTTTAAAACATTCAAGTCATATAATCACAGTAGAATTAAGGAACAGATCACTAAACTGTCTGGGAAATCCCCAAATACTGGAAGACTAAGGTGCTTCAATAACAAGAGCACAGTATATAAAACTGAGGAACATCTAACTCAGTAGTGTGTGTGTGTGTAGATGCCTGAATCCTCTTCCAACTTAAACAGTTATGCAGAATGCTAAAATCCAAGTCATCATGAGGACCAGTGAAGACCAGCCAGCCCATAGATAAGTGGTGTTGATGAACAGTGAGGACAATGTCACTAGAATGCTCCTGAGACAAACACCTCTGTGCTCATCTGGTGATTATCATGGTATCATTACCTGTGTAATATCCAAAACGTACTAATTTGTAAACATCAAATGCAGTTGATTATCCACCAGTTTTGCCCCATTACAGTTTTTATGATCCTGGGAGGTACTGCTAGTACTGTGGGGGCCTGGAAGCCCTCAGCTCCTGACGATGTTCTGTTACAGTTCCTTACCCTTGTTCCTAGCAAGGTTATGAATGCCTTTTTTATTTTAGATGTTGAAATTTGTTAAGCTCTCTTGTAGGATGGCTTATACTCCAAGGGTATTCCACTTGACTGAATACCCAAAATATTGTTTCGTTTTTCTTCTTAATGTTGGAGTTAATGGGGAATGTGTGGCAGAGATTATGAGCTCCAAATTGCCAATGCCATTTTAACATATACAACTACTTAAAATGTTAGTCTAAGAATTTCTGAATTAGCAGTCAAATACAGAGATTCAGTGAAAATTGCTTCCAGTTTACATTAACTTTCATACCATATACACTTTCTGTTACTGTAAGCCTGTTGTAGATTATGGTAGAATCTTTGCACCATGGATGATTTTGAGTCTGGTTTATTTTACTCATAGTTGTGCTGGTATATTTTTTAATCATTGTAGTTTGCTTCTTGTCTTTTCTATATAGTTTTCCAGTGTAAGAAGCCGCAGTTTGTGTATTCTGACCAGATGGACACTTTGATTGTTTCCATGTTTATGTCAATTTAAAATGGTACCAAGTTGGGCTTTAGCAGTCCTTCGGCTGTGGGATGTTCTGCCTTTCAAAGGTGTGAATGGTGATGCCCCATGTCACAGCAACAGATGAGTGGCATCATGGGTTTCTGGTACCTTGCAGTACTTCATGTTTCTCATGATGCTGGTACCTTCTGTCCACATTTATACCCTAGCTTAAGTGTTTCCAATACTAGCTGCCATTAGAGGATGGAAATGAGCAAACCACAGGAATCACTGCTACTGTGTAAATTAGAATGGGGCCAACAACCTGATGGATACAGATGTTCAGTGTTCTCTAGAGTAACAGGATTGTAGAATGACTCTCTCTCTCTCTCTCTCTCTCTCTCTCTCTCTCTCTCTCTCTCTCTCTCTCTCTCTCTCACACACACACACACACATACACACACAGAATTTATTAGAATGACTTACAGGCTGTGGTCCTTCTAGTTCAACAATGGCTGCCCATGAATAGTATGTCCAGGAATCCAGTAGGCGAATGCTCATCTATTCTTTAGAATGCGCTGGAATCTGAAGAAGTAGGCTCTAATGCCATGAAGAAATGGACTTAGTAAGGTGAGCACAAGCAGGCAAAGAGCAACAGCTTCCGTGCCCTTATATAGGCTTCCAGCAGAAGGCAAGTCCCAGATTTAAAGATCCAGATTAAAGGTGAGTCTTCCCAACTTAAAGATCTGGATCAGAAGTGGATCTTCCTACTTACAAATAAAGCAAAATCTCTCAAAGTTGACACCTCCATTTTGGGAGTTTTAGTTAATTCCATATGTAGTCAAGTTGACAGCTAATAGCCATCACAGATTGATGCAGTGATATTTG
The DNA here is from genome assembly GCF_943737965.1 of Phodopus roborovskii. Lineage (NCBI taxonomy): Eukaryota > Metazoa > Chordata > Mammalia > Rodentia > Cricetidae > Phodopus > Phodopus roborovskii. The sequence continues at coordinate 2,362,084 of NW_026126433.1, forward strand.
ATGATCTTAAATTAGTTATCCCACAACACTGCCTGAAATCCACCTCCTAGTAGAGAAACCCCTGATAGCTGCTTACAGTGGCTAAGCTGAAACACCTCCAGAGGCGGGTGGATGCTGGCACAGGGTAGAGATACACGATTCTGGAAATGCAGAGTATAACACATCCATAAATTTGTTCAATGAGGAAATTTATTTTCAGTATGTATTGTGAATGTCCAAACTCTTACTAAAAATAATTTAAGGCCGATTTCTCCTTCCTACAACAATAGGAATTATTCAGGGAGAATTTAGATGGAAGATGTGTGGATACAGAGAAGGTCTAGGGAGGCCTCTGAAAGTAGCAATAATATTGAATACAGAAGAGTATATGGTTAAAGACGTGCTGGGTGAAGAGAAGTCTTGTGTGCTTTGTCTTCTGGTCTGTTCTTGCTACTAGGAAAGGAGCCTGGCTTATAGACATAAGGAATACTTCCAAGCCGAAGCAAAGCCTCTGAATCTAACTGACAGAAGATGCCTGCCCAACAGCCACATATGGGCATAAGTGAAGGCCAATAGGCACCTTTAGAACAGATAGCAAGGTTCTCCCCACTAATCGCTCATCATGCTGATAAAATGCCACAAAGGTAAAGAGCAAAAGAAACCCTTCACAGGGTCTCTCATCTGTCTCTCTTCTGCTCCCTGATGGTGAGATTGGATTAACAGTGGAGCCCACCTGTGTTTGACATGCTACAGCTTTCCCATCCACCACCACACAGCACAATTGAATATTTTCTGATAAAGAAATCCCAAGACCTCCATCCAGGGAGGATTTCTGCTCTTCTGTTATTTCAGATTCTTTCAGGAATGCTGGCACATGATGGAAGGAACAGGTATGAGTTTTAAAAATCAGAACTCATAACTTGGCATAGCATGGGGTGGGGAGTAAAACAACTAAGTGATCGACAAGTTGCATGACAGGAAGGCTCACTTTCATATATCTGGGCAGGTGGAGTAAATAACAGCCAGTGATTTCTTGTGGAACAGAATAGTTGTTTAACTATGTAAAGATGTGTTGCTGTTTTACTTTGCTGGCCTAAGGCACCTGATTGGTCTAATAAGCTGAACAACAGTCAATAGCTAGGAAGAGGAGGGATAGGCATGGCTGGTGGGCAGAGAGCAAAGGGGAATTAGCTAGCCAGCTTGGGGGTCAGGCAAGCTGGGGGCCAGACAGACAGACGTGGAAGAAGCAGGGAAGCAGAAAGAATGAGGTAAACGAGCTCTGGAGCAGCATATAGATTAATAGAAATGGGTTCATTTAAGTTAAAAAGAAATCTAGTTAGAAACAAGCCTTAGCTAAGCATTCATAAGCAATAATCAATCTCTGTGTCATGATTTGGGGGCTGGCAGTCCAAGAAAGATTGCTATAGTGGTTGCTGCATCTGTCTAGGAGAGAGGTGGGTCATGGGGGGGGGAGATTTTGAAGATGCACATATTAACTCCACATAATTAAAGGAGGACAATGAAAATATTTTTTTTTTTCAGATCTGTGGTTCTCCAGAGGTGTTGGTCACGACTGCTAACACAGGGCACAGGATGTTAGAAACTCATGGAAGGGCAGTGTAACCCTCAGATCTGAATGTAAACCTGGCCTGGATGTGTAGAGAGTGTGTGAGATCCCACTGAATACAGAACTCTTAGAGGAGGCTGAAAGCTGATGTGTTCGTTTGGGTTGAGACTTAGGTGAGCTGCTGACTTTGTAAATGCGTCACGGCACTGAGCACTGTTTTGTGATGGACAAGACACAGTTCAAGGCCACAGAAGCAGTTGATGCAGCAGTGCTCCAAATGCTCCAATATATGTGGATCTGTGTCCTGGGCTTCAAACCCAGAGTCTTGCTCACTCTCGATAAGTGCTCGACCACAGACACAACTGATGGGAGATGTCATTCTGTAAATATGTTTCTCTTACTGGTTAATGAATAAAGCACTGTTGGCCATAGGAAAGCAAGATAGGCGGGATTAGGAGACAAGGAGGAGAGAGGACGTAGTAAGGAGGAGTCAGCATGTAGAGACTGGAGAGAGCAGAACGCTGGCCACACTCTCTGGTAAGATGAGACCATGTGGAAATACTTAGATTAATAGAAATGGGTTAATATTTAAGACAGAGCTAGCTGATAAGAAACTAGTGACTGGCCAACAGCATAATATCAAATACAGAGTCTGTGTGTGTTAATTGGGGCTGGTGTGGTGGTGGGACCAGACCAGCAGAAAAACCTACTCTAACATACAGCCTCGGCCCTTTTACTGTTTTAAATTGCATAAGCATTTAGAGGCTTGGAATAAATGTCAGTGGAAATACAATGCAACTTAGTACAACATTTCCAGGACAAATTATTTATGATAAATTCCAATTAATCAAGCTTTATTGAACAGAATTGTCTTAATTTTAAGAATTGTTTTCTATGCTTCTGAAATGTATTTTCCCTGTCTGCTGATTAGGTGCTGTCACAGCAGGCAGACAGTGGGCATGAAGTAGCCAGGCTGTGATCTATACAGTTTAGACATCCATCTGCAAACCGACAACTAAGCTGTTCATTGTTGATGTCTCGCTTTATGTTTTTCTTCAACTCTCTGGTAAAGAGAGAAAGATGGGCTTTTAAAGAAAAATTTATTTGGAGGATGAAAACATTATTTCCTGTTGTTGCTATTTTATTGTTCATTCTCAGAGAATATTTAGAGATGAGATCAGAATTATAAGACAATTTGTTTATTACTTGTGTGGTTTTATAAATGATTGCATATTTTGATTAGTTACCACCTGTTTCTGGTCTCATGATATTGTATAGTAACAAGCTCTCCTTCTACACGGTGTCTGGTAAGAATCAGTTTTTTATTACTGTGGATAAAATTCCTCTTCCTGATTTACTTAGACATAGTTTCAAGCAGTCCAGGATGGTCTCAAACTTCTCAAATTGATTTTGTAGTTGAGGGTGGCCTTTAATGTCTGATTCTCTGATCTTCACTTCCCAAGCGCTGATGGTAGGAATACACTCAACTCTTCCTCTATTAAAAAGGGAGGAAATGACATCCTTATGTGATCCCAAAGTCCCTTCTATCCAGGGAATCCTGACTCAGGTGCTCAGTTGAAGTTATACTAGGAGACTGTTGGCTGGCACCCATCTGTAAAACCAGCCAGCACTATGGAGGCTAAGGCAAGACCATAGTAAGATCCTTTCTCAGTAAAAGACAAAGATTTAACACACACACACACACACACACACACACACACACACACACACACACAGAGGGAAAAGGTCAGTGATTTGGTTCCATAGGTAAAGGTGCTTGCCACTAAACCTGGTAACCCAAGTTTAATCCCCAGACCTTACGATGTGGAAGGAGAGCATTGGCTTCCCAAAGTGTCCTGTGACCTTCACATAAGTGTATGCTTCACACACATAGGAATACACACCCACCCACCCACCCCTACACACACATACACTCACCTCTCCACACTCACACGGAGGCAGGTGCATTGTAAATTTAAAATAAAACCCAAGGGAAGACTCAAGTTGGATGTTGTATTGGGATCTGAATTTGATAATCCATCTGAGTTCATTAAGATTATCACTGAACAGTGTACAAATTCTCTTTTTAAAATCTCATAGACTTTATTTCTTAAAGCAGTTTTGAGTTCCTGTATGCTCTCTGCTTGCATTACAGTTTTCTGCTATTAACATTTTGCATTTGTATAGTTCACTTGTTACAACTATAGTAAACAAATATGGGACAGTATTAATAAGCAAGGTCAAGTATTCGTATCTGGGGTCACTATGTCACAGGGGTTTTGACATGTGTAATTATGCGTATCAGTTACTACAGGATCTCACAGAGGAATTCTATTTTCCTAAAAATCTCCCCTGCCTCCCTCCCCACTTCCTACCTCCCCAACCCCAGCCAGCCACTTGTCTCTTAGTGAATTTACTTTCCATTTTCCAGAATTTCCTGTGACTGGAATCATCATATGCAATACAGCGTTTTCACCCTGGCTTTTTCTACTCATTAGCATTTACCTCAGGTTTTCCCATGTTTTCCATGGCTCCTTTTTCACTGTTGAGTAAATCTCACTGTACAAAAATAATCATGTGTCCATCCATCTGTTTAAGGACACCTTCCAGTTGTGGCCATTTTACTATTTTGATGACAGCATCTATAACCTGCCTATCATGACTGGCTCAACAATGTCTCCACAAGGATGTTCTGGAGACTGGGAAATGTATATATTCATTTTTTTCTGATGATAACACAGCTTTGCAGAAGGTACTAGATTAAGGGTATTAGGGTAACAGGTGATTCATGTAGCCTACTGTATGTACTCTTATGAGAAGGAAGCAGAAAGCCAATTGACCACAATGAGAAGTTCACAGTGTCATGGTCATAAGACAGGAAGGGCAGACAGAAGGAGCACTCTTCCTCCACATCAGAAGCCTAAAACCAAGGAATAGATTCCTACTTTTATGGCTTCTTATATCTGCTGGCTAGTGGCTGCCTGGCTTCTTGCTTTGGTTGTGTCCCTCTCTTTCTTTTCTCTATTCTTTTATCCTTTCTTCTCTCGAGCCTAGATTTCTCCCCCTACTTATCCTCTCTTCCTGCTAGCCCCACCTACTCTTTCTCTTGCTTAGTTATTGGCCATTAAGCTCATTATTAGACTAATCATGTACCTTGGGCAGGCCAGGTGAAACATTTGCAACACATCTTTACATAGTTAAACACACATCCACACATCATTAAACAAATGCAGCATAAACAAATATAACACATCATTGCCTGGTTAAAATACTATTCCACAACACATGAATATGTAAGGGCTTCTAGGGTGTAAAATCCCAGTAAAGTAGCTTTCTCTTTGTGATGAAAGAAGCATTGGTAGAAAACTAACTTTAAAAACGTTAAAGGTTTTATTAAAAATAGACAAGGAAGAGGGAAATGAAAGGCCAAACCATTTACTGAGCAGTCTAGGAGAAGCATTGACTTGGCCCTCACCCAGGGCACGATTGTGCCAGATGGTTTGCTGTTACCGTCTTCTGGATGAACTATTGAACGTGCGGCCTGAGCCTAGTGAGTAGACACAGAGGTGAAAGCTTGCCTTAGAATGGGAACATTCCTAACAGCATCCTTGATCGAAATTCTAATAAAAAATTTGTCAACTTAATACCGTTTCCTTGATCTGAAGAGTGATAGAAAATGTCAAGGAGAGAAATTAAATAGAACATTATTTCTAGCTTTGGCTCATAAAAGGCAAAGTGGTGAGATGAAGCCAGTGTCTCTTGACACACCACAAAGCACTGCTGGCCAGCTTATGCATCTAAAGGAAGTGCTGAATTTTGGAACCTTGGAGCTCTGCCTTTAATGTGGAAACACAAGAAAGCACAAAGGGGCTCTCTGATGAGTACTGAGGCACAGTCAGGAAGTGGAGGGAACTGCAAGATAGATGTGTGCTTCTTTCCTGTGATTGTACAGCTGCATGCAAGTGGAGACTGCTGTCTCTCTGCTCCAGCCCCTGTACGTACGTATACACACACACACACACACACACACACACACACACACACACACACACACACACACACACACACACACGCACACACACACACACAGATGCGCGCGCACACACACACACACACACACACGTACATGGTTCAGGCTTGGTTTGAGCCATCACTTTCCTTTGCCTTGGACACTTCTGAGGTAACAGGTGAATGGAGAGAATAAAGATATAAAGATTTTCATACTCTACCTGTTAGGTGACAACTAAGAAGAAAACAAGCTGCTCTTTTGCTATGACAGAGTGACTTTCAGAGAGGATCTCAGTTCTCATGTTAACGGCCTTTGCATCTTTCTTTGATTTAACTTGTTAAGCTTCCCCTTTTGGCATGACGATTATTACATTAGTATCCCTCAGTGACAGATCCTTGAGATATGCTTTTAAAAAGTCTCTACTGTGCTTTTCTTATCTATCCTGCTTATTGTTCTAGTAAGACAGACCTTCATAGAGGGAGAGTAGATAAATACAAATATGTGATTTGGAAAATGGTGAGAAAGGCCTGTTTAATCATATCACTTCTCCTTATTTTTCTTTTAATTTTTACCCTTGATATTTAATTTCATTGAAAGTTTTTTAAAGTGTTATGTGTATAAGTGTTTTGCTTGCATGTTTATGTCTGTGCAACACATATATGCAGTTTCCCCAGAGGTCAGAAGAGGGCATTAGATGCCCTAGGACTGGAGTTACAGATGGTTGTGAGCTGCCATGTGGGTGGTGGGAATTGAACCTGGGTTCCCTGGAAGAGCAGCCTGTGCTATTAATCACCAAACTGCCCCTCAAATCCCCTATTGATGCTGTTTTAAAGGATATGTGCATTTTTTTTCTACCAAGAAGTGTTACTGGAGCTATCAGTTAAGAGAATGTCTTCTGTATGCAAAGTATAAGGGAGTTGTTTTAATACAGTACAGTGAGAAAAGGGAAGGAAAGTTCAAGAAAACTAGGGCAGAGTTCAGGATGCACATTGAAATGGAATACACAGCTCCATGGCAACCAGTGGACCTAGAGGCAAGGACAGAAGGAGTCTAAAATGGCAGAGAGGACAATTTCTGCTAAAAATTCTAGGAACTGACAAGTTCCAGGGACTGGAAATTCTTGAAACAAAGTTCCTTATTACTGAAGTTAACTATTGACCTTTGCATTTAGAAATAATTTCAAACTTATAAATTGATAGTATTTTGAAAAATGTGCTTTGTAGGTAGGTGAAAGTCCCAGTGAATCAGATCTGGTGGGGCTGTGGAGATGTCTCCCTGTGTCTCCCTGTGTCTCCCTGCGTCTCCCTGCGTCTCCCTGCGTCTCCTGCGTCTCCCTGTGTTGGTTGGTTCCTGTACCACGTCTGGGCTCCCTCCACAGGTCCACAGGAGTGAAAAATACCATCTACTTTGTTTCCTTGACTTTCCTTTCCTCCCTACAATTCCCTTTTCTCCTCCCTTCCCTTTCCTTCATCTCCTCACCTTTCTCTATCTTCCTTTTCAACTTTTCTTATTCTATTTATACATTGTCATTAAAGTCTGTTTAACCATACAAACCTGTTTCCTGAACTACAAAAACAGAATAAAGATATTCATTTCACATCTTAGTAAAATGATCAGGCCCTGTATGAAGTGGATTTTGCCCCTTGGGTGCCAGCCTGCTTCAGCACATGGTTGGTGGTCAGCAGAATGTGCTGTACTAGCAGAGCCGAGGAGAAAAGCTGTGGAACATTTCTACAGATGCAGAAATAAAATTCAAATCCACCATTCTTTCCACAATATGAAAATCTCCTCAAAAATAGTTACAGAGGAAATGTGCCAAAAACACAATAGACCACCCATAGTGAACCTATGGCTAACCCTGTATTCAATGGTGGAGAGCAGAATGTCTACCTTTTAGGTGAGGAACAAGATAATGACAGTCAGCCTTGCCACTTCTGGTCTTCACAGGAAGCCATATCTAAAGCAATTAACCAAGAAAAGGGGGGAAACCATCAACTTGGAAAGGAAGGATGAGAATTACTGTTGACTGTCTCAAATGCCTGAAATTTTGTTAATGCTATAAATGTAATTTTCACTTTCTTCATTACTAATGAAATCAATCATAGTTTCATGTTGGTGGAATATTTGTGTTTCTTGTTTATATAAAGTTTCTTTGTTTTCCCCCCCATCACTATTAGGTTTCTGGAATATTATTTTCTAGGGAAGACTTGCTTTAAAAGTTGTCTGTGGCTTGTTCTTGCCTTCTGATTTTTTAAAATATTGATTTTTTTCCAAGACAGGTTTTTTTTTTTTTCTGTGTAGCTTTGGAGCCTGTCCTGGAATTCGCTCTGTAGACCAGGCTGGCCTCAGGTTCATAGAGATCTACCTGCCTCTGCCTTCCGAGTGCTGGGATTAAAGGCATGTGCCACCAATGCCTGGCCACCTTTAACCAAATAATCTAACCTCTTTTGATAACCTATAGTGCCAAATGTACCATAGAGATCTCACGTAAAGTGTCTCTGGTTTTGGATTTTCTGTTCTAGTCACTGGCTTCTAAATTATCCTTTTTCACAAATGCTACTGCTTTAAGTTCCAAAAACTTAAAGTAAGTTTTGGATATGAGAAAATACCTCCCCCTTTATCCATTTATATGTCTCCCTTGAGTGTATCTAGTCTTGTTTGACATTTTGTATGTAAGCATGCATTTTAAAGTAAATTTCTTTTCCAGGAATACTATTTATGTAATTTTTATTAAGATCTTCATTTCTTCATCAACACGGGTAGAATTAATATTCTTGTGACAGTGTCCTACCAGTGAATGTAGTGTTATCTTGTCATTACGTCTTCTTTAGTGTTTTGCAATAAAGATGTGAATTTTCTATAAATGCTTTACAAACATACATCGTTGTATATTCTTCCACTGTTTTTCTAATCAATATTTGTATATTACATGGACTATTTTTCTGTTATTGCTATAGGCAATACAGTTAATATTTGAAACTTATCTCATTGCCAAACTTCTATTTATTAAAAAAAATTTAAACCTCAGATAATTGAGTTAATCAGACCCTTCAATATGTGACAGTTCCATTTTACTCTTATCCTTCATGTCCTGCACTTCAGTCTCCAGATTCTAGTCTCATTCTTCATTTCCTTCAGTTGATAATCAATTAGTATTTACATGATGTTTCTGGTGTAGCAATCTTATCTTTCCAGTAACTGCAGTTTTGTTTTATCTTTCTAATTCTGATACTTTATTTTTGCTGTATCTTGCTTGCTAGTGCCTCTATAGGAAGACCTTGAACTCACAGAGATCCATCTGCCTCTGCCTCCCGAGTGCTGGGATTAAAGGCTACATCACCACTACCCAGCTCCACAGTACAATTTCAACTGCTATGTTTTCACTGCATTTCTAGGATGGGCTATTGATTGGATTTGCCTTTTGAGTGTCTATTTAGTATTCTCATACCTTTGATGTGTCTCCCTGCATTGTGACTTTGATGTTATTCCATTTGCTTTATTATCCTTATCTTCTTTTTGTCAGGATGCTTCTGCTATAAATTAAAAGTTTATATCAGATTAGAATTCTTGTTCATGGACTGTCTGAAATAAACTGGACCTGTTATTTCTCTCAAGGGAACGCTTTATCAAGTCCGTTATTTAATGGCTTCATGTATGTTCATAAGGGTTTTTTAAAAAGTAAATTTTGTTAGTTACATTTTTCTTAGAATTCATAATTTCATTTAAGTTTTCAGATTTATTGATGATATTTCACAGACTTTTTTAAGAAAGCAAAAATACTGAGTTGGACAGATGGTGTTTATGCTAAATAGACTATAACTTTCACAAAGTCTACAATTCCAAAGTACTTATAGGTATGCATATACATATATATATATACAAATACATACATATATATTTGCATATTTGAGGCTATAAAATTGCTTCTTAGGAAAAGGAATATTAAGTTTTAGCATTTATCAAAATTGATAGCTGTTTTTCCATGTCTCTTAAACCATAATTACAGAGCCTGAGCAAATGATTTATTACTAAACTGTACTTTCTAGGAGACATATTTAATTAAGGTAATGCCTATTCTTTCCTTTTGCATACTTTGTTTCATTTGATTCATTAGCAGTTTTATTTTATTCTTCCATTTAAAATTCACAAAGAATGGTTGTGACTATGAAGTCATTTTGGGCCAAGGCTGCTGGGGAATGACCTTCTGTATATATGTTTCTCTTATTGGTTGATGAATAAAACACTGAATGTCCAGGCAGGAAGTATAGGCAGGACTACGAGATGAGGAGAATTATGGGGAGAGGAAGGCAGAGAGAGGCCACCATGGAGATGCCATGTAGCTGCTGAAGGAGTAACATGCTGGATTATGGATAAGCCACAACCTTGTGGCAATATAAAGTTTAATAGAAATGGGTTAATAATTAAGAGAGAGCTAGTCATTAAGAAGCCTAAGTCATTGGCCAAAGAGTTTCTAATTAATATAAGTGTCAGTGTGTTTATTTGGAGCTGAAGGGTGGTGGGACCAGGCATAGCAAACTCTTCTGACTATACAAGGCTCTGGGAAATCCCAGAGAAGAGTGTGTTATGGAAGTTCAGCCATAGTAGAATCAGCCCCTTGAGTCCTTGCCTGATGTTCATATTTTAGACACCAGTGTGCCTTAGGCTATAGCCTCACTTTATGCTTGCACATCTCAGCAGGCCTGTGTCATTCATTAAACAAGCAATTAAGGAAGGAGGCACTCATATGGCATGCCTAAATTTTAGCCACATGATATTGAGAGGATACTTTGTGCTTATTTTTGTATACAACAAATGGAGTTAAAGAACATTATTAATTTTCAAGGCTTCTCTTATGTGGTTTTGTCAAATGACTGTAGTCTCTATTCCTGAATAACTGTTTTGAAACCTCTTCAAGATCAGTGCATATACAATGACAATCAACCACACGCCACTTAGTTGTCCTTCTTCAGTAGACAACATTGCAGATCAGTTTTCGACTTGCAGAAATCATGGTTCCTGTGTCTCCCTTCAGCTGAGTAACACAGATGAAAACACTGACCACACGACAGCATTGCATCATGTTATTCCAAGCTCATAGTTACACCGAGGTTCGTTCTGAGTATTCTGCATTGTGTGGGTTTTCAGGACAAGAACGGCATGTACCCACTAGTGCAACACAGAAAAGCCTCATTACCCACAAATCTGTTTGTCTACCTATTTTCCCTTGTCAATTCATTTATTTAAATGTTGGGGGCACCATTTTGTTATGGAGTTTCTGTCTCGCCTGGTCCCACAGCCACTTTCCCCCAAATAAATACACAGAGACTTATTTATAAACTGCTCTGCAGATGGCTCAGGCTTCTAACTGGCTAGCTCTCCCTTAATTACTAACTCATAACTACTAATCTATGTATTTCTAATGGTCTTGTCTTACTGTGCCTGTTACTCCTTCAGCAGCTACATGGTCTCCCTCTCTCTGCATCCTCTCTCCAGAATTCTCCTCCTCTCATGGCCCCACCTATACTTCCTGCCTGGCTACTGACCAATCAGTGTTTTATTCATCAAGCATTAAGAGAAACATACATACAGCAGAACATCCCCCATCAATTTTTATGTGACAGACACTGTAGTAAGCACCGGGTTATCAAGGTGATTATCCTTGCCTCAGCAACGGTCTAATAAAGAAGGCTGGAAAACAAAACATGGAAATAACGATTCCATGAGACAAGTGCTATGAACCAATATGCAGAGGCTAATGGAGGTAAGTGGACAGATTTGCAGTCATTGCAGAGGCTAGGAATCTTTGGGAGGAAATGATTATCCCAAAGATGTAGGAAGGACTGTCTGCTGTGTGTTAGGGAGAGGAATCAGGACAGACATTTCATTCAAAGAGTACAGGATATACAAAGTGTAGGAGGCCTGAATTCACAAGATGACCTGTGAGAAGAAGTCTGTATAGCATTTGGTAGGCGTGTATGCAGGCTGTAGTGCTGTGGAATTTAAGATTTTGTTAACAGTTGTCCCCTAAGACCACAGTGTGACCACCTATTGAATACAATTTATCACTCAGAACACAATAGTATGTTTTGTTCAGATTAAACAATACCTCATCATCTTGAAGATTAAGATAATAGTATAACCAAAAGACCCAGAGACTGATATTGGGGTTCAAACTTCAAGCTGAAGAACAGAAAGCCAAAGTAGTCAAGTTACCAGAGAACTCTCACCTCTAATAGAGCTTGGGCATTCCCATTCTCAATGTGGCTGGAGAATCAATGCCTCCTACCCCATCTGAAGACCCCGCTACTATCTTTTATAGCCCTCTAGTGCTGGGATTAAAGGTGTATGATCTGTTACTCTTTTAGACTGATCCAATCCCATGTATCCCTGGGTGGCCCTGAACTCACAGAGATCCGTCTACCTCTTAATTCTGATCCTGGGATTAAAGGCATGTACCAACCACCACCTCCTAGCTCCTGTCAGCTGGGATTAAAGTTGTGTGCCTGTTTTCTATGGCTTATGGCTGACTTTGTTGCAAGCTTTAAAAACATCATGAATAATATACCACTATATAATAGTTGACAAAAGATACAGAATGTGAAATGGAGAAGTAAGCCTCCTCTAGATCCTAGTTGTGTATTTCACCTTTCACAAAGCTGTCTAGAAAATATGGCTTGGCTTTCTTTAACTGGACTATGAAAAGAAAGTGAGGAACTCTGAGATGAGAGGGCCAACAGAACGGACACATGGTTTGCTGTATTTATCAGTGAGGGATGAAAGCCCATCACCCTAGAGAAGCAGTGAGTGACAGGGCAGGTGGGGACAACTGGAATTTATTCATTCAGTGAAACAGCTTCAAAGAGAGCCGATAGATTTCTCCAGGTTTCACATGGACAGAGAAAATAAAATGCAATGGGTGAGGGCCAGGATTCTTAGTTAAGAACGACAACATTTTGATAAACTTGATGGGTCCAGACTTGCCAGTTTCTTTTTATCTTGTCAGTTAAAGAATTAACATGGTTGCTTCAGGCACTATGAATTAGCCAACAGGGAGAGAGCTGCCAGCTCAGTTCAATATCTCTCGTCCTGCAACCAGAGTGTGTAAGAGCTTGAAGCACTGGGGCCTCACTGGAATTCTGGTGGGCATGGCTGTGGGGGAATGTCTTGATTAAAATACTTGATATGAGAAGATTAAGTCTAAGAGTGGGTGGCGCCATTCCATGGCTTGGGCTCCCAGACTGAGTAGGAGTGGAGCAAGTATGCTGAGCACAAGCCTGCAGTATTCTTTCTGCTCATGGCTGTGGCTGGGACTTCTTCCCAACGATGGAATGTAACTTGGAATTGTGAGCTAACAATTGCTCCCTTAAATTGCTTTTGTCAGGTTAACTTATGACAGCTACAGAAATGACACTAAGACACATGGGTAGAGCATAAGGTAAGCAGGGCTTTGCTACTGTGAGCATTACTTTCTGTTGCTTGGCACACAAATGCATTCACTCAATTGAGCATATACCTAAGAGTGATACTGCCTTATGTGTATGTTCATCTTTAGTAGCTGTATGCTGCTGGTACAGTCCCATTCTAATTACTGTATATATTATACCTGTCCTTTGTAAATAAAACAAAATATGTTACCCTGGGAGGTAGTGTTATCACACTTTAGATTCTGTACACTGCTCACTGAGAAAAATGTTATTTTTTTTTTTTGTCTTTTGCACATAAAGGGTTTATTTTAAATGTTTTAAGGAAGGATAGAGTTACATAATAATTATAAAAATCACTTACAGAATTAACAGAGTTGTACTGTGTATACTTCTAAATGCAGGGAACTGTCTACACATTGTGACATAGACAACTAGGGTCACATTCTGTCACCTATGATGGCTTCCTTCACCAGTGCGTCTTTACCCTACAACCACTACAACAGATTCTTTTTATTCTAGAGCTTTCAGTTGTGCTGTTAATTCTCTAATATGACTATTCTCCATTTTCTTCATATGGGCACTTAGTGCTATGGACTTTCCTCTTAGCATTGCTTTCAAAGTGTCCCATAAGTTTGAGTATGTTGTTTCTTCATTATCATTGAATTGTAGGAAGTCTTTGATTTCTTTCTTTATTTCTTCCTTGACCCAGGAATGGTGCAATTGCATATTGTTCAGTTTCTATGAGTTTGTAGGGTTTCTGCAATTTGTGTTGTTGTTGAATTTTAACTTTAAAGCATACTGGTCTGATAAGATACAGAGGGTTATTCCATTTTTTTTTTTTTTTTTTTTGTATTTGTTGAGATTTGCTATGTTGCCTAGTATGTGGCTGATTTTAGAGATGGTTACATGTGGAGCTGAAAAGAAGTAATATTCTTTTATGTTTGGATGAAATGTTCAGTAGATGTCTGTTAGACCCAATTGGGACATAACTTCTGTTAGTTCTTTTGTTTCTTTGTTAAGTTACGGTCAGGTGTTCCTGTCTAGTGGTGAGAGTGGGGTGTTAAAGTCTCCCACTATAAGTGTGTGAGGTTTTTATGTGAAATTTGGATTTTTATTTATTTATTTTTTATAACCAAGTCCATTTAAATGAAAACAAACATATATAAACAATATTTGGGAATTTGGCATCGTTCTTTCCAAACTACTTCCTGCTGGTAAGGGGCGCTGTCATGGGGGATTCTAAGAAGATGCAGAAATCCTGGCTGTAGTCTGCAAGGCTGCTTTGTCCAGCTGTTTTGAGTGTAGGATCACTTGGTACTCTGTTTCAGGCAGTCTGGCTTAATCAAACCACATTAGTCTGGAAGGAATCCACATCTTTTCATTTCTGTGGAAACAAAAATAGAAATCCTTTTCCCCAGTAACTTGTCCTTGAACTTAAATTTTTGAGTCAGAGCATTTTTTAAAATTTATTATTTTACAAGTCGATCCCAGTTCCCTCTCCCTCCCTCTCTCACTCCCTCCCTTTTACCCTCTCTGCCCTCTCACATGCACCCTAACCACACTCCCCTCCCATCCCCCCCACCCCAATTCCATATGTAGGGGAATGCCATCCAGTTGGAGCCATGTAGATCTGACAGGTCATGTGAAGTAGGGACTAGGGCTTCTCTCCTGTCTCTAGGTTAAGGCAGTTATCCCTCCATGAGGGATGTGTTTGCTAGGTCCTTTTGTGCACCAGGGATACATCCTGGCTCCACTGTCTGAGGTCCCTTAGACTGCTCAGTCCTTCTGGCTGAGACCCATATTCAGGGGGGCCTGAGTCAGTCCCATGCTGGCTTCCCAGTTATCAGTCTGGGGGCCGTTAGCTCCTCCTTGTTCAGGTCAGTTGTCTCTGTGTTTCTGCCTTCTGGTCTTGTCCTCTCCATCTAAATCTGGGTTCTAGTTCGACTCAGTGTTTACGTATGGGTGTTTGCTCCTGTTTCCAACAGGCATTAGATGAGGGCTCCATGGAGAAGTTAGTTGTTGATCTCACTGTCCAGAAAGGGTATTTATGGTAGCCTTTCCACAGAAGCTCAAATTGTTAGTTGGCGGCAGTCTTGTAGTTCTCTAGACCTTTCTTTGTCTTCAATTTTATCTTCAAACCAATATTGGCTCCCTCTTTTATGTCTCTCTCTCTCTCTCTCTCTCTCTCTCTCTCTCTCTCTCTCTCTCTCTCTCTCTCTCTCTCTCCTGTCTTCTATTCCTAACCAGGCTCAATCTTCCTGGTCGCACATATTTTCCTTTCCTCCCCCTCGTTTCCTCCTACTTCTCTCTCCATTCGCTGCCCCCCCCCACTTCACCTGAGCTCTGGGGGGACTTGTCCCTTCCCAGTTCTGTGAGGGACTTTATATGAATCTCTTAGAATACACCTTGTATCCTAGTTCCTCTGGTGGTGTGAATTATAGGCTGGTAATCCTTTGCTCTAGGTCTAAAATCCATATATGAGTGAGTACATACTGTGTTCCTCTTTTTGTGACTGGGTTACCTTATTCAGGACGGTTTCTTCAAGTGCCATCCACTTGCCTGCGAATTTCAAGATACCATTATTTTTTTTCTGCAGAGTAGTATTCCATTGTGTAGATGTGCCACATCTTCATTAACCATTCTTCAATTGAGGGGCATCTAGGTTGCTTCCAGGTTCTTGCTATTACAAATAGTGCTTCTATGAACATAGTTGAACAGATGTCTTTGTTGCATGGATGTGAATCCTTTGGGTATATGCCTAGGAGGGGGATTGCCGTGTCCTGTGGTAAACTAATTCCAATTTTCCTGAGGAGCCGTCATACTGATCTCCAAAATGACTGTATGAGTTTGCACTCCCACCAGCAGTGGAGGATTGTTCCCCTTTCTCCACATCCTCTCCAACATGAGTCATCATTGGTATTTCTAATTTTAGCCATTTTGGCAGGGGTAAGATGGTATCTCAAAGTTGTTTTGATTTGCATTTCCCTGATAGCTAGGGATGTGGAGCATTTTCTTAAGTGCCTTGCAGCCTTTTTGATTTCCTCTATTGAGAATTCTTTCTTCAGTTCTGTACCCCATTTTTAATAGGGTTATTTGGTGTTTTGTTGACTAGTTTCTTGAGTTCTTTGTATATTTTGGAGATCAGCCCTTTGTCAGATATAGGATTGGTGAAAATCTTTTCCCAGTCTGTGGGCTGCCGTTTGGTCTTGTCAACTGTGTGTCCTTTGCCTTACAGGAGCTTCTAAGTTTGAAGAGGTCCCATTTATTAATTGTTTCTCTCAGTGTCTGTGCCCCTGGAGTTATGTTCAGGAAGCAGTCTCCTATACCAATTTGTTCAAGGGTACCTCCTACTTTGTCTTCTAAGAGGTTCAATGTGGCTGGATTGATGTTGAGGTCTTTGATCCATTTGGACTTGAGTTTTGTGCGTGGTGAGAGACATGGGTCTATCTGCAGTTTTCTACTCACCCTCATCCATTTGTGCCAGCACCATTTGTTGAAGATGCTGTCCTTGCCCCATTGTATAATTTTAGCTGTTTTGTCGAAAATCAGGTGTTCGTAGGTGTGTGGGTTAATGTCAGGATTTTCAATTTGATTCCATTGGTCTACCTGTCTATTTTTATGTCAATACCAGGCTGTTTTCAGAACTATAGCTCTGTACTAGAGCTTAAAGTCGGGAATGGTGATGCCTCCTGAAATTCTTTTATTGTATGGGGTTATTTTGGCTATCCTGGGTCTTTTGTTTTTGGATTTTAGTAATGTTTCTTTTACAAATGTGGGTGCCTTTGTATTTGGGGTACAGATGTTCAGAACTGATACTTCATAGTGATGGCGATTTCCTGTGATGAATATGAAATGGCATTTTTCATCCTTGATTGATTTTGGTTTGAAGTCTAATTTGTTAGATTTTAGGTTAGCTACACCTGCTTGTTTCTTGGTCCATTTAATTGGAAAATCTTTTCCCAACCCTTTACTCTGAGGCAGTGTCTCTTTGAAGATGATGTGTGTTTCTTGTATGCAGCAGAAGGTTGGATTCTGTCTTTGTATCCATTCTGTTAACCTGTGTCTTTTTATAGCCGAGTTAAGACCATTAATATTGAGGGAAATTAAGGACCAGTGATTGTTAATTCTTGTTTGTTTTGTGTTTGTTGTTTGTGCTGTTATTGTGAGTAGATTTGCCGTGCTTTTTCTTCGGGGTTCTGGTAAAGTAGTATTATCTATTGCCTATATTTTTTGTGAGTATAGTTAACATCCTTGGGTTGGAGTTTTCCTTCCAGGAATTTCTGTAGGGCTGGATTTGAGGATATGTGTTGTGAAAATCTGGTTTTGTCATGAGATATCTTGGTTTTTTTCCACCTATAGTTTTGCTGGGTGTAGCATTCTGGGTTGTCATCCTCAGACCCTTAGTGTTTGTAGAGCATCTATCCAGGACCTTATGGCTTTTAGAGTTTCCTTGGAGAAGTCAGGTGTAATTTTGGTAGATCTGCCTTTATATGTTATCTGGCCTTTTTCCTTGCTGCTCTTAATATTCTTTCTTTATTCTGTATGTTAGATGTTTTGATTATTATATGGCAAGGGAACTTTTTTTTTTTTTTTTTTTGTCCAGTCTTTTTGGTGTTTGGTATGCATCTTGTATTTTCATGGGCATGTCCTTCTTCAGATTGGGAAAGTTTTCTTCAATGATTTTGTTGAATATGTTTTCTGTAACTTTGAGCTGGGCTTCTTCGCCTTCTTCTATGCCTATTATTCTTATGTTTGGCCTTCTCACGGTGTACCACATTTCCTGTGTGTTTTGTGTTAAGGATTTGTTGGATTTAAGATTTTCTTTGGTCAATAAGTCTATTTCCTCTAGTTTATCTTCAGCGCCTGAGATTCTCTTTCCTATCTCTTGTATTCTATTGGTTATGCTTGCTTGCTTTCTTTAAGAGATTTGTTGATCTCGCATTTTTTGTTTGTCTTTTTTCTACTTCTTTCAATTTTTTAATTGTTTTTCCTTCCATTTCTCTAAGGGATTTTCTCTTTGAGGGCCTCTATCATTTTCATGAAGTTTTTTTTTTTTTAATTTTTCTTCTTCTTCTTTTTTTTTTTAGGTTGTTCTCTTGTACTTCATCTGCTTTGATATGATCAGGTCTTGTTAGTGTAGAGTTCCTAGATTCTGGTGGTGTCATATTGGTCTTTCTATTGTTGAATGTGTTCTTGTACTGCTGTCTTCCCATCCATTCTTCCAATGGGTTCAGGTGGGGTCTCTCTCTCTCTACTCTCCTCTCCTGGTAGGTGTAAATGGGTCAGGACTTCGATGTCAGTAACTTTGGATAATCCAAGCTCTCTTGGAGGTACCTCAAGCAGAGGACATAGCAGGGCCAAGGATGATGGCTGTCTCTGGATGGTCCGGTGGATGGCCAGGGCAGGACCACTCAAACAGATGATGTAGGGGACGTCAATATGCATAGTTGACCCAGGATATTCCAAGGAGAGGATGGGGGCATTGGCCTTGAGTTGGCCAAATGCTTACCCCAAGCAGAGGTTGCAGCAGGGCCTTTTATTTATTTATTTTTTTTAACTCCTCCAGATTTTGGGACTTTTCTTGAACTCCAGCCTTCTTGTAGTGACAGCAAAGGCAGCTCATGTTTCCCTCAATGAAAGAAAGGAAGAAAATACAAGCCAAGGCATTGTTCTTGGATCTTACTTAATTAATAAACTGCATGAATCAACATTTTCCTGAAGTTGAAAAATCTGCTTCAGGCAGTAGCTCTGTAGCTTCTGATTTCCCTTGTTAGCGTTTTGAATATAAAACCTTGAAGGACAGATATGGTTTGAAATCTAGCTTCTAGGGACAGAATACAGTCACAGGGATTTGCAACAAAATTTTTTAAGGATACTTAACACCCTTTAAATACTTGGCTGATGTTTACCTTGTTGTTCTAGATGGTGTTTAAATGTTTGCAATAAAGTTATCAGTAAGAGTCATGGGAAATGAATGTCTAAAAATCCAGAAATCATTCTTAATGAAAACGACCTCACACAGAAACAGGAGCTTCAGGGAGGGCCACGTCTGAGCTCTTTGCTTCCCCCAGAATGTGCCTGCAGAGAAAAGAAGGCTAAAACAACTCTGATATTAGCTAACATCAGAAAATCATCCAGCTGTACTGTAGCTGGACAGCATAGGCCCAAGCATCTCTGATTATGTTCTGAATGTAGAGCATGATCATGAGTTTACCTGTTGAGCTCATGGGCATAGGGACTCATGTTGTCTTGTAACCTTGCCAGTTGGTGGATTTATGGGTGTGTGGGATTTGTTGACTTTCATTCTGGGAGTTCATCAGTTGCCTGGTTAAGAGAAGAATGGTTCTACTCACAGAAAACTATAAGAATCATTGTGGATCCTAAGGTCCAACATGTTGACTAGCTCATGTCACTGATACCTACCCCCTCCTTCCATGCCAAATGCCTAACTGGAGGAGAATCAGTTTCCTTTTTTTGTGCCAAATATGACATAAAGTCATTCACAGCTTGGCTTAAAAGAGAAACAATGGCATTCACAGGATTAAAATGGTTCCTGGGGGACAATATCAAACTTAGATATTGCCTTAGTAAACTCTCCCAAGATTACTTAAAAATACAGTAAATATGTCCTTGAAAAATACCATAAACAGAATAAACTTATGAAACAGAACAGAAAAACACTAAACATTTAATGGAACGATTAATTCTATTCTGCACAGAATTGCTACAGCTAGCATCCCCCAGAGAGTCAAAGAAAACATATTGAAGAAGAAAATAAAGATAGTATTCTCTGGGAACTATGCTAAATTACTTGAAAATTATTTTAGTGATGATGAAAATGAGATAAAGGTCACATGTCAAGTTTGAATAAGCAGCTTCATATCCTAAGAGCAAGAAAAGAAACCCAATGTTTTAAAGTTGTCTGTAAGTTTTCATTTTCTCTGGCTTTTATATAACATGATTTTTAAGTACATATGAATTGATTGAACAAGAGAGTTGTTTAAGTATTTATTGCATCCCTGAGAGATTACATAACCACACAAGCCAAAAGCGTTTTTGTTCAATGCATATTATTTTACACCTGGCACTGTCTTCCACTTGAGCATATTTGATTCCTTGATCCTTTTTGTGCTTTTCAGAACTCAGTGAAAGAAACTATTCTATCCTGGCACAGCTGGAGTTATGTCCCCAGAATCAGACAAAGAAGGAAGTACATTAAGTTTGCATTAAAAAAGTTAATTGACCAAAATATGATCCTATTTTTATTATGCTTTTGTGCTGACAATATGAACCAGTCATCAGTACCAGGACTGACCCTCCTGGCTACCATTAGCCACCTAAAGTTACTGGGCCATTTTCAGTTTCTGAAAACAAATGAAAAACAGTATAAGAAGTGTCTGAGAACAAAAGAAGATGCCAATATCAATACCTTTCCAAACTAGTGCTAACAAGAGGTAAGACTTCAATGTCAAAAATAACAACCACAACCATTATGGGAATCAGTCCTGAGAAATGCCTTTTTTTCCCACTCATCAAAGAGGAGGGTCTTGGCCCATCTCACCTTTCCTCATCTTACTAATTTCTGTTTTTCTTTCTTTCTTTCTTTCTTTCTTTCTTTCTTTCTTTCTTTCTTTCTTTCTTTTCTCTCTCTCTCTCTCTCTCTCTCTCTCTCTCTCTTCCTTTCTTTCTTTCTTTTATTTTGGTTTTGGTTTCTTGATACAGGGTTTTTCTGTTTAGTCATGGCTGTCCTAGAGCTCACTATGTAGACCAGGCTAGCCTTGAACTCACAGATTCTCCTGCTTGTGCCTCCCGAGTGCTGGGGTTAAAGGCGTGCACCCCCCCCACACACACCTAGCTTCTGTTTTCTTAAGTGGAATAAGGAGAGTTAGATTTGATATTTCTAAACCCAACAGTCATATGGGAGAGACTAGAATGGCCACTCAGTAACCTGAGATTATCACTTACAGACCACTCAGGTAAATCTGGATCCTTGACTACATGGCAGAAAATAATTCTGGGGCTGGGACAATGACTCAGTCAGTAAGGAAATTGAAATTGCCTTGCAAGAATAGGAATCTGAGTCTTATCCCCAAGGACCCTTAGAAAACGGTTGGCATGTTGAGATGTGCTTGTAATGCCAAAGATAGAGTAGTGGAGACAAGTGTAGATATTTAGAGTTTGCTGGACCACCTGCATAGCCTATTGGGTGACTTCCAGGTCAATAACAAACACTGTCTTAAAGGAAGTGGCCAGTTTCAGAGGAACAAGATCAAAGGTTGTCCCCTGGCCTTTACACATAAGCAATACATGCAAACACACACACATACATACATACATACATACAGAGAGAGAGAGAGAGAGAGAGAGAGAGAGAGAGAGAGAGAGAGAGAGAGAGAGTGTGTTTCAGGACCAGCCAAAGTGAATCAATGTTAGTTTATTGAATAGAGACATGAGCTAATGTGTTCCTTTCATTTAAGCCTGAGAGTGTAGAGATGCTTGAGAATAGAACATTAGACACCCTGAAGACCTAAGTGTGGGCTTTCCAAGAAGAAGTCAAGCTTAGATGTTTTCACAATATATACATATACATATAATGTGTGGGGGGGCTTTCTAAGTTGCATTGTTTAAAGATTAAGATTTACAACAAAATGTAAAGATGAAACCATTTTCTTTGATAAATGAAATTATTATAAGGCATTGTTACATGGTACATTGCTTGGGTTTAGGGATGAGAGAGGAATGGTAAGATGGTTAAACTAAGGCCACAGATAGTCTGGACTTAAATAAGTGACTTGCTATTTTTAAATCTTTGAAATGTATTTATGAAGAAAATATTATTTACATAGGCAAGATGTGTCCAGTCTGGGGAACCAGGAGCTATAGGAAACCAAGTACGGTTATGAATGCAGCCCAATACAAAACAGCAAACTTAAAACATCAAGGTAACAATTTTTCAACTCAGTTGTGTGGTTCTCAGCTTTGTAGATAACAACATCATTTCTTGGTATCAAAAGGTTGGAGGCATCTGCCGTGGACAATTTTTATTTTATCAGTTGTATTAAAGTTTCTGATTCATAGCCAAATTATGGAATGAGGAACATTTCCCTTCCATGTTGCCTTAATTTCCTATTTTTTTTTGTCTTGCCTAAGAACATTTTCAGGTCTCCAGTGCAGGATCTAATATATGATTGATGCTGGACTTAACACCAGACTTAATATAAGAAGCCCAAGATGGTTGTCCTGCTCTGTTCCTGACAAATATGATTGCAGAGGACTAGACTTGGCCTTTGAGCTTTGAGGATGGGTTGGGTTGGTCTGGCCTGGTAAGACAGGATCTGGTTATGCAGTTCAGGCTGGCTTCTAAGTTATGATCATTTTGCTTCAGCCTTCCAAGTGCTGGGATTTTGAGTATGTGACACCACACCAGTCTTGGCTATTGCTTCTCATATAAGTTAGTTTGGAAGTTCATGGAGAGAACAGAGCTACTGCCAGTGGGTCTGATGAGAAGACCGAGAGAACTGTCCCCATTCTTCTGAGGTCAGGGGTTGGAGCACTTTTCAAAGACTGACAATGTTGTCAACATAGGATTTTATTGTCCCTTTATGGTTGAGTTGCTTTAAATAAAGCAATGTGTTCTTTTTTTCTTGCAGTAATCTGAGTTGGCTTTCTGTCAATTGTCTTTAAAAGCCTTGAATAAAATAAATGATTGGCAAAGACAAAAATCTTAAGACAAGAGGTCTCCTACTGTAATAACACTTTTAAAAACATCAGAACCTCACTCATATCAACAACCCAAGCCTTTACATAACACTGATATTAACTTAAAAAAGAAACAACCCTTTCTGAAAAGGAGGCATGTGGCACATGGGAATGGGTGCTTAAGATTCTGGTGGAAGTTATCCCCTGTGAGCTCTGAGAGTGGGGAGGTCATAGTGAGACAGTGGAAGGGTTCACTGCTTATGGGGAGATAGTGAGGTGGTCATTGGGAGACAGTGGGAGTGGGAGGGTGAGCTGGCCATGGGGCTTAGCAGAGATAGAAGCTCCATGCTCCTTTGCTGGAAATATTGTGGGAAACTTTTAATTGGCCACCTTCATCTTCTACTCCCATCTTCTTCATCCTGACTTTGGCTCAGGAGTTCAGGCAGTTCACTGAAATGGCCAGAAGCACTTGTAAGATGTATCAGTTGTGGTTCTATTACTTAAGTTCTAATAAAATAAAAAATTACTGAATACTTATTGCATATCAGATATATTCACATGCATTAATTTTACTCAAACCTCCTTATAACTGTATTCAACAGGCAGAAATTCTTTCCTCGGGGAATTTTGTTAGAAGCAATAGTTGAACTGTGTAATACATTCTAGTTAAGCAATTGTCTTTTGGGGTTGTGACTCAATCTCCATTGGGGCCTTGGCTTTGACTCTCTGTGAAGGTGGACAGTTCCTGAATTCCCTTCAATCTTCCATGTTGTCTCTTCCCAGACAGTCCACTAAAAAGGCTTTCCCTCAGTTTGGAGTCTCTAGTCTCAGCTTCACGACTCATTTCTATCACTGTTTCCCCAATTAAGTAGTTACTAATCAAAGACGTGCAGCAGAAACATCAGTATAGTTTTGGTAAGATCTCAACACCCTGGTCACTTTCCCCAGGCTGTTCTTGCTCAGTGTGTTTACAGAACTCTGTATCTGTATATGTCTCAGGAGCTATGTATGGGTGGTAGGCTGACCCCTTGGTGTGAGCTGCCTGGATCCACAGAGACAATGCCACCCTTTGTAATTAGAGTGGATTTAAGAGCACATCTATCCCATGGCCTCCTAGAAAGCTCAACAGAGCTATGGACTAAGCCAAGGTGATAGATAGTTGACAACAGAGAAAACGTACTACTCCAGGCTTTCTGACCCAAGTTCATGGAGTTGTTTTGTTTTGTTTGACATAATGGCCTATTCTCTCTCAAAGAGCCATTGAAAGAAGTCAAGTCTGATGGGAGATGTCATTCTGTAAATATGTTTATCTTATTGGTTAATGAATAAAGCACTGTTGGCCAATAGGAAAGGAAGATAGGCAGGACTAGGAGACAAGGAGGACCCGGAAATTGTAGGGAGGAGATTCAAAATGTAGGACCAAGAGAACAGAGGCCCCGACGATCCTCTCTCCCATAAGATAAGACCATTGGAGATACTTAGATTAATAGAAATGGGTTAATATTTAAGACAGAGCTAGCCAATAAGTAATGCTAGTAACAGGCCAACAGCATTATATCTAATACAGTGTCTCTGTGTGTTATTTGGGGCTGGCATAGCTCTAGGACAAGGCTGGCAGGAAAACCTACTTGCAACACAGGTCCTTTTCAGGTTTCCTTTTGTGGTGTGTAAGTCATGAGGTGAAATGAGGGTGTACCTCCCTGTTGACAATCAACTCCAAATGCCCTTGTAACCCTTGAAGATGAATTTTCAACTATGATGACATTTCAACCACTGGGGGGGGGTATGTAATTCAAATATAAGCATGCTTCATTGAAACTGTATATTTTGGGTTTTTGATTATAAAGAATAGGGTATAGATTTAAAATTAGGTATTTGGTTTTGAGTTTTTGGAGAAGCATATATGTAGTCTCCCATATTTCTTCCATCCCTACCTTCTTTCTTCTAAATTAGTCTCAGTATATTTTCCAGGTTATCCTTGAACTTCTGGGTTCAAGTGTTCATATTGCCTCAGCCTCCCAGGTGCTGAAACTATAGGCACTGCACCCAGATTTATTCCTTCTTTAATATTTCCACATAATAAAAAAGTCAATGTTTCGTTGTTGTGATTTAGAAATGAAGGGTCTTCCAAATGATCGTATGTTGAGGAGATGGCTTCCAGCTGTTAGATTAATCACTCAGAGGTGATTGGATTGTGACAGCCCTGATGTAGTCAATGAATTAATCCCAAGATTAGGCATGTAACTAGAAGTACATTCCCTGAGATGACAGAGATGATTTATGTTTGCTGATGTGATGTCATTATTGGAGGTAGAGCCTAGTTGAAGAAAGTATGCCCCTGAAAACATGTCTTCCAAAGAAATGTCTCGTCTCCTGCTCTTTCTTCTCTACATCTGCTTCCTGGAAGCTTTGAAATGAGCAACTCTGATCTATCATGCCCTTCTCCCATGATTCCCTGCTGCACCTCACATCCCAGAACAGCAAAGGCAACCAATCAGGACTAAAGCCTTAGAGGCTGTGACCAAACTGAAGTTTGCTTTCCTTAAGTCGCTTATGGCAAATAATCTGACATAGTGAAGAAGACTGGCCAACACGCTTGCCTTTATTCTTCCCAACTTTGTTTTCAGTAAAACAGGAGATAGAAGGACTTAGAACAAGGGCTTTGATATCAAAAGCTGAAGCCAGATGATTGACTCAGCTACTCAGGGTAGAGCAACTGGCTTTACATGGAACTCTTGAGATTTTAAAAATTATAAATGACACAGAGTACTCATGATGTTATAAGTATGCTCAGAGAATTCACCGGGGAAAGTTATGCATGGAGGAGGAGGGGGGTTTTAGGAAGTCAGCTTGTGATGGATGGTTGGCTCATTTTTCATTATTCCCCCAGCCTTAGGTAGATAGATATTCTCTTATAATGGTTACTGTTACATAGTAGATAAAGGAGAATTGATGGGAAACTGTGATGCAGAGACTTAAAAACAAAAATCTTCCAATGAGTTCCACTTTGAATGTGTTTTTGGTGTTACAGCTGTAACTGGAAACAATTTTTTTTGTTTCCAATAGAACTAAAGAAAGAAAAATCATTGCTGTCCCCCATTTTCAGAGTAATTAGAGCTCCTGGCTGGGTATTTAAAGAAACAATGTTGGTATTCTTTTTTAGTCTGGAAGCAGCAGTTCTACAAAGATTGTACTCTTCTCTTCATGTCCTTGGCATTTGGTTTTCAAGCATTTTATAAAGACTGCTTCTGAGCTAGTAATCCTGAGATCTAGGAATCCAAAGGGGCCTGGCACCACAGTACAGTTCTGAATCTATTTAGCAACATAAGCATATTAATTGAAACAGAGACAGAATGCAATGCAAGATAAGTCAGGGTTTCAGTCTGATCAAGCAGTTGATAGACCTTGTGAGAAGGTGAGAGGTGGCCTGTGAGACACTGAGACAGAGATGTGAGAATCAAAGTAGCAGGCTCACAGTAGGGACAGTCTCTTCTGGCTAAGCAAGTATCTCCACGTGGTCTATCTTACCAGAGAGAGGGCCCAGAGTTCTACCCTGTTGGTCCTACATCTTGAAACTCCTCCCTACTACTTACTCTCTCCTCCTCTCCTAGACCTGCCTATCTTGCTTTCTTATTGGCCAACAGTGCTTTATTCATTAACCAATACGAGAAACATATATACATAATGATATCTCCCATCAGTGATCCTGTCCTCAAACTGTATCCTCAGACTGCACTGCTCCTCAGACTGCCTGCTTCAAACTGTCACAAGTTCCTGTCTCCTCATTTATATTCCTCTCTCTGCCCAGCCATATCACTCCTGTCTCCACCTCTTTAGTGCTGAGATTAAAGTTGTATCACTCCAAGTACTGATATCAGCTTCGTGTGAGCTCTGTTTCTCTTTCAGACTGGTTCAATTTAGTAGCGTAGGGTGGTCTTGAACTAACAGAGATCCACCTGCCTCTTTCTCCTGAGTGCTGGGATTAAGGGTGTGTATCACCACTGCCTGACCTCCATGGCTAACTAGTGTGGCTAGTTTTGCACTCTGATATTCAGGCAAGATTTACTTGTTAGATCATAAGCAAAATATCACCATAGAAATGGACATTGATGTATGAGATGATTGATATCACTTACCATGAGACCACAGTGAGGTATCACCTCCCCACAGTAAAACTGGCTCATATGAAAGGTGTGCAGATAGCAAGGCTGAGGGTGTGGAGGAACACAAGCCCTGACACACTGTTGGTGGGAATGTAAATCCATTATGTAACACTTGTGAATCCTCAGAAATGAAAAGTTCAGCCTATGTTAATGAGGTGCCTAGTACCTCATTACTGGGCTTCACAGGAAGTGGAATCAGTATGCTGAGGAGATATGATCACTCACATGTTTATTACCTCACTATTCACCATAGGGCTGGAAACAACCTTTAGCCATGAATGATGGGGGGTAAAGAAACCATGGATTGGGGCTGGAGAGATGGCTCATGGTTAAGAGCACTGGCTGCTCTTCCACAGGACCCATGTTCAATTCTCAGCACCCACATGGCAGCTCGTGGCTGTCTGTGACTCCTGTTCCAGGAGATCTGACACCTTCACACCAATAGACTGTCTGCACTCAGTCTGAGCATAGACTCACAGAAATAATTTCCTGTCATTTCTCAGGAAAACTGTCTTCAAGTAACAGGTGAGTGAGTTCTCCCATCCTTCCTTACCTATTTGATTCCTGTTTTTCAAATATTTAAAGTACAAAAGACAGCCCCACCCCACTTCAGCCACCCCCCTCCCGTACTTGATCATGAGCACTATGCTTACTGTCACTAATTATTCCTGACTATTATGTTTATAGCCACTATATTGTGGCCATTAAGTCCAGAACAGTCTGTCTTTGTGTTGCTTATAAACTAGTGAGGGATACAGATATCAAAAAACTGGATGATAGATGGGGAAATCTAAAAGAGTTGATAAGGAATGTGAGGACAGACAATGGTGTAGGAACCAGCTAAGAACAAATGGTATGGGTGGCCGGAGGTGATAGTGTAAGCCTAGGAAGCTCACAATATGGGATAGAGGCTGGGGTGTTGAGCATGGCTTGAATGGCTGTCCTAAGCCTTCAGTGTGGGGCTGCTAAGGCAGCAGCTGGGAAAAGAGGAGATAGATGAAATTCAAGTCAGTGGCCTCAGTTTCATTTCTTAGAAACAGAGTATTTACCTACTCAAGTTCTTTGATTAGGCTTGCTATCTTATATAAACTACCTTGTTCTCAGAAAAATATGAGGTAGCATTGTTAATCTGTCAAAAGGTATCCTGCAGGTCTAATCCAGCTGAGTGATGTTTGCAGGAAACAGATGGGTATGCGTTTTTGACTTTGCCATGTGTTTTTTGTTTTTCTTTGTTTTTTGATTTCTCAAAAATCTCAATTTTATTTTAGTTAATTTTATTAT
This sequence comes from Phodopus roborovskii, assembly GCF_943737965.1. Taxonomy (NCBI): domain Eukaryota; kingdom Metazoa; phylum Chordata; class Mammalia; order Rodentia; family Cricetidae; genus Phodopus; species Phodopus roborovskii. Next base: position 2,390,206 of record NW_026126433.1, read on the forward strand.
ACTTTATTTTACTTTTAATCTATATTCTATACAACTGATATAAATTGATATGAATTTTTGAAGCCATAGGCAAGTTGTACTATGGACAATAAAGTCAGAAAACCATTGAAATTTAGATAAAAGAACAAAAGGTATTATTTTGGCAGCTTTTATGGCAGCTTGCTTCAAAATTCTCCAAGCAACATTTATGTTCAATTCACTTTGATGTCAAATAGCTAAAATGTAGTAAGTGGGTAATAGATTTTTTTTCTAGTAACTGTTTTATATATTTGATTTATTTTTCTTGGCTTGTGCTTTCCATTTTATAGAATATTTCAGCCTCCTAGCTGGTGATAACAGAGAGGTACTTGGATGCAGGCTCAGGACAGGATCCCTTTGTTTCTTCAGAGTAGAGAACCGCCAGAGAGAAACACACTAAATGGCACAGTCTAGCTGAATATGCAGGAAGATGGGAGCCTTGTTTCTTAAATGGAAGGAGTTCAGACAGAACAGCATCAGCTGAGAAAAAGGGCCACACAACTAAGTGGAGATCTCTGTCCATTGCTGAGAAGCTCAGACAGCCCCGGAGGGTTCATAAACCTTACTATGCCTCCATACCCATTTGCCCTACCTCCCAAGACTGCAGCAAGACAGTCATTTTATAGCTTCTTTTTTTTTTTTTTTCGGGTACCATTTCCTTCTCATCTCCTGTTTATTCTCATTTAAAGACCTAGGGTTTTTGTTTTGTTTTGTTGTTTGTTTGTTTGTTTGTTTAAGAAGAAACTAGTAGCAATTAGGTAGAAATTGTTTTCTCAATAAGAATCTACCATGCCCATGGGTTTTACGGGTTGTCAACATGAATAAACTGTTCTCCTCTTTAAAATTAACTGCCTACTTATGCATTCAGTTCTACCCATTTGTGCCCACACATGTCACTCTTGTGAATGTCTCTCTCTTCTCCATTCCCCCATTCCCATCTCCAGGATCATTTCAATCGACAATCAGGCTAATTCTTTCCAGTTCTGAATGTCTCTTCCAACTTCCCTAAAATTCATGAGATCAATAAGGCAGCCCTTGTTATGCACATTTGTAATATGTATGTGTTGCATTTGTTGTCTGCCAGTTAAACGCTACCACATAACCTTAGAGTCAGTTTTCAGTCACCACGGTGCATCGATTAGTTAATAACTGTGGGGAATTGATTCTACACCCCCCCCCCCCACAGATACTCAAATCCAAGGATAGTGCTGGTAACAGTTACTTTTCTAGTATCTGTGTCAAAATTCCTAATGAAAACAATGTAAGGGTTCATTTTTGAGCATAGTTAGAGAATGCAACACAACAAGACAGAGAAGGGATGGTAGCAGAGGATCAGGAAGTTTGTCAATCATGTCCTCAGTTGCAAAGCAGCAAGAAATGAATACTGATGCCCAGCTCACTTTCTCTGGTTTTTAGAATGGGACCCTAGCCAATGAAATGGCACTGTCCACAATTAGGGGAGCTATTTCCACACTGGTTAACTCAGTCTAGGAATTCCTTACAGGTGTATCCAGAGGCTTGTCTCCTAGGTGACTCCAGTGTTTACAGTTCTAATGGCATTGCGACCTGGAAGAAAGGAGCTGATGAATGAGCTGGACTAAAGTCTCATGGAGCAGCCAACTCTATTCAGAGCATCAGACAATTTATCCTTTGAAGGTTGATGAGTCAGGTATACAATCACAAGGGTAAGCTGCACATGGTGGACAAGCACACATGGCAAAAACATGGTTTTCCATAGAGGCATATAAACAAATAACAATGGCCAGTTTTAATTAATAATATGAAGCAAACTTACTCCTACCCACTGCACAAAGGAGGGCCTTGAAAATATATTCCAAGAACAATTCTGTGTTTTTAAAGAAACTGAGATCACAATATTCTTGTTTTCTTGGAGTTTTCTCACAAATACTCATACTTGTCCTTACAAAACCACGTTCTAATACTTGATCATGTTAAATTAATAACCAATGTTAACCATCATGATTCCTTTTAATAAAATGGTGTATTTGCATGGAACCTGGTATCTTTTTGTGTACTTTGGATTATCTCTAGATTACCTACAATACCTAATACAATGTGACTTCTGTGTAAATAGTTGCTTTACTATGTTTTAAAGTATTTTGATCCATGGGTACTGAACCTATAGATATAGAGGATTGGCTGTTGACGGGAGATGTCATTCTGTAAATATGTTTCTCTTATTGGTTAATGAATAAAGCACTGTTGGCCAATAGGAAAGGAAGATAGGAGGGACTAGGAGACAAGGAGGAAAGAGGAAGTAGTAAGGAGGAGTCAGCATGGAGAGACTGGAGAAAGCAGAACCGCCGGCCCCCTCTCCGGTAAAATAAGACCACGTGGAAGTACTTAGATTAATAGAAATGGGTTAAATAGTAAGACAGAGTTAGCCAATAAGAAACAAGTAACAGGCCAACAGAATTATATCTAACATAGAGTCTCTGTGTGTTATTTGGGGCTGGCGCGGCAGTGGGGCAAGACCGGCAGGAAAAACTTTACTCGTAACAGGCTGTATTTTCATAAACTGTAGATGTGGCTGTAAGTCTTTAGTCCACAAGTCACTCTGTGAATAACAAATACACATTGCTCAGTATATTAGCTACTTTTCTTATCTCTATAATAAAAACTGGTAAGAATCAGTGTAAGCAAGGAAAGACTGATTTTGGCTCCTGGTTAGTGGGACAAAGTCTGTGATGTTGAGAGGGCATAGCAGCAGAAGCAGCTCCTGGCTGGAGCTATTAGACCTTGCTTATATCTGTCTGGATCAGGAATTAGATAGGAGACAGGAATCAGGCACAGGCTTCACACTTCAAGGCCTAGCCCCAGAAACTTACTTCATCCAGATAGACTTCACCTCCCAAAGTTTCCACAGCATTCTAGAACAGTACCACAATCTGGGAATCAAATGTTCAGATATATGAGCCTTTGGGGACAATTCAGTCAAACTGTGACATTCTGCCCCTTGCCACCCAATATGCTCCTGGGTATCTCATTCCCCAAAATGTATTCAGCCTAATTAAAAAAAAAAACCCTACTGCGACATTGGTCTTAAAGTCCAACATCCAAAGACTTTTCTGAGATTCAAAGTAACCTCTGAACTGTGATCCTCTTGGAAGAAACAAACCCCAAACCAACCAACCAAGCAAAAATGACCCAGGTTATATGCTTCCAATGTACAACGATGTTGATTAAACATTCTCATTCCAAAAGGGAGGGATGTTGACCTAGCAAGGAAAGATAACACTAAAGCAAAATCGAAGCCCAGTAGAGCAGAAATCTCATCTTGCAGCCCCGTGTTTGCTATCTAGGGCTCTTGATGGAATCGGCTGGGTTCCAAAGGGCTCGAGTATCTCTGACTCTCAAGTGCTCTCACTCTTGGGCTGCTCCACTCGGTGCTTGCAGCTTTCTTTGGTGGATGTCTCTGTTGCTGGCATCTCTGGCACCCTTGGGTCTCCACCACACTTAGGCTTCACCTTCACTTTCATTCATAGGTCACTCCAGCATGCCACTCAGAAAACCCAGCCTCATCCCATGTTCCTAGCCTCAGCAGCTTTCTGGAGCCCCACTACAAGCTGCCATGACCTCACTCTTGTGCTCTTCATGTCTGTAGAGTCTATGCACGTAATGACACCTGATTGTGTGATTGTGTTGCTGGCCTAAGATGTAGCTTGGCTTCCTTCTACCATCTGTCTTCAGGAGCTTAGTTAGGGGCAGCTGCCTAGCTTCTGTGGGACAGAACTTCCCTAACTGGCTCTACTTGGGCAGGATGCTCTGGAGACTTGATCCAGACATTCTTTTATTTCTTTTCAAATGAATTTTCATTTTCTAAGCTGAGGTTTTTGGCTAGGGGGAGTCTTACCCTCCAAGTGCCTTTCCCATGTGTAATAGCTTCCCTGTAATGGAGCCAATCTCTTCAGCGATTACAGCCCCCTTGTCTATGCTTCTTCTCTCACATTCTCTTTTCCTTGCTCAAATGCATCATTTGCACACGTTTGTGCATGATATGTGTGTGGAGGTCAGAACTCAATTTGAGGGAGTCAGTTGTCTTCTACCATGTGGGAATCTAAGGATCAAACTGAAGTCCTCAGGCTTGGCAGCAAGTGCCTTTCCCTGATGAGTGAACTCACCAGCCCCCACACTGTAAATTCAAGAGCGGTGAGCTGGGTGTTAGCTGTTTTGAAATTGTTGAATTCTCAAACAGTTTTTCAGGAAATAGACAGATAATACAGTCAGATTCTTTGCCAAAGTATAACATTAGTGCCTCTCATTCAATTCGCAGCAGAGTGCTTGCCCTCTTCTGAAATCTCAGAAGGCTAGCATCTGCTGTGCACATCTCTACTGGCATTCTGGTTTGGACGCCCACCAGAATAGCCCACTACACTCTTCTTGTGAGATTTTAGGGCTCTGCTACCCACAGCTCCAAACTCTTTCACACAATTGATTCCTCTTTTTGTCCCTTCAGTAGGAGGGGGAATGGCCTTCAGATTGTCCCAACCAGCCAACACCCGTCACCTTCCCCTTCTCATAGCCACTCACTCTTGTGGAGGTCCAGCTTCCATTCAGATAAGGCAGCTCTGTTGTGCTGTCTTTACCCCAGCAGCATTCAGAAGGTAGCTATTGTTTAAGGCTACAATATCTGAGATAGTATGTGACACAGTAATAGCAGTGGAAACAGGTTTGTTTGCTTGGTTGTTTATGTTGGTGGTTTTTTTTTTCTGTGTATTCACATGTATATGTTTATGCGTGTATGTGTGTGTATGTACATCTGTATGTGTATGCATATATACATGTTTTGGAGTGGACTTGTGCACTTCCTGCCTGGTGCAGGTGTGCTATGCTGGCCTCAGAAAGCCAAAAGCCAGGTGATTCCGTTCTTCCCCAAGTTACTTTGGAGAACGGCGCCTGCCACAGCAACAGAAAGCAAACTTGGTAGGGTAAGTGCATAAAAATATAATTGATAATGAAAGCTTAAAGTCCAGTGGGAAATGCTATGGCTACAAAATGACCATTATATAGAAGTTCATTAAGAGGTATAGTCTTTGGATATGCTCATTCTCTCTGTGTGATTTTTTTATTTAGAAGTTATTTACAATAAAGTTTTAACTAAAAGAAAAAAGTTACTATAGGCATACATGTATGGTAATAAACAATATAGGAAGTCCATGCTCTATGGGTTCACAGCATGTATCCATGTATGGGGCTGGACACTGTACTGGTCTTGTGGTTTGATTTAGTTTGAATGAATGACAGCTCATGCAGACGGAGTAATATTGGAACATTTTGAGGAGAATGTTGCCTTTAAAATTTTGGGGTCTTTCATTTATGTAAAATAGATGAAGGAGAGACCTCACAGCTGTTGAAGAGTGGTCAGTGGGCAAGGGTCAAGAAAATATGGAGACTGAAATGTAACCCATCTGTAGCTGAAAAGAAGGATGGGCTGTTGTGGTTTTTAAGGAAGTATTTGTTGAGCGACTCTTTGCTGCTTTGTTCAATCCTCCCACAACTCTGCAAGGTGAGAAGGTTGTATCTGCACATTTTGCAGAATGCAGAGACCTCAGATGTAGGGGAATTTGAGATTAATATTTAAGAAAATAGGCATTTGCTGCCAATCTTGGAGGGGAAAACAGCAGATTGAAAGTGGTATTCTTAAGAAGAAGAAAGTACCCCCTAGCCTCTAGGTAATGGCATCACTGGGCTGGTGACTCTAGGAGTATGAAGCAGTAAAGAACCCAACAGCAGGCTCAAGGCATTAAACTCTGCACGAGGTCTAGGGGAATAAGAAGAGCGAGGGATAAAACATTTGAATGTTTCTAATCTGAGAACACAAAACAAAACAGATGTTGTCAACAATGACCTCGGAAAAGAAGGTTTAAGGTGAAAGTATGTTGGATGAACTGGTTTGGGACATGAAGGAGGCATGTACAAGATGGTACCTTATATGACTCTATAGCATGAGCAGGTTAGGGCTGAGAGACAGCCTGGGAAAATATTCACTGTGCAAATGAAGGTCTCCAACACTGTCTTGATACTTACCTCTATCCCTTGATGGAGCTTAAAGAACAGCACCAGAGAGAGCAGACTGGCTGGAAGAGTAGAGTTGTGTCATCAGAGGGGAATTTTAGCAGGTGGAAGCTGAAGCAGGAGGCCCAGCATCGACACACAGGAAATCTCATTATATGTAGACAGCAAAATAGTCTATGTAGCAAATTCAAGAGGTGCAGATGAATACAGACTTAATACAGTCATCTAGTTACACGCAAAGTGAATTTATGAAAATAAATTGTCTTCATTTAAATCTGCAAAAAATATTAAGAACATTGATCATATCCAAAGGCAAGACGAAGCATAGATACTTAGCAATAACTTTCATGGGAATTTTAAAAAGCAGCAACATGTCAATAAGAGACATAAAATAAGATTTAAATTAAATAAAGATTGTGAATAGGTTAATTTCTTCCAATTGGTTGGTTATAGTGGAATGCTGTGTAAGCAAAAGCCAATAACACTCTAAGTGTCATAAAACAAGTGAGTAAGAATGCCAGGAGGGTCAATACAAAAAAAAAAAAAAAAGCAATATAGCAATAGAGCAATACAAAGGAGACCAGTGAAACTACATATCTTATAAAGCAACTACAAAGAACTAGGTACTAGAATTGATATTGACAGAAAATCGAGGTTTTATTGTTTTGTTTCATCTTTTGGAATTCACCCAGATGTTGAATTTATTGATCAAATGTATTATAATGTTGAGTGTTCTCAACCAAAGGCAGGACTTGTCAGAATCACAGATTCCAGATGGCAAAGGGAGTTTGAGGGCTTAGCTATTGCTGCTGGCTTTGGCATTTTCCTGCTTTTTGGGCTTGCTGGTCCCTGGATGCAGGTTTCAGCCCTGGCTTATCTGCTCCTTCTGGTTGCTAGGGAACCTCTAATGCTGACTTCAGCTTTCCCCTCCCTCAGGGTATTGGCAGAACTTCAGCCCCACTCTCCTGACTTTCCTAGGTGACAACTAAGTCTCACCCACTATGCTGCACCTCACCACCTCTCACACCCCCTCACACCACACAGCCCCTCACACTACACAGCCCCTCATGTTCAATGTTGACCTCCTAAACCCTTCCTTAGGGGGAAGCAGCCAACATACATGAATAAAAACATTGCTTTAATTAATTGCTTGCTTTATTTAATTTGTCCATGATGATTTGGGTTGGTGGTCTTTTTCCTTGTCTCTTTGGGATTAAACAGTTAAGCATTAGAGTAGACCACAAACTCAGAAAACATAAGGCACAGACAAACAGACACTGGGAAAGTCCTGTTTTATGTGTACGGTCCTATCCTTGCCTTATCAAGGATTCTTCTGGTCTTTATGAAACACCATCTAATTGTGAGAAGGATGGTTTGTTTGGTTGTAGTCTGGAATATAGACCACCAGAGTGGTAGCCTGCTGCAAAATGGTGTTATTCTGGTTAGGGCTTGGAGTATATGCCATCTTCATGCTCTTCCATTCCTTCCAACCACTCTTCTATGAGTCTTGGAGGGGATGTTACATGGTTAGCTCTTCCTTTAAAGAAAGCTTCTATTCTACAGAAACTGTGTACTTCACAGCAATAGGTGTTTACTTCAGGAACAATAAAAACATGAATCAAATTTTCATGGCACTCAATTGACAGATAAAGAGCCTTTTTCTGAGCCAAAGAATTCAGCACTCTCCCCCGGGGTGTGAACATGGTGAGAGGGCACTCCCACCATATCAGTGCCTAGGAAAAATAGACTTTTATCGTTGCCAAGTTTTCAAACTGGGAAAGCAAGTTATCACAGATAGGACTAGGGAAGGAACACTGCCAAGTCCTGTTCCTGCTGGTCCAATTTGTATGGCAACACAGTCGCAAATGATTTTCTAGAAGTTCATAAACTACCAATCACTTAGATCAAGAATGGCACTAGTAACTTAACCTTTATCAAATCATCTGAAAAACAAACTGAAAATTTATGTATTACTTTTTCCTTATGATTTATTGCTTCCCTCTGAAGAAGTGAACATCTCAAATGTTCACAATGTAACATTAGGAATTCAGTGCAATCAAGTTGAGAGTCATTGTCTGACACTCCCCTAGAAATTATTTTTAGTAAACTCAAAGAAATATGCTTAGGTACTACACCTGTGAAGAGAAGGGGTCTTGAAATCCTGGTTCTTGAGGTAATTTCTTCAGGAGTGGAATAGCTACAGGACAATTTTCCAGGGGACTTTTTTTTCTCCCACAAATTATATCTTAAAAAGAATAAGTGAAGTGGGCATTCTACTCATTAATGGCACATAGATTGTGGAGCATGGTATTCTCAGCTAGATGACTTTAAAATCAAAACTACAAACTCAATGCTGTTCAATTTCAGCATAGACTTGGCATTTTTTAGGATCTGAAATGGGATTTCTCTGTCTCTGTCTCTCTGTCTCTCTTAATTTTTGGCAGAAGCCCCTGCTTTGTGTTTCTCCAGGGTAAGAAAATTAATGATGAAAAGGATAATCAAGGAAAGTATGTCATAACTGGAACTGTGTACATGAGCGATTCTGAGCTTAGGTTGTTATTAAAGGTATTTCATCTGCCCGTTTCCTTAGTAACCTTGTTTTTTAAAGTGATAAAATCAACAGCACAGGAGTATCGACTATAAACTCAGGTTGGATGTATTTAAGTCATCAAAATAGCAGAGGTAACACCTGTTTCATGAAACAGCTATTATAAACATGAGGGGACAAGTCCAAGGGTTACATGTTCCAAGGTGACAAACTGATGTTTTTGACAGCTTTAGTAAGAGAATCCCAAAGTCTGTATCTCTTGGACAACAGCAAGAATTTTCTCCTTTGAATTAGTATGTGAAAGCATGTTTAAGATTAAGAATAAAAAGTTTGAAAATATTTGGGGTGCAAACTGAAGAGGAGCCCATGGTCAACAGGATGATGAAGTAGGACGTATAGTTAATGGACCTGTGGTGAGTGGATGACTGTGGTGAATAGCGGATTTGGTCTGTGGGGGCCTGTGACAAGACCTGTGGTAAATAGGAGCCCATGCCAAACTAAACAGAGGACTGTGATAAATGGGGGCCTGAGGTGAATGGAAACCTATGGTGCATGGGGTTCTATGATTAAAGGCGCCTATTTGAAGGGGGGAAGGAAAGGCCTTTGATGAAAGAGGAGGTGATGAATATGGTGGATGGGGCCTGCGGTCAAGTTGGGGAGAGGTGATGGTGACTAATAGAAGCCTGTGGTAAAGACGGAGTGATTACAGTGAATGGGAGCCTGTGGTGAATGAAGACATGTGGTGATGAAGACATGAATCTTCATGAATGGGGCCCATGATGAACAGGGGTTTGCAGGTTTCACCCATCAGGTGCTAAAACACAAGATGAAGTACATGCTTTGCCAGAATTACTTTGTGAGAAAAATATAAACTTTGGATTTTATATAAAACCTGTCTCTTGAATGACATTAGCAACTAGCAAATTAATTAGTGAGCTCAATACTTTGGAGGCCAACCTTCCAGCTGAATTTTAAACCTGAGACATTGGGGCTTTTAGTCTGCTCTTGCTGTCCCTGTCAGTTGGAATCTTAACATTGAGACATCCCCCAGGGAGAAATGTCTAACAATAACATCAGGATGAGCTTGAAGAAGTACACATATTGTCTGTGCCCTGTTTAGAGCCCAATGTAAAACCCAAACCACCTGAAAGAAAACAAAAGCACTTTAGTAGAAACATTAAATTAGAAACAAT